>NC_080571.1:88556410-90956410 GCF_030247185.1 Malaya genurostris | reverse complement strand
AACAGGTAGACTCACTGGCGTTTGAAATGGAACAACTGAAACTTCAAATGATTAAGTATGATTATTCAATTGACGATAAATCCAGTGGATCTTATTTGAGTATGGCAACAAAAGTCAATTGAAAGAATTGGAATATACTGACAGTGAAATTTCATTTTCATCAAATAAATTCATCCCAAAATGAAATTTTAACGCACTGTTTTCTGATGTTAACCTGAGATGTCATCCGTGAGGATATAACGGATGAGTTCCGGTTTTCAGGCCACAACTGAAAATCGCTTGCCAAACCATGGCCAACTTCGCGAACTTGTTGGTAAATATGAGCTTGAATCTTTCCGGTATATTATTACTTAAAATTGAGTTTGATAAAGATCAACTTTAGAATTTGTACGAATATATCTAACTATATACTTATATATTTGATTTAGCCGTTGTTAGAACATTATGAGCGCTAGCGAAATCCGAAAAATACCACTTTGTTTATTTTGTTTCATAGTTGTAGCAGCACATGCTGTATTGATCAACCTAAATGTTTTAAATTAGACAATTTTGCAAGCAATTTGAAGAAAAAATATTCCGTGGTATTTGCAAGATTTCGACAAAGAGTTAGATTTTATGAGGTTATTCACAAGTGTTTTTTACACAGTTCGTTTAAGTGAATTCTCAAACACAAAATATAATCTGGAGCAATGAACGCAAGTTATTTAAGCGTCGTCATTCTTCAAAAACATTTTAAATTATTTCAGATTAAACAAATTCACGGTGCTTTTCACTGTTCGGCTATTCGAATGCAACATTAGTCAAAATCGCGTAAAAATATGTCCATCACATCATGGCATATATTTTCATATTGTAAAACATAACGTCCGAATTTTCGTTGAAAAGATTATCATCGTAGCAAAAACACACCTGAAATTGTGCTTATAAATGTAATGTGCGTTACACTTAAAGTTCAGCGAAAACAGGCCAAATGGTTCATGATGCGAGAACTTTTAAGCCTAGTGTATTATCATAACATTAAAACTTACTTTTTACCCCAAATCGGTTATGACAGCACACGTTTGCTCATTTCTAGAATCAAAATTTTGCCGGAACGTCGGACAGCTTGCAGAAGAAGTCGCTACATAGCTACACGGAAAGACCGAAATCAGCATTTTGGCGAAAAAATTAGTTGATTTTCTGATTTTAGTTAGTTATTTTTTGAGACAATTAAAAAAATCTTACTCTTGCTGATTTAGATTTTTTAATTCTCATTCCCTTAATACTAATAAAATATTTGTTAAAATGACTATTTTTACCTTTTTTTATAAATATAAAAAATAGGTATAGAATTCGCTCAAACTTTCGAAAAATTTTCCGAGGCCCGGAGGGCCGAATGTCATATACCAATCGATTCAGCTCGACGAACTGAGCAAATGTCTGTGTGTGTGTATGTGTGTGTGTCTGTATGTGTGTTGTCAACTAAGAGGTCGAGATCTCAGAGATGGCTGGACCGATTTTGATCAAACTAGTCGCAAATGAAAGGTCTCCCCGTCACCCAGAACGCTATTGAATGGTTTTGAGATCGGATGTTTACTATCTGTCACATTTGACCTTGAAAACAGAATATGTTTCCAGACTTAGATTTCGCTCGGTAATACCCATCCAACAAGCCATAGATTGTTAAAATCCGTCCATTTTTAACGGAGATATCGATATTTTTGTTTAAGCCTTATTCCAGTAGAAGGAATTTTGAGCGCTGTATGAAAAAGCAATGCTTGGGAGCAACATGAAACACGATTTTTTATACTGTTACCTATAATTGTTTCTAAGTACCAAAAAGACTGTGTACAGCATCCTTTTTTATGACAATTTGCCTCGGACCAATTTTAGCACGGTTCATTTTTGGCAACATAATCTTTCGAATATGGCATATGTAAACCAGATGATACCAGCATTATCAAGTTGGAAGTAATTCCATAATTATATTGATTTAAACTATTTACAGCAATAAATGCTGGAAGAACATGACTTCCATATACCATACGACTCAGTTCGTCGAGATCAGCAAATGCGTGTGTGACAAATAATATCACTCAATTTTCTCGGAGATGGTTAAGCCGTTTTCTACAAACTCAGATTCATATGAAAAGTCGTATACTCCCAAACAAGGTTCCTGAATTACGTTTGGATCCGACTTCTGATTGCGGAACCACAGGATGATATGTGAAACGAAATTAAAATAATGCAATTAATTTTTCTCGTAGATGGCCGAACCGATCTAAGATTCAAATGAAATCTAAGAATCATCTATGATTCAAATGAGAGGTCTTAAAATCCTATAAAACCTCTTACTTTTTAGTCAGATCCGACTTCTGATTTAGAAAATGCAGGGTGATTAGTATAAAAATGTCCATTTTACATAAATTAAGCAGGTTTATCGGGTTTGCAGATTTGGATAGTCGATTACCAAATAAATTTATTTCAGTTTGAACGGTATTCGTTTTTGGATTCGGAATGTACCCCCAAATTTTAATTCGCACTACAATTTCTCAAAGATGTCTACACACTCCTCAGGTGAATTTAACTGATTTCGGCTACACCGATTTTAGAATTCCGATTCCAGTATCGAATCGATTCTCAAAGCTCAATCATTTTCTCAAAAAAGACCAAATCGAACTTCAAAAACCAATATTACAGGACTTAAGGTGAATTTTATCCGATTCTGGAATTACAGATGATGAGTTTATAAATTTCATGTAAATTGTTTGGCGTAATAATTTATGGCCATTGGAATCATTTTGGGCTATGCTAATTCCTGAATACCGGCTCTGGAAGTACCATAAATAATGACAAAAAACTCTAAAGTGGAACTTACTTCGACATCTCATGGAATGTTCAATCGATTGTCACACGCTAAGATTGAAATTCGATATGTTTTGCAGTTTCGGCATTACAGGGTAATGAGTGATTAAAATCTCAATTTGCCGTTTAAAACGACGATAGTTAAAACAATGTCATGGGAACTAAAACACCTAAGAATATCCATGCAAAAACACATGCGTATTGATAAAAAAGGTATCATCTCACTGCTAGGTGGATTAATCACGTTTTTTAGTTGAATTCACTAATTAAACGTGCTGTCATTTCTTAGCTAGGGCATATTTCATTTCCATTCAACTAATTTTTTAGTTGAATTAGAGAAATAAAACATTGTTTTCAACCGACATAAATGGTTGAATTGGCTTCTGCAATTTGCAACTATATGGCGCACTGTCACCGAAAAACATTAATGCCGTAGTGACTACTAGCCAATAGATGGCACACTACTACCGAAAAAAATTTCAGTCGCGGTTGTATTTTCTATATTGGCAAGTATAAATACGATGATGTATTGGAAAAAAGACATAAACAAAACATAAACTTCATTTTGAAAATTTTTCTTCTAAAACGCTATTTTCTTTATTCGGCTTCGCGAAATCGACTCTCTCACTGAAAGCTTTGAGCACTCAGAAAACAAAACCCGAAACCGAATACAAGTAGTACATCGGACTTCGTAGCCCGGAATGTTGGAAGATACAGAAAACATCATTTGACATATACAATTAGAGTGCAACATTCGAAATTTACTTCACTGTTCCACGTAAAAATATTATTACGCACAATGAACCTATAACAAATGCTCGATATTTATTTCATGAATGTATTCATCAACTAATCTTATTACCCGGATTCCTTAATGAAATTGTGTGTATGTTGAGCTATTTGCTTTGATCAATTGAATTAACCACCGCGAGGTGTGATTGCTATTTAGAAGAAACTTTCTTTTCATTTCACGTAATTTAAATATAATTCGACTAGTTTAGGTAAATATTTTAAATGAGAAGCTATGTTATTTGTACTCTTGCTCAAATATCTTCATGCACAACATAGCACATTAACTACAACAAGGCAAAAAGGCTTTTTATATTCTGCTCACAATTGCCGAGCCAACAAAAACACATGTATCATTCTTGTAATCTCGATGGTCGAATTCCACCCAATTTCAGCCGAGATTGCGAATCATCGATTTTCCCTCCTTCCCTGTCTGCTCCGCTGAAACCCAACCGCCATTGGTGGTGGTTTCATTTGATTGCCGCACATCGACGATGATGCTGGACTCGAAGACGTGACAATCTCCTGGGAATATCCACCACGGGCACTGGGCTCATCTGCTATGCATAGAAAAATGAAAAAAAAATAGTACCAATGGTCGCACTCGTAGGCACTCGCACGTGTGGGCTATGCTCACACACGGAACCGGTGTCATCGCGAATGTTCTGCGTCGTCAATACAAACAACAAGCCGCCCTAAGAGGTGTCCCCAGTGGCAAACGGCTTTTCATCTTCACCACAATCCTATCCTCACGCATCCGTCGTGCGGAGGAATTTGCGCGTACGTTCGAGTCACATGTGGATATTTGCTTTTATGGACTTATAACAAATTTGATTTTTATTTTTTATTGCTCCTTGCTGTCCATGTTGTCTGTTAGTGTGGAATATTGGTTGTGTGCGACCGTTTCAAAATACAATTAGGATTATAGAGTAATATTTAAAAAAATAATTACTCATTACTTCATCACCTGTTCCTGTTTACAAAACAATTTTAATAAATAAATTAAAATCATCATTTGGGTAAACGAGTATCACCGTAAACACCGCAAATGCCCAATAATTAATATATAAAACTAGGCGAAGCAAGTGCCATCGGAAGTTTGAGGTACGCGCCCCACTCCCTGACGCCAATGTTTACCGAAAATAAACCATTTTGTTGATAAATAATGCCAATATGACACAAATTATGATGAAAATCACCCCCTTTCCGGCCGTTCTGTTCGGCGCTCGACGAACGGCTCACAAACATCGTTTAGGACATATGTGACACTCATCAATTCGTACACTGGCGAGGGCAGACCGTTGCCTAGCTGACGAACGCTTGGTTATTGGTAGCAATTTTGCTCGCATGCATTACCATCGTCGAATATCACCGCCCGCCAAAGGGACGGTAGAAGGAAAAAAATAAATGTCAAAATCCTTTCGCGGACGCTCAACGGAATGGGGTGGAGAACAAAGACTTCCAAAAAAAAACATACAGACAAAATATACAATGCCAACAACACAGGACAGAGAGGAGGGGTGTAATGTTCGTTCGAGCGTGGGATTGGTAACGGTTCGCAGGAATCGATGGCCATAAGTAGGATTATGAACTCACCCACTCAATTTCGGTGCTATCGCGCTGCTGCTACAGCCAGTCAAAACGACTTGGCTAGGGTAGAACAGTCGACAAAAAAAATTCGATGGGGTGATCGTTCAATCATGGTTGCCGGACGACGGCCACGACCGAAAAATGGTCAGTGTTCAGTAGGATTGCAAATGGCGTTTATGTTGTCGAATCGTCTGTAAAGGAACCTAGTTATAATTTGTTCCACTGTAGCGATTATTATAATTATGAAGATAGCAGAAGCGGGTCAATTAAAACTGCCCTCTGATGGTTGATAGGCTTTTGGTGATCTTTTTTCAAGCTCATGCCAAGCTTTATTTTAAATTATGGAATCGTTAGACCCTAACTATATTGTCAGATCCGTCTATAGAACATTCGAGACACTTTGAGGGTATGATTACTTTTGGATTGTAATTGTCGAAAATGGTTGAAGCAGCGTTTTTGAGCTGAACTGAGAATGAATAGATTACTTATGTTTCGTATTTGATTAGTTAGCGCATAGCAGTTTACGTTGAACTGATATGCAACTCAGCAGTTTAACATAAACCGCTAAGCGAACAAACATTTTTTGTTACAGCTTTCACCGGAGTTTATGTTGAACTGCTGGATGGCATAACAGTTCAACATAAACTGTTACGAACTGACGAGTCGATTATGTGCATTAAAATCAAAAAATAATAACTTCTTTAGTCATTTCTACTCCATCAAAGACAGAATGACATCTCCTATCTCTAGTTTTTGTTTCGATTGTAGAGGTCTTTGAATTGGATTTGAAATCATGTGCCTCTTAGGGTCAAAAAGCGGGGTTGGGAATCGAACCTCGGTGAGCTGCATGAAAGTTAACATCGACTAACTGTGCGTTGCTACTCCGTTATTGATCAGGAGCTTGAATGAGCTTGCAAAAAGCTTTTTTGTGAAACAAAATGCTTGGAAATAACATGTTGTTCAACATTGAGTTAACTGTATTGATCCCTACATGCTGATCAATACCGACATCCGAAAGGAAAGGATTTTTAGTTCGATGCAGGCACGTACACAAAGCGTGTAGGGGGGAAAGTGGAGGGGGGCGAGGGTCCTGGCCACTCTCGAATTTGAAATTGGAAAGAAAAAAAAAGTTTGATGAATGTTATAGGACTGTTGATCCTGAAGATTTCACCGTGAGATAGTGGTTTTAAAAGTATCGTGATGGTCAAAACACTACCCTTACCACTGACAGTGTCAAAACTACATCAAATGAAAGTTAAAACCGGGGCAAAAAACGACAATAATAATAATACGTAAAATTGTACTGGATAACTGGAAAGGTTCTGCAGATATCCTGCTTCTGGATCCCGCTCATACTTAAAACGAAAAAGACGAACGTGAGCGCACTTCGAATACAAGTTTGGCTGGATTCATTGTTATGCACCAGAGAAAAGAATAATTATCTGACAATGAACTGAAGTCGGCACGACTACTTCCAAGCGGCACGAGTGCCTCAAAAGAGGCTCAATGTGTCGGTAAAAATCACCTTCCACTGAATTGGTTTCCTCGAACTATTATTGAAATTTTAGACCACTACTTCCGGAACCTGAAACCGAAACCAGTATAGCCAAAGTAAGTTTGCATGGTCATCAACTTAATAGGACCTACAAATTTGCGTTTTGTTTTGAAATTGTTGCTCACTGCTTCCGGAACCGAAAATCTGAAACTTTGAAATTGATACAGTTTTGAGTCTAGTGGATTTTTCTATTTTTATTGCATCGTTACTTCTAATGACGATTTAAAAATTTCCGCACACTTCACTCTGTATTTCCAGACCCAGAAGTTGAAGCTCAATTAAATTGAATATCGTATGGAATAATAACACCTTCATTTGAACATAAATTCGTGGAATAGGCCAAGCAATATCTGAGAAATCAGTGTGAGTTCCGTATAGATGTTTTTGACCGCTTTTTTCAGTACTGCCGGAACTGATGGAGTCAACTGGCCCCTTTGGAAATTAAATCTTGGGTACACGCCTGGTTCGATGCATGTTGCTACTAGAAACCGAGAAATCCTCTGCATTCCCACATGCATCACAGGAAGGAACAATTTGTTAGTAGCTGGGTAGCCGAATTTAGAACCGAGGCCCGAAGGGCCGAAGGTCATATACTATTCGACTCAGCTCGAGGAGCTGAGCAAATGTCTGTGTGTATGTATGTATGTGTGTATGTGACAAATAATGTCACTCGATTTTTTCAGAGATGGTATGCACCAAAAAATGAAAAAAAATGTCACTCACTATTCTTTTCAGACGAATGGCGACACTAGGAGCCGCGCTGTATAAAAAGTCCTGGAACTTTTTAATTGTACCTTGTAGATAAAAGAGAAAGTAAGCAAAGAGAATCTGCCAATTGCATTTAGGCCCATTTGAAATGTTCACGTCGATATATCACGTCACTGTACACATTCACTATGTTATTTACATACTTCTTCAGTGCATCAACTTATAAAACCGATACACCGAAGAAGGATGTAAATAACATTCCGAAATGTCCGTATATGTATTGTGACGTTTGCTATAGATGTTTAAAGTTTTGTGAGATACATAGTGCATGTGTATAGTGATGTGATATATACTAGAATTTAATGGTGATCGAACATTATTGTAGTGAATTACGTTAATGATATTTTTGTGTTCCTGGAATAGTAATCGATTTTGAATACTGCTGATTAGGTTAATGCTTTATATTTCCATACTCTATTGCTATCGCATTGAAAAGAATGGTGTAGGCGCCTTTTGTTTTCGTTGTTGAGGCCAATCGAATTTTTTCTTTGCATTGTTGACGTTGGATGATAGGTAGTTGTGACAGACGACAAAAAATATTTCAACGTGACTAATTAGAGAAAACATCAGAGTTGTTTGTGTGAGATAACTAGGGAACAATATAGTTCCTCTACTGCTCAGGTTTTCATTCTAGATCTGAATATAATAAGTTCATATTTTGTGTAACTTTTTCTTATTTCAAACCACTGTTTAATATGAAATATTTGTTATTTGGTACCGCAAGGGTAACCGATTTGGTCATGACCATTTTCACTACTTTGTCTTCGACTCATCAGTGCATTATCAGTTCATGTTGAAGAACAAGCAAACATAACACATGGATCAATAAGTCCCGAGACTAACAATGGAAACAACATTTTTTCTGCAATTTTTTTTTATTCATCAACATAATCACCTTTTAGGGTGATACAATGGTTCCAACGTTTTTCCAATTTTTCAATACCATGTTTATAAAAAAATTTATCTTTCGCATTTTTTAAAGATCAGCAAAGAGCCAGTAGTCACTGGGGGCCAAATCTGGCGAGTATGGGGGGTGGGAAAGCAGATCAAAGCCCAATTCGTTCAATTTCGCCATTGTTTTAATCGACTTGTGGCAGGGTTCATTGTCTTGATGAAAAAGGATTTTTTTTCTCTGCATGTGCGGTCGTTTTTTTGCGATTTCCTTCTTCAAACGCACCAGTAAGTCAATATAATAATCACTGTTGATCGATTTACCTTTTTCGAGGTAGTCAATGAAAATCACGCCATGCGTACCCAAAAAACCTAACGCCATGACTTTGCCAGCTGACTGCTGCGTTTTCGGATGGCTTTCGCCAGCTGTGCGCCACTCAGATGACTGCCGCTTCGACTCTGGAGTGTAGTGATGTATCCATGTTTCGTCCATGGTCACGTAACGACGCAAGAAATATTTTTTGTTGCGAGTAAATAGCGATAAACTGCTTTCTGAATCATCGACTCGTTGCTGTTTTTGTTCCATCGAAAGCAATCGCGGCACTCACTTGGAAAAAAACCTTTTTCATGCTCAATTTTTCATGAAGGATAGTAAATACACTTCCATATGATATCTGTGTCATCTCAGCAATCTCACGGAGCTTCACTTTACGATATACGATTTCATTATAATTTTTGTCACTTCACTCACATTTTCCGGTGTAACGGCTTCCACAGGTCTACCCGAGCGTTTCGCGTCATTTGTGTCGGTACGACTCTTAGATTCAAATGAAAAGTTTCATGGTCCCATACAAAGTTTCTGAATTTCAATTGAATTTGACTTCCGGTTCCGAAATTACAGAATGATATGCACCAAAAATGTAAAGTTAATTTCATTCACTCTTCTCGGATATGCTTGAACGTATTCATTTATTTTTTTACTTTATTTTTTTATGGCCCTCCACACTCCCTCGAACCATAAAACTCACGTCGGAGCACCCCGGTAACGGACACATACAGGCCTCAGCTTGAAAAAAGGACAATAACAAAACAAAAAATAACGCAATGCAAACAAACTGAGGTTATTACTACTGACGGTAATATACAAGCGAAGAATTCTTTAAACTATTTATACTAAGCAAGAGCTTTATGATATTCAAAAAAATGAAAAATAACAACAATGCTAAAAATAAAAATTTCTCATTCACCTACTGAACAGGGAAAAAGCCTCATTGAGATGCCCTCTCCTGGGTACAAAATAGTTGAACCTTTCTCAATACTCCGGATAGTGACGATTTTTTTCTCGATAGCCTTTATATGCGCATCACAAGAAAGTGTTGAATTGAGATGTAGATCAAGGTATTTAAAATCATTTACTTTTTCTATTGCTGTTGTAGCAAGGCGTGGATGAGAATGCACTGGTAGTTTATTTTTTGGAGAATGAAATACCATGTATGTTGGTTTTGATAAGTTCAAAGATAACAAGTTAGTATTAAAATCATTGAATAGGAGTTGAAGGTCATACTCAATCAACGAGATCAATGTTTGTACGTTTTTGAACGGATAAAACAGAGCAGTATCGTCAGCAAACATCCTAGGTATTTCTTTCAGTTTCCAATATCTTTAATATAAATAAAAAATAATAACGACCCGATATTACTGCCTTGAGGTACTTCTACACTAATAGAGCGATAGGAACTGGATAAATGATCAATAGAAACAAACTGTTTTCGATTCGTTTAGTAACTCTTGACTATGCAATGACTAATAATGCGCCAACTACTTGTTTGGAATCAATCTCACCAATGAGATAGTGACCAATTCAGCAATAGCTGTTGTTGTACTACATCCGGTTCTGAATCCGTATTGGAAACGATACAAGATGTTATTAAAAGTAAGAAAGTCGATTGTCACAAACTTAGATTTAAATTAAAAGTATTATGGTCTTCTACAAAGTTCCGGAATTTCACATGGATCCAACTTTCGGTTCCAGAATTGCATGCACCAAATATGTGAAAGCAATGTCACTTAATTTTTCGTCAGGAATGACTAAAACGGTTTTTTCAAACTTAGTTTTAAACGAAATGTCTTATAATCCCATACAAAATTCATGCATTTCACTTGTATCCGACTTCCAGTTCCGGAATTACAGAATGATATGCACCAAAAATGTTAAATGTTACTTACTTTTCTCAAGGATGGTTCAACCGATTTTCACAAACTTAGATTTAAATTAAAGGTCTTATGGTTCCATACAAAGTTCCGGAATTTCATATGGATCCAACTTCCGGTTCTGGAATGGCAGGGTGATATACATTAAAGATTAAATAATTACCTCTTTATATTGGCTAGTGATTTTCACAAGTTTGCAGACCTTGAGAGTCTGTAACTATATTTTTTTCAAATTCGAATCATCATACAGAATCGTAAAAATTTGTAAGTCATATTAGTTTATGGTTGAATGAACCGAATGTCACTATGCCGATATCCAGCCGGAAGTACCGACAATAGTAACCAAATGTGATGAAATGGAGCTCACTTTTTCACATATGATTGAATAGATTTTTACTTACTTATATTCAAATGTTCAACAGAAATCTTTGATTTTTTTTTAACTTTTTGAAGTTGTAGCATTTCGAGGAATTTCTGCTGTAATATATAGGTGGAAATGAATAATATGAGAAAGGCATCATTACACCAATAGGTAAATTAAAGCAGGTTTTCATACCTTTTCATATGATAGCATATCCAAGCTGTTTCGGGATTGCAATTAAATTATTTGATGGTGGTTTTCAAACCGCTAAAGTTTTAACACTAGGCTTGCTAAAAATATTGACATAGAAGTTAACATTTAATCTAAAATTTCAATTGAATGCATGATGCAGATCTATAACCTAAATTACATTTATAACATAAGTTTATGGAATCCGACCACAGCACAAAATATAATACTTGGTCGCTTATAGATCACCTTCATGCATCCTACATAATCAACGTGTGCCCTTTGCTACTTATTGCCTACCCCGATCAATTCAATTATCAGTTGTAATTCAACTTATTCCCAATGGCCTAATTTCGATATCGCACACGGAACACTTGAACACTAAATCATGTTTTGTGACATGTTTTGATACTCTGATAGATTCACTCTCAACAAAAGCACCAAATTGCACCCTATCCTTTCGCTCAATCTCGAAACAGTAGCCTGTAGCCTCACTACCTGCCAATTTTTGGGACCTATTTTTCGAAAAAAAATCGAAAATGTGATACCTACCACCACAACACATCCCAGCAGGGATCGTCGGCTTTGTACCGGAGATGACTGGTGAGAAAGTCGGATGTTGTTTTTTTTTGTTTTCTCGGTTTGCTGTTTTGGAAAAAACGAGGGAGATTTTCGATTTTATGGTCTATTTCGGTATTGTGTGTTTACTTACTTTTGTTGAGTGTGTTTTGACTTTTCGGGCTGGTGATAATCTGTATCGTATTAAGTCAAGTGGTTAATTAGGACGGTAGGGCTCTGTAATGGCGATAGAGATCGATTACCGATGGATAGTCCGGGAGCTAGTGGAAGATAAATTTGGTTTAGATAGAAAGAGAACAAGCGACGTTCTGTCACACAGTAAATGACGCCTGGAAAGTAGCATAGGGTCCTTTGGAAGATTTTTGCTACCTGGAATGGGATAGCCAAAAACGGCGCGAAGGGTTCCGTTAATTTCTTTAAATTGAAACACAAAAGGAAGTAAATTATGAGGACGTCCTGGATATTCACAACCTATTCTATTGATGTACCATAATTCTACTGTTGCGTTATTTTAGATTTTTTGGTGCGTAAGAAATGTGTTTCTTTCTACCTGCGCAAGGTTCCAAATTCAAGGGGGTCATGTGCGAAAACTGAAGGGTTAAAAGTTCCCATCGTAGAATCTTACAACGGTTTCTTTTATTCTTCAGGACAGATGGTAGTAGGTAGTTTCATGAATTTCTAACGGATTCTTCGTCTTGGGAAAACGAAGACTGCTGAAAACTTCCCTGTTTCACAATTGCAATTTATTTTGCACTTCATAACGACACAGATAATCCGTATTGATCTGGCGACTTGTAATGTTCGAACGGGGACCAGACGAGAAAGTTCAATCGGAGGGATGATTTTTTGCCTGCGATATTGCAGAGGATTACTCAAAGAATCCCTTTGTGATGGACTCGTTGTCTGACGGCATACACACACAAAAAATCGATAATGGGGATTATGTTTTGTCTCTGTTGGCTGAAGTCGGCCGCAATCCTTTCCGGAAAATGCTTGAAACTTGTATACACCAAATCAGTCGGCCCGCTCTACCCGTTCGATACGACTGTTTGGAATCGACTAAAAATCGAAACGTTGCATAATTTCCGTACCGATTGTGCATACCCATCCGTACCGGATTTTACGCCTAGAATCCCCTCTCGAACAGGACCTAGCGAAACATCTGCCGGCAGACTGCCTTATGTTAATTAATTTGATATGGAAAGCAAAGGGACACGCTTTTCTACCTGCGCGTGATCAACGCACCTAAGTTCCCGCTCCCTATGGCTCTCTGTTTCCATAGGACTCATTAGATTTTTTACGATGAATAAATATCCTAATTCCGGATTGGGACCCTTTCGCTTCAAGCGCAGTAAAAATATTCATTTTTTCTTTCATTTGAATGCACATGTCCGATGGGTGAGCCTACGGTGTGTGGTGTCATATTTTAAGCTCGCTGGTAACCTTTAGGTAATTTTTGGCATGTGCTGCATGCAGATTGCGACAGTCGGGAGAGGGCTTCCGGTGCGATGAAAGAGGGACATCGTTCAGCTGGCCGAAATTGACATTTTTAATAGGTTTTGTTCGGTTACTTGATATAAACAGTTCGTAGATACGAAACAAGAAATTTTATCAAGCGTTGTCTCCATCGTGTGTTTGTGAGTTGTGGCGAATTGTAAGGAAATTGACATAGTAAATTTGCATTGCACTCTTAGAAAAAATGAAACTCACACTTGACGTAAATGCAAGCATGCCATAATATTTCGGGTGTCGATAGAATATTACATCCATAGAGACGTAAATTTACACAGTTTCTTTCCAAACGTGTATGCATAAATTTGGTATTTCAACAATTTTATACTGTTTTCGGTTGAGAAACATCGAGAGAACTCGGAATAGTTTTTTTATGTTAAAAAAGATCAGTTAAATACACACAGAAAAATATAATGACATTTACCCGACATTTAATTTAATGATTTTTTGAAATAGACATCAATTGAATCAAAAATTTGATTGAAAACCATCATCGTTGTTAAAGTAAATTAGATTGCCTTGATTTTTCAATGAATTATACAACATATTTTAACTATACAATATATTTGAAGTTTTGCTTTTAAAGTATATTGAAAAGTAAAGGCATGAGGAGTAACTAGAAAAAATCGTGTAAACTCAAGTCTCCTGTGACCGACATATTCCAGTGTCAAAAATGATTTATTTTTACAATTGATCTAACACATGTTTAATGCGCTCTGACATATTTCTCAGTTCTGAAACATGTAAAATTACATGCCTGCTTGAGAGGTGGGGTATGTTCGACACACGTTTCAATCATTCTTGTAAAATTCAGCTCTTCTATGAACTACGTTCCTGTGAACGTAGATTTACATAACCTGCAAATTTCATATTTTTTGCTGTGCACTATAAGGTTCGAAACTGACCCGAATTTCAGTCCAATAAGGGCGAAACTAGGTTCGAAATTGGTTTTAAACAGAAGATTTTATACTACATAGTAAGAGTGAAGATTAGACTAGATTTGATCTCTTACAAAAAATGGTATAGGTAATCTTGATCAGCTGCACTTGTTCTGAATAATCTAATGCCATTTACTTTTATACTACTAAATCAGTTATTAGTTTGGTTTTTCTCCGTTTCACAGTCATCAATAGGATTATTGAAGTTTTACGAAAGGAATCTCTTCAGTGTTCAATTTTTTTGAACAGATCTAGAAAAAAGTCATTTTCATTGACTCAAAATATACGAAAATGACGAACAATAAATGTCACTCTCAGCTCCGCTTGCGAATTATGAGAACGAGATCCATGTCTAGTCAACGAAATAAGCGGAACAGTAGTTTCAAAATTGTGGTTTTTTCTTCCATTGAAAACCCCATTGTATGTAGTGTCGATATTCAACCGAAGCTTGGAGAATCGATAATCACAGAAAACGATTCATAAGAACTTTTATCTGTTGTTTTTTTTAATTGCCCACCACACTCCCCCACACCAAAAAGCTCAACAAGGAGCCCCCTGGTAATCGACGCAACTAATCTCAGCTCATTAACACTGGCGAAAATTTTAGTACTAACAAAAAAATCCTTCTTAATCCACCTAGTGGTGTGATAATGCCTTTCTCTACTTTCATAACAGTCTCATGAAAATATATTTCTTTTATTAATTTTCGTTAATATTTTTATGACTTTTATTATTTATTATATTACTATTACTATATTACTATATTTTATTACTTTTATTAAATAATTTTGGATACTAATTTTGACACCAATTGATTCAGATTGATTCGAGTAGTTCACAAAAGCATGCTTCAGTGTTTATGTCACACAGTCAGCAGCATATTTCCAAACTAGTGCTTGACATTTGCGTTGCCTATTTGTAATCAGTGATGCTAATCCAAAAAAAGCCTTCTTAGTCCACTTAGTGAAATTTTCATATATCTTGAAAAATCACCAAAGGGGGGGGGGGAGTACATGAAATTTTCGAAATCGAAAAAAAAAATGTTGATGCCAAAAGGCTTAGAATTGCATGAAACGTCGAGATTTAGTGTCATCTCGAAAAAAATTTTTTTTTGAAAAAATCGACTTTTTGGGACTTAGAAAAAATATGAAAATAATAAGTCCAAGAAAGTTGATTTTTCAAAAAAAATTTTTTTTTGAGATGACACTAAATTTCGATGTTTTATGCAGTTTTAAGAGTTTTAGCATCAAAAAAAATTTTCGATTTTGGAAATTTCGTGTACTCCCCCCTACGGTGCTTTTTCAAGATCGAAAATTGCCAAACCTTTACCACCGGGCAGCACCCCGTAAGCATGTCCGATTTAGGTCAAATTTTGCATGAAGGCTTTTTTCGAGGTGCTTAAACTTTTGAGCACTAGAACTTTACGAAAATAGAGTTGATCCCAAAATTTTGGCACCCTTATATATATAAGAGCGGTAAAATTCAACGTGTTTTGTCGGTTACGTCACTTATACCATCATATATCTGGAACCAAAAGTCACAACCATTTGATCTTCGAACTTGATCAACGGCCCGACAGTAGCTTTCAAACGAGCCCAAGTTTGTTAAAATCGGATCAGCCATCTCTGAGAAAATTGAGCGCGTTCAAATAGCACGATTTTTGTCGGTTACGTCACTTATACAATCATATCTCCGGAACCAAAAGTCACAGCCATTTGATCTTCGAACTTGATCAATGGCCCAACAGTAGCTTTCAAACGAGCCCAAGTTTGTTAAAATCGATTGAGCCATCTCTGAGAAAATTGAGCGCGTTCAAATATCTTCGAAAAGTGCACACACATACACACACACACACACACACACACACACACATACATACACACAGACATTTTCCGATCTCGACGATCTGAGTCGAATGGTATATAACACTATGGGTCTCCGAGGCTCCGTTCGAAAGTCGGTTTTTCCAGCAATTCTAATACCTTTCTATAGAGAAAGGCAAAAACAACAAGAAGAGCTGAGATTAAAAACAATTTATTCTAAGATGTGCAATTAACTAATTTATTGGTGTGGAATCCCAGTGGAAATAAGTTTTCTTTTTAAGGGATCCACGTTTAATATCTAAAATTGAATAATATAATACTGTTGACGTTTAACTAACATTGATATACAGATAGATTACGATTGTTTTAAACTTTACGCTTATTGTATAAAAATTTCATTCAGTCTTTGTCTAAAGTAGTGCTTCAATCTAGATCTAAATATGGTACGGATGTTGATTTGTTGTATGTCAAGAGGAAGTGCATTAAATTTTGTAGGACCAACAAACAGAATACGCCTTTGGCCCAGAGTTGTGGTTGTTCGAATGCGTTGCAAGTTGCCATTACGGCGCGTCGCGTACAAATGGTTTGGAGTTGGAAACTGTATGTTACGATGTGTCGTGGCATGCAAGGTGTCATGAACGAACAACAAGGTTTGCATGTCACATAAGTAAGCTATTGGTAGAACATTATGAGCTTGGTCGGAGTACAATGAAAGCGTAGAGAACAGCAGAGGTCTATTAAAAATGGTTTTAAGACACCTATTCTGAAGAGTTTGTAATTTTTCCAGATAAGAGCTAGCTGCACGGCCCCAGACTGATACAAGATAATTAAGTTGTGAGTGAATATAAGCATAGTAGTAGCTCAAAAGTGCACGCCGAGGAACATATGATCACACTCTCCACATGATACCACAGTAAGATGCGATACGTTTTTCAACAAAACTTATATGATGAGTCCAAGATAACGTAGGGTCAAGATGTATGCCCAGGTATTTAAAGCATTTTACATTTTCAATCACGTAATCTGTTAGCTTCGGGTTGTCATGAATTGGTAACACTTTTCGCATGGAACGAAAAATCATATATTTCGTTTTAGGTAAATTCAATGACAATGTTGTTTGAATTTTTAGCAGTTTTGGTTTCCAAAGAGCTTTTGGGGTGTAATTACTTCGATTCATCACATTTTAGACACTCTTTATATCCAAACGTCACAGATTCTCAATATATCGATGAATGAATGAGAATTGAAACTCTACTGATTCACCCTGCAGACGTCGTCTTGTCACAGAGAAACGAGTGACTTAACAGTGATACTCTCTGTTTTTTGCAATGAGAGACAAATTTTCTGCGTCTATCTTCGTTTTTTGGATGCGGTGATTTACGAACGAGACAGCAATAAACGAATATGAGGTTATTGGATTGGACAGAATGCGAGAATGCGTAACAATTTTTAGCTCTGTTTTTGAATTTTTGAAAAGTCCCTTAACAGCGATCCTTCCAATAGCTAGAAAACTTCTGAAGCAGTGAACAACTCAGTTGACAATTCTTTCAGCATTCTTGTTATTCGATGAATAATTTTTCCTTCGTGCAAATGAATCAATCTTCATTATTACAGTGGTATTGTTGAAGTATCATTTTCAAACTTTATTTGTTTAAACACATTCAAACATGTGATGTGTTTTCTATGTGATTATTTACTTTAAAGATATATCATGATTATTTACTTTAAAAATTTAATCATTTAATTATAAGATTAGACAGGTCCCCAGATTCTGATTTTCTGTCCGACTTCAATTCGACTAGACTGTATCTGAAAGTAACAGAAGGAGAGAGTGGAAAGAAGGATTCCCAATCCTTGGTGGGACAAACAGTGCTTAGATCTAGAAGTGACGGAACAAAATGCCAACAAAAACCAGAAACTTGGAGGAGGAATTTCTCAAAATTTTGAAAAATTTTGGGTATTATATACCAACTATAAGAGCATACTTTGTGCCAAGAAATGTAGCCATTTTGTTAAGGGCCTGTCTAGAGAAATCTCAAAAAGCACTTTTTGAAACGGATCAGGATCATTTCGCCGAATGGGCCTCTTCGCCGAATGCCATTTCGCCGGAAGGCTCGTTTCGCCGAATCCTGCAAATGTCTTAATATCGTAGTTGGAATTGATATAAAATAAAGAAAAAATGAAAGATGATAGCGTTGTCGTTGGTTTTGCCTTTCTCTATAGAAAGGTATTAGAATTACTGAAAAAACGACTTTCGAACGGAGCATCGGAGACCCATAGTGTTATATACCATTCGACTCAGTTCGACGAGATCGGAAAATGTCTGTGTGTGTGCACTTTTCGAAGATATTTGAACGCGCTCAATTTTCTCAGATATGGCTGAACCGATTGTAACAAACTTGGGCTCGTTTGAAAGCTACTGTCGGGCCATTGATCAAGTTCAAAGATCAAACGGCTGTGACTTTTTGTTTCGGAGATATGATAGTATAAGTGACGAAACCGACAAAATGAACCGATTTTAACAAACTTGGGCTCGAAGTCCCAGAAAGTCAAAAAAATTTTTTCGAGATGACACTAAATCTCGACGTTTCATGCAATTCTAAGACTTTCAAAATTTTTTTTTCGATTTCAAAATTTTTTTTTCGATTTCGAAAATTTCATGATGGCGAAATTTAAAATAGCACTCTTGTCTTGTAATAATATTGCTCCTGTGATAAACAGAATTAATTTCAATTTGTTAACAGATCTGCCTAGCTTCGCTTGTTGAATTGTTAAAAAAATCCTTGAGCGAAATATTGTTCCACTAGGCTGAAGGCAAGAAAAAGTTTTCGCCATTATAAAATCCGAAGAAAGCAGCTTCTAACCATAGCTTACATGACTCATTGTAATATGGTCCTACATACGAAAAGAGTTCGGAAATTATTATTCTTCGACGACGCTTGAGTCTAGACAAACGGTTATTTATAAGATAGGTGCTCAATTTGGCTTCCGTAAAAATAAAAGGCAAACGAATGCCTTAGATTATTTTCCACTAATATTCTGACTGATTTTGCTCAATAACGATAATTGGAATTTGTATTTTAGGCTTCGTCGATGTTCATTCAGCCAAGTTCAACCAACATGGCTTCCCATCGATATTAAATAGTATCTGCTCAACATTCTGTTCTTTGAAAAAGCTCTTGCTTCAGTCCTTTCTTTTTTAGTCTTTATGTGAATGACATTGTCAGTTGACTTGCCATCCCAACAGTTGACTTGTCATCAACTGAATAAAGAGAGAACATAGTAGGTACCTGATAACAGAATTCT
This sequence comes from Malaya genurostris, assembly GCF_030247185.1. Classification (NCBI taxonomy): domain Eukaryota; kingdom Metazoa; phylum Arthropoda; class Insecta; order Diptera; family Culicidae; genus Malaya; species Malaya genurostris. The sequence goes on along the minus strand of NC_080571.1, from coordinate 90,937,054 downwards.
AACAAACATTAAATTTCCTCCAAAAATAATAGGATATTGGTGGCGAGCTCTTCCGGAAGATCTATTAAAATGATCAATTAAGGGTTCTACTCTTGAAAACCGACTAGTGAGAAACGTACATGATAACTTTTAAGAAAGAAATCTTCGACTCATCAGTGCATTAGCAGTTCATTGCCACCTCGCGGTTCAGATAAACCTCTGAGCAGACGTTAAGTTATTGCAAAACACTGTTTGCGTGAATACGTCTTACTTTATTATGGGTACCTTTTCGAAATTCGACCTGTGAAAGAATGGGTAGAACTTAATCGTAAATATATCGAGTTGTACTAACGGCAAAAACCTTATTCTTTCTCTATGTTATCAGAAATATAATCAGCAATTTATGATAAAATTCTCAACAGTGTGAGATAACTATAATTAACTCTAAAATTCAGTTTTTTCATACTTTTGGAAATAATGAGCAAAACTCATTACGCTTACTTACCTTTTTCGCATCCGAACGACGGTTTTGAGGTGGTTTCAGGTAAGGCGAGTAGTCACCTTCAATCAGCAGTAGCAAAAACCGATCTTCTGCGTGGTGCAAAAAACGCTCAGGTTGCGTTCTCATTCACTTTTAAAGCCTCATTTGGATTGGATTCAAGAACTGAAATCGAAAACTGAATTAAGGAACGGAACTCAGAACCTGAATTCTGGTTCACATGAATGTTGAACTAAATTTTGGCTAATAATTTAGTTTCAAAATTCAGATTCAGAATTTATTTCCAGAATACAGCACAAAAGTTAAAAATTAAAACTCTGGAACAGAAACAGAAGTTTCAGAATCTTGAACTAGATTTTTGGAACTGGTTTCTTCACTAGATTTTGGAATTGAATTTAGTGCCTTAATTTAAGTTCGCAATTCGAATCCGGAATTCTCATTCTGGAGCAAAATTCAAAATTCTGGAACAAAATTCAAAACTTAAATTCTAGATCTGGATTCTGGATAAAAAATTTAGATCTAAATTCCGAATCAGAATTTTGAAACTGTTTTCTGATCCTGATTTTAATTGCTGAACTCATCTTTAGAAATTTGCTTTCTGAAAACAATTTCAGAATTTACTTTCTGAATTTAGTTATGATTTAATTTAGTTATGATTTAAGTAAGATTTAGGTAAGTGTCTTTTTCAGTAACTTTTTAAACTGAATTTAGTGTTTAGTAACCAGGATTCTGAAATTTAGTTCAGTTCCAAAATTCTAGAACTAAGTTCATTAACTAAATTCTTGATATGGATTCCAAACCTGAATTTTTCACACAGAATTTGGAGCCAGTCCTAGGTTCCGAATTTAATTATTTATCTCAGTTCCAGTCGTATTTTAGTATACATGGACCCTTACAGTTCTGGAAGCGAAGCAGTAAAAGTTGCAAAATTCACACAGTCAATCAGCTAATACGAACGATTATAGATATTAGGAAATATCAAAGAAGCATGACAGTTTTGTTTCTTTTTCACGTCCTCCAGTTATGTCTCAGACACTACCCACCCACCTTTTCTTACACCGAGGTGGAACAAAGTGTCAACGTTTTGACCGTCAACATAAATTGCTAATAAACCGATGAGTCAAAGACCGGTCAATCATATCCCCTAAATGACTACTATCTGTAGACTACAAATTTGTATCTTCGTTGCGTTCGGTACGCCAGGGCAAACGTTGAACTTCTCTGAAAAATAGTATGTTGTTGTATTAACATTTCGTCTGCTTGGCGGTTTACGTTAAAACGTGAGGTGACATTAGTAGTTCAACATAAAGTGCTAATGTACTTTAATCCACCTAGTGGTGTAATGATGCCTTTCTCATATCAACCATACTATCATATATAATACTGTGGTATTCTTCAAAATAATTTTCTTCGATTCTTAAAAGACTAACCGAAATCGGTTTGTTTGACCGTCTACTGATAAAAACTATCAATTGGAGAAGATTTGTGGTCGATTTAGAAATTTTTTTAAGGTTTTTCCCCATTTTCAGTGATGGTATACAATTTTTAACCCACTTTACCCTATATTTCCGGATTCGGAAGTCGGATCTGCATGAAATTCAGGAATTACGCATGGGACCACAGGACTTTTCATTTGAACCTAAGTTTGTGAAAATCGGTCGCGCAATCTATGAGAAAAGTTAGAAGCTATATTTTCTTTTTTTGCACATTTTACCCCATAACTCCCGAACCGGAAGTCGGATCCAAATAATATTCAGGAATTTTATATGGGACCTCAAGACCTTTCATTTGAATCTAAGTTTGTGAAAATCGGTTCAGCCATCTCTGAGAAAAGTTAGTGCACTTATTTTCACAATTTTTTGCACATTTATCCCATAATTCCTGAACCGGAAGTCGGATCCAAATAATATTCAGGAGTTTTGGATGGGACCATAAGACCTTTCATTTGAATCTAAGTTTGTGATAATCGGTTCAGCCATCTCCGAGAAAAGTTAGTCCAAATAAACGTTACATTCACACATACGCACGCACACACACACACACACACATTTTACATACTCGATGAACTTAGTCGAATGGTATATGACTCTCGGCCCTTCTGACCTCGGTTCAAACGTCGGTTTTCACAGTGATTGCATAACCTTTCTATATGAGAAAGACAAAAATTGTATTAGATGACAATGTTTCCAGAGACTATGGATGTTATTAACTTGGAACGAATCCATTATCGTTGTTGGCGTATTGCTGTGAGCTCTGGCGGGAGATGGATCATATATGTTCGCTTTTGGAAGCTAACACAATAGTTTGGATCCCACTACAGGGTGCTCCATCTTTTATGTCAGTATGTAAACATGGAATAACTTTGAGAAAAAACAACCGATTTTTATTAGTGATGTATTTTCATTCAGTTTGATTCCTTGCAATTTTTTTGGATCAGTTTTTGAAAACAATATCAATTAAGTGGCCATTGAATTGACGTTTCCAAAACATATCTGATGCAATCACTCGGTTAGTAAATGTGAAAGTTATTAGCGCCAATGAAAAAACTGAAAATTTTGCCAAGTGTGGTATTCAAGAGGAAAAATTCATAAACGACCCATTGGTTTCAATGAATTCTATCGTGAATTTCTCCGTACTCATGTCAGCTGACAAGTCGGTGGTTGAATTTATTCAATACTAAAATATTGACAGTGGGATAGTTCAGGACATTTGATGAACATATGGATTTCATTCGTGTGATATCCACTCATGTCCAATCATTACAATGTTAGATGCACAACTCCATCTGGTTGGTTTTGCTGACAGTAATCATTGAGCTACCGTGATATTCATCTTGCCGTTTAAGCATGTATCAAGAAAACTTTTCCACTGAGAATTCATGATTCCTTGCTGAAATCGAAATCGAGAACTAGTTCAATCGAATGAAAATAAAAACTCAAAAAAACATATTCAACTGGTGAAACTGAAATCAGCTGCTGATACAATAAACAGAACGTATATTGCCTTAATATCCATTATTCAACGTTCACAAGCCTTTTGTTTGTTTCGAATTGAGCCCGAAAAGGTGCACTCAAACTTTATTTTAAGCGAGGTCCCACAACAAAAAAATGTCATCTAAAAAGCGAAATGATTGAAAACAAGAGTCAACTTCCGGTAGAAATCGTGGATGGATCGTGACATAGGCACGTGGGACATATGTTCCCAATGAATTGTTTGCTCATCGACTCCGATCGGTTAGCTTTCCGAAGGCATTTGTTTATGATCACGTTTTTAAACAACGGAGGAAATGTCAACTTCAGTTGTTTTTTAAAGGCAAACCGACGGAGTGTAGGTTGTGTTCTCGAATCTCAGTATCGAACAAAATGTGAAAAATAAAACACATAATATTGTATTGAACTGCAAATTTAGCAAAATATTAGAATAATTGTTTGGACGGTCGTTGCCAGAGCTCGCACAACTCTGCTAATAATCACCAGGTGCAGGAAGCAAATATTTTGCGATGATCATAAATTTCGAACCCATCCCGTATCTGCGTCCGTGGAACGAGACACGGGACAGTAAATATTGAATTACATCAGTGTATTGTTTTTGATCATTTCGGTGGTGCAACATATGGACGGAACCCGTACGGTCGGTTGCATTAAAGGGTTAAAGGAAATAAATTTTCACCGAAAGCAATTGCAAGCAGATATGAGCACCAGGTATATTTATTCAAAAAATAATAATAATAAAAGTGACAGGATAAAAAGGGTTTCCCGGCACACAAAAGCGCGCTATTCGGGACCGCGCAAGAGATTAAATGCATTTGAAATGGGGACGAATTTTTACCTGCTTCCAAATTGAACGCACATTTTGAACCTTGCGTTTCCCTTCTCCGGTGAAACTATTTTCAGACGCGGCATAGTCAGGCTAAACCTTCAGGACCATTCCATCATCTGTCGCGGGACCGGTAAGGTACACAACCGTCATGGTGAAACGTGTCGCTTCCGGGCTTCTGTATTGCTCCGATTTCTATTGTCCTAAGAAAGGTGCAAGAAAAAGGAGTACCGAGGGCTGGTAACGAACAAACACACGGGTCGGTAAACAAATGGAGAGAATCTCTCGATCTTTGAAAGGACTCAGACACAGACGCAGATCGCAACTTCAGCGCTCAACATGTGGTCGGACGATCCCGATCGCTATCATCGGACGGGCTGAGTGCAATTTAGTTGATTTTCAACGCTCTCGAGATTAATTAAGTGACGGCGGGTCTTTCAGGGCCGAGTGATCCGATCCGATGGTTTTGGTTCGGTTCGCAGGCAAAGTGTTTCGAAGATCCGTATCGGTACTGAATGAACTGATTTCGACTGTGTGAAGTGGCTCAACTGTGGTGACCGAAAGAACTCTGGATGAGTGTTTTGAATTGTGTGTACTCAAGTTTCTGATAAAAATCAATTTGAAGTGTTTTAATTTCTATTGTGGAAGTCATATTGTCAATCAGTTTGGTTGAAAAAATTATATGAGGTTTAGGCTTATTATCAGTATGTAATGAGAAAAACAGATTCGTAAAAAGATCGATGAATTAAACTATGAAATGAAAACTGTGAAAAAGTTACCGCAGGAACGAGATTGCGTGGGCCCGAGCACAGATGAGCATGCTTGGTTTGTTCTGTTTAATTAGGCTGTTTCTTTATATGAGTTTCATTTGCAAGACCGTTTAATTGGCAAAATGGTTTCCTCTGATAGGAGAGGGCTACGGGTTCATTTCATAGTTTGACTCATCAGTTTTTTTTCAATCTATTTATTCCGTTAAATATTGTTGAAAACCCGTAAGCTATCTAGAGGACATAGATGGATTAAAATAAATCGTCATATAAGTTTGTTTTTCAAGACATTTTGAAAAGATGAATATACTCTAAATCTTAATCTCTATTCTTTAGCTTGTCAGTAGAGACATTCTCAGGTGGAGCTGAAAGTAGTCCAATTAGTGGTTCAAACAAATTGGCTAACCTGACCTAGAAGTTTAGCTTGAAGTGTTACGCAATATCAAGAAGAAGCTGAAGTGTAAAGAAATCAAAATCGATATCGATAATTCTTCAGAAAAATTTATACAATTTACGAATAGTACACGCAGAGAAAAATATTGTAAAAGTAACTAAATTTTGGTTTCACACTTTACGATTATTTTATTGAAATAGTGACAAAAGGAAATTTGGTTCAATATAACAAATATTGTTCCTTGAAACTCCAAAACTAGATAATTGATTTTTCTCAGAGGATTAATTTCATGTGTTTCAATAAATGTTTTGATAAGAATAACAAATATTTTATTTGTACGTTCCTCTCAATTTCTTGACAAACAATTTCTAAGTAAATTTAACCTGCAAAATCAGTTTAAAATGAACTAACTTTTGGTAAAGGTAATGTTTATAATGTTTTGAATTTATAGACTTGGCTGTTGAAATAAATGATAGGATATATACCTTAAATGCGTCGTATTTCACCATACGCTTTTGTTTGTTGAAATTATACATTTTTGTTTGTCATTCAGAAACAAAAAGATTTCATTCAAACTGATTGTCAAGGTCATTTGTTGAACGACGTTGGGACGATCGAATTTTTCACATGTCACAATCAAGCTCCTGATGTATTAATTTTTATTGTATCCAATGAATCGGTGCTCCTTTAGTCGGGTCAAGATAAAAATTTTGCGTCAAATATTTTCTGTAGAAATGTGTAATGTTATGCAGGTTTAATAATATTTTGAATTATTCATACACACACTTGAATTGTTGAAAAGCTCTATGGAAACAAAAGCACATAAACTTTTCTTTTAAAACAAGTACAAATCCACGGGAGTAAAAAATCTTTTGTTTATAAGGAGTGAAACTGATACGGTTTATTTAAACAATAAACTTATTTATTCATTTATTTATTTATTTATTTGGGAGTAGGGAAAAGCCCGATGGAAATAAAATTTGGCAATCTCTCTCTCTCCAGCAGGCATAAAACCTCCTCTTCACTTGTATCAACAGATTACAATGATCCAATAGATACATTTAAAATTTACAACAAAGAATTGAAACTAAATCTATAACCCTATAACTAGTTGATGACACCAAGCATTACAGGGCAGTAATAGTGCTCTTGTTTAAAAGGTGAGAGAGAAGAAAAACGTGGGTAGGTAAAGGGCATATAAGGGTTGGTGAGGGAGTGGGATGGTAAACAAGCGTGGGCTAACGACGGTTATTAGAATCGGCATGTAGATCTTATTAATGACCATAAAAATGGTGGAAGACAGAGAAAACCACGGGGTTAGAATCTGATTAGTAGACCTGATTAGTGATCCAAAAATGGATGGTGGAAGACAGAGAAAAAGTGGAAGGGACGACCGGGTTAGCTTAGTTGTATCATTACACAAATAGCTTTAAAGATAAAATGAACCAATTTTTTCTAGATATAAAAGTAAAACATTATTGAATTAACATAAACATTTCCAATAACATTAACTCAACTTTTGTTGATACATAATAAGTTGTTAATTTATTTTAACAATTAAATCAACCGAAACAAATCATTTTTTCGTTAACCAGGATCAAAAAACTTTCAAATCATATTAAAAAATCTACTGATTGTTTTGTTGTTTTAAACAATTGAAGAGAACGCAATCATTCATCAGAAATATTAGACAGAGAAAGTGTGTCTTTAAGCGTGATGAAATTATCAACCAACAGATCGAGTTTTGTGTTGTAGAAATCGCAAAATGATGGCTAAATTGCAAAGTACAATTTGTTTAATAATTTTGATCAAATAAGTTAGAAACGGGAGGTCGTATACTTTTGCAAATAAACATTTATGCAAAACACAGTCAAGTGCTTTTCCTAGTTCTAGCAGAGCAGTTCTAGTGGATAAACCAGGATATTTATTTGATTCATCATATTATCCACTCTCAATATTAGATGAGTAATTGAATGCTCTTTGCGAAACTCAAAAAATTCTCATGTAAAGACAAATTGAGAATTCAATTTATTTGGGAAATCAGTAGCAAGAACCATTTTTTATAGTATTAGAAGTAATTAAACTAGTTGGATGATAACTTGATATTTCGGCTGAGTTTTTTCGAGCTTCATTATATGAAATAATTTTGCTATCTAATTTGAAAACATTTTTTGCGAAATAATTGTTGAAAAATTTATTCAAAAGTCTCTATGTAACACCGGAAAGATTTTTAATATGAGTATTAAAAATTTCATAACTACTCTATTTGCAATTCTGAATGTAACTAAAACATAGTCTAAATCAGTCTAAATGAGTCTTCACTATAAACGTGACTTTGATTAGTTATAGCTAGATCAATTGTAGAAGGGTTTCCCACAAAAAAGCAACAAGTTGGACGATTTGGTAATAAAACTGATTAGTAACCCAAAAGAGCTGATCATGAAGTGGTCGACCGTTCCGGTTACTTGGTTGGTTATACCATGAGATGTGTTTAACATTTAGATCCCTTATTGCAAACAATTAGGATTGATATCTTGCTAGTTTTTATAAATTCGAAACAAATCATTTTTTCGTTTACCAGGATAAAAAAACTTTCAAATCAAACAGATATAATTGTTGATGTAGAAGGAAGAATCTGATTTAAAACAATCATATTCGAGCTTGAAATTAGCAGAAATCATATTTAAAAATCTACTGACTGTTTAGTTGTTTTAAACAAGTTCCTTTTCTCTGCGTGTCCATTTATAGTTAGACGATTGTTTAGACACAACGCAATCATTCATTAGAAGAATTAGACGGAAAAAGTGTGTCTTCAAATGGGATGAAATTATCGACTAACAGTTCGAGTTTTGTGTTGTAGAAACCGCAAAATGATGGCTAAATCGCAAAGTACGATCCGTTTAATATTTTTGATCAAATGAATTGGAAACGGGAAGCTATTATACGATGCTGAAAGATTATAGTACAAATTGTTAGAAGGAATCGGTTCAACGAGAGAGGAGTTCTTCCGTATTCTTTGATTTTAAACTTTAGGCATATTGCCTTTTTAGTTTGCATTAAGCACGAAAAAGAGTAATAACCGTGAAAAAACTAGACTGGATTAAAGATTTACAGTATTTCAGGAAGCCATGAAAATGACTGTTACCTGACACTAAGGGTACGATTCCGCCATTTGTGACCGAGCATTGTTAAGATGGAATTTTACGGACTAGTACGTGGTGTTGCTTATTAACTCAGATAGTTTCAGTCCCTCGAATATAGAAAGACAAAGTAGTCACAGTGGAAGCCAACTTTTAAACCGAGTGTCATATACGTTGGAATCGGTCGGTGTGTATGTATGCCCTTTCATATAAGTTACAGTTTTGTGCATTCTGGGGACGGGTATAGCGTGATGGGTTAGTCGATGCCTTTCACGCAGCCCACCTGGGGGTACGATTCCCAACCCCGCAAATAGGGTCAGAATATTTTTGTGGCTCTAAGAAGCGAATCCCTTTATCCTTATAGTTAAAACCTCTATAATCGAAACGAAAACAAAAGTTTTGTAGATTCAATTCTCTTTGAAATGATTGAACCGATTCTCTAAACCTCAATTTAATTCGATTCGATTTCATAAAAAATGCTTGGATTTTATTTCAATCTTAGTTTCAGCTTCTGAATTACTCAGCTGAAACTAAGATTGAAATAAAATCCAAGCATTTTGTATGAAATCGAATCGAATTAAATTGAGGTTTAGAGAATCGGTTTTCCATAAATGACCAAGTAAACAGAAATTAATTTCTTGCAATGTTTATATAGTTTGTAGATTTTGATATTTGCACCTAGCACAAATTTTGGGGATTATTCTTAACACTTAAATTACCCCAACCTATACGGACAGTAAGTCGTAGCTAGTTTCGCTCGAAACTTCAGTTTAACATGAACTGCAAATAAACATAAAAATAAGTAAAACTAGGTATGTGCATCTAGCACAAACCTTATGGAGTTATCTTTAGTCCCTCCATTATGACCGATTAAACTCACTTCAGTTACACCTAACACTCGTATATTTTTTTGACAAAAAACAATACATTTAGCGTAAATATCAAGATAATACAGTACATCGACTTAGAAAAAACAGTACATTTTACAGTACGCATTTTTTTTAAATGGTTAATAAAAAACAAAAGCAAATAAATTTGATCAGTATGTTACGCGGAAAACAGATTGAAAAACTAACATGCGAATACAACTATGTAATGAAAACCACGAAAAAGCCGGGACTCGAACACGTAGTTAGCTCCTATCCGGGTAAATCGGTTTGCCAACTAAACTACCCTGCTTGTGAAACACACGAAGAAACAATCTAATTGTGCTCTGGCGCCACGGTGTTTATTTGTAGTCATTTCTCTATTGCAACCTCTCCGCCAGTTGTTTCAGCCAGAGATGACAGGTAAAAATTTTAAATATCTTCAGACAGGGCTGCAAAAGTCTGTAAATCCGAAAAAAGTGTCTGCAGGCTTCAATTTCTCTATAAACTATGATACACAAAACTGACTTGGCGAGTGAAAAAACGCGGCAATCTCAAAAGTCTGTAAATTTTGACAAAAGTCTGCGAAAAACGCGATTTTCAAGAAAGTCAAGAAAGTCTGCAGCACCATATAAGGAACCAGGCATCACTGGTTTCAGCCCTCAATTAGTCTGTTTTTGTGTGTGTTTCACATGCAGGGTAGCTTAATTGACAAACGATTTCCCCAAATAGGAGCTAGCTACGGGTTTGAGTCCCGTCTCTGCGGTAGCGTTTTTTGCTGTTTTCATTATACATTTCACATTTGTATTCGCATACCATTTTTTAAATCTGTTTCCCTCAATAGATACAGATCAAATGTAAAGCTAGCTCAATACGGCTCTACGCCTTAACAAGACAAATCATTAAACGCAAATAATTATCACGAGATTTATTTTCATAGTCTCAATATTTTTTTTTCTTTTTTAGGGCATTTTCAAGTTCAACAAAAACTAAAAATGTACGAATTTTCAACAAGTTTTTTTTTGAGAAGCGTATGATTCTTCTTGGTGGAGACAATTTTCTTATTTTTTAATCATCAAAATTTTTTTTGACGCGCTCTGAACAAGAATGATTAATGAAAAAATTGTTGTGTTCATGTATTTACATTCACATTCGCTGCGTGTTGTTGTTAACATTTTTAGTGTGAAAAAAAGTACAGTACATTTCAGTGTAAAAATACAGTACAAACTAAAATAAAGAACATTTTAGGGTAAAAATAGTGCGCAGTATTTGGGCCGAAAATACATTACAATACTGTAAAATACAATACTGTAAAATACAATACTCGTATCCGTTATATCGGTCCACGCTTTTTGGTTCCAGCAGTTTTGGGAACTGTAATCGGAACTTCAATGTTAAACTTACTCTAATTTTTTAGAGATACCGTTTTTTTGACATTACAAGGCGATGGGTGTTATTGATTTCGAACCATCGTTTAAGGTGACGATGTTTCTAAACATTATTCCATTAAACATCAAAAGTTCTTAAAGTTGATCTTAATGCTGGTAGTCAAACAAGAACTGATTTTGGTCCTACTAAATCTCAGTTCCCGTATTAGAAAGTACCGGAAGTAGTGGTCAAAAACTCAAGATGATTCAAAATTCAAGTGAATTTTTCTGTATCTGACATCCAGTTTCGATATAATAAATTATCAACCAATTATTTGGTATTGATGTAATGGTCTATTTCTGGTTTGTTTTCACGGAAGCGTTTCTTGGTATACGAAGAAACCTTTTCATCGAACATTGTCTCTTTAGTAATTAATGTTAGTTTAGGTAATAAGTATCACTTTGTTTTCAGAATTAACTAGTTTTGTTATCAATGAATTGTATAGTTTGGATATTTGTAATCTGTTGGTACAAAAGATGATGAGGTTTTATGCCTACTGGAGATATAGTGAAGTTATTAACGTAGCGTATCGGAGCTTTTTCTTGCTACAAATAAAACACACTAAAAATAAATAAATAAAGAGGTGGTATCTCCGACATTAAAGAAATAATAAAATATGTGATTCTGTTCACTTTTAAACCTTCTATTGTGTTTTAACCTTCGTTTGGCAGACTCGTTGCGATAGGTAAACGTATTTTCGACATATTGAATTATTACAATTAAAAATTCCGTTTTCGTCACATGTGAAAATGCTCGTGTTCCTCGTGTAACATTTCGAAAAGATAACTTCACTGTTTGATATCTCGAGTGGGATCAAAAATGCTTACTTTTCGAATGGATTTTATTCTAGACCCAACATGATTAAAACATGATTAGAATTTACTTTTAAAAAATTGTGAGAAATTCATTTCCAGTTTGGTTTCGAAACGCATTACACTGTTACGTATCAAACTTTTTGCTTCTATTCATATTGCTTCGTATTGAATTGAAGGAAGGTAGCATTTAAATGGCTGAAAATTCACACCATCAACGGAAAACCCTTCGTTTTGCCTAATCTAACATATTGAATACGGAATGGCATATTAAAAATTTTCTGTCGTCCAAGGGAAAAAAGGTCCAGCAAAGTTAAAAGGATAGAAGCCATTCTTTGCACGTACACCAGCACACCACACAACAGCATCAGTAGCATCAACAGCAGCACATATATGAAAACCATTCTCGAGGGAAGCTTAAGTAGGTTGGCTAGTTATGAGTTTCCATTCCAGTCCTTGTCCTCTTTTACTACCGCTCACCCTACCGACCAGCCCAGAAGCACCGAAAAGCCATCTCGTTAAACTTCTGTGTGACCGTTCGTTTGTCGTACGGTCGTCGTCGTCGTCGTCGTCGTCTTCGTTGTCGTCCAACCGTCCGGCCAGCACCCGACAAGGCATGTGTCGTTTTTTTCCCTTTGGTCGAGGGTGCACTGTGCCTGTGCCGGGATGGGGGTGGCTTGTTTTCTCCTTGTGCTCGTTTTGGGTTACAATAACAGTCCGACTGTTTCTGCTTGTTCGGCTGCAGCGACGCTCAGGGAAGAGAACCATCGATGGAAATACTGATGTGGGTTTGGGCAAGGGATGATTGTTGTTTTTTTTTGTTACATTTATTTTCTTATAAAATTGACTCGTTTTGCTTGCCGAAAAACCGATGGACTGGACCAGGGATGGAGGTGTGAACCGATACTGACAGGAAATGAAAGCGGCGGCCGGTAAAAATATCGGAAAGGACGATTTCGTCATTGTTAGAAATCAGTTCTGCGAAAGATGTGTTTGTAAATAATAAATTAAAACCTAATAATTTAAACCAGAAAAATCATGAAACGGTACAGCATAAGTATTGATGGCAACACGGTCCTGATGCAAGGAACTGTGTAACATTAAACCAGAATGGTCTTACCGAAGGAAAACTGGTCGTAAATACACACTCCCTCACACAGGAACAGGAGCATCTCTTTCTCTTTCCCTCCACTGCTCGGCCCGTCCACTACGGTCGGGAAGGATTTTCCTCAGTTAGGAGGGATTGTCCGTTCGTTTGTTTTTTGTTGTTTTCGGCACTTGGGCTGTGTGAGTGCGAATCCAGTTGGCCAGACGAACCGAAACATGTGTGAATGTTTGCCGGTGTGCGGTAGTTTTTAAAGTACGACGGACAAGGCCGATCATAAAATGGAAAACTGTAACTAGCGCCCGGACACGGTTTCGACTAGGGGGAGGGTGTTGCTTTTCTGGGGGTGAGAACGAACACGGAAATGGTCGGCATGTGTTAACAAGATACCAGGAATTTTTGCTTAGATAGATGAATATTGAGATTTCTCGGGGATGGTTTGCGGCAAAACTGGGGACAGTAGCGCAGTGCGAAGGAATGTGTTGCTATGAGAATCCTTTTTAGCTCCCGTTGTCCTTTTACGTTTCCTAGATTTCTATTTTTCCTTTTCCGGAGTTCGTGTGTGCGTGTGTTTGCTGGCAAGTGGTGCGGCATTTCAGAAGGTACTGCCCGAAGGTGGAATGTGGGTGGGACAGCAAATATTTTATTTAATAGAAATAAATGGACAAGGGTTCACATGCTTCTCTATGTATGTCCCTTTTTTCGGACGAACGGGTTTGGGTTAGAGAAAGGGAACGAATGGTGTCTGGTTGAGGAAAGAGCAGCCATGAGAGCCAAATATCTTGTGTACGGAAATCGATGGGATACGGACGGTTAGCTATAGTGAAAAAATGCAAATTTAATATGATAATGGAGGTATTTCTGGTTTATGGCGGTCAGAGCGTCTTATCCTGTTAAGTCCATTTGCGTAAGAGTCGATGAAATGAAAATGTATACAGGTTATTCGTAAATGCAAAATCTAATAAACCATTGGAACTATTTTATCCTGACGTTGATTTCTTCAACAAGACTTTTCTAAGAGTGATTCTATTATCGTTTGGTAATAGCAAGTGCGTTGTAGTGAAATTATTCATGAAAAACAGACCTGTTTTCATACACATCTCGGTGTGAAGATGCTTTTCTCATACACGAGTATAGATGAAAAATTGGTAGGATTTTGATTGCTTCCTCTGAGAGTTTTGATGATTTAAGATCAATTTTTCTATTGTATGACATAACCTTAAGTAATTCAAAATTGAAACTGTCTTGAATGTTTGGTATCACCGAGCATCAAAGAGAAAAACTCATGACGGGTGCTTGCCTTTTTCATATCTGGGACGATGGTTTTGATGTAGTAAGCGACATTTCAGTTTTGCGCCGTCTACCGGGTTAAAACTCAATATATTTCGTTAATTTCAACCTGCGCAATTGACTGGGCAGAAAGTAAAGTAAGAACCTCATAAGCACTTTATCTCATTTGGTTCATTACCAGAGCTCGGTTCCAGTTCAAGTATCTAGCATTCAGTTAATTAGTTCCTAAATAAAATTTTTAATTAATCGGTTCTTTTCGGAGCACTCACCATTTTTCGCAAAGAATTACCATATTTTACTTTTGGTATTATCAAATTAGAATTTTGCATATTGCAAGATAAAGAAGGCGGATGGGTAATGTCACATAACTGGAGGTCGTGAATACGAATAAAACTGACCTGCTTCTCTCACACTTCCGAAAATAGATTATAGTTCGTATTAGTAGATTGTGTGAATTTTGCATATAATTTTTTTGCTTCCCATCAAGAATTGTAACGGTGCATGTAACACTAAAGTACGATTCATTGACGATAAACGCGTCCTCCACAAATGTCTATGAAATTACCCACCCTCCTTTTTCTCAAATGCAAACAACCAGCATCTGGATGAGGCACACACTCTTGTTTGAAGCGAAACAGGCTCTGCGCACTTTGGGTCGTGCCACAGTGCCTATTGATTCCAAACTGAACCATTTTTGATTAGGAGATTTCTTTTAACGTGATTTCGTTTGTAGCTTTTTCACAAATGGGCTGTCTCAACGGCCACAAAATTAGCAACATATAAAACTTTGATGTCGATTATTTCATTTCGTATTTTTAAATTTCAGTGAAAGATATCAAAATAATGTGCGGGATTTATTTCTGGTATTTAGAAGGGCCAAATTGTGGAATTCTCAACGATATTAAACTCTGTTCAGAGCATTTTTCTCGAACGCGAAGCAGACAAATGCTGACATTGCGAAAAGTGAACATTCTAAATTTGCACATTACTAAGAATTTTTATCTCAGATTTACAAAGAAGCAATTTTTCTAGTTCTTTAGACAACATTTGAAACCATTAGAAGGGCTGATTTTGCATGGTGTACCCCCTCGTTGTCTACTTTCAGTGTTGGTGATTGCCGATAATTTGACAGAAGCTGCTCGATATTTATCTATATTGTATACAACACTTTGAATCCGGTAGAAGATGCTACAAGAACTCGTGTCTGTCAATGCATGAACCGTGAGAGAATTTTGCTACATTTCTTCGTTCCACTTCATACTCTGAGTATTTCACGCCCTTAAACAAAATTTACAGTCTGATAATGATCGTTGCTGTGTGGAATTTCTCAAGAGAGAATCGCAAGTTGACAATCATCGCAGAAAATCGAATCGATGATTCAACTGGATGATTCTCATACTAGATTGCAATATATCAAAACCCTTGTGTGGAGCATTCACATACATTTTCATAGGCACAACTTATACAAAGTTGATGGTGATGATGGTCCCACCTCATATCCCTACAAAGGTGTGAGCAGAACGTTTTATCTAGATGATAATTAATATTTTTGCACATATCTAAATCAGTAAACAAAAGAAAACGATCTGGTTTTATGCACATAGTTAGAATAAGTGGCAATAGTAAAATGATTCTATCGCAATTATCAACAGCCTATGTAGAATCGGATCGCTAAACGAGAATAAGCGACCGTTTGTTGCTTCAGAGAGAATCCCCACAGCAGCGTGCTCACTCGTGATGCTCAGACAGGTCATCGAGAGAGATTCGCTGTCGCACTGGAGTCAATTCTATGTTAAATGAACCATGCCGGTTTTTTGTTGCTGCGATGATATCCGTCTCTCTTTGATGGCACTGATTGAATCGTGTGAAGAGTTGCTAGAGAGCGTTCTTTGATACTATAAAAGCCATCCTTGTCTACTTTACATTGTATTTCGCTCCAATGCAAACGACCGGCAGTAGGATGATGCAATCGATCTTCTTAGGCTGTGAACCATTTCGCGGTAAATTTTAACTTTTGGTAGAAATCGAGCGGTTATTTTGATGTTGTCAAAAATAACACTACTCGAAAGCATGGTTATTTTTGACAGATCGATGGTTATTTTCCGACAGTGAAAAAAATCTTGCAAAGATAGATTCTTTAGTTGAAATTATTTCCAGTGCAAAATAAACCCAAATAACTCTCCATCCGTCAAATATTGAAATGGGCGGTAGTTTCAGCTAAATATAACTACTCGACACAAAATAACCACTCAAGTGTCAAACTTCAACCAAAAGTGAAAATTAACCGCGAAATGGTTCGCCGCCTTAGAAGAGAAACTGGCTCTGCGAACATCCCATAATTGATTCAATATTAAACTGAATTCTTAATACTGGAACTGGAATTGAGCTCTGGATTTACAGTCTGCGCTGGCTAGAATGAGCGAAATATATTAACCCTTTTTACTCACCCAGGTACGAGGAAGGCGATATATCTTCATTGATACTCGTTGATACTAAACATATCAGAATACTTTGATTTTAAATTATTACAACATACAACCAAAAATGTCATAAATTAATGATCATATTTCCAATGGTATGCAGTAAAAATTTTGTTGATACGTTAGATAAAGTAAGAGATATTCACGATCAAAAATTTATAACTCTCACAGTGGGTAAATTTTGAAAAGTCGCCACATAGTAAAGTCAGTCGTATGCAGGACAAAATTATGGCAAGATTTTTTTGTGCACCGTTTGCAGTGTGTGTTTCGCTTCAAACAAGCCTGATTACCTGATCATTCAGCTGCTAGTCGTTTTCATTAGAGCCAAATACACCAAACAATGAACGGCACTTTCAAGGGCTATAAATGTTTACAAAAGAGCTGTAAGAATTATTCAACTGTTTAAATATGCACATCGTAATCTTAAATAATTTATTTAGTGAACCCTTTGGTCTTACAAGCCAGTTGTCGTATGTTCGAGCCCCGACTTGGAAGGATTCTTAGTGTCAGTAGGATCCATAGTACTAGCCATGCAATGATTCTGTACACTAAGAATCGGCTGCGAAGTCTGTTGAAACAGAAAGGCCAAATTCCACAAAAGGAATGTAAGACTTTGCTTTGAACCCTTTGCAGTGGGAACTTCGTAACAAACGAGTGTAAAAAACAGATAGCGTTGTATCTAACACATTCAATTACGATGGCAACGAACGCACGTAATGAGGAAATAAAAATAGTAGAGGTTTGGGAGTCAGCTTAAAAATTTCTTTTGCTTAATATTATAACAGTTAGCTCTATTTTAAACAATTTAACCACTATTCTGGATACGGAGACTGGGGGCAGGTATAAAAAAATCGGTTTGTTTAATCATCAACTCATATACGGAAATAGAAATAGTCCATTTTGGAAGAAATTTTGTTTTAGGTGATGGTTTAATCGATCACTCATCCTGTAATTCCGGAACTGCAAGTCGGATCGAAAAGAAAAATTTTGTATGTAACCATAAAAATATTCCTTTATTTTTAACCGTTTTAAATTTGACTAAGCATTCCATAATATGTCAAGAGAGTTCCGCATGAGAGGTTTTGTGTCATAATTTACGGCACTTCTGGAAGCAGAATTCAGTATAGCCCAAAAAGGCTCGTATGGTAATGAATTATCATGACCAACAAATTGGAACGATTTTGCAATTTTTTATTTGAAAAACTCACAGAAAAAATGATCGTTTGGAAAATAATAGACTCAAACACCGGATCAAAAAAGGTGGCGTTTCTGTGAGTTTTGCATTTATTTCACTTTTTCAATCTATGTTTCCACTCAGTCATTTGCGAATCAATGAAACAATATTTTAAAAAATTGCAGTAGTTCTCTATAATTTCAGAATCGGAAATGGATAAAATTTGCAATTTTGTGTGGGTTTAAAAGTATTTTTATTTGAATTTAGGTTTAAGAAGCACGGTTTTACCTTTTTTTGAGAAAACGATACAGCTATTTCACATATTATCGAAATCGGAACTGCTGTAGCCGAAGTTGGTTAATATTTAACAGTGACCTGAAGGATTGTAAGCCATTTCGTTTAATTCGATTTTTTTTTGAAAATCAGTCTAGTCAGCTTTGAGAAATCGAAGTGCATTCTGATTTAAAGTTTTTGATCACTTCCGGGATCGAAATCCGAATACCGATATAACTGAAATAAATGTATTAGGTTATCGACTATCAAAATCTGCCAATCCGAGTTTATTATCCAATTCTTTACTCAGCACATGGTCAATTATGAAAGAAAGCATCTTGAAGTTGTTATTTTTTACATCAAACACCTTGTATTTCCGGAACTGGAAGTCGAATATAATTAACAATCAGGAAGTTTTTATTGGATCGGGAGAAATCGGTTCAGCCGTCTTCGAGAAAAGTGAGTGACATTATATTCATTTGTTTACAGATATCCTGAAATTCGAGAGTCCTCTGTCGGATCTAAATAAAATTCAGAAACTTTGTATATAAGCATACAACCTTTCTACCTTTCATATTAATCTAAGTTACTGAAAATCAGTTAAGCCATCACCGAGAAAATTCAGTGATGATACTGCGTTTGTCGCACGTATATATACACATATAAACATTTGGGCATCTTGATGAGCTGATTCGAATAATATATGGTTGTGAGATGTTCTGTTCTTTGCTGTTAGCAATTTAAATAAATATAATTAGAAAATTGTTTTTAATTCGAAAATACTACCATCTTTCTAATATCATACCATGTCATAATCAAACGATTATGTTGCCAAAAACGAACCGTGCTTAAATCGATACCGATATCTGGCAAAATGGTGTACGATCTGCTTTACGCCTTTCAGGTGCTTAGCCTTTACGTCTTTCATGTGATTAGAAAGAATTGCATACAACAGTATTGAGAATCATGTTTAACTTAGCTTTCATATATCTTTTTATTATGCAGCTCTCAAAAGATCTACTTTTGCGATAGGGATGTAAATTCGTTTGCACAAAAAAATCGATATTACTGTTAAAAGTGAACGAATTTCAACGAACTAAGGCTTGTTTGATAAGTATTATAACGAGATATCTAAGTTCTGTAACTTATTTTATTTTCAATATCAATTGTGACAGATATTGTTAAAATCAAAAAAGCAAACCTTTCATTTGCAATTAGTCTGATCAAATTCTACCTGGCCATCTCTGAGATCAATGCCTATTCGTTCTGTACACACTTAAAGACACACACACAGACATTTAATCAGTTCGTCGAACTGAATCGATTGGTATATGTTACTCGGCCCTCTGGGTCTCGGATTTTTTTCCAAAGTTTGTTCGAATTCTATACCTACATTTTATGCTTATAAAAACCTGTTTCTATCCGTCTAGTGGTGCTATGATGACTTCCTCATATAACTCATGTTTCCATTAATACTACTAAGGGATTGTTCAAATAACTTTTCTTTGTATATTAAATAGTTTTCGTTCCCATTGTTGTTTGTTTGGGCATACATTAGCATAACCTTCAACTTTAAACAGTTTTTACCCAAGTTAATAGAATTCTTCGTTTTTTTTCATTTTCGCTCTTCACCTAAAATTTTTTTAAACACATCTCGACCTGTTGTTCTGGAACCGGAAGTGAGATACGAGCAATGGTCGAAAGCAATCTTTTTTTATATACGTTGACCGTTTTATTTGAGTCTTTGTAAAAATTGACTCCGCTGTTTTTGAGAAAATGGAGAGAGTGTTTGAGTTTTCGACTACTATTTCCGGTACTTCCGGAATCGGGAGCTGGGAACCGGCATAGCTGAAATCGGTTCGATAGGCCAGCAACCAGCAACCTATAAATGGAAAATGTTTTGAACCAAATTGAGAAGGATTTTTACAGATTTGTCACTTAGCGTTTAGTAGAATAATTTCACTAGAATATGACAGGTTGCAATTTCATACACACTACCCTGTATTTCCGGAACCAAAAGCCGGATGTGGATAAAATTCTACATTAACTTTTGGAAACATAAGATTTTTCATTTGAATCTGAGTTTGCGAGAACGGTTTGGCCGATTCTGAGAAATTTGAGTGATTTCCAGTTTTAGGAACACGAGCACTTTTCCGGTATTATATACTCAAAGTCAAAGTATTTGATGATCAACTAATCATATCTGCCTGATTGAAGAATTATAGGGCTATTTGAATGTATTTGACTTGATTTTTCGTATTATGTATAAAAACACGCTCCTGAAAATGGAATTTTTATACTTATCAACCTGTAATTCCGCAACCGGAAGTTGAATCCGGATAAAATTTGGTAGTATTATATGGGGTTGTAAGACCTTTCTTCCGAACCTAAGCTTGTGAAAATTGGATGAGCTGTCTCTGAGAAAACCGAATGCACTTTTTAGTTCGTTTTGCACATTCTAAAGACTGTCCCAGAAAGTATGGACGCTACCAAAAACCGCTGCCATTTCAATTTTTATGGCTGCGTCCTGTTGTTTACACTCTTCTCTAACCACTTGTGCAGTTGTTTATTCGTTTTCATTAGTTTGTTTCGAAATGCGTGGACTTTCAGCAGAACAACGTCGAAAAATTGTGTACAAATGGTGCACAGAACGCAGACTGTCACTGAGAAAGATAGCAAAAATGGAAGGAGTAAGTGAAAAAGCCGTGCGAAATGCAATCAAGAAGTTCGATGAAGATAACACCTTTGACAATAAACCGAAAACGGGTCGAAAAAAAGGTTCTGCTAACCTTCAGTTGGATAAACGTATACAGAAGGCGTTCGAGCAAAATAAAGAGGTTTCAGTCCGGGATGTGGCCAAAAAAGTGGGCACTTCGAAGTCAAATGTTCTTCGTGCTAAAGAACGTTTGAATCTTCGAACCTATAAGAAACAGAAACAACCAAAACGTAGTCCGAAACAAGAAGCATCGATCAGGCCGAGGGTTCGAAAGCTGTACAACACGATTCTTGATGGAAATGTGAACTGCATAATCATGGACGACGAAACCTACGTGAAACTCGATTAAAAATCCTTGCTGGGACCACTATATTATACGGTGCGAGAAGGGCAAGTGTTAAACCAGTCCAAGGCATCGATTGAAGTCGAAAAATTTGGTAAGAAAGCTATGGTCTGGCAAGCAATTTGTAGCTGCGGTAAGATTCCGAAACCCTTCATCACCTCTGCTTCAATGAGCAGCGAAATATACATCAAGGAATGTTTACAAATACGACTTCTTCCGCATGATTCGAAGCCACAAGGATCCTGTTGTCTTCTGGCCAGATCTTGCTTCTTGCCACTACTCGAAATCAACGGTAGAATGGTATACTACCAAAAATGTCACTTTCGTCCCAAAAGACATGAATCCACCAAATTGCCCACAACTTCGACCAATTGAGGAATTTTGGGCATTAACGAAGGCACATCTTAGGAAACATGTCTCGGCAGCCGAAACCATTCAACTGTTCGAAAAAGATTGGAAAAAAGTGTCAAAACTTGTCGCCAAGAAGTCTGTACGGAATCTAATGAGGAACGTTCGCAAGAAGATGCGTCAGCTAGTCTACAATGGCTAAGTAGCAAATGTGGAGAAAAATATTCTGTTGTTGTAGTCTAATGTTATCAGTATATCGAATAAAATTTGAATATCCAACACTTGTGAATTATTTACAGCGAAACCAAAGTGCGTCCATACTTTCTGGGACAGTCTTTACTCCGTGACTCCCGAACCGGAAGTCGGTTTCAGATGAAATTTAATAGTACTCAATGGGACTACAAGGTCTTTAATTTGAAGTTGAAGAAAATCGGTTAAGCGATCTCTGAGTAAATCGATTGCAATTTTTCTTCATTTTTGCGCATTTTATCTCGTTACTCCCGAACCGGAAGATCGATCCGGGTAAAATTCATTAGCAACGTATGGGACCAAGAGGCCTTTTATTTGAATCTAAGTTTGTCAAAATTGGTCGAGCCATCTCCGGGAAAATCGTGTGCACATTTTTGTTACATATACACCAACATTCACACATATAGAGACATTTTCTCAGTTCATTGAGCTGATTCAAATGGCATACGGTTAAAAAGTCGGTTTTCCAGTAATTGCATAGCCTTTCTATATGAGAAAAGCAAAAAAGGTGAAAACGTATAAAAAACTCCAAACTTAGCCCAACGTTATTGCGGCTGTCCTGGTTTCCGGTTTCCGATTCCGGATTCACCGGAAATTGTAGTCATATCCTCAATTGAACTCACTTACTTTTCTTAAAAATGAATTGACCGATTTTCACAAGTTTAGGTTCAAATTAAAGGGTCACATGGTGCCATATAAATCTGCTGAGCTTCATTCGAATTTGAGTTCCTGTTCCATGGTTGCCGATCGATGTGTTAAAAAATTTAAACCCTCGTTTGTAGCGAGGAAGCAAAAAAAATCGTAAAAAGAAGTCTGAATTAGGCTCAAAACTATTCTAATCTGTAAGATATGTTAGTGAACTTCTACTATACCTGTATCCGGACACCAGTTCATTAATTCGGATGCTACTTCCGGCTCTGGAATTAGAAAAATCTTCTAAATTTGAAAAAAACTCACATAGTTTGTAGGTCATGTTATTTGAGATTGCCATACTAATCTACATCTATTTTACAGATTCCGGACTTCAATTCCGGAAGTACTTGCGCCTCACTCAGAGATGCGTTTTCTCAGAGATGGCCTAACCGATCTGAAAACTGTTTCAGTTTGTAGGTTGAGACACAAACAAACTATTTCTTTCTCTTTTAAAAATCAAAGAAAATTATTTTAAAGAATATCACAGTATTATGTAAAATACGTTTTCAGGTGAACGGTTTGGAACGAATCCTTGGTTCCACCCTTCCACCTTTATTTCATATATTACCCAAATTTATGACAATCCTTGGAGTGGTATGTACGTTAACATATAACCTCTAGACCTACGAACTTAATTTTTTTTTATTATGGAATTAGTCCGTGATAATCCTTCTCGAAATTCCATTCGATTAAAAAATTTCTGTGTTAAGACTTTTCATTTTCTTCTTTCTGCTCGAAAAACTGATCTACGTTTGTGTATTACCTGATCCAAAGAGTTCATCACTTTGACAAAATTTACCCATTTCACAAGAATCCAGAGTAGGAAGGCCCGTATCGGCGTTGTCGTTCTGCCCACTTGCCCTTCGAATGATATCGCTGGTTCATGCAATCACGCACCATATAACATGGGATTTGTTTCCCTGGTTCCTGGCTCGCACTTGGACATGTACGTTTCTGCAAAAAAAAAAGAACTCTCATCTTCTTATAGCATGATTATAAAATTTTTGCTGACTGTCAAAAAATATGATAGCACCGTCCACCGACCCGTCCTCCCGTCTTGCTCCTGCGTTCTCGTCGGAGGAAGGATTACAGTTCAACATTGTTCGTATCCGAGGACGTCTTGTGTTCGCTCGCCGGTTCAGACAGCGATGCGGGGAAAAAATCAAAATGACCCTTTTTGTATAAATGATACATGAAAATATTATGAATATGCGTGTGCAGCAGGAGCCAGTGAATCACTTCTTCCACAGTCAGCGACTTAGCGTCGGTTGGAGCTCCAGCTCCGTCGTCATATGTAAGACCATCAGATCAGCTCCGAGTTGGCAGTGTCAGTGTCCAACGCTTCGTCATATCCGCTTTGTTCGGTGCTGTTTTTTCCGTTTCTCTCGTGTCAGCAAGTGTAGCCACTGAGTCCACACACGCATTAGCATACAGACGGCGGCTGGAGATGGTAAACCAAGCCAGCGGTGGCAGTATTTCGAAGGGAGAGGTGAAATATGACACGGGAGTGGGCGAAAGATGAGTTGCCAAGGATGTTCCTTTGCTTCACTCAGTGGCTGCCGCCGCGATGATATATGGAAAATGGTTTTGAATTTTGATGAAACGAATGTTGTTATTTTTTTCTTCTTCTTTTTCACTTGCCAGTTGTCCCTATCACAGCCGGTCCATTTACTGTTCGACGAAAATGGATTCGCCAATGCGGTTGGGTGGTTTTTCGTCATTTTTTCCCGAAATGGCTGTATTATGTATTTTTGTATCTCATTTGGTTACACAACAGATTTGTAGTCGTTAAGTTCCTCCGTATCGGTTGCCTTGGATTCCTTTAATAAGCATTGAATTCGACGGAAAAAGAGAATTTTTGCGCAAAGTTCAGATTATAACAATTAGCAGCAGCATGTCTCTGGCAGTAATTGTGAAATTGTTAAAATATAAAAGCTACTTTTGGAGCTGAAATGACTTCAATTGAGTTTTTGAACTGAGATGTATTTGTAGGCTAACAATAGCAAGCTTGTATATTCTACGTTTAGACTTGCACAAGAAAGTGTTCTAAGTATCAGTTGTATCAATCGACATGTTTTGAATTCGTCAATAATATTCCACTCTCTGGGAATCCGAACGTCCCTTCGCGAACGTCTGCATTGCAAAGTTACGAACTGAACCCTTTTTGTCAATTTCACACCATTTTCAACTTTCCAGCCTTTGACCGTCCTGTCTGGTACTGGTGACACAAAAATGACACATAAATCAACATCGGAAAGCTATCAAATACAGTCCAACAAAGGCAAAGTCGCACATCTTGCACAATGGCCTAATAAATAAAAATTTTCCAGGCATCATCCAGTCCGCTTCCCATCGAGATCGGGAACACACCGTTACAAAACCATGACAAGTCATTTCAGCAGAATGCGACCAGATTTTATCCTGGACCTGGGCGCAATAAAAGTGAATCGACAGGGATTATGGGAAAGGATTCTGACTTTTTTTTTTAGAACGAGAAGGTTTCGGTAGAAAATTTAAACTTCACATATTTAACCCCTCGTAGTCTGTCTGGTCTGGTGGTTCAGATAGCGAAGACAGGAGAAAAAAACTGCCCTGGGTGAGAGTTCAACGGTAACAGTCATCAGCGGCGGGACCCCGAATCGAACGAAAGGGTTCAATTATTGATTAATGTCAGTATGTGACAAGGGACAATAGAGATCCAGACAGGGACAAGAAAAAGGACTGGTGTCCCACACGCAGTAGCATCGGGGGTAACCGGCAACAGTAACCGGGGGTATTTTTGCGCGTTATTACGGTGCAAATTTCCAGCTTCGCGTTCGATCACGTATAGAGCGGAAAAGGGTGTTTTATTTATTTGGATTCGGACACTTTTTATTCTGCTGGGTGTGCAAAATATTGATTTTAAAATTCAAGAGGTATTACGGCTTCACACTGCGTGCGGTCGGAAGCTGCTTTGGACCATTTGGCGTAATTGTAGCGGAGAAGAATACTTATGGCCGGTCTCAAGCCTAGTGCAGAATGGTTGAAATATTATGCTGTAAAAACTGTATGTTGGAATGCAATAGTTCGAGACGATGTGAACGAATCTGATTTTGCTAGCAAAGTTATACGATAATCGGATGTTCCCTTGGTTTTCCAAGATTTTCCGCGTGTTTCCTTGTCCTTTTTCTGGAACCGAAAGTCGTAACAAAATTAGATTCAATAGCGATCCATGGCATTGCAAGACCTTTCATTTGAATCTAAGTCTCTGAGAAAACTATGTGCATGTTTTTTTGGACATATCACTTCATAATTCCGGAGGACGAATCCGGATACGTTCTTCTTACATAAATTTTTGGAAAATAATATTCTACTGATAAGTATTCGGACCAATTATAGTTAACCAAACCGGTATAATACAATTCGTGCGGCCATTAATCTATTTTCGTTTTAGGAATTTCTTCGTATAAGATCAACTGAAATCAGTTTTCTTCCAGAATTCGATAGTGTAATTGAGGATGTAAATAATGAAATGAATTGGGGTAAAACGAGTTAATTGGTCTAATGTTGTCATTCCTACTTAACATACATGGGTTGCCGAAGATTTTTTTTTTGTTAAATGAAGTCATATTGATAGGTTGAACTCGGCATTTGATCTATTTCAGTATTATATATCAAAATCAAACTGAATATTATTACGTGAGGAAAATTGGAGTTAAACGACTCCGCGAATTTTGTTGACTATTGACACTATATGCTATCAATTTGTTAAGGGAGAGTGTTCGGTTACCGGCACCCTTTTGTTTTAAGCTTATAACTTCTGACTAAGTGCACATTGTGCGGACATATATACATCAATGGAAAGCTAAAGTCCCTAGCTAACAACTGAATACGAAACTAATTTGATTCAATCGATTGAAAAAATTTTATTATCAATTTAGTAAAGTGATCAATTTTCAAAAACAGTGTTCGGTTACCGGCACCCCAAGAAATATCGTTAAAAATGGTGAAATATAAGCAAAGACTGCAATTATTCAAAGAATAAACGGAATTTATTCCTTTCGGAGGTGTTTTAGACCAAAATCTTCATTGTCTGATGATAATTTCGCATTGGCTCTCTTGACCGATGAATTGGATGGTGGCGTCTTTGATGTTGATTTGGTCGGTCTTCCACCGGCTTCGCGGGATTGAATACGTTGCTGCAGTCGAATTTATTGGCTTCTTATCCACTAAGCGACGTTTAATGGCATTAAACAGTGCATTAAAGTTCATTTTCCTTGACTTTGTACGATTTGTTATATGACAGATGTGTTGAAGCTGTCAAGTTGTCCACGTGTTGCATATCACCAGAGATGCCAGGTAATACAATAAGTTAAGCTAGCAAAAAGAAAAGATCTGTAATTTATGACGAATGTCTGCAAACAATCGAAGTTTCAAAAGTCTGTAGAAAGTCTTTAGACCCTTTAGCTTTACATGTTAACTAAGAAATTTAATAATTTACAGACAAATTTCCAGACTTGGCATCTCTGCATATCACTGACAATTTTTCACGATTTGTCGAAAAAATGGGGTGCCGGTAACCGAAATCGGTAGATATTTTGAAAATGACGAAAAAAAATTTGGTTGCGAAAATTGTGATAGCATCTAGTATTAAATCACGAAATAGATCGGTTTCACCTCATAAATATTCAATCCCCCCACCTTTTCGATTGATGTTTTTCAATTTATGATACTATAAAAAAAGTTATAAAATACTTTTGTGGTGATTTTCACGTAATTAAAATGTGTTTTGAGCGCAGCAAAAAGCACATGCGTTTGTTTGCTTTGGTATTAGACACAAAAAGAACGTGCTGCTATTACACACACATGACATTTGTCGGAATGACGCTATCTGCTTTCTGTCCAAAGTTACGGTGGCGTGTCGGCAACCGAACATCTTCCCCTATAGTTTTTATATCAAAAACACTTTGTTTACCTCGGTTTTACGTTATACAGTCAAATTAGAATTCAAACTAGTTCAAGGAAGGACTTTGGAGTAAAATGAGCATAATAGTGTATTGGGGAGCGGATAATTTCGCCGAAAGTCGTTTCGTCAAAAGAGTAATTTCGAATACATCATATTTTTTTGGGTTATTATGTCTCATAACCGAAGCCAATGGCGCATAACCGAAGCCAAGATGGCTCGGCGAAAAAAAGTCGCCAGCTGAGTTGGCCGCCGACCCGCCGTCGGAAGCGGCGGCCTCTTGCATACAAACCTGCAACCGTCTCGTTTACCCAAAACTAGGTTTCTTTACTTTTTGTTACGAACGAGCGGTAGCAGTTTACTTAGTAAACTGAAATTACCACATACATTGGCATGGTAGATACACCTATGAAATTGATTTGACGCTTAGTAGCTAATAGTCAACAAGTTTTCTTGGGAACTCCGCTCTGAGGTTCATGAATTAATCTTTATTCAATTAAGATATTAAGACAATTGCAGAATTCGGCTAAATGACCCTTTAGGCGAAATGCCTTTCGGCAGTGGCGTATGTAGAGGGGGGCAAAGGGGGCACTCGCCCCGGGCGCAAACGTTTTTATGAGGGCGGCGAACTAATCCTTCGGCCCTTTTTTTGCTCACCGTAGTCATCTTTCCGGAGATGGAATTCAGTTTTTTTTTTGCTCACTAAACCAACGATGGGGGCGGAAAATTTCTTATTTTTCCCCGGGCGCCAAATTTCCTCGGTACGCCACTGGCTTTCGGTGAAACGACTTTCGACGAAATGGCTTTTTGGCGAAATGAACCTGATCCGCGTATTGTGCGGTCCTTCTAAATACGTGAAATCGTTTTTTTAGATTATTTTTCACAAAACAAAGCTTTTTGGTCAACTGAATTGTTAGAGATTAAGATTGGAGATGCATCGATCATCCAGCGGTAACAAGTTAATATGCTGATATAAGTCTGGTCTCGTTAGTAGTTGAAAAACAGCAGATCTTCCGTAATTTTGTCCGATTTTAACAAATGATACATCAATATGCTAATTAATAAATGCACTCTCAAAATACTACTTATAGAGTTATCATATTCTGTTTTCGATATGGCCATCAGAGTTATCTGCGATTTTTCCATAACATCATCTCAGGTGCTGAAACGCGTTCCGTCACACTATGCCATCGTTATCCGTGAACATTTGGCTAAAACCGAAACGAATACCATTCAGCAACCACCGATTTTACTCGATTTGGCTCCCTTCGACTTTTTACTATTCAGTCGACGAAAGAAACCGCTCCGTGGAACGCGTTTAGGCACCCAAGATAAGATTATGGGAAAATCGTGGATGGCTCTGATGTCAACTGTTTTAAACGATAACATTACCATTATTTTCATTTCAAACATTGTTTCCTCTCCAAGTTATCCGAAACTCTGTTCTCTTATTTACCGCCGCAAAGAAATGCAAAAAGCAGTTCAAGTATTGCAATCTTTTCAAAATGTCTCGTTCATCTAAGAAATCAAAGCAGCGCTAGGTCGCGAAAATCAAAAGAAAAAGAGATGCAACACGTTGATAGAGTGTTGTTTAGGATAGTGAGTACGTACGGGACTCATCAGTTCAAGCAGTTAAAGAACAGCCGATTAAGATACCGGTTCAAAATAATTCTGCGGAATTTAAAAACTATACTGCATTCAATAATTCTAGTATCAATAGATAAAGTTCTAAAAAATTTACGCCGATATTTTAATCTGTAGCTGATAAGTCAAGTTAAGTTAAGATAAGTCAAATTTGTGCTGTTTTCAGTGTGTTGAAAATTTTACCTCAACAAAAAAAACAGAACTGAATCGCGAAAATGTTCGTGCAATGATTTATTACGATTTTCGGTGTGGATTATCAAGACAAGAGTTTTCATTTTTTACGTTTCGCTTTCAGCTCATCAGTGCGTCAGCAGTTTATGTTGAACTGTTTGTTCACGTCACCTAATGGTTCAACATAAACCGCTGAGAAGACGTAAAGTTAATGCTATTTACATATGCACTTATCACACCGAAGTGCTATGTCTTTACTGACGTGCCGAAAGAAACGAAACTAAGTGACCGCATTCTGGCCGTCAACAGATTGTAGTTATGCACCCATGCGGTACCAAACCCCTAAATTCCTTCTGTCACTGCTTGATTACGATGTTAGTAAATATTAATCAAACAGCATAAACATTGAATTGTATTCATTTACACCAATAAACTCCGAAGTCTGATGACTTTTTGCAAAGTACAATGAACTTTATCAATTTATGTTTATGTGAGTACTCGCATTGATTTTTTTTACAGGGAATAGGAGAATGAGCTAGAAAACAAAAAAAGGCGCCTGTCTTTGACTGATTGTACTTCTACTTGGTCATAGAACTAGCGAGTATCTCATTTGACAGACACTTTTACCGTACTGATTACAGTTGACGATGCTTTTAGTCAGTCTGTCAAGGTCATTTGACATGACTGACAATTTGCAACTCAGCTCAGCTGCAGCTAACGATTATTCTGCCAACAACAGTGAAGCCAAACCAATGGACGGGAGCGTGAGTAGCGAACCACTGCTCCCCATTCATTCAATGGACAGCAATGATAGCGCCTCTCCTCCAAGGAAGAAAATAACAACGAGATCCAGAAAAAAATTAGTAACGATCGCGTTAAGCTTAAGTGCAAAGGAACCGAATAAAGTAAATTTTATGAAAAAAGGCTGTCACTTTTTTATGACTAATCGAAATCTCATGAAATTTTACACCTAGTCTTTTGAAAGTTGGTACTTCATAACCGTCGCACAGTGGTTCGAATGAATAAAAACGTGGACATAAATCAGTAGCTGCCAAACCGTTCTTTTAATGCATATAGTTGCTTTTAAGAAATTTTTTACAAATATATACCGCGTACTTTGATTCTATCCCTAATTGTTCATGGCCTACTTTGACAAAAAATATAACCATAACTTTTTTTTCTGAAGAGATAGAAATTTTTATTCTTCTACAAAATTTTAGAACTATTGAAAATAATTTACTTTGTCAAATATACCAAAAGTCTAGGTCGCACCGTTTCGGATATACAAAGCGTTTTCATGGCAACCTCCTTAAAATCAGTTTTTTGTTCATAACTGTTTTCGAGTTATTTTTTTATGAATACTTTGTTTGGAATAACTGAAGAAAATAAAAAATCCCATATTTTTGTTGAAGGTAGTGCATAGGTTTGTTGTTTCCTTGCAAAGTTATACATCATTTTACCTTTTTTACGTCTGATAAAACCTTACACCGAAGCGAAATATGCAACTTAATGCAGCTGATTTATAAAAAAAATTATAGGAAAAGATATGTTCAATACTATAAAAAAAAATCTAAGTGGAACTCGATGGAACTTTTTTTAGGCCTTTTCAATGTTAGTTTTAGTTATTGAATTATGACAACCCCCTTAAAACTAGTTTTCTAATCATAACTTGTTTCAAGTTAGCTTTTTATACATACTTTATTTGGAATAATTGTAGAAAATATAAAATCCCATAATTGTGTACGAGGTATACTGCCCATACTCGCATATCAGTCCCATATCGATTTTCGCCAATATTGAGTTAGCTTCAGGAATGCAATCTACCCTTAATATACTCTCAGAAATTGCAATGAAAGTTTATGGTTTGTTCATTAAAATGTGAAAAAAATATCAACTTATGTCTGTCCCATATGCAAAGTACCCGCATATCAGTCCCATTCAGTGCAAATATCAATAATTTCATTTGTTGCAATATTGGAATAGCAACGGTGTATTACCGATATTTCATGTAATAATACCATGATTTAGCATTAGGTAGCGCAATAAATCAAAAAATTCGAAAATAAAATTTTAATCGTCTTTTTCTCGACATACCGATTTTCCATATGGGACTGAGATGCAAGTATGGGCAGTATAGCATAGATTATACATCATTTTACCTATTTTTACCTAGAAAACCTTGTACTGAAGCGAAATATGCAACTTAATGCAGCAAACTTTTACAATACTTAGAGGAAAATATATTCCTAATCCAACTTATTTTCCAATGAGAATATCCTGAGTACTATTCGTGTGACTCATTTTCACTCATTTTTCGCGTCTGCTATTTCTGTAACTCACTTTTGCAGTGAACGTAGAGATGTGCAATTCGCTCCTAAGCTATTCCAGTGAATCGAATTTTAAAGTGATCTGATAGCTCACAGCTCTTTTTAAAAGAACCGCAGCTCACCAGTTCACCGCACTGGTAAGGAGGGATGCCAGGTTCACAGATTAATCTGTGTTTCACAGATGTTCAACATTTTGCACGGATTTCAAAAATGGCACAGATTCTCACAGATTTCTGAAAATAGTCACAGATTTACACAGATTCTGAAATCGATCATAGATTTTTTAAATTGATCACAGTTTAGAACCAAAAATTACAGAGCGGTAGGAAATAGTGAGAGTTTTTGGATGGTCACAGATGACCTGGCATCCCTGCTGGTAAGGTGAAAACAAGCTACGAGCTCTTGAAGAGCGAGTTATAAATGAGAAGAAATGTGTACATGAGCTTTTGTTCGTTCTTCCAAAAGTTTATCTATCCTTCTTTAACAGATTGAATGAGCCATTGTCAATAAGAAATCTTACCTCTTACTTAGTAGGCTAAGGTTCAGGGATGCCACTTTTGCAGATATTCTCAAATATGACATAATAATAATTCGCAGACAAGTTAGTTAGTGTTCTTTGTGCATCAATGATTTCGATCATGCATATGAAAGAAAAACGGAGTAAGAAAAACGGCGCAAAATAAACGGCGCTCGAAACAAACCTTCAGTTCAATCTTAATGAGCTAATGAGCTGATACATTGAATCAATTTCTTTTAGTGAGCTGATCGGTTCGGAGCTGCTCACCGGTATGAGCTGCTTCGCACATCTCTAAGTGAGCGTTGCACGATCAACATATCGTCTTAAAAAACGTGTTGCTTCGCGATAACTCAATTTATTTACCTGTTCAAAAATGAAATCTCTTCGTAAAGGTTTGAATTTTTACAATACTTTTTCATATTTTGTTTGGAAAACAGTTTTCCATTTTTTTAATATGTGTTGAACTTTTGATAATTTTTCGGATTTTCAATATTTAAAACTAACTTTGAAAAGGCCTAAAAAATTGCATAATGTTGTTAATTGTCAAAAAGTAAACAAAATAATAATCACAACAGTTTGCTTAAGCTGCGCATGCAATCATGAGCTTGTTTACGCGTATTTATGCGCACTTTGTAGTAGATACTTAGGTAATAGAGGTAGATCCTACGTAACTAAACCCAAAAAAAAACTGTTTTTAAAATAAAAAAAATATATTTCAAAAAATATTTTTTTACATTATTTATATATTCAGCAAAAAAACTTCAAATGTTTTCTTCTTCAAAATGAGATAGAAAAAAATATTTTTTGTGAAGAAAAAAATATTTTTTTTCGAAATTGGTACTATCTTCTTAACAAAAGTTAAGGTGCCACTTTCAAAAGAAGCGTAATATAATCTTGTAAAACTTCTTCGAAGACACGTTAGCTCTTAAAAATCAGTGAAAGTCAGTACAGACTTTTGACCATCTTTTCCAGTTTTGGACCACTGTGCGTCGTTTGAATTTGACAATGATAGTGCCATCTCTCGGTTAATTTTTTAAAATGGCGTATAAGCAAATGACAGTTTCTCTTTGTTT
This sequence comes from Malaya genurostris, assembly GCF_030247185.1. Lineage (NCBI taxonomy): Eukaryota > Metazoa > Arthropoda > Insecta > Diptera > Culicidae > Malaya > Malaya genurostris. The sequence continues at coordinate 90,904,008 of NC_080571.1, read as the reverse complement.
ACTTTCTCTTCTATTAATTACCAAGCGGTTTCCACGTTTATCACTCAACACTTTGCATGAAATGATACCCGAAACTTTCGACTTTCAAACAGAATAGTGATATCAAAGAAAATCTTTTTAATCACATCACAATAATCGAAAGAGAGAGTGATTAAAGAGAAACTGTCACTTGCTTATACGCCCTAATGAAAAATCAACCGAGATCTGTATGTTAGTTTGAAAGATGTGTTAAAAATATAGCCATGAAATTAATGTGACAATTTTTGAATTTTACCGAATGGAACTCAGTCGTAAAAGACATATCGTAACATTAATCTTGCAAATCTCAGAATAATTTAGATGTTGAAGAAACCAAAGCTCATTCCCACATCTAATCCACTATTCTCAGGATCTGTTTCTGTCTTGGAATGGCTTGCGTTTGCATGCCATCAACGAACAGCAATAACTGCTGCAACCAATTTCACATTCAAATGGCTTTTGTTACAAACATGTACACTTATTTCGTCCGCTCAATGGTCCATATCTGCTGCGGCCCTCCGGAAAGTAGCATACATTGTGTTCAATAAATAAAGAAAAAAATCTGTTCGGGAAATTGGGAACAATATTTTGATCGGTAATAAAAGAATGTCGTAGGGAAAGCTGGACTCGGTAGTCAGAATCCGGACACACGGGTGAATTTTCTCTCCGTCGGATGGTTCAATCAAATGCCCAGTCGGGTGTTTCGGATGGCTGGTGCGTGCGGAGATAAAGTTTTTCTCCCCATAAATCGGTTCGATCCAAACGTGGCGGAACCAAAGACATAGACTTTTACATTTGCTGCAACCTAGCTATCAGCAGTTTGCTCCTATTCACACCAGTTCAACCCTCCTCCGTCCAAGTACAAGTACAAGTCCGGGACCGTTTCCCTCTACAAATCAGTTCCCAGTGTTGGCCTCCATTTTTGGTTATTTTTCAGTTTATTTGCCGATATCCGGTCGATAAATAACAGAACTTTTTGGTTTGTTACGCCGACCGAGCAAGGGTGGTTGGTTATGTCGGATATTTGTTGGTCGCACCGCCGGGCAAATCCAGAGAAGCCAGCGGTCGAATCCAGCACTGACAAAACTTTCTTCATTTTACTAATTTCCTTTACGACCAAAACGAGAGAAAGAATAACTTCCGGTCCCGGGTCCAGAACGTACGGCGGCAGCGATGGTTGGTCGGGAAATGGAAATTATGCTACTATTTATTGGAAAGAGCGATTGGTTTTGGATGAACAGATGTTCAGGATTTTCGTTGGTAAAATAAAAGTGCAAACGATTTTGTGCACGTTGCAACAGTAGGTTGTTGATTCATGAGAAAATTAGAGTGAACAGTTTACATAAGTAAAATATGAAAACGTAAACGATATTGGTAGAAAAATATATTGGTACAATTCATATTGTAACTCTTCGTTTGCGGATTAAGCGCAGTGATGTCTTGTTGAGAAAGTTGAACAAAATAATTAAAAGAAACTGTTTTCTATGACCCGCAGTTACCCCGTCATAATTCCTCAGTTTATTTTAACTTAAATACAACGACTTATTTTCCAGTCATTAATCATCTATCCGACAACTTCTTTGGCTGTTCACGATGCACGCAAAACGACTGTCTTGATTCCGAAAACCACATCGTTTAATTATAACTAATGCTCTCATCTATAACGTCCGGTCAGTTCAACGGTGGTCACAAAATTGTCAAAACCTTGGCCATCCCTCTTTTTCCTACAGTGGGGTACAATGGCAATTTAGTTTTTCCAGTTATAATCCGTTGCACAAGTCAAATTTATGTGTCTGCTAATGCGGCTAGCAGTTTTCGTCCTTACTGAAGGCGAAAGAAGGAAAAACTGTGCTCATAAAATTTGAAAGAAACGGAGAAACCGTAGCCGTTCGACCAGAGGAAGCCGTCCCGGTCGTTTGGCCGAAACCGCCCTGGTCTCCGAAGGATCTTTGACCATTTCATTTTAGGTCTAAGCAAAGGATAAGAAATATAGGGAAATTTATTTAAATTCATCTTTTTTGTTGGTTAGCGCCCTTTTCTGGTGAAATAGCAATTCGAGGAAAGTGACGATTGGGTCAAGAGGGAAGCGGCAATTTTGTGTATGTGGCCTTGCCGGGTGAAACCGTCGTCTTCGTCGTCGTTGGTTTTCGGGGCAGTTGGCATGTGTATTTATTTGAAACGAGTGTGAAACTACTCTCCTGGGTGGCATTATCAACCCTATTTACGAAATGATGTTTTAGATATACATGGAGGAATTTTATATTAACGACGGCATCAAGCGGGGTCAAACACAGGAGATTATCTCCTTTTTGGGGAAGGTGAACGATGATGTTTGGCAAGAAGTCTGGACAAATCGATAAACTTGATACAGTGTAAGGGTCAGCGTGTGTGCGTGCTCACTGACCACATTTTATGTCTTCCCGATGCATCTGAATTTCTAAAACAGGCAATAGAAAGTACCCCTAGTGCGAAACAAGTCAAATTTAGCTGCTAATGAAAATTAGGGATTCAACTCAGCTCCTCGAATTGAGCAATGTGCATGTGTGGGTGGATGTGTGTGCATATGTATGTGGAATCAGAACTGATTGGCTCAAGTGGCACGTTCCCCAAGTTATTCACAAACTTGTAGTCCCTGAGGTTTTGTAGTATATACGGAATTCTTGAATTTCATCCGGATCTGACTTCTGTTAACGGAATTACAGAGTGAGAGTGCTGATAATTCATTCAAGTGGCGAAACCAAACACGTAAAAAAAACTTTAACTGGGTTCAAAACAATTCCAATCGGTAGTCATTGTCAGTGGATGGCCAATCAAACCGATTCAATCCATACCAGTTCCCGGTTTCCGATTCTGGAAGCACCGAAAATTGTGGTCATATGTTCCAAAATGGAACTCACTCACTTTTCTCAAAGAGGACTTGGCCGTCTTTCACAAACATATTCACGATCTTAGATCCATTAGTCACAATCTTAGGTTCAAATAAAAGGTCTTATGGTCCCAAAATGGGAATTTAGTTTGGATGTGGCTTTCGGTGTTGGAGATTTTTTGCATGAATATTCATCGGTATTTTTAGTATTCAGGCACCAGCGTAACTCAAAACGGTTTGTATGACGATGAATTGCCCAACAATGGAATTTTTTTAGGTATAGTTATTTTTTATAATGGTTTAAATTTTAAAAACTCATAACTCTGCAATTCTTTAATCGGGAGTCGGGATCGGGTAGAATTTACCAATTTTGTAAGTCTTTGAATTTTTTTATTTTTTATTTAAAAGAATTTTTATTCAGGCCTATTTGCGTATAAGCTTTACGTGGCCGATTTAGCTGAGTTTTTAGATAAATATTTTTTGTATTGGATCTCGTTGTCACCCTTTTTCTAGGGGGAGAGAAGCTTCCATTTTCCTCCTGCGAGGAATGAGGGGCAGTTTGTTCGTGGTTCGTCTCGTCATCCATTGCCGTGGTATTGTCGTTGATTTCGTTGCTAGTTGCTGTAGATGCGCCTTGTTGTACATTGTTTGCAGTTGCTGGTTGGTTGGAGGGTAAGTTGTTAACTGCAGCTGGTGTACTTTATTCTATAGGGGATACTGATAGTTTCGTTGAAGGGGATGCTTCATTGTTGTTGGCGGCTGTCACAGGTGCACAGGTGTACTGGGGTTGCTTGGGGTTGGTGTGAAGGAAGCACCGTTGTCCTTTGTATTAGTTGTCTCCTTTTCCAGTTTATCACATGGCTGACCGTAGTGAACAGCTTTTTGGCAATATTGACATGTGGCCATCTGATTGTCACAGGTAACAAGTGATTTGCACGGGATTCTTGTATCCTGACCGAATGTCACATAAGAAGGTATAGGCCTCCTCAAGCGCATGCGCAACAAACGTACGCCATTTAGAATACCAGGGAAAAAATTCTTCCACTTTTCTTTTTCGATAGAAAGAATCTCTCCGTATTGAGACATAGTTTTGCGAATATAAGGATCGATGACGCTTGAGGGAAGATCATGCACACGCTCTTCTATAGCACTATCTTCCATATATACTGGAATGTTGTACTTGATATTTTCATGCTCCACATAGTGCATATTATTATTGTCTTTAGCGAATTGAATTGCATCCAACTCTTTATAGAACTGGGTATAAACAACATTATTGGTCTTATTGCATTGAAGTAAATGCACACGTTTAATGTAAAGATGCATTTGCTCCTTAAGCAAACCTTCAAGTTCTCGTATCGAAGGTCGAATTTTGCACTGCCTGAAGTCAACAACAATTGTATTCTTTCGTATCGGCGGTAGCTTTTGTTCGTTTGGTTCACTCATTTTGAGGTCGTTCTATTGTTCACTACACAATACTGTACTTGGTGTCTTTTGTCCCGAACGTACGCGGTTTTGGTTTATCGACTGACTTGGATGAGATGTGAAACCGAACTGGAGTCTTTTAATTTGATTTTTTAAAGAAATTCGATTTGGCCTTCTATGAAGAAACGATTGAGCTCCTCTATTCCTGATATCGGAGCCGAAAATCTAAAATTAGTGTAGCCGAAGGCAGTTAGATTCACCTGATGAATTGCAAACGATTTCATTTGATTCGAAATGCGTTTCAAATTGAATTTTTTGGTTTCCTCTGGGATTGAAAACCGAATACTGGTGAAACAGAAACAAGTTTATTTGGTCCTCGACAACCAACATCTGCAAACCCTATAAACCAGATTAATTTATGTGAAATTTGAATTTTTACCTTAATAACTCTGTATTTCCTGAACCGGAAGTCGAATCTGATAAAAAACAAGAAGTTTTATGGGATATTGTGACCTTCCATCGGTTCAGCCATCTACGAGAAAAATGAGTGTCATTATTTCAATATCGTAACACATATAATCATGTAGCTCCGCAACCAGAAGTCGGATACAAATGAAATTCAGGAACCTTGTGTGGGAGCATATGACTTTTCATATGAATCTTAAGTTTGGGACTTAAGTTTAGCAGTCTTTGAAAAAAAAGGAGAAGTTTGATGCAGGTTTCAATAGCAGGCTATAGGACCAAGAGATGTTTCATTTGAATCTAAGTTTGTGAAATTCGTCCAGCCGTTTCGTTTTGTAGCATGCCCACATACACGCACCTACAAACTGAAATTTGATAACCTCGTAGAACTAATTCGAATGGTATATGACGATCGATTCGAAAGTTCATTTTCTCAATGATTGCATACGAAGGCAAACGGTTTGATCTCACTGCACAAAATGTCATGGAAAAGGATGCTGCATACAGTATTTTAAGTGCAAAAGTCGTTTTACCATGAAGTGCTCAAAACTCGCTTTCACAAAAATGTCAATATCTCCTTTCAAAATGGACGGATTTCAATAAATTATAGTTTGTTTGAAAGGTATTACAACGAGGTATCTAGATTTTGCAATAGTTTTGTAATACTTATACTTTACAAAAAAGTAACGCTGCACAATGCTCCGTTACGCCTATAAATTACTAAAATGTAACGCATGTAACTCTCCGTAAGCCCTAAAATTTGCAAAAAAGTGAAGAATGTAACGCTTCGTAACGCCTATAACTTACAAAACAGTAACGTTTGTAACGATTCGTAACACCTGTAACTTACAAAAAAGTAACACTTCGTAACACCTGTAACTTACAATGCATGTAATGCTTCGTAACTCACAAAAAGTAGCACATGTAGCGCTTCGTAACACTTATAACTTACAAAAGAGCGACGTATATGACACTTTGTAACGCCTATAACTTTTTTTAAGGGGCGGGTAGGGTCTAACACTTTCGAAAAATTATTTATTATTTTCTTATAAAGGGTGATTTTTTAAGAGCTTGAGAACTTTTTTAAACAATAAAACGCATAAAATTTGCAAAATCTCATCGGTTCTTTATTTTAAACGTTAGATTGGTACATGACATTTACTTTTTGAAGATAATTTCATTTAAATGTTGACCGCGGCTGCGTCTTAGGTGGTCCATTCGGAAAATCCGCTTTTTTATCGACAAATTTTGTTCAGCGATGAGGCTCATTTCTGGTTGAATGGCTACGTAAATAAGCAAAATTGCCGCATTTGGAGTGAAGAGCAACCAGAAGCCGTTCAAGAACTGCCCATGCATCCCGAAAAATGCACTGTTTGGTGTGGTTTGTACGCTGGTGGAATCATTGGACCGTATTTTTTCAAAGATGCTGTTGGACGCAACGTTACAGTGAATGGCGATCGCTATCGTTCGATGCTAACAAACTTTTTGTTGCCAAAAATGGAAGAACTGAACTTGGTTGACATGTGGTTTCAACAAGATGGCGCTACATGCCACACAGCTCGCGATTCTATGGCCATTTTAAGGGAAAACTTCGGAGAACAATTCATCTCAAGAAATGGACCGGTAAGTTGGCCACCAAGATCATGCGATTTGACGCCTTTAGACTATTTTTTGTGGGGCTACGTCAAGTCTAAAGTCTACAGAAATAAGCCAGTAACTATTCCAGCTTTGGAAGACAACATTTCCGAAGAAATTCGGGCTATTCCGGCCGAAATGCTCGAAAAAGTTGCCCAAAATTGGACTTTCCGAATGGACCACCTAAGACGCAGCCGCGGTCAACATTTAAATGAAATTATCTTCAAAAAGTAAATGTCATGTACCAATCTAACGTTTAAAATAAAGAACCGATGAGATTTTGCAAATTTTATGCGTTTTATTGTTTAAAAAAGTTCTCAAGCTCTTAAAAAATCACCCTTTAGTAAAACATTTGAAGAATTTTCTGTGAAATTTTCAAGCCTATTGGAACGAAACTCTGGAAGTTATTGACCTTTATCTATGGCTATCTCATTCTACGAAGAAGCAAGAGCTCGGCGCACAGGCCCTAGATTTCTATCTCGATTGACTTCAAAACTTGACAAAACATTCTTGAAATGTTTCTTTATAATAAATTATAAAAGAAAAAATATGATTTTTTGAAAATGTTAGATCCTACGGGCTCCCTGGAGTAATTAATTGTTTCCATTGATTTTATAGACAAAAACTTTTAAACGCGTTTTCCTCGAAAGCAGGTTTTGAAAGTCCGTGTCCATCGTCGTTCAAAAACTGCTGCACCAATTTTTTTCAAATTTTGCGCACACTTTCTACATATAAAAAACGAGACCCCAACGTTTCCCTTTTCGTTGTTTGTTACTTTGGGGTGGTTCTACAGCTACAAAATGGCGAGTTTTTCGTGAAAAATCGCAGTTTACACTTTGAACAACCACCAAAAATTCAATAAAATAAAAAAATCAAACAGAAACGTTGGGTTCTACAAAAACTTCTACTCTAACTATGCTGCTTTGATTTGTTGACTTCTGATTAGTCTGCGCTGAGATACAGTGGACACCGCAAATCGTGATTTTCTAGAAGCGTCCTCAAAAATACCTCTTCACTTATTTCTCAATATTTTTCCACGAAAAAATTACAAAATGTTGTTCGAATTATGCTTTTCATTATGCAAAACATTTGACATTATTTTGTCATCGTGCTGACGGTGTCTCGTACGTTCAGAGTAGCTGCTTTAACTTAAATGACGCTATTTCTCACATCACATTTCATTTTATACCTGCTACACCCAAACCTCCATTTACGTAAGTTATATATGTATAAATGTATTAATATACGTACGCATGTGTGCAAATATTTGTATTTCCTAATACGTATAAATATTGGTGAAGTAAAAGCGATCATTTATATGTATAAATATATACACATACACACAAACGAGTGAGTGTGTAAGCATACATACATACATATATAAGGTTCGTAAATGGAGGTTTGGGTGTACTAGCAGCGGTGTACGGACAATCTCTTTTCCAAAATTCCTCTTCGCAGAACGGGAAACAGTGAGACGATATAAAAGAGAGAGTTAGTAGAGCGGTAGCCAGTAATACTGAATTGGCTGTCTAGCTGTTAACAGCATCTTGTGGAATTTTTACGCAGAAACACGCACACAGGAGGAACAGTTAAGGCCAAGGCAAAGTCCCGCTCAAACCGTGCTGCTCTGCAGTTCCCAGTTGGCGGCAGAATCCATCGTTTGCCTCGGAAGGGGAACTACGCCGAGCGTGTCGGTGCTGGTGCATCGGTCTATCTGGCGGCAGTGATGGAGTACTTGGCTGCCGAAGTGTTGAAATTAGCCGGTAACGCTGCCCGTGACAACAAGAAAACGAAAATCATTCCTCGCCATCTGCAGCTGGCCATCCGTAACGACGAGGAGTTGAAAACCCCGTCCTTTTCAGATAAATATGATAAATGTGATAAAGAAATATTTAAGATTGCTTTAAGTTTAGCCCGTTCTGATACGCCTGGAAAGTAGAATGCGCAAATCTAGTGGAAACCTTTGTGCTAACAATTTGTTCATTTTTGTTTTCGGTCGAATACTAAAGAATTCAAAAATACATATTGATCTGTATACGTGGCAACTCTGTTTCGCACGGCATATTTGTATACTAGTATAAAGATGTGTTCAACATCATCACTTCCCCTTTCGCATTGCCGTTCGTAATTGAATGTGTTAGTGACGGTGCAAATTATTTAAACTTCTCGTGTGTGACTTGTATCGGCAACAGTTGCTCGGAAAATGCTAGGAAAGCGATCAAATTCAACTAGTTCTTTATGATTATCTTTAGCACTAAAAAGTGCATTTTTAAATGGGCCATGCTTGCTGGACTTTTTGGCTGCCTTTCTACCGGTTTTCGGTGCCATCGTGCTGACGGTGTCTCGTACGAAATGACGCTATTTCTCAAAGCACATTTCATTTTATACCTGCTACTGGCAGCGGTGCACGGAGAGCCCTTTGCCAAAATTCCTTTTCTTGTGCGCAGAACGGGAAACAGTGAGACGACAGGTCCTCGATGTTGCTCTCGTGTGTCTTGTTTCGGGAGCAGATGCTCAGCAAATGGTAGGAAAAATGAACCACTCAACTTTTATATGGATGCTCTGTTTTTTTTTGTTTAAATTATAGAGGCTTTAACATCTTAGGTCATCCGCCTCTTCGGACCAGTAAAGTTTTCTGACCCTATGTGCGGGGTTGGGAATCGAACCCAGGCGGGCTGCGTGAAAAGCATCGACTATCCCATCACGCTATACCCGTCCCCATGGATGCTCTTGTATAGATGCAGACATCTCGCGTTCTGATTGGCTGGTGCTGTCATGGGTTAAATCAAACAGGTTTTTCAATAGTGTACTATTGAAAAATTTCAATGTTGTTACAATACACGTTCAAGTTGAAAATTTTCGATTTTATTGGTAGTCAGATTATATAAATCCTTCTACAGATCACTGAGCTATGAGCTTTCAAAATACGAGAAAGGCAAACGCGCCTTATGAATTATCCTCTTTGACACTCGTTTGTACCAAACATTTAAGAAAAGTTTAATTTGGTCGTCAAATGGTGAGATAACTAAGTCCTCACAAGTCCCTATCTCATGCCTCCCCGAGCGTCTATGATGACATTTGGTCAATAGAACGGCGTCGACTGGGTGCTATCGCCTTCTGCGTTAGTAGCAGAATGAGAGGGTGCGAAATGGCATGTAGGTTGAAGCCCATCCTAAAGTGCAGTGTTTATCATAGTATATTACAACATATAATTCTGTTGTTTATTACATCATGTATTATTATTATTATTATTATTATTATTATTATTATTATTATTATTATTATTATTATTATTATTATTATTATTATTATTAGAAGAGCGTAACTTACACTGCGACATTAACTGTTATATTGTATCATAGCATATTATTTCACATATTATCGTCTTACACTATTTTATGTTATTATATACTATGTTGTATGGTATTATACTGCATTGCATTATATCATATTATATTGTATTATATTATATATATTATATTATATTGTATTCTATTATATTATGTTATATTGTATTGCATTATGTTGTATTATATTATATTATATTATATTATATTATATTATAGGGTTTATTATGAGTAGTACTACGTTCCTCTGCGCAAAATATAAATTTGTTTTCCTTAAGCGTTGATGGCAGAATGAGAGGATGAGAAATGACATATAAATTGAAGTAATATAATATCATAGCATATCGCAACATATCATTTTATTCATTCTATTATTTATTATATAATTCATTGTACTATATTATGTTGTTTTTTATTATTATTTTCATTATTATATTTATTGTTAGTATTATTAATTTGTCATCAATAATAATAACATATATTATTTTTATAGCTGTGGATATTATTATTGTTATTAGAAGAGAAATATTTTACTTCCTGCAGTATTGCGAAGATAGAAGAGCATAACTGACACTCTACATTAACTGTTATTTTATATATTGATTTATAATATATTATATTGTATGACATTGTATTATGTTATATTAAATTAAAATATATTATACTATATTATACTATATTATGTTATATTATATTATTTTGTAGTATTTAAGTATTATTATTATTATTACTATTATTATTATTATTATTATTATTATTATTATTATTATTATTATTATTATTATTATTATTATTATTATTATTATTATTATTATTATTATTATTATTATTATTATTATTATTATTATTATTATTATTATTATTATTATTATTATTATTATTATTATTATTATTATTATTATTATTATTATTATTATTATTATTATTATTTTTATGATTATTATTATTATTATTACTATTGTTACCATTATTATAATCTTTATCATTATCAGCTAAATTTTCATTTCCATACTAAACATTTCACTTTACACATATATTATTAAATTGTATCATATTATATTACGTCATATTTTGTGGTATTATATTATATTACATTGTACTATATTATACTACATTATGGGACAATGTTTAGTATTGTTTTATATAGTATTGTAAGGTATTTTTTTAATACACAATTAAAAGTGTATTATATTGCATTGTGATGTATTACATTTTTATATTTTATGCATAATAATATTTTATTATATTCAGTGTCGTATAGTGACCAAACTATATTATAATATATTATGGTATATTTTACTATATTATGTCACATAACATTATGATACTATTATATTCATCATTAAATATTATAGTAGACTATAATACACTGTACCATACGATTTTGCACCGTTTTATACTATATTGTATTTTATTGTATTATACTGCTGGAAATTATATTAAAGTGTATTATGTTACATTATATAATACTATGCTCAAGTACATTGTAAGGGAAGAGGGATGGGAGTGCATCAGGGTATCTTACAAGTGAATGACTGGATGAAGGAGTGAAATGTCAACCCGATTCACAGGGGAAAGCTGTGTGTTTTCCCCAGAAGGTCTGAAATGAGTAAGACGCACCCTTCTAACAAACAAACCATCAGGCAGGTTTAAGCTGGTACAGCGAATTCTTTTATTATATGGCCGGATGTTATTGCTGGAAGGCGCCCATTTTGGCCTTCTTAACAGCAGTAATATGAAAGTTATCTGATAATCAAATTCGGATCTACTGTAAGTCTACCTGCATCCACTGGTAATGCCTTGAACTGATGGTGGCTTCACACATACATACATACATACATAACATTTAAGAAAAGTTTAATTTTGAACTATTTGAGATTATGTCACACAACTGAAAATTTTATCATAAAATTGTGATCATAATTCTGATGGCATGTCGCAAGAATTATGTTGATTCAGTAGATACAACAGGAGATATTCACGATCAAAAACTTATCATTCTCTTAGAGGGTAAATTTTGAAAAGGCGCTCCATAGTAAAGTAAGTCGTATTCACGACAAAATCGCAAAAATGATGATTTTTTTCATCATTTAGACCCCCCCCCCCCCCCCCCCCCCTTAAGTTCGAGAAAATCTTATAACATGCACATAAATGGAGAGTCGTATTTCAAACAATTTTATATTTAGGAACAGGTAAAATTGTAAAATTTGAACAGGCGTGTACTCAAAAAAAATTTTGGGGGTGGTTTTCATAATGTAGGGGAGTCCGGGGATCAATCGGACACTTTGTAGAAATTGAAAAAAAACTTCCATTAAAAATGGATTTTTACCTAAGTCACTTCTCCATCTTTGAACTCCTAAACCACCGCCACAACCCCCCCCCCCCTCCTTGTATTTGCGCCTGAAAAATGAAAATTGCATGGCTTTAAACGATAGCAACAGCGAGTTAAAAGGTTAAACGACCGAGCAACAGAAGCACATATATGTTTAATAAATAATTGATACATATAATCCCATACAGTGGCACTTGGTAGCCGAGTGCAGATTACACTCGGAGCCTGTAAAAGTCTGTACAAATGGAATATTGCTTCATTTGACAAGTTAAGTAGTTATGAATTGTATCGTTTGCAGAATTATGTTAATTGTAAAATTCAGAGAGGGCTGAACCGATTTTTACAAACTTAGATTCAAATGAAAGGTCGTACGGTCCCATACGGAATTCCTGAATTTCATACGGATCCGACTTCCGGTCCCGGAGTTATAGGGTAAAGTGTATTAAATGTTGTACATCGTCACTTAAAACGGGAACAGAGAGTTTAGAGTCCGATGGCAAAATCGTATAAAATTTTCAAAATTTGAATTAAAACTAGTAGAGTTTGTACGTCATGTTAATTGGTTACAGGTTCTCAGGCTCCGGTGCTGAAAATACGTATAATAGTGAACCCACTTCGTTTTCCTAAGGATGACCTACGCGAGCAAAGCATTGTTTAATTCTGTATGTTATACTAGTTAATGCACAAACAATCCCTTGGTTTCTTTCAAAAATCCAAGAGAAACATTTTCAATAGAATACCACAGTAATATATATGAGAAAGGCATCATTACACCACTAGGTGGATTCAAACCGGTTTTTCTGTGTTTTTATAACGGTTGAGTTTTCTCGAAAATCAGGTCATCGATTAAGATCGGAAGGATTATGGCAAAAATTTCCCCTTTGGAAGGTGTAATCTTATATGTGGCGTAAACGACAAATGGTTTAATTATTTTTTTAATACGTTGATATTTTTCGGAAAAAACAGATTCCGAAAATGTTAAAAACGGTTTAGAAAGCTACTGTTAGGTTATTTGAAAAGTTTGTTCGTGCTCGTGGTGAACACTTATTGTTTTGAAGATATAATCGTATGAGTGATATAGTCGACAAGTCGCTAATTATTCTATCCGCGTTCTAGATCAAGATCGCACTCGTTATGCATTGATTACCTCAAAGTATGTTATTATGACATCATAACAATGCTTCATGGTATGTTTTCAAAACATGAAAACAGAAACGAATCATTTCACAATCGAACTGTTTATGGTATTTTATTCTGAGTTTCTCCCTGTCATACAGACTTAATTATTATCATTATTATTTCCTTTAGAAAAGTAGTTTTGCTAATGTAGAGAACGTCCGATCCAAATATTTCAGGATACAATAACATCAAATAAACTCAGTGACAGTTTCCCAATAGACTTTTCTTTCGATTATGAAAGTACAAATTCGACTAAATTGAACAACTTCTCATTAGACTATAATGCATCTCCTTCCGTAGTATCTGCATGCGCTCATAAATCTTTCAACGTCTGACAAATTGCGTCTGTTGTACACGAACGAGTTCTCTTTGTCTTCCGGGCATATTTGTAGTATTCTTCGGCATACAGGATAGGCTAGAATTGAGTGTGAATGTAACGAGCTGCATGCTCCATTAGAATCTCGTAAAATAAATATCTCTTGCTTTAAATCCTTTTCCCCCATGTGCACTGGCCTGTGTCGGTATCTTTGGGCGAAAAAGTACTGCGACAAACGTGAAAGGGTTGTTTGAATCGAGCCACCCCCCTGGCTATGGACCGCTTCCTTTTTTTTCCATTGCACATCGCTATTTTCAGCCCATTCACTAAATTACCTCCGGGATGACTGGGGCGGTGAAGGGTCATTCAGAAATTCATTTCAGGACTTTACTGTTTGTTTGTTACTTTTGGCATATTTTCGCATATTACGCATCGCATTCACTGCAATTCTAAAGGTCTAATGTTTGTTATTTTTTCTGCCTACGCCCACACAAACGGTCTGCCTCCGACGCTTGCTCCGGCTGGTAACATAATAGGGACGTTTTTTTTTTATCCGAAACTAACCCTCGGCGCCATTAACCGAAAGGACATGAAAAATGAAACGATAATGGCAAAATGAGGATACAGATAAAGAAATGCATCAGAGCAGAGGCATGGTTTTGTCAACAGAGAGTTCCATGTATGATTTTTTTTCACGGGGCACTTTATACCGCCGCCGCCGTCGTCGTCTATTGGTTGATGGGTCGATTTCAGCGCGTAGGTGGTAAACATACAAACATGGCTGACGAAGATTCAATATTTGCTCTGGTATCTGCTGGTAGTGATCGGAATCTTTCGAGCGGGAGTCGATTTGATCGTGTTTCGTTTGGTTAGATGTAGATTGATTTTCTATCTTCTTTAATTTGGAACGTAAGTCCATACATTTTTTCGCCAGATTGCAAAATTGCAACAATTTTTTCCAAAAAATATATAAAGCTTGAACAAGCAAAGTTATGCGAGCTACGTCTTCTCAGGAATTCTTTTTGCCTTTCCCCGCGAGCGCTCGCGGTGTGTTTATGTCCCGTCATCATTGTCACACTTTATTAAAAATAAATGTTTGGAAACTACCTACCGATCTACCTCCCCGTGAGGAAGTTGAATGAGAAGCAATCGGGGAAATGGCATTTTTCCTGCAACAACAGTCAACAACAGTGTGGCATCATCAGGATCAGATACACGCCGCTCGCGTTAAAGAATGCGGGTTCTCCTGTGTCACTAGGGATATTGGATATTTTGTCATGATGCTGCTGGAAAGTGAACCGGAAAGACCAGTGGAAGGAAAATAGCGCGAAGTCATTCCGAGGGGTTATCTGTGAGGTCGCAGTCAGTGTTCGTATGGTTGCTTCAGTTGTCCTTCCGGGGCCAATCGGACGGAGCGAAATAGAGCGGAGGAGGGATATGTGATGCCACGCAAATGTTATTTATGGTTGATTTTATGTTATAGAAAATAATGTTATGGTAAGATTCAATTAATTTATTTTTCAAATAAACCTAGAATGACCTTCTAACGATGATGAAGAAGTTACCCTGACAATGGATTTTTTTTAAAATTCTTCTTCCGCTAGTACCATACTCAGAATTACGTGAAGTTCTGCAATTGGTTGTCAAATTATCTAGCTGTGACTTCTTCGTTTTAGAAACTAATCAAGTTAATTTCAAATGTTGATTGCATTAAAAGATTTGAAATAAAAGCATGGCAAACAAAATTTTAGATGCGTACTTTAAATGCAATTTCGGTTAGTTTCCTAATTCTTGGAAGAACGTTCAACTTTATTGTTCGAGGTATGCGTTTTAAGAGTTTTCCTATGACTTCTTTCTGAGCACCATTTTGTAGTGAATATGTCTTATTTTACTATGGGGCACCTTTTCAAAATTTATTTTCTGACAGAGTGATAAGCTTTTGATAGTGTATATCTCTTGTCTCAACTTAATTTTTGCTAAAAGCCATCGGAAATATGATCATAATTTTATGATAAAATTTTCAGTTGTATGACATAGTCTCAAATATTTCAAAATTAGAAATTTTTGAAATGTTTTGTATTAACGAGTATCAAAGATGAAAACTCATGACGCGTATTTACGTTTCTCGTATCTTGAAAGCTCATAGCTCAGTGATATTTAGAAGGATTTATATCATCTAACTACCATTAGATTCGAAATTTTTCAACTTGAACGTATATTGCAACAACATTAAAGTTTTTCAACAATACATTATTGAAAAACCTGTCTGATTTGATTAATTTCAGCTCCAGCCAATCAGAAAGCGTTCTTAGGAAGAGAACAAAATATCTGCTGTAGAACTGCAACGCTATAAAAGATGAACATTTCACTTCTTACCATCATTTTCTGAGCAACGCTTGTCGAAGCGAGACATACGAGAGCGCAACATCGAAGACCTCACGCTTTCAGAATGAGCGCCGAACAGCAGAATTGTGCCGAAGAACAGTCGCAGCCGGGCACACGCCAAAAGCCTGTCAGTTGTCATGGTTTAGTTAAGTTGTCCGGAATTTGAGTCGAATCGGATTGTTTCATTTTCTTTTGAATCCAATTGGAAATCACAATGAATTCCGAGTCGAACGAGCTTACCGAGTGTACACGCCAAGAGCCATCTTAGTTCTGTTTAAATGCAGAATCTATTGGTCGAGACAATTCAAGGCACTTTTCAGTCCCACAGATCATCATTAAGAATTAACTGAATTTTCTCAATTTTCATATGAAAAACATAAGATTCATCAAAATGGAAGTTAAAACAGATTACACCGTCACTAACATATTTAATTACAACGGAAACGCTCTCACGCAATGCGAAAATAAAAGTATTGATGTAGAACACATCTTTAAACTAATATGGGTGTTGTTTCGAAAAATGCCGTGCGAACCAGGGTTGCCACATATATAAATTAATATAAAATTTGGTACAACTAATCGATTGTTGTTTTAACCAAACTGTCATTTTTGTTTTTCGATTAGCAGAAACGATGGTTGAAACAACTAATTTAACTGTTTGAAAAAAATGCTGTCAATTAGTGAGGACACATACCTTTCAATTTCAACAAATATTTTAGTTGAAACAACTGGTGTTGTTATTGAAACAAAATTCTGTTAGTTGAAAAACAAATCGGTTTTATTTGTTTTAGACATTGCAAAGAGTTGAATCAACTCGAAAAATGTTATTGATTTGCGAAAATAATCAAAATATACCTACTGATACACGTCATGATCTATTTGAAATAAGTTCGGTATGTTGAGATTCATGAAATAAATATCGTTGTTAAAATATAAACAGTATTTTATATTGACATGCAATAATTGGGAAAACCACCGATCACTGCTGATTTCAAGTGATCTTAACCAAGGAATAAATTATCATTACGAAATCAGAACTGATCTGATCTCTAAGTGATTTTGATTTTTGTATGATCATGTCATGTCAAGTCGAGATCAGTAAAGATCTAAATTCTAAAAAAATACTTCTGATTCGATAGGAAATGATTGATGTAGAAAAACGTTTTTAATCAGCAAAAGTGCCCGGAGGGGCGAGTAAATTAGCGAAATTATTAAATTTACCTAAAATGAGTATTGAAAGACGTTGCCTTCAAACGGTTGAACTAAACTTATGCACTGATAATTTTATTCAATTTATATGAGCTTGGGTGCATCAACCGCTGGGAATTAGAATTTTGCGACGGCAATTCAAAAGCGCCAATAAATCGCATCGCGTTCTGTGTGTTTGAAACCCTTCGCTCCTGTTACTTTTATAAATTAAATTCATGTCCAAAAGCGTTTTATTGCTAATGCATGAACATCATCATCGGTATCAAACAGCTGGAAGTAAAAGAGTCTGCTGGAAGTAAATCAATGATCGAATTCGAAGCATAAAATTTTTGCGCAAACCTGAAAGATTGCGAGATGATCATTCATTAACATTTTCTAATTTGTCACAAAATTTTTTTCATCTTAAACAAGGTTAACTTTATCACAACACCGCTGTTAGATAAACACTTGTTATGGAATCATAGATTTCTCAAATTTAATGAACACAATTTCACCAAACGCTTTAACCATCATTGACATTTTGAAGCGACGCGATCAGATTTCAACTAAAAAAGTTGTTGATTTTGCATTGAGATTATTGTTTTGCTTTCAATTGTCTCCGGCATTGGACAGCATTCAAAACAACATATTTTTCAACTACTTGAATATATGCAAATCAAAAACCATTTTGGTTGAATCAAAAAGAAATGAGTTAAATCAACTATCGCAAAAATCAAAAACTGCGATATCGCAATTTTATGATCAAAGGGTTCTTCGTGTAGATTCTTCAAAGTAAGGTAATATTAAATTCATTGATTTCATGAGCAAGTATATGAAATTCAGTTGGATATGAAATCTGCTCTTACACAAGCTACTACCCTTGGAGGCACATGTATTGATCTTGTATTTGCCAGAAATTAAGAAAGCCATAGATATATTTTATAATTTTAATATCATAGGCCTATTGTATCATTTTTTTTATTATGTCATTTGTTTTAGCTCGAATATTGTATCATTGATCAACAAAGTGAATTTATGTTTTCTTAACACAAACGCCCTCATAAAAGGTTCTATTCAGAACTATCATTATTGTGTTATAAAGAACTTTTTTTTTACTCTTTGTTTTTGACGACTAAGTCAATATTTCTTTTTTTTCTTTTTATGCGATATTCACCTAACCAGATACCATTTTGTAGAAACAGAAAATGAAAATTATAGAATGATAGTACTCAAGAGAGAGCAAGGATGTGAATATATAGAACGGAAAAGGAGAGACGTCACAGAGGGTCATTTAAGCAAGCAGAAATCTTCTAGTAACTTAACTTTTACCTTCTAAGCCCGACTTCTCTGGTAGAAGGTAAAAGTTAAGTTACTAGAAGATTTCTGCTTGCTTAAATGACCCTGTGTCACGTCTCTCCTTTTCCGTTCTATATATTCACATCCTTGCTCTCTCTTGAGTACTATCATTCTATAATTTTCATTTTCTGTTTCTACAAAAATGGTCTCTGGTTAGGTGAATATCGCATAAAAAGTTATAAAGAACTATAAAAATTAATTCGTAATATTTAATTCTGTGTCAGAATTTTTGATGCAACTTAACCGTACTTCTTTACAGTAGGTGCATCGTTTCAAATTCTAGCAGTGAAGAAGGGGAATGCTTGCACAATTAACACAATCGATCAAGTAACTGATATTCGGAAGTGTGAAGGAAGCGTGCCAATTTTATTTGAATTCACGACATCAAAATATGTCCCTGACACAACCCACCTGCCTTTTAATTCAAGTAACAGTTTTCGAGTTACAACGATTAGACGAAAAGTGCATGAAAAAAATGAATTGACCTTATTTAAAAATTAATCTTGAGTCGAATCGGTTTGTCAATTCGTGCAGAATCTATGGTTTACTATACAGAAGACGTGCTGAAAATTTTCTTCCAAATCGGAAAAAGTTTATCTTAATTTTGTTACCGTTTCTACTTCTAATTTCTATATTTGCTCAGCAGTTGATTTTAAATTTTACTGCTTTGTCCATCAATTACTCATTCGAACTCACCGTACAATGAGCTCTATTAGCTTGAATCATACACACTTAAAAAAATCCCTGTGATTTTCCATCTTATTAGATGCACATAAATGGAGCGTCGCAGTTCACGTAAATTCACGTGGAAGAACATTTAATATTGTGTCTAAAACTACAGTCGAAACCAGTAAAATTCAAGCTTATCTAACATTAAGTCATTAAAAATGAAATTTTCCATCGTTTGACAAATTAGGTCTTTAAGAATCAAATCGTATGACGAAATAAGTCACCTGTATTATTCAAATTTATTTGGTGTGTATTTACAGTTCTTTTAGTTCGATAGACAACTGATCGTTTTTTTGTTAAAACAATCGAGATTATTTTGCGTGTACATAAACAACTCTGCCAAGAAATGGTACATGTGAGTAGAGGTTCGCTTTAGCATAAGCTTTTGGTTTATCCAAACTATCTTATATCTATGGTTATTGCTAAAAAATTGAACATTTGAAAAAAATTTGAATTTATTCAGTTCTTTTATAAAATGATGCACAGTTGGAATCGGCTGATATTCATTTTGCCAAAAATTTTGGTTTGTAACAAATAATGAACAATTTCGCTATAATCGAGAAAATCAATTATAAAAGCATTTTTGTTCTACATTGAATGAGTGAATCGACCGTCGTTAGTATCTGTTTTGCTAGCGAATAAAACGTGTCGTAAGCCCACTGCGCTCAATAACTCTAAATATTCCGTATTTATATTGTGTCGGTTTTGCACGACACGCGTTGTGTGATGATTCGTTCAATTAATGCGGTTCCAATATTGCACGCCTCATTTAGGCACTAAACTTCACCTTAATGATCGTTCTTACCAAACGTTTTAGAAAACTTAAATTTTCAGTTATTTGTGGTTGTCTAATACTAATACTAAAATATATGATACTGCGTTAACTACATCAACGGATACTTATGAATAAGTCCTGCCCACTCTTGTACAGAGTAGATTTTGAAAAGACACCCCGTAGTAGAGCAACACGTATCTATGTCAAAAAGATAATGTTAAACCTTCGCGAAGAAGGAATTTTGTCAAGAATTTACCTACAGGTCTAGGAGATATAAGAGGCAGACGCGAGATTAGTCATAACATAAAGTCGAACACCGGCGAACGACCACAACTAGGTTAAAGACGGGTAAAAATTAACGATAAAAAAGGCGAACATTTGTTTCAATTCGTATTTGCTCGTAAAAATTGTTCTTCACTCGCTCTGTTTTAGCACAACTTTAAAACTTGTTCAGTTGATGCGGATCAGTTTGCTAGTTTATGAAACGCAAGAATTACATGAAATATTAATATTCGAGTTTATTGCACAATCTGCCGTTTTCTTAAAATTCTTCGCAGTAAGACTTTCAAAATTTTCTCAAAAATCGAGACTTCATGGTAAGAAATAGGTTACATTATTCAAAGTATTGTCCATCGGAACCCAAAATTTGAAGACTTATTCTTTATAAATTTCAAACCAAACAAACGTCTTGAGGACCCAACAAGGAATTGAGTATATTTTTATAGTTTCAACTGAGGTAATGTGTATTTCAGTAAAAGTATTTAGCATCGGTGAGAACAAATGTTCGTTGAATTATGTCAAATTTGGAGTACAAGACGGATTCTATTCCAATCCGAAATTTACCGGTGGTGTCATCTTTTGTTAAATACTCGAAACTTTCTTTTGAAATCAACGATCCAGAAATTTACATACGTACCTTTACTACGCGTATTTTCAGTGTTATTAATTTTTAATTTCCAACAATACCATCGCTTTAGTTTGACAATATTTCTTGACTTCACTTCAAAATAAATATCTATCATTTTGTTATGCTATAGACCGTTATTGAAATTGATAGTTGTCACCGTTGCACTAATCATCAAACCTAACATGCAGGGGTAGTGATCAATATAAAGTCGGTCTGTGTAAAATATAGAAAAATTTCAGGGTGACCGGAAATAACAGAAACTTTTATAGGGAAGTTGGCTCGACACCAACCTTGAGTGCTTTTAGCTCGATGGGAAGGTGTGGAGTGATGTTGGAAGCAATGTTGCTTGAATATCAAAAATGCAACGAACGCCAATGAGCATCGTTCGCTTCCCTTCGCTTTTGTTCGGTAATCGCTCTGATATTCGGACTTGTCCGTGTATTTGGGTGCGAACGAAAATGAACGTTAAAGAACATCGGTTGAAACCATGAAGGTCACAAATAAAGTCCTACAACTCATTAACTTTATTGTTTTTGTCGTTATACGACGTGATGAGTAAAGTTACTGTTATTTCTGGTCATCCTGTAATTTCAAGTACACTTTGCGTCTGCTTGGCGGTCCATTCAAAAACAAAATGAAAAGTTAGTAATTATCCATTCATCTGAACAAAATCGTGAGTAGAAAATCAATAAGGTGAGCACGTGTGTAACACACATCCCGGGATATTCGCTGCACGCTGGTGCGCCTGAAAAGCGAAGATAAAACTGGGAAATTATGTAATTTATAGCTTATCCATGAAAGTGCGCGGTGCATCGATCCGGAATGGATGACGGTACGAAAAAGGAGTGAATCCCTTTAAATTTTACAGCGTTCGAATTTATTCTATCAACGCGAGCCGCGATCGCTTGCCTGCCAGCTCACAGATATGTTTGACACATTTTCCGAAACAGGACAGCCTCTCGGACCAGCCAGCATCGGAAGAAGGGTACTGGATATCGAATTTCCTCTAATTTCTACGGGTTATCGATGCTCTGCGCGAAACGGTGAGGAATGGAACATACTGTCGGGACGGTTTCTTATTTACGATGTCCTCCAACGTCATAAATCCTTACTTCATGTAGGTAAGTATTGATGCGAACCAGAGGGACAGTCGTATGTGGGGGTCAGAGGAAAATGTAAATTCACTCAATATCAATTTATCAATTTCCAACTTCGGTCGGACCCTTTTTACGGTTACAATTCGAACCCGCTTTCAATCACCATTATTATTTATTCAAAGAACTTGTAAAAATGTAAAATAGCTCAGAAGCAGAGGATGAACTTCGTTCGCCACAGTGCTTGAGACGAAATGGGGGAGAGATCAAACTCTTGTCCTGCTAGCTGCTGCTGGGATATGCATGTATGTTCTTATTTCTTTTTTCAGCAGGACCGCATTTGGCAGAAGGACGACGAAAAAGTATTGGGTTTCATTTTTAACATTGAACTTTTCATTCGCGCCTAGGGAATTGTACGGATGCTAGAGTTCTGCTTGAAGAATTCACCTTCTTTCGTACGCCTGGTCACAGCTGATTAGAAGAATATGGCTCTGGTATCGTGATTTAGCAAGTATCCCTTCAAACGTAATAATAAAAATTTTGGTATACAGCATTGCATCTCGTAGCATATTTTCAGAAATCGTTTTCGATTAACATTGAATTGTTATTGTAATATTGAAATTCTGACTATTTCTTATTGGAATTTCAACATCAAACAGCGAATTGAAACTCGATTAGAGTAATAAATTGTGCCAGATATATTCCCGAATAAACTACCATTGGGTTCCCAAAGTACACTAAGCGTCTCATCAATATTCCATTTTACGAGCTGACAAATATGAAACTTTTACCGGATCCTGTTCGGTTTGCGCTTTAGCTCGAACCGGTCGACCCCCGGAGGTCATAGTAGTTTGCCTGGATGATAAATCGAGGACTTGGATTAACTTTCCGAGAAGGAAAATTAATTGATCGAAAAAGTAGCCCCGCACTATACTATCTTCTAGCCTTCCCGGGCGAGATGTCGGAAAAACAAACTTTTCTAAGACTCGTCGGTCTTCGTACCTATTCAATCCCCTGGAAGATGGTCCCGGAACGGTTTCCCTGTCATTGTCTTTCCAGGCTTAGGTTTTTGTGGGACATGTCGGTGCGACGAGGGATGCTTCCACTAAAAACGGACAGCAGCTGAGATCTTCCGAAGCGTGATTCAGTTCCTTCATAGCCGGTCGGATTCTGCTTGTACGAGCAAAGTTTTATCTTCTTGTGCTTTTTCGATTAGGGGAGTACCTGCACGCGGACCCGGATCGATTCTAAACTGCTTCATTCGAGCACATATACTTTTCAAAAAAGTTAGCTTCTTGAACGTAATAGTGTTGGACTGTTGAGGAGGTCAAACATAACTGCATGTACATTCAAATCCTCGTTTGTAGTACTTCGGGTAAATATTTTTCCTGAAGCCTGAGTAAGTTAAACAGTCATCATTTTTCATGCATTCTGACATATTTTCAAATGTTGAAACACGCAAGTTTGCACATCTACTTGCACGGCCGGGTATGTGTGAAACATGTTTAAACCATTTTTGAAAAATTCAGTCATTTTACGATATTTTTTCTTAATTGAGCCGCATGAAAATCTGCGTCACCAAATAAATTTCTTAATTTTTTGCTGTATAGTTGTTTCACTAATGAAGCTGATTCTCATTTCAATCCATCGACCTAAGGGGGCACAAACTCTAACCGCGATGGCAAAAACAGTGAAGCAACTCCGTTCAGAAGTGTGCGCGTTCAAAGAACGGCACTTCGCCGCGTAGTAAACGGGAATTGTGCGGTATTTTGTGGTCGCCAGATAAGCCCGTTTCGGCAACAATCCGAGCATCAAAAGAATTTCGGTTTCGGAAGGGCGAAAAACAAACGACTTTATTACTAAATTTTTTTTTTGTGATTATATACATATTTTCATACGTATGGAAATTATTAAACATTTTCTGAACACCTTACGGATTTTTTTTAGGAACCGTGCCTGCAACAGAGTAAAAATGTTTTTATAATGATATTATAAAGCTGAAAAGAGCGATTATAAGATTATAAGGCGATTTTCGGACTCTTCTAGGATCTAATAGATGCAGAAGGAATAGCGCATAATTAATGTAGCTATAATGCAGCTAGTCACTAGCAGAAACTACGCTTTTTGAGTCACGTAAGAAGTTAGATGTTAGTAACATTCGCTCAAATGTCTGGTTGTGAACTGGTCACAAATAAGCTAGCTTAGCAATGATGAAGCTATCGTATGTCCTCTGACTTCTATTTCCATCCGCTGAACTGCCTTGCAATTGCTGACTAACAGCACCTCCGTTTTATAATGAGCAATATGTAACAACTTGACTCCGTTCATCCAGCTCTCGATGACGCCCATTGTCTCCGACATTGTTGCCTCCACTTCTTCGAGTGTCTCGCCTAGAACCGTTAAGGCTACATCATCAGCAAAACCTCGGATTTTCACTTTCCTGGGCAGTTGAAGTGTCAAGACGCCATCGTACATCCCGCCAAAGAGATGGACCGAGGATGGACTCTTGAGGACTCGCATTGACTTCTGCCCTTCGTTCGGCTCGTACACCATGATTCTATTCTGGAAATAGCTCTTCAGGATCTGACACAGCTAGTCGGGGACATGCATTCTGTGTAGCGCTGCGGCGATGGCCTCCCAGCTGGCGCTATTGAACGCGTTCTTCACGTCTATCGTGACCACGGCACAGTATCGATGTCCTCTTCATTTTTCTTTGGATGCCGTTTCAGCACTGTTCGAATCGCGTCTACCGTCGATACTCCTTTGCGGAATCCGAACTACATCTTCGACAGTCCGCGCTCGCCCTCCGTACATTTAATCAACCTGTTGAGGATGATTCTTTCCGGGAAGCGGAAGTCGAATCTGATTAAAAAACAAGCAGTGTTTATGGGACCTTACGACCTTTTATTTGAATATTAGATGGACGAAATCGGTTCAGCCATCTACGAGCAAAACAAGTGTCATTTTTAAAATTTTATTACATATATCATCCTGTAGCTCCGGAACCAGAAGTCGGATCCAAATGAAATTCAGAAACCTTATATGGGAGCATAGGACTGTTCATATGAGTCTAAGTCTGCAAAAATCAGTTAAGCCATCTCAGAGAAAAATTATTGAAATTATTTTTCACACACAAATTTGCTTCTCTCGACGAGCTTCTTCGAATGGTATAAGGGTGCAAGAAGTTGTGTTCTTCCAGATATTATAGTTTCGAGCAGTATAAATCAATATAAATATGAAATTGTTTTGAATTTGAATATACTGCCATCTTTCTAATACGTTTGTCATCTTCGAACGATTATGTTGCCAAAAGTGAACCGTGCTAAAATCGAAAAGTCATGAAGAAGTCTTTTATTTGCTAGGAAAAAATTGCATAAAACAGTGTTGAAAATCATGTTACACTTTGCTCCGAAGTATCGCTTTATCTTCAAGCGCGTAAAACTCCTACTACTGGAATATGGCGAAAAGTCGCTTACAAGCAAGTATCAATGTCTCCAATATGGACGGATTTTAACAATCTATGGCTTGTTGGATATCTAAAACATATTCTGTTTTCAAGGTCAATTTTGAAAATTTTGACATAAAACCTCGTATAACTCAAAAAGTACGGGTGTGTAATGTCAGAGACATAAGTGGATGTCTTGAATACGAATAAAACTGACACTCTTTCTTTATACTTTCGAATATCAATTAGATGATCGATTGTGTGCATTGTGCAAGCTTTCCACTTTTTCACTACTAGAATTTGAAACCATACTCCTAAACTAAAGTACAGATTAGTTACATTTAACATCCTGACACACAATTAAATATTACGAAATAACCAGTATAGTTCTTTATGATAAAATAATGATGGTTCTGAAAGGAACCTTTCATTAATGGCTTATAAGTCGGTGGTATGCATTTTATATAGCAAATCAGCAGAAAGTTTTACTACAAACTACAAGTGGTATCAAAATGGGCCGTATACAGTATAGTGAAGAAAATTTCGCATAATTCTTTGGGTATACAATTATTGTTCTAAATAGAACTATACAGAATTTTGATGTCAATCATTTCGTTTCGGATTTAAATATTTCAGTGACAACAGTTATCAAAATGCCGTACAAGATAAATTTCTGGCATTCAGAAGGGCTAAATTGTGTAATTCTCTAAGATATTAAAACCTGTTGCGAATTTTGCACTGCGAAAATTGCACAAAGATTATCAAATTATCCTGAAAACTGGCTCTGTGACCTGAGCGTTTAAGGCTTCCCGATCAACAGAGCATAACAGATTTCTATCAAAATTATATGTGATCTTAATATTTATATCTCATTATGTTGTAAATATAATTCCAAATCAGAAGCAAGCATTAAGATTTTATTGAGATTATAGCAAGTCCAGATATTATATTAAGGGCCGTTACATTTCAGGTAAAACTATACTAGGGAATTGAAAAAAAAAGAGTTCAAACAATTTTGTCGATCATGTTTTTGACTTTCAACCCGAAAAATGCTATGCTTCAATAAACGATGAAAAAAATCATCATTTTGGCGAATTTTTACTAGAACTATCGTTCAACAAAATAAATACAAATGTTTTGCATTCGAAGAACATTTTGTAATTTTTTCGTGGAAAATATAGAGAAATAAGTCGGTGAAGAGGTATTCCTGAGAACGCTTATTAAAAATCATGATTTACGGTGTCCACTGTATCTCAGCGCAGACTAATCAGAAGTGAACAAATGAACGCAACATAGTTAGAGTAGAAGTTTTTCTAGACCCCAATGTTTCTGTTTGATTTTTCTAGTTTTTTTTTTAATTTTTGGGTCAGTTGGGGTTGGGGTCAGTTTTTTTCATATGTAGAAAGTGTGAGCAAAATTTGAAAAAAAAATGGTTCAGTAGTTTTAGAATAACGATAATCATTTCCGTTCATTTACAACTATTCTTCAGTACCAAAAAAAAGTTTGCTCATAGTTCTAAAATAGCCCCTTGTCATTCTTATGCCGGTTGGAAGGAAACGACGAAAGAGGTGGAGAACGATAGATTATTTTTGTAGTAATATGGACTTACACTAGTTATTATATGATGCCAATATATCCTCCCAACCTCAGTTGGTGCTCATGCCCCGATGCAATCGTAACGTATGTTGGCAACTCAAAACTTCCCGGTTCGAAACCAGTCGCTTAACTTTATATGTTTTTTTTATCGCAAATCAAATCGCCTAAAGGTATGCAATTTCATCTTACTTCGCGAAATCTATTTTTAGATTTGCACGATAAAGCCTTTCCCCCCAAAAAATGGGTAATAACAGCTGAAAATTCGTACTAAATTTGTAACAAATTTAGATATAATATTGATATTTACATATCAAGGTTTGTAACAATTTTGTTATCACCTAGGTTAAATTGAGTTATAATTTTTGTTATTTTAACTATTAACGAGGCCAAGATTATGACTAATTTAGATAGAAAAAACGAAGCAATCCCAGATACAATTTTGTTATCCCTTGTTGATCGGGTTTACACCACGCAAAAGGTATACTTTCATTGCCGACTGCTCCTCCTGACGACCGAAGTCCAAATAAGACTTTCACGCTTTATACTTGGTTTGTTCTTACTGATGTTGGTGGGAGAACCTTACATCGACATCGTTTCGTCTACATCAATGAAATGAACAGTTTTTATTCAAAAATTGCCTTTTCTATTTGTTCAGTAGATTCTGATATGTGCCTGACTACCTCAAAACCGTTGTCCGGATGCGAAAAAGGCAAGCAAGCGTGATGAATTTTTTTCAAAGTTTTAGAAAATTTTGTTTTTTTTAAATTATTTTTTGGTTTTTTCACGCTGTTGAAAATTTAATCACGATTTCCTAATATTATTACCAATAGCTTGTAGAAAAAAATATGTTGTTGGGTTAAGTAAATCAAAAGATATTCGTGGTAAAGTTCTGCCCATTCTTGTACTGGGTAAATTTTGAAAAGGGCGCCCCATAGTAAAGTAAGTCGTATTCAGGACAAAATGACCGATTTGAAGAATTATGGAATTAGGAACTGGACCTCAACTCAAGAACTAGTTTCAGTACTTAGAACAGACTCAGAATTCAGTTGGATTTTAGTAGACTACTATTTCGAAACTGAAATCAGTTCCGGAATCTTTTTCCAGAATCCTGAATTCTAAACCCATGTTCCGGAACTACGCTCTGAAGCTTGAAGACGATTTCTCGCCACGACTACCAAAATGGGTTGCATAGAGTACAGTAAAACGTCGCATAATTCTTTAGGTGTATTATTATGATTCTAAAAAGAATCGAACAGAAGAATTCTGAAAAGTGGAACTGGACTTGAGTTCAAGAATTAAATTTAGAACAAAGAGCAGACTCAGAGTCTCGGCTTGAAGATCGTAAAGCGAATGAGAGTTGCTACCTGAGCGTTTGAGGTTTTAACCACGCAGAAGGTGCACTCTCCGTCGCTGTTGGTTGATGATATCGCTCCCTCGACGACCGGAAAGCAAATGATAAATCATTCTCACGACGTCTGCTTCCATCCAACACACAAGAAGAAATGATCGATTTTCGACCACGGTTTCCTTTTTATACGCATTCAGATGAAGATATGTGCCTGACTACCTCAAAGTCGTCGTCCCTGTGCGAAAAACCCAAGCAAAAGTAAACAGTTTTCCGCGTTGTTCTCAAAGTTTTAGAAAACTTCATTTTTGAGTTGTTTGTGGTTATCTCACACTGTTCAAAATAATATCCTAAATTCCTGATCATATTTTTGATGAAATGGCGAAAGAATTATGTTGCTGCCCTTAATACAAGTCGAGATATTCACGATTAAGTTCTGCCCATTCTTCCATATGGCTAATTTTGAAAAGGCACCCCATAGTAAAGTAAGTCGTATTCACGACAAAAGTAAACATCCGATCTCAAAACCATACAATAGCGTTCAGGGTGACGGAGAGACCTTTCATTTGCTACTAGTTTGATCAAAATCGGTCCAGTCATATCTGAGATTTCAACCTCTTTGTTGACAACACACAGACATTTTTTCAGTTCGTCGAACTGAATCGATTGGTATATGACACTCGGCCCTCTGGGTCTCAGAAAATTTTTCTAAAGTTTGAGCGAATTTTATACCTATTTTTCATATTTATTGGAAAAGGTAAAAAGCATGTACAAAAATCTAGTTTGAGTACCACATAGACACATAAATCTGCTAAGCCAGGCACGTATTCAGAGGAGGGGCCGAAGGGGCCCGGGCCCCTCCCGAAATCGAAGTAAAGTAATTTCCATTTTGGGATTTTTGCTTTTATTTCCGGAATCAGGAACAGAAATGAATTTTTTGGTTATCAATTAACAAGATGTGCTAATTAGAAGATTTTATCAACCAGTTTTAAATAGCCCGCTTCTTTATGCAATCGAATTTATTTTCGAGGCTCAAAAGTCGGGTTTCACAGTGATTACAATCAATGTCAAACTTAAAGGAAATGGTAATGGATGATCAGAAAGTGCCATTATGATTAGTACTGAGCAAACATATCATAGTTTTAGCAAGATTCTGCGAATGAAAAAGATGTCCTGCCGCTGGATGTTGCACTTGCATACTCAAGATAAAAAAGATGAACGCGAGCACGCTTCAGAAGCATGTTCGCCTATGCTGATAATGATGGTGTCGGTTGGTTACTGTTGACTTACTCCATTATTATACGCCAGAGAACAGGACATTATCGATTTCGGTAATATAAGTATAAGTGTGAATTATTGGAGCGATTGAAAATCGGTGTGAGCTCTGAGAAATTTATGTGAGTTCCGTTTCGAAGTTTTTGAATGCTACTAAGAAAATTTTTCTTTTGTTACATCATCACTCCCAATTAGGAATTTAAATTTTATACTCATCACCCTGTAAAATTTCAAATATATTCCCCTGAAAATCTCAAATATATTGAAAGATTTAAACTCGAAAAAAATTTACAAACGTCTACTAAAAACGTGATTTTCAAAAGTCTACAAAAAAGTCTGCTACTGAAACATGTCTACAGCTTATTTTATAAATCTGCTGATTTCCAAACAAATCTGCAGGCATCTCTGATCCAGACACGGAAGTTGACTCGATGAAATTAAATAGGATCACGTGGGATTATAAGGCACTTCATTTGAATATAAATTTGTTAAAATCAGCTTGACCATATGTTCGACAAATAACCAACAAATTTTGCAAAACTAGAAGAGCTTACTGAATAGTTTCGAAATATTTGTTCCTTCTTACATCGTGGCTTATAAGAACACACCATTGAAATTGAAGGTTTTAATACTCATCACTCAGCTTTTCCAGAACTAGAAGTCGAATTCGAACTATGGGACTAGGACTAGAAGAAATGTAAAAATCGATCCCTTCCCTTTGACACATAGAAATTTTCGCTTAAATCTCTCATATTCACTTAAAATGCAACATACTTGCACTCACTCTTCAATAAAAAATAAAACAAAAAATACAAAATGCACAAGAATCATCACTTAGACGCATTATTTCTTATTTGTGGGCCCCTCCCGAAACGAAATCCTGGGTACGGGCCTGTGCTAAGCTATCGTAAAAAGAACAATTCCGTGAAGTAATTCTTTCAAATAGTTACTGAATACAACAATTGAATTTATTTGCTCATGATTTCCGTATTCAGCGTATCCTTTTTTTTTCGTTTCATTTATAAAGGTTTTAATCTTAAGGTCATTTGCTTCTTGGGCCTAAAAAACTTTCAGTGATGGGTTGGGGATTGAACCCAGGTGGGCTGCGTGAAAGACATCTACTAACTCATCACGTTATACCCGTCTCCTAACTTTACCGTATCTATTCTTAAATCTTTTTTCGGAATTCTATCCGAACCATAATATTGTGTTGATTAATAATAATAGTTAATAAGAACTATTTACTAACTAGATCCTCTCTTCCTTTACATTTGACGTCGCACCATAAATTCGTTCTCTTTTATTATCTGAAAAATGAAACTATATTACAGTCACCCACTCTCCGATATTAAACCGACCGTAACACCAACACAATTACGTAAGCACCTATGTTTATTCATTCGGAATCCATCCGGACAAAAAAAAACTCTCACCCCTAAATTCATCCCCACCAAATGTGTCCGTCCCGTTTTTTGCTTCCTGCTCGCATATGGTTCGGATGTCCAGTTTTGGCTTCTCACACATTTCACCCTTATGCTACGAGTGTGGTCGTTAGCAGAAGAACACCGCATCGGGATAGGACATTAAGGGGACCGCAATCGTAAAATTTGATACGAGTATGTGTTCGTGTGGGTATGTTTTTCGTGAGGAGAAAACATATTCGTAAAACTTTTATAGGACGGACCGTAATGGACGGTGGTCGTAAAAAACTGTCCGCAAAAAGTAATCGAATGGCATATCCCAACACCCAACCCAATCACAGGACGAGGTTTCGTCTGAACGGTGGAAGTTGTGTTGGTAGCACGTTTTAGGTTTTCTGAGTGTCGGTAGCATCATACGAGTACACACTTAGAAAAAATTAGGTGAATTTATATTGTAATATAAGCATTGGATTTTGAAGTCTCATGTAATTTTCTTGATTCTAATGACAAGAAAAAAACACAATGCATTATTAGACTTTACATTATAATTACATTATAGAGTCCACTAGGAGATTGATAGTACCTATTAGCTCTCTCCGGACAGTACCAGCCTAGATGCCGTGTGGAATCCGGCGGAAAAAAAGAACCAAGAATAGATCCACTGGGTTCCTGCTTCCATGTCGTAAAAGGCGACAATTGCAGGAGTTTCTTTTTCATTTCAGTTATCAGATATTTTCAATGTTTCACTTTTGATTACTTTATTTTTCTAAATTATCTCTTCATTAAACCTATCAAATTCCGTCTAGCCTTCGGAGAAAAGTTTTATTTGGAAT
The DNA here is from genome assembly GCF_030247185.1 of Malaya genurostris. NCBI lineage: Eukaryota > Metazoa > Arthropoda > Insecta > Diptera > Culicidae > Malaya > Malaya genurostris. The sequence continues at coordinate 90,872,079 of NC_080571.1, read as the reverse complement.
GTTTTCTTCTTCTATGTTATTGATTGTCTTCCAGGATTAGAAATTGAATGATAAAAATCAACTATTGCGCAAATCCGTTGATATTACAAAGTTAATAACAGAGATAACATATATCGGTATATTGAATACATAGTAAAAAAAAAACACTTGATATTAATATTTCAAACAATAAATTAAAATTTTTCTCGGTAGCCGACTGCCCAGATCAACCAATATAACCAATAATAAATAATAAAAATTAAAAAAAAATAAAATAAAATAAAAAAGCGGAAATAATGCAGAATCAAGACGCGCGTTGACCTTTATTTGGTGATTTAAAATGATTTTATAACAATCGTTTAGAATATGTACATACAATGAATCAACTATTTTGTCTAAATTCTATTCACTCGTTTATTTTGTATCACGTAATTTCATTTACAAAAAATAGGGAAGTTGTTATTCTTTACGCGATAGTATTGCAAATTTTTCTTCAGTTTCAGCTCTGAATCAAGACTTCCCAGGACTTCAATAAAGGATATTGTTGAAACGTTCACTCGGGAAGTTAGTGAGTTTAGTGGTGCATCCGAGCCTCTTGAAATCGGAACATACTGAGCCGCGCGCGAACAATACCAATACTGAAATTTTTACTAACAAATATCCTTCTCCCGTGACACTTGTGGAGTGCGCAGTAGTATATACGGCCTCTAGTAACAACAAGTGTTGGACTAACATCCCTTCCCATTCCTTAGAAGATCTACGTTCGGGCCTGGCCGGCGCCGGTACTGATCAATGAATTCTGGGGTTACCAGAAGATGTACATTGAAGGATGATTTACCAGTCCCAGGTTGGATCATCTAGAAACTCCCTGTACAATTTCAGCTAATCCCGATCAGTAACGGAGTAGCAACCAGGGGTGGTCGCTCAAGCTCAAGCTCTTTACATTATAATTACATTATTTACATTGTTGTACCGAAAGAGGTGAATCCATGTAACTGCCTGTAGTGGCTGTCTATCGAGCGGCATTGGGATCTCGTGTAGAGAGAATATGAACAACAAGCTAAAACTATAGAAATCGACCGTCCCACGACAAAAGGGCCTAACTGCAAATGACAGTTTCTCTTTGTTTACTTTTTCTTTCACGATTTACCGAACTGATTTTATATTTGACGCTTTACTCTTCGCAAAACTTTCAAGGTAAAACTACAAGCTTTCGATTTATATTCCGTAATCATCAAAAGAGAAAGTAAACAAAGAGAGGCTATTTACTGAAATAAAAAAAAATAATCCCAATAGCGACCGCCGCGACTTGAACCAATAATCATTGGATCACAAAGTACGTCTGTTAATCGACTGAGCCACAGAAGCACACATCTGTTTGGCTGGTAAAAGTTGCATTTAAATGCATGCAGTCGCAACCTACTAGCAGAACACAAGTTACAGTCAAAACTATAGTAAGTGTGTGGTTTATGCCAAATATATTTTCCACTAAAATCAGCTTGAATTCGAAATCGAGTCAACGAAATACAACGAACCAAATTTAGTGTAACCACATAGCATCTATCGAGCTAACCGAAAATAGTTCTTCCTATACTCCCATGAAAGTATCAAACGTTCCTCCGATGTCGCAATCGTTTTAATGGATTTTTTTCGGGAAATAGCGAAAAATCAGAGTAAATATTTAGTTTGGTTTTCCCTAATGCAACCGCACTTACATCACTCCGGACCGAAAGCCCAAAAAGTGAAATGTTAGCCAATCGTCAATATCTGGCCGTTGTTCGCCGTCTTTTGTGGCGGCTGTTGGCAGTTGGCAATGATGTTGGCAAAAAGAAGAAGAAGAAGAAGAAGAAAAAAATGGAAGGACAAACTGAGGTGTATCACCCGCACCCGACAAAAATCCACCCTGTTTGTTTGGGTTCATTCGATGTGGCCGACCGTATGTTGGGGTCGAAGTAGTCGGAGAAAAAAGTCCATCCATCTATCCACCACTGGAAGGGGCGCCGGTAGAGGTGTGAGCGGCAAGTGTAAGTAAATTTCCGTTTTTTCGCTACGTCATAGTTTGCGAATGACAATGGTAGAAGGAAATGTTACACTCGCTGTGCCGACCAATAGCACAAGCGACCGGCGGTATTTGGGTGGGAGTGTATTATTTGAACATGTTCGCCCCGGTAGAGTGGCGCCGGGTCGCTAATGGACCGCTGGTTTCCTATGGATTCATCGAGAAAGACGAGACCACTAACAAAATTATAAAACTCTTGTTCGATGCTTTTTGCGCCGAGCTGTTCCTTTAAAGGTCTCCCGGTTATAATGGGCACTATCAGATATCAATCAAGTTGAAATAAAAATCCAATATGTCATACTCGAGTTAAGTACCGTAGATTCTTATCTATTCGTTAGCTCTCATCTCATCGCAAACACGCATCCGTCAGGTTGACGAGAGAGTGCGTGACCCTTTCCATCGCTGCAACCAGAAGCTAGACACGTAAAACCTAAGGCAGAAGGAGCTGCTCAACGGACCCCGGATTTTATTTGCTCGAGAATTTATTTGCAGTCCTTCGACTCACTTCAGTGAACGGTTACGGTTTTGTGATTTTCTTATAAAATTTATCCCCCCTTTTTGGGTTGATATTTATTCAGGTTTCAAACTTTCTAACAACCGCGCCACTGTTTGCTGGTGGACTGGAAAGTAGGATCTATATGTTGATGGAAAACTTTACTCGTATGTTTCGCCGGCCTCGGGAAACTGCCTCCAACTGTGATTGTCCAGAAAAAGGGATATGAGTCTCACATGTGGAAGAAAGAGTTTCCAGGGATGCATTTATGGGCTCGATGACTATCTAATTAAAGCACAGCTGGGACCATTTGTTCCCGGAACGAATATTTGCTGGTTGAAACGATACCGCTCCCTTACAATCCTATCACTTCTTCGTACATACAACATGAAAACAATTTTAGTTTGAAATAAAATTTTAGCTTACGAAAAATGATATCATAGGTAACGCATCGTGTTAAAAAAGGCGGGTGGGTAATGTCAGAGACATAACTGGATGTCGTGAATACGAAAACAACTGACATGTTCATTAACACTTCCGAATATCAATTAGTTGTTCAATTGTATGAAATTGTATGTAGAATTTGAAACGATGCACCTAAACTAAAGTACAGATTAGTTACATATAAAATTCTGAAACACAAATATTATGAAATAACCAGTATAGTTCTTTAGAATTAAATAATGGTGGCTCTGAAAAGAACCTTTTATGAAAGCGCTTGTGATGGAGCGTGATGAGTTGAATTCGAGTTCCGATGGATGCCGCTGACTTCTGTCATCTAATTCCAGGCTGAAATGTTGTACGTGGGTGCGATACTGATATGGTTGGTGTAGGTGTAGCGTTTACAACCGATTATAATCTTCCAATAAAGAAAACATTAATTCGCTGGGTTGATCAATGATACAATAGGCCTAATTTATTGAACGAAACTATCAATATGCTATAGGGATTCGTTTGTAGCATTCAGAAGGGTCAAATTGCGTAATTATCTACGACATTAAATTCTGGAACATTTTTCGCAAAAACAAAGAAGGTTTCACTTGATCTCGATGACTGTGAATTTCACACAGCGAAAAATGCACAAATCTAACCAAGCTGTTCTAGATTTTCACTAAACTGAGGATATTTACCTTTGATTTGCGAACAACAAATCCTAATAGTTCTTTAGAAAACTTTTGAGCCATTAGAACGGCTGATTTTGTGTAATGCTCTCCACCGTTGTTTTTTTTATCAATGCAAATGACTGGCAGCTGTGCAAACGACACAAAATACATTTGCTCGCAGTGGCGATAGAATCCAAACTGATCCAATTTTGGTTAGGAGCTTTCTTTTTACGTGATTTCGTTTGTAGCTTTTTCACTAATGGGCGGTCCTAACGGCTATAATAAAGCTTGCTTCATTTAGAATTGGAACAAAGACAATTGCCTGTATTTCAGTTATTTATTATTGTATTCAAGATCTTTTTTTATACAAATGTAGCGTTTTCTTCATACTTTTAAGAAAAAATACGGATAAAATTATTCGTCACGGTTTTGAAGGAATTCTTGAATTTTTCTTGTAACACGGCTCAGTAGGCGGCGCACACCTTCTTCGTCCATCGTTTTAGCTATCTTATTCCACCAGGTCGTCATCTGATTGATGTCTTTGACAACGTTTCCCTTTGCCTTGAGTCTCCTCTTCATGATTGCCCAGTATTTCTCAATAGGGCGGAACTGGGGGCAGTTGAGTGGGTTAAGGTTTTTCGGAACAAACTGGACCACTTTCTCTGCATACCATTCTTAAACGGCTTTGCTGTAATGACAGCTTGCCAAATCTGGCCAAACCATCGTGGGATGGTCGTGGGATCGAATGAACGGCAAAATTCGTTTTTGGAGACACTCTTTTTGGTATAGTTCCGATGTCATTGTCTTATTTGTAACGAAAACTTTCGTTTTTTTTGCCGCAGCTGCAAATGCCCGGCCAAATCATAAAATTTCTTGCAAATTTGTCGGCAAAAACAAATTTAAATTTGGCTGGAACATCCCCCCGAGCCGTTGCCAAGTAAAATTTTTGACCTGGGATTTGACCGAAGTCAGCCTTGACACAGGTTTCATCGTCCATCAGAAGACACCCGTTGAACTTGGTCAGCACCTGGTCATATAGTTTCCGAGCACGAATTTTGACCACACTATTCTGTTTCATGGTCCGATTTGGCTGTTTGCTAGCTCGATACGACTTGATTCCGTCCCGGAGTCGAGTTCTCCTCACGGTACTAAGGGCAGCACCGAATTTTCTGGCCAAATCACGGTCCGACAGATTAGGATTCCTCTTAATCGTCTTCAAAATCTTACCACGCAATTTCCGGTCGTCAGTTCGACTCCGACGATCGGCTTGAGGCTTCCGAATCGTCGTCAATGTTTTCTTATACCGTTTGATTTTCCAAATAACTGTGCACAATTTTTTTTCCTTCTTTCGGCTTTCATGTTGATTGTTTACAAAGTACAGTCGATTTTCGGAATGTCAAAAATCATACGTGAAGCTGACAAAATTCCCGACACGTGGGCGCCAAGAGCTTCCAAATCCGTCCACCAGGAGCGCCACAATATGAGCAAAAGTTTGTTCCAATTCTAAATGAAGCAAGCTTTAATAGCTGCATACAGAGTTTTAATGTCGATTATTTCATTTCGGATTTGCATAATTTATTGAAAGAAACTATCAATATGCTGTAGGGATTCGTTTCTAGCATTCAGAAGGACCAAATTGAGGAACTCACTACGATATTCAACACTTTGCGGAACATTTTCCTCGAACGACTTGTTGTACAGCAGCAGATATTTTGTTCTCTTCCTCAGAACGCGGTCAAATGAGACAGGTTTTTCAATAGTGTACTATTGAAATACTTCAATGCTTTGTTATACACGTTTAAGTTGAAAAATTTCGATTCAATTGGTAGTTAGATTATATAAATCCTTTCACAGATCTCTGAGCTATGAGCTTTAAAAATACGAGCAAGGCAAACGCGTCTTATGGATTATCCCCTTTGATACTCGTTTATACCAAACATTTTAGAAAAGTTTAATTATGAATTATTTTAGATTATGCAACTGATAATTTTATCATAAAATTGTGATCATATTTCCGATGGCGTGTAGCAAAAATTATGTTCATTCGTTAGATACAACAAGAGATATTCACGATCAAAAACTTATCACTCTCTCAGAGGGTAAATTTTGAAAAGGCACCCCATAGTAAAGTAAGTCGTATTCACGACAAAACGAGTGGGTAATGTCACAGACATAACTGAAGGACGTGAATGGGATTAAAAATGGCATGTTAAAATCGGACTTCTGAAAATCGACAATCGTTTGTATTAGTTAATTGTGTGAATGATACTTTTACTGCTTCCAGAATTGCAACGGATCATTCATTTAAAAACAAATAACTCGGACTAAATGAGTAAAAGAAGCAATCAATATTATTATAATTTATTGTCTTTCTCATAAAGAAAGGCTAGGCAATCACTGTGAAAACCGATATTTTAGCCGATTCATCTCGATTAATTGAGCAAATGTCACTTTTCTCGAAGATGGCTGAACCGATTTTCTCAAACTTAGATTCAAATCAAAGATCTTGTGGGGTGATATCCACTCAAAACATGGCAAAAACATGCACTCACTTTTTTTCAGAGATGGCTGAACCAATGTTCACAAACTTTGATTCAAATGAAAGGTCTGATAGAAATTTTTAAAGCATTTAATCTCGATCCGACTACTGGTTCTGGAACTCAAGCACAATGAGTGAAAAAAATTCAATTTTTGAGCATTTTTTACAAACGATTGTCAAAATCAGGTACAAATCCCAGAAACATTGACTGAGAAATTCTTTAACTTTGTAGAACTTATTAGCTTGTAGATGTAGAAACTTAATTCGGCACTGTTGGTTTTACGTTTCCTGTTCCGGAAGAATTGAAAATATTAAAAAAAAACTCCAAAAGTAGAACTCATTTCGATTTCTCAGTGATGCTTGAACTGATTTTTATCAAATCTTGATTTAAATTAAAGCTCACATTGTCTCCAAAGCTACCTACAAATTTCATCCGGTCCTACTTCCGGTTCCGCAATTATAGAGCGATGAGTGTCAAAGTTTTCAAACCGTCATCTAAAATGACGATACAAAACCGGTAAGTGCTTGTATGAAAGAAGAAGAAAGTACAACGCACCTTTACGAACGATGTACACAGCGTACACAATTTCAAAGGCGTTATAAAGAAAACGAAAAGCAACATCGAAGCTTGGGTTTGAAAACAAAACCTAGTCCATCGGCACCGAACACACATGCCCAGGAGTTTTCAATCACGTTAAATAAACCAGAATCACGGTGCGGCTACGAATGTCTGCTACTGGTGTGTGATTTTGGTGAAATACAGTGTTGCGGTTGTGAAAAATCTTATCTATTTTACGATAAGTGCGACCATTCTTTCGGTCAATGATCCGGATGGCGCGGTAGCGCTCGCCATTGACCGTGGCGGCGCCTCATGCCTCATTTTCGAAGTAAAATGGCCCAATGATGCCGCCAGACCGAAATTCGCACCAAACCGTCACTCTCTGAGGATGCATCGACTTCTCCATGATAACGTGCGGGTTTTTCGTCCCCCAGATGCGACAATTTTGCTTATTAACATACCCGCCGAGATGAGAATGTGCCTCATCCGAGAAGATGATTTTTTGGCAATAATCGGCGTCTTCTTCAAGCTGATTTTCAAAGTAAAACTGTACTATTTTCACGCTTTCCTCAAGCGTATACACAACCATTTTCGTTCAGCGGAGAGATAAAACTAAGTTTCTGTGAAATCAGAACTGACAGAAGTGAACAAATTTGTGCTCAAATAGAGTGTTTAAAATATTTGATTTTTTGCGCGCTGCATTCAAATTTCATAAAGGATTTGAATCAAAATTCAACGTGTTTGAATCAAAATTTCCAGTTACATATAGGTTCTGACTCTATTCACGGGATTTGAAATCGAACACAGGCTGGAATTGAATTCCGAAATGGTACGGGAATCCTTGCCTATAACTCTATGTCTGTACTCTTTTAGAAAAATCACTTGCTCAATAAACGCCGATGAAATGTTAAATAGTACAAATTGTAGCATGAGAGACTGCATGCGACTTGACATGTTGAACGAATGCCTAAAAAGATTCCTTTAAATTTGTGTCAAGTATACAACCGGAGGCAAGTTTCTTACTTGATGAATATAAACAAAAAATACTTGCAGAAATATTCCATCAGTTCTATTAGTGTATTCACTAATTTCAACATTATGTCTTTTCGTTTCAGCAAATTTGAATTAAGATTATTACGAAATTTCAGGACATGATTGCTGAATTTCGCGGTCCAAAACTTTGCAACAATAGAAATTCATAATAATGATTTATGAATTAATCCCTGAAATCGTCTACATACCCACTACGTAGAAGGACGGGACAGCCTTGCATCGTATGTATAATGTCCTTACCGTAGTAGTTTGTGCTGAATGAAAAAAGGAATCATTTTACCTGTCTGCCACGGTGGTGTGGGGGATTCCGTTTTCTCTAGTGCTCTATAAATATACTTCCACATGCGGCGCAATCGACCGCGGCCTGGGTCCGTCTTGGTCTTCCCGTGCACACGGTAGAAGATAAATTGCACGTGAGTGAACGAAACAGCGAATGCTAGAACATCGTCTTAAGGTGTCTTGTCTGGAAACGTTCGGACGGTGTCTAAACTGAGAATGTTGTGGTAAGATTTACTTCATTCATTTAATTCAGTTTATTAAATAAAAAACGAAGGTTCAAGCTCCGTTCTACTTGCCCCTGTATCAAATACTGAGGTACGTTTGCATACGCGCTGCCGTCGCTGGAAAGCAGCTTGACGAATCTCCGTCGTGAAAAAAACTTCACTTTTCTTTCGTTTTCCATCTACCGATACTCCGTACTCGCTGCTGGTGATGGTTAGTTTCGGTTGCCTGGGTTGCCGCTACTTGAATCGGATTCACCACTCATCAACTTGTCCCTTTCATCTTTGGATCCTGCTTCACCTCGGGGTCGGCCGTTCGAATGGGGTGAAAACGGTGGCGGTTTCCTTGGAGCTCTTCGATGTCCTTCCTATTCTGACCAATGCGACGTAGAGTTTCTTCCGGGACGAGTGTCATATTAAAGGGATCAAAGGCAGTTCACACTGACTGACTGTTCAAATGTCACTTTAATCTATCGTCAGATTCAGGAGCGTAAGCTAACCGGGGAACCGAAGAAGTGTACGGTGGGTGGACCAATTTGAATCGGTTCATAAAATGTGGCATCCAGTCACTTTGGTCTAGTGAGTGAACGAGAATAACAACCAACCCAAGCGAGTAGGCAAAAGGAAAGTCGAATTGTCATAAAGTTTTCCACTAGTTCTCAATCAATCATCGAAAATTTATTTCCCAGAATGGTATGGGACGGACTAGTGGAAGGGACGCTCAAAATGTTTTCCATTTATTCAATTAGAGTCAACTATGAAAGGACATAGCTGTTTGAGCAGACATTGAAATATTTGAAATTTAACGCTTCGGCGACTGCATGCGAGTTGGACTGCCCGGGGAAAACGGCACATATGTAAATACAAATACGAGGATTGCGGATCGTTAAATAGGATTGTTGACGGAGAGAGTTTTTTTGCTAGTTGATAAAAACTGTCCCCTACCTTGGTGGAGTTGTCAGGCATAGGGAATTTAATAAAAAAAAAACGTCGGGACACATGCAGAGGATTAAAAAACCGTAGAACGGTCAATTTTCGCATGTGGAAATGTGTGTCCTTTTCGGGTTAGCTCAGCAAACTGCCTGCATAAAAAAAAGTTCGAGGGGTGATTTGAATAGGGTTGTTACATTGAAATTTAGATATCGCGCTGTGAAACTGATGTTCTTGGAAAATTGGGTTTCACGTGGAAGTAATCTATCGGAAAAATAATAGGGTACTTTAAAACTGACGTGTTGAGTTTTCTTGTTGGATGTAAAATCTGTAAACTCTCATATTTCTAGTCGCATACGGTACAAACAATAATGACAATATCGAACAGCATTTTGAATCTTAGTATTCCATGACTACTTTTAGATATAATCAAGACGACCGGCTGTCTCAGTCTTATAATACAAACGAATGTTGTTTACTGTTCTTGAGAATAGTCGTTAAATTAAGTAGTTGTGACACTGTACGTAATTTATGCAAACAAAATATTTGTTATGCAGTCAATATATCTTAAAGCATGTTCTAAAATTGACCAGACAACGTAGCGTCAGACATCGACATATTTTGACTATAAACGATAGACATTATTTTCCTTGAAATATGTCTACATCAAAGGCCGAAACGTCAGTTTTCCACGATTATCACCCCAGTCGAAATCATGTATAACCTATAATCAAGTCATTTGTTTAATAATTCGACATTATTGCTTTGGTATGCAGAAAGATTTCGTTTAAGTGATTCAATTCAATAAGCATCTATTACTAAACGAAAAATTTCTTAGTTTTTCCCTAATAAATTGCATACTTTTCGACGTGAATACGGCTTACTTTACTTTGGCCTGATTTTTCAAAATTTTCTCTGTGGGAGAATGGGTAGAACTTAATAGTGAATATCTTGAGTTGTACTAAACACAACAACTCAAAAATTAAGTTTTCTCAAACTTTTGTAAACAATGGGGAAAATTCATCACGCTCGCTTTCCTTTCTCGTACCCGCGATGACGGTTTTGAGGTAGTCGGGCACCTATCAGGCCCGATTTTCAACTGAATGAATATAAAAGGTTGAAAATCGATCATTTCTTCTTGTGCTTTGGACGGAATTGGGCGTCCTTTCACATACAGCAACGAAGACAGGCCTTCTGCGTGGTATAACGTCTCAAACGCTCAGATCGTGGTTTCGATTGCATTTCGGACGTCGTGGCAACTAGCAGCAGCCTGCAACTAGCAGCAGCAAAGAACTGATTTTTGGATTCAATTTTAGAACTGAATTCAGAAGTTGGATTCTGGTCCACCTGCATTCTGAACGCAATGTCAGTACGAGAATTTTGTTTCAGACTTCAGTTTCAGAATTTAGTTCCAGATTAAAGGTTCAGAATCAAAAACTATTACTCTGGGACAGAATTCAGATTCTGGATTCTAGTACTGTTTTTTGCCTTTCTCATATAGAAAGGTTATGCAATCACTGTGAAAACCAACTTTTGAACCGAGGCCCGGAGGGCCGAATGTCATGTACCATTCGACTCAGCTCGACGAACTGAGCAAATGTCTGTGTGTGTATGTGCGTATGTGTGTATGTAACGTTTTTTGCAATAACTTTTCTCGGAGATGGCTGAACCGATTTTCACAAACTTAGATTCAAATGAAAGGTCGCATACAAAATTCCTAAATATTATTTGGATCCGACTTCCGGTTTCGGAGTTGTGGGGTAAAATGTGCAAAAAATTGTGAAAATAAGTGCACTAACTTTTCTCAGAGATGGCAGAACCGATTCTCACAAACTTAGATTCAAATGAAAGGTCGTATGGTCCCATACAAAATACCTGAATAGTATTTGGATCCGACTTCCGGTTCGGGAGTTATGGGGTAAAATGCGCAAAAAAAATATGGGTTCTAACTTTTCTCATAGATGGCGCGACCGATTTTCACAAACTTAGATCCCTGTGGTCCCATACGTAATTCCTGAATTTCATGCGGATCTGACTTCCGGATCCGGAAATATAGGGTAAAGTGAGTTAAAAATTGTATTCCATCACTGAAAATGGGGAAAAACCATAAAAAAATTCACAAATCGACCTCAAATCTTTTCCAATTGATAGTTTTTATTAGTAGACGGTCAATCAAAACGATTTTGGTTATTCTTTTATGAATCGAAGAAAATTATTTTTAAGAATACCACAGTATTATATATGATAGTATGATTGATATGAGAAAGGCATCATTACACCACTAGGTGGATTAAAACAGGTTTTTACTAGATTTTTTAATTGAATGTAAGGTTTATGTTCGGGATTTGAAAGCAGAATTCTGATTTAGGATATACACTTTAGAATTCATGAACAGGATATGAATTTTAAATCGGGATTCTGGAGCTAAATTTTGGATTTGAACTCTATACCTGAATTTCTGAACGGACTTCTGAATCAGAAATCAACTCAGAATGCAATTCCTTAATTCCATTTCAGAGTTCATTTCCAAAATACAGAACCTGCATGCTGAAAAAAAAACATGTATTCTGCAGCTAGATTATGGAACTGAATTCAGTTCATGTATTAACTGTATGTCATCACTATTTTAATACTCGCGTAAATCCTTTGCCACAATTTTACTCGCTTTCTGCTTGAACGGTGCACACAAAACATCATTTGCTTGCAAAAAATCAAGAAGGGAATGTTTTTGATTTTTGCTAACATGAGTCTTAAAGTTAAACAAGATTGCAGCAACGATTTTTGATATTTGAATTCATTTTTACACCACGATCTTAACTGTAACGTTGCTAACAATAAATTGTCAAAGTTAGGATTCGATCAGTGGCGCGACATGTGTCGACAAGTTAAGCCCATATTCGAGCAAGTTGCGCTGCAGTACATTCCGCGCGTGCGGGTCGTGATTGAAAAATTCACTGCCCTGAAAGTATTAATCTTTCCACTCTGAAACTTTGCCAAGATTGAGTTAAATCCCAAAGGCTTCTTTTTACCTTTTTTTTATATATATAAAAAATAGGTATAGAATTCGCTCAAAGTTTCGAAAATTTTTCCGAGGCCCGGAGGGCCGAATGACATATACCAATCGATTCAGCTCGACGAATTGAGCAAATGTCTGTGTGTGTGTGTATGTGTGTGTGTCTGTATGTGTGTTGTCAACTAAGAGGTCGAGACCTCAGAGATGGCTGGACCGATTTTGATCAAACTAGTCGCAAATGAAAGGTCTCCCCGTCACCCAAAACGCTATTGAATGGTTTTGAGATCGGATGTTTACTTTTTGAGTTATTCGAAGTTTTATGTCAAAATTTTCAGTTTTTTGACAGTATCTGTCACAATTGACCTTGAAAACAGAATATGTTTTTGGACTTAGATTCCGCATGATAATACTTATCCAACAAGCCATAGATTGTTAAAATCCGTCCATTTTTAACGGAGATATCGAATTTTTTGTGTAAACGACTTTTCCCCCTATTCCAGCAGTAGGAGTTTTGAGCGCTGTGTGACAAAGCAATACTTGGGAGCAACGGAAAACACGATTTTCTATTCTGTTACATACAATTGTTTCTAAGTACCAAAAAGACTGTGTACAGCATTCTTTTTCATGACAATTTGCCTCGGACCGATTTTAGCACGGCTCGTTTTTGGCAACATAATCGTTCGAATATGACATATATAAACCAGATGATGGCAGAATTTTTTTTAATTATTTTGTTTTAAACTACTTACAGCAATAAATGCTGGAACAACATAACATCCATATACCATTCGAATCAGTTCGTCGAGATCAGCAAATGCGTGTGTGACAAATAATTTCACTCAATTTTCTCTGAAAATTTCTTTTCTGCAAATTCAGATTCATACGAAAATTCGTATGCTCCCAAACAAAGTTCCTGAATTATGTTTGGTTCCGACTTCTGGTTCCGGAACTACAGGATGATATATGAAACGAAATCAAAATTGTGTAACTCATTCTTCTCGTAGATGGCTGAACCGATCTAAGATTCAAATGAAATCTAAGAATCGTCTGAGATGCAAATGAAAAGTTTCAAGATTCTTTTAAACATCTTGCTCTTCAGTCAGATCCAACTTCCGGTTTCGGGGATACAGGGTGATTAGTATAAAAATGTCCATTTCACATAAATTAATCAGGTTTATCGGGTTAGCAGATTTGGATAGTCTATGAAAAAAATTAACTTTTTTCAGTTTCAGTGGTATTCAGTTGTCGATTCAGAAGGCACCTAAAAATTTAATTCATGCTATTATTTCTCAAAGATGTCTTCACTGATTTTCAAATATTTTGAAACAAATGTAAACTATACAGCTACTAAGGTGCATTTATCTGACTTCGGCCATACCGATTTTAGAATTCTGGTTTCAGTCTAAAATCGTTTCTCAAAGCTCAATCGTTTTCTCAAAAAAGCCTAATCAAATTTCAGAAACAAAAATTCAAATTGAATTAAACTTATATACAAAATTAATTAGTTTTATACATACATACAAAAATTAATGAATTTTATCCAATTAAGCGTCAAAGTTGTACTCAAAACTGTAATTTATTCGTAATATGGCCATACGAATCGGTTTGGGTTATGCTGGTTCCTGAATACCGGCTCTGGAAGTACCTTAAATTACCGTAAACTCTAGAGTGGAAATTACATATCATGGCATGTTTAATCGATTATCACACTTCTAGATTCAAATTCGATCCGATTCGCAGTTTCGACATTACAGAGTAATGAGAGATTAAAATCTCAAATTGTCGCTCAAAACGACGGTCATTAAAATAATGTAATGAAAACTTAAACACCGAAGAATATTCATGCAAAAAACACATGCGGATTGATAAAAAAAAAGGTATCGTCTCACTGCTAGGTGGATTAATCACGTTTTTTAACTAAAAAGAGAAATAAAATTAGGTCCAATTTTGAATTTTTTTTATTTGTTTATTTATTTTGAACTTTTTTCATTAAATAAACTATAAAGGTTGTTTAATAGCATCGCTTACTTAAAAGCTAAAGAAAAGATGCACATTTCATGTCTTGGACGAATTTTTGTATCTTTATTAGATTTTACAGTATAGGCTGTTGAAAAGTGGCTCTTTTTTGAAAACGCGAAACTTCAAAAAATCGTATCTCTAAAACTCCACGTAACATATTGAAATAAAAAAAATACGTTTCGAATATTTTTGAGTTCTTCACCGAAAAAAAAAGTTTGGGTATCCTTAGGTATTTTCGGAACGAAATTGATGAAAACAATGTTTAGGGTCGTTCCAAAATCCATGATGGCGATTTCCGGTTTATTGATATTCCTTAAAAATCCTTACAATTATTTCCGGAACAAGTTTATAAGTCGATGACAGAAAACGATGTTTTTAAAATCCAAGATGACGACATTCGGTATTGATGTTCTTTGAAAACTCTTACAATATGGATAATTTAGGAACAGATTTGATTAATAGGAAAAGATTGTAAATAATAGACATTCAGTATATGATATTATTTGTGTAAAACTGAAAATAAAAATATTTTGGGAGCTTGAAAATATTGGGTTGAGACTTCCAATTGTTAAATAAAATATTGAAATCATTGTATATGACTATAACAATATAAAATCATAATGCATTCGAGCAAGCTTTTTAGCCGTCTGCTTGTTGTAGTCGTTTCTATTATATTCATATAGTACAATATTCAAACGATATCGATGAACTGGAAGTCTCCACCTAGAGTAAGAAAACATCGATTTCTGAAACACATCTACTTTTCAAATGATATAAAATCATATCGTAGAGATTTTCAAAGGTTGTCGATACACCTAAACTCACCATATTGGTTTTTGAAATGCGTTTAATCACCATTCTCTGCTATCTAATTATCAAATCCGATCCGTAAATACCGATATTTTAATGGCATTCAAGGTTGAAAATAAACCATATTGTCACCATCTTGGAATTTAGTAACTTCTCGAACATCGATTTCCAACATCTCATCAAACCCGCTCCGAAAATACCCGAATTATAAGGGTTTCTAATGAATATCAATAAACTGGAAATCGTCATCTTGAAATTCAGAACCATCTGAAACATCGATTATCAACATCTACTCATCAAACTCGTTCGGAAACTATCGAAATTGCGTGGGTTTTCAGGGAATATCAATAAACCGGAAGTCGCCATCTTGGATTTTGAAACGACCCCTAGCATAATTTTCTTTCACCTAGTCTCCACATTAGTTCCGAAAATAGTCATGTGATTAGGGGTTTCCACATTCATTACAGTCATTTTTACGAAGTAAGTTACAAATACAATACTACCTTGATTTACGAAACCCCCGCATAGTTCTTAAATGGAGGTTTCGGCGTACACGATTATTGACTCAATTGTAGCTTTCAAACATGCTAATGCTTGTTGATATACTTTTCTTTACTGTCAACGAGAAAAGATCCGCGAAGGGAGATAGATATGCGAAAAAGGAATCGGCAAAGACAGGACTTGAATTCGCTACCATTACCTAACCCAACTTAGCTGCTCTGATACATTTGGCTACGTCTCTTGTCTAGTGTCTTATCACAAGCCCAAAATCGTGAAAACCAACACAGTTTGATTCATCTGTAAACGTTTCAAGAGAAATCAATCCTGTCACTCGTCGTCCGGCATTGAAAACATATTTAAAATGCTTTATTCAAGATCTTACGTTGATGTAGAAATCTGATGTGTGTACCCGTGACATAAGACAATATACGAACTATCTAACTAGAGTTCTCTACTTATTAAAAAGGAAATGAAAGGGACTTAACTATTCAAGTGAGTTTACAAATCATTTGCGTGTTTCGAAATGATTTTAATATTTGTTTTTGCAGAAAAATATAAAAAAAATTTGAAAGATCGAAAGAATGGTCCAGAAGAACTAGCTCTTTCGGTAGTACTATCAAGTTCTGAGCAATTCTTTAAAATGAACGGATTTACCTATCTCTATTTCACAACAGAAAAGTTTTAGCTGTTTGACTCTATTAAGTTGTTTCAACAGGTCTCATATATTTCTAATTCAGATCAAAGTTTTTGAAAAATCCATCATTCTCCTTCGATTTTTAAGAAGAGAGAAATTCAGATTCTGATATGATGTATTGAGCGAGATCACCTAAGAAACTCAATTTTTGTAAACATATTTTTAAATGAATGTTAAATCAGTGCGGTCAGTTATTTTTTTACGATCTGCAGCATTGTTCAAACATCGTTGAAGTGATATACAGTTCATATTACCGGAGAGAAACAAAATGGCTCTATATATGTCGCATGTCATTGAACTCATGCGATGAAACTGTCTTTAAAGATGTATCAACAGACCTTTTTTTTGATAATAATGATAAAAATGCCCAAAATGCTCTTGAATATCACAAACACACGAAAAAAGTATTTTGAAAATCAAATATTTGTCTCGAAAATCCCCAAACCAGTGAGAGACGTCACATTTTAAAGACACTCATTATGCTTCCCGCAAGCCATATCTTGAATTTAAAGCTAAGGCACCGTCGCTGCTTTATCGATTTTCGCTTTCGTCCCGCGAAAGCGCATCGCTCCCAGGTTCCGTGTACCAGCGATCCGACAAGGGACACAGGCTGCAAAATACGACGAGTGTCTAGCGTATTTACTCCCTACTAACACCAGTTCAAGGCGATCCCGTCGTTCCGGAACGAGCGACGAGCGAAAACCGTGGGATGGTGGAAAAAAAAGCTTGAAAATTAAAATAATAAAGACGCAAACTTCAGCACGAAAAAAGTATGTAAACCGGAGTCCCATCAGCTGATGGCTGCAATCATAAATTAAAACGCAGAAGAAAATAAAAGAAAGTGGGTGAGAGAAATTCGTGCCCGCTGGAAAACTCTCACTTTGTAGCGCACGTTGTTTTTTCACGACCTTCTGCCGTACTTTTTTTCTTCGTATTTGCACTTCCGCTTTTCCGTCGCGGCCGTGGAAATACCGTCGGCGGAGGAAAAGGCGACGGCGGCGACGACGATGACGACGGTGTCTCGCGAAAGCGCGAATTTTTTTCGTTTCTGCTTTTAGTATTTTTTTTCTTGATCGCGTCCTTGATGCGCCTTTCGCTTTATGTATTGTTTACATCATTTGCATGAATGGCGGAGAAAGCTGCAGTTCGTGTACTGTTGGGTGACAGCAAACTGCTGCTGGTGAGGAGGTCCGCGTCTGGCGCGATGGATGTAATCGAGTGATAAATACTTTAAGACTCGAACAGTACGGTCGCTTGTTTCGGCAACGAAGACGGTTGCATCAGAGGGAGAGAATAGTAATAGCTACTTGATTATGATTTCGAGTTATTGAAATTTCCTGGATCAGGAAGTCAGCAGGTAAATTAAACGTGTTGGAAAAAACAAATTCATGCGAATTTTATTTGCACTGTTACGGGTACTGTGCATAAAAACTCAAATCAATTCAAGCTAAACTTAATTTTAAAAGCTAGATTGTCAATATTTATTATGACATGAAAATCACGACCGACGGGGTCGGTATTTATGTTTCCATTGGTTGATATTCAGAACTCATCGCATAAATTAATTGTAAATCTGATCTTCGATTAAGTGTTCAGATTCGTTGGAAGATTCATACAGAAATTATCGGAAAATCGCAAAGAAAACTTCTCGTTTATTTTACTCAAATGAAATCCTCTTGACTGGACTTATTGTTGGAATGATCATTCAGTACCAAATAGTGCAGTGTCATCACCCAAACACAAAATGTATTAATCAGAATAAACATATTAATCACTGTTCATCGAATATTGCAAGTTTCGGCCACAGAACAAGACATTTGCTATGCCATTTCAAGCAAAACGCACCCCGTGAGCCGAAAAATAATTTCTCTTCTCGGCGGTTTCTACTAACGAATCCTGGAAACGTCCTTTCGCTCCTTCTCGACAAAAGCGAATGAGAAATCAACGAAACACGGCACGAACTCTCAGCCAGAGAGCGGCATGCAGCCGAGATGAAAATAAAATGACGGTTCTCTTCCCCTGGTTCGCACACACTCACCTTCTGAAGGAACACAGGACAAGGGGAGATTTGTTAGAACGAACTGGCATGTAACTGTAAATCATATTTTCCCCTATTCATGATGTTCCGGCATTCTCCAATAAGAATTCTACTGCAGCGCCTGTCGGTTCGATTGTGGCAGATAGCGCAAGTGAGAGTTCAGTAAACGATTGATGTAAATAATGGTCAAGCAACAGCATGTTTGTCATTAAAACCATCATCACAACTTATTTACTTTTTATAAATTAAGTCAAAGTCATCTATAACTGACAATGAAATTAATAACATAGTGTAGTACACTATATATAAGGAAACGGAGGACTTACAAAAATTCTGCCGACTCCTGCAAATTCGCATGATTTAATTTGTTTTGGCGTAAAGTAATCATAAGCGTAGCGTAATTATTAATCTAGAACTTAAAACCTACAAGGAAAGCCTGTATGAGGAAAGCAATCAGAGAGCCTACGAAAAACCTGGAACCAGGAATCGTCAGTTGCGTAAAAACTGGAACGCAAGAATCGAAGGTGTTGAGGAATCGCAGGAAATGTAGTCGCTACTTTGAAACGGTGCTTGTCAGGGAAGGATACAATTCATATAAAGCCAATAAGCCAATCCCCAAAGCGCATGTACGACCGTGTTTTGACAATTTAATAGTTTTTTTTTGATAAATACGTTTATTTCTTAAAGCAGTTCACATAAGCATCCTTTTTTCATAGAAATCTTTTCCTCTTATTTCTTAAATATCATATCAGGTGTTTCGTCATTTATTATTGAATCTTCTCAAGAATATTATTTGAACTAGAGTGTCTATAACCAGAGTGACGACTCCTCATCTGTAATGTTGGCAACAATTCAAAACATTCAATCCGAAATGTTGGCAGTTTCGTTAACTTCACATTGTATTTGACAGGTCGTTTGCTCGTTTGGAACAAAGCTGACAATCCAAACGAACAGCTGTCGTCACTCAGGATATAGGTATTGAACCAAACGATTAACTGCTATAAATTATAAAATAAGCGGTTATTTTTATACATTTTATTGATAATTTCATAAACTATTTCGAGTTTGTTTGAATTTGATCGCCGACGAAACATATTTCAAACTCGACCTTAAACAGCTTCCTAGTCGTAAGTTTTACCACAGACTAACAGACATGACAGTATGAGTAAATTCTAATAAAAATTATTTTTCGTGATGCACTAGTTCCACCTATATTGTACTGCGCGAACTATTTACTATCTGTACACCCCTTGTGTTATGTAAAAGTTTTTTTACTAGTTGGTTTCCCCTCGTTTGTCAACACCGATCAGCTGCTTGCAGGGAAGCCTGATTTCATCAAAATATTTGAAAATGAATCGTCACAATGATTTATTGGATTACGTTGATAATATATTTAACTTTTTCTTGATGTTGGAGGGTAACCATTTATTCGACTCAAATTTGTTCACCTAGACTATTTTTTATTGTGTTGGTAGTTTTCACCCGAAATTAAGTGGCGGCAGACCAGAAGCAAGTAAATATTGTAACAAAACGGGTTCGATTTTTTATTGAGTTGGAGGATGAGAAGTAGGCGCAATTATGTATATAGTCTAGACAATATCAAAGATAAACGCAAGATAGAGTAGTCTGCGATTTCTTAGGTATCATTTGAATAGGACCCCTCGATGAGCTCGGTTCACTGTCAATTTGAGTATTTTGAAGCAAAACAACAAGTGTCTGATCACTAGATGCGTCGTAACTATGACAATGATTGTTTATGTTTGGAAAAATATCAAGTTACAGTATGAACGATATTGAGAAATTTCGCTTTATATCAGTGATTCTTAGAATAAGAAAGTGAAAACTACTTAGAACCATTGTCTAGAATTTATTTAGTTTGTTATAGCCTCATCCCATGAAGCATCAGTTGTGGCAAGAAATCATTATATGCTGAATGTAAACATATGTGTGCTTCCTTTCTAACTTGTATTGTTTCCATGGCATTTTGTCGGAACTAGTCGACGCTTGTTAACGGAGGGTCAATAAAATTACATTATTACTGAACTAACTGGTTCACGATTACTGACCCAACATTTTTCAATGAAACGTATGGAACATTGTAATCTTCAGTTTATCTTTGGCAATATGTATTAAATCTGTATCCTGCATGAAATTCGCATGGACGTATACAAATCAATACATTACAGGTAATTCTGTATGAATGGCAACTCTGTTGGTAAATGACAAAAATAAAGACAGTCTAGATGACAGACATGATGTTTTTGATAGGGTAACGTGGCGCCATCATGACACATGTGAGTACTGTCCCAAATAATGGAATATTCGAAATGACCGTTAAAATGATTGAAGAATCAAATTTGAGTGTCCTGTCTGTTAGTCTGTGGTTTTACTTCGCAACCGAATTAGGAGATGTGCCCGGAGGATTCAAGTTCGTGTTTGCTGACTAGTTTTCGAAGAAGGCCATAATTTGGTAAGCATTTGCAGTTGTTACCGGAAACGCGGAACTACTCGTCACATCCTCGATGTTGACATTCAAAGTTTACATCGATGAATGTCTGGAAGAGCAATTTTTATCGTTCATCCGCAAGTATAGAAATAAAGTATTGGTATGATTTAGCCAGCTGTCATCAATCCAAATTGGCTTTAAAGTGGTATGCTAAAGAGTGTATCGAAAATAAACTATCCAAATACTTGTCGCGTATTGAAAAGGAAGTGAAAATTAAGTGTCTGGACACATGGCTAAGTGAGAAGGGTATTACTATGCGAGAATTGGCGAAGCGGTTTGGAATTCATCATGCCAGTGTAAAAACCATCATTAATAAGTTTGGGAAACACTATTCTTTAGATGAGCTACCAGGAAGAGGAAGAAAGTCCGGTTCTTTCAACCCGAAACTGGACCTGAATGTGGTATCTCTAATCATGAAGAACAAATAAATGTCAATACGTGATTTGCCCAAAAAAGCAGGAACGAGTGTCGGAATGATCTAGCGTATCAAGAGGCGAAATCACCTGAAGACCTACAAGAAGCAGAAAATCTCGAAACAAAGTGTAGAACAGAAGAAGCGAGCAGCAACAAGGGCCCGGAAATTGTATTCGCGTCTTTTGCAGTGTCCGGATGCATGCGTTTTGATGGACGATGAGACTTATGTAAAGGAGGACTCAAAAACCCTTCCAGGTCCACAATAGCAATTCGGTTGAAAGGTACTGGTATGGCAAGCAATATGTTCCTGTGGTTTGAAGTCAACCATTTTTTACACTACCGGAACTATAAATGCAGAAATCTATCGATCTGAGTGTCTCCAGAAGAGATTGCTACCTTTATATAAGAAGCATAGTACACCTCCACTGTTGTGGCTGGATTTAGCGTCGGCTCACTATGCCAAAACCACTTTCAATTGGCTTGCGAAAAAGGGTACAAATTTCGTTGAGAAAAATATCAATCTACCAAATTGCCCTCAGCTTCGACCCATCGAACGTTACTGGGCAATCGTGAAGAGGGTCTTCAAGAAGACTGGTAAGGCAGCTGGGAACATGCAGGAGTTCCACAAAATTTGTGCTCAAGCATCCAAAAAATGCGATGCAACACTTGTCCGGAACTTGATGAAGAGCGTTCGATTAAAAGTTCGTGAAGGAATAACTTAAACTTCATCCGGTTTTCATTATGCTCAAGTTTAACCTCGTACAATAAAGGACAAATTTTTAGTTTGAATAAAATATAGTTTTTTGTCATAATTTGAAAGAAAAATTTCTGGATAGCTTATTTTCGGTACACTCCTTACTTGTGGTGATTGATTTTATCCCCCAACTAATTAATCCTCCGAATTGTCCATAATTTTAACCAATTGAACCAAATATTAGACAATTTAGATGAAGCGGCGGGCAGTCAAAGACATCCGGAAATAGCGAGCTAAATGGAAGAAATGCCATGTCCTTTTTCACTGTATGGTCGTCAATGGGCTCCATCAAGGGTAAGGCTCGAGCTTTCGTTCGAATTGCTGGAATGTGAATGTCTAATGCTATAACTTTAAATAAATTTTTAAAAGTGCTGTTAAGAAACCCTTAATTTTCCTTCTAAGCTTATTGCAATACGAATTACAGTTTTTTTATACGAACCAATTCAATTTTAGCAAGCATTTACTTTCATCACCAGGTATCACGACACATCCTTAATTTAACATATCTTTGAAATTGATAACAGATCATATAATTTATGAAGTATAATCAGTCGTTATAATTCAATGGAATGACAAACTTTCAATATGAAGAACAATAAAACCAATGGCCCATTTCGGCAAAATCAAACAATACTTTCTTTTTGTTGAGGTTATAGAGATTTTCATTCTTCTAGATCAGGGATTCTCAAAGTGGTCGATATAGACCCCTTGGGGTCGATATCCTTTTTGCAGGGGTTGACGTAAACGAAAACTGACTATGGGGGTCGACGAGGTCTAGAAATCGACCCCCTATTGTTTGATATAACTTGTTATTTGAAATATTCATGATAATTCATGCTAACATGTTTATTTGACCATCCGCAGAAATTGGGAAGTATTTTACATCAATATTAGAAAAGCAAGCAATTGAGTTTTCAAAGGAATTTGTTAATGGGGGTCTGAGGCCTAAGTTAATTTTAGTAAAGGGGTCCATGACCCAAAATAGTTTGGGAACCCCTGTTCTAGACCATCTACCTCTCGGGTCGGACGAGCATGTAGACCCTATGGGCGGGATTGGGAATCGAACTCAGACAGGTTGCTGCGTGAAAGACATCGACTTATCCACCAAGCTATACGTGTCCCCTATACAACCCTTTTTTTGAATGCTACCGATACTTCTTAGATGACTTTTTCGGAAAGAGCTGAAGTTTACTGCATCTATTGTAGGGGAGACCGGGGCAGGTTGGCCGAGTTTCTTTTAAGAACAGCCAATTATGCGCAGTGGCGACATCCATAGTGATTTTGGTGGGGAATTAGGTTGCCAATGTGCCGACCTACTTTCAGGCGTTTCTGTGTTGTCGTTTGTAAAGAAGCACGTTTGTTATTTTTTTGCATTGGTGAGTAATTTCTATTTTGGTAAAGCAATATGAGTAACGCGAATCAATTTACATCCTTTCTCCAAAAACGTGGTACCGCTGAAGAGCGTATTCAACTCTACAAAATAGTATAACGGTTTCCAGCCGTACCCTAACTTTTGTTTTTATGAATCAGCCGAGCTTTATATTCAGTGGTGACCGGGACTAGACCGGACACGGGGAAAAACTGGACAGCTGCAATTATTTCGATCCATGAATTGACTTAGTAAACGTGCTTTCATGTGCCAGATAAATGTCAGTAAGCTGGATGACACTGAGCCAATTCAGATTGCCGTCAATAGCTCTCATGTAAAATTTTGCTCGTTTTGTACCGATTTTTTTCTTTTTCTTTTTTTTGGGTACATTTGATTGCTTTGCATCGTAACGGTTGCCTGGTTCGTGTTTTTAAAAGTTCAATTCGTGCTGAATTCAGTAAGTATTGAGTCTTTTCGATTACGTGAAAGATAAAATTATTATTGTGTTTCGAAAATACATTGTCTGAGCGGGACCGCTCAACCGGACAAAAAAGGGGCTTAGTCGGACACGTAATTTTCAACTTAAAATTCTTAACGGATTCTTAAAACATACCTAAATGTTGATATCTATACTTCTATTCTATTTTCTACAACTTTTTAAAGCTAGATTTACCATAAATTTAAGCAAAACTTTTATTTTAGCAAAAACTTTAAAGTCAGTTTCAAGTCAAATTAAATTATTTCGTAGCAGGTCATCAAGTTTCGATACAGTACCTATATTTATGGTGAGCAGGATTATTTCTCACGAAATGTTGAAAACAATAGCGAATCCATTTTCTTCGTACTCATTAATGGGCGGATAGAGTCTAACACTTTTTTAAAAATCATTTATTTATTTGTTTATATAGTAAAACATTTCAAGAATATTTTGTCAAATTTTCAAGCCTATCGGAAAAAACTTTATAGGTCTTTATTGTTTTCTATCTCAAACGGCGAAGAGGCAAGAACTTGGCACACAAGCCCAAGAGTTGTGCTTCGATTGACTTGAAAATTTAACAACACATTCTTGAAATGTTTTATTATATCAAAACTCAAAGAATAAATTTAATTTTTCGAAAGTGTTAGACCCTACTCGCCCCCTTGAAAAATAAATTGTTTCCTTCGATTTTGTGAACAATAAACTTTCAACGCTTTTTTCTCGAAGGCACTTTTTAAAAGTTCGTGTTCATCGTCATGTGAAAATTACTTCTCCAATTGTTTTCTAATTTTGCACACAATTTCTACATATAAAATACCTAGCCGCAACGCTTTCCTTTTTGTTTTTATTTGCTTTAGAAAAGACTTACAGATAGAAAACGGTGAATGTTTTCTTGAAAAATATTTCGCTTTTAACAATTACCAAAAATTTGTATAAAAAGTGAAATAAAAACGTAGGGGTCTAGAAAAACATTGCTTTGATTTTATGACTTCTGTCAACTCTTCGTTGGGAAACAGTGGACACCACAAATCATAATATCCAAAACGCGTCCTCAAAAATACTTCTTCACCAACTTGTTTCTCAATATTTGAGATTTTAGGACTTCATCGCGCCTTGGTACGAAGACTCATGCATGTTTTTCTAAATCACAAATTGATCATTGTAACTGAAGATTTGAACTACAAAACTGTATAGATAACTTGAGTAAAAACTTAATAATAATGAACTTTTCGTTTGAGTGTTTGAACAGAATGATTTTACAAGGATAAATTAAATGGTAATATTTAAAAAATTTATCCTTGTAATAATAATGGATATTTTTTTCAATTTCCAAAACGTGTCCGGGCTTGCCTCGGTAACCCTTACCTCTTTTTCCAACAAAATTGGATCTTTTAAGTAAGTAATATAAATCAACAAAAATGATTGACAAGTAAAAATAAGAAAAATAGAATCACTAAAAGTTAGAAAGAGTAGCTCAAAAACTGTTTCTAATGGTTTATGAATCCAAAATTTTAGCATTTAAAGATCCTGATAAGATTTGCCATTGATATTGACTATGAACAAAACTTGTCCATCAGCAAAGAACTAACTGCTAATAGCAGTACGAGGAGCAAAATGAAAACAAACGTAATCGCGTTCATTGGCAAAGACGTTAGTAAACTTTTTATAGCTACAGATAGTAGCTAGAGTAGTAAAAAGTTCAGTACTACTGCCGAAACGAAGTCAAAAAAGAAAAAGATCAAATTTAAGATTAAAAAGTAAGGAGTGCAGTTTTATTACGTTATTCAAAATTGTAAACACTAACTGTTTTTCACTAATAAAAGGTTTTCATTGCTGCGGTTGATGTGTTTCACATATTTTACCAAACTTGGCCAACTTGTCCCAGCCCCGGAGTTTGATTGGTTGATTTTTTTCCTTCACATTTGATTGTTAATATTTTTTTCTCAGATTTTTCCTCAGAAATGAGAAAATCCCCTATTTGAGCTCAAAAATTGTATCTTTGAGACAACGTATACCGATAATCAAAAAAGCTAACCAGAATGAGTACAAAAGCAAAACTTGACCACCAAACCCGAATCTACCCTAACGTGAGTCCATTTGATGGAATATTTATTTTCTTCAAGCTATTATTTTCTGAATGCCTTTTTGCCCTTCTCATATCGAAAGGCTATGCAATCACTGTGAAAACTGACGTTTTAACCGAGGTCGAATTTTATATACCATTCGACTCAGCTCCACGAACTGAGCAAATGTGTGTGTGTGTGTGTGTGTGTGTGTGTGTGTTTGTACGTATGTAACAAAACTATGCACTCACTTTTTCAGAGATGGCTGAACCGATTTTCACAAATTTAGATTCAAATGAAAGAGCTATTGAGTTTCATCCATATCC
This sequence comes from Malaya genurostris, assembly GCF_030247185.1. Lineage (NCBI taxonomy): Eukaryota > Metazoa > Arthropoda > Insecta > Diptera > Culicidae > Malaya > Malaya genurostris. Next base: position 90,845,879 of record NC_080571.1, on the reverse strand, counting down.
GACTTCCGGTTCCGGAGATACAGGTTGATATGCACCAGAAAATCGGAAAAAATATGCACTCATTTTTCTCAGAGATGGCTGAAGTTCATATTGTCTTTAAAGCTACTGTGAATTTTTATCCGGATCCGATTTCCGGTTCCGCAGTTACAGGACGATGAGTGTCAAAGTTTTCAAACCTCTATATAGAATGACAATATGTACAATACCGATACGTGCACAGTGGAAGAAGAAAACACAAATCGAACATCGCATGGGATGGCTGCTACAGGTGTGTGAAATTGGTAAAAGACGGTGCTTCGGTTGATAAAATTTTTAGCTTAATTTATTCGAAAAAAAGATAATAATAGTAATAATAATAATAATAATAATAATAATAATAATGATAATAATAATAATAATAATAATAATAATAATAATAATAATAATAATAGTAATAATAATAATAATAATAATAATAATAATAATAATAATATAATATAATATAATAATAATAATAATAATCTATATATATAAAATAATAGTGGAAAAAGTGTGTGTTGCCGAACGAAACTTCTGCTTAGCGTTTCAAATTTAACTGCCGAGTTTAGCACTAAGTTTGAACTGCTCTGCACTGATGAGTCAAAGACGAAACGTAAAAATAATAAAAACGGTTATGTGCCCAACCACAAAATTTGGCTTACCCCTAAACATTGCACTTCGTTACAAAACAAAAAGTGTTCTGTAAATAGCAGAAACTTTACGTCTGCTTAGCGGTTCAAATTGAACTGCCGAGTTTAGCACTAAGCAGTTTAATTTGAACTGCTCTGCATTGATGAGTCAAAGACGAAACGTAAAAATAATAAAAATGATTATGTGCCCTAGCGCAAAATTTAACTAACCCTTAAATGAGGTTTTTCATCTTTGTTCGTTAGTTTCAACGGCCTTCGCAGCCGATTCATGAGTGTACCGGGCAATGGAATGGCTAGAGCTACGATTATACAAACACTAATTATCTCTCCAGATTAGGGCTGGGCTCGAACATACGACAACTGGCTTGCGAGGCTGGCGCTTCATATTCAGAACCACCAAATCGCGGTAATGCAATAAACATCATTGTGATCTGCTTTGATTACAAAAATAACCTTTGGTAATTAGTATGAGTCAAATTAACAGATCGTAAGTTGAACAGTTTTGTTGTGTAAATTCACATTCCATTTCAACTTACTGCTTAGTCAATTCACGACGCATTCATCGAATTCAAATATTCCTGAAACAGTGATCTTTCTGGTTTGCACATTCGGCAAAAATAACTGCTATAGGACATAACTTATAAATGTATTACAACAAATCGCCATTATTAGTCTATGTTACACGTTAGCAGCTTGTCAGTAGTGATATCACTCATCTTCTACGAAATGCCACGCACCCGCCATTATTAGAACAGCGTCCAACTGTCATCCTGACAACTCTGTCCACCCCCACCTTATCCCGGAATAGCAGGGAGGGAAGCGAATGGTGATTTCTTAGAACCGCTCATTTGTTCGTTCGTTCGTTCGTTCATTTATATTTTCCGCTACTTGCACAACGGGAAAATTATCAACAATAGCCGCGTCGTCAGCGTCGGACGAAGGCTACAACACACGTCTCTACGTCTGTACGACAGCGACGCCGCTGCTTCAGCAAAACGACCATGTTGATGATGTGAAGGACTTGAAGTTGAAGATTGCCCCATCCGCTTCCGCCATGTATGTGTACACACAAAGAAACTCGGCAATCGGAGTTGGTTCGGACGGTTCTGATAATAATGACATGAAGCACGGCACTGCAGTAGCAACAGCAGCAGCAGCACCAGTTGGGTGAATTTCCATTTTCCGGGCAAGAAAAAAACAACCACCCACCGAGCAGCAGCACCACCACCAAGTCGCCATGATGCAGGAACGGCTCTCATATGTATTAAAAGCATAACCTGGTGCCGCGCGGTTATCGGAACCGCTGGTGTGGGCAGGGAAACGGACATGCACATAAATTAAAGCTCAAACACTCATCCCACTCCGAGCGTGGTGAGGAGGCGCACTGGACTTGAAGCACTTCTCGCTAGAGGTACTCCAGGCAGACCAGGACGCCGTCGCCACGATTCGCCTCCGCGAGCGAGAAGTTGAAGTATTTCCACTTGATGGTCCGTCCGGTGTTCACAAGTGATGAATAACTCGAGGGGGTATTTCGGTGAGAAAAAGGAATCCAGCACGTATGCGTTGGTCGGTGTGAGTGTTTGAGTACGGCTGTAAATCAACCCCTTCTGCATCGAGATCCACCGTGCCGCCGCGCCGGTGGGATGATGGTCAACCCTTTTGCAGCATTTGCATATTCTTTCATCGTTTTATCGGCGGTGCACCCTGGCCCGGGCGGCGGTTGGTTCCGAGGGGGGGTCCCGGAAAGAACCATGTTAAATTTGCACCATATAACACATCACTCATTCCAGTCGATGCCTTTTGATGTGTCGGGGTTGTGTCGGCCTTGTTAGTGTACTACAGAACCAGGGGAACTGTAGTACCATAGTCCGAGTGATGTTTCTGGAGTTGTGAAAATGTTCAGACTTGGAAAGTGATAGCGTATCAAACATACAACTTTAATTGACGTTTACAATCACGACTTCTATTCGATGAAGTTATCTATTACGATTGGAATATGACTCCTTTTAAGTTGGTACCCATTCGTTTTTCATAAACACAAGTTTGATAATTTTAGTTTTACAACCACTATTCATTATTTTTCAACTGGTCATAAATAATAGCCACCAAAGTTCATCATAAACATATCCAAACATAGCCCTTAGCATTTGGTCAACATTGCGCCTTTCTAAGCAATATTTACAACCCCTTCCAAGTAACATCGACATTTTGCGGTGCACAATCCCTAGTAGTTGGTATCGTAAGAAGGAGAATTTACATAAACGTGTTTTTCCCCGCTTGATGGTCAGCGAATCTTGACGCTATTAGAAAGGGTAATTTGTACTGTCGTCACATCAGAGGAATAATTTCTTTTTTCGTTCAGTCCAAGGGTTAGCTTAACACTTCCTTGGGGATAGAAACCTGTTCTACTCGAGAGGTTGAAATGGGCTGAATTTGCAGTATTTTGTGGTGTGTTTCTTGATGACCTTTGAATCTTTAGGTAACATACTAAAACTGAATCACTGAGCACAGCGTAGTGGTTTCAATCTTGGGAGGAGATTTGTGGATCGAGCACAAATAAGCCGAAATATAAACGGTGAATCGTAAACGGTAAATTAGTACTAAACTCGAACATTAAAAAACGGTTCAATAGCGGATTCTGTTTGAATGACAATATATTTGCTCAAAATGTCAAAACGCAATAATAAAATGGATGGGTGGGATAAAATTTGGATTTCAGCTCTACCAAACTTACCATGAAAAATATGCAAAATTTTAGCTCGATCGGTGACACTATATTTCCACCCGGACATGTATTATTTTCATATGAAATTAAACGAGAAAGAAAATCTTCGAAGACCGCAAAACAATAAGACATATGTAACCAGGGTGGCAAGTGACCGAGAAAATCGGGAAAAACTCGGGAATTTTATTTTACCGGGAAAAACCGGGAAAAAGTCAGGAATTTTAGTGAAAAACCGGGAAAAATATTTTTAGCTCACCTATGAGTAACAGTTATTAGCATAATGATTTTTTTCAACAATTGAAAAGTAGGAGACAATACTCAAGTTTGCGTTTGAGCGAAATATTCAGTACAAGTGTTGAAATAACTTATTGACTATTAGAAATTGGGTCAACACCCCATGTCTCGTCCAACGATTTTTAGAGGCTTGCAGGCAGTTTTAAATCAAACAGGAAGCATCAGAGGTTTTTTAGTTGTTATCAACAACAGCATAATGAAAACTCATTTTAAAAAATAAGGATAATTTGGATGCTTCTGTTAGATTTTTATTAAATTTTTTGAATAAGTATTCAACACACCTGTGAAATGTTTTACAAAATCTCAAGGTAACATAGGGAAAATTTTTAATAAAATTATTGAACATTTTTAGGAGCCTTTGTCATAATTTGTCTCAGTAATGTCATCTCGAGACAATACTTGTGTTATGTCTATATTTCTGTGAGATGTCAAAAGGACTCGCAAGAACGGAAGAGTTGTCGACTTTGATCTTATTCACCGTTTACAGGTAGTATTTCAGTTCCTTTTTTAGAGAGTTGAAACTGGTTTCTGAGGACTAGTATAGAATCTTAGAAAAATTTAGAAAATGGATTAATTTGTTCAGTGAATATATGTTTAATTTTCTTTTAAAGGTCCTCAACTATTCCAGAGTAGGATCACAAGAACGTTGATATTGATGTAGATAAAGGTGAATTGAATTTAGTTTGAGCTTTTGGAACTTCAATAAGGTAATGATTTAAATTATATACGGCTATATCCATTTTTCCCAAACAATTTCAGGGTTTACATTCGATAGTATTCTAGTCGATTACTCCTAAGCTGGTAGAATATATAACTAATTGAACTAATCAGTGCTTAATTTGAAACCCTGAATGATATTGATTGATATGCTAGAATCAGATCAATTGTAGAAAGATTTATCATATAGATAAATTAGTTCAGCTATTGGAAATAAAACTGGTTTAAAACCAGCGGAGAGTTCATCATGGAGAACTCGTACTTTCTACGAGCATTTAGAATCCTATTAGGAAAAAAACAGATCGATATATTGTGCATTTTAACTGCTATCATTTGATTTATCTGCCCATCAACGCATTGAAATCGTAAACATTGTTTATTAACTAACAGTTACGTTAGAAAAAAATGGTGTTTTAAAAGAGCAAGTCGTGGCAGCCGAACGGTTTTGCCAAATCTTCTAATACACACATCTAAAACATCTAATGATTTTAAATTCAATTCTATTACATAAAAATTTCCAATTTTTGGTCTGACAGGACTTTGTTAATAATTGGTTTTATGATTTTCATCACAATCACAGCATGATAATTCATCTGAGGGTATCGTTCATTGAACAGATGTGCTTGCAAGCGACATAATTTATAGAGTATATGTCCATATAACAATTTATTGTACCATGGCCGAAGCCCTGGCAATGAAGATATTGTGTTGGATTCGTTGTGCCATCATCAGTGTTTGTGATTGCCGACAATTTGGCAGAAAGTGGCTTGATATTTCTCTACATTGTATACAACATTTTCAATCTGGTAGAAGATGCTACAAGAACTCTCTGTCTCTCAATGCATGAACCGTGAGAGAATTTTTCTACATTTCTTCAATCCACTTCATACTCTGAGTATTTCATAGCCCTTTACAAAATATATACAGTCCGGCAATGATTGGCGCGGTGAGAAATTTACCAAGAGAGAATCGCAAGTTGATAATTATCGCAGATAATTCGACTTGATGATTCTCATACTAGGTCACAATATACAATATTTTAAAACCTTGGGCTGGAGCATTCACAGCTATTTTCATAGAAACAACTTATACAAAGGTTATATGCACATAGTTAGAATAAGCGGCAATAGTAAAATGATTCTATCGCAATTATCCACTGCTCGTATAGAATCGGATCGCAAAATGAGAACAAACGACCGTTTGTTGCTTCAGAGAGAATCCCCACAGCAGCGTGCTAACCCGTGATGCTCAGACCGGTCAGCGAGAGAAATTCGCACTGGCGTCCATTCTATGTTATATGAACCATGACGGTGTTTTGTTGCTGAGATGATATCCATCTCTCTTTGATGGCACTGATTGAATCGTGTGAAGAGTTGGTAGAGAGCGTTCTTTGATACGGTAAAAGCCATCCTTGGCCATCATGCCGTTTATAATTTTCCCGTCGAACTGAGATTCCCACTTTCACTTCCGGAAGGAGCAAAGAAAGCTCTGTACAAAATGATATGAAGTTACAAGCATAGATTGTTGTTGTTTTCTCCGAGTGGCAAGCGTTCGTTTTTGGGAATGTTATTCCTTATTGATTTATTTTCAATCATATGTATACCAAAAAAATAATAAAAACAGTCATGTGCACTCGGAAGAAATCGGTTACGTGTAACCAAAACCCCTGAATGACTTGAAAAAGGCTTTATGCTTTTCTTATATGCACATGTTATAATGAATATTTTTATTTATTCATCGAAATGCCTGGAAAGTAATTGAATCCTCAATTAGCGGGCCTATTATAATGTTCCTTTTTGGGCATGGGATATCTGTTTAAAGTTTGAATTAAAAAATGTTTTAAAAAACTAAACAGGGGCGATTTGAGCCTATTCCAAAAACCGGGAATTTTTATCTCAAAAAACCGGGAAAACCGGGAAAAAACGGGAAATTGAAATCGGCATTTCACTTGCCACCCTGTATTACCGTGCGAAATCTAAATCTGAAAATATTCTGTTTCCAAGGTCAATTGGGACCGATATTGTCGAAAAACTGAAAATTTTGACTTAAAATTTCGTATAACTCAAAAAGTAAACATCAGATCTCAAAACCATTAAATAGCGTTCTGGGTGACGAGGAGACCTTCCATTTATGATTAGTTCGATTTAAATCGGTCTAGCCATCTCTGAGATCTCGACTTCTTTTTTGACAACACACACACACACACACACACACACACACACACACGAAAATTTGCTCAGTTCGACGAGCTGAATCGATTGGTATATGACACTCGGCCATGCGGACCTCGGAAAATTTTTCTAAAGTTTGAGCGAATTCTGTGCCTATTTTATAGATTTATAAAAAAAGGAAAAAAAAAGAAAAATCTACGTGACCATGTGTAGGTTTAAAGACTTTTTCTACAAAAATCGGATTGTTATGCGATTTTCAAAAGTTTTCTTGCACGTTAAATTTTCTACTAAAATGACACGTGTTCTGAATTTTAGAGTCTAAAGGGTGGTCTTCTGCCGATTTTTTTGTAAAAAGTCAGTTTCTAAATCCTATACAAACTTTTAACCTAAGTCCCTTACTCAATCCCATAGGGTAAAGTGTTATAATATGACCTCCTTAAGAAAACATTGAGATATTTCTAAATATACATACTGATATATTTTCTTTGAGAATATACATATGTATTTCTTTGCAATATGCCTGAGGAACATAATTTTCAATGATTCCGGTAGAAGTGATGAGAATTGATTGATACAATCACATTTTCAAAAACGACCACATTCTTTGTTTTTTTCTGTGCCGTAGGTATAATGCCTCAGAAACGTATAACGTATAACATGCCTCACAGCAAATCAGTCGTATGCCGCTCCGGGCACTTATATTATGTATTCATCAGTCTATTTATGTAGAATACAGATATAAAGTTTGACACTATATTCTTTAACGATGATGCTTGTTTGTTATTCTTTTTCTGAATTGTTTGTTATGGAAGTAAGCTCACTAAAAATGTTCTATTTGGCAAGCAATTCGCTACTGCGATCAAAACACTCTAGTTTAATTAACAAATGATTCTATGAATTTAAGGTTTTGCAAGGAAGGGCATCTGAAATAAAACTGTTTTAATTCATCTAGTGGTGTGATGATGCCTTTCTCATAATACTCCTATTTCCAAAAATATTAATAAGTCATTCCTCAAAAAGCCTTTCATTGATTCTTAAATAAAAATAAAAAAATTTATTTCAGTGAAAACTAGCAAAACATTTTCAATTTGTGGAAAGTTTTGAGCCAAATTTAAAAGAATTTTTGAATGATGGTTTGAAATTGCTTACATTCATCATCTTATCATACTGGAACCGGAAATCGGATCCGAATGAAATTTAAAACTTATTAAAAGTACTGTAGTAACTTTCATTTGAAGCTAGGTTTGTAAAAATCAGCTTCACTTTCTCTGAGAATTTGATACATTTTAGAGTTTTTGACCACTATTTCCGGTATTTTCGGAACCGGAAACTGGGAAGCAGTATAACTGAAGTGAGATTTTTTGGTCATCTGCTAACAAGATAAACAAATTTGAGAAATAAGATAAGGTGGATAGAGGTGTAATTGGAGCTCATAACCGTTAAATTTTGGCTTGGTTGTGATGTTTTGAAGGGAAAAGAATGGTTTCGTCTCATGCGAGGCCGTTTCGCAACGATGTTGGCCTTGAGTCACTCAAATAAGCAGTAATACTCGCTGATGATGGGGTTTTCTTATGGTAATACACAGAAACAATGCCAAGACGATTCCCTAAAATTTGATTCATTGAGCCTCCTTATGTCGTTTCGGAGCTTTTGTCCGAATTCAGTCGATTTGCAGGCACTAATTCTGTACGCTGGTGTGAAATAATGGATCCAGGTTTCATCATCTGTTACCAATCAATAACAAATGTCCACCCTATTCTACATCCGCATGGCCAAACACGCCTCCGAAGTGCACTCAAGCTCGTGTTTTTAGTCCGAGTTTGATAGCATAATTTCGCTTGAACTAATTTTTAATTTCGCCTGAACTAATTTTTTTAATGCACATATGACAGTTTTCCCAATCAGTAAACTGAACCAAACAACTCAAAAAATATGGAATATTTCTCGATATACACTGCACGAAAAAATAAACTATAAATGCGCAATCTGTTACTAACTCGGATGAGAACATTTTGTTTTTATAATAATCCCTATTTATATAAATATGTGTGAAATGTGCACGCAGAACTAAACAAATTAATCTTAATTAATTAGTTCCAGAATTTTACCATCATTTCCGAATTATGTACTACAATTTCTTGATTTGAAACATTACGGTTACGGTGATAGAAATATACAATATCAGGTTGTTCAATAAATAAATAAATGCTTCAAAACAAAACAATTTAGTATTAAGTATAATAAACCATAACTCGCATCAACGAGAGCTGTTTCGCTTGTTGTATTGCACTTATCGTACTACTTATAAACATTTTTTCAGTGCTAAACCAATTTTCTATTTGTCGAATTTTGGAATTGTTTGTCTGTTGAATGAAATTAAACAACTTTTTAGAAAATATTTGAAATTTCAAATTTTGACTAAAAGTTTAAACTATTCGCAAAACAGTTCACAGCAAGGGGCAGATTGCTTAGCTTATGCACTATTGATTCATAGACAATTTATAAAAATGACAATTTTCTTTTACATTATAACTTTCCCTGAGAGGAAAGATAATGTAAAGCTTATATAAATTCTATGTCATGAACGCAATGAAAAACATATCGCAATCAAAGTAACTTGTAATACACGGTTCATTTCATTTTAATTTTGTTCTCTATATCAGAAGTGATCTGCCAAACATTGCCTTCACAGCCTATAGGTTCCGTCTTTTCAGCACTATTCGTAGCATTCATGAACAAAGTTAAATACTACTTCATAACTCTTGAAAGTGAAGACTATAGGTCTAAAAGAGCGTAATTCTACATTATTTGTAGTCGATATTTACTTTCGTCAGAAAAAAAAAACACATTTTAATATGAAAATGCTTACACCTCTATGTGGGCATCAAGCTGAATTATTTTTGACATTTCACTTTTGGGTGCACGCCAAACGTAAACTATTAAACATGACTGAACTAATAGCCTTTTCCGACCCAAGATGGTGTTACTGTGATGTCTTTTTCGTTTTGTGTTAACTTCGTTAAAGTGATCCATATTGATATAATATATTTGTTTAATGAAAAAAAGCTGCACTTCATCTCCGGAAAGACGATGTAGACTATCAAAAAAAACGAAATCGTTTTTTCGTAATCAGTTCAAATATGAATGGCTAAGAAATGCCATAATCTTTTGATGTGATTGAAGCTCTTTTCACTTTCCATCCCACCTAGTGAGACCCTGTAAAGTTCATGCGGTTATTTGGCTAGTTGCCACTACAATCGAGAGACACTTCAGTAGCATCGTGACAATAGGATGGAAGGACCTCAACTAGCTCAATTTTCCCTCAATTTTGTCCGATCGAAAAGCATTTGACTACTTGCTAAAAATGATAGGTAAAATGGATCGGGATGCTTCAAGGGGGTGGGGTTATCGTATTCACCGCGCAATGTGATTCTCAAAAGAGTTTTTAGGGAATGCACTGTTACCGTCTTATTTTTCAATATTAATACACGGAAATTTAACTAAATATTCCTTACATGATGCTTTATAATGTACTAAAAGTTTGGTTAAATTTGCTTATGCTGTTTATCCGTAAAAAAAGTGTTGTTTGACTCCAATTATCCCTTACTTACTCCCCCTTAAGAGGACAAGATGGTAGGATAAAATGACCACTAAAGTTATCGAACAAAGTATTAAGCATCAAAATCAACGAAGATTCGTATCGCTTTGGAAACATAAAACCTAAACAAGCAAAGCATATTGGCAATTCTTTGGAAAAAAAGTTGCTAAATAAATAATTGTTCACCGTTCACTTAAACATAGAGACATGACTGTCAGTGCTTCGTAAGCTTAGCAATCTTCCTCAATTTCTTCAAGCATTGATTTTCAAAGTTGAATTTTTACGATTTGAAAATTCTGAACCCTCATTTCAAGTTCTATTTTTTAAATTGAAAAAAATCCATTCAGAAAAAAATCTGAACCTGAGCTGTGAAAGCAATTTACAATGGATCAAACCATATATACACGATAACTCCCTCTTTTGACACCAGATCTAAAGGTCAACTGACCAGAGCTCAACAGTCGTAAACAGCATCGCTCATCCCTCAAAAACCGGATGCTGACTGACCGTGTCGTCCCTCCGGTGGCATCATAATTTTACTGATTAACCTGAATTATCACACTTCCGAGTGAAAACACAACTTTTGAACCGCGCATCGTCCAGATCCCGTTTCATCTCAATTTGTATGTCATCAAACTTGAGAATCCAGTTTCACATCCTGGACCACCACTTTGTTTGATGCAAACAGTGAAACTCGAAAATTGAAAGGGGTTTCGATTCGTTCCCTTTCTGCCCGACCAGATGGGTTACCTGCCGTTGAAGGTTGAACGAAATTCATCCCTCTGAACGAAACCTGTAGAGTCTGGCTAGTCGAGTTGATTGGCGTCGGACCAATTTTCGACTAACTTAAATTAAAATGTGGTCTGGTCCCTCAAATCAATCTGTACGGTTAGCATCGAAGGCAAATCTTCTCGCATCCCGCACTTCAGTAACGGAAAACCAATGGACCGTCCGCATGACCTGCAATGAGCAGCACTTTATTTTCCTTTAATTTATGCCCCTTCTTCGGGATGGTAATGACCCTTTTTCTGAAATGAACTGAAGAACAACCGTTCGCTTTCACATCGAAATGCTTCTTCGAAACCAATCAATCTTCTTGTTGTTTCAGTTTCCCACGTCGAGAGCCGCTCGCCGCTGGAAACTTGCTCAACTCTTTCTCACTCCCACTCGCCAACGATGGACCCCCTGTCACTATCATGGAAAGAGAAAGACTCGGACAAGGATAGTCGCGTCCCACACCATCAGAGCAGGCCAGTTTCCGCTCATGTTACTCCCGCGTGCAACATAAACAAGAGCAAGATAAATTAATTAATTAATGCTGTATGATATAACACTTTAATTTTTGGTCACCCACTTTTGCCGAACAGCTACTGACAAAGTGACTAACGAAACGGCCCGAATCAGGCGTTTGTGTTGGCCGCAGGTAAAGCTCTCCGGAAAATCTAGGACATCGATCGAAACTATAGCTTGGCGAGGTTTGCTTGCTAAATATTTCAAAACGAAACCGTAGACACTGAACATCCACTGAGGACAGGACCTGCGGATGTGCTAGAATAGGGGGAAGTGAAGAATTGGGGATGCCATTAGTAGTAGCAGCATCAGCAGCAGCAGTGGCGACTTGTTCAACCCGAGTGTCAAAGAAGGGACATCATCCGTCTACACGGGTGCGTAGGAAAAACTGAACGGAAAGGAACCGTGATGAAACAAGATTTATTTAGTGGTAAGAAGCGACGGGGACTCGTCCGTAGTAGATTCAATAACCAGCCAGGAGCCGCCACTGCAAGCTCCCAAACACCCAATAACAATGGCGGTGAAATATGACGATCATTAATTCGGATGAGGTGAAATTGGTGGACCATTGTCGAGCGGACTCAGCATAGTTGAAATATATGCATTCGAGCGGAAATTTTTGGTTTTAAAGTTTGCGATTAATATATTGAAATCAAAAATTTATTCCAGCGGAACTGATTCCTTATTCATTTAAACATTAAATGATTGGTTGAAAATCGATTTTTATAATGTAGAAGAATGACAGCAAGCGATTTTTGCGGGTAATAGGAAATGAGAATTTATTTATTTATTTCTGGATACACAGTTGTTTTGCACGTAACGGGTAGTTTAAACTTGAGCTTGGTAACAGTAGCAAAAAGATCGATGATGCAGCGGATTCCAATCCTCAGATTTTTTTCAATCCTTGAAAATTTGCTGTTATTAAGTTACTAAAGATTACTAAATATGGGTAGCATGACACGGATCCCAAGACCTCCTGCACGTCCAAGTGCATTAGATTTATCTCTTTGTTCGACTTCAATTCGACTAGATTGCACCTGGAAAGTATTTCCTGATTTACATGGTAGCGATCATTTACCAATCATCATCTCAATTAGCAGTAACAAAGGCATTGCTAATTCAGTTAATATTCCATATGATTTGACAAAAAATATTGACTGGATTAAATACCAAAGTAATATTTCAAGTGTCTTAACTTCAATGGAAGAGCTTCCCCCACTTGAAGAATATGACTTCCTCGTTTGTTCGATTCTGGAGGCCGCAGAACAAGCCCAAACCAAACGATTTCTTGGTCCATCGTCTAACAGAAGACCTCCAAATCCTTGGTGGGACAAAGAGTGCTCAGATGCTAAACACGCGAAACAAAATGCTTTCAAGACGTTTTTAAAACGAGGAGGAGGAACTCCTCAGAATTTTGAAAAATTCTTGGTTTTAGAAACCAAGTACAAGAACATACTTCGGGTTAAGAAATGCAGCTATTGGAGACATTTTGTGGAAGGTTTGTCAAGAGAAACCTCAATGAGCACTCTTTGGAATACGGCCAGACGAATGAGGAATCGTAACGTAGGAAATGAGAGTGAGGAGTACTCGAATCGATGGATATTTGATTTTGCGAGGAAAGTTTGTCCAGATTCCGTTCCTACGCATAGCATTGTTAGGGAGTCTTCTTCAAATGATGATTCCATTGATAGCCCCTTTTCAATGATGGAATTTTCCATAGCACTCATGTCTTGTAACAATAACGCTCCTGGATTGGACAGAATTAAATTCAACTTGGTGAAGAATCTGCCCGACCTCGCAAAAAGACGTTTGTTGGAATTGTTCAACAAGTTTCTTGAGCAAAATATTGTTCCACCTGACTGGAGACAAGTGAAAGTTATCGCCATTCAAAAGCCGGGGAAACCAGCTTCCAATCACAACTCATATAGACCCATTGCGATGTTGTCCTGCATCAGAAAATTGTTCGAAAAAATTATTCTACGACGTCTCGACACTTGGGTCGAGACGAACGGTTTGTTGTCAGATACTCAGTTTGGCTTCCGTAGAAATAAAGGGACGAATGATTGCCTTGCATTACTTTCGTCTGACATCCAAATTGCCTTCGCTCAAAAGCAACAAATGGCATCTGTATTTTTAGACATTAAAGGAGCATTTGATTCAGTTTCCATTGATGTTCTTTCAGACAAGCTCCACCAACATGGACTCCCAGCGGTTATAAATGATTATTTGCACAACCTTTTGTCAGAGAAACGCATGCATTTTTCACATGGCGATTTGGCAACAATCAGAATTAGCTACATGGGTCTCCCGCAAGGCTCATGCCTCAGTCCGCTCCTCTATAATTTTTACGTGAATGACATTGACAGCTGTCTAGTAACCCCATGTACACTAAGACAATTGGCAGATGATGGCGTGGTTTCAGTTACTGGATCCAAAGCTATTGATCTGCAAAAACCATTGCAAGATACCTTAGATAAATTGTCCGTTTGGGCTGTTCATCTTGGTATCGAATTCTCTGCGGAGAAAACAGAGCTGGTCGTCTTTTCAAAAAAGCATGATCCCGCGCAACTTCAGCTTCATATGATGGGAAGAATAATCGAACAGGTTTTGACTTTCAAATACCTCGGGGTGTGGTTTGATTCCAAATGCACGTGGGGAGGACACATTAGGTATCTGATAACGAAATGCCAACAAAGAGTAAATTTTCTTCGAACAATAACAGGGTCTTGGTGGGGTGCTCATCCGCAAGATCTAATAAAATTGTATCAGACAACGATACTTTCAGTGATGGAATATGGATGCGTTTGTTTTCGTTCCGCTGCAAATTCTCATATTATCAAACTTGAGCGAATTCAGTACCGTTGTTTGCGAATTGCTTTAGGCTGCATGCATTCGACACATACAATGAGTCTTGAAGTTCTGGCGGGAGTTCTTCCATTAAAAGATCGATTTTGGGAGCTTTCATCACGCCTGCTAATAAGATGTGATGTGCTGAATCCCATGGTAATTAATAATTTCGAACGACTAGTCGAGCTTCGATCTCAAACAAAATTCATGACAGTATATTTTAACCATATGTCACAGGAAATCAACCCTTCAAGATATATTCCTATCCGTGTCAGCCTCCTAAGTGTACCTGACTCAACTTTATTTTTCGACACATCCATGCAGCGCGAAGTGCGTGGAATCCCGGACCACCTACGCTCTATGGAAATCCCAAAAATATTTTCAAGTAAGTTCAGGCATATTAACTCTGAGAAAATGTTTTACACGGACGGATCGCGAATGGAAGAAGCGACAGGGTTTGGTATGTTCAACAATAATGTTTCGGCCTCATTCAAGCTTCAAGAACCTGCATCTGTTTATATAGCAGAGTTAGCAGCAGTTCATTATAGCTTGAATGTAATCGTCACATTATCTCCAAACCATTATTTCCTCTTCACAGATAGTCTGAGTGCAATTGAAGCCATTCGCTCAAACGCTGCTGGCAAAAATGAACCGTTTTTCTTGGGTAAAATAAAACAGTGTCTGAACGACATATTGAATAATAATTATCTAATCACAATAGTTTGGGTTCCGGCTCATTGCTCCATTCCAGGCAATGAAAGAGCCGATATTTTAGCCAAACGTGGTGCTATTGAGGGTGAAATTTATGAGAGACCGATTGCTTTCAACGAATTCTATAGCGCGTCTCGCCAAAGAACACTTGCCAGCTGGCAAGCTTCTTGGGATAAAGATGATCTGGGTCGGTGGATGCACTCAATTATTCCTAAAATATCGACAAAGGCATGGTTCAGGGGACTGGATGTGAGTAGAGATTTCATTCGTGTGATGTCCAGACTCATGTCCAATCACTACACGTTAGATGCACATCTCCTTCGAATTGGACTTTCCGAGACTAATCATTGTGCTTGCGGCGAAGGTTACCGCGATATTGACCATGTTGTTTGGACATGCGTGGAGTTTCGTGATGTCAGATCTCAACTAATAAATTCCTTGCGTACCCAAGGTAGACTATCCAATGTCCCAGTTCGCGACATTCTTGCTTGTCGTGACCTTCCATACATGAAACTTCTTTATCATTTCATTAAATCCATTGGAGTTCCAATTTAAATTTTATTTTATGTTAAACTGTTTTCTCTTCCATGAGTTCAACCAATAGCCAACTATAGGATATTGAATATAAGTGGTGAACTGATACAAACAATCCTGAAATAGTTATAAGATCATGTACAAAATAAATGTATTTTATTTAATGTAATTAAAATAGCAACTCGCTTGATAAAAACAGTGTTTAGATTAACTAATGAGTACCAACATACTAATATGATATTCGAAATGTATTAGGTTTAAACTACTATGTATTGTGGATGCCACGGCGAAGAAAAACTTATGTATATAGCCTATGAAATAAACGTATCTATGAAAAAAAAAAAAAGTTACTAAAGAAATGCTACGAAAACTCATTTCAGAGCAACTTTGCACTGTACATATGGGACAAAATCAACCACCCATCACTACCTGCACGCGCGTAATGTACCGCAGCGCAACTCACTCGAATACGGGCTTAACTTGTCGACACATATCACGCCACTGATCGAATCCTAACTTTGACAGTTTATTGTTAGCAACGTTACAATTAAGATTGCGGTGTGAAAATGAATTCAAAAATCTAAAATCGTTGCTGCAATGCATTTTATTTCAAGACTTATGTTAGCAAAAATCAAAAACA
Organism: Malaya genurostris; assembly: GCF_030247185.1. Classification (NCBI taxonomy): domain Eukaryota; kingdom Metazoa; phylum Arthropoda; class Insecta; order Diptera; family Culicidae; genus Malaya; species Malaya genurostris. The sequence continues at coordinate 90,829,684 of NC_080571.1, read as the reverse complement.
TTCGTTGCGTTGGGTTTCTTCTTCCTTTCTTGAGAAAGTCCATTTTTTGCAAGCAAATGATGTTTCGTGTGCGCCGTGTAGGTAGAAAGCGAGTAAAATTCTGGCAAATGATTTACGTGAGTATTAAAATAGTACTAACATACAGTTTTGGGAAATTTGTGAAATGATTCAATTTTCAGCAGCAGTGCAGTTCAAATTGAACTGCAAGCACTAAGCAGTTAGTTATTTGGGTTATGTTCCCTAGCACAAAATTTGGCTAACCCCTAAATGACCAAACCTGCATCGGCCAGAAATAGTCGAAAACACGTTTTCGTTCGCACGTCAGAAAAGACATTGCGCTCCGTTGCAAAACAAAAAGTGTTCTGTAAATAGCAGAAACTTTACGTCTGCTTAGCGGTTCAAATTGAACTGCCGAGTTTAGCACTAAGCAGTTCAATTTGAACTGCTCTGCACTGATGAGTCAAAGACAAAACGTAAAAAAAAACAATGCACAGTGGTCCGGATCCACAATTTAGGGGGACAAAAACATTTGTGGCTTAGCCTTATACTTTAGAGCTATGATGTCTTCGGAACAAATGATCAGTGAACGATAAGCCATATTTTGAAGCATATGGTATTAGGGTGGTTCTAATTATTAGGGTGATTCAAAAATTATTTTCCGTATGTGTTGTGATAGAGGACTGCATCCTTCGGCAAAATTGTAGGAAAACTTATATCAAGCAACTTTGCCGAAAACACTATTGTAGTATCTCTAACGGTTTTAGTGTTACAGCTATTTTAATAGATCAACTTAGGGTGTTCCTAAAAATATCAGATTTTTTGCTCTAGTTTTCTTAATATTCACTTCTCGATTTTGGTGTCTTTGAATATCTTTTAGAGTTTGTTGAGACCAATTTTTTCATGACTAGCGCATTCAGGTAGCGTTTTCTGAACCGAAGTTATGAGCAAAACTAGTTCAAAAATAGATCATTTTTAAACTGCTATATCTAACATTGGAGCAAACGAAAAAAAATCGGTTTCTTTCATTTGATAGAAAATACTTTCGAGCATGTTTATAGAAAAAATGGCAGAGGAGATATTTTTTTAAATTTTTTAAATTGTGTTCAAACATTGGGTTTTTTCATTGAAAAATGTTCTATCATGTAAGACATTTATTAGCTATACATATTAAAATAAGGTATTGCTGTCTTCTAGCGTGTTAAAATTAAAAATGTTAACTCAGCTGCATAATTGGGAAGATGGAGTACACTCACGTTGGTTGTTACTCTATTCGATAATGCTTTTACAGGATCAGACGTTAAAAGAAATCGTTTGAATACATTCTCTAGATTCACTAACTCTCTGGCGCTTCCTTACTGTACATACCAATAGGAAGCAAAGCATGTTTTATAATTGCAGTCCCATGCACCAGAAGTTTATGCACGGTTGGCGACAGAGCATACCATCCATACAGCTCCACAAAACGAATTCTTGTTTGTTCAGTAAACTCCTGGAAAGCAGGTACCGAAATCTTCACATTGCTGTTTATCAACGTTAAGATTATAAAAAACCGTTCAAGTATATTTCCATTTAACTCGATGATTTGCGCTACTGTGTTATATTCTTTGAAAAATCTACGGGCCCAGATACCATCATTCGAGTTGCCGCCTCCAGGTTCACCAATGTCATGGTTCACCAATGCCAGACCCTGTCAGCTTGGAGCGAAATCAATCTTCAGTATAGGAACGCCATCACACGGCATCACATTCAACATATCATGTCAATTGTGTGGGTGCGTAGTGCTGCTATTTTTGCGCGCAAGAATTTGACATTTCTCTTCCCTACTTCTATGTACGAGATTCGATGCGGACTCACCTGAGGGCACCATGCTCGCGAAAAAGGATGTTTCCAATGATTTATTCCGGAAATGTGCGAGCTGGATATCTTGTTAATATGATGTTTTTGCTAATACGTAACCCGTTATAGTTCCATAGATCGAATCATTGCGTGTAGAGGCGAAATTCCAAATTGATATTTGTTTGGATTATTCTCATTTGTTTCAGTTCTTGAAAAATTCAGAGCTTTTCCTGAGCGCTTGCATATGTACCAAGCTTGGGAGTGTATGCCTGTTATGTCGTTTAACACTTTCGTATCGTTCAGGCAGAACACTAGCTTCGTTGATACAAATACTTTCCCCAGTACTGTGGGAGAAAGCTCTGCAATTTCTGCATTTACTTTGTCCACTTCCTGCTGTTAGTTCCGTGTTTTCCTTTTGAAAGATTATTATTCTGGGCAGCAAAGGGAAACAGATGAAGGATAATTGTTGTTCCAGATTATCCAGCCTTCTTGCTCAACAATCAATCGCAAGGGAACCAAACAGATAGCAAATAATGTACAGTAAGGAAGCGCAAGAGAGCCGAAATAAATCAATTCGCAAGTATAGGCAGTTCCATCCGCAGAACTTCAATCGTTTGGTGAATCTAGAGGATGTATTCAAACGATTTCTTTTAACGTCTGATCCTGTAATAGCATTATCGAATAGAGTGTACACCAACGTGAGTGTACTCCATCTTCCCGATTATGCTGCTGAATTAACATTTTTAATTTTAACACGCTAGAAGACAGCAATACCTTATTTTAATATGTATAGCAAATAAATGTCTTACATGATAGAGCATTTTTCAATGAAAAAACCCAATGTTTGAACACAATTTAAAAAATTTAAAAAAATATCTCCTCTGCCATTTTTTCTATAAACATGCTCGAAAGTATTTTCTATCAAATGAAAGAAACCGATTTTTTTCGTTTGCTCCAATGTTAGATATAGCAGTTTAAAAATGATCTGTTTTTGAACTAGTTTTGCTCATAACTACGGTTCAGAAAACGCTACCTGAATGCGCTAGTCATGAAAAAATTGGTCTCAACAAACTCTAAAAGATATTCAAAGACACCAAAATCGAGAAGTGAATATTAAGAAAACTAGAGCAAAAAATCTGATTTTTTTAGGAACACCCTAAGTTGATCTATTAAAATAGCTGTAACACTAAAACCGTTAGAGATACTACAATAGTGTTTTCGGCAAAGTTGCTTGATATAAGTTTTCCTACAATTTTGCCGAAGGATGCAGTCCTCTATCACAACACATACGGAAAATAATTTTTGAATCACCCTAATAATTAGAACCACCCTAATAATTAGAACCACCCTAATACCATATGCTTCAAAATATGGCTTATCTTTCACTGATCATTTGTTCCGAAGACATCATAGCTCTAAAGTATAAGGCTAAGCCACAAATGTTTTTGTCCACTAAATTGCGGATCCGGACCACTGTGCAATGGAGGTTGTTTTATGGAATCGCTTATTTGCACGCTAAGGAAAATACGCATATTTCATGTCTTGGACGATTTTTTTTGTATCTATATTAGATTTTACTGGCTCGTTTTTCGAAAACGCGAAACTCATATCACGAAAATTCCACGTACCATATTGAAATAAAAAAATACGTGTCGAGAATATTCGAGTTTTTTACCGAAAAAAATGAAAAATAAATTTTTGGGTGGCTAATTTTGCGTGGAATGCCCCGCATACACTGTGTACGGTCGGAGAAGTTTAATTTGAGTCCTGTCCTCTTTTTTTGCACAAATGTCTGTTTATCAATCTTATTTTTGTATTTTATATAATCGTTTGACAAGTGTTTTGGCCCTTTGGCCATTCATCTTTATTGTTCATAAGACTCGTTATTAATTATAGGTATTGTATTTACTCTTGTTTTTTGTACTAATGTTTAATCATAACATTTATTTTAATTATTTATAAAATATCTACCTGCTTATAACTATCCTCCTAATACCTGCAAAATTTGAATAATTTGTATTTCAGAGGTTGAGCACCTCTTTTTAAATGTCGTACAGTATTGTTCGAATCTTTGTTCTAGAATATTCAGGGGGCCGTCTTATGTACCTCATAAGTCTTTGTCCAAAGGGGCAGATTTAGGATAATTTTTAAGATCTTACATTGAACGCGCTGGATCCTGACTTTGTGCATCAAGAACAGCTCCGGCAAGAATCCTGAGACTTCGACATCGAGGGGGATTTTAGGGGTTCAAATTCCTCCAGAAACTTAACAAAATAATTAGGTTATGAAAACTCTTTTCTATAGATATGACGAATTTCGCACCAACTCGATTTGTTGTCCCAAAAAGTCACTATGCATGCTTTGTTTTTTTTTTTCAAAATAGATCCAGACTGTGTTTTGAAAAGGGCTAAACATTTTTAACCATTTTATTTTCAAAGAGTTGTTGTCGGAAATGATAAGTCTTAAATATTCAAACAAAAAATACTGGAAGAAATCCTTATTGAGCCCTACACTAGAAAAAATTGATTTTAAAAATTTAAAATCAATTTGCAAAAGAGAAAATTTTTGATTTCGATAAAATAATGTCCCAAGATGGGTGATTAAGTTCCCACCATCCGATCATACATTGCAAGATGGAAACATTTTGGAAAAAAAAGTTATTTGAACTAAAACTATTTCTTGTTCAAAATGAATTTTTATTCAGTGTCTAATCGAATTTTATGCGGAAAAATTTCGATCCTAAAAATTACAAATTAAACCAAATTACAACAAAAAATGCCATTCAGAAAATTGAATGAAATTTTGTCCTAACATCGATAATTATGTTCCCTGCCAACTTTTGATTTTCAATTTTTAAAGTTAATTCGATATGAAAGTTTCTTAGTAGTTTGAAAAATTTGATAGATTTCTAAAAAATCATTAGTTTAGTACTTTATTATACACTTTGTCATGATTCCCAGGACCGGTATAGCGGAAATCCATTCGGATATTGATATTCTTTTGAAATCCTTATAATATGAGTATTTTCGGAAGGAATTTGCAGAGTAGATGCGGCAAAATAATGTTCCAAATTCCAAATTTTCATTCCACGCACAAATTTTTTTCACATAGTAGATTCGTAATAAAAGTTTACGATATTTGGGATTTGTTTTGATGAAAAAAAATTATTTTTTATGTTAATTAAATACTTCGTAAATGTTGGTTTGGGTGTAATGCATTATGATTGCTTTTAGAGGGGTGGTTCAGTTCGGGAGATTTTCCTTCGCCGGGGAAATCTCCGTCGGAGTAGTCTAGATCCTTCGTCGGGGACTAGACGAGTAAATCGTGGTGTAATACCGCTAGGATTGTCAGGGCGCCAGTGAACCGGAAGCTATCCTCCAACCGGAATCACTGGACCGACCCAGGCATCCTCGCGGTCGGGCGTTGACGGGAATCGAAAGCGTCGGTTTCGGGAGGGCCTCCTTCGTCGGGGAACTCTCCGTCGGTGTAGGCTAGATCCTTCGGCGGGGGCTAGTCGAGTAGCCGCCACAACACCGATTCGAGTCGTCGAGGCGCCTGCGAACCGGAAGCCATGCTCCAACCGGAATCGCGGGACCGACCTCGGCACTCCATCGGGTGTCCCGTGTGGTGTAAGAGACTCGGTGTCGGGAGATTCTCCTTCGCCGGGGAACTCTCCGTCGGAGTAGTCTAGATCCTTTGTCGGGGACTAGATGAGTAGATCGTCGCGTGGTACCGATAGGATCGTCTGAGCGCCAGTGAAGTCACGCTCCAACCGGAATCATTGGATCGACTTAGGCATCCTTTCGGTCGGGTCGTAGACGCGTACCGTGAGCGTCGATTCGGGAGGACTTCCCTCGCCGGGGAACCCTCCGTCGGTGTAGACTAGATCTTTTGGCGGAGACTAGTCGAGTAGTTCCGCGACGTAGCATCAGTTTTGGGTCGTCGAGGCGCCAGTGAACCGGAAGTTACCCTCCAGCCGGCATCACTGGACCGACCTCGTCATCCAACTGGTCGATTCCTCGAGAGCAGGATGCTGATCCATATTCTGCATAAATCTGGGGAGGGTGCTGTGAGCACCAATAGCCTTCCACCCCGAAGTAATACCTAACGGTGGTGCCGGGGAGGTAGGGTTGGAGATCCAAGGTGTTTTAGTGGGTAGTTCCAATCAACAGTTGGGTAGTCCTGTGGAGAGTCCCACACTCCGTGCGTAAATGCATTTCACCTTGTAAAAAAAAAAAGAGGGGTGGTTTTAGCTATCGTTAAAAAAAAATCGTTAAAAAAAGTAAATTCAAATGTTTTGCATAATACAAAACATTATTCGAACAACATTTTGTTTAAAGTCAAAACTGCGATTTTCATAAAAAAATCTGTAACTGTAAAACCTTCCCAAAGTAACAACAAAAAACAAAAAGAAACGTTTGAAAATAATTGGCGAAGAAGTTTATAAATTACGATGGGCACAGACTTTTAAAACGGATCAGGGTCATTTCGCCCAAAGTCATTTCTCCGAAAGGGTCATTTCGCCTAATTACATTTCGCCGAATGGGCCACTTCACCGAATATCATTTCGCCGAAAGCCATTTCGCCGATTCCTGCAATTGTCTTAATCTTATAATTGAAATTGATATAAAATAAAAACAAATGAATGATAATACGTTAACGCCCGTTTTGTTGACCTACAATTGTACTTCTTGAGAAAATATTGATTCTTGTACTCTTGAATAAAGATTGATTCATGAACTTCAGAGCGGAGTTCCCAAGGAAACATGTTGACTATTAGCCACTAAGCATCAAAGCAATTGCATAGGTACCAAGCAAATGTATGTGGCATTTTCCACATCGCTTCGCCACATCGATTTAATTCGTGTGCTGTCCGACCTAGCTACCGCTCGTTCGGACCTAACTAAAGCAAAGAAACCTAGCTTTGAGTATACCGGGTAATCGGGAGGCTTTCGGCGGAGTGACCCGCTCCCTTTAAAACGTGCTTTTGATGAAAACGCGTTCAAAGTTGATAAAATCGATGAAAATAATGATTCTATTGGGCGCGTAGGGTCTAACACTTTCGTAGAATCGTATTTTTTCTTTGTATTTTGCAATTATAAAATATTTCAAGAGTGTTTTGTCAAATTTTCAAGTAAATCGAAGCAGAAGTCTTGGGCCTGTGTGCCGAGCTCGTATGAGATAAAGAAAGATAGAGGCCCATAACTTCCAGTGTTCTGTTCCGATAAGCCTAAAAATTTGACAAAATATTCTTGAAATGTTTTACCATGAGAAAATACAAAGAAAAAATAAATTATTTACCAAAAGTATTAGAACATACCCGCCCCTCAATGAAATCCACGTAGCCTAGTCACATAGGCTGGCATTCGATTGCCCAGAATAGGTGAAATTTTCCAGCATTTTTTGCTGAAAAGTTCCAAAAAATCACAAAAGCTGGTTGATTACACTACACTATTTATATTAAATCGACTGAAATGCTATTTAGCATTAATTTGAATTATAGAAGTAACAGGAGCGCAGCATTTTGCACGTCTCGAACACACAGCAGGCGCAACGTTTGAATGGCACGGGGTAATATTTGTAACATGGTAATAACATACTTTGTGATTGATTTTGGTATTAAAAATGATGTTCTCTTCAATATACGGGGCCGGGTGTCAACTAAAAAATGCAAAACAAACCGCGTAAACATTATTATGAACCGTTATAACTCAGCCACTTTTTGATTTGGTTTTATATAACTTAACTACCAATCGATTCAGAAACATTAAACTCAAACACGTGACGGATCGTCGTTTCAGTATTTTAATAGCATGTCACCGAAAAAATGGTTAGAATCGACCTGTGCTTTTACGAACCGATCACAGCAGGCTATAAATGATGTCATCTTTTTTATTTCACTCTTCACAGATTTTACAGATACATTTATGATCAAGATTCTGTCTATACAGATTACCGAATTTTTAACAGAAATACCATTTTTTTTATTAGCATAAATTAAAAGTTGAATAATGATCGAGTTAAACTATAATCAAAAATGGTACTGTTACTTTTCTTTACTCTTCGTCTTAGACTCGTCAGTGCAGAGCAGTTCAAATTGAACTGCTTAGTGCAAACTTAAACAGTTCAATTTGAACCGCTAAGCAGACGCAAAGTTAATGCTATTTGCAAAACACTTTTTCAGTTGGCACCATGTCTTTTCTGACGTGCCGAACGAAAACGTCTTAGGATAACCCCTAAATAAATGGTACTGTTTTTTTAAGTAAAACCACTATCCTGATTTCGTGGTAATTCTAAAAAGTGAATGAAATTGTCCCACCTGCTAATGAAAATTTGTCCACGTTCACTTTTTCTTGCAATTAGTATTTATATATGCTGAATAGTTATTTATATATGCTCTCAAAAATTTCTTCTAACAAGAAAAAAAGATGTTGGACTAAGTCATAACGTAAGATAGTAAAAAAGAAAGATCGACAAATACGGTACAGCTTCTATCACTTCCATCATTTTTCGACTACATCATTCAATTTTCATGTACAGATATTCAATACAGATTTTTGATTACCCGATACAGATTTGCAGATTTTTCACCTGAAACCTACAGATTTAAATATGACAGCTCTACTCGCACCGCCGACGGTTTTGATCGTTGTTTCACTTCTTCTAGGGAGGCTTAGTGTCATGCATGAAAACACCGCATCGTTCTGTGTAGTATGAAGCTTCGCACAAAGAGTAATCTATAAATATATGCTGTATAACATTTCTTACCTTAGTAGGTGCTTGCTTGTAAACAAAGCAAGTATGTTAGCTCGTCCAGCGAGGTAATGACTGGTAATGTAGAACATATGCGTTCACTCGCTGGATTGTCGCTTTTGCATTGTGTGTCGGTGCAATTTTCAGACTGCTGCACATCGTGTTCGTGTTGAGTATATTAAATATCAATTAGCTATTGATGAATCGAAGCAGTGTGGTCACCACGAGATAGCGTGATAGTAATTCTTTTGACCCAGTCTATGTGTGAATTTTTGAATTAATTTTTTCAATATACTCGAATTTGAACGAATACAGATGGTAAAAACTTACTAATATGAATAACAAAATGATTATTCATGAGTTATCATCAAACGTATGATTTAAAACTGTCCTATATACCGGAAAAAATTATAGGTCCACACACAGATTTGATTAACGTGATTAAACATTTGCAATTACACTAATGAAATCGTTTCATTCATACTTTATCAATTAATATCTAACTCAAACCCCAAAAACAAAAAAATTTTTACAACACTGCATATTAGGCTTTGGAAAAATGGATGTAGCAAGTTAATAGTTATCCAAGTTAAATTGTTGAATAGAGGAGCCTACCGAAAAGGATTAGAAGAAGCGCTATGTACATAAGTTGTTGTGTGGACAAATCCAAGTTTCCAAACTTTCCCCATCGATATCCAATCGACAAGTCCCACACTTCGGTTCGCCGTCCTCGATGAGTTTTCAACCAGCACTGTGCTCTGGCTCCACCCTCCTATCCCGCAGTGAGTCGTCTCCGAATAGTTAGTTTTCTTCTAATCTAGCATCTTTTATTTCCAGATCGATGGCCTCACAAAACGCATGACCACCATTCCCATCACCACGCAGAGACAAACGACACACATGGTATCCAGTGGAGTTGAGTGCACCAGCTGTACAAAAAGATGAACAAGAAGAAGAATGCGAACTTCTCGGTTCGCGTAATATGGCCGTCCGAGGAAAACCTCTGCTTCTGTTCAGGCGGTACCGTCGGTCGATGGTCTCCTGGGTACTTAATTTTGCTTTTCAACTTTACCACCAGCCGGCAGTGCCCGTCCTATTGTGCCCGTGTGGGACAGTATGTATGTGGAATGGCCGCTGTGTTGAAGTAAACGGAAAGGGCTGTTCCTTTCAGCTTCTGGTCGGTATGACTATGGAAGCGTGGGCGATGATGTGGTTGGAGCGGCGGTGGAGGGGGTGCTGTGTACTATGGTGGTTTGTTGCGAAACTCGATGACGGTGTGCCAATTGTTGGACGGTTATTTACTGTGCCGAATGGTATTCTGCAATCTGGATCGTACTTAGTGGGGGATTCACGCGGTGGAAAATACGGCGTAAATTGCACAACAAAATACGAGCAGAAAATTTTTTCCTAACTTTGGAATCCGATCAAAAATAAAGTTGAATGTATGCCGAAAACTATTGTTTATGTAACTCTGAATCTTGGTACAAAGATAAACTCTTTTCAATGCGTTTTCTCTTGCACCACGTAATGTTTCCTTTATAAGCCTTAACATCTGGTTTCGAATATTCAGCTTCAGCTGTTCAATAGTCCTTGGTTCAATGACAAATACTGTGTTTTCAATATTCATATGAAAAGGTGCAGTCAAATCAGCCGAATGAGCTGGAACTCTGAAATTTTCGAAACCAGACGTTCGTCAAGTATTTCACTCGGCACTTTCAGTCCATATTTTGTCTATTAGTGTGCGCAGATTTCATCTTATTAAATTCGTCAATTATTCGCAGACTCGTTTTATTAAAACAACAAATTTGGGTTATACCATTAGCCGCAGAATAGCAACTCTAAAGTTTGGTGTTGCTGCAAGCACATGACGTTGCTGCAAGCACATGACGTTCTTAAATCTTTCGGTACACGTTTTACAATAGCCAGGAAGATTGAGAGCGTAACAAAAATGGATTTCAAAATCACTAGAAGGACGCGAAGGTGAAGCAACTATTGCATAAGAGACCAGATCTTTCGGCAATGTCTTCAGCTTTCGTACTTACTTTCAAGCACCGGTAAGGTATGAAGGCGTTCAAAGTGAAAACTGTACCGAACAGAATGTGGAACTTCAAGAACAACTGACGAAGTTTTCCTGCGTGATAATGGACGATAAATTTTATGTGCCAGAGGCCTTTGAGCAGATTTCCGCAATGTCTGTTTTTATACTACCATGCAACGGATCGGGGTAGAGGAGTATTTCAGGGCGAAGAAAAAGGAAAAGTTTCCAAAAAAATATTTGGTTTGGCGGGTAATATGCAGCTGTGATCGAGTGATCCTAAGCTTCATCACTACCCGAACAGTAAACAAGGAAATATGCCATGGAGAATGCATAAAGAAGTGGTTGTTACCATTCCTAGGCAACCATTTTCTGGCGTGATTTAGCATCTTCGATTTTCTGGCGTGATTTAGCATCTTTTCATTTCGTCCAAGATGTCTTGGAATGGTATAACGCGAATGAAATCCATGTTGTACTCACAAACTCTCTTAGAATAAACAATAAGCTAAACAGTTATAAATCAAAAATACATATTTAGTCAAAATAAATCCGACGTGAGGTAACGTTTCGCCATGTGTCCCAGCCACCTTTTTTTACAATTTATCTCAATAGCGTTTTTTTATCAATCATTTTGTAAGTTTTAGATTAAAATTTATCTTCAAAACAAAATTAACTCAGCCAGAAGTGTTAATAATGTCTTCAATAACAAAAAATGGGCGATTGAAACAATGAAAGTAAAAATATGCGAATAAAATATAGGGAAGACCGGGGCTAAACCGGACAGTTTTAATGTACAATAAACCAACAATTATTATGATTCATGGAATAACTTTGAAAATGCGCTTTCGTGTGACAGGCTGCCATCAGTGAGCTGGATGTCATTGAATATATTTAGTGTTAATCGTGTTCATATCAAAACGAGCTCGTTTTTACTGTACTTTTTTCGAAATTTTCTAATTTTTTGGGTGTGTTTGATTTCTGTCTATCTTTCTGTTCATATCGTACTAAACTCGGTGATTATTGAAAGTTATCGAAAATGTGAAAAATAAAATTATGATTGCGTCTCTAAAATTAATTGTCTGTGCAAGGCTGAACCGAACAAAAAAAAACGGGAGGGAGACATAACTGGATGACTTGAATACGAGTAAAACTGACATTGTTTTTTCCACATTTCCGGGGCGTCAAAAGATGAGATAACTAAGTGCTCACAAGTTCCTATCTCATGCCTTCTCGTGTGACATTTGGTCCATAGAACGGTGTCGACTGGGTGCTATCGTCTTCTGCGTTAGTAGCAGAATGAGAGGGTGTGAATTGGTTTGTATGTAATAATAAATTTAAATGCGAAGATAATTGAAAATCCTTCTAAGGTTAAGTGTTTCGCATTGACGTCTTATTGCTGAAGTGTATTTAAACTCTCAATGTGACTTTAAATTGTCAACTTTTTTTTTTTTTTTTCAATAGTATAATATATATTTTTAGGCACACTGCTTAAGCTCTAAAATGCCAAGGGAATTTCCTAATCTTAATTAACGACTAACTTAAAACTAGAATAGTATCATTAGATTATGTCGTCTAGAATTTTTGGAAAAAGCTTTTAGCTGGCGTTCGGCAGTGGTAGGTGAATTGAATATTGCATGACTTCCAGTTGGTGCTATCTATGGCCGCTTCCTTTCAGTTCGTGTGGGTCCGCGGGAAACACCCCCAGGCTACGAAGGCCCGGCGGGTGGCCCGCATGCTGGTCATCGACTGGAGCGTAGGACCGTAGGCGGTGATGGTGATGTTACGAAGAGATGAAAAAATAAAAAAAGTAAATATTGTGGAAACCGAGGTAAATAGGGGGTATGGAAACAAAATGTCTGAAAACTACAGAGATCTAATTAGTTGCCATCGAGATGGTGAAGAAACGGGGGAAGGGGGAACGAAAAGTTAGTGACAAAAAAAGATCTTGTTAGTTCCAATGAAGATGGTGGACAGGGACGGTGATCGAGAGAATCGGGCGGATGTTAGTGTCGAACCTGTAGGTGGAGATTATACTTTCTGAGCGAGGTATATCAGATTACACTTGGATATTAATGTGTTTGAGGTACTGGTATATAAGAAGCATATAAGAGATATCCCGACTAGCCAAAATTGTCAACTTGTTTTTATGAAAATCGTTTTTTTATATCATTTATTTTACCCCGGCTTTAATCATTTTGGTCATTCACCGGGGAAGAGAAAATCGTTTGCAGCATTCTTTGAAACTCATGAATTAGCATTTTTCATGGCGTATAGAGCAAGATTAAAAACGTAAGAAATTAAACATTAAATGCAAACTCGAGTATTGGTAAGATTAGAAAATGTTAATTATTCATACAAAACTGAAGAACATAAACTAAATACGCGTCGATTGCTTGCCAATTGCAAGGGATCGAAAATGTTTCTGTGATGTTTGTATCCATTTGGTGCATACATTTCATTTAGGCGGGGCTTTTCGATGGAACGGTGACACCTGAGTATGATTTTCTCTGTATACGGAATAGGTCATCGGAATTCGATTGAGTCACCCCTCTGAGCCCTGGACTGAAGTTATTTGCATGTATAAACAAAACACATGGAAATATTTTTTTTCTGTGAACCGCTGCCAGACAGTGGGGCTTGGGATAAGTTGAACACACACACACATGCTGTGAGTAAATATTGGCAACGTTCGGCATAAAAATTTGTTCAATTTGTACCACAATTGTAATTGTAATTGTAATTACGTGAAAACCATCACAAACCATCATGATACAGAACGCAGTGGACGTACAAATGAGGCGGTAACACCAGAAAATATTAAAAAACGTGCTTAATCCACCTAGCAGTGAGATGATACCTTTTTTATCAATCCGCATGTGTTTTTTGCATGAATATTCTTCGGTGTTTTAGTTTTCATGACATTATTCTAATGGCAATTTGAGATTTTAATCACTCATTACTCTATAATGTCGAAACTGCAAATCGAATCGAATTTGAATCTAAAAGTGTAACAATCGATTAAACATTCCAGGATATGTCGAAGTAATTTCCACTTTAGAGTTTAGGGTAATTCAAGGTAAGGCCATATGACGAATAAATTGCAATATTTTTGAGTCCAACTTTAAAGCTTTTCGGGATTGTCATCTTCTATATCGCTTTGAATTTTAAAAATTCATCATCCTATAACTCCAGAATTGAATAAAATTTGATTTATTTCAATTTGAACTTTTGTTTCTGAAATTCGATTCGGCTTTTTTTGAGAAAACGATTGAGCTTTGAAAAACGATTCGATATTGAAACCGGAATAAGAAATTCGGTGTAGCCGAAGTCAGACAAATTCACCTGATTAGCTGTATAGTTTACAATTGTTTCAAAATGTCTGAAAATCAATGTAGACATCTTTGAGGAATCGCAGTGCAAATTAAATTTTTGGGTGCGTTTCGAAACGAAAACTGAATACAACCAAAAATTAAATAAGTTTATTTGGTTATCGACTATCCAAATATGCTAACCCGATAAACCTGATTAATTTATGTGAAATAGACACTTTTATACTAATCACCCTGTATCCCCGAAACCAGAAGTTGGATCTGACTGAAAAACAAGATGTTTTATAGAATCTTAAAACTTTTCATTTGAATCTTAGATGATTCTTAGTTTCACATATCATCTTGTAGTTCCGGAACCAGAGGTCGGAGCCAAACATAATTTAGGAACCTTGTTTGGGAGCATACGACTTTTCATATGAATCTGAGTTTGTAGAAAATGGTTGAGTCATCTCCGAAAAAAATTGAGTGAAATTATTTGTCACACACGCATTTGCTGATCTCGATGAACTGATTCGAATTGTATATGGGTGTTATGTTCTTCTAGCATTTATTGCTGTACGTAGTTTAAAACAATATAATTATGGAATTGCTTTCAACTCGAAAATCCTGCCATCATCTGATTTACATATGGCATATTCGAACGATTATGTTGCTTAAAACGAACCGTGCTAAAATCGGTCCGAGGCAAAATATCATGCTGTACACAGTCTTTTGGGTACTTAGAAACAAACGTATGTAACAGTATAAAAAATTGTGTTTTATGTTGCTCCCAAGCATTTCTTTGCCAGACAGCGCTCAAAACTTCTACTGCTGGAATAGGGGAAAAAGTCGCTTACAAATTTTTTACAAAATTTCAATATCTCCGTTAAAATTGGACGGATTTTAACAATCTATGGCTTGTTGAATAGGTATTACCGTGCGGAATCTAAGTCTGAAAATATTTTCTGTTTTCAAGGTCAATTGTGACAGTTACTGTCAAAAAACTGAAAATTTTGACATAAAACTTCGTATAACTCAAAAAGTAAACATCCGATCTTAAAACCATTCAATAGCGTTCTGGGTGACGGGGAGACCTTTCATTTGCGACTAGTTTGATCAAAATCGGTCCAGCCATCTCTGAGATGTCGACCTCTTAGTTGACAACACACACACGGACATTTGCTCAGTTCGCCGAGCTGAATCGATTGGTAAATGACATTAGGACCTCCGGGCCTCGGAAAATTTTTCTAAAGTTTGAGCGAATTCTATACCTACTTTTTATATTTAAAAAAAGGTAAAAATCCACAAAGTTAGCTGACATCGTGAAGATATCAAAAGAACGTGGCTTTATATTGCATGAACATTTGACTATAAGAAAGCTCTGTTCAAGGTGTGTGCCGCGTTTGCTCACTGTTTACGAAAAATGAGAACGTGTTGTTGATTCTGAGCAGTGTTTGGCAATGTTTAAACGTAACAAACCGAAATTTTTGCGTCGATATGTGACAATGGATTAAACATGGATTCATCACTTCACTCCGGAATCAAAACGATCGTTGATGAACCTCGTCCAAAACGCTCGAAAGAACAACAATCGGCTGGAAAGGTTATGGCCTCGGTATTTGATGATGAGCCATATTTGGCTCCCAGCGACTACTAACTGTTCGCGGACCTGAGAAAAATGCTCGCCGGTAAGAAATGTCGCATGCATGAAGAGTTTATAATCGTTATAAAAAAGTGGTATTGAAATGTTAGTCCGGTTTTGCCCCAGATTTCAAGTAACAAAGATTTGATAAAAATTCATGAAAATAATATTTTCGCGTTTATTAAACTTGATCTTCTGTCAAATTCGTCTCTCCATCCGTGCAAAACGAATGGTTTGCCATACTCAAGTTATGTGTAAAGTTTCATCCAAATCGGAACAAATCGATCCTTGATTTTTTACCTTTTCTACTGTTAGATTCTGGAATGGAAAAACATTTTCGCAAAACACTCAAGCATTTCTCAGACGTCTCAGGGTCTGTTTTACGAGATTTCTTTCCTTTTGTTCACATCCGGACCAAACACCGGTCCGGTCCCTTCGGTGGTTTTGCCTCAAGAAATCAAGATGAGATTCATAAATATTTCCCCACTTTGGCGACCGCGCCAGCCCCATCAACTGTTGCCCATTCCGATATTGCTGCGTTTCTGGGCCGTTTCGTGCAGACTTTCCCGTGGTAGTAACCTTTGGAAACGTTTGGCAGTACAAACCACCATTCGCAAGAAACCGAACATTGGGCAAGAAGGGAGGTCTGGCGGACGGGACAAAAAAGGCAGTTGGATTTAGTTCGATGTCTAAGTTTGCGGCCAGCAAAACCTTTGTAGCCGCTCAATTAGTGGGTGGAGTATTCACGTCCTCTCATAATTCCACGCGTTGGCTTCCGAAGTCGGTGCCATTCCAAGGGCAGACACCGGTGGCCAAGCGCGAAATGCAAATGAAAGGGTTGAACAAAGATATAATATTTTGATTTATGTTTCGCACTTCCATTTTGGCTGCACATGTGGCCAGTAGTTTGATACTGGATTTGAAAAATCCTGGTTTGAGACACATCGCACTACGAAGGGTGGATTCAATTACTCCCTCAACTTTTCGACTGGATGCTAAATTAAAATCGTCAAGCCCGGAAGCTAAGAACGAATTAATGTTCGCGTACCAGTCACAGAATGAAACATCCACTCTAGGACAGTAGAAAAATCCAAATCCACCTCATTTCCATGTGGGTGCGGTTGATTTTTAATTGCCGTCCCTCCCTGCGAACCAATTTTCTGCTGCACTCTGTTCGACATACAAAGGGAAATTGGAACTCATGTCGAATTTGTACCAATCTTGTACCGCACTCTAAAGCCAACCAGCGTTGTTCGATTTTCATCCTGGATGGCATTTCTGTCCGACATGGACCAGCAACATCGTCGAATGCACATTCTGAATGCGGAAGTCACCGGTAACAGCGCTGGAAATTTGTCAAACCAGCCCACGAGCGCACGGCATCCCAGGGAAACAGCCGGAGTCGGGGCGGGCTGCGGACGATGGAAATCGATCGGAAATTAACAATTACATGTGCGGGTAGTCATTATTCGATTTGACGGTTTGTGTAATGAATACACGCCCCCTCGAGGGGACAACATTTTGGTACAAAATACACGTTCAATCCATTGGTTCGTGTTCGGCTTTTTCGTTCGAACTTCAGACCCAAATCAATTCCCCTGTGAGGCGATTTGCATGCAATTAAAACAGATTAAAATGCTCGTTCGTTTAATTTTTGTTGCAGGAATATGCAAGTTTTCATAAATACGTTGTAACATAGATGTAGCTTGGTAGAAAAACATAAACTAGTTGAACAGGTAGGTGAAAAATCTATGTATTAAAATAATGATATGCTTGGCTGAGCAACGCTAAAATTGGGCTTAAAACAGATGAGTCATTCCCAATCTGTTTTGTAAAATGGTTCCTCAATGATTAAAGATTTGTCAACTTCAACTTGATGCATTTTTTCTATCGGGTATCAAAATATACCCGTACATTCCCTGTCAACAGTTTGGTTTTAACACTTACTATTCAGTTATTAAAATGATATTGAATCCAGCGAAGAAACGCGTTAGAATTTGGCTCGCGCATCTCAAAAATTAGAACTACTCGAATGCTAAGTTGTTGAAATTATTAGGACATATAGTCAATAGTTACTAGTCCTTTCCGTAGCAGCAGCGTTACTTATTTATTTGCTAGCTGAATTAGATGGTGTTACTCGGAAAATTCTCGAAATTGTCCTGTCCAGTGAAATACTCTGATTCTGGTGAAATACAACTTAGACGGCCACCCGATTGAACAATAGTCCGTGCATGTCTCGGTTGGTCACGGCCAGTGTCCCATCTCAGATCGCACAATAATCATAATTTTCACAGTATTCTCGTCAAGTCCGGTCAGTTTTATATTTTCGTGAAATCCGAACAATTTTACCTTACACTTCCAATGTTTGGGGCACTTACTAAACTCCGTCTTCCTTGAAATAGCCTTATAATCTCCTTTGATCTAAAAAAAGAATCTGTATTTGACAAGAAGCATCGTTTCTCGTCCCCATCTACAAAAAAGGGCGACAAGCTGGATTGCTGCAATTACCGCGCGATAACTCTGCTGAACGCCGCCTACAAGGTACTCTCCCAAATCTTATGCCGTCGACTTTCACCGATAGCAAAAGAATTCGTAGGACAATATCAGGCAGGATTTATGGGCGAACGCGCTACCACGGACCATGTGTTCGCCATCCGCCAGGTGTTGCAAAAGTGCCGCGAATACAATGTGCCCACATATCACTTATTCATCGATTTCAAATCAGCCTACGACACAATCGATCGAGAACAGCTATGGAAAATCATGCACGACTACGGATTCCCGGACAAACTGATACGATTGGTCAAGGCTACGATGGATCGAGTGATGTGCGTTGTTCGAGTATCGGGGATAAACTCGAGTCCCTTCGAAACTCGCAGAGGGCTACGGCAAGGTATGTCTGAATTTGAGTTCCAGCTTCTTCATTAGCGACACATATTATCCTTCCGGGTGTATTATTATACTTATGACCATAAATATGTAGGTCTGTCGAAAAATTTCGATTTTCGCAAAATTCGAAACATTTTGCCCCAAAGTCTCCCTGTTAGCGAAGACTTACTGCAGCCCTTCCCCCTTAAAATATCCTTATAGCAACCTATGAACAGCAATAATAAGTTGTGCCCAGTTAGGTGTGGCAAAAAACATATAAATAATTTGAACGGTGCACCCTCGCCCCCTTAATTAGACGCTTATTTTAAACCCCCCCCCCTCCCCCATTTACCCCTTAAAATGTCGCTTAGGATCATCTGAAATGCAAATAATATCTATACTTAGCAAGAACAGGTATCATCTCTGAAAAGAGAGAAGTATCTGTGCCAAATTTGCTAGCAATCTATTAAGTAGTTCCGAAGTTATACCGTTACAAACTTTACACCCCCCCTTTTAGAGGCACTCACTACATCCACTCCCCACGAATACTCTTATAATCATATTTAAGTTGTGCAAAAAGTATCTATGGTCTTCAAAAAGTATAGATTCTCGTCAAATTAAATTAGATAAATTTCGTCATGACCCCTCCTGTTAAGGACACTTGCTACGTTCTCTCCCCTATAAAAATACCCTTATGACTATATTTGAAGAGCAAGAAGTACCTGTGCCAGGCTTGGTGGCATTCCATTCAGTAGTTTCGATGTTATGTCGCTAAATACATTATACCTCCCTTTTTAGAGGCCCTTGCTACATCCAATTTATTTATTACCATTTTTAACGCCATCTTGGATTCGGAACGATCTCAATTATGGCTTACACTTCAAACCCGTTCTGTAAAAGAAAACATATTGCAAGGATTTTTAAAGAATTCCGTTAAACCGGAAGTCGCCATCTTGGAACTCAGAGCAACCTAAAACATCGTTTACCGACATCTACTTATCAAATTCGATTCCAAGCACCATTTTCTTGCACCTGCCCTTCACATCCGTTCCGAAAATTGTTAGTCTTCCAACAAATTTTATATATTTCTGTGAAAAGTAGTGAAAAACTCTACTTTATCTGCTGACCAGAGGACACCGGTCACAAGTACTCAGGGCAATTCAGAGGTGGATGACGACAGATTAACACTTACCCGTTCATTTGACACTACCGATTCACTAAGATTTCTTTTTTCAAAGTACACAATAGCGATTTTAATAACCTAACCATAATTTATTCAAATTTAAACAAAAGAAGAACCTTAATTAGAAACTACGGAAATATATGTATATTCATCTTGTAGATATTAGTTATATTCATAAAAAAAAACAATATTTCAAGGTGCGATACGTTGGCTAGCATGCTGGGGCCGGGTTGGGCGCCTTCGATGGTCCCATGTGGACTGACGATATAGTGCACGAGAATTTCGGGAGCGAGAGTAAAACGGTTTCACTTACCTTCGGCTGCGACGCGCCGGTCGCTCGTGGTCTGGTAGTGGTGTGGAGAATTGCCAATACTTATCTCCGAGTACAGCTTCGTATGCTGTCGGTGCTGCTTGGGCCACTGCGGTGATCGGTAATGGTTTTTGAGCAAGCACTATGTGGGTTCGGGATCGCGAGACCGTATGTTGATGAACGGTCGAGACGGACTCGGACGGGGGGTATCACAGTGCACTGTAGTATTGAGTGGGTTTTTTATTAGAGGGAAAGACGCACTTAACTATATCGGGCATATGCTACCGATAGGACCCTCTAACGAGTTCCAATTATCACTTCCGGGTCACTATGGTACGTTTTCGGTCCCAAAGGACACCACTCCGCGATCATTCCCTCAAGTCTGTCACACGCGTTCACGCACAAACAGTTAATTCGTGATACACTTCACTTTTTATCCGATGTAACGTTTATCAAACCCTTCTGGGCTGATCTTGTCCGAGTATCCGCGATTCCGACTACTAGTGTCGACTCTATAGTAGAGTATTTAACAAAAAAAATCCGATCCATGTGCCGGAGGTCCTTTTAAAGCTTGCTTCATTTAGAATTGGAACAAACTTTTGCTCATATTGTGGCGCTCCTGGTGGACGGATTTGGAAGCTCTTGGCGCCCACGTGTCGGGAATTTTGTCAACTTCACGTATGATTTTTGACATTCCGAAAATCGACTGTACTTTGTAAACAATCAACATGGAAGCCGAAAGAAGGAAAAAAAATTGTGCACAGTTATTTGGAAAATCCATTGTGGTCTGCATCTAGGCTAGCTAAACAGCTGAAATTCTCCAGAAATACCGTATGGCGCGTTATCAAACGGTATAAGAAAACATTGATGACGATTCGGAAGCCTCAAGCCGATCGTCGGAGTCGAACTGACGACCGGAAATTGCGTGGTAAAATTTTGAAGACGATTAAGAGGAATCCTAATCTGTCGGACCGTGATTTGGTCAGAAAATTCGGTGCTGCCCATAGTACCGTGAGGAGAACTCGACTCCGGGAAGGAATCAAGTCGTATCGAGCTAGCAAACAGCCACATCGGACCATGAAACAGAATAGTGTGGTCAAAATTCGTGCTCGGAAACTATATGACCAGGTGCTGACCAAGTTCAACGGGTGTCTTCTGATGGACGATGAAACCTGTGTCAAGGCTGACTTCGGTCAAATCCCAGGTCAAAAATTTTACTTGGCAACGGCTCGGGGGGATGTTCCAGCCAAATTTAAATTTGTTTTTGCCGACAAATTTGCAAGAAAATTTATGATTTGGCCGGGCATTTGCACCTGCGGCAAAAAAACGAAAGTTTTCGTTACAAATAAGACAAATGACATCGGAACTATACCAAAAAGAGTGTCTCCAAAAACGAATTTTGCCGTTCATTCGATCCCACGACCATCCTGTAATGTTTTGGCCAGATTTGGCAAGCTGTCATTACAGCAAAGCCGTTTAAGAATGGTATGCAGAGAAAGTGGTCCAGTTTGTTCCTAAAAACCTTAACCCACTCAACTGCCCCCAGTTCCGCCCTATTGAGAAATACTGGGCAATCATGAAGAGGAGACTCAAGGCAAAGGGAAACGTTGTCAAAGACATCAATCAGATGACGACCTGGTGGAATAAGATAGCTAAAACGATGGACGAAGAAGGTGTGCGCCGCCTACTGAGCCGTGTTACAGGAAAAATTCGAGAATTCCTTCAAAACCGTGACGAATAATTTTATCCGTATTTTTTCTTAAAAGTATGAAGAAAACGCAACATTTGTATAAAAAAAGATCTTGAATACAATAATAAATAACTGAAATACAGGCAATTGTCTTTGTTCCAATTCTATTTGAAGCAAGCTTTATACCTCTCGCTCTCGCTAAATCCTCTCTCTTTCGCTCGCCTATCATCCGAACGCAAATGAAAATGACAAATGACTTGACAGACTGACTAAAATCATTGTCAACTGTCACGATGTAAAATACCCTGGTGATCACGTTTTTCTATGTGTTAGTGCGGTTGTCATTTTATTTTGGAATAACAGAGAGATGTGAAGAAGAAAAAACATAAACAAATGACGTTCCAGGAGTTGCTTTTATGAAAACATTTAGAGTACGTTCTGTTTGCGAAAATATTGACAGTGAAATGCGGTGTTTTGTTCCGGGATGTTTCAATCGTTTTCATCACCTGCATTTGAAATGTCACCCACAGCACAATCACTTCATTATCCATAATAACTGTAATAGATACCACAGTGCGATCCGCCAAATCCTTCTTCCAACGAAATGAACAGAATCGGATGTGTGTAGGATTTTCTATATTTCGACGTTACCTTGCAAGCCTTTGAAGAAAAAAAGACCAGATTTTCAATTAGTGCCAAAGATTCGCCAGGCTGCGCGACAACTGGAGTAACTTAGAAGTGAAATCCCTATCTGAAATGGTCGGTTTTTTATGTTTACATGCCAAAATTACCAACACAACCAAAACTGTCTTAAAACGCCACCAGTGTATTTTACGTCGTGGTCAACTGTAATCGGTACGGTCAAAGTGTCTGTCAAATGAGATACTCGATAGTTCTATGACCAAGTAGAAGAATACTCAGTCAAAGACAGACGACCAGGAGAAATGAAGATAATATCAAAAGCATCGACAATCGATGAGCGTCCTGGTGAGTGTAATATCAAGAGAATTTAAGTTATGACTGATCGGCTCTCAGACACTCAATATATGATGATTGGTAAAGCCTGGTTGGCAGTCCAATGACATAAACTTTCCAATCTTCGTCGTACAAAGTTGCTAGTTGATAGTGACATTTAGCAGCTCTGATTGCAATATTCATTACGTAGGTTGTTACTTTTTTTTTTATTTAAAAGATATTTTATTCAGGCCTGTTTGCGTACAAGCTTTACGTGGCCGATTTAGCTGAGTTTTTAGATAAAAATTTTTTTGTATTGGATCTCGTTGTCACCCTTTTTCTAGGGGGAGAGGAGCTTCCATTTTCCTTCTGCGAGGATTGAGGGGCAGTTTGTTCGTGGTTCGTCTCGTCATCCATTGCCGTGGCATTGTTGTTGATTTCGTTGCTAGTTGCTGTAGATGCGCCTTGTTGTACATTGTTTGCAGTTGCTGGTTGGTTGGATGGTAAGCTGTTAACTGCAGCTGGTGTACTTTGTTCTATAGGGGTTACGTTGGATGGTTTCGTTGAAGGGGATACTTCCCTGTTGTTGGTGACTGTCACAGGTGTACTGGGGTTGCTTGGGGTTGATGTGAAGGAAGCACCGTTGTCCTTTGGTATAGTTGTCTCCTTGTCCGGCTTACCGTAGTGAACAGCTTTTTGGCAATATTGACATGTGGCCATCTGATTGTCATAGGTAACAAGTGATTTGCACGGTATTCTTGTATTCTGGCCGAATGTCACATAAGAAGGTATAGGCCTCCTCAAGCGCATGCGTAACAAACGTACGCCATTTAGAATACCGGGGAGAAAATTATTCCACTTTTCTTTTTCGATAGAGAGAATCTCTCCGTATTGGGACATAGTTGCGCGAATATAGGGATCGATGACGCTTGAGGGAAGATCATGCACACGCACTTCTATAGCACTATCTTCCATATATACTGGAATGTTGTACTTGATATTTTCATGCTCCACATAGTGCACATTATCATTGTCTTTAGCGAATTGAATTGCATCCAACTCTTTATAGAACTGGATATAAACATTATTGGTCTTATTGCATTGAAGTAAATGCACACGTTTAATGTCAAGATGCATTTGCTCCTTAAGCAAACCTTTAAGTTCTCGTATCGAAGGTCGAATTTTGCACTGTCTGAAGTCAACAATAATTGTATTCTTTCGTACCGACGGTAGCTTTTGTTCGTTTGGTTCACTCATTTTCGAGGTCTATTGTTCACTACACAATACTGTACTTGGTTTCTTCTGTCTCCAACGTAAGCGGTTTTGTTTTATCGACTGACTTGGATGAGATGTAAACCCGAACTGAGGTTGTTATTTATGTATCTTGGTAACACTAAGTGTTGCCGGTGGGTTTGACGTTTCCATATAAAAGTTTGACATTTTTAACCATTGCATCTTCAGAACATTCAATATTTTTCAAATGGTAGGCTTTCCCATCAAATCTAACTGAGAAAGGGTAAAAGTAAATGTATTTATGACAAATTCATGTAGATAATTTTTTCAATAAATCATTGCTAAATCCCGTCCAGGATCAAACCAACATATAAACTGCCTGCAAATATGATGTTAATAATTAATCACTCAATTCTTGTGAGATTTATAAGAAAGACAATAAAAATAAGCATTTAAAAACTTAGAATGATGATCAATAGATTTTTAAACAAGATATCAATCAGGTCCGTATTCTAAGTTAGAAGTATAGAAAAAAAAACCACTCACACTTTTATTTTAGGAAATACGACTTCCCTCACCAGAGTGACTGAAACTTGTCAGTTTCCCTTGAACTGCACCTCGCTGGCAACAGTCTGTCGCTTCTTCTAAAGTTCACCCTTGTCTTTTGAGCAGAGCTCTGGCGTCTTGAGAAGAGGGTTGATTTCCTTGAGCAGGACGTTATTCATGGAATACCATTCTATGATACTGAGATGACAAAACGGCCAAAACAGAACGGACTCGTCAATGCAGAACAGATCAAATTAAACTGCTTAGTGTCAACTTAAACAGTTCAATTCGAACCGATAAGCAGACGTAAAGTTAACGCTATTTGCGAAACACTCAATTTGGACTGTTTGGCACTGACGACTCCAAGACGAAACATAAAGAATGGTGAAATCGGTTATGTACCCACACACTTAAAAAAAACCTTGTGATTTCACATCTTATAAGATTCACATAAATGGAACGTCGCAGTTCACGCAATTTACGAGGAAGAACATTTAATATTGTGTCTAAAACTCCATGACATGAAATTCATCGAAATAAATAAAAAAGGAATACTGATAGCAATCGCCGCGGCTTGAACCCAGAATCATCGGAATGCAAGTACGTTTGTTAATTGACTGTACCACAGAAGCATGCATCTGCTTGGCTGATAAAAGGTGCACTTAAATTCGTACAGTCGCACCTGCTAGCAGAACGCAAGTTACAGTAGAGACCAGTAAAATTCAAGCTAAACTAAAATTAGATCATTACAAATGAAATTTTCCGTAATTTGACAAATTAGGTCTTTATGAATTACATCGTATGACGGATTAAGTTACCTGTAAAATTTAAATTTCGTTGGCACCAAAATGGCTGTTAGCCAAACCCCTAAATAACGACTTGCTTGTAGATGATATTCACAGTTTGCATGCGTAATGATCGATGGAGTTGTTCGGGTGATACAGATGGACACTAGGGTGGGACGAAATATTGATTTCAGCTCCACCAAACTTTTCGTGTCCCTTTTGGGTCCCATAAGTCCCATAAATTTTAGCTTAATTGATCTGAGAAACTATATTTTCGCGCCCGAGGTTTAAAGTTTGTATGGGACTTAGTATGGAGAAATTCACTTTTTACAAAAAAATCGGCTGGAGATCAACCTATAAGCTCTAAAAATCAGTGCATGTGTGATTTTCGTAGGAAATTTATCGAGGAGGAAAACCTTTCAAAGACCACAAAACAATCCGACATTTGTAGAAAAAGTTATCAAAGGAAAACCGACACAAAGTCCAAACAATAGCTCATTCCTTAATATATCTAGCATCACTGCTGTTAGTGCTGGTAACATGATTTTACTTTCTTTTATTATGCTATAAAGGTTGATTTGTGTTGTTTGATGTCTTCACAAAAGTTTCTAAGTCTATCATGAAGATTATTTTTAAGTGACAAGCCATGTTCCCAAATTCACTGTAAAGACACAAAAAAGTGTAACTTTTTAATTTGAAGAAATAGGTTTTTGGAGCTTTCTACAAAATTTTCGAAAAACTCAAATCCAATTACTTTGGCGATTATACAAACTCTCTATCTCTTATGGTTTAGAAGATACAGACGATACTATTTTATGCAGACAAAAACATAATTTACATAATATTCGTGTCTTTACAGTAAGGTTTGGAGCATGGTTTGTCACTTAAAAAGACTCTTCATTCTAAGCTGAGTAACTATCGTCAAAACATCAAACAACTCAGATCTTTTATTACATTAGTAACAGTAAGTTTAGTCGGATTTATGAAAGTAGACTACTTCGCGTGCGAGTAGCTAGGATTTTCGTGGTAGGCAAGCAAAATGTTCTACCTTCTGCTGCGATGCCATTTTAACAATCGAGAAGTAAATATCGAAATTAAACTGTAGACACAATGTTTGGTGAGATCGAAGCGTACTCGAAGTACCTTAGTCAATTTGCAGTTCACTTCAAATACAAACATTTGAAGTTTAAACGCAATGTTGGATATCGGAAGTTGACAGTCCCCTTTCGTTAATATAGATATCCCCGGCTGGGTGATATATTAGATATATTAGATTTTACATATTGATATATTAGATTTTAATATATCGCTGTTGTCGTATATTTTTCTTACCTATTGTAAGTACCAAAGTAAGTACCAGTTTGTACTGCCAAAAATAACCTTGTGCAAGCATACTAATCTTCATAGTTTATTGGCTCTATTTCTATTCTGAGTCTTACTATATTTATTTTCAGTGAGCTAAACTAAAAAATGTCGACATTTTCCTTGAAAATTATTGTATTAATCCTCGATTTGATATGAAAAAGGTTTTCGTTAATTGTGTACACTTTTCAAACCGATTCCGTAGTATGATAGTTTTGTTGGAATGCAATGTTGAGAAATGTTCGAGTAGCAGTTGTGATCCATTTCACTCCAATTATAAAACATAAATTGTAAACCGAATCCAACATGCACGCGATCCTGAACCAACGACGGCAAAGCTGGCCACTCGAATGATTTGTCGTCTGGAATGTCATTCATTGAGTTTCGGGAGAAATGTTTCCAAACATTTTCGTACTCCCTGACTGCATTCAGGTGGATTCCCGTACCGTCTGCCGGATAAAAGTGTCTTTCGTAGTTTATGATACGATATGATACTCATCGTTATTGGACTGCCGTTTGAGAATGAGTCAGTTTGAATGAATCCGTTCTACCGTGGAGCTCGGTTGTTACTTGGAGGAAAAAAATTGGAGACCGACTTCACTATTGTCATTCTCTGGAAAGACGCTCCCGTGCATAAATGGCAAAGCGCATAAGGGCTGCTGCCTGATTCGTGCATTGTTGAAATTCATATTGTTGCGGAATAGGTATTCTTATTACATTTTTAACTATCTATTGTTGAAACATGCGATTCAAGCTTATATTTACCTTTTTTAGAAAGAAACATAACAATGAATAATGGAATGCGTATAACGAAAAGAAATTCCAGAGCAACTGTTTGAGTTATGTAAAGATGATGTCATTTGAAAAAATAAAACACCAAACAAAAAACTGAGAAGAATTTCCTCTTGATGGTTCAGCAGTTTTCGTGGATACGTTTTGCTTACTACATTTCGTACATCCGTCACACATTAAAACTAAAAAATCTTCCCTGTTTCAATAAATTATGCAGGACTCACATTTCGACATTTTCCACAAACTAACACTGGCGCACAGCGTCAGAGAGCAATAAAGGTCAGACTACCCCTTCGGAAAGCCCGAAAAGGTCCGGCGCTCCGGAACAAGGGTTTACATTTTTCCCAATCTGCCACACGAGAGGGAAACGAAACGATATGGGCTGTGGACATTTTGTTCCGCCACCGAAAGGCAACCCTTTTCATTCGTGCGCGGTACGAGAGACATCAAATTTTAAACACCACCAGATAGCCCCGACCCTTCCCGCGGCCTTGGCCAGACCGAAGACCGCTGGGAAAGTGTTATTTCGTGTAGTACGGTACAAACGGTATGTGGAATCTGTGAATACAGTTTGGGTGTGATATGGCCATCTTGACGCAGTTTATCTTTTCCTTGACCCTCGTTTCGGCCCGATACTGCTGCGCGGACCAAATCCCTTCGAGATCAACTGGAGATGAGAAGTCCACCCTTTCGATGTAGGTTTCAGATTGTAATTTTAAATCTGCCAAGGGATGATATTACACTCGAGATCATTTGAGGTGGGTAAAAGGACAGCAGGTCTTGGATTCAGAATAACAGCGGAAGCGGCTGGGTTTCCTGATATCAAATTTTTGCTTAGGGAATGAGTTTGACTCTAATCAAGTCGAGGATTTTATTGATGATTACGAAAGAAAAGAATGTTAGAAAACCACAACTTGTCGTGCACTTGAACTTTTAACCTAGTATTTTGCCACTTTTTTTCAATATTAAACCAGATAAATGTTTTTGATCTATGATCCAAATCAACAACCAGCCAAATTTTGATAAAACGTAAAGAGTCATACTTTTTGGACTCATAACTCCTTGTTAGCAGCACAATCAGTGAACAATCACCAACCAACAAAAGTACATTCGTGAGTCCACCTTGAAAAGTTTCTTTCTATTCAGAGCTACCCAAACTGACGTGTTTTGATTCATACACATTGTACAGCAAAAGAAAGATTTTCTCATTTATTAGCTATCAACTAAGAGTACCAACAAATGTGAAATGGATATGACTCTTTCTCGTATGAGCAACCAACCATTCTATTCCATTCATTCGGGCTTTCCACCACGCGTCCGTTTGCAGCTTATCATAGCTTATCAACACACAAAGGCTGTACCTTTTTATTCACATGAGCAAATCGGGAGTGTGGTTTAGTCTTTACTTCGCTATTTAGTAGTGAGTATGAATAATCCACTCATACGTCACCGTACTCGGATCATCGAAATTTGACGTAATAAGTTTATCTATTAATTGTTTTTGTTCCTTACCAGGCATCCAGGGACGGTGAAGGATGTGGATACGGTGGGTAGTACTACCCACCCGAAAATTAAAATATGGTAATTACCAACCTGAAATTTCGAGCGAAAAACAATGGTAATATTATTATTATTTATAATAATAGGAATATTTTTATTGTAATTCGGAATAATTAATAAATTCAAAGTTATAGAATGCTAGTTCTCAATGTAGAGCAAGGATGAGAAGATATACTGCAGAAAGATGAGACAAGGGTCATTTGAGCAAGCAGAAACCTTTGAGTAACTTAACTTTCACCTTACAGCAGAGGAGCCGAGCTTTGAATTCACTTGAATATCTGGTATACCGTAAAGTTCGGCAAAACAAGACAAGACTTCTCTGGTAGAAAGTGAAAGATAAGTTACTAAAAGATTTCTGCATGATCAAATGAATCTTTTATAAATAAAACCACATAATCACATAAATAAAACCACTTATAATCTTTTGACGTAGGACTACGTTTTTGTTTGCTATACCGCGAATATATGCAAATTTAATATACAGAAAACCGTACAGTTTCCAGGTTATGAACCTCTATATCTCCATTTTCAAAACTGATTTTCCATATCATTACATAAACTGCTTAAAAATATTTCTACACGTCGATTGGAGTAGATGAACCTATATCTATAATATCATATATCAGATAATTGATGATCGAAACTTCAGTTAGTAACGAAAATCATTGTCAAATAGGACAGTTTCGTATACATAAAATTTCTGTGTTTCAATGAGTGTGTTCGCATTTAGGAAAATCACTCATACAAAACAAGTTTCTGTATCGAATAGACTTGCACTCTGTTTGGTTCAATACTGCCATCGAAAAAGTTACTAACACATCGTTCAAAAAATCCATGAACTAATTGGCAAAACATAATATCGTGTGTAAGAATATTTTTTGGTCATCAACATTATCACTTTCAAATGACATACAATCGTTCTAGAACTTTAATAATTTTTCAAAGGGCTTCAGTTGCGACGATGACTGTCTCATCCGAGCCAAATATATTTCCCTGGTGCGTCTTTTTCTGATCAGCAAAGGTCAAGCAGTAGCTGGGGGCTAGGTTATTGTGAATAAGGTGGGTTGTTTCAATGACTTATGGCACGGAGCATTGTTAACTGTGAGTTTTTGTTTTTCTTATGAGGCCGTTTTTTACGATTCTGCACCTCAAACGCATCAATAACTCAATGTAATAATCACATTTAAGGGCTGTGGCCAGTAGGTCGCGTAGAACCACGTGGCTCTCTGTGCGTATTACATTTCTCTCCATGCTCTCTCGCAAATGTGCAAAATGACTCTCGATGTGGCCGGGCCAAGTAAGTTTTGATAATTTCGGTTACATGTTTGACTACATCACATAAAATCCAAGAAAGCTGCCGCTTGTTTGGCAGCCTTTTTGAACCAGTTTTATTTCTCTCATGTTTCGTTACGTTACCAGGGAACTAAAATGGCACCGACAAAGAAATCGACTTAACAGATCGGCTGAAAAGTTCGTATCGTTTCTATGAGAGGGCGCCACTAGAATCAAATCCATACCATTTTCAGTTAGTACCAACCTTCAAAAGATACGTGTATAAATTTGACAGCTGTCTGATTATTAGTTTGTGAGATATAGCATTTTGAGTGAAGCTACTTTTGTTATTGTGAAAAAAATGGAAAAAACGTGCTTAATCCACCTAGCAGTGAGATGATACCTTTTTTTTATCAATCCGCATGTGTTTTTTGCATGAATATTCTTCGGTGTTTCCGTTTTCATGACATCATTCTAATGTCCGTCGATTCAAGTGGCAATTTGAGATTTTAATCACTCATTACTCTGTAATGTCGAAACAGCAAATCGGATCGAATTTGAATCTAAAAGTGTAACAATCGATTAAACATTCCATGATATGTCGAAATAATTTCCACTTTAGAGTTTAGGGTAATTTAAGGTACTACCAGAGCCGGTATGGCCATATGATGATTAAATTGCAATATTTTTTAGTCCAACTTTGAATCTTTTCGGGATTGTTATCTTATATATCGCCTTGAATTTTAAAAATTCGTCATCCTACAATTCCAGAATCGGAAGTCAGAATTGGATAAAATTGGATTTATTTTAATTTGAACTTTTGTTTCTGAAATTCGATTTGGCTTTTTCTTAGAAACCGATTGAGCTTTGAGAAACGATTCGATACTGGAACCGGAATTCAAAATTCGGTGTAGCCGAAGTCAGACAAATTTATCTGAATAGCTATGTAGTTTACATTTGATTTAAAATGTTTAAAAATCAGTGCAGACATCTTTGAGAAATCGTAGCGCTAATTAAATTTTTGAATACCTTCCGAATCAAAAACTGAGTACAACCAAAAATGAAATAAGTTTTTTTGATTATCGACTATACAAATCTGCTAAACCGATAAGCCTGATTAATTTATGTGCAATAGACATTTTTATACTAATCACCCTGTATTCCCTAAACCGGAAGTTGGATCTGACTGTAAAACAAGATGTTTTATAGAATTTCAAAACTTTTAATTTGAATCTTAGTTGATTCTTAAATTTCATTTGAATCTTAGATCGGGTCAGCCATCTACGAGTAAAATGAGTTACGCAGTTTTAATTTCGTTTCACATATCATCCTGTAGTTCCGGAACCAGAGGTCGGAACCAAACATAATTCAGGAGTCTTGTTTGGGAGTATACGATTTTTCATATGAATCTGAGTTTGTAGAACACGGTTGAATCATCTTCGAAAAAAATTGAGTGAAATTATTGGTCACACACGGATTTGCTGATCTCGACGAACTGATTCGAATGGTATATGGCTGTTATTTTCTTCCAGCATTTATTTCTGTAAGTCATTTAAATCAATATAATTATGGAATTGCTTTCAACTCGAGAATTCGTCTGGTTTACCTATGTCATATTCGAACGATTATATTGCCAAAAACGAACCGTGCTAAAATCGGTCCGAGGCAAAATATCATGTTGTACACAGTCTTTTGGGTACTTAAAACCAAATGTAAGTAAGAGTATAAAAAATCGTGTTTTATGTTGTTCCCAAGCATTTCTTTGCCAGACAGCGCTCAAAACTTCTACTGCTGGAATAGGGGGAAAAGTCGTTTACACAAAAAAATCGATATCTCCGTTAAAAATGGACGGATTTTAACAATCTATGGCTTGTTGGATAGGTATTATCGTGCGGAATCTAAGTCTGAAAACATATTATGTTTTCAAGGTCTATTGTGACAGATACTGTCAAAAAACTGAAAATTTTGACATAAAACTTCGTATAACTCAAAAAGTAAACATCCGATCTCAAAACCATTCAATAGCGTTCTGGGTGACGGGGAGACCTTTCATTTGCGACTAGTTTGATCAAAATCGGTCCAGCCATCTCTGAGATCTCGACCTCTTAGTTGACAACACACATACAGACACACACACATACACACACACACACACACAGACATTTGCTCAGTTCGTCGAGCTGAATCGATTGGTATATGACATTCGGCCCTCCGGGCCTCGGAAAAATTTTCGAAAGTTTGAGCGAATTCTAACCTATTTTTTATATATATAAAAAAAGGTAAAAAGGAATTTCGTGTGTTGATGAAACACTACTTTTTGATGAAAAAAAGTGCCGCCGATACCAAAAAATGGCTTGATGAGTGTTATCCAGACTCTGCACCGGGCGAAGCAACAATTCGTAAGTGGTTTGCAAAATTTCGTACTGGTCATATGAGCACCGAAGACGATGAACGCAGTGGACGTCCAAAAGAGGCTGTTACCGATGAAAACGTGAAAAAAATCCACAACATGATTTTCAATGACCGTAAAGTGAAGTTGATCGAGATAGCTGACACCCTAAAGATATCAAAGGAACGTGTTGGACATATTATTCACGAATATTTGGATATGAGAAAGCTTTGTGCAAAATGGGTGCCGCGTGAGCCCACACTCGATCAAAAACAACGAAAAACCATGCTGAAATTGTACGAATTGGGCTTCGAGTTGCTCACTCATCCACCGTATTCTCCAGATTTGGCCCCCAGTGACTTTTTCCTGTTCTCAGACCTCAAGAGAATGCTCGCTGGTAAAAAATTCAGAAGCAATGAAGAGGTAATCGCTGAAACTGAGGCCTATTTTGAGGCAAAGGACAAATCGTACTACAAAAATGGTATCGAAAAGTTGGAAGATCGCTATAATCGCTGTATCGCCTCTGATGGCAATTATGTTGAATAATAAAAACGAATTTTGGCAAAAAAATGTGTGTTTCTATTAAACGATACGAACTTTTCAGCCGAACTGTTACCTTCACAAAAATAACTTACACTTCATTTTCATCGCGACAACATATATGTTTTTATGCAATAATCGCATCTAAATTGAATTATCTAGACATTGTCAGGATAAATTTTTGATCCATGCTTTTGAAGGCGAGATATTCAATGAACAAGTTGAAAGTGGCCGGTTTCAGCTATGCAATTCTTCCTTCAGAAAAAAGACTTTCCCGACCGCTAAAGTCAAACAATCATTCTGAAATTTTCACAGAATAATCTAAACTAATTTTCTAAGAGATTGTCAGTTGGGTTTTTGACATTCGTCACCGTTTCTGAGAAAATCAGATTTGAAGCGTGAAAATAGCCCATTAAAACGCCCTAAAACACACTGGCCTCAGCCCTCAATGGTACTTTCCTGTTCAAGGCACTCGATGTTAATTATACCTCGACCATCTAAAAACCTGATGCCATGAGTGTTCTAGCTACCTCTTACATTTTCAGACGGCTTTCCGAGGCTGAATACTGGTACGATTCCGGGTAAAAATAGTGGATCCATGTTTCGATCACTTTTTCATACCAACGCATTCCATTTTATTGCGGCAGATTTTTGTCGATTGTGAGCGAACACTGCACCCATTTGGAAAAGATCTTTTTTATTATCAGATTTTCGTACAAGATCGTAAAAGAACTTCCATATGATGTGCTAAACATCTCAGCACATCCAATCTAAGCTTTGATTTTGCGTTCATGCATCACGATCATCAAAACTTGCTTAATTTTTTTCCGGTTGACTGCTTCATTTGGCCACGTTCAAAATCCGAAAACCTTTATTTTTTTATGGATAAAAGCCTTGGTATTACATTCCTGTAGTGGATGAATTTGACCTTCTGTTTCAACAGACTTCGCAGCCTATTCAGAGTTTACAGAACCATTGCATGGCTGGTGCTACGATCCTACTGACACTACGAGTCCTTCCAGGTCGACGCTCGAACAAACGACAACTGGTTTGTTAGACCAGTGCCCTATGCATTGAACCGCCAACCCCGATTTTTTATGGATCCGAGTGAGAAAAACACTTCTCAAGCTATTGCTGGGCTTTCGTGTTTTTTTCCCTTCTAAAAGCAATGTTTTTGTCGTGAGTACGACTTACTTTACTATGGGGTGACTTTTCAAAATTTACCTTCTGAGAGAGTGATAAGTTCTTGATCGTGAATATCTCTTGTTGTATCTAACGAATCAACATAATTTTTGCTACATGCCATCGGAAATATGATCATAATTTTATGATGAAATTTTCAGTTGTGTGACATAATCTCCAATAATTCAAAATTAAACTTTTCTGAAATGTTTGGTATAAACTAGTATCAAAGAGGATAACTCATAAGGCGCGTTTGTCTCTCTCGTATTGTTAAAGCTCATAGCTCAGTGATCTGTGAAAGGATTTATATAATCTAACTACCAATAGAATCGAAATTTTTCAACTTAAACGTGTATAGCAACAGCATTGAAGTATTTCAATAGTACACTATTGAAAAACCTGACTCATTTGACCCATGTCAACACCAGCCAATCATAACGCGTTCTGAGGAAGAGAACAAAACATCTGCTGCTGTACAACAAATCGTTCAAGAAAAATGTTCCGAACAGTGCTTAATATCGTAGTGAATTCCACAATTTAATCCTTCTGAAAGTCAGGAATGAATCCCGTACAGCATAGTTTCTTTCAATGAAATGCAAATCCAAAATGAAATAATCGACATTAAAATTCTGTAAGCGGCTAATTTTACTGCCGTTTGGACCGCCCATTAGTGAAAAAGATACAAACGAAATCACGTAAAAAGAAATCTCTTAGCAAAAATTGGATCAGTTTAGATTCTATCGCCACTGCGAGCAGATCTATTGTATGTCGTTTGCAAAGCTAGTTTTGCTTCCGACAATAGCGATTACGTCACAGCTGCCAGTTGTTTGCATTGGTGAAAATACAACGAAAAGAGCAAAAAAAAATTTTGAGGAAAATTTTGAAAAATTTGCCTAAACCAAAAACATACAGACCTTTGAAAAGCTGTTATCTATCTGCAGGGCAGAAATGGCTGAAAAATTCGGAGGATTTTCCGAGTCTTATCAAAAAAAGTTCTGAAAAATGATTTTTTTGTGATCTTTCGCAATTATTTGAAAAAATAATTCGATGGTATGAAATTTTTTTGTCAAATAAACTTTATGCTGGCTACAAGGATAACATTCGGACACATATTTGGAAAACTTTTTAACGCTTTTCATGGAAAATCAACGAATTTCATATAACCGATTTCGTTGAAATTTTTGAAATTCGTTGATTTTCCATGAAAAGCGTGAAAAGGTTTCCCAAAAATGTGTCCAAATGTAATCTTTGTAGCCATCATAAGGTTTATTTGAAAAAAAAAATATATCATCGCATTATTTTTCCAGATAATTGTGAAGGATCACAAAAACACTCATTTTTCAGAGCTATTTTTGATAAGACTCTAAAAAATAGATAAAAGCTTTTCAAAGGTCTGTATGTTCTTGGTTTCGGCAAATTTTTCAAAACTTCCATCGAAAATTTCCTAAAACCACCTCCGCGCATGGTACCTGGACGATGGCCTTAATATTGAAAACAAATATTAGCGCGGGGTATTCCTACGTCAACTGCTCGAACAACTTCACCGTTTTATGTCGTATTTAAGCCGATGCGATGCGTTATTTTGTTTCAAAACTTAGTACTGAAACAAAATATTATAAAAAACTTCCTTGCACTTTTAAGGGATAAATATCATTTCCATTAGAATATAGGAATACTTCAAAATATGAAGGTATG
Source organism: Malaya genurostris (assembly GCF_030247185.1). NCBI lineage: Eukaryota > Metazoa > Arthropoda > Insecta > Diptera > Culicidae > Malaya > Malaya genurostris. The sequence continues at coordinate 90,793,749 of NC_080571.1, read as the reverse complement.
AAAAATTACCTAACTGGGATGCCCTGCCGGCATCTCAAAAATAGCTAATAGGTTTTTATTATTGACTTTAGATATTGTATTTATTCTATGAATACATCTGTTATTACATTTTGTTTTTCTAGTAACTGATTCCAATCCAAAACTGCATTGATAAAAAGTAAATTCTTGGTATCACATTCCGTTTACTGAATTTTACCATTCTCTTGCAGCATTCCAGGTCGGGGTATGACAAGTGGATTTGTAAGACCAGCACTGTATACATTCAACCGCTATCCCGGAATGTAAAATTGATATTACACTGCACAGAAAGCCGAAGAGTACCAGAAGCGAGTAGCAAGTCATCAAGCTCTACATATTACGATTTGAATACTGGGTCCGCAATTTTAAAGTGTCGTTATTTTCATCAAAACTAATCGAGCATTCAAGAACGATGGCGAAATATTTAGTATTCACAGTATTGGATCTTACGATTGTTTGCAATCTGTATTATTGATGAGATCTCTGAACAGAGTTACCATATTCACAGATTTTCACAGATTTTGATCGAAAATATGCAAAAAATCTAGATGAAACATAGACTTTTAAAGAAATATAGATTTTAAAATTAAAACTCTGTCTCTGAAATGTTTAAATCCATTTGATGCACACTTTGCATTGAGGCGGGGTTGTTCGATGGAATGAGAATATCTAAATACGATCCGTTCTCTATACGAATTTATTATAAGAAATTCGATTCTGCGAATATCTGCTTAAATACTATCTGGAGGTCCATGGGTCCATGGCAAAAATATGCACTCAATTTTCTCAATTTTCTGTTCGAACCGATTTCTACAAACTTAGGTTGGAATGAAATGTCTTACGAACTATTGCTATTGAGCTTGATCGGGCTCTGACTTTCAATTCCGCATTTACAGTGGATATGTGTGGAAATTTTATTTTAAAGAACGTGTTTCTATACTAGACGATAGTATTAATGCACATAATAGGTTAACTCCTGAACAACGCTCCCAAATCGTGGAAATTTGTTTACAAAATCGGTGTTCATTTAATGTACTGTTTGGAGCGGTGGGCTGGTGGAATCATCGGTCCTTAATTCTTTAAAAATGAGGAAAGACGACGCGTTACCGTGAATGGAAATCGATACAGAACCATGATCAAAGAGTTTATGTTGCTAAATCTTCAAGATATGAATGTGGACGAAATGCTCAAACGCTTGAAAAAGTGGTCGAAAATTGGACTTCCAGAAAAACTTTTGTTACATACACACATACGCACATACACACACCTACACACACACTTACATACACACACACTTACATACACACACAGACATTTTGCGTACTCGACGAACTGAGTCGATTCGTATATGACACTCGGCCCTCCGGGCCTCGGTTCAAAAGTCGGTTTTCACAGTGATTGCATAACCTTTCTATATGAGAAAGGCAAAAGCATATTTATAGAAACAAAATAACTGCAACAAAGAACAATATGATTCTGCAAAGACTTAATGGAAGAAAAAAGTGATTTACCTAGTATTTCGGTTGATCCAGAGAAACCATAGTTACCATTCTTTGAGTGGTAGCAAGAACTAGACTTTTGTTTATTTTATAAAAAATATTTCAGATCCACTCTCGAATCTCTATTTTATTCAACGCATACAAATACGGACAGGCCATTGTTTCTGGATATGCTAATTTAAAAATGCTGCTCCGGGGATGAAGCGACTGATGGAATTCTCGTCAACGTTTCCTATATGGTAGATGCCTGCAAACCGCTCTGAACTACTAAGACAATACTCTGCCGGTATGATGTGAATCATATTACCAACAGTTTCCCTTCAGTAATCCAATTCTTCAGCATTTTTGTCAGACATGTGTAGCAACACTTCCTGTTCGCGGTATGCGGCGGTCTGGGTAATGATTTCATTATTGTTGTGTGGAGAGCAAAAACCCCGGTGCAAAATATAAATTATTCTATTTCAATGAAAATATTACGTCTGCAATTTCATGTTAGTTTCCAACTGTGAAAGGTAGAACTGGGCTGGGACGAGTTTTCTTCCCCCAAGCGGTTGGCGAGCATTCACAAACCACTTCCATTGCTATGTGCTGGAACAGAACCTGCGCCAAGAACGGAAACGGGTGGGCGCTGGATTTTGACTGGTCCCTCTGCTAGGACGTGTAGTAGAGGCGGACTGGTCGCCTTTACCCACCAAGGCAGTCTCTCTGACTTGAGCCAGTTGCCCGAACACGGCTGGCCACACACAAGAAGAAACTTCAACTCGCCAGACCACAAGTTAAGGCAGCAAAAGTTGTTGCCGGCAAAACTTGCCGCCTCCACTTCCAATCTATTTTCCGTTCTGCTGCTGCCGTTTTGGATGCCGCCTGTGACCAATGTATGGCTGGAACCAGTGCTACCAGACTGACCAAGTTGGAGATTTCGACTTTTGCCTATGAACTAACCCATCAGTAAATTCACTCAAAATTTTAACAGAAAAGATACACTCATAAATACAAAACTGTATCCTTCGCCAGAGCTGGGAACTGCTACATGCTTCGATGACGGTTTTCAAGACCGGATGGAAGAAACAAAACAACTTGAATATCGCCCGGACAGGACGGGATGGCGGTTCGTCCAACTTAGGATGGACTGAAGCTGAACCTAACCACAGTCAGCTGCTACTGCTGCTGTTGCGAATTTCATAGGTACTAAGGCTCCCGGCAATTCGTGTCTGCTTCCACCACTCGCCAGCTCGATCTACCATCATCCGCAGAAGGGGCAGCCAGTGGTCGCACCAAAACTTTTACATATTCTTCTTCCCTTCGCCAACCGGACGCGAGACTTGGATACTGTTTTAGTGCTCACCCCCTAGCGCACCCCGTTCGGTTCGGTTCCTTTCGAAAAGATGTATTAGGAAAGTTAAGCACAAAAATGGAAAACTGAAAACTGTACCTCCGTCTTCGTACGCTCTGGATCGCGATGGTGTTCGAAGACGATGCCCGTTTCTGTGGGATGGACCACAAGGGAAATTTATCCGAACCATCGAGAAGAAAGAAGGGGTGGAAGGTGAGTTTGGAAAACTTTTCGAAACGAACGTCCGGACGTATGTGTGGTTTGCTCGAAAAACCAGGATGAAAAGTTTTCTCGTCGGGAGGTTTGGTTTTCCTGGGCCAAATGAACTGGGACCCATCTTGGCGCTGTACCTAATCACAGGGAGAACTGGAACTGTTGGACCACCGAACGGGGTATATTTGTGTTCGCAAGTTTGTTTCTTTGTTTCGTGTGCACGAGTTTGCAAAATGGGAACGGATGCACGCGATTTCACCACTACCACCAGCATCGACCGATGTTCAGCGGAACTTTGCTGGACGTCGTAAGTTTGTTTTATGAATAAATTCAAGCGAGATGTTAGAATAATTAAATCTTGCTGAGATTGTTGAAGAGCACCATCACGACAACATTCAATGAGATATCATTTCATCTAGTTCGAATTGTGTTTTTCTTATGATTAAATAAACATTTTATGGATTTATTTTAATAAATGCATTCAGAGCTTAATATTAAATAAAGCATTTGATAAAGCGAATTTTTTTACTATATCTTATAATAGGCACCTTCACTCATTGTCGGTAGATTCAATATAATTCAAATATTGTGACAAATTTAGACCCGGTGGGGGGGGGGGGGGGGGGGGGGTGTGGGAGGAGGACTTACAAAAACGTCTCATCACGGAAATTTCATTTTGAATACTAAAGTCTGTGTTTTCAATTCGAACTTTCGGCTTCCATCCCAACTAGCACACGTTATTACACTTCAATGAAAGTAAATTCTATGAAACAAATTCATGGAACAGGTTGAAGACTTTGCAACGTGCATTAAAGACTGTCCCAAAAAGTGTGGACGCAACCAAAAACCGCTGCCATTTCGCAATGGTTCAAAATCTGTCAATTTTTATGGCTGCGTCCTGTTGTTTACACTCTTCTCTAACCACTTGTACAGTTGTTTATTCGTTTTCATTAGTTTGTTTCGAAATGCGTGAACTTTCAGCAGAACATCGTCGAAAAATTGTGTACAAATGGTGCACAGAACGCGGACTGTCACTGAGAAAGATAGCAAAAATGGAAGGAGTAAGTGAAAAAGCCGTGCGAAATGCAATCAGGAAGTTCGGTGAGGATAACACCTTTGAGGATAAACCGAAAACGGGTCGAAAAGAAGGTCCCGCTAACCCTCAGTTGGATAAACGTATACTGAAGGTGTTCGAGCAAAAGAAGGATGTTTCAGTTCGGAATGTGGCCAAAAAAGTGGGCACTTCGAAGTCAAATGTTCTTCGTGCTAAAGAACGTTTGAATCTTCGAACCTACAAGAAGCAGAAACAACCAAAACGTAGTCCGAAACAAGAAGCATCGAACAGGCCGTGGGTTCGAAAGCTGTACAAAACGATTCTTGCTGGAAATTTGAACTGCATAATCATGGACGACGAAACCTACGTTAAACTCGATTACAAATCCTTGCCGGAACCACAATATTATACGATGCAAGAAGGGCAAGTGTTAAACCAGTCCGAGACATCGATTGAAGTCGAAAAATTTGGTAAGAAAGCTATGGTCTGGCAAGCAATTTGTTGCTGCGGTAAGATTTCGAAACCCTTCATCACCACTGCTTCAATGAACAGCGAAATATACATCAAGGAATGTTTACGAAAACGACTTCTACCCATGATTCGAAGCCACAAGGATCCTGGTGTCTTCTGGCACTACTCGAAATCAACGATAGAATGGTACGATACTTCCAAAAATGTAACTTTCGCCCCAAAAGACATGAATCCACCAAATTGCCCACAACTTCGACCAATTGAGGAATTTTGGGCATTAACGAAGGTACATCTTAGGAAACATGTCTCGGCAGCCGAAACCATTCAACAGTTCGAAAAAGATTGGAAAAAAGTGTCAAAACTTGTCGTCAAGAAGTCTGTACGGAATTTAATGAGGAACGTTCGCAAGAAGGTGCGCCAGCTAGTCTACAATGGCTAAGTAGCAAAGGTTGATAATAATATTCTGTTGTTGTAGTCGTATAATATAAGAATATCGAATAAAATTTGAATATCTAACACTTGTGAATTATTTACAGCGAAATCAAAGTGCCTCCATACTTTCTGAACAGTCTTTATAACTGCTATGTAACCTGAACAGCGTAAGAGGCGGAGCTTGTGCGACTTACCAAAGATTGCCAAACAACTTCCCAGTAACGATTGTTTGATTTGATTCAGGGCGCATATCAGTCACAATGAAACAGAAAATATAAGTTTGTTTCAATTTACAATTTGTTGATGCTGTTCCCATTCACCATTTACGACCAATAATTGATCCGATAATCAGAACAAAAATATAGAATTCAATCATGTTTAAACTCGCTATATCCACTAAAAATCTAAGTGTTGTTCGATATTTATGGTAAAGTTGATTATTGTACTTATTGAAAACGTGCGCGCCTTCGATATTTTAGGTTTTAGAACATCGTCATTCAAAATAACATAATATCCATATTTTTATTCCCGGCATATGAAATTTACAGCTAAAAAGTCGAAATGTGTTGATCACAAAAGCACTCAATCCTCCTAATTTTACAGCCATTCTCATCCTGCAGATAGATAACAGTTTTTCAAAGGGGTGTATGTTTTCAGTTTTGGACCTTAAGCGCAGATTTAACTAAAGCTTTTTTTTAAACTGTAGGAATTTTCTACTTTTCCTACTTATTGATTTAATATTATTGTCCGGGATAATGTACGGAAGCTTTCAACCGACACTGTATTTGTATTTCTTTGTTGCATCACAACGAATACGGTGACCGATACAAAATCATTACTTAACTCTGTCTTGTAGTGTGTCACTTTTTCATCGTTACATTTTGTTACGGTGACCAGTGGGCGACTAAAAACATTCTATGCGAGCACGTCGTAAGAGTTAGAGTTAGAGATAGTTACGTCGGAACTTACTGTAACTTAGTATGATGACATGTGAATTCGTAACATTATTTTTACTTCATTGTCACCATCATAAACCAACTTGTTTCGTTGTGTCTATCATGCGATCATTATGCAGTATAGGATTTACTTTCATTTTTATGAATAAGTTACAGGTGCTTCTTGGGATAAGGGGTGTATCGAAAAGTAGTTAGCAACATTGATTATTGAATAAAAAAGCGAAAAAAAACATATTTTGACATCAGTTTTTATATTGTAGAAACATTACATTTTTATGCATTTCACTGATTATATTGAAGAAAATCCTAGTTTCTGTGAATCGCTCGCACTTTGGACATTCTTCATTAAATTCTGCACAATTACTTTTGTGACTTTCCTGGTGGCAGCTGTCCAGTTTTTTTTAACTCCTGTATGTTTTGGGACACTGTACCATCCTTCCGAAAGTGCCGCTTGACAATTGCCTAATACCTTTCAATTGGCCAAAGATCCGGGAAGTTCGGTGGGTTGATGTCTTTTTCCACGAATTGTACATTATTTTTTGACAACCACTGTAGAACGGAGTTGGCGTAGTGGGCTGAAGCCAAATCCGGCCAGAAGAGAGGAGGAGCCTTATGCTTTCTGTACAGTGGCAGCATTCTCTTCTTCAAACATTCTTCCTAGTACACCTTGGCGTTAATTGTGCTCTTCGTGAAGAAAATCGACGACCGCAAACCACAGGTACAAATTGCTTGCTGACCAACACCTTCTGCCCAAATTTTTCCATCGCCACCGTGGTGTCAGCGTCGTCCAGGTCCTGGTACATCGATTTCGTATAATATTGCGGTCCGGGCAGCGCTCGAGAGTCTTCCTTGGCGTAGGTTTCGTCGTCGATCAAGATTAATCCGTCTTTATTCTGTAGAATTCGGCTATACAGTTTTCGCGCTCTTGTTTTGGCCTGAACTTGCTGTACCAGGGACTTTTTCGGCACCTTCTGTTTCTTGTACGTTTTCAGGGAGTTCCGAATGGTGCTGGTGTTGAACTGCTAGGCCAAATCCCGCGTCGACGCCGATGGGTTTTTACCTGATGTACTCAACCACTTTTAAGTCCCGACCGGGCTGGCTGGGACCCGTTTTCCTATTGGATCGGGGATAATCCTTCATGGAAAGGGTCTTACCGAACTTCTCGATAATATTTTTGACACTGGTGTGGTGCACTTTCACCCGTTTTGCAATTTCGTTGTACGTGACACCACTTTCTGAGCACCAAGTGTGCAGAATTTTCTTTCGCGTTTCCGGATCAATTCGACTCATCATTGAAACGATAAACCGTACCGAAACCAATCGATTGCGCAGCTTTTATTGACATGTAAACAAACATGTCACGGCAAAACACGCTGCAAAAAATTAAGCCATTTCAAAGATTACATTTTCATTGCTTTAACCTGTAGGTATATGGCTTAGAAATTGTCGTCATCGACTTAGTTTTACACAAAGACAAATTCAAAAAGGGGGACGGGTATAGTGTGATGGGTAAGTCCATGCCTTTCACGCAGCCAGCCTGGGTTCGATTCCCAACCCCGCACATAGGGTCAGAAAGTTTTTCTGATCCGAAGAGGCGAATGATCTCAAGGTTAAAACCTCTATAATCGAAACAAAAAAAAATCGAAAAGTGTAATTTGTTCAATTTGCGAAAAAAAACCCCAGAGTCTGCACTCCAACCTGTAAACTTTCTCCCCCCGTAAACTATGTTTATTTGTACGAGGAAACTCACTTTTCTTTTTCGTTCATTCGGTAAAGACGTATCATTACTTGAAAACAGATGGCTCGGATTTTGTATTCCTTTAATATAAATAATATTAAAGCAAGTAGAAAAAATCTTCATTCTTCTATCTTTTAATGTGAAGAGTGATTTTTTCTGATATCTTTTTGGTAATACTTTTTTCGTGTCCCGTGCAGAGATGCCAGATCTGCAGATTTGTCTGTAAATCTGCAGATTTCCAGTGTAGTGCAGACAGTTTTTGTTGTGCAGACTTTCGCAGACTTTTGAAAATCGAGAGCTTTGCAGACTTTGGAAAACTTTACAGACTTTTGAAATTTCCGCGACGTTTTTTTGCGTATCATACTTTACATACTTTACAAGATCTCTCATTGTTACATTCGTCGTTTTGAACATTTCATACAGAAATATCGAAAAAATTGTTAGCACTATCGAAATAAATTAATGCAAGTCATAGCTAATTCCCTTGTACCAAACCAAACTAATTATTCTTCTACGGAATATTCAAATGAAATTGTTATAGCATTTCTACTACAGAAACTATTTGCCCAGATAATTAAACTTTTGACAATTAATGTTCAGTGAAAATGTAACCCAGCAGCGCTCCATTTTATAGCATCACTAAGCCGTCCGGCACACCAGTCCCTAGCTCAACATTAGGGAAAAAATACATCGAAGGGTTCCGCTGGGATGACCGAAGGACAGTTTAATTAAACCCTTCGACCCTTGGAAACGCTGTGTGATATTCCGGTTTGCAGTGGTTGTGTGTATGTGCGCTCGAATCCTAATGTGAAGCCGTTTTACATGCCAAAATCCAAGCGTGCCCGGTGGACATTTTGCTCTGCTTTACATGTGCCGTCAATCCTTTTTCGTCCCCATCGGAAGGGACGAATACGTAACGTATGCGTTCAAAATAAAAGATTAAAACTACAATATTTTAGACAGTTTCGGGTGACCCTTTTCTGGCCCGGGTGTATAATTTACATATTTTCCTTCGACCACTTCCTGCAACCGGGATCTCGGGTTGACGGAAGCGTTCAGCAGTGCTGGAAAGCAACTACGCTTGGACCTATGAGGGCCCACCAAATTGGCCTCGGCACGAGTGAGTCGGAACGATGAGCAGGAAGCTTGTCAAATTCAATTTGTAGACAGTTTTTTAATGGGCTCACTGATTTATGGGTAACTGGCCGCAGGTAGATTTTTTGAAGCGTCAGAATGACCCGAACAGTTTTTGGTAACAGCTGGCTGTTTCCGGAAAAAAAGGTAAAGTAAAGTCGTTCGTTCAGGTAATGGAAAATTATTCATCCGGTGGTCCGCCGAACGAAACAATTTCAGTATAGATGAATGCTTCATTAATAAAAATATTCATGTACTCTCCATCATACATTATGCTAGAACAATAGACATTGTTTTTTTGTGAAGAGTTTTCAAAAACGCTAACAACAACAGATTCCACCGCATGGCATAAACATCAAAGAAATTCACCGCATATTGACTCGTATCACGTCTCCTTTCAGTGAACAGGCATTTTCAATCAGCGCTCCCCGACAAAACCGTTCTGGGCTCGCCGAGAAGCTCAGGTGCTGCAGCGTGACTTTAATTTCCTATACCGTCTAAATCCTTGCCGAAGATTACCGCATTTCCTTTGGCTTGGATGCTTACACGTACGGACCCCAGCCGCAGCTTGGTATAAATCATTTTTATGTCCCGGAAGGGTTATCCTTTGAATCATTTCCACGCAGAGATGCTTGCGCGAACTGTGGTCACAGTCTGCCGGTCCGTTCCAGTCGTGATGAAGTCGTTATTGTGGGATTCCCATGTGGGCCACATTTGTCGTGATTAGACAATGGACCTACGACGCCTATACCGAACAGTAGCAGCAGCAGCAGCCACTTATCAAAAATGTCACCCGGAAATGACGGATACAGAGCCTGTACCGCAATACTCGATTTTACTTAAATCAGTGCAAGTGGCCAAGTTCGTTGGGTGTTGTTCGGTACCCCAATCTGCATGTGGGTAATAGATGATACGAAGTTGGGATGTTCATTTTACCTCAAGTTTCAATACCATTTAAAAGTGTGTTTAGAAAGTGTTTCTTAATTGAAGCATTGTGTCACGATAAGATTTGAAAATGGTACTGATAATTGGACTGATTATGTTTTATTGCACACATGTTATGTTTCGTTTGAAATTTATTCATCATCGTAAAGCAAAGGTTTTTCAACATTCTCCGGTGGCATTCCAATAAAATATCTACGCCCTCGTTGAACATAATTTAAAACACTCAATTCCATAAAAAGTGCACTTAAATTTCATAAAACATTGCACGTAGTGAAAATTTAAGTTACCACGCAGCAACTCATTTTTGAGTTGAGGGACGATACTGTCGAAATTTGAGTAATTTTGACGTGGGACTAAGTCTTTCTTTACTATGGTTACCTGGGTGTATTTTCGAAATTTCACAACACAAATGTTAAACGAAATGGCTCCATATAAGATTTCTTAATAAATTCCCCTGTTTGAATATTTTCTCTAATATTTTTATGAAACAAATGGAAGAAGGAATAAGATTGTTTATAATACTACGTTTATTATGTAAACATTGTTTAAATAGTGAAAAAATACGTCCAAACACGAAGCATCAAAATCCGAATTTACCGAAATTTATAAATAGACCCTCTTTGACGTTTGCTAGTTTCAGTGCACAGGCTGCCATCTACGTCAAAACAGTGGAACTAGACCCGGTATCATTCAACTGGCGTTTCAGTCTATGGTGAATATGAACAACAACTAGTTCTTCTGTGCGCTTATCTGCTGTTTAGGGTTACCACCTCCGATGCATCCTTCGCCCGGGCCCGGCAGCAATTTTATTTGGAGGAAAAGATCCTTCATTTGTTTTTCCGGCATTCCAAGTCAAACGTATCTTGGTACTAGTTTCACCTTGTTTTTCTTGCATTGCACAGTCGGGAAAAATAGACCCAAAACGCGACGATTTTTTTTTTGAAGCATGATACAGCAAACCACAAAGTATTTTTTTGATGTCGAATGGTCAGTAAAAACGATGTATTTAGAAGGACCGCACGAAACGCTATCATGTTCATTTTACCCCAAGTTCCCTTTTTATACTGCTTTGTATTCAAGCTTAACTATATAACATAAAACCGAAGAACTTGCAGAAGAGCGAATAGAGTTTTTCTGATGTAAAAAAGTCTTACAAATCGATTGCATATAGTTTTAATGACAGCAGCAAACTCGTTGTACCGTTTTACCCCATTTCTTTTCTAGTTATAATATTCAGTTGAAATACGATCTACAATCCAAAGGCAGATTCAATACTATCTATCAATATTGGTTCATATTATGTACAAAACATCTATGATCCAATCAAACACAATGGGAATGACAGTACTAGCCTGTTTAACACGTTTCACCCCAATTTATATCAAAAGACATATTTTTGGTTCAATTTTCAATGGAATACCGAAAGCACCGTGTTATACCGTTTTACCTCAATTTATTTTATATATCGTATCAATCTGTTGTAGAGGAATCACTGTCAGCGGATCTAGCGATTGCGTCATCCAGCTGCTGGTCGTTTGTATTCGTGAAAAAGAGAACGAAAAGTGGGAAACGATGGAAAACATTACTCAAAATCAGCCGTTATAATGGCTCTAAATGTTATCTAAAAAACTATTAAGATTACTTCTTTTCAAATCGAAGGTGAAAATCAACAGTTTAGTGCAAATCTAGAATAATTTGATTTGTTTTGTGCAATTTTTGCTGTGCGAAATTCGCACTAAACGAGCGCAAATAAAGCTAACATTTGACTGCATCCCACTCAAGAGAAATGTTCCGAGTAGTGTTGAATATCCTAGAAAGTTCCACATTTGGCTCTTCTGAATACCAGAAATGAATCCCGCACAAGATTTTGATAGTTTGTTTCACTCAAACATTGAGATGGAAAAAATTCTTCCTGGAATATAAAATGTTGCTCTAATTCCTAGTGTGGTTTAATTGTAGAATATCGCACAGAAGAAGGCGTATGCGCACAGTGTTAGTCATTATGGAGTCTGTTAGAACGCGCACTTTCCTTCACTCCTTAGTCGACCAGCATTATTTTGTTATTTTATTCGACATTGTTCTGCGTAACCGCATCAAAATGCTTGCCACTGCGGACTTCGTCGGTATCGAAATTTCGGCCACCACGAAAATCTTGAATTCTATATTTGATTATGTAATCTGATCCCATTATATATATATATATATATATATATATATATATATATATATATATATATATATATATATATATATATATATATATATATATATATATATATATATATATATATATATATATATATATATATCCTACTATTATCCAATTTCCTTCGCCAGTTTATCTCTAAAATCATAGTGTTTTAGGAGATATCGAAAAGCGTGCTTAGCCCACCCCGGTGGCACGATTATCATCTGCATACAATTGGCTTGACGCCGAAAATTTTGGTTCTTTGGTTGTAGTTTGCTGTCAAATGCTGTGTTTGAGCAGTGTTCTCACGTTCATATTTTTCTTCATGCGGTTGCACCAACATAAGGAAACGATTTCGATGAAATATAATCAACTATAACAAACCACAATTTCTTTTTCCTATTCAAAAAGAGATCAAATTACTTGTTTTATAGGGAATACTAGACTAGAGTTATATTTATATTGGGTTTGAAGAAATTAACTTTTGACACCAGTGTGGTTAGATTGTATGGTATGAACGTAGCTTAACTTATTGTTGACAACAACGCCACTAAAACAAAATGCGTCGGTTTCAGGAACCAGCTTCCATAGCAGGCGGGTGGTTTAGCCAACATGATAGCAAACACGTATACAAGAATCGTCTATAAAAACAGAAGAAATAACTGCATCGCACTAAAATACGACGTATATGCTTGGATATTTTAATTCCGCTCTGACATAAAATTTCAGAACTTTACTGGAACCTCAAACATGCCTGCGGTCAGGTTCCCTAGTGTAATAGTAATGTAATTGAGCAGCTCGTGACACCAAATGCGCCTTCTGGTGAGAAATGAGCGCGTGAATGCCCTAAAATATATCGACCGTGCCACGACAAAAGGGCCTAACTGCAAATGACAGTTTCTCTTTGTTTACTTTCACGATTCACCGAACTGATTTCATATTTGACGTTTTACTCTTCGCAAAACTTTCAAGGTAAAACTACATGCTTTCGAATTATATTGGAAACTGTAGAGAATTTGCAATAATGGCTCCGTAATAATCAAAAGAAAAAGTAAACAAAGAGAGGCTCTCATTTGCAGTTAGGCCCTTTTGTCGTGGGACTATCGATATGTATAAAGTTGCCTGCGCAATTCACACAACCACAAAAAGGTAGTGGAAAATACGTACAATCGTTTCCCGCGCATAGCACTGTCAGTGTCTCCGTACAATGGGGAATCTAGGTTAATTTGATTTATACTGAGATATTGATTTCACAAAAGGATTAGTAAAAATCAAAATTACCTTGCCTTCTTAGCATCTCTATCGCCTTCCATCATCTGTAATTTGGTGACGTCTAAAAGGTTCTAAAAGCCATTCGAATAAATGCAGTCAGGCTATGCCAGTAGCTGCAAGGCAGACGAACTGAGAACTAGAGAAGAAAAATAGGGGAGAGCGGAATTTTGAGGATCCTCTCAAAGGGTTGTTGGTTCCCTGCCGGCTGATGTTACGTCCTGCGCCTCCCGGTTCCTCTTAGCCGGTTAAAAATAAGGACAATGGTTGGGGAGAAGGGAGAACACTGGCCGTGTTCAGAACAATGGCCAAACACACATGGCACGGACAAGTGAAGTGCTTGCTGGGCGGGGGATGCATAGAGCGCAGTTGAAAGTTATGGCCGTTCGGATGGTCCCGATGGACTGGCGGATGACGATGCGGGGAGTAGAGTAGGGACGTGTTGTGTGGACAGGAGCAGTTCCGTGTGCGTGCAGCGTATTTCTGTGTAGATCTGCATGGCAAAGCACTGTTCCATTCCGGCGACTCATTTGAATAAATTATTTCGAAGAGGGTGCTAAAATAATCCACCGTCTGCGTCACCATTAGCTGGGGTGTGTGTATGTTTGGTATGAATGGCGCCTGGCTAGGTGGGATGGACCGTGAGCTAAGACAACGCTTGGCTTATTTAGATGTCAGAAGTTTCGTTCCAGGATAGCACAAGGCCGGAAAATAGACAAGCCCCATTTCTCGAGATATAGAGAAGAAAAACAGGTGAATAGACTGACAGGTTTCTATCATCAAACAGTGACATTGAACATCAGTTTTCTCATATTAGTGAAATAATTACCATAGTTTTTTTTAAAGTAAATATTTCACCAATCAAATGTGAGGGAGAGCTCATCTGGAAAAAATATATTTAAAGTTGAGTAAGTCTGCATTAACTTACCGACGGCTAACGTAACCTGCGTATAATTTGTGCGGGGAAAACTGAACAACGATTCGCTATCTTTGCTATTTAAGAACTCTTTCGCTTACTTATCTCCAGACAAGATTGATACTGATAGCCCTTATGATGTGGCTCAGAAAAAAGGAAACAGTCTGCTCTTCTAAGATGATATGTATAAAAACCGCTTGAGAGGTTACGAAAAGGTAGAACACTTAAAAATGCTGCTCAAAAAATGTAGAAATTAGTTTTTAGTTTTGCAAATCTAATATTAGATCAAATGTTTTAATCGAAAACAAACTTTAAGTAAAATCGCTTCAATTCTCTGTTGTTATGAGTTGAATGTTATATACAATACTATCGCATTGTTTTTGCGGCTTTTTTTGTAATAGTCTTCGATACTGTTTGTTCCCAATCTAAAAAACTCATGATTTGGATTGACAATAAAAAAAAATCATACGGTAAAGTATTATAAAGTGAACAACCTGAGCTTGAGAAATTCAGTATTTTTTTCACGCACAAATTCAATCAGTTATTTCATTTTTTTGTACGTTCTCCGTGATATGCAAATATACGAATTTGGTCAGTGAAGGGATATCAACTAACTTAAAAAATTCTTCACACTCTTCAGATTTTAAATTTGATTCAATCGAATTCGGTTGGAATTTTATAATTTTCTTTCACCTGTACCTTGGTATGCACGGCCTATTCTCGATTGACAGTTTGTACCGGTTTAAAGTAGGTATTTTCTTACAACTTTTTTCTGGTTTTTTACCTAGCAATTTTGTCGTGATTACGACTCACTTTACTATGGTGCATCTTTTTGAAATTTACCCTGTACAAGAATGGGTAGAACTTAATCGTGAATAAAATTTCCAATAGTATGTGATATCCAAAAATAACTCAAAGATGAGATTTTCTAAAACGTTCGGTATGAACGAGCATTAAGGTGAAACTTAGTGCCAAAAAAGGCGCACAAAATTCCAAGCGGCGCATAGAAATACGGATTATTTTCAGTGATTGAGTGCTGTGGGCTGATATGGTAAACTGGATGCACCTAGAAATAAATGCTTATGTGGTACTGCTAAAGTTATTACACATGAGTTATAACACTGCTCGTTCGGTTCATAAACCATACATGTGAATGATGAATGAGATACTTGTTTTGGTCGACTGATCACTTATACATATATGTGATTCTTCAAAAACTCTCTAATACTCAGATACATGGTAGTTTCCATAGACAATACGAATAATAAAAAAATTACTATTCATAACAATACACTACAATGTTTTTAAATATTCTTATGAATTTTTAGATTTCAAATTCAAACAGCCAAACCTAGCCTATCAGGTTTTAAGAAATTTTGTTTTATTGCATTCTTTTATTTTTAATTTAAGACTTATACATTGCTATTAGTTTCAGACATAATAATTTACCAAATATGTTTTGACACTTACCAAAAGGTACCGCTGAAAATACATAAATACGAGATTGCACTGTAAATTGAAAATATTTGGTTTCAATATTTGGCCGTCGTTATTATTTCACTTACAGTATCATGAAAAATGCAATCATACCAAATTTTTGATACGATTCAACATAAATGTATTTCTATTATTGTTGTAACTATTTTATAATAAACAGGTATATAATTCACTCAAACTAAAGACACATTTCACCAAACATACCAAGAAAACTTCAATTTTGAGTTATTTGTGGTTATATTTCCGATGAGAAAAAAAAATATTACTGCGTTGAATTAAGTTCTACCTATTCTTGTACAGGGTAAATTTTGAAAAGGCGTAAATCGTATTCACGGTAAAAATACAAAAGGGTGTAACCTGGATTTCATATAAAAACTGCCTCAAACAGAAAAAAATTGATATACGCTGTTTGAAAGGGTTCATATTGGAGATGACTTTCCCAAAATTTTAACCCTTTAACTGCCATATTGGTGAAGTTACGGTGGTTCTTCTGATTTTCATTTTATTTAAATTTTTCAAAAACCTCTTTAGAAAAAAAATTAAAAAAACAGTAATATTTTAGGAATCATGGGATTTTTTAGATTGGGCTTGATTTCGAATTTTCCTTGATTTTGCGTTTGGTATCTAGGAATACTTTTTTCTTCAAACGAACTATAATCTAACTGTCTTTTAGAATTTTTACTAAATATGGTTATTATTTGGTTTGAATACAATGAATGTAAAATATATGTGAAATGACTTATCAGTTTTTAAATAAAAACTTTAAACCGTATATTAAAACATACATATTTGTCAATTTATTAGTTCTGATTCATGTTTCTCTCACTGCACAATGGTCCGGATCCTAGAGCAAAAAATCTAATATTTTTAGGAACACCCTAAGTTGCTCTATTAAAATAACTGTAACACTAAAACCGTTAGAGATACTACAATAGTCTTTTCGGCAAAGTTGCTTGATATAAGTTTTTCTACAATTTTGCCGAAGGATGCAGTCCTCTATCTCAACGCATACGGAAAATAATTTATGGATCACCCTAATAATAAGAATCACCTTAATCTATATGTATCAAAATATGGCTTATCGTTCACTGATTATTTGTTCTGAAGACATCTTAGCTCTAAAGTATAAGGTTAAGCCACAAATGTTTTTGTCCCCCCTAAATTGTGGATCCGGACCACTGTGCACTGGTCCTTCCTTATTAATACTCTTTCTTAAGCCCTGAACTCAAGTTGTAGATGGAAACGCATGGTATTTAGTTCGAAAGTCATGTGATATATGATTTTAGAACTAAATACCATACATCTCCATCGAATGATGACAATTTGATGGAGAAGCATGGTTTTCTGAATCATAAATTTTTTTTAAAGTCTTATATTATACCCGTCCACATTTCTTTCAAAATCGGAAAAATATGCAGCGTAATGTACTCATAAATGATTTATTTTTTATGTAAAATCTAGAGTGGTAAAAAATTTGTAAGTGCGATTAAAAAAATTCGAAAATTTTGAACATTATTTTTTCACATGAAATGCATTTTAAAAATTTCTGAAAAAAAACAGAAAGTTTTGACGTAATTCCCATATTCCTGACTTTTTTCAATTTTTTTGCTAAACAGGTTTTTGGAAAATTTAAATAAATTGAAAATCAGAAGAACCACCCTAACTCCACCAATATAGCAGTTAAAGGGTTTAAAAAAATCATCTCCAATGTAAACCCTTTCAAACAGTGTATATTTTTCTGTTTGGGGGCAGTTTTTATATGCAAACCCAGCTGCACCCTTTACAGGAACAAGTTCAGATATTCCATGTACGAGTACAGAAATAAAAGAAACAAGTTCAGAAAAAAGGCCAAATTCAAGAAGTATAGGAACAAGTTCATAGAATGAACGATCAAGTACAGAAAGTGTACTTCACACCAACCCCAAGCAACCCCAGTACATCTGTGACAGCCACCAACAACAATGAAGAATCCCCTTCAACGAAACCATCAGTAACAACTTACCATCCAACCAAATAGCAACTGCAACCGATGTGCAACAGCAACTCTCAACGAGCCCAAGACTACGATCAACAAGGACAACGAAAAGAAAACGGAAATCACACACAACACCGACGATGAAGCAATGGATGATGAGATGAGCCGCGGACGAAGTGACCCCCGATCCTCGTTGGATGGAAATGGAAACTCATCTCCCCCTAGAAAAAGGGTGACAACGAGATCAAATAGCAAAAAAAAAATTTTTTTAGGTAACAAAAATGTAAGCCAATTGGCCACGTAAAGCTTTTACGCAAAAAAGGCCAGAAAAAAAATTTTATTACAAAAAAAATGTACAGAAAGTGTAGATAGTTCAATAACAAATGCAGAGTACTGAAACACACACAGAAAGTATAAACGATTAAAAAAAATACCTGTTTATGTGGATTATTCGATTTTGCATTTTCGAACAAAACTGGGAAAACTCGTAAGCATTCTTTTTTCATTAATGAGTAAAGCAAACATATGTCAGAAGTTGGGTGGTGTATTTCATAGCTTTATATGAAGAAACGAAACGAGAATGGGTAGAATATTACCCATTTTTTAAATGATTCAGAAATTAAACATGATGATGATGATGGTCCCACCTGATACCTGATAAGTTTTCGGATTGCTGAGAAATAGCAAAATGAATGGAAGCAATATGAAAATTTTATTGGGTTATTCACGTGTATTATTTCCTTTAATTATAACGGATGTACATGAAGATTCCTAATTTAATCAAACGATTTAGGTCAACTCCTCTTTGAGAAATTAGTGCACTCGAAAATAATCGAAACCCAAATTAAAACATGAAACTTAGTCAAACTGGAAAATGGTGATCAGCGAAACGTGGCGAATTATCGTGGGATATCTAGTTTTTCGAAACTTTTCGAAATTATTGTTAGTGGTGCTTTGTTGGACCGGGCAAAAAATTACATCTCATTCGATCAACATGGATTTATACCAGGAAGATTTGTTACATTCAATTTATTACCGTTCACATCCAGATGTATTGCTTGCATGAAAAAAGGCTCAAATAAATGTCATCTACACCGGGTGTAAAAGCTGCATGGTTTTTCTGTACAGCTTGTGTCCTGGTAAAGCTCGTACTTTCCCAATAGAGTCTTGCGAATTAAACTGGATACTAGTACATCATCGAAATTCAAAAACAATTCAGGAATTCCACAAGGTAGTTACTTGGGATCCTTGCATTTCACACTGTTTTCTAAATTTTTCTCCGTTTTCAGAATTGCTTGCGCGCTGCTGTTCCGTATTGTGATGAAGTGAGAAATGCACGATTGGTTCGGTAGCATTATATCGTAAGCAAAAATTACATGTTACATTGACACAATAAAAAAATATAATAGAAAGCTATCAGGCAATTGTTTGCGGAATTTTCCGATAACTGAGTGCAGATGGAAAAATATCTAATGCCGCTTCGCCACATCGTTTTGTTCGTATGCTATCCGACCTCGCTACCGCTCGTTCGGACCTAATTGAAGTAAAAAAAAAAACAGCTATGAGAAGACCGGGCAAACGAGGCGGTTACAGGTTTGTATGCAAGAGGCCGCCGCTTCCGACGGCAGGTCGGCGACCAACTCAGCTGGCGTCGCCTCGGCGGCTTTGTGCCGCCGTGGCCATCTTGGCTTCGGTTATGTGGCTGTGCTACATGCGGATATTTAAAGCAAAAAAAATATATTTTTTACCCTAAAAAAATGGCCCTTTCGGCGAAATGGCATTTTCGGCGAAATGGCTTTTTCGGCGAAATAACCCTTTCGGCGAAATGACCCCATGGCTCAGAACCACCCTCTACTTGTTCGAAGATGGCAATGAAAAATTGAATGGAATGAAATATATTGACCGTCAATGTGCAGAAATTTCTTATTTCAACAGTTTTCAAATCGATAATGAAATTCAACCGCGCTCTCTCACGCGTGTGTCCTTTTACGTAAATTTCATCTCATCGGCGGGAAAGGCCTTGTGAATCACCAGGGTCAGGATACCAGGAATACTAAAAAAATTGTTTGTCTCCGATCGTAAGAATGAGAACCTATGCTCGCTACCAACATCTGGCATGTACATTGTTAGCATGTTAATCAATACTTATACATATAAACTCACGGTAGTCAACTATAAATACTAAAGGTTCATAATTCTAGTTGAATAGTGATCAATAACAATAAAAAAATTCACCTGGGATATATTCAAAATGTGAAGTATTGAAAAATACATTACGAAACAATAAGAGTCTGTTTTACAAGCCAATCAAACGTGTGGTAAGCCCACTGAGCTCAATCACAGAAAATATTTCTGGTTTCTATGTGTCGGTTTTGCCTGTTATGCTTTCTGTGACGATTCGTTCAACTAAAGCGGTTAAAATTTTGCGAGTAATTCTTTGGACTATATGTCATCTCAATGTTTCAAAATGCCTTGTATTTACTTCTCATCGCGCAATGAGCCCTCTACCATTCGACTACTATATTGGTGGCTTAGTCCTGACTAGAGTTAATCAGGTGAGCGACTCAGAAGTACAACTAGATGAGAAATTACCGTTCGTTGTTCATCAATCAATTTTAATCACTAAGGCATTTCATTTCAAAATTCGCTAAGAATTTTTTTCATTTCAAAGTTCGCCAAGTATTTTTTTTTTCATTTCAGAATTCACTAAGAATGTTTTTTTTTATTTCAAAACTCGCTGAGAATTTTTTTTTTCATTTAAAAATTCGCTAAGAATTACAAAGGTCTTCTTAGTCTGAAGGCGTTGTACTGTTTAGTTCCTCGGCCAAAGTTCGAGAATGCATCAGTTTTTTGGTTCCCTTATCAAATTTAGTGGTGTTTGCGAATTGAAAAAATTCGAAAATGCGTTATTCGCTTGGAAGTGCGAAACTTGCCATGACGAGACCCCACAAACCTGGTGCCATATTCGGAAAGATGTCAACTCCTAGGAATCGATAAGTTTCAACGCCGACAAAAAACGGACATGGATCATCACAAAATTGATCAACGGGGAGATAAATGCTTCCTCGTTACATTCTGAAGTCGGATTTCAAACAGAACGCTGCTTCAGAACAAATTTCACAGAACTTTTTTTCTGGGTATAATGAGCCGATAGATGTTGAAAATTATTTCAAGTTTGACCGGCAAAAGACCGTAACTAGGTTGAAGCCGAGTTTGGAGAATCATCTAGAAGCGTTGTGAAAAAAATTGAAAGATCTGTTGTCTTTTGAGTATATATTTTAAGATGTTTGTTTTGGCATTATTTAAAATATGTATGTTAATTTGTGATTATTTTTATTCTCCTGTTGTAGTAATTAGTGTTATTCATATTTCTGTTTTAAAAGATGATGTTTTCTACGTTCATTTGAAAATGATTTACAATAATCAATTCAAATGGGTGTAAAACCCATTCCCATCCTGTTTTATATCCGAATTGATAAATAAATAAAAGAAAAAATAAATAAATAAATAAATAGATAACTACATATAAAGCAGATGCATATGCTTCCACTGAATAGAATTAAAAGTGTTACATTCAGTTCTATGAGAAGAGCAAAGCAATTGGGTCTCGTGAAGACAACAAACCTATACTTTTTATGAAATAAGAAATCATCAACTTCATCATAATAGAGTCTATAAATGTCTCTCGATTAATAACGATTTGTATACTCGAGACACCGTGAAGCAGTTCTTTTGAAACAGAGTTTTACATCTTCAACCACTGCACAGTAAAGTGCGCCTTCTTTAACTAACAATGAACCCAGCGTCCGAACAAGTAACAGTAATAACATAGAAAAACCTCACAACGATGTTTCCACTAGCAACTGTGACGCCGAATCAATGGATGGGAGCGTAAATAGTGAACAATTGTCCCCCTTCATTCTATGAATAGCAATGAGAGCGCCTCTCCTTCAAGAGTAAATATAACAATAAGAATAAAATAACAAAGCTACGTTAAGTCTAAGCCGTTAAGCCTGAATAAATTTTTACGTTACTCTCAAAATAATTCATCAAGAATTTGAAATACATATTAATGTTTAATTGGTTTAATGTGTGTGCTCACAATTGTACCCAAATTTTGATTACTTCGGAATACCGTTTGGAAAAATTTTGAGTCGTTCATCAGTAGTTCGTACGGAATTTTACAGGCTCCGAGTGTAATTTGCCCTCGGCTACCAAGTGCAACAGATGAAAACAGTTGAAAGTTATGATAATAACAATATCAGTTATGATGTTTTATTTTCATTTGCAAGACTCATAATGAAGTTTATTAATTGAAAAAATGAGTTCTTCCGTTGCTTTATATCGAAATATAATGATCAGAATTTCAAAAAACTAAAAGAAGAAATCAGATCACTAAATAAATGATTCATTTAATAAAAAATTCATTCAACAATTTTGGATTGAAACGATGCTAAAAGTTAGCTGTGATATAGATTTTCTGTGTTAAATTTGCTATCTAATTTTTTACAACTATTATAAATTTCTGCTTTCGGACTTCTGTTGTTATATAAAATTCAATAATAATTGTGATACAAACGTTCCAAAATCTGTTACGATTTTGTTCCCGCCACAGTCTTTTTTGTTACGATTTTCGTTATTTTAACAGCTTACCAGCCGAAAATATTTCAAAATTTGTTACATAATATTTCGGAAATAAATTACTCCAGTTGTTATAATTTTGTTATTACCATCTGATCGGGTAGGTTCAGTTGATTAAATAACATCCTCTGCGATCCAATGTTTCACGGTTCAAGTCGCGTTGTTTCTGTCGATCTTTTGTTTATTATTCCATTCGATTTCAAGCCATGTAATTTTCAAATCAAACATTTTAATACGTTCTTTAATATAAATTTGTGTGGAAAAACGATTCTCCATTAACGTGCATCTTATACGATGTAAGATCACTTTCGAGCTATGATATAGTTGTTTTGTCCGATAAGGGCGAAGGATGCAAGCAAATATTTTTAACGGATCGACAAATTGACAGTCAGACAAATGAGATAATTCTATATTTGGTATTCCAATTTTTAAGTAATATTTACGCAAATGTTTGTTGATTTAAAAAAGACACGAGAACAAAAAAGCAAAACTGACATAGTTTATTTTTGAAATAATGGTTTTGCGCTACACATCACTGATCCTATTGCTCTTCTAGATATCATTTGGAAGCATTCGATGTTAGTTCGTTTACGCACAATTCAAAAAAGGTTCGTGGGCTGAGTATTTGAATAGCATGAAATAATCAAATCTTAGAATGTGTTTGTTTCCAATACCAATCCTAATCAAAAGTATAGCGATCGGAGTTCGAGCTATAATAGGATTTAATCAATATTCTAATGTAATATTATTTCTTCCAAATCCATGAAACCTACATCAAAACTGCTACTGAGCTACAATGTTAAAATTCCACTCAATGCCGGACATGCCCGCTAGGCGAGAGCCCTTCCCATGATGAATTCATGCAGCAAATTATATTACCGCTTCGTAGTCATTGGTCAGCTTGAAACGGACTCACATATACATTCACACATTGACACAACCAGCTCGGCAGACTACCAACGGTCCACTCGACAGTTCCACCCATTCCCTCGCACCGAAATCCCCACGCAAAGCCTTTCCAACGGTACGGGTACGAGCCGCAGGCAATGTCCAATTTATCCTTGCCCATAAAAACACCCTCTTCTCGAGTAACCAATATCCAACGACGCGGAATGTACACTCACACAGTCAAAAACGGAACCGGGATAGAGACACTCTCCGCCACAACACTTTTTGTGCACCGGTAAGCAGAAAGCGTCCGGCAACCCGAGCTCTGGTCGTTCCGTGAAATAGCCTCTCCACTGCCGTTTGATACTTGATACGGCCAACAGCAAGTTGCCAAGCCGGGCCAAGTAGAAACGGTCGGTGGCCTACTTCAGTGCTCTCTCATCTGAACAACATTCCACGTCCTGACCGAGCAACGACCGACTGGCGGTATATACGATCGGCACGGATCTCACCCCAAAAATTTTATGCTGCCACCTTTGAACATACTCAAATATCCTCACACATACACATGCTTACATGCTTGCCCACTTGAGGAAAAGGACGACGAGCCAAAAAGCATTCAAAGGATCGTTTTATGAAACACACATGGTTCCGTTTTTCTATATCTACATACAGAAGTAAGCGGGGATGGTCCCACCAGCCACCGTCGTTTCTGCCACTTTCGCCAGAAGCAAGGAATGAAAACAATGAAGAAAATTATGAAAAATAAAATTGGTAGAGTGGGTAAAGGTGGTCCATACTAATGCTTCTCCTGTTTCGAAACAGGGGAAAGCTATATCAAATGCCATGTAGCTGACGCTGGACAGCATGGGCAGGGGTGCCAGAAGCGCTGATCGAGCAGATTGTTCGTTTAAAGGCTATAGCAGGGTAAGCATGTGAAATCTGCTCCCAAAAGGAAATTCGTATCGTTATTTCACATTTGAAAGAGCTTGGACTTTTTGCAATATTTAAATACGTTAACTGCCATATTGATGAAACAAAAATTGATCTATTGATTTATGAAGCAATTGTTCCACCGAAAAATGTGAAATAAAAATCGGGGTTGTTTTAGATATTGTCGGGAAGGTCTTCAATATCTTCAAATACTTAAAAATTTTGAATCACCGTTTTTCCTCTTCCGATACAAAATAAATTAATAATTTTTGGCTACGTTGAAGTGCCTCGGTTTCGAATTTTTAAAAAATGTGATTTTTCAAACTTCCTAAAAGGAAACTACATTTAAATTTTCAAACACTTTACTAGAAGATTCTGTCAAGAATTGTTTAAAACTTGAATTAAATCAAAAACATTCTCTGGGTATAAAATACCATAACCTTTTCAATTTGTAAACAGTTATGTCATGTCAGTTATGTTATGTATTTTATTCAAAATTGAACAAAGCACGCTGTGTGCGAGGCCGTAGTGTATCCTTCTTCCGCACCAACACGTACCGATGTGTACCGATTTTGCATAATTTTGTATGACAGTTTGAGAGTTTAAACACTTGTCGCCCTTCAATTTCGAAACCGAAAGTCGGATATGGATGATATAGCATAGTACTATTTAAGACAGTGAGAGCTTTAATTTGAGTTATGATTAGTAAAAATCGTTTTCATCATTGCTGAGAA
This sequence comes from Malaya genurostris, assembly GCF_030247185.1. Lineage (NCBI taxonomy): Eukaryota > Metazoa > Arthropoda > Insecta > Diptera > Culicidae > Malaya > Malaya genurostris. The sequence continues at coordinate 90,768,915 of NC_080571.1, read as the reverse complement.
ATCGAAATAAGTTCCGCTTTTGGTGCTTTTCTTCACTATTACCGATGCTATTGGAAGCGAAAACTGGAGACTAGTAGTCCCAAAGTAAATTTATATATCCACTAGCTAACAACGCCTGTCAACTAAATGAATTTACCAGTAAGTTTGATTAAAAATTTGCACCTCGTTTCAATCGAATAATATAAGATGAAAATGAAATTTATGGCCGCTGACCGTCAGCATATCTCTACTAATACATTTGACTTTTGCTGTCATTTTCAAGTGAAGCTTCCAGAATTCATCGTCAGTTGAATAATCGTACCTAGTCATTTGAAGTTTTGCTTGCTCAGTTTCAAGTGCCAAGTAGTATAGCTGCTTCATTGTCTTCGCTCTTGGTAGTAAGCAGATTCGAACGAATAGGATTATGAATGGAGTAAAGTATTAAAAATGAAAAGTGAAGGAGAAAACAATTAATTTATGTGTATTTTGTGATTGATATTTCAGCTATCAGATTAGTCTTTCATCTATTATTTTGAACCAATTCGAATGTTTACATGAACCTCATTTGAAGGCCGCTCTCACACTATTGAAGGAGATATTTTGTTACTTCAAGAGATCAACTGACAGTAATAAAACTGAGCCTCGATTGAAGAGAAACGAGTGATGAACTGAATGCTGCTCGTTCGGGCCGTCAGCAAACATTGTGTGTGTCAGAGAGTGAAGTTTGCTGCAGTGGAGAGATCGTCAATGTGTTCCAAATTCAGTTTCAATTGAATTGAATGAAGTTTTACTGTACTGCTCATGACAATGAAAAATTTTCACTACAGTACCGGTACCGGAAGTCGGATCTGGATCAACTTTTCGGGGAATTTTAAAATAATTCTAAGACCTTTTATTTGCATCTTAGTTTGTAAAAATTGGTTGAAAAATTTCCGAGAAATTTGAGTGTGCATTTTCACATAAATTTGCACATATTACCTTGTAATTCCGGAACCGGAAGTCGGATATAGATAAAATTACATTCAAATCTATGAGACCATGAGACCTTCCATTTGAATCTGAGTTTGTGAAATTCAGTAAGATAATCGGGTGACATTATTTGTCACATACTGAGATAATCGGGTGACATTATTTGTCACATACATACATGATCTCGACGAACTGAGTCGAATAGTATATGACACTCGCTTTAAAGTCGGTTTTCACAGTGATTGTCTATATTCAAATTTTTCAAATATTTTTTAATGCAAATGCATCTTCAAAAAATTGAAAACAACTGTAAACCTTCTTTGTTTCAGTCATTAAACAACACTTATTTTTTTCAAAGTTTTCGTTGGAGCGGAATATAAAATGAAAATATGTAGAACCTCTCTAGCTCCGTTTTTTTGCGGCGAAATGATTTTATCATGTCTTTTGGAACATATCCTTATGAATTTTTGAGCTAAGTTCAATTTCATCGTTTGCTGGTGGTAGCGATTAGTATTTTAAATTTTCATTGGCTTGAAAAGCCGATCCCAACAAATGCACAGTTTTATTTTCTTTCCGGGGTGATTAGGTTTTGCTGTTGATGCCGATGAATGCAAAGGGTTAGCCCGTGATTTTCTGTGTCTAGGATTCTCAAAATAAATGTATTCTTCTTTTTTCTGTCACAAATCGGTGCTGAAACCCCCTTTCGTTTCCAGCTATCTACCATTCAGCTCATGTGGATCCTATTTTCTTACTTTCTGAATAATTTCTATGACCCGCTATGGAGGGTGCCTTGGACCAAATGTCGAAAATTTTTCAAGTTCAATTTTTATGTACAAATCACAATAGAATCTGTTCACAAAAAATCACAATGAAGGTAAGGAGGTATACTAGAAGATTAGAGAGGAATTTTCAAATACCTTTCATTTACAGCTAAAATGAAATGAACAATCTAAAACATACTCTGTAACAAAATATAGAAATCATATATTATTAGAAAGTGTTTGAACAACCAACGTTGCTTCGGGTAGTTCCGTGGTGAGAAAGAGACAGCGAAATTTGGTGAAGTAGGACAGCTGGCCCTTTATCCACAATGCCGAGTCAAATAAATATGTTAAAAATATTTACAGATATTTAGTTGAAGTACATATTTATAATCACTATAAATTAGAATTCGTCTTTTAGTATGATTATCGCCATTATTTTAACATTTAGGAAAAGCTGTATGTATCTTAAAAGTTGTTCTAATAATGAAATTGAAAAATTTACAGGTACAAATTACTTGCCGCACAGAAACTTTCTTGACAAAACTATTCCATTTCAATTGTTTTTTTTTTCTGTCTGTTCTGTTGTAATACTGCGGTCTCGGTAGTGTATCATTGGAATCAGTTTGCAGTTTGCATCGTTGATCAGCAACAGTTTTTCATTGATTCTTAAAGATACTTCAACAGCAAACTCTCACTTTAATAGTCAACTCAGAAGCCGAAGTAAGCTGGTAATTGATCAAAGAGTGACTTAAATACATAGCATTCGTAAATCTAAAAATTTTATGATGTAAAACGATTATAAATCACCAGATCTTTTAGATCAGCCCAGGTTCCATTAGCACACTTCGAAAAAATGACGTTCATAGATTGAATAATCAAAAAATGTAGAACACTATCGTAATAATGTATCAATAATTAGGTTAAAATTTGTAGAACACAGTAATAGCAACACTATTCTAGAGATATTCAATTAATTAAAAGACTAACAATGTAGGTTTATACAAAAAATCTCAGTTAATTTCAATAGTCATCTGTATACCGACACTTTCGAAATAATCGAAGATCTCGATGTTAACCGAACTGGCATCCCTGTTCCGAGGCACGTATGTGTGCAAAGATCGGTTGTATGCTATCCACCCCCTTCCGCCAGTCCTACCTCTCTGCTCGGTCGTCGCAAGCATAGAAAGACAGATATGTTTGTTAACACATCGTAAAAACGGTGACAAAAAACGGAATGACTCTCTTGCTATGCTGTGGCCACACTATTCTAACGAACCGTTCCTCGTGGGTCGGGGGAATCCAGAGAACCCCTCGTTTGGTAGGTCGTAAATTATTAATAACCGTATTTGTGTGCGAAACTAGTGCTTACCGCAGCCAAGCAGAGCGGAAGGAGAAGTAACAGAACAGTCTCAGGTGGGTAGGGGAGGAGGCTCAATGGCTGTGTATGTATGCCTATGTATGTGCTACGATTTCGGTTGGTTCCAATTGGAGTTATGATTTTTCATGCGTTAGCTATAATCCAATTTGAATATCGACGGAGGGTCCTTTCGATTAGCGCTACCGGACTAATTAAATCTAATGACTCGACAGTTTGGGGATTTGATTGTCGTATTCGTCGCATCGAATTCGTAGTCAGTGGCGCATATTTGGTGAAGCAGCAGATCCTGAATGATTCGAGATGGTGTCTAATTTGCTATAATGATTTTGGGATTGGCGCTCGCATTTCAGCCCGAGTATGATGCTGTTGAAAAGGGACTCAGTATGCTAACTTGATTGTGAACGTGTGATGACAGATGAGAATTTGTTTCGAGATGGGAGCAAATTATTTGGCATACAGCGGCACTATTAATCATTTCAGTGTATTTGACACATGTTTATTGTTGCTCAACACTTTGCTATAAGTGCGAAGTAACTCAAGCCAAAATGATGAATAAAAAAATTCCAACTCTATTCATGCAGTATAACACCATTAACGTTTGATGTTGGTTCGAGGCGAGCTTTGGTAATATTTCCATCAGGACATCAAACTATTCTTCAATGTTTGTTTTTTTTTTTACATTTTGTCTTCGATTCTCAAATGCACTGCAGTTGACAACGAGCTGCTAGTGCAACTTAACAGTTCAACAGTAGGTCAACAATACAATTAAAAAATGGGTGCTCCTATGACAGAATTAGAAAATGTATGTACAATTATTTACCAGAAAGAAAAATGTCATCAAAAAACTTTGCTTCTATGCGTATTCTCGAATCTATGCGTGTATAAATTGCAACACCCACCCTTAAGTTTTGCTTTACGGATTTTTTTATACATCGTTTATTTAACTCCGACTTCAACCTAATTGTGGTCGTTCGCAGTGGGTATTTTTTTTATTCTATGCCGTTTTCAAAATTGTATTTTACCTAGGGGAAACCGGGACTAAACCGTATAGCTTAAACATCTTTTAACCAGCAATCGTTTCGAGCCATGGACTAACATTGTAAACGCGCTTCATGTGACAGGCAGACGTCAATTGACTGGATGACGCTGAGGCAATCCAGTTTGGCTGCAATCTTGTTCATGTTAAAATGTGCACGTTTTTACCTTTCTCATATAGAAAGGCTATGCAATCACTGTGAAAACCGACTTTACAACCAAGGCCGAATGGTGTAGGGCCGAATGTCCTACACCATTCGACTCAGTTCGTCGAGATCATCAAAAAAGTCTATGTGTATGTGTGTATGTGACAAATAATGTTACTCGATTTTCTCAGAGATGGCTGAACCGATTTTCACTTCAATTCAAATGAAAGGTCTTATGGCTCCATACAATTCTCCTGGACTTTATTTGGATCCGGCTTCCGGTTTCGAAATTATAAAGTAATATGTGCAAACTTATGAAAAAAATGCGCAAATGAAAAGCTAATCCAGATCCGATTTTCGATTCCGGTATTACAGTGCGATTAGTGAAAAATTTCATTTTCATGATTATTTTTTCACAAGCGATGGCGAATATAGGTGCACATTTTTTTAAACTTGCTGGTAAATTCATCTAGTTAGCAGATTTTGTTAGTTAGTGAATATATAGAACTACTTTGGGACACCTCGCTCCCGGTTTCCGCTTCCGAAAGCACCGATACTAGTGAAGAAAAGCTCCAAAAACGGAACTCACTTTCCGATTTTCACGAATCATTGAATCATGCATTCATTGTCATCAAATATACTGTGCAATTTCATCCAGATCCGAATGCCGGTTCCGAAAATCTAGGGCTATGAGTGTCAAAACATTCAAATCGTCATTCAAAATGACGATGCAAAACTTGTACGCGTCGGTACGTGCTGGTACTAAAGAAGAAGAAGAACACTCAACCGGCTTTGATCCGTTCGCAGCGTGCTTTGTTCAATTTCGTATAGCGTGCAGGGTTGCCACATTAAAATCTATAATTTTCAGGTGAAAATTTCTAAACCTTGTATTCAATTTGTACCTACTTGTTAGTGTTATTATAAGAACGATGCTTTTCTATAAAAGTAAAGCCCATACTTGCATATCAGTCCCATATGGAAAATCGGCATGTCGAGAAAAAGACGATCAAAATTTTATTTCCAAATTTTTTGATTTATTGCGCTACCTAATGCTAAATCATGGTATTATTACATGGAATATCGGTAATACACCTTTGCTATTCCAATATTGCAACACATGAAATTATTGAAATTTGCACTGAATGGGACTGACATGCGGGTACTTTGCACATGGGACAGACATGAGTTGGTATTTTTTCACATTTTATTGAACAAACCCAAAACTCTTATTGCAATTTCTGAGAGTATATTGAGCATAGATTTCATTCCTCAAGCTAACTCAAAATTGGCAAAAATCGATATGAGACTGATATGCGAGTATGGGCAGTACACTTATTGCCTTTCTCATACAGAAAGTTGATGCAATCACTTGAAAAATTCACTACTGTAAACCGACATTCGACACAGTTCATCAAGCTGAGCAATGTATGTGTCTGTGTGTGAGTATGTGTCAAATAATGTCACTCATAAAATAAAAAATCTCATTGTCCCATAGGTTACTATTGAATATCATCATGCTTTTCTAGGGTAAAGTGTTTTTAAAATTTCACACCGTCATTTAGAGCGACGATGCAACAAAGGGTAAAATTCTTCTAGATTTGGCTCAAAACTGATTCAATTTGTAGGTCATATTAGTTACTTACTGAACGGTTCACTCAATTTTCTCTGAGATGATTTGATTGATCTCCACAAACTTAGGCTCAAATGAAAATTCCTATAGTCTCAAAGGTTGCTATTTAATTTCATCCGGGTCCGACTTCCGGTTCCTGAAATATAGAGTAAAGTATGTTTAATCATTCAGTGCGACGATGCAAAATAAAAACAAATTCTTATTAACTTGACATAACTGATTACAAGTTGAAAATGTTATGTTAGTTTATACCCAAAGAAAGATTTTTATTTTATTCAAGATTGATAAAAAAAATTCTTGACAAAATCTCCTAGTGATATTTTTGAAAATATAAGTAATATGAGAAAGGCATTGTTACACCACTAGGTGAATTAAAAGAGGTTTTTACCGTTTTTTTAAATTCATTGAGTAAATTTGATCTCTGTGAAGGTCCGGTTTAGCCCCGCGGATTCTGAAATATTGGATTTTGGGTTGGTCAATTCATCGCAACTTGGTACGAAAACTAATACATATTTTTCCAAATCATAAATTGGGAATCTTAGGTTGAAGCTACATAACGGTGTAAATAACTTGAGTAAAAACTGAGTTTTATTGGGCGATTGTTCCTTTCAATTTCCAAAAATGTGCGATCTAGCCCCGGTCTCCCCTACTCAAAAAATAAGGTAAAGAATTTACTGTCTGTCTTTATTTCTATAGGTAATATCTGCAGGGCCGGTGAAACTTATTAAGCCCAGGTGGGTAATTTTTCGTACCCGGAGGTACGACCCACTATTTTCAAGTATACCTTAATACTAATGAAAATGTTATTTATCCCTTAAAAGAGCAAGATCGATTTTTTTAATATTTTGTTTCGGTATAACTTTACATGAAACGCGTAAACTCGATGTTTGAGACGTTTTCGATTTTTTATTTCAGCAGTCTTTTGTGTTCCCTTTAAACTTATTTGTGTCAGTGAATTTTCGCAATTAACTTTTTGAGAATTTTTGTTACCCTGACAGTTTAATTTGTTGGGATTGATGATGGAAGGTGCTGAGCTCGTTCATCCGGTAGTTCGTGATTGAGGTTACCCTGCAATATCCTCGAATATGAAAAAACTGCCGAATTTCGATCAATTAGGGCAATGTGCAATGTTTTCAATAGTGTGTGCCACCTTTTTGACTTTTGTGTATCTAGTGTTGTTTTCAAGAATAGGCTTAAGAGACTCGGATAGAATATAAGTAGAACTTAATTATTTTGTAGCACTGGACAATGTTTGTATTCGTTAGGCTAATGTTTTTGAATTGTAACTATGTAAACAAATATGTAAAATGTTAAAAAAGATTATGGGTTTTTACGCGCATTTGATGAATTTCAAATGGGCTTTTCCCTCCATTGAGATCAATCCAGGTCAGATGGAAAGAAATAGATAAATAAATAAATAAATAAATAAATAAATAAATAAATAAATAAATAAATAAATAAATAAATAAATAAATATATAAAATGTGTCTCGTGTGGATCGAACGGTGCACAAAATAAATCCACAAACGGTCCAGCCGCTGATGTGCGTATCACTTTAGTCAAAAGGTCCCGGGAATGATTCAAAGAAATGTCATACCAACCTCATTTTCCGAAAGCACCAAATTGTCAGGTGTCACACTTTCACACCAATCGGACTACAAACACTAAGCCTACCGACATATAAGTGACTTTACTTTTTCATTTATGAAAACCTGTTTTAATCCGCCTATTGGTGTGATGACGCCTTTCTCATATTCAATACTGTGGTATTCTATTCAAAATGTTTCTCTTCGATTTTTGAAAGAAACCAAGGGATTGTTTGTGCATTAACTAGTATAACATACAGAATGTAACAGTGCTTTGCTCGCGACGAAGATTTAAATTTTTGTTGTATCCGAAAATATGCAGTAATTTTTGGCACGACTATAAGACCTCTCATTTGACTCTAAGATTGGGAATACTGGTTTTGAGTCCAGTTTAGAAAATTTTTTGTTTCGCCTGTTTAAATGATAGTGTACAATATTTTACACACTTTACTTTACTGAAATTAAGGAATCCCGTATTGATCGTGAGACCTTCCATTTGAATTTAAGTTTGTGGTAATCGGCCAAACCATCGCTGAGAAAAGTGAGTGAGATCCATTTTGGAATATATGACCACTATTTCCGGTACTTCCGGAACTGGAGACCGGGAACCAGGTTTGTTGCACATCGGTTTGTTTAGTTGTCTACTGATAATGGATATCAATTTGTGTAGTTTTGAGACCAGTTTAGATTTTTTTTACGTTTTTTGTTTCGGTGACGGTATCAAATTTTTAACACCCTATAATTCCGGAACCGAAAGTCAGATCCGGATGATATTTGGGTTTTTTATTTGGGACTATAAGAACTTTCATTTAAATTCAAGACTGTAAAAATCGATTACGCAATCTCTGAAAAAAGTAAAAGAAGTAGTTTGAAATAGGATTTTTAAAATTATAGCTTTCATTTGAATCTAAGTTTGTAAGAATCGAAGCGGCCGTCTCTGAGAAAAATTAGTGCACTTATTTTCTTTTTTTTTGCACATATCACCCTGTAATTACGGAACCGGACGTCGGACTCGAATAAAATTCAGGAACTTTGTGTGGGGTTACAAGACCTTTCATTTGAATCTATTTAAGTCGGTTCAGCCATCTCCGAGAAAAGTGAGTTCAAAAAAATGTTACATACATACATACACACACATACAGACATTTTGCGTACTCGACAAACTGAGTGGAATGGTATAGGGCCTAGGTTCAAAAGTCGGTTTTTCATAGTGATTACATAACCTTTCTATATGAGAAAGGCAAAAATGAAAATAACGATTTCCGTTTATTGTTAAAATCGCGCAGGCCCAAAAAGTTTGAGAAGTGTAATCCAAATTCGGATTAAAAACAAAGATTTGTGGTATTCTGATTTTAAATGTGGCCAAATGAGGCAGTCATCCCGAAAAAATTAATCAAGTTTTGACAATCCTAGTTAGTTCCTGGACTTTTACCGTAGTGTTTTTGTACGGCAGTATCGAACCGCACAGAGTGAAAGTCGATTCGATACTGAATCTTGTTTTGTATGAGCGATTTTCTTAAATGCGAACGCACTCATTCAAGAGCAGAAATCTTATAGAAACTGCGAGCTTATGTATACAAAACTGTCGTATCTGTTGGAGGAAATCATGACAATGGTTTGAGAAACTGGTAAAATTAGAAATACTTCGTTACTAATTTAAGATTCGATCATCATTTATCTGTGTTATCGAATATCAGTTAAATATGTAGATGTTCAAAACCTGACCACTGTTTGTACGGTCTTATTTTCTGTATTTTGAATTTGCAGTATAGAAAACAAAAATGTAATCGAACGTCAAAAGTTTTTTTATTTATGTGAAGATATAGAACGGAAAGGTGTGTTGTGAAGGTTCAATTGAGCAAACAGAAATCACGTCTCACCTTTCTGTTGCATATCTATTCTCTATTATTCTGAGTTACAAATATTTTAATTATGAATCATACTAATATTACCATTGTTTATCGATCGAAATTTCAGGTGGGTAATTACCCACCTTTGGAATTTTCGGATGTGTAGTACTACCCACCGTACTCACCTCTTTCACCGGCCCTGAATATCTGCACAGAATAAAGAAGCGCAGATCTCAGCCAGGCCGATCGAACTAGTAGCAAATTAAAAGTCTCCCTGCACGCTGATGTTTTCGTTTATAGATGTAATTTTTATTTTATTTTTTTTGTAAGACAAAATTATACATCAAAATATGCGGTTCCAAAACCCATAACTACTACTACAATCTGTTGGTCAGTAAGCTGTCACTAAGGTTAGTTCCTTCGGCACTTCAGTAAAGACATGCCAAGAATGTTTTGCAAATAGAACTAACTTTATGCCTGTTTAGCGGTTTATGTTGAACCGGTAGCTGGCATTAGTAGTTCAGCATAAACTGCGGACGCACTGATGAGTCGAAGCTCCTTAAATAACTATATTAAAAGACTTCGCAGCGAATCCAGAACTTTTTGCCGAACCATTGCATTGCTAGTGCTATGATCCTATCTACACTAAGATTCCTTTCAGATTGGGATTCGAATATACGACAACTAGTACTAGTACGACTAACCTGTTGGGTTAAATGTTGATGAACTGAATTGTGCAAAAACAAAAACATTGTATACCCCAAGAATAGAACTTGAACTGGTCAATTGCAATGCTTTAGAAGAGGAGATCTAATATTTTCTATTCCATATATTCTATAGAACTATGTACAAGTGAACTTTGAACGGTTACTATTAGGTATTTGCAACAGCCTTAGTATTACATTTCTTTTATGGAATTTAACCTTCTTTTTCAAAAGACTTTGCTCGGATACGAAAACTGGCTAGTAGAACAATATTGAACATTGCATTGAACCACCAACCCGGATATGTTTTCACTAACCTGATTTATTAAATGCTTCCAACTTGCTCGTTTAAATAAATTAGAACCCATGCTAACGTATCAACGGGGAATTTTCTGACGGTAAATATATGTTTAAAATCGAATAACTAACCTGTTTTTCTTCGTTTTATTGAGTCGTTGCTGTAAATGATTATTCGTAATTTTATACACAGCTTACCCTGTATTTCTGAAACCGAATTTTAATCTGGATCAATTCAATCGCAACTTTCAATCGCAGACTATCGAATCGAATCGGATAACGCGTATCTGAGAAAATCAAGTGAATTCAATTTTCAATAGTATTTGACCACTATTTGCAGTGCTTACAGAACCGAGAATTAGAGATCAATATAGCTGAAATTGATTCCTTTTACCAGCAACTAAAATAAATTATAATTTGAAACAATTTTTAGTTTTTTTTTAGATTTTTTCCTTATAATCCTTATAACACCGTCGCTCTAATGACAGAATGAGATTTTGCATACACTACACCTTGTAATACTGAAACCGGAAGGTGGTTCCGGATGAAATTCGATACCAATTTATGAGACCATAAGACCATTCATTCTATTCTAAGTTTGTGAACTGAGAAAAGAAAGTGAGTTCCGTTTTAGTGTTTTTGATCACTATTTTCAGTACTTACGGAACTAGGATCTGGGAGCCGATAAATAGGACGTAAATTTTTTGGTTTTTATGTATATAAAAATATTTTGAAATGAAAATATATTTATTTATATATAATTGTAAACAACCTAGCGAAATTATAATTATTTTTCTCTTGCTGAAAAAATCGGAAAAATATGCTGCAATTTTATAATAAGCAGATTTCAACCAATTCCCATATGATATTAATAATTTCAAATTTTGATGTTACTATAACACAAAACCGATTTGAATTTGATTTAAATTCACCATCGAAAGTGGTTAAAATATCAAGATTTCATATCAACCATTTGTATCGATTGTGTCGGATATTATAGCATCTAATATCATTTCTATGTAAAATATTATTGGTGTAACTTAATTGGTTTAAACTGATGTATCGGTAATTGGAGTTAATTTACCTTTTTTCAGTAGCATAATATAATAATTCCACTATAATGTTCAAAATAATATTTTTTGAGAATAGTATAAAAATCCAAACGATCTACTCTTTGAATACAATTCAGATATTGGTTTTTTGTCGGGTTAACGATACTTCAAAATTAACAATAAAAACAATACTTGATAAAATCAGACGCAGTCGATAAAAATGTTTAATATAAAATCTTGATATATCAACATCTGATCGGGATCACAGTGAATAGATACGACATAGAACTTTTAATTTTTATTTAAGTAAAAGCTAAACTTTCGTGAATTTCTGTCAAATTCCATTTAGTTCGTCTGCAGTTATATTTTTACCATTTTTATAAATATTAAACAAATAAGTATATAATTCGCTCAAATTTTAGAATAAATTTTTCAAAGCCATATACCAATCTATTCATCTTACCGAACTGAGAAAATGTCTGTGTGTGTATTTGTGTATGTGTGTTGTTAACAAAGAGGTCGAGATGTCAAAGATTACTGAACCGATTTGATCAAACTAGTCGAAAATGGAACGTCTTCTCGTCAGCCAGAACGCAATCGATTGTTTTTGAAATCAGATGTTTACTTTTCGAGTTATACGAAGTTTTGTGTCAAAACCTGCCGCTATTGTATGTATGTATGTATGTATGTGTGAAGCCACCATCAGTTCAAGGCATTACCAGTGGATGCAGGTAGACTTACAGTAGATCCGAATTTGATTATCAGATAACTTTCATATTACTGCTGTTAAGAAGGCCAAAATGGGCTTGAGGACCCGGCGCCTTCCAGCAATAACATCCGGCCATATAATAAAAGAATTCGCTGTACCAGCTTTAACCTGCCTGATGGTTTGTTTGTTAGAAGGGCGCGTCTTACTCATTTCAGACCTTCTGGGGAAAACACACAGCTTTCCCCTGTGAATCGGGTTGACATTTCACTCCTTCATCCAGTCATTCACTTGTAAGATACCCTGATGCACTCCCATCCCTCTTCCCTTACAATGTACTTGAGCATAGTATTATATAATGTAACAAACCTGCCGCTATTGTACAAGTAATCTAAATCAGATTGCACACGGTAATAGTTATCCAACAAGCCATGGATTGTATAAATGCGTCCATTTATAACAGAGATATCTATATTTTTGTGTAAGTGACTTCTCCCTCTATTCCAATAGTAGGAGTATTGAGCGTTTCATGATACAAAGTAAAACACGATTGTAAATACAGTTGTATGGAATTATTTCCATGCACCAAATAGACTGCGTACAGCATTCTTTTTCATGACATTTTGCCTCGTTTCGATTTTAGCTCGGTTCGGTTTTGGAAACATAATCGTTCGAATTCAAAATAATTTCATAATCATAACAGGTAAAACTGCTTATAGCAATAATTGCTGGAGGAACATATCTTCTCACAACCATATACCATTCGAATCAGGTCGTCGAGATCAGCGAGTGTATGTGTGACACATAATTTCACTCAATTTTCTCGGAAAAGGCAGAACCGATTTGTACAAATTTAGATTCATATGAAAGTTGCTATACTCCCATACAACGTTCCTGAATTTCATTTGGATCTGACTTTTGGTTCCGAAATTACAGGATGTCGTCTGAAAAAAAAAAATAGTGTCACTCATTTTTCTCGTAGATGGCTATACCGTCTTACATCATTTGTGGTCAAGGTGGGAAACATCGCTGTTTATCTGTGAAAATCAGTTGGTCACATGTCAGTTTTGAGATAAACAATCTGCAAACTACGGCAAACCTTGCACTGAAGCTGCGAAAAGGACATCTTCAACCAAAAACAAGAACAACCGTTCAGTAACGGTAACTAGTGAACCCGGTACCTCTGCTTCAAAAATGCTTTCAGCCTCAAACCAACCATCAACTGCAATCAATACAGCAACTATCAACGAGCCCAATACTACGATCACCATTGAAAACGAAAAGAAAACGGAAACCACACAATGGATGATGAGATGAGCCACGGGCAAAATGACTCTCGATCCTCGCTAGATATAAATGGAAGCTCCTTTCCCCCTAGAAAAAGTGTGACAACGAGATCCAACAGCAAAAAAAACTATTTTTATGTACCAAAAATATGAACCAATCGGACACGTAGAGCTTGTACGCGAAAAGGCTTGAATAATATCTATTCAACACATTGCTTACTTGTCTATTTATAGCTATTACTGGTATGATCTCAGCAGTCCAAGAACTTCAGTGAAAACAGGTCTTAAGATCTTCACAAGCAATCCGCAGCTTATGTATAATTTTTCAATGCTCTTCATAGTCATGGAACTGCATATTGCTTACTTGTCTATTTCGATCTGTTTCAGAAAGATTTTCAGTCAGTCAATGACTTCAGTGAATCGCGAGCATGGAGCGTGAAGATTAAGTTTTTTAATACACTTTGTTATTCTGGTAGATCTTACGGTCTGAATTTCATTTCAGGTAGTTTTTGGATGGCGTAGTTCATTCACAATAGGCCTATTAATTGCATGAGGTATCATGAGTATGGGCCGAGAACAAAAAGTTCATTAACGCAGTTCCTTGTGCTGGTAGATCTTAAAACCTGAGCTCCAGGTAGTTTTTGTGTGGACTAGAGCATCTACAATAAACCTCGTAATTGTAAGTGAAATCACGAGTACGAACCGTGATTAATACGTTTGTTATTGAAGTTTGTTATGCTGGTAGATTTAAAGGCCTGAACTCCGGATAGTTTTTGTGTGATCTAGAATATTCACAATAAGCAAATGATTTGCATGTTGTATCACTAACCTGAATCGTGTATCAGGATCTTGTTCACTTGGTTACGCTGGTAGATCTTAAAACCTATACCCGAAGTAGTTATTGAATGAACAAGCACTACCTTATATCTCATCACAATGATCCAATTAATTAAGTGTGTATGAGCCATGAAAAAGAAACCCACTAATGTCATCGGTTTCGTTGGTAGATATCAAGGCCTACATTCGAAGGAGGTTTTGGATGGAAAAGAACTTTCACAGACTTTACCACACTATGTTAATTTGCTACGAGAAGATACCACACTAAAAAGTCACGTGCTCATATAGTGATTTCATTTTTCAAGAACATTCTTGGTTACTCTCGATCTTAACTAGAGTCTATGAAATCACACGGAGAACTCTTCGATCATAGAATTGCTATATCGCAGTTTTTGATTTTTGCGATAGTTGATTTAACTAATTTCTTTTTGATTCAACCGATATGGTTTTTGATTTGCATATATTCAAGTAGTTGAAAAATATGTTGTTTTGAATGCTGTCAAATGCCGGAGACAGTTGAAAGCAAAACAATAATCGCAATGCAAAATCAACAACTTTTTTAGTTGAAATCAACTTTTTTTGGTTAAATCGGACACTTTTTAGAAATTGATTGAAACATCCATTATTGGGTTTTTATCCAAGTCATCTCTACCTCGTCATCTTTAAGCGCGTTTATACAAAATCAATCCATAAATCAAAATAATTGCAGGTTTATAAGATATTTAAGCTGTTCAGTTTTTTGAGTTTCGACGGGGGAAGGTGGGGGGTCTTCAAACCCCCGAAACTCTCCTCTGTTCAAATGAAACGCGGGAAAGAAGTCGCGTAAATTAAAGTTTTAGTGTAGATGATTTGAAAATGAATCAAATGATATTTACCCAATTCTACCAATACAAGTTGGCAATACGCAATAAGCCTGGATTTAATATAGAAGTTAGAAATTTACTATTACAATTCTGAATGCCGTAGTTTAATTCAACCATGACAAAATTGAATAAAACTGTTTCTGGAATTCCAGGAGAAAGTTAGCAAATTCGAGTCCAGTCTCCGAAGAAAAGTTTTTCACCCATTTTCCATTCGAACTCATCTGAAGTTTTCTGTTGAATAGGGTAACAGAGGTATTTTGGCCACTTCATATATTTTGGCCCACCTAACAAACTTTATCGATTTTATCGGATTTTATCGATGTTAAGTAACTCATTTTGCATAAATTTGAAGCTAATCACATTAAATTACCTATTGCGGAAGGGGTTACAACATTTGGTGGATATTTTTACAAAGTGGGCCAAAATAAAATCAATCCTGAAGTGGGCCAAAATACCTCTGTTACCCTATTAATTGATAGTTAAGCGTTTCGCTTTGAAACTATATGACTCGTTGGCAAGCCCGTACCCAGGATTTAGTTTCGGGAGGGGCCCTCAGATTAAAAAAAATGTTACTGAAGATTTCTTATGTACCTAATTCTCGGTGTACCTTTTACTGGCGTTTTTTAGAGACTCTTAAACTTTTCCAACTGTCATGTTATTTCTGTAACACACGTCTAAGACGACAATTCTGTATAAAATGTTCAAAACGACTTATGTAAAAATGAGAGATTCTCTTTGTTTACTTCCTCTTTCGATTATTGCGAAATATTCCTGCTTTTTTCAGCAATTTCTCCAGAGCAGATTAAAAGATGATAGCTTTAGTTATTATTATCGGTAAATGATTGGAGAGAAGGATTGCTAAGAGTGCCGTAATAATCAAAAGAGAAAGTAAACAAAGAGAATCTCTCATTGTTACATAAGTCGTTTGAAACATTTTATACAGAATTCACTACATAAAATAGCACAGCCGATTTGTGGAGAACGGAAAACATGTTCTAAATTTATAGGTCATATTAGTAGATGGTCATAAACATTTACTTTGGCTATACTGGTTCCGGATTTCGATTCCGGAAGTAGTGGTCTGAAATTTCGAAACGAAACTCTCATTTCTCAGAGATAAATTAACGAGGCGAAAGATAATACGAGGGTGCCAAATCAAGTGATAGCTCACGCCCATAGCTCACAAAAAACGCATGTGACGCTAGTAACTTACAAACAAGTAACGCTTGTAACGCTTCGTAACAACATAACTTAAAAAAAAAGTAACGCATGTAACGCTTCGTAACACCTACAACGTACAAAAAAGTAACACTCCGTAACTCCAATAGCTAACTAGAAAAGTAACGCATGTAACGCTTTGTAACACCTATAACTTAAAAAAAGTAACGAAAGTAACACTTCGTAATGTAAAAAAGTAACACATTTAACGCTTCGTAATCCCTATAATTTACTAAAAAGTAACGCCTATAACTTACGAAGCAGTAACGTTAGGAACGCTTCGTAACGCTTGTAATTTACTTAGAAGTATCGCATGTAGCGCTTCGTAATTCCTATAACTTTCAAAAAAGTAACGCATGTAACGCCTATTACTCACAAAAAAGTAACGCATGTAACGCTTTGTAACACCCATAACTTACAAAAGAACGACGTAAAACCTATAGCTGGCGTGAAAGTAACGCGTCGTTACTCGTTTACCGCATGAATCCAACTCTTATAACGGTTTTTAACAATCATAATTTCCACAAAATAACTCATATGATTTGTAACCCAGATTTTAAGAAAATTATCGTATGCAACGCTTTCTAGCTTCTTCAACATAACGTAGCGCTTCACATCTCACGATAATATCGAATGAAACGCTTCATCAAATGGAACATTTGATGGGGCGGGTATAGCGAGATGGGTAAGTCGATGCCCTTCACGAAACCCATCTGGGTTCGATTCCCAACCCCGCACATAGGGTCAGAAAATTTTTCTAGCCCGAAGAGACAAATGACCTTAAGGTTAAAACCTCTATAATCGGAACAAAAAAATTCCATAGTACCTTTTACTTTTACTCAGGCGTTGAGCCCCTCAAATAAAGCTTGCTTTATTTAGAATTGGAACAAACGCGCTCCTGGTGGACGGATTTGGAAGTTATTGACGCCCACGTATCGGGAATTTTACCAGCTTCACGTATGATTTTCGACATTCCGCAAATCGAGTGTACTTTGTAAACAATCAACATGGAAGCCGAAAGAAGGGAAAAAATTGTGCACAGTTATTTGGAAAATCCACTGTGGTCTGCATCTAGGCTAGCTAAACAGCTGAAATTGTCCAGAAATACCGTATGGCGCGTTATCCAACGGTATAAGGAAACATTGACGACGATTCGGAAGCCTCAAGCCAATCGTCGGAGTGGAACTGTCGACCGGAAACTGCGTGCTACGATTTTGAAGACGATTAAGATGAATCCTAATCTGTCGGACCGTGGTTTGGCCAGAAAATTCGGTGCTGCCCATAGTACCGTGAGGAGAACTCGACTCCGGAAAGGAATCAAGTCGTATCAAGCTAGCAAACAGCCAAATCTGACCATATGACCAGGTGCTGGTCAAGTTCGACGGGTGTCTTCTGATGGACAATGAAACCTATGTCAAGGCTGACTTCGGGCAAATCCCAGGTCAAACATTTTACTTGGCAACGACTCGGGGGGATGTTCCAGCCGGATTTGAATTTGTTTTTGCCGACAAATTTGCAAGAAAATTTGTGATTTGGCAGGGCATTTGCAACTGTGGCAAAAAAAAACGAAAGTTTTCCTTACAAATAAGACAATGACATCGGAACTATACCAAAAAGAGTGTCTCCAAAAACGAATTTTGCCGTTCATTCGATCCCACGACCATCCCGTAATGTTTTGGCCAGATTTGGTAAGCTGTCATTACAGCAAAGTCCGTATTTTTTCTTAAAAGTATGAAGAAAACGCTACATCTGTATAAAAAATATCTTGAATTCAATAATAAATAACTGAAATACTGGCAAATGTCTTTGTTCCAATTCTATCTGAAGCATTAGCATTATTGATTTTCAGAAAAACGTTCTCAAAAAGTGATCAAAAAAATTAAATTTTAACACAATAGTTTTGAAATGTTAAACTACACGAAAATGTAAAAAACGATTTTCCGAAACTATTTACCCCTTAGCCCACCACCCCCTTAATTAGTTTCAAACTAATAGACTAAATATTTCTCTATTATCTGGGTGATTGACACTAGCATCTGAGCTAAATGAAAATTTGTTGATAAAATGTGTAATTCAAATCATTTCTATTAAAATGAGTAAAACAACAACAATAAACAGCGATTTTATTGTATATGCGTAGATACCAGCAAATGCCAATTAACTAGTTACTCATATTCGTCCTATTGGATCACACTTCATTTAGTTGTCCAATTGGAATCATATGAATTCATTTCATTTATTTTCATCTAGCTTTCAAAAGCTTTAATTACTCCCAGGTGAGTAAAAACCCCTGGTAGGTATGCAGCAAACGCTGCACCCAGGTGTGTAATGTGCTTACCTCACTTACCTGTGTGGGACCAAGTTAGCTTTCTTACCTGTGTCGAACTCGTTGCGCACTTGAATTCGGCTGTATATGCGCATGTAAGTTTGAGTGTGTCTGATTAGCATACCTTTAGGCGGAAGGCTACCTGTTGATTGGTAACAGAGGAGAACAGTTCTAGACTTTTTATTCGGAAGAAAAATTTATTGGAAGAGAAAGTGAAGAGAGAGAGAGAGAGAGAGAGAAGAGAAAAAAGAGCTCCCATATTTTAAGAAGTAAAGAGTCCTGGATTCTGTTACCGCCGAGTACTACTAATTGTCATCATCTAAAAGTCAACAAAACAGTTTTTTTTGTAAACATTTATATTTTATTTATTTCTTTAAGTACGTTTTTATTATCGTTATACAATATAGGTTTTCTTGTATTTTTTCTGATCTTCTTTCCGTTATTTCACTATTCTTGCATTAAATACAATAATGGGATTTTTTTTTCATTTCGATTAAATATTGTATTTGTTTTTAGTTTGTGTGTGTGTAATAAGTATGCGTTTCAGTGTTTGTCTATGTGAGAATTGTATAATGCCTGTATGTGCACGGTTTCCGTTTTCATGATTTCGTTTCATTCAATATTCTGCAATAATCTATTCTTAAACTTGTGAATTTTGTTGTTGTTTATTGTTGCCGAGTTTTTCCCCTTTCTAAATAA
The DNA here is from genome assembly GCF_030247185.1 of Malaya genurostris. Lineage (NCBI taxonomy): Eukaryota > Metazoa > Arthropoda > Insecta > Diptera > Culicidae > Malaya > Malaya genurostris. The sequence goes on along the minus strand of NC_080571.1, from coordinate 90,749,590 downwards.
ATTACTACTTTTTCATTAAATTTTATTACTTGATTTTTTTCCCGCCGGTTTTATACTTAGGTTCAATTTGTACATTTACATAAATTCATAATGTTTAATAGGAATCTTCGTGTGATTTTTTCTGTTTTTTATTATTTTTATCTTGTTTGTCTTAAAAGTTAAAATCAACTGACTATATCTTTTCCAGCACTGATGATGTGGAATCAAAAATGCCTTTATCTGTCTTTCTCCATTAAAAATTCAGGAAAGTTTTTTGTTTTGTTTTGGGAATGTCGAACTATGGGAACCGAAAAGTGAACTGATTTTAGTTTGGGTAAATAAAAATTACTTCGCATTAGTTAAAAATAGATAAACAATTTGGTGTTTTCCGGCGCAGTTTCAAGATTTTATAGGCATTCCTCCTTTTTCAGAGCTGGTCTAGGGGGAGTGTCTATAGAATGCAACCAATCAATAACCAATAGGAGATCCAATAAAAATAATCTAATTAAGATTACACTAGAAAACGTAGAGAAAATAGATCAGTCTTAACGTACAATCTAGCAGATAAAAAAATATTTTGCCTGCGGTTGGAATTTTATTGTATATTACAGATGACCTTCGGGTGTCACGATTATTTACAAATACAAACAGGGGAAACATAACCTCAAAGAATCGAAAAACTGTCAAAAGACGCTAACCAACAGAAAAAAAACTGCTAATAAGAGGTAAAAACCGAACAAATGAAAACGTATATAGAAATAGTTCTGTCGCCTTTTTTAATTAGTCTAAACAGTTATTTTTTTTACAGGAAGGAGGGACCGAATGGTACGGGGGAGCAAACAATATGAGCTTCCCAAAAGTTACAACAAAAACTAGACTGCTCATAGTCGCCAACAACATCGACGAACAACCGACGACTGATCGGTTGCACTTTCAATTTTCACGTATTGATTGAATGTGACATTTTTGTTCAGTGTTTTTTTTTCTGTTTACATTTTCAAAAATTCTTTTAAAATTTTTTATCTTTTTTCGTAGGTTTTTATTTTTCTCTTAAATCAATTCAGAAAAAAATGCACAAGTCTCTACCGTCGTGAATCGTACTCTCAGGGGGAATAATTTATCATTTTCTTTAACTAAATTAAATGCCTTTCTTGTCTTAGGTTATAATATTTACAAAATCGAGAAATAAAAAATCTTTATCTAATAATTGTGTTTTCTTGCTTTTAAACTTTGGTATTAATGCCTCTGATTCCTTCGTAAAACGTTCTACTTCTGTATATGCGTGTTTGTTTTTTCACCAATTATCCTTCTTTGTTTATGCTGTCGAACTGGAAGCCCATAAACGAACAAGGATAATTTCTGGTGTTGATGTCCCCGTTCGGAAAGCTGAACCGAATTTAGAAGATCGCTACTGCGCACTGCGAGTGAAAGATCTCGTACCTTCCGTCCGGTTTTCCTAGTAGATTCTGGACATCATTCGATTCGGGGGCAGTTCATAACCACTCCACGGAGGGTAAAGTCATGCCGTTGCCGCTTCCTCCTTGACCATGGGGGTGGCATGATTACTGTTGTTCGAGGGGGTAGTGGTGCGTTCCTGGTGCTCCGTTAAGGAAACGATCGGTGGAACGGGCAGTGGAGGCAGGATGAGGCCAGCCGACAGTTGCGGTGGTATAGGTGGGGACACCGGAATCATGGATATATCTCGCGGAGGCTGTGGTGTTGATTGCTGCAGTTGCTGCTGCAAGTGTTCTCGGTGTTGGTGTTGCTGGGCGGCAGCGGCCTGCTGTGCTGCTGCGGCTGCTGCCATCTGTTGGGCAGCCAGTTGCTGTTGGGCGGCGATTTGTTGCTGATGATGAAGTTGCTGTTGATGCTGCAGATGCTGCAGTTCACGTTGCTGCTGTTGTTGAGCGTGCTGTTGCTGAAGTTTGCCCTGATTCACAACACACTTTCGCATATGCTTCTCCAACGTCGATGGAACACTGAATGGCATTTCACAGAACCGACATCGATACACATCTTTTCCAAGCCGCCCGTGGGTTTTCATGTGCCGTGTCAGTTTCGAGCTTTGTGCGCACGCATAGGAACATAGTTCGCATTTGTAAGGCTTCTCACCGGTGTGGCTTCGCCGGTGAACGGTCAGGTTGGAACAGTTTTTGAACACCTTACCGCAGTACTCGCACGTGTCGTTGCGAAGTTTATTTTCCTTCTTCATCATAGGCTGAAGGAGACCACCGTGGCTACGGTCGCGACCGGATTTCAGATTTTCGAATAGCGAATCATTTCGGTGCAGACCGGGGATGTTCCACCAGCTTTCACCACTTTCCAGCTTCATGCGTTTGGAAGCCTCGAAAGGGTTTTCGAACGGGTTGAACAGAGGAACTTGTGGAAGTTGGGGATTGTGGTGCTGCAGCATGTTCTTCGCTAGTTCCTCTTTGATCCTTAGCGCGGCCGGAAGTCCATTCAACTTCTCCGCCAATCCGGGGATGGCCATGGCGCTATTGTTGTTATCTCGATCTTTACTTGTCAGCTGCAGCTTCAATGCGTTTCCCGACTCCTGTAGAGCTTGTTTGTAGGCCTCAGAATACTGGGCAATATTGGACAGTCCAAACTTGTCCATCAGTTCACCGACCAGTGACGAGGACATGTGCATCTGTCCGTCTTTCTTGGCATGACTCTGGGTGCTACTCATGCTTAAGTCTTCTGCCTCCTCACCCAGCATCTCATCCTGATCGTCCTCATTATCCTCTCCGTCGAGGTCGTCTTCCGCATCCATAAGCTCGTTATCTGAGTCCTCCATATCCGAATCCATGGACTCTGGTCCACTGGCGGCATCCTCATTCGGGTTGCCATGCTTTTTCATGTGCTGTTGCAATTTCAGTTCATCCATGCAGGAAAAATCACAGCTGGTGCACTTGAACGGAAGCTCTTCGGTGTGTGTTCGGCGGTGCACAAGCAAGTTGCTGTGGAATCGAAACTTTTTACCGCAAAACTCACACGAATGGAAAGCATCGTTACTTTGACTCTGCTTATTCGGTGGTGTTGACGCTGACCGAGGGGTGTTGGTAATCGTACCGGAATCCAATCCCAGCTCAGTGTGTTTCTCTGGTGGGGTGAGGCTCTGAGGTCGGGAATTGTTCGTCAGCGGAGTCGGTGGCAATTGCGATGGGGAGGGACTGGCGAAGGATGGGGAGTGTTGCTTGCGGGGACTGGGAGAATTGGAGGTGTTGGGATTAGTCCCGGGACTGGTGGTACCCGCGAGTTGCCGCAAGCGCTGTGAGTAAAAATCCATGTGTGGTTCCAAAACGAGACCGCCGGGTGTGGTGCCGGGCAGGGATATGCTACCGGATGAGGGTGGTCGCTCCACTACCGGATTTCCGGCGTTGAATTGTTGGTTGTGGGTTTTCAGTTGGTTCGCCGCAGCGACTGCAGCTGCTGCCAGATTGAGACCATGGTTGCGAAATTGCTCGGACATGAGGTGTTCCATGCGAAAGTCATGGTGACCGCGGCCAAATAGCGGACTGTGCGGGTGATGATTCATCGGCATTCGCAATAGACCGAACGGGTTCGGGTGCATTTCGGGAGGAGGAAGCAGTGGATGATGTCTCAAACCGGGCGGTGGAAGACTTTGAGAGTCGCGAGGCGGCTGCTGCTGTTGTTGTTGTTGCTGCTGCTGTTGGTGCTGCTGAAGTTGCAACTGATTCTGTAGCAAATTGATTCCACTTCCCCGGGAACTGCTGCTCGTGTTATTGCTTGAACAATTGGAGCTACCACTAAGATTGTTCATGGAGCTAGACTTCCCGCTTTGAACTAACGATTCCGGTTCGATGGCTACCGGAGAAGTATCGTCATTATCGGCTTCCGCCTGGTTGTTTTCGCTAGTATCGGAACGCTCGTTCCCCGTTCTGTCCCGCTTGTTGTTATTATCCTCTTCGTCGTCCACCTCCTCATCCTTTTCCTTCTCCTTCTCGTCGTCAATCAGCGAGACCTCGTAGATCTTCACTCGATGGGCATGTTGGACATGCTGCACCAACCGCCACGCGGAATGGTATTTGGTTTTGCATGTACTGCAGACATAGTTGCTAGGTTCTGCAAAAGAAATGGAGAAAAAGGGAAAAATATTTCAAAAATTACATCTAAAAACAGAAACGGTACATCAAAAAGAGACAGTGCACGGGAATTCGAATAGGAGATAAATATTTATACCGGAGGGACATTCATCGATTTTGCCCAGCTTGAGGCGAGATTCGCGGAAAGTGCAGCTGCTGTGTGTGTGTGTGTTTGTGTACATGAATTGGTGCATTCCGCTAATTTCTCCCCTTTGGTCACAATAACGGCGGCGATCGGTACGCGAAAAACGGAAACCCGTAGCCGAACTGTTTGCATAGAAATTTGCAATGTCCTGTTTATTATTGACGAGTGAGCTCGGGCAGGAAAGGGAAACATTTCTGCCCGCTTTTGAATGCGTTGTTTGGATGCAGTATTTTAATTCGCTTTGAAGTAATTTAATTAAGTTTTTTTTTTGAAGGAGGAAATATTTCCGCGCTATTTTTTCGCTTAATCGATGATCAAGAATAATAACATTTAATTTTAAAAGAATACAGATTGCGTTTAAAAATTGTAATTTCAACATAATCAGAAGTCAACGAGCGGACAACGCCTAGAATGTGTTTCATTTTCTCTACATTCTGGTAACAAAAGGACACAACCTGGACCGGAACCGAAGCGGCCGACACAACACAAGAGCCAAAACGAAACCCATTAGATGGGCTCATAATCCACACGTGGTCCTTTCTTGGGAGATGGGGAAAGAGAAGAAATCATATTACCTCTCCCGACACTTTGCCGACCGGGCAACAACATTCAAGAAAAACAGCCCGCAGTAAACGACCCTGGAAGAAATAGTGATATACGTATTTGAATACAAATGAGGACATCTTTCCGGTGGTGGTAGTTCGTTTCGTCCCCCTGATTGGAGAGTGTGGCCGCTCGCCACTAATAGCGATGCCAGCAGCAGCAGAAACAGAGTAGCAACAGCTTTTCCATTTGCCTACGGGACGACGGAAAGTCCATCCTTCCGATGCTGGGTTTTGGGCTATCGACGAACGTTACCATTTGCTGGGAGCTTCCGGTCGAGGGGAAAATGTGGAATATAAATGTCCGCATATTTATATATGATACGACCGGAGTTCGTCGGTGGCAGTAGCCAAAGCAGATGGTGCCGCCGTCCGATTGGGACCCACAATGGCAAACGAGTGTTGTCTCGGTTGTCTATTTAAGATTTTCTGACTTCCCGTGACTTTCTCGGGGATCGAAATAAAAGAACAGTGTTAGGTTATACTGTACTCGAAAAACCATTCTCGGACCGTTTCGACGGGGAGAGTGGTGTTGTTTTATTAAAAACTAGGTTGCACTTTTTTCGAGTGTGGAAAATTTTATGGCGGCTGCGGCATAACCAATCGTCCGGATGTTACGGCTAGGTGTCAATTTTCGTCGTGGTCGTCGTCGTCGAGAGTGACAGAACAAGAGCGTCCAGCCCGGAGCTTCCGACGGTCGAGGGGTTAAAGATGATCAATGGATGTAATCACTTTCGATGTGTTGATATATGGGGTAGGTTGTCGTGTTTTTTTTTTAAAGCCAGCAGGCTATTTATCGATAGGGAGAGCAAGTAGCAGCCAACGAAAAAAAAAGAAACATTTATTTTACTGTTCTGACAAGACCAATAAAAGCTGGCGCGAGGATGGATGCACAAGGATGGAGAAAAAGTTTAGAATTGAGTACGGATAAATTTCATTCCGAGCACGTTTCACGCAGGATTGAAACATGTGGTGAATAGATTATGCTTTCGAAAAGGCGGGGAAAAGGCAGAATATATCGACGGCCGGGCAAAAAGGGACAGTGGCTTTCACTGTTGGTTTTAATTTGGCGGTGAAAAATTGAAAATTTTCACTTCATTCTCCACGCTGATGCGATAATGACCCATGTGACGATAATGTGGACACACCTCAAATCGGTTTTCTTTTTTTTTTTGTTCCTTTTCGGATGTCATAATTTAATTACATACAAAACGACTGACTAGACGGCGAAGATATCGAAAGGGCAAATTGCCCTTCAGTGAGTGCTGCCTAAAGGAGCAATGCGTTGGTGTCGCGCTGCGTTGATTTTCGCCAGCCAGGTATTGCAAACGTGCGAACGTATGAAATATGTGACAATTAATCATGGCACTCTTCGCAACATTCCGCCAACTAAGATGCGAAGTTGATCGTCGGGTTCACACCCGCATTCGGTGAATTCGAGTTGTAACAGTGTCTCCTCCGTGCGCGTGTGCTCACGTATGTCCAAATGCTGTCGGTTGCGTGTTTTGAAGTCCAAAGAGTAAGACATAAACATAGTCTCCTAACCTCTAATTACGGAGGTATCTACGTGGCTCATTGAATACAGACCGATGCCGCTGGTTTGTCCGGCTCAGGGGGTGTATTTATAGTTCAACCGGTGCACCGTGACTCATAGCCAACCGACAGCCACGACAGACCCCTCGAAGAGCTGGCTGGGTGACAGTTCAGAACAGATCAGTAATTTTCCGTGGGCATTGTTTTCGCCCCCTCGCCGGCTCGAAACAGGGAATAACGAGGAAGAGCGGTTAGAGAAAGGTTAGCTGGCTGTCAACAGGGCCGGGAGTGGACCATCCCATCCCAGAGATGACGGTACGATGATGTTTCAATATCGACGTGATCTTTCGCCCTTCTCCCGCGCTGCAAGGAGTGGCCAGCCTTTCGATTGCAAAGATTACTCGGATGGAGATCGAATGGAATCTTGGCATCGGCAGGCGAAATAATAAAATAAAAAATACGAAAAAGGTAGTGGTAAGACCCTCTATCGCAGTCTGGAACGTGGCCCGTGGAGGAGATTAATGAGAACCCAGCAATATTGTTATTATGCAAGTGAATTCTGCCTGCGCCCACGCGCCCTGGCCAAGATCGTGCGCAGTCATTCATCAAAACTGCATTTTAATTTCTTATATATTGTTCACCCAGGCGAGCTAAGATAATGCAAAAAAAAAAAGATCTCGCCAGTGATATATGAAAAAATGTCACCCCGCCGAGTCTGGGCGCATGAGTTCAACAGTTATGACCTCGACATTTTTTACGCTGATCAGATCAATAAAAAAGATAAGGTCCTAGCCGGTAGGTAAAGGTAACAACAACAGCAAAAAAACTCGCAGTAAAAAGGTTACGCTACCAAGGGATGAGCATGTGCTACACGTCCTGCATTTGTTTACCCTTCTGCGATGATCCCGGTGGCATGTGCTACTTGAATATTAAGGGTTACCTTTATGTAAATCAAGCTTCCAATGGAAAGTGTTTCTGGATCGTGTTGGGCACGCGGCACCATTGGACCAGCATCATTTAACGGCCAAACGAGTTTTTTTTCTGTTAACTTTCGATTACGATGGAACAGCTCCGGCAACCTTCAGTTGACTATATTTCACCAGAAGGATGATTATATAAAATAATAATTTAGAGAAATTCTGATCGCGATGCTCCCAGCAGGACCCGTTTTTCGATCGATCGATAAATCAAACGAAAAAAGGACCAATCGAAAAAAATAAAACTGATAACAATCTGATGATCCTTTTTGTCCATCCTTTCCTGCTGGTAACGCCGTGCGAAGGGAAAGGATAATCATAATAGCCATCGGATGGTTCTTCGTCGTGTTCGTTCTGTGCACTCCTTCCCTATTGTTAGTAAACAATTCAAGGATGAAGAAATTTATAACCGCAGGTCACTTTATGCACCCGAGGCGTTCCCAGCGCGATGGCAGTAGCCTTTGTTTGTGTGTTCGATTTTTGATTTGTCATTTTCCGTTAGCAGACAGTTCAAGCGTGGGAACAACCAATGCATTCTCGGTTTGACAGGTGTCGCATCGCAGTAGGCAGATTTGGGAAATACTGTGCTCGTCGTTTCAAGTAGAAAAATTTGCCGGTCCAAAGTTTGAGCAAGTTCAGAAATAAACAGTAGAAAATGTGGTGGAATCAGAATTGACTTCAGGAATCAGGAATCAGAACAAATTGGCTCAAATGGCACGTTCCCCTTGATATTTGGAGATTTGTGCCTTGTCATCAATTTGTTTTTAGCATCATTTTCCCGATATATAAGAGGGAAGGATTGAAAGGAAATGGTAAGGGTTGGACTAGGAGGATGGGAAAAATTGACGACACAAAAACACATAAAAGCAGAAGTAAATTCTGCACCCCTAAGGGATGCTAAACAATCTGCTGAGGATCACATTTAGTGGAAGCAGAAGGAAATTCTGAACCTCTACGAGGTCCCGAACAGTCTGCTGTTAATAAAACCTCCAACCCCCGAGAGGATTTAGAGATCTTACAAAAGCGACACCATTCTGCACTCCCGGAAGAATGCAGAACGACTCGCAGTATGTACGAGCAGAAGTAAATGCGGTACCCCCCAGAGGATGCCAAACAATCTGCCAACCCCTATTTAAGGTGAATACAGAAGGGATTCATTCACTCCAGGAAGAACGATGAACCCTTCTGACTATAGCTCCTTACCACATTGGGTGAGAAACGAGAGAATATCCTTCAATTTTAGCTCCGCATACACAGACTCAACCATGTATGGAGAACCAAAAACCCGGATACGTAGCTGCGTCAATGCGGGACAGTTACATATCAGATGATATGAAGTACCATAATCGCATTCACACAAATCACACGAATAATACTCAGCACGTTGAATAGTAGCCATGTGATAATTGAGTTTGCAATGTCCAGTCAGAGCTCTGACCAGAATACTGCAATGTTGCTTGGAGAAATGCAGTAGACACTTTGACATTTTCAGATTTAAATCTGGTAGAAATGCTTTTGTCTGAGCGCAAGTTTGCAAGCTGCGCCAGTAGCTGGCATGTTTGGATGCAGCCCAAGAACGAATCTTGTGCTTTATCCAACTAGTTGAAAGTGGTAAAGCTGGTTCAGGACCAACGAAATCATTCGTTGCACCAGCTCTAGCCAACTCATCAGCCCATTCATTTCCAGTAATACCAGAATGGCCGGGTACCCATATGAAGTAAACAGCATTTGAAATGCTGAGGTCTTCAATTTGAGTTCGACATGCGATCACTAGATTCGACCGTGAGTCATTCGAACTGAGTGCTTTTAAGGCTGCCTGACTGTCGGAACAAAAATAAATACGTTTACCACAGATCCTCTGCTGAAGTGCCGATTGTACTCCACACAGAATTGCGTAGATTTCTGCTTGGAACACAGTACAGTATCTACCAAGTGAATGAGACTGCTCCAGCCTATTTCACGACAGTAGATACCAGCACCAGCACGACCATTCAACAGAGAACCGTCCGTAAAACAAACTATGTGTTCATCAAGTTGTCGTTCCAGACAACCAGACAATCATTCCTAACGAAGAGGATAGCTCACATTGAATGTTTTAAAAGGAAAACTGCATGTGAGAGTTAGGTCACTAGGAGCGAGTAAATACTCATCCCACGGAACCATTTGAGACCACAAGCGAGTGTGACTGGTAGCATATTCTAATGGGTTACTGTTCCAAAGCCCTGTAACCCTAAGACGGTATGCACAAGATAATGCTTCTTGTTTTAGGAACACATGTAGTGGTTTAATGCACAGTAGCGCCTCTAGAGCAGCAGTAGGAGTTGTCGTGAATGCTCCTGTCATCGCCATTAGGACCATCCTTTGGAGATGATTTAGCTTTGACTGAACTGTCGCGACTTCTCCTTTCTGCCACCATACAAGACATCCATATGCTAAAATTGGTCTAACGATAGTTGTGTAGATCCAATGAATATATCTGGGTTTGAGTCCCCATGATTTTCCAAAAGCTCGTCTGCATTGGCCGAAAGCCATGCAAGCTCTTTTAATCCAGAAATCAATGTGAGCAGACCAATTCAGTTTTGAGTCAAGAATAACCCCGACGTATTTAACTTGATCGACCACAGTGACCCCTGAACCAAAGAGCTGCAACGGACGAGCTCCTGTAATTATACTACGATGAGTGAAAAGCACCATTGATGTTTTGCCCGGATTTACAGATAATCCAAACCTGACAACACCATTGTTCAACAGATCGCAGGGCTTGCTGCATTAAATCAAAGAGAGTGTTAATGCTTATACCGGTCATCAATATATGATAATCGTCGGCAAAACCATAAGTCGGAAATCCAAGGTTATTAAGTTTCCTTAACAAACTATCAGCGACTAGGTTCCATAAAAGTGGGGATAGTACACCACCTTGAGGACACCCACAGACACTCAGCTTTCTAATCTCTGGCCTGCCGAAGCGATGATCAAAGAAGTTGATTGCTAAGCATTGCGTGTATCCAGTAAGGGAAAAACCCAAGATATTCCGTTCACGACTGCAATGTTTAACCTCCTGCAGCCATTCAGCCATCGGCACGGAAATACACCTTGACTTAGGAGTTCCTATTTTTGTGGCCTTTTACGACATGGAATAGGAAACCAGTGGATCAATTCTTGGTAAAAAATAATTCCGCCGGATGCCACACGGCTTACCTGTTTGGTGGACTTATACCACCGGTACAGGTGGACCGTAGCGTTATTCTTAGCAGTTGGGAAACCGCTACCGACACTACACGGCTATCTAGGCTGCTCAGAGAGGGAAGTTAACATTGATGGTCAACTTCCATGGATGGCCGAGCAGCCAGTGCACTCCTTCCCTATTGTTAGTAAACAATTCAAGGATGAAGAAATTTATAACCGCAGGTCACTTTATGCACCCGAGGCGTTCCCAGCGCGATGGCAGTAGCCTTTGTTTGTGTGTTCGATTTTTGATTTGTCATTTTCCGTTAGCAGACAGTTCAAGCGTGGGAACAACCAATGCATTCTCGGTTTGACAGGTGTCGCATCGCAGTAGGCAGATTTGGGAAATACTGTGCTCGTCGTTTCAAGTAGAAAAATTTGCCGGTCCAAAATTTGAGCAAGTTCAGAAATAAACAGTAGAAAATGTGGTGGAATCAGAATTGACTTACTCTAAATTGAATGAAGTTTTGAGCTTCTCTTCAGTATGGAAAACCATTGGTTTTGCATGGATGATGCAACAAATTCGATTCTAGACTGATTTCCAAAAAATTTCAAATCGTTGCAAATCGCAAAATTTTATATGAAAAAAAAATATATAAAAAAAACTCACTGGAAAAGAAGTTGAATGTTTTTCCAAGAGCTAAAATAAACAACTGAAAAAAATGAAGAAAACCGTCTATTCTCATTTCAAGCTTGTTATTGAAACTAGCATTTGACGATAATTTGATTAGTGCTATAAAAATTGACATTCAAAAGGTTTTTAAGTGAACACGTTTCACTTTATTATGAGACGCCCTTTGAGAGAGTTGTCTGTTGAAAATAAGATTAGCAGTTTTTGTTGAAACTCTAAATTATTTTTTTCCTTAAATACCTCATTTCGGTCCTTTCAGGTCAAGGGTTAAGTTCCAGAATCAAGGTTAAAAATTCGGTTTCAGAATCCAGGTTCAGATCAGAATCATGCTCCAAAATACGCATACGAGAAAAAAACCATCTAATACATAAAAACTAACTACGAATTTTTCTTTCATTGAAAGAGGCAATGAGGAAGAATGCATTCAATATTAAACAATCGGTTCTTTTGAGTACCAGTAAATGATTAAACTATTCTATACAAATTTTTATTCAATGAAATTCTATTCCCAACTTTCCTGTAGTTCACACCGTGTGCCACTCCGAGGATTTGTTTGATCTGAATTGTTCCGCCTTTTTGTCTGCAAACATGCAGTGTCGCATTATTCAAATGTTATTGCCTTGTGTTTGCCAGAAATCAGCAGAAATTCATGATCATAAAACCGTAACAAGTTTCCAACAAAAAGCCTAAGGTTTTCTTAACAAGTCCGAACATAATTCTTTTCTCATTAGTAATTAAATAAACAAAGTATCAAAAAGAGAAAAATGTAATTGTTTATTTAATTCAAATTTTCTTCCAATGAATTTCTATTTCCAACTTTTCTCTAATTTGCAACTCTGAGTATTGTTCTGGTTTGTTCCGCCTTATTATCTACAAACGTGTGATGACGCATTATTTAAATGTTGCCTAATTGAAAATTTTAGGTGTTTTCTTGACCATAAACTCGTAACAAGTAAATAACAAAAAGTTTAAGGTTTGACTAACAAGTCAGAACATAATTCTGTCCTCATTAGAAATAAAAGAAACATAGTATAAAAAGAAAAAATGATAATTATAATACCCATTTATGTGCAGGAACATGTAATATTGTGTTATTGGAACACTCCATGACATGAAATTCATTAAAACAAAAAAAAAATTGATTGCGTCCGCTGCGACTTGAACCGAGAATCATTGGATTACAAAGTACGACCGTTAATTGACTGAACCACAGAAGTAAACATCTGCTTGTCTGGTAAAGGTTGCGTATAAATTCATACAGTCGCATTTGCTAGCGAATGCGAATTTTAGTAGACCTGGAAAATTCATGCTACTCCAATATTTAAAAAAATGTAAAATTCAATTCTTTTTGTGTGCGGTCTTTTAATAATTATTTTTCATCTAGGAACTTGAAGTTATTTATGTTCAATAAGGCACTAATCAACTTCAAATGTTGATTTTAGTAAAGGACTAAAGAAACAGTTATGCAAATAAATCAAAGGCGCAATGTTTTTTAGCTCCATTTTTAGGTTAGTTTCCTAGTTCATACAAAAGAATTGAACAGTTTTTTTTCAGTGTGCACTTTTTCAGAGTACCGAATAGGTTACCTTCAAACTTTCCTTAGGTACTTTTTTGACATAAGCAATAGATTCCGAGTCACAGCCAGTTGATGAAAGTGCATGAAAAATTACATCTGCCCTTTTTCGAAAGTCAGTTTTGGAATTAAATTAGGCTCTCCATACCAGAGATGATGCCAAGACGACAAAACTCAAGAATCATTTTTTTTAATTTGGGATGCCATGAAAGCTATGCATTTCTTCCGTAAAAATTCAAGACGCATCGATAATTTTTTGTAATCAAGATTTAAAATAGGTTCAATAGTAACTGATTTTATCGTATTCACTTTCCCAAAAACCAAGTACCATTTCAGCACATTTAAAGTAGGAACTGGGTCATTGCCAAGAGATTCAAGTTATAACTTGCAATGAACAGCGTTTTCAGCTACAATTTCTCATACGGAAAAAACAGTTTCAAATTGCTTTGGAGAATTTGAAAGAAAATTTTCGAAACAAAACAAATTTAAAATCATTATCGCATGCAAAATTATTCCCATTTGATGAGTTTAATAAAATTGTATTCTCTAAGAAGGTGTAGGCAGATACAATCAACCTCAATTATTCCATACCATTACCATTTCTGACAACCACTTAATGACGAAGGAATAAACCATCAAAACGTTGACCAGCAACGGAAAATTTAAGTAGATTGGGAAGGTAATATCTTGAAAATTTTCGGTGACCTGAAATGATTGATCGATCAGCGAATTTTAAACATGTTTAATATAGGGAAGCGTCCAAAACAAATAGTTTGCCACACTGAAGACGTGTGAAAAGTTTCTTCCAAATCGAAATATGTAGCGTATGATGACTTGTTTCCGATAGCTGAAATTGCTCTTCTTTTTTTATTGAGTTGATGATTTTTTGTTTGTTGTCGAAACTTAAACCATTCAATAGATCTCTTCTCCCACGCCAACCGGAGACTGGTCAGCTGGAAATGGGTGTGGTCACGTACGACCCATTCCGGCCGGATCAGATTGTTCGTTTACGAGCGGTAAGGAATTAGCCTTTCTCAAATTTACATTTTTGCGTCCTTTTCCAGGGGCATTGTTTGCTCAGGACGGACTTTAATCCGTTCGGGTCTATTTTGGCAGGCGAATCGGAAACGTGTTATCAGTGTGGCATAATGCTTCGGCCGGGGCTATAAACAATTTCTCTCGCCCCCCCCCCTCCCCTCCCCCACCGCAAGAAGGGATGTGAGTGTCGATTTTTATTACGGTGCGGGCCCATTATCAGCTTAGGATCAACCGGAAGGGTCGTTCGGTGAATAAATATACTTTCTCCGAAGCATGGAATCGTCTTCTTCACAAAGAAGGATTCGGACAGTACCCTTTTTTCGGACAAAATTTATGCCCCTTGAGTGTGGAATATTAAACACCATCCTCTGTGCCAGTGTGTGCCTCTGGCACGGGACAATCGAAGATTGTCCTCTCGAGGCGTCGTCATTCTTTCAACGCGCGAGATCCTTTTAATTGAAGACGCACACAAAACAACTAAAGGATAATTAACATAACCATGAACGACACGAGTTGTTGCACCTCGACCCCTTTTCCCGGAATTCAAGCTTTTGTTTTCATCTTTCGCTTCGCATCATCCGCGCATTTACGCGTCGTCTTCATCGTCATCGCCGTCGCCGTTGCAACCTATCGTATCCCGTATTCACCGGGTCTAAGAGCACACCTTTCCGGCAGAGCGCACCGGCTTCGGTGACGGCAACAGTCGGAGGAGCAGCGCCCGCCTGGTATGAATGAATAATAAATCGAAAGAGGCAAAAACACATCCGCATGGCGCGGTCGGTCGGCACACGCGTCTATCTGCTACCTCCGGAGAACCGCGGAATCCACGGTGGGGTTATGTTTGTACTCGCGCGCCGTACAAGCTGTCAACAACGCGCGTGGAATGATTTTGTAGGTTAGTCGGATCTTCGGGTTTTGTTTACGGAAAATGTGAGACACAAAAAAAATGTACTCCCGGATCGTCGGCACAGCCAAAGGATTGAAGCCACCGGCTGTACTGCTATCAACGCACTCGGGTACCATAAGGTTAGGGATCGTTTTTTTTTGTTCTAATATAATCGAAATTTATTCCTGATCGCGACGACGGGTGCCACACACAGACAAATAGTCCGTCACACGGGGCGTAACGTCATTGTTCAGCGGGAGCTGGAATAGTTCTTTCTCGTCCTGCGGTGTTTCACTTTCACGGAAGCCGGTTCGGGTTCGAAAGTGAAACTGGGTTTCGGATAAATGAAGTAAAAAAAACTCTAGATTGTTTGAATGAGCCCGGATAATCAGCTGAATATCAGCTGGTGCATTCAAAGCCCGAGCAGATGCGCTGTTCGCCACCCCCGGGACGTACTAATCGAAAGGGGTAAACCATATATTCAAATGTCAACGGAAAAGTATGGGCAGGTTTTTTCACCTCCATATGCCCGTGCCAACCCGCTGTCAGTTGCCGGTGTAAGACGATCCGTTGATTGATTCGAGTGTAGCTGGGATCTAATCCTTTCCTGTGCCACTCTCGGCACAGATCTTGGACCAACCGAGACGAGTGAGTAGGACGACAAATAAGACAATATCAATTACGTTGCCGGCGTTTGTGTCAATCAGAAACAATACTGCTTTCGATGTTGATAACGAAGCGAAAACGGGTTCTGAGGAAGGCAGGATTATCCTCCGATAGTACGTTTGCAAATAAGTCAGAAAGTCCACGGTGTCGTGTCAGAAACAGTTGTGCGAGTCTCTGCGTTGGTTATGACATGTGACGTCATAACAGCCAGGACCAGAAGTTTCCTCGGTGGACTTGGCCGGAGACACATCTAATATTGACATTTTAATTTGCTTTACTCTGTGCTACTTCGGCAGCGACCCTTTTTCTTCGAAACACAAGGAGATAATCACCTCGCGTGGTTGGGTGTCTTTTAGAGCAAAGTAAACCACCACGATCCATCCACGATGGGGTTTCGACAGAAAAAAAAAGGATTGTGCAGTGCTCTTCTGGCTTTCCAATAACGGAGGAACCATACGTGGTTGTGCTGTGTGGCAACCTGGAGAAAGCAGTGCAGTGCTGGCGAGCTCATTCAAACTAGGGCTAGGCAGAGGGGATAAGAAGCTCATTCTGGTGCAAAAGGAAAATCTATTATTTGCAGGAATGGAATTTCACATAAAAGCAATTGTATTGCTCGACACAGCGGACACCGGGAGGGTGAGGACCCATCCGACGACCGACCGACCGACCAGCGCCGGGAGTTCGCTGGTTTTACTCCTGCAGTGACAAAATATTGGCCGAGACAGGATATAAAGTATCGTTTTCTCTTCGTTTTGCCTCCACGTTGCCGCCGCCGCCGAAGCCACCGCAACAGTGCTCCTTCGGTGGTGGTTCGCGTGCATCCGCATATATGCAGCTTCCTTCCGTCTTACCGGGTGGCCAAGGCTATCGAGAACAGAGGCACAGAGATTCAAACAGATGGCGTGACCGGATCAATTGGAGCCGTCTGAATTGCGACAGTCAAGTCTTAATTCTACTATTTTAGAGCTTGTCTTTTAATATCTGGACACAAAGAAAAGTTCTTTATCGGTTAGTTAGATAACAATTTTAAGTACTCAAAATGAAAGTCAGATTTTGCAAT
This sequence comes from Malaya genurostris, assembly GCF_030247185.1. Taxonomy (NCBI): domain Eukaryota; kingdom Metazoa; phylum Arthropoda; class Insecta; order Diptera; family Culicidae; genus Malaya; species Malaya genurostris. The sequence continues at coordinate 90,733,169 of NC_080571.1, read as the reverse complement.
AAGAAGATATAATATTGATCCGTTTTTTTTCGAATATCACTAAACATAATTTGGACTCTTTGGACCAACAGGTTAACCATTGATCCCTTCTTCTGTTTGACAATCGTGCAACATTGCTTGATTGGGCGAAATTAAAGGCAAGCTACAAAAGAATTCTTCCCTGCAGTGACAGCTTGCCAAATCAGACTAAAATTTTGCAGATTAATTGTGAACTTTAATGTATGGAAGAATACACTTTTTCAGGCCTTCCTGATTGTGCATTCGGATTTCCAGTGTTTTTTTTTTGTCGCAAACACCTTCATTTTTTTGTTTACAACTGTAAATACCTCGCAGAATCAAAACTTTCTTGTGATTTATCAGCTAAAACGAATTAAAACTTGCTTAGGTTGTCACATCGACCAATGGCTTTATACAAATTTTGTACGGGAAACTGCTCATGATCAACCTTCACGCACGTTTTGTCGTCCAGGAGAATGTACACAATTAAACCCACTTCTTGAGCTCGGTAAAATAAAATGCCGAAACGAATCCGCAACACACACAATTTTGCTGATTGTTCAATAATCAATATTATGTTTTCTGAGATTCGTTTAGTAGATTTGTTGATTTTTCGGAAAAGTGCATCGTTTTGCCGAGATTTGTTAAAATCTTGTGCTAAACTCATCGGTAATTAACAATTATCCCAAAATCAGCAAATACGTTTACCGAAATTTCGAAATATGTGTTAGCCTTGTCGAAATTCGGCTAGTCAACTGTCTTTTTCGTTTTACATTTTCGCTTGACACTACGCAATTGTTTTGTGATGAAAAAATTCGGAGAACATTTCCGGTGATCATTAGACAAAATGGAATTAGTCCAAAAAGAAGGCGTGAGAATCTACGATCTATTCAGTAAGTATAAAAACTACAAATGTTGAAACAGGCAGCACTGTTATCAATGAAACAATTAACGAAGCGAGTGGCGGGAAGTTATTAAGCGTGTAGCTGTCAGAAATTGTTTAGTCTAAAACCGAACACGAGTATTAAAAGCTATCTCTGAGAGGAATTAAAACCTAATATTAAAAGTAGCTTTGGTTATTGGTAGCTTGAATCTACGAAGAAAGATTATTGTAAGTAATTGAAACTTATGTAAAAATTCAAATCGAACCTACATTTCTCTTGCATAGAGCTAGAAGTTTACACTAGGTGCGGGAGACTGCGTAAAATTATAAAGGCATACCGATTTGTGTGAGTAAAATTACAATTATTACTAAAACTTAATCTAAATTAAAAATAAATTACAGCTTAAAGCTAAAATTGAACTACACTAAAAGGGTGGTTTGATTTGCTAAAGAATTTCGGAATCCCCACGTGCCCCGCGTTCTTGTTCTACGGAACAACAAATTTTTGTTGATTATTTATAGGAAGCACCTTCTAGGTCCTGCTTTCACTGTCAGAAAGTCATTATAGGATATGTCGAAGAACTTCAAAGACGTGTCAACCGACATATTAGACAATCGGCGTTTAGTCCGAATTGCATATTTTACAATTGTACTTCCTCGAAATAAAGGTATTGAAATGCATATTTTTTGTATGATTATACAAAAATTTATATCATTAAAATTAAATTAAAATTTATATCATTAAATCCCATCTATATCGAAAATTTATATCATTGATCCCCAGTTGAATGTTCACAATTAAAAAAAAAACGAATGATTTGTTTACTTTCAATTGCTGAAGGCTCAGTAATTCATAAATTTCACTTCGGTTGCTTTTGCCGAACATTCAGTAAAGATTATGCCGAACAGACAGTAAACTTTCCGCTGACAATTTCGGTAATAACTAATAAGATTGCGAGACTCTGCAATTCTATATTTTGCCAATATGAATACCGAGTACTCGGCGTTGCAAATTTTGACAATCATTTAGCCGAGATTCGTACTATACTATCGTGTATACTTCGTTTTCCGTAAGAACCTCATTCCGGTGACTGGAATCCGTATCAGAGTCCTGTTTGGTTGCTTACCGGCCCGAAAAGAGCAAAATTTTTCTCGTAGATGAATTCGTTTGTAGGCGCTTTGGTTGGTTAGATGAATTCGTTTGAAGGCACTTTGGTGTCTTTGCGATATCAAAATCCGACTACCCTTGGTTTACCCTAATCATTCTCAGCACCTTCAAATGCGACTTCCGATTCTTAGTTCCACTACGACGTTTGCTGTCAACCTGCCGGACGATAATATGCCACTCACAGAAATGTTTGAGAACGCTGTACACGGTCAATTTGGTCAATTTGAACGAAATCATGGTTTTAGAACCGGCTGTCAAAACATTCCAGTGCTGACCACTACCAGCGCTACAGTAAACTGTACAGTGTGTCCAGATTTTAAATGACTTAAGCTTTATTTCTAATTGAGTGTGTAGCAGATATATTTGAAATGTTTTAGCGAAACTCAACTTTGAACACATAAAAACATCTTTCTTCTCCGCAGAACTAACGTAAATCTGTCACTATATCTGTGTCTTCAACAGCAGCAGCAGCAGCAGAAGCCGGAATGACAAACGGTTTTGCCTCATATATCTTTTTCGCACAGCATAAAAACCATCGCAGTTACTAACTCGGCCACACGAAACATATGGTTTGAACTCTAGCCAACGGAAACCCCCAGAACGTCCGGGACTTCGGTTCGCCTCGGGAAGCGGAAAACTCACTCCGTGTGACCACAGCGAGATAGTTCCCGACGAAATAAAATAGCAATAAAACCAGTCTGATTAGCCCATTCTACTAGTGCTGCTGCTGCTGCTGGTGGCGGAAAAGCTGCTCGAATGATGCTATGTGTGATTCTATCTCTCTCTTTCTGGTGCTGACGGTGAATAACCCTTTGCTTTTGGTTTGGTTTGTCTGTTGGCGTCTTCGAAGTGCAGCAGGCTTTCGGTCGACCCCCGACGTGAGCCAGAGAACCAGAGTAGGAAGTGGTCGTAAAAATTTCCAACTCGACACATTTAAAACAAATTCACAGCAAATATCGGACGTCGTAAAGTCCCATATATGCCTTCTTGTCGTCGGTTCTCGGATGTGAGGAAGCCAGCAAGGAGAGGTCATTTCTAGCCAGCAAGTGCCATTTCTCGAAACGTGCGGAAACGAGAAATGGGCTTCCGTTTCTTGTGTCGCATCCGACCATTAGATTGTGTCCTGCATTTGCATAAATGCCCAGGTTAAGCTTATTCACAAACATGCTCATACAGACATACCTATACATACAGAAACACTCCTGAAGGAAAAGAATCTCAGCGGAAGGGACAGACAAATGCCACCCACTCGACACTGGAGACTAGCTAGCCGAGGTTCGTGTCCAGCATGAAGTGCCAAGATTCCCAGAGACCGTGCTGAACCGGAGAGGGATTTCGTGATTCGTGACATTCTGAATAACCACTCGGTAACAATGACGTTAGGACGGTCTCCGGTTTCTGTTTCATCGGGTTCGATGCAGGGGAAAGCAACCGTAGCGAAGAATAAGAAGAGCAAACTCTTGGGATTGAGGTTACAACAAAAGCCGCTGCTTTGTGTTCTTCTTTTCGGGAGTTACCTCCGCATCCGAAACGTCATAATCGTTGGTTTCCTACTGCGTAGTCGCCCTTCCCCAGCAGCAGTAGCACACTCTCGATTCACTCGAATCGCAGGCTGGACGGACGGCCAGCATCCGATGACACAATGGACCAGGAGGACACGGTAGATTTTCCAAATCACCGATATTATTTATAAACTCTTTCCCCGCACCGTTAGTTGTTATGCTGGCTTTCGGGGAAAAAAGGGTATTAACACCAATTTGCGCAACAGGGAGGAAGAAAATTTGCCGCACTGGGTTAGAAGGGGGGGACGAAGAGAAGCGGGAAAAGAACTCGAACAAAGCGCTGAATGGATGCAACCGAAATGCAGCTACCGTGACTTGATGGACATCTGGGCTTGCTGAAAGGGTTAACCTACTGTGGGCAGGAGTGTGAGAGAGCTTGTCAAAGGGCATTCAGGCGCGCGAGAGTATTAAATCACCGAATGACTGGACTACACAATTACGGCTTTGGATTTTAATCTCTTCATTTTTGTCGTTCCAACCATACCAACCAAATGTCAAGAGTCTCGGGGTCGGAGACAAAGCAGCATTCATAGATAACCTTACTTTCCGGACTGGAGGAACTGCGAGGAATGGACCGGACTGAGCACTTGGTATGAATAATTAATTAGTAGTAATTGATATTTTTATGCATTCTGCATGTAATCACAATTGACAAGTGACTGAACTGGACTGGACTGGACTGGACAGTGTCTATTCAGGCAACCCTTTTGCCTTTTACTGATGGCACATGCTGCTGCTGCTGCTGCTGCCGCCGCTCTACCGACGAGTATGTGTTACACATTCCCAGCAGGAAGCCACTGGTCAAAACAAGCACTAACACACAACCACGGTAAACACGAGTGGGCACTTAAACGTTTCAGCTGGACATCATCAGCAGAAGAGGTTTTTCAAAAGAGGATTAAAATGCTGTTTGAATGGATGAGGCGTGCTGTGATTTTTTTTCTGGTTTGCGCTCTGTAGCTATCACATAGAATAGTTGCGGTAAGGTCAGGTCACTACTTACCATTGCTGGTTGTGTTGGACTCGGCATCCGCCACTTCGGTGCTGGTGCGGGGTCTTTTCAGGACAGGTTCACCACCGTCGTCGTTTGGAGACGACCGGTCATCTCGGCTGCCGATGTTGATTGCAGCATCGGATTCAGGCTGTTCCTGTTTGATTTCTACAATCGGCGTTCCACCGCCGGAAACCGTTGCCAGTTTGCTAGGGTCGTCATCCTCGGCACCGCTACCGCTGCCACTGGTGCCCAGTGGACTGGCGGTCGACGGACAACGGGTGGAGGAGGCAGTTTCTGTATCTGTAAATCGAAAAGAAAAAACCAAACGATAAACGTTTAGTTCAGTGTGTCGTGGTCTAGGAAACTCAGTGTTTTTCGAAAATATTGAATATTTATTCAAGAATTTTGTATACTAGTAACTTTTCAAGTTGAATTATTAAATAATAAATAAATTATAACGTTTCAAGAAACACTATCTATAAATAGAGCAATTCCAGAAATGGGTAGCAGGTGATCTGACTTCTTAAAAAAGTACTCGACTTTTTTCAGTGTATATTTTATAGAGTTCGCAATCGTTTTCCTAGAACTTCTTCTTCTACACTATTTTTGTACAGATAACCGTTTCTGAGCTACAGTGATACGAAAAAATACGTCACTCATTTTTAAAGTTAGTCTTGAGTCAAATTGGAATCTTTATCCATGCAAAATAAACGGTTTGTCATACTGAAGATGTGTGCAGAGTTTCATTCAAATCTGAGCAAGTTGTTTCTGATTGTGGTCAAAAGCTCGTTTCGATTTTTCAACCATTTTTGTCTCAATTTTAGATGGTTTTATGGCGCCATTAGTGACTGCTGAATTTTATCCAGTTATGACTTCCGATTCCGGAATTATAGAGTGATGAGTGTAAAAAATTCCATTCGAAATGATGATGCAAAAAAGTAAAAATATTTAAATCTGTTTCAATAGATAGGCCTTGTTAGGTAATGGCAATGGAAACATTTCCGAGTCCCAGTGCCAGAGTTAGTGGTCAATAATTCTAAAATGAAACTTGCTCCAATTTCTTCCATAGTAAGAAAGTCGTCATTACACCACTCGGTGGATAAAAACAGATTTTTATTAGCACTTCGCCTCTCGATTTGCTTCTCATCGGTTAGATATAAAATTAGAAAATCGAATTGATTTCGACTCTCGTCATAACCAAAAAAACAAAACAAACCACTGAACCAGCTCAGTTCGATTAAACCGTTCATTTCGGCATGACAGGAACAATTTGGCAATCTTTTCACTGGTTATGGTGTGGTTTGTGAAAGCAGGTGCAGAAACCAGTAGTGAGTGATATAAGTTGAACTTCTACCGGTCGGACAAAGCATCATATACGTGTTCAGCATTGTTTTCATAGGTTTGCTTTCGGAAAGGTCTTCCTACATACTTCCAGAAAACCCCTTTCATTTTATATCTTATAAGATGAAGATGAATGAAGCGTAGCAGTTCATGCAAATTTACGTGCAAGAACATGTAATATTGTCCTTGAAATGAAATTCATTGAAATAAAAAAAAAAGAATACTAATAGCAACCACCGCGACTTAAACTGAGAATCATTGGATAACAAAGCACGTCCGTTAATCGACTGAGCCACAGAAGCACATCGCTGCTTGGTTTGTAAATGGTGCATACAAATTCATGCAGTCGCACTTGCTGGCCAAATGCAAATTACAACCGAGACCAGAATAATCAAGATAGACTGATAAGCAAATGTAAAACTATCGATTTTGAATACACGATAAAATATCTGAAAAATCATTCTTCAGAAGAATAGAATCTATCGATTATCATGGTATTTATCTGATTAATAAGCTTAGATGGAAGATATTTAAATTTACTTCAAGACGGAATCTTAGAAACAATGTCAGTTTTTATTTCTCTATAATTACCATATGTAGTCTCTTTTCAAGTAATCTTACTTCAACTTCTATTAGTAACTGTCACAGCAATTGATTTACAATTCTCTCATTCCCACTGGAAGTACATTAGTTGTGCATAGAATGTAAAACTTATGAGAAGTGACAATATTAGATAATTCTCATCGGAAACAATTGTTGTTAACTTTCCTAAAGTGGCAGCAGTTGTTAAAAATGTTGTTTTCGCTTAAAGCTAAAATTAGCACAGGTTTGGACCTGTGGAAACATCAAACCCAAAAAAATCAGTCTGAGTTGTCTCATCCGTAATTGAAAACGTTTAATCCGGAATGTTAGCAGTTCGTTAGCTTTACGTTGTATTTGACAGGTCGATTGCTCGTTTGTAACAAAGCTGTCATTCCAAACGAACAACTGTCGTCACTCTGATTTTAGGCATTCTAGATTCTACCACTAATTATCTGAAATAAATTATTCCATCTAATCGAATCGAAGCGTAGAAATATTTCCAATCAGTAGGCTAAATTAAATTGAAAATTTCCGGTACATTGAACTATTATATAGAAAACAAAGACGTAGTTCTACGTCATATGATGAGCAGTTCCTTTATCTCAGAAAAAAATGAATCGATATTTTTAAAGGTTTTATCTGTTTATCGGCATTGAGCACGAACATTTCGATAGTCCCACGACAAAAGGGCTTAACTGCAAATGAGAGCCTCTCTTTGTTTACTTTCTCTTTTGATTATTACGAAGCCATTATTGCAAATTCTCTAAAGTTTCCAATATAAATCGAAAGCTTGTAGTTTTACCTTGAAAGTTTTGCGAAAAGTAAAGCGTCAAATATAAAATCTGTTCGGTAAATCGTTAAAGGAAAAGTAAACAAAGAGAAACTGTCATTTGCAGTTAAGCCCTTTTGTCGTGGGACGGTCGATTTGAGTAAAAACCGAAAAATCGGTATATCTGGCAACGTTGATTTTGATAATCAGAAGCAGTGGTGCCATTTATACAGATTTATCTGAAGATCCGACACAGAATACAGATGGCATATAGAACGTTCAAAAAAATTAGCGACGTAAACACCACAATGTGATTATCAACATAAATAAATTGAATGAAATGGAATAATTTTATAAATTTAATTGAACTAACCAAATTTTGTCATATTATGGAATGCATATTTTCATAATATAGAGTTTTAAAAGAATCATCTGGCACCTCTGGTCAAAAGTATTTAGTTATTCGAATGCTAAATTTAAAAAAAAAAGCAAACATACCTTCGTTAAGCCTTTTCGGCGTACTGGAAGCGCCATCCCGTAGCATTTCGGCAGGGCTGGTCGGTGGCGGGGTGTGCACCCGGGACCCGCTGGATTTCCGCACCGTGATGGGAGCCGAAATCGAAGGTCGCCTAGAATTGGCCACCGTCAATGGTCGGCCATCGTCCGAGTCTCTGTCACCGGCCGTTGCTAAAGTAGAAATTGAAAACAAAATAATAAAACAAATAAATTAGAAACAAAAAGTTAGCTCATGAGCCTTAAGTATTTTTTCTATTTTTTTTTTGTTTTGATTTTCAGGCAAGTTCACACTTCACACATACCTTGCGAATAGCATTGGCCATAGTTTTCCTTGTTGCACTGGAGCACTTTGTGCTGGATGAATCGCACGATGTCGGAGAGGGCGAACGTTTTCTGACAGGACCCGCATGTTAGGATATCTTGAGTGCCTTCAGATTCGCCGGTGTCTGAATCTGCGGATGGAAAGAAAGGGGTTGAAGAATTAAAAATTATTATCTCATCACAGCTAATTTAATGAATTTAATTAGATTTCTTCTACTACCTCTACTACTACTGCTTCTGCTGCTAATACAACAAAGTCTCCGGTAAAGAAGCTGACTGACTTTCCGGACTGTTTTCCTTCCCGCAGGAGGGATTTGTGCGGGTCGGAATTTTTTGCACGCCTTTCGGTTTAATTAAAAGGAATGGGTGTTCGCTGGAATTCTTTTCTGTTTTCGGGGATTGTCACTGGCAAACAACAACCTAGCGACAGTAATAGTAATGGCCGGACTAATAGTGGTCGAGTTCTTTCTGCTGACAGCTCACCATGGCTTTCGTTTTTACGAGCTACAAGAATAATAACCATTGGCCGTTAGTGTCAGAAACTGAAGGAATTTCGGTTGACACTTAACTTTCCTTTCAGTAGGAATTCCTGCCCGCAGGATACTGCAATGGACCCTTGCTGTACAGCGGAGGTGGTAGGACAATAAAAGTTTGTGCGAAAAACACTTTCCTAAAAACTTATTTATATCGAGAGTTATAAATTGCGCTATTTTCATTTTTCGGAATTAATATAATAAATTGTGTCGCCCATCTTCAGCCTCGAAATGGACTGCAGAGCGGACGAACACCCCACTACTAATTTTCGGAAGCGTATTCTCCGAGCGGTTGCCTGTAAGGACAAATAAGTTCGATTTTATCTTCCTCCCAGCCTGAAAACGGTTGGCTCGGGGGTAGCCTGAATGAGGACAGGATAACACTATATCTATTGGAAGATGTGTAATTAATGTTTCTTAGAGAAGCGAGAAGGATGAATCTTGGATTGCGATGCGGGTACCGTGCCGGGAGGACAGGAGAGGGTTTGGGAAGTAGCGGAAATAAAATTGAAATAAAAATCACTGCCAGCGCCAGCAAACTCCACAGATGAGTGCCAGAATAGTCATTAAATAGTGGGGCGGTTGGTGGTCGTAAACCCCTGGGTACAGAGATCAATCTCTACGAGAAAATCTCCTGCAAGTACCAGAAGCTGGGTGCTGTGACAGTTGTTATGTCCCTCCTGGCTTGAATTGACCTATTTGCCAAGGATCCGTAAAATAAAAGATCCGGCACGATGGGTCCATGAAGAGGACATTAGTTCCAATGACTACAACTACAAGGGGGATGTGATTTTACGACCAGTCGAAGGATCGAAACAATTAATATGGTAATTTTTGCTACACTAGGGCCGGGAGTGTCGTAATCCAAGTGCCGTATATTGGACTAATTGGTGCTAGGCGCTTCGGAACCGATGACGCATTCAATATAAATAATTTCGCACACTGCGGAACAGATACTCATAAATTGCGCTCCAAATTGATTGGCATTTATCGAGCAGTTCTCGATCGGTGTAGATAAAGTTTATGCGGCATTAGACTTAGGGTTTGATGTCGGACTTTTTTTCCACTGGATTTAGTCACATGAGTAATTATGGTGAAATATTGAACGGCATTGGTTCTATCGACATTGATGCGAAAGAAAGAGCGTTATATTGTTAATATAAAATCACAAAACTTTAACTTAAACGATTTATTTTGGGTTTCCGTATTGACGTCGAAATCGCCATCAACTCAGTTTTTACTTTTTTAGTAGTGGTAAGTGAGGAAATAACCAAAAAAACTAGTGCTGATATAAACTGTTTTTAGTGTTTTTAAAATGTCGTACTTATCACATAGCACTAACAAAAATAATTTCATCTATTTTGTAAATCAGTCGGAAGACATGTGCAAAGTTTTATTCAAATCGGAGTATGTGAAGTCTGATGACTTGATATTCATTTCTAGAATTCATTCCTTGTATTATGGAAACAGTGTCTCATAATCAGAAGCGGTTCCGAACCAGCACGTGATTTCTTCAGCGCTGGAATCAAATCCATGAAATAGGTATTTGTCGGGCCAAATCTAGGAACTAATAATACAGTAGCTGGTTGCCCAGAGATTAACACTGGAACAGCAAAACTGTTTCACTTCATATAACCATGCACTCGCAGAATGATTAAATATTGCCACACACAGGAAATTTTAGACCTTTCACGCGTCACCGATTTTGCAACACTTATGGAAGAAACAAATGAGTCGTTCTCCTCTCGTTAAGTAGGGGAAATATCTAAATTTTTTCTCATCTCTACAATCAAAACTAGAAAAACTCGACAATTCTTCCGAGGCTTATCGTCAATTTTTTTTACTATAGAAAATTGAATTCCGACCTCTCTAGTCTCTGCATTATTTGTATCAATTCTACATTTTAGCAACCTTACAGTTACAGTATGTACTATCCATGTGCCGAGAGTCGATCGAAATTTCGCTTCTCAAAGCACCTGCGAAGTCAGCACAGCAAACTAGCAAATCACCATGGATTCTAGTGACAGAGACCAAAAAAAAAAAGAAAAATACCCTTCCCGAAAACCGCAAGACTACAAATCGAATTCCCTTATCGCTAATTCGTCCACATGAGAGAATCGATTGTTTCCTGCTGCTACTGCCGGTGGCCTTCCCAGTTTCCGTATTGTTTTTCTCCTTTCGGGTGCCCTTTGTTTTATAACTGTGCCGGTCCACAAGTCCATTACATCAGGCGCACTCAGGGACACGGGGCGACCAGAGTAGCTGTCGTTGTCGAAGCTGCTGCTCGCAAACGTATATTTATTAGATTAATTCTGGCTCGATGGGAAAACTCCGGATATATCGATTCTCCGGAAGCTATTTTTTTTCGGTCCCGTTCGGACGCGCTTATCGCGTCCGTTGCCAACCGAAGCGTGCGAAAGGGATGCCAAAACTATCAATAATTTGATAAATGAACCCGCCGTCGTCAGGCGGCGATTCGCGCGATATGGCATTGTTTTTTTTCCTTCCCGGGCTGGTCCTTTTTGGTGTAACCTCCAAAACGGACAGTGTGATCCTGGTGCCGCAGACTTGAGTAATGACACAAATTGGAACCGGAACCGCTGTCTTGCTTGACGACAAAAAGAACAATCTAGATTAGCCGATAAGCAAACACAAGTTTGTCAAGTTTCGCCAAATGGGCAAAACAACAAGCAAATAAAGTCGAATTAGTCGAGGGACACAACCTGCTACCGACCGACCGAGTGCAAACATCGATCCGAGTAAAGCGGCCACTTGCGTCATTATATTAATAAAACTAGAGCTGTCTGAAGTCGAACGAGGCAGGCTGTGGCTTTTGCGGTGGAAATCTATATCCATCTGCTGCCTGATGCTGCCGTGGATGGTTTCGAGACGGCGGAGGGGGTGATGCTATTAAAACATATAGATGTAGAGCAAATAATCCCCCGAAGCAATGCGAATGCGGGATTAGGCTTTTTCGTGTGATATTTGCACACCAACTCCCGCAACTAAGCAACGAAGCGGAAAGTCATAGCAACGCCGCAGGCCAAATCACCATCAACTGTCCATCGTGTCACAAATTCGTTCAATTTAATTAGCATTGAAGCCACACGTCCAATTACATTTCCACCACAACCAACCAAACACCCTTGAAGCAATAAATCTTCCGAGTCCTACACACCGAATCACCCCTCGTTAGCTCACGATTGAAAGTCGTAGTCCGACCGCGCTGACCAACGGTCAATACAGCCACTTCGGTAATCTTCGGTTGTCGTCTCAAAGGCAGAGCCGAAAAAAAGGATAACAGAAGGAAACCGAAACGAAAGGAATGGTCGTAGAGAGCAGAGGGACTGCCGGTCGCCGAAAAATGGGCGTCCACCAATCTTCGGACAGTGACCAATATCGGACCGAACCGGTGCACCCGGGCAAGGGGTGTAAGCCGAAACCGAAACCGAAACATATGAGAAAGAGAATCGGTCGAAAATTTTAAAAATAAAGCAAACAGATAAAAGAGAGAGCGGACCGGTAGCCAATACGGGAGCCGCAGCCGGAGCCGGGTGTGGTGTGTGAGAGTGCGTTTAGTGAGCACGAACCAGGGGGTTGGTGGGAGAAGCAAACCAAAACCCAATAACCAGAGGAGAATCGACAAGGGATATAATTGATGCCTTCTCGTCGATTACCTTTGAATGTGCTTCCCCGAAAACGGTATTATCCGTACGAACGCAGCAGAGAAGTTTTTGACAGTGATTGGAAATCGAAACTATAGAATTTACCGCGGGGGTAGTTTTACAGTTCATTGAGAATATTTTTCCATCCCGACGGCGATGGTTTGCGAAACAGCATATAATGGATTTTCGGTGCCAGCGAAACCGCGCTAGCCGATTACCTTAAAAACTGTGGTTGGATCGAATTGGATTAGGCTATTATGCCGCTGCTGAATTATGTGGCAATGGGCAAACAGAATCATTCGGGACGATGCTAGAATTGCTTCCAGCTGTAGTACGACAAATGCTGGAAATTAGGGGTTTAACATTTCATTTATCAATCGATAACCGAAACAAATGAATAAAAGAAATTTTTAGCTCGATTCGCTTGTAGTAGAAGGGATGACAGGACTCACAATTGGTGCAGAACGAATAATGGTCAATCATTGTCATCCCATTTCGAGCAGAACTCCCGACAGATGGAGGCTCTCATTGAAATGGAGAATGTTCAGCTGGTTGGGTTTTGTGTTTCTATTAGAAACATTTTTTATAAACTAAATTTCACCAAATGCTGGTGAGTAGTTAGCATTTATGACTAACAGACTTCCTAGATCAATTTGTTATCGCGTGAAACATAATCAAATTAATCGGAAATTGTGTAAAAAACAATCATTTCTGAAAACGCATGTCTTGACCAAGAATGCCAGGTCATTTCTTCAAAAATCTTAGATCGAATCAAAACTCAGTCTGTGTAAAATCTGTGTACACTTTCCCATAATATCTTTCCCTCCAACTTTCCCATAAAGAGGTCTCGAAACTCATTCATTTTCACTGTGTTGTCCTTAGCAAAATCTGTGCAACACATTGAGAAGATCACAGATTAATCTGTGAACCTGGCATCTCTGGTCTTGACTATGTATGCCAAATTTCTCAATGAAGGATTTCTCAGTCTACTAAAAAATATCTGAAGATTTGAAGTAGAGACTGATAAAATATATCGGTTTAGTGAACAATAAAAGCATAATTGTAAAAACTATAGACTTTGATGAAAATTCTTAAAAGTCTGTAATTATAACCCCAAAAAACCATCCGTCAACATTCGCTTTGCAAATGAATCCCTTGTCAAATCGACCACCCTGACATATCTGCGTTTAATTTGTTTTTGTATACACTGCCTAAAAATTATTTAATTTTATTTAATTTAGCACAAACCAAACGGTACTAGTTCCATCACGAAATGTTTTATATTTTTCAATGGTCTACCATCGAATACAGGGCCGGTTCAAGGTACATTTTTGGTGTAGGCAAATTATGTTGTGAATCTCTGCAATCTATACCGAATTGATCGTCCCGCAAAGGATCATCAATCATAAAAATGATCCATTATTGTTTGAATTCTTAACGTATACCTTCAATGTGTTAAAAATTCCGTTCGCCAAAATCGCATACTTCATTTTCCACATTGGAAAAATTCAAGAAAAATAAAAAACTGTTTTCTCAATTTCAGAAATCCGGCGCCACCTAGATCTTAGTGCTCTAGACGACCGCCTACTTTGCCTATGCCTTTATCAAGCCCTGATCCAGTAAAGGAAGATTTATGCGCTTTTAGGAATTGCAAACGAACATTAGAAAAGGTTCCAAGTGCAAATGACAGTTTCTCTATGTTTACTTTCTCTACGGTACAATCAGCTATCCTTTCATTTGAGGGTGAAGCCAGAGAAAAAGCGATACGCGACGCGAAGCGAAACTTGACAGATCGCACGGAGTCGCGCGGCAGAGCTCCGTCCATTCAAGTTCAGTAGAAAAATGACAAGTATGTCAGAGTGAACTCGATGCGTTGCGAAACGACTACTGACCGATCGCATAGCACTCACTCTGACATTTTTCTGCTGAACTTGAATGGACGGAGCTCTGCCGTGCGACTCCGTGCGATCTATCAAGTTTCGTATTGCTTCGCTTCGCGTCGCGTGTCGCTTTCTCTCTGGCTTCACCCTAACACTTCACGTAGAGTAATGACTTAAACCATCGACTTTCGATCTGCACTGTAGAATTTATTGGAAATTAACGGAATATATCGTAATAACTGAAAGAGAAAGTGAACAAAGAGAAGCTTGCATTTGAACTTGGGACCATTTCTAATGTTCATCGAGATATGTTGGTGACGACTCGTTAGGACGACTCGCTTGTAAGAAATTCGGCAACCGGCAAACAAATTTGGAGCGAAAACTGATTCAAAAATAATCGGAGTGTTAATCGATTCAAATTACTGCATTCAGTTGTTCATTTGCGATGTTTATCGTTAAATGAGGCAATGAAAATATTAACAACGCGGTAATATTTTTTTTCTTTAAATATCATACATTTTAGAAAAGCATTATTCGCCTTTATTCACAATCCAAGCTTATTTCGTCTAGTAGGTGATAACAATTTAGATAAGAGGTGGTTCCGTCCTGCTTACACAGAATCAGAAAACTATCGGTATTTGGAGTACAGTCTAACCAATTTTGAGGCAGTAGTTTCCAAAAAGCTTAAACATATTGAATCCTCATGCCTAAATATACTGAAATACCAATTACACCTATTCAAAAGCAAGGTGTATTTACTTAACTATTGGGTTCCAATGACTAAAATCCGAGATGAATACTTGATTTTAAATTATTGAACCAAACTTTTCCGGTTGGATGGTTTCGCTCTTTTTTTCTGACAACACTGGCAGTAGCGAATGGAAGAAAGAATTCTAACTACTCAAATTAAGTTAAAAAAAAACAATTCAGACTACAGTTCAACTAGGATCAGAGTGTAAAAATAGTCAAATAATGAGTACTTTTGTGTTTTTGTGTATATTTTTGGTTAAAATTTGAAATGACTGTATCCAAAATTTAGATCGCACACGAAATAAAAAATCTCGTTTGTCTAAAACAACAAAACGCTTAGCTACCTATAAAACCAAAGAAATAGTTGTTTCACTAACATGATATGACATTCTCATTCGTTGAGAGTTTCAAAAGAAGACAGAGAGAGAAAGTGTTGCTGACTTTCTCAAAAATTTACATCACCAACTGACAGATTCTCTTTGTTTACTTTTGATCATTTACTGGATCATTCCGGGATTGTTCCCTCTTTCTTCGTATAAAATAATATTCAGCGTTTAATTCTTTCAATCTGCACTGACAAATAGATGTCATGCACGCTTACTTCTAAATACCAATCTATTGAATCTAAAGTAACTCTCTTTCGCTAAGCCATATCTACTTAAAAGTGAGTAGAAAGGGTATTACTCAGTTTTGGTTACATATGTTTCCAGTAGAATTTGAGTTGAAACAAGTACTTAAGTACAGGGTGTCCCACGAAAAATTTCGAATTTAAAAATGCAATAAAAAAGGGTTTGATAGATTTCAATGATTATACATTTATTTGAAAGGTTGATTCATGAAATTTATTTATGAAAAATGTTTGGTTTCAACAGAACGGTACTACGTGATACACAGCCAACGAAACAATTGATGTTCTGCGAACAATCTTTGAATATCAAATAATCAGCAGAAACGGTGATGTGAATTGACCTCCGAGAAGATGCGATTTGACGCCGGTGGATTATTTTATTTGAGGAGCGGTTGAAAATAAATGTTACGCTAACCACCCAGAAACAATTGAAGACCTCAAGCACAAAAATTCAAGTTGCTATTGATGACATAAGGCCAGAAACAATTGAAAATGTACTTAAAAATTGGGTGGATCAGATTGGCTACTGCCAAGCCAGCTGTGGGAGTCATTTGAACGAAACCATTTTTCATACAAATTTCATGAATCAACCTTTCAAATTAATATATAATCATTGAAATCTATCAAATCGTATTTTTTGTTATTTCTTTTTTCAATTCGAAATTTTTCGTGGGATACCCTGTAGAACCAGTTTGGAGCTAGCTTCAAAGCGATTCGAACTGAAATTCGAGTCAATTTCGAATCTATTTTTGGGTTTCCTGACTTCCACTCGTTGCCAAGTACGAACCAAACATTTTCGAAACAATATCTGTTTGAAATTTCTACCCCGGGATAGTTCTAGGTGTGTCAAGCGAAAACGACATAACATTGTCATGGGGAAACTATTTGGACCATTGGATAATTGAACATTTTTGTTGCGATAAAAGGTGGCCATTTATCTTGGAAAATATTAGATCAGCATGAAGTTGAACTGTTACAACTTACGAATAGTAGAAAAGCAACTGTCGTATGTATGTGTCTTGAAAGATTCTTACACGGGTAAGAATCCATTGGCGGTACCATGATTGAAAATCATGAAATCATGAATCATGTCTATCATGAATAATAAGTCATGATTTCACGAGCAAAACGATTGATATCATGAACAATAACACATCTTTCATGAAAATGTTCATAATAACAATCATTTTGCTGATGAAATTTCATGAGAAGGCATGGTTCATGATTTCATGATTAAAAATCATGATACCAGTAATAGATTTTTATCCGTGTAGTGTGCGTAGGATCGGAGCACTAGCCATACAATTGTTACGAATCGGCTACGGAATCTGTTAAAACGAAAGGCCGAGTTGCGAACTGGAATGTAGAATCCTAGTATTTTTCCTTCGAGAAAGTAATAGTTTTTTCGTTGGCCTTTCATCAACTTTTAATTAACATTTGTGAGAGGGTGGACATACCGCGAGGCGTATGATCTTGCCTGCCATCTACCAAAACACAGTTCACAACGTTCGCAGTGATGGAACGGAAGGTTTTTCTGACCCGACCGACCGACCGACGAACAACGAAAAGGTTAAAACCCTTTAAAACTTTGAGCAATTAAAGATTTGCTGTCCAATCATCTCCCATAGGAAAACCTTTTTTCTTTGGAGCAATTACATTCAACATTCCCCCGCCCCGAAATGCATTCCAGCACTGCTGGAGCACTCGAAGTTTAGAGAGAAAAAAACACGAAATGTCAAAGTTGGCACCGCAACGAGAAGCATGTATTGTGTCCCGTTGTATTCCGACAAGAATAAAAAAAAATGTTCCCTGCTCGAGTGGCATACGAAAACTCTAACAAAAACTGCAACTGCAAATCATCCAGCGACAACAGCTGGTTGCAGTTGTTGCAATTGCAACTGTAAACCCGATCCTCGCATGTGGAGAGGATCGGATCGAATCCGAGATTGGATTAAAGCTCGGCCTGAAGAGTTCTCGAATCGAATCGAATAAAGCTCAAAGAAAACAGCCGCCGCCGCCGCCGCCGCCGCTGTCGATGATGCTGTTCCTGTTGCTGCTGTTGTCGTCGTCGTCGTCGTCATCCGAAGGCGGCCACTTATCCTTGATCTGTTAAGGAGCAGGAGAAAACTTGTTGGAACCGACCGCTGCCCCGGCGAACGCTACAATGTTTGAGATCGATGCTTGAGGTTTTTTTTTTGTTATCAACGACAAATAAAACCCGTTTCACCCAGTCCCGCTTGCTTCCGCTGCCTCTACCCAGCCAGTCCAGCCCAATGTGAGTGGAAGCCGAAAGTACATTTGTTAGGAAATATGCCACTCGGTATGTGCGGTTTGCCTGAGGGGTGCTAATCCGTGACCAAATATAATGTTGTGGAGGCGGGTTCGGTCACCGCGGGCTGACTTATTTAGAGTAAGAACGAAAAAAAAAAACCAAGAATCGGTGACAGGACGCGGCGACGGGGTTTCCTTCCGATTTTAACGGTCAACTGCTTGACATCCGCTATTAGAGTTATAATGCTGATTTTTATTATTTATACACAAGGACATTGGTTTCTATTGCTGTTGTTGTCGGACGGTTGACGGTGGGGATGCGAAAGGATTTCGGCCACTGCTAGTTGCGTTGAAGCTGTGTATTTTTATTCGCTATTTTCGGCTAGGAAAAGAGGGAAACTCATTCGGGACGCGATTGGAAGGGTGCGCTGGAAATTGCGTCGACGATTGTCTTTTAATCGGGCAATTCGGTCAGAGACGGGAAGCCGTTAACGGAGTTCTTGCCGACGATAAAATTTTATTAACACCCAACCAATTGTCTGTTTCGTCGTTGCGGCAGGGAGAGCCACCGTTCTACGGAATCCAGCATGTCTCAGAACTCTCATTATGCTCGTGAAATTGGCTGATCGGTATCGGGTTCGTTTGGATTGTTATTGACACTGCACTGGTGTGTACGGAATACGGCCAATGTGTTCGAACGTAACATGTTTAGGACGCGTTTCTGACGCTGTGCGGATTTGTACATCGTGACCACCATTCGTACCGAACTCACCCACCGTGCGACGTTGGCGACATCGCCAACGTGATATTAATTTTTCGTTTCGCGAATTCCTTCGCTAAATCTCCTCTTCCTGATGAGGACAGCACAAAAACCCGGTTTACAACCCACTACAAGTCGATTTGATGTGATTGACTTTCGATGAAAAAATTACGGAACGGGAATGGGATCGGTGCCGGAATGATACGTGTAATGAGCCTGTCAGCAAATTTTAGCACTGTGGTTTTGCTGAAAACCACCACACCCTCCCGCTACCCAGTATTATTTCGTTTGCTGGTAACTAACAAAAAAGAAAACGGTAAGGAGGTGTACACAAAATTTGGGCGATACACACGCGACTATAAAAATTCATATCGGTTCATAATCAAACAATGAGGGATGAATGAAAGCGAGAGTTTCCTTTCCTGCTTCCAACCCCCTGACACTTCTGGCCTAGGAGAAAGAAAGTCTTTCTTTTGCAACCTTCAAACCGTACATATTTATTTATTTATTTATTCATAAAGATTTTGATTGAAATCGGAAACAGCCCGAGTGGTGAGGGTCTAGCAGATGGACCAAACCAACCAGGGCGGAGGACAACAGAAAAAAATAACGTCCCAAATTCGATTAGGAAGTTGTAAATGATATTGGTCCACGGTTGCTCCTGTCAATCGACGTCCGTTTCGCTACGGGAGAGAGGGAGATCGGTCGGCTGCCGGCTATTTCCAGTGATTATGGCGTTCACTGGAACTGAAATATGTCCAATTTGGACGCGGTGAACTGCTACCTCCCCGGATGTCATACGTCGTAGTCGTCGTCGTTGCTGTCGCTGTCGTACACTGGCCTCCGGGCGTCGTCCAAAAGGGCCACCAACCAGACTAGCTAGCGTTGGCGGTTGGTTGTTGTTTGTTGGCGATGTTTGTATGGACGATAACAGAATTAGAGTAACTACATGCTAGAATATTGTGCTAGGCTTCACTTTCACTGCGGGGTGAATGCGACAAATGCGAGTCAAGGATGGCGTAATGTGTCACCGTTCAGCGATGATTTCCGGTTGACGTCGCCCCGCTATCGGAACAGGTGAAACTGGATCACCGGTCTAGTTAGCGGCCGTTATCAAAGGACAGGCCTTGGGTATTCAGCAAATGTGTATGCACGGGCGGACGGCCAATCGAGTGGTACAAGAAGAAAAAAAAAAGCTCACCTAAATCGCCCTGTCGTAAATTTGAATAATCATAGTGCAAATATTGAAAGTTCCACATGGAAGCAAGCACCGGTTGGTGTTGGTAAGGGTGAACAGAAATAAAACCGAAAGGTAACTCGATATTTGCACTATCTCGTAGGCGGACATTATCGTTAGTTTGGCGTGGAGGAAGCGCGGTAACCTCGTCCCTGGAACCTTCCGAGTCGGTCGAACTCTTATCAACCGAGAAGAAAAAAAGGTTCTGTTATTGTCTCGACTGGACCTGGTCTCTTTTGGACAAACATATTTGCATTAGCCGGGCTATGTGTATCTATATTTCCCCATACACACACATACACATTCATAATGCCTGAGCCGTGTGGTGTCACCAACGGTCGGACGTTTGTCAAAGTCTCTTATCAAATCAACAGACCTGAACATTCGAAGCGAAGAAAAAAAACAGCGCCATCCGTGTGGAGGTGGTAAACCAGAATGGCCCGTTCACCCGCACAGAACAGGCTGCCACTTTGTTGCTCATTTGTTTGCCCTCGCGCTATTGTTGATGGAACCTGTGCGAAGATTTGGGTCAGTTACGGGCAAGCATTGTACTCAACACGAGTTTTTTTCAACGACGGAACCTGCGTTTCCCTAGGAATTCCCTACTGTGACACGAACCGTACAAAGGGCCCCGTTGTTTATCACGCAACCTGGACCAGGTCTCCTTATCACTGTGTCAACAAAACAAATGTATCACACTAATATCTAACCCACGATGCGCCGTCCCGGTGCGACCGTCGGACCGACCAGCAGCTTGCAATCATTTGTGGCGAGAGAGAGAGAGACTGACTGAAAAACCGTTGAAACACCTACCTAGCAGCAATGCGTGGGTGTCGCAAATGGACACCTTTTGCCGCCTGACTTGACTGGGACCAACCAAAGCGCTTGACGCTGTCCCCCTGCGGGTATCGAACACTCTCACCTATTGATTGATAGTGGCGCGAGTAAGGGCAGCAGTCCGTATGACGGTTCGGTACCACCAGCAGCTGGAACGTTGTGCGACCGCCCGAACCCCGAACCCGAACAGTTTGGTCGTCAATGGCTAGAAGAAAGGGCGGAACGGATCGGATGGGGCATTGGCGGGACAAAATCGATTCCAATCAGCGGGTGTTATCGGTGTAACGCGTGTCCAACCGCGGGAACGATTGTCAGATGTCGATTTGTTGACGTTCCGATTGCTGTTAACGGGCGTATCTGATTGGAAAATTACACGGATAAAAGGTGTCACCCGGAGCTGCGTTCCGTGGATGGGTAAAGTTTTTCACCGAAGAATACTGCCAAAGCAGGAAAGGGCAGAACTAGTTTAGAACACGAGAGGGCACTGTGGAATGAGTTCTTTTCCATACAATGCAAACTGAAGGATCAACTCATTCAATCAAAGGTCACAGATGGCATATGATAAATTGATGCGAGCTACGACAAAAAAAAAATGTTTAAATCCTAGGTCAATCTGTTGATATTATTGGTATCATTGAATTTGTATTGTATGAATGCTTTGTTCGTTTAAAGACTGATAAAAAACAGTTGAAATCGTGCAACTTACAGAAACGATTTTAAAAACAAGTTGAACCCAAGTTTGTTTCCTCAGGAATCTGATATCTGATACAGCATTAAACGGTCTGTTATGAACGATAGTTTTTTCACTTCCCAAAAAAGAGTTCGGAATTCAAGCACACTTTTCAAATGTTCTGTCACATGTAGAGATTTCAAAGAGGACAAATTAATCACCATGTAGCAATTCGCCAATAGAGGCGCTTCAGGCAGCTCAGCAATCTCTTATGTGCTCTTGTGTTCGAGCTTGCATGCAATTATAGTTCATGTGTGCAATGTATCATGTAACGGAGATTTATACCGTATTTTGTACTTGGACATCTGTTCTCTATGATAGAAGTATGGTAAAAATCAAATTCACAAAGCTTCAAAAAATTTACTTGTAACCAAAACACCTACACAAGACCAACAAGCGAGCGAAGTTGAAATGACTTCTCAAATATATTCAAGCAAACTCAAACTATATCCCCATCGATAGCCATCGAAGGGATACGATTTCAGAAAAACCTTTCATTACCTGAGCAGGAAAAACCCTACTGGAATTAAGTTGTCATCAAACATGCACTGTGCCTCCAGTGAACACAAAACCTGTTAAGCTTTTGTACCAACCGATTACAAGTATCCTGATAAACTTTTATTGATTAGATTAATAATTATCTGTACCATTAAAATACGGATTACATTTCCTGCATATATGAATGTAGAACGAATCAGAGTAATGTATATTTTGAAAGTTTTTCGTTACACAAATAACAAATTTTACCAATTTAGAGGCATATTGGTAATAACGTATTCGATGTGCTATTTAAATGTTTGTTATTTTCGAAGCAAGAAGATTTGCCAAGTCTTGAAGAAACAATTCTATTTTAAAAACGGTTTGTGAGGTGAAGTGTGTCATAAGCTATGGAACATTCATTCGTTAAAACCGTTACATCTAAAAAATACCGAATCGATTGGAATAGATGTCACACTTGTTCCAGCAGTTTCATATAAAGAAATGAAATGAAGCTTACACCTCTCGCAAATAACTTAGCTGATTCTCATCAATTGTAGTGAAATAAAGGAAGTTGAATTTAAACGTATATCTCATTTTATATGATTCAATTTGATATTGTTAATATTTCAGTGTTCAGTCCCAAGTGATAACTTTTCAGCTATAAAAAGGAAGGGATAAAATATACTTTTAAATTCTACGAACTGAAAATAAACCAGTGAACTACGAATACATTACTCACTCCAACCCAGCTAGGAAATTCTCATTTTTCCTTTACAGTTTAACAAATGTGAATTGGAAGCAATGATGAATAGATATATTATCGCTTGACGGCGATCAATAACACAGGTTCGTGTATTCGTGGAATGCCTTTTCCCCCTTTCCAGGGTAGCTTAATGGCAGATCAGTTTGGCAGGTCGGAGTATTATTTCAGGGATTTTTTCCGCAACTTTTTAAACTTATAATTCGTTTGGGATTGCTATAAAACACAGTGTTTGGAAACATTATATCATAGTTTCCACCGAAAAATCTTCTTTTTTTTGAGGATTATAGATCAAAGATAACAGAGTCTACTACGATTTCAGGAAAGCCAATTGTAAAATAGCCAATAAAGGAACTTGCGACCAAATGTTCCGATTTTGTTTTGCAGGTCCAAATTCCAGACGTTGCAGGACCAAACTAAGCCATTCGCATTTTGGTCGATTGCCGGGTAGTTCTATAAGTTTCATAATCCTCATTGCCGTTTCTGTTGTAAATGGTTCATAATAAAATTAAATATCAAACAGCTGAGTTGTTAGCCCTGTAGGTAATACAATGTTCTCGTAAGCCAGATTTCATTAGTTTGAGCCTCGAACTGGAATATTTTTTAGAGTCAGTTAGAGGTTAAGCTCCTCATCTGAAAATAGTATCAAGGCTTTACTCAGAGCTTCAAGCATTAATAATGATGAAAGGCCTTACTATTTGGCAGTAAACGTCATTCCAAAAGAGTGTTGAGAGCGACTGAAACATCTGTTAGCAATCAAGCGTAGTCAAAATGTGTGATAGCGCTTATCTCGTACTCACGGTAGTACGAGATAAGATGCTAAAATTGTGAATTCTCTTGTCATATATAAATAAACAAACTTCATCGTTAAATTTTTTACAGAAGACTCACAACCCATTGTCGAAATTTAGATCAAGAATGATACGTTGTTTTTCGCGAACATCGAATACGTGACCTGAGAATGTTACCACGTTCGCCCAAACTTGTATACAAGCGCGACTTCTATGGAGCAACGTGATTACGCTAGCCACCGCAAGCTATCGTGGTGGCGTTACGGAATCGTGTTCATAATCCCCTCACCACCAATGTGCTGCATAGTTGACGTCTTTTAAGTGTTAATATCAGTCAGCAAATACTGATTTTAGTTTTTGGAATAACAAAAAAAAAATGACTACAATAGTTATGTATTATCGAAATTGTATACATTCTATGCACTGAACCGGTAAAATTTTTTACCAGTTTTCAAGTGAGTTTAGAATTTATTCAACCTTTCTTCGGTTCATTTTTTTCCATTGTTGTCACAGAACAAACAAAGGCGAAACAGTGACACTTCAATTCAATAAAATGAAATTGAGGAATCCGTATTCAACCTAGTCATTAATATTGTCATTCAAATGCCATTAAAGGACAGAGAAAATTCTAGTTTTGAATTAGCAATCTGTAAGCTCATCTTTTGCAAATTAACTAATAATTGAAATATTCAATGATCTCTAGCCACAACTAGGATTTATCAATCATCCACGCCAATGTTTGAGTAGGTTTTAGAGGGCTTAGTATGTAGAAATATGTATTATGTAATGGTACCAAATTCAAGCAATTTAGTTTTTGTTCACCTCAAATTTACAAATTAACAGATTTCTTCTATTATTAAGTGGAAGGTACTCAATATAAAATAATCTTCTGGCTCAGGAGAAAAAACAGACCTATGAATGAGATTGCATTCGGATTTATTAATAGGATTCACTATTTCTATTATTACTGAGCCTCCTAAACTTTTATCAATACCTTATAAATAGTGTTTGATGAAGAATTGAAGTGTAGATAAATTAGACGAACTATGAAAAATAGATGAGAATAATAAAAGAAAATGTATGAAAAAAACTTTCGCGGTAACTGATGTCTATTACCTTAGGAAAAATCATATTTCAGTTAATAAAAACACTGAACTGGCTTGTTTTTAGAATTTATTAAGGATAATCATAATCCAAGTTTGGTATGACATGTGAAGCTGTGGTAAGCATTTTGTGTTGAAGTTTTAGAATCTGTTTTCAAAATGCAACATACTGAAACGAATACGTCAGTCAGTTGCTCCAAGAAAAAAAACGAATAAACTCGGTTTATTTTGAGTTAGAAACATTCCCTCACATTTTACGATCAATTCAGATTAGAGATGTGTTTTCTTTTTACAAACTTAAACTGATTCAAACATTCCTGAAGCTGGATATGCAAACAATAATCTCAAAGTTCTCTCAGACATAAAAAAGGTTATCTTCATGTTTAAATAAAAGAAAGGGGGACGAACAGAAATAAAAGGATTTAGATGAACTGCTAAGTTATACTAACAATTCAACTTAAACAGACCTGCATTGATAAAACGAAACCAAAGCGAAAAACAAATGCAAAAAAATGAATAATATATAGATATCTAACAGATAGTACCTCGAGACTCTAGTTATTTGCATAGAAGTTTGCCTAAAAAAGTATATCAAGTTGAAGGTTTAATTTTATTTATTGAATTCGGTGTGAATATCCGAAAGTGGCACTCACAGAAGAATTGATTTACGTTTCGTCTGCCTAGCAGTTGATGTTGAACTGCTCAGTCGGGTTGGAATTTCATCGCACTGATAAGTCGAAGCCGAATCGTATGAAAAGAACAAAAAATATCCACAAATCATGAATTCTAGCAAACGAAAATTTCGATAACGAAAAACACGGGGGTTTGAAAATTCTCAACATTATTATATTTTAAAAATTTACGAACTGAGAAGCATTATACCAGTTATTTTCTTGATACACTAAATTTAAAAACCAATCTAATGTGTACGGCTTATGTACTTAGTTTAGATAATATCTTTATAAGCAGAAATTTTTTTCATTCCGTCGGATGTTAAAATTTTTTTCAACCGTATGTGGCTCGAAGCAATATAAACAACAACAGTTTTAAAGTTGCTTGGTAAAAAAAAATACTTCGTTCTATTAACAAACTGTGTAAATGATATATTTTTCTTTAGCTAAAAACCACAAAAAAATTTTTTTTCGGGTTTTAAATTGCGTAAAAATTGTACTACGAAAATAAGTTCAATTTTGTTTCCAGAGAATCAAGGAAACATGAAATACTATGCATGAATATTAGAATGAGAACGTTCATTTCATAAGTGATACTTTAAAATCTCTTTTTCAGTACACTCACACAAATTGAAATTTTGGTTTCCTTTCTTAAGGATATCATGGACATTCAAAGGTATTTTGTTGCGGAAATAATAAATCAAATCCGCACAGTTGTTTTTCCACTTGAAAAACTTTCAGGTTTGAATACTACAATGCGATTCGCTTACTTAGGACTACAGTCAAAAGTTACTGATAAACATTTATTACACGATTTATTATACATTACACTGCATATTTAGTTAAAATATCACTTGCCTTTTGGGGTCAGTATTTATTTAGCATTTTTTTTTCAAGAGAAAATCAAAAAAATTTTAAATCAGGCAGGAATACCGGATAGACAAATAGAAAAAAGCCGTCCAGTAGCAAATAGCATCCAACCGGTAGGACATTTAATCGAATTGAACCCGCTTTTCACTTTAATCCACGATTCATACATTTCTTCTTAATTTAATTCTGTTCACGCGTCAAAAACGCATTCAAAAAATCTGTTCGGTGGCACAGATCATAAGTCGAACGGCGAAATGCGAATCGTAACCTCAAGCGGAAACAAAATATTTCCTACAACTTGTCAATGCAAAACTTCAAATCCATTAAAAAAATCCCAAAAAAGCAACAGGAAACTAAAACAACACTCACGGTCACGGTTGTGGGAGTAGAACCCGGCATCCTCGCTGGTGGACAGCATTTTCCTGTACCGCTCGTTGTACCACTCGCTGTGCAGAAAATAATTCATCTAATCTAATCACGTTTTCACGAGGCTATCACTGGGTTAGATCACTTGTTCCGTTTTGCTAAACTTGCCGGTGGTTGCAATCCTTTTCATGGCACTTTCGGTGATTGTTGAGTTTGCACGTTGAGACGTTATTGTTTGGAACGATTTTGGGCGCGAATTCAGTGTTCCGCAATGTTTCATTCATACGAGCGAAAAAACACACAAAAGCACCGGTATAATTAACGACTGCTGCCAAAACACGAACACTACCGCAAAGATCACACGAAGCACTACCGACCGGGTGATCGGCTTTTTCTAAAACAATGCACTGTTAATTTATTATCCTTTTGCGGGTGAGCCGATCCTCACCGTCGTGGTGGTCGTCCGGTAGAAGAAACGAACCAAAAAAAAACGACACCCAATCAAATCTAGCCTCGGTGGGCACGTATCGCACTTCCGTAATATTGTTGAACCGATCGACCGTCAAAATCCCGAACGACCGACGACCGCTCAGAGACACGTCTTTTTTGTTTCTGAACACGCGTTGACGACCTGGGCGATTGATGTCCTGATGTGGTCCCGTATCATTCTCTCGGAAGACGACACACGCACGTCCGTTTTTTTTTATTCCTGTATGTGGCTCTCTCTCTCACTCACTCTTTCCTTCGCTGCGAACGGTTTGTGTATGTGGGCAAACGATCCAACAATCGCCGGAAGACTCAATCATCGGCCGGCGTCGTGTTGTTTCTCACTCGGTCTACGGGATTGCACTGACTGACTGGACTGGGAGATTTTTCCGAAAAACCATCGTCCTCCTCGCTGGAACCGCCACCACACAAACACACCACTCTCCGCGCACTCTGTGCTATACGTTTCTAATAATAATATCCCTCGAGAACCTTCACCGCGCGCACCTCTACTGCCCAGCTCCTACAGTGCCAGATAAACAAGCAAGCAAGCAAGCAGGCATGCAGAGGGAGACCCACCAAATCAGGATCTTCCAAGTGTGAG
The DNA here is from genome assembly GCF_030247185.1 of Malaya genurostris. NCBI lineage: Eukaryota > Metazoa > Arthropoda > Insecta > Diptera > Culicidae > Malaya > Malaya genurostris. Next base: position 90,705,614 of record NC_080571.1, on the reverse strand, counting down.
CAGGAGAAGAAACGACGAGGCTGATTGCTTGCGCTGCAGGATGGACACAAAAAACTACTCACTCACATATCTTTTTCCACTCACTCTCCCGGCGACGGATGTGTGAGAATGGACCGAAAAAATGGTCAGGGGTTCCGGAGTTTTTTTCCATTCTTGCATACAAGCTGCTTCGGATATGTGTGAGTTAGAATCACATGTGATCCTTCTCTCTTCCACTCTCCCATTCAAATCCTCTCTCGCACACTACTTCCCCTTCGTTCCGTTCCATTCCACGTTGACCGTTCATTTCATACCATCGCTCAGAACCGATCCAGACCGTCAACCAGCGGAGGTCCTCACTCATGGTTTGGTCCAGTTCAGTACGTCGCGTCGTATGTGCATTCGTCGTTGATGAAGACTAACGGTACCGTGCTTATTCACTCTCTCTCGGATTGTATACTGGCTGTATACACATTCATACACATACACACACACTCCCAGCATGTCGAGCGAGACAGTAGTTGATTGAGGAGAGCAATATATCGGTCAACACCGGGATCAACTATCGCAGGCAGACCAGCGCCCGAGCAGGATAGCAGGACTTATTACTTACTCGGGTCGTCGGTGGTGGGTAATGAAAGGACACAATTTTGAAAAATAGAATCGCTGTGTTTTCGGGCTTTCATTCTCAGTGTCCGGTGTGTTTATTGTGGGATTGATTCTTATGTCTCCTTTTGTTTCCTTTATTTCATATTAATAGTCAGCGGAGTAGAGTGGGATGGGTGAGAAATAATCAGGCTTTCGAAGTTTCGAAAGGCTAGTGTGGGCGGATGTAATATATGTACACTACATAAGTGGTGAAGGTTTGGTTGGTTCAGAACAGAAAATTAATTCTTAGCTGATTTGAGTTAAGGACCCGCGAAATTCTATCGCTCAGTAGGGGAATTTGATGTACTAAAGTAGATGACAGAGTACGAGTAATTGTTCAATACTTGCGAAAATAAGCTAGAATATCGACATATCGTATAGGTTAAAACGCTACTCGAAATGTTACGGAATGCGGTTGACGGAAATATTTTTCTTTCGTATTCATGCTCAAAACATCGGCTTCAGATATAACGAATTAATCCATGAATGACCGTAAAACGTCCTTCTGGTTCTTTTTGCTATCCTACACTTCAACTTTTAAACTTCAAATAGGAAATAGGGAGTGACATTTCAAGATGTAGAATCTGGTTTACATTTTTAAAGGTCAGATAAAACTACTAGAATCTCATTGAATTAACGATAGTCAAAATTTATCTTCCGACTTCATTTGCAAGGTTGATTTTTTGCAGCGGCGAACAAATTTCTTTGGTGAGAATAAAGTTAATTACACTCAAGTCTTTTTTATGCGAGTTTACATACCGCATAACTCTAAAACTTCGCAAAAAAAACCGCATAACTCTGAAAACTCACAAAAAAAAGAATTATTCAGAAAATCACTTAAAAAGTCATAGACTGATAATTTGCTTAAAAAATCACCTGACTTTAAAAATTCGCTTGAAAAACCAACAAAACTTCCATAACTCTGAAAAAATTGCATAAAAAACCGCATAACTCTTAAAATTCGCGTAAAAAAACGCATAAAAACCGCAGAAAAAAGACCGCATAAAAAAAGACCTCAGTGTATAGTTGTTCAATCTGTTGTTTGTTTTCAGACGATTACATTGAAAAATTCTTGATGATCAACATTTTAACGTCTTTGAAATTTAGTTCCAATTTAGTTTATCTATCATTCATTAAGGGGAACTACCACACACAGAGGAATGAAACCAGTTTAAAATAACAAAACAGTCACTAGATTTTTAAATCTGATTTCTGTTCATTTCAAGCTGGAATATGATCGGTCTGAACCAATTTATCCCTTCATCATCAACAATTATGTATCTGCCTGATTTTAAGCGAAATTCTGTTCTAGGCTAAGAAAAAAATTATTTGTTTCGGCTGATATTATTGTGGAAATAAACTAACAATCTATTCAATGTCAGCAAAAGTTAGGTTGATGTCATTGGCAATGTATTTGTTCATTCAATCACTTTATATCAAGAAAAAAGTAGTTCATTTTAAGTATGACCTTTTTTGTGTAATACAACTAAATTTATTGTTAGAATATTTGTTATAAACCAAAGATTTTCTCCCACCCGTTGATAATCAAAAAAGTTTACACGTGTTGTGAATAGAAAATTTGTCTGCTACTTTCATTTCCTTGAAATTTTTAAACAATTCAAATGTAGGTATGGGTGATTAATAATATTACTTAAACTCCATTGCAATTCATAACTTTTTTTACAGTAAATATTTAAAGCAAGATCGGACTATCGGACTAATGGAGCACGGAATCATTGGATACAATAAAAATTTATATATATATATACCAGAACTTGAGTATCCTATAATTCGATCGTCTCACGATAAAAGAGTCTAACTGCTCTTGAGAGCACTTGTCAATTTAATTTAAATCGGACCAAAAGTAGTTTAAAAAATGACCTTGGGAATTAGTTTGAAAGAAATCTTTTTTTCATTAAAAACAAACAAAAATGTTTGATTTTAACAAATGAAAGCGTGAGTTGAAATATCAATCAAAATTAAAGTTATTATAAATGATGAGATAATTTATTTTAACTGAAAAGATTGTAAATTTAAGGGGGAATAAGGGATAATTTGAATCAAAAAACACTTTTCTTCTAATTTATTACGGAGAAACAGCTTAAGCAAATTTATTCAAACATTTTTTTACATTATAAAGCATTATTTAAAGAATATTTAGTTAAACTTTCGCACGGATACAAATCCATTGCCGGTACCATGATTAAGAAATCCCGAAATTCATGGAACATTACTTCTCATGCGACTATGCCTGTTAGTGATGAATTTGTGAGTAAATCTCATAAACATTTTCATGATTTAAATCAGTTTGCTCAGAATATCATTAATAATAGACATGATCTCATGAGAAGACACGTTTCATGATTTTCATTATTTCTTAATCATGGTACCAGCAATGGATTTTTATCTGTACGTATATAATATTGATAACTCAGGCGGTAACAGAACATTCCCCAAAACCTCTTTTGTGAATCACACGTTGCGCTCTGAAATCAAAAATGATCTAAAATTCACTAAAAGTACGTGTTATTTCTCCCCCCCTCCGTCATCCTCAAGTTATTATTTTGATTTTTTCAACAGTTAATGACATATTTAAGCAAAAAATGCGATCTTGCGCTAAATTTTTAGGTGAGAAACACCATAACATGAAAATGGAAAAATTTAAGAAAACGAAGAGGGGAGGCATTTTATACCAAGAAAGTATGTTCCAAATGTGAAAAGAATCGGTTCAGTAGATTTTGCAGGATCGTGTTCACAGACTTCGAAAAATTGGTTTTTTGAACAAAAAAAAAAGTGAACAATTTTTTTTTGGTAACTTTCATCAAATTATCAATCCCAGGCCATAAATTTTTTAAATGTCAAACTACTCCCTCCATCCCCGTTAAGCTACAGCACATATTAGCTTTATCAGTAGCTCGTTCAGTTCAAGCCGATTTTTCAGATTGCCTGGAATGCACAAATAAAATATTTGTTATGTCAAACAAAATATTGGTTGAAACAAACTAATCATCTGGGCAAAATGATTTATGTTCAGTTTTTGCAATGACTGAGTGGAAACATATATTGGAGAAGCTGAATGAATGAGAAAATCACAGAAAAGATAAATTAAGTTTACGTTTCGTCTTCAAATTATCATAGAAAAGATATTTTTTTGGAGAAAGATACGCTCAGAGACAGGACTCGAACCAGCGTTCTTGTGCATTCCGTGCATACGCGCTACCATTTTGCCATCCTATGCCTTGTGATAGACACGGCTCTAACACACGACTGGTAGCAGTGTAGCAGTTGAAGATTAGGTTATTTTTTAATCTACGCTCAGAATGAAGGAACGAAAAAACCCTGTTTACAGGAAAAGCTCTCCTTATGTCACTTGGTAGAAAAAAATGGGACAATAACAAATTCGTAAGCGACAAATTCCAGCCCGCTATTATAATTATTATTTCTAGTTATGTAGTCGTATACAAAGATCTGCTCACAAATAAAAGAATTGAGACAAAACTAGTGCTGTCATATAAGCAGCTCCTGACATTAACAAGTGACAGAATCTGGATCGACTAGCGCAGATTTGAGGCTCTGAACAAGTATGACAAACCATGGTAGGAAAAAACTGTGTGATTTAAAAAAAAACCTTATTTAACCCATCTAGTGGTGTAATGATGCCTTTCTCATATTACTTATATGTTCAAAAACATCACTAGAAGATTCTGTCAAGATTTTTTTCAAACTTGAATAAAATCAAAAACTTTCTATGGTATAAACTACCATCCTCTTTTCAATTTGTAGACAGTTCTGTCAAATTAATATAGATTAAAATGTGACAATCCTGCACACTATACAAAATTGAACGAGGCACGCTGTGTGCTAGGTGGTAGCTTTTTCTTCTTCTTCTTCCGTACCAGCACGTACCGATACGTACCGATTTTGCATTATTTAGTATGACAGTTTGAAAGTTTTGAAACTAATTGCCAAATAATTTCGGAACCGGAAGTCGGATTTGAATGAAATTGCACGGTATCTTATAAGATACTGAGAGCTTCAATTTTAATCCTGATTTGTGAAAATCAGTTCAACCTTTGTTGAGAAATTGAAGTAAGTTTCGGTTTTGGAGCTTTCCTTCACTATTACCTGTGCCTTCGGGAGCGGAAACCGGGGACCAGTAGTCCCAAAGCAGATTTGTATATCCGCTAACTAAAAATGTCTGCCGACTAGATGAATTTACCAGTAAATTTTATAAAAAATTTGCACCTCGTTTAGCCATCCTTTTTGAAAAAATGCTCATGAGATTTAGAATTTTTCACTTATCGCGCTGAAATACCAGAACCAAAAGTCTTTTCAAAGAATTTTATGACGGTTAAGAAATTTCCGAGAAAATTGAGTGCATTTTCTCATAGATTTGCACATATGGCTTTGTATTTCCGCAACCGAAAGTTGGATCGGGATCTATGGGACCTTTCATTTGAATCTAAGTTTCTAAAAATCGGCTAATCGATGTAACCTGGAAACGGTTGATTGTACATAAAGCGTAGGAAATCATTTGGGCCATCCGAAAAACGTACACTGAAAAAATTGGCTAAATTTTGAAAAATTTATTATTAGTATAAAACTTAAAATTGAACGTAGTGTTGGTGATTGCCGAAAACTTGACAGAAGCTGCTTGATTTTTATCTATATTGTATACAACATTTTCAATCCGGTAGAAGATGCTACAAGAACTCGAGTCTGTCAATGCATGAACCGCTAGAGATTTTTCCTACATTTCTTCGCTCCACTTCATACTCTGAGTATTTCACGGCCCTTAAAAAAATAACAGTCTGATAATGATTGGTGCTGTTTGGATTTTACCAAGAGAGAATCGCAAGTTGACAATTATCGCAGAAAATTGAATCGATGATTCGACTTGATGATTCTCATACTAGGTTACAATAATTCAAAACCCCTGTGTGAAGCATTCACAGACATTTTCATAGACACAACTTATACAAATGTTTTCTGCACAAAGTTTGAATAAGCGGCAATAGTAAAATAATTCTATCACAATTATCCACTGCCCATACAGAATCGGATCGCGAAACGAGAATAAGCGAGCGTATGTTGTTTCAGAGAGAATCCCCACAGCAGCGAGCTAACCTTCGATTCTCAGACAGTTCATCGAGAGAAATTCGTTCTCGCACTGGTGTCTATTTTATGTTAAATGAACCATGTCGATTGTTTTGTTGCTGCGATGATATCCGTCTCTCTTTGATGGCATTGATTCAATCGTGTGCAGAGTTGCTAGTGAGCGTTCTTTGATACGATAAAAGCCATCCTTGATTGAACGATTAAAAAACTAATTGGATATGCAGTTTCTTTTCAGAAACCGCTTCCATTTTTTTTTCAGTGAATAGTTTATTTTTGGAGAGCTATGGCGATCCCCTAAAACATTCTTAAGCCATTAACAGTTTCAGAGTTACAACGATAGGCAGATAGTGCAGTTTTGAGTCGAATGGGTCTGCCACATAAACGGTTTGTCATACTGAAGATGAGGGTAAAGTTTCATCCAAATTCGATTATGTGGAGTCAGATGACTTTTAGGAACCATTTATTAGATTTGCTTTTAAACAGGACATTTTTGATGTTTTGCATATAAAATCTTACCAATTTTTTAATAGTTATGGAATTTTTACGAACAAATTCAAATAAAGCAACCTGTTAATCATAGCTAGACAAAAGCCAAATTAATATACTTCGCAGCCGGTTCTTAGCATACAGAATCATCGCATGGCTAGTACTACGATCCTCCTGACACTATAAATCCTTCCAGGGCGGGGCTCGAACGTATAACAACCGGCTGATGAGACCAGCGCCCTATGCATTGAACCGCCAACCCGGTACATCATAGCTAGGAACACATTTGAAAATTTGGCAAAACAACTATATAAATTCAAGGTTATTTTTAGCCGGTTCTGGCGAAAAAGATGTCTTTTTTTAAATGTGAAATTTTTAATTTTTTTCTTTCGATTATAGAGGTTTTAACCTTAAGGTCATTCACCTCTTCGGACCAGAAAAACTATGTGCGAGGTTGAGAATCGAACCCAGACAGGCTACGTGAAAGGCTCTATCCGTCCATCCCTATTCCGGTTTTGCTAAGTAAAGTCAACTGCGCAACAATTTTTATTATTTGAGGACTTGATTCGAATATGTTCGCCTGTTTTACAGTAATAGCCGACTTTTGAACCGAGGTCCGGAAGGCTGAGTGCTATAAAAGTGTGTGTATGTAACAAAATGTGCACTCGATTCTCTTGGAACTCAAATGAAAGATCTCTTCGTGTCATAGCCTACTATTGAGTTTTATTCGAATGAAACTTCTGGTTCGGAAGTAACGGGGTAAAATGAGCAAAAATAAAAGCAAAAAAGTGCACTCGATTTTCTCAGAGATCGCTTAATCGATGTCCTTCAGCTGAGATTCAAATAAAAGCCCTTCTAGTCCCATAGTCTGCTATTGAATTTCATCCAAATCCAATTTTAGATTCCGGAGTAACGGGTTTGAATGTGCAGAAAATATATAAAAAAATGCATTCGATTTTCTCAGAGATTGCTGGACAAGCTTCACAAGCTTAGGTTCAAATATAAGGTCTTACAAATCCGTAGAACCCTACCGAATCCCATTCGAATACGGCTTCCGGAATTTCTCAGGAACAACTCGAACGACTTTGTTTGATAGTTTGTTTATTGTCCGGTAGTGTAAGATAAGACATCTTTCAACTTACAGGGTCCGGCACTCGAAGTGTAACCAACTTCAGACCTTCGAGCCTGGCGTCAAGGTAAATGCGACATATTATCGGGAAAGTATTCTGGAGGTTGCTTTGAAGCCGTGGGCAGACAAACATTTCGGTGGCAGACCATGGACGTTTCAGCAGGACTCGGCACCGTCTCACAAAGCTCGAGTGAACCAAGAATGGCTGAAAAACAACGTTCCGAACTTCATCACGTCCACACAATGGCTCTCGAATTCACCAGATGCGAATCCAATAGATTATTCTCTTTGGGCCATTTTGGAGAGCAAAGTCCGAACTAAAAGATACATCAGTCTCGAGGCGCTGGAAAAAGTTATTGTCCGCGAGTGGGCCAAAATACCTGCAAATCACATTCGGGCAGCTTGCGATTCGTTTTTTGACCGTCTCAAGGCCATAGTCAAGGCAAAAGGTGGTCATATAGAGCAAAAGTGAATTGATTCTGAATTTTGTATTATTTTTACACATTTTGTACTTTGAATTAAGTAAAAGTAATTTTCCAAACTGAATTTATGGCCTTTTTAACTGGTTACACTTCGAGTGCCGGACCCTGTAGATTCAAATGAAAAGTATTATGTTCGAATAAGTTGTTGTAGCACTTTATCCAGATCTGGCCTACGGTTCCAGAAATACAGTATATGTTCACAAGCTTAGACTCAAATAAAAGCTGCTACAGTTTCGTATTTTGCTTTTGACTTATATTCGAGTCAGACTTCCGCTTTCGGTGAAGTGTGTTTCAAATGTTTAACTTATAAACTTGGATCAAAATTGTTCATAAATCGGAAATATTATATTGGCGTAAGCCCAAACAAACTGTTTTGTTTTTATTCAAGATTCTAGGAAAAGTTTTTATGAGAATTTCTTAGTAATATTCATAAAAACATGAGTGATATGAGAAAGGTATGATTACACCACCAGATGGATTAAAACAGAGCTTTTTTGAAAAATTTGACAACTTGTTAACTGGAAAACTTGTCACAGGGTCGATTTCTGTAAAAAAATCTTCCCATTCAGCTTCGAGCATTGTGCTTCCAGTGTAAATCGTGTGACATATTTAGAGCTCTTTCTCCTCCTATCAACGCATTGGTTGAGGCCGATTGGGAGATTAATAGGTCCGATTTCATTTCTCTAGACATATCAATGCTGTCTCTTTCTAAAAAGCGGCAAATTTCAAGTATCGGACTAACATTTCTACAACTCCATAGTAGCACTTCCAACTGGGCCTTGTTTTATTAAAAGGACATGTTCATTTTGGACACAACTCTATGAAGCTCTGTGACTGTCAACAGTTACTATTATACAGAAAATTTCAACAGTCAAATGTTTAGATCTAAATTCACTGATCCTTAGTTTTCCTACAGAGTTGGACACAATGCCCTAACGACATCGATTTGGTTTGTTTGTTTGACAAAGCCGAACAATCCCTCTGCCAAATTTTGTGTTTTGACCAAGAAATTCAAAATCACAATCAATTCATAACGGATAGCATAAAAGGACGATTTGCTATAATAAACAATCGACCAAGGCCTAGGCTGTTTCCCTCCAAATTATTTTTTTCCTCCGAGATGCGTTCCAAGATTCTTTCCAAACACTATAAACTTGATACGAGAAAATTAATAAACAAGCCAGCAGCGTGAAGAAAAAAGCGACCCGATCGAATCCATCAGCATCCCTCCGGGATGATTGTGATTTTTTTTCCTCTTCCCGGTGCACAGGCATTGCACGCACGCAGGGTCCTTCGAGGCGAACCGTCTTAGGGGTAGTTGATTTTTTCTTGTTCTGTAGGTCTCTTCCTCGCCGCCGAAGAACAAATCGCCCCTGCCGGTGAAATAGGCAAAAGTACTGCGCAGGATAGAGGATAGAAAAAACACACACGGGATGAAAGCGCATAAATTGCTTTTTTCGAATTCTCGTCCCTGTCCCTTTCGTGGGTCTTAGAAGTACAGTTTTTTTTTTCTCGGCATTGCCCTTGCTTCCCGGGTCCATAAGGATCGTCGATGCGTAAGATGCGCTGTTCCTTCCCTGGCTTTTTTATGCATATTTTAATAGGCCTTCTAGCGCTGAGGGGGAAACCGGCACCGGGACTCGACTTGGTCTTCAGGGGGTAAGAAATAGAACCCGCGTGAGTGTAACGGTATTTTTTTCCTTGCGCGATTCACACGTGATTTTTTTAGGTGTGCTTGGGACAGGAAGATTTTTTTATTTCCATGCTCATCATTCATCCGAAGATCTTTTGTTATTAATATAAATCAAAGATATAATTAAGCATAAGCGAGTGAGAAAGCGTTTTTTTCCTTCTTTTGGGAGATGAGGTTTTTCCCGAGTTGGCTGAGGAAATGGGAATTCGATCTTGACGAGGGACCGTTGTTTTTGTACCTTTGCTGAACGGTTTTTGGGTAATCTTCGACGTGGCTGAAAGGGAAAAAAACGGCGATCCGCTGAGTGAGGAAGATCCTGTCCAGAAGGAGAGTGCGGCTAAAAAAAACTATCTCATAAAACACGCACTAAACACGCAACTTGCAGATACCAGAAAGACGATAAGCGGATGGTTTCTGGCAAAGGAAGAAGAGGGTCACTGATTGAGAGGAACAAAAAAAAATAGCAGTCAGGATGTGAGATTTTTTTCTTCGTATCCTTGGAACCCGTAGTGCAGCCGCAGAGTGAAGAGATTTTTAATTTGAATGAATTAATATTTCTGGAAAATGTATTAATCTTTATTTCCCCGTTGAGACTACCACCGATGGGTAAAAGTAGAGCTGGCACGGAGTCAGTGCTGCTATTTTTTCTAGTTGTAGTAGTAGTCAAGTCGCTGGAGCTGCTCGACGTTGCTAGAGTAACGGAAATTTTGCGTCTTGAAATACGCACTGAGTGCTTCGATTGCCACATGCACCGGAAATAAGCCCATCATCGCCTCCTGCGCCGAACAGTGTCCGATCGGTTCACGGCACGGAAGGATCAACCGAAAGGGATTCCTTTGTGGAGGCAGCAATGCAGCAGGATTCGAGAGTTAATCGATTTCATCTGTGTGTAGATTTCGTACGACGACAGTCGGTTGAAAATAGGATCACGGCAGGGTTTTGGCTTGTAGAAAGGACAATACTCCAGCAATGATAGCAATAATACGAATAAAAGTAATAATAATAGACGGTGAGAGGAAATGGATTTCAGCGCGTTCTGAGGAAGGAACAGTTGATAGATTCCGGTCGTTTGATTAATGGATGTTTTTTTGGTTTTGTTAGAGTATTGTTAATACTCTTTGGATTAGTTTGATGTATAGTCGTTTTCGGTTAGTCTCGATTTGTCCTAGTTCTCATCTGGCCATCCGTTTCGAGTATTGTTTTAAATTGAACTTCTAATTTGGCGTTAGAATAACTTGCAACTGTTACAGCGTACACAAACGAATAATTATTTTATTATTGAGATACGATTTGCTTCCAAATTTTAATTTTTTCCTTGTCTGTTTAAGTAATGCATCCTTCTTAGTTTCGAGGTCATAATTATCATAATTACATTACATTAGAAAATAGAAACGCAATAAAGGACAAAGTCATAACAAATACGTCGATTACATATAACCGAGTATTGTAATCGTTTCGTTATCAACACATCGGTTTGTTTTTTTAGTCACAATTTCTCTGTGTACAACTGTTTTCGAAACTTTTGTTTGCGAAGCAGAATACAAAATTTCTTTGTGACAGAGTATAACTAATTGAAGCCCGAAATTTAATATATATAATTTATTTATTAATTTATTAAACAAACTTCATCGGACTAATGTCTAAGTGGACTAACTGAGTGAGAAAAAGCCCATCTAAGTTGATACAATTTTATGTCATTCTCAGATACGTATAAAACCAAAAAAAAAACAATGTCTTGGCATTACATTCCTTTTGTGGAATATGGTCTTTCTGTTTCAACACACTTCGCAAGCGATTCTTAGCGTACAGAATCATTGCATGGCCAGTACTACGATCCTACTGACACTATTAATCCTTCCAGGTCGGGGCTCGAACATATGACAACTGGCTTGTAAGACCAGCGCCATATGCATTGAACTGAATCTTTTAAAAACAATCACAAAAAATTACATGATCAATACACAACAACTTAAACGCTAGTACAAACAACTAATGACAAATTGAATTATAACAAATTATCTATAGTCAAATTATTACAGATTGCTTGATTTTTTGAACGAAGCGGCTGGAAAGCTCTCCAAACTCAAACAACTCTTCTACTGCAGTGTATGTTCTTATGCATGCAGTAACTGGCTCATGGAACCGAATACAGTCCGATGGAATCTGTGCTGAAGCAGGTTTGTGTAGTGTAGTGATCTTTTCGGAACTCGAAAATTAAGGTCATTAGGCAGTTCAGGAGCATCAATCTCTCCGTTGATCAACTTAGTAATTAACAACGCCTGTTGAGTTTTTCTACGTCGCTTTATCGAGTCGTTTCCCAACAATTGGCATCTATCTGAATATAATGGCAAGTTTTGTTTATCTCTCCACTGTAAATTTCGTAACTCCATACCAACAATTCGTTTCTGCACTCGTTCAATTCTAAGGCTCTACGATAGTTGATGCGGACTCCAGATCACCGACGCGTTTTTGAGAATTGGTTAGCCGAGTGAGCAATACAAAGCGTTGAGGCAATGCGGGTCTTTAAAGTTCTTTGCAATCTTAGCGATTAAATCCAATTGACGTGTAGCTTTCGAAACGATATGTGACCGATGAACATCGAACGTCAGCTTAGAAACCAGCTATACACCAAGATCACACACTCGATCCACTCTAGAGATAATTGTACCATCAATGTTATAGTTTAATATGACTGGAATATGAAATCCGATGAAATGTAATACCTTTGCACTTGGTTACACTTATGATGAGTTTGTTTTTCTTGCACCAATTGGTGAACAATGTAAGCAGACATTGTAGCCGCCGGCAATCATCTACACTACGAACAACGAGGTACAGCTTTAAACCATCTGCGTTGACTGATTTGCATCCAGCTCTCAAAAAGCAACGCCACATCGTTGAAGAATAATACGAATAACAAGGGTTCTAAATCACTTTCTTGTGGAACACTTGAATGATTCGAAAACTCGGATGATGTTCTGTCAGGCCCGTGCGAAGGGGTTGGATTAGTTTGGGGACTTTATCTCCTCCCTTAATGTGGAGAATTTTTCAACATTAAGTACCATGAACAATATAGTACTTATATAAAAGTGCAAAAAAACTTGATTCATACTTCGTTCTCAGAATTTGTAAACAGTGTCAATATTGTGGATGTCAAAATTTTCTTTCAAATCTTTGCGCCTTCCCCACCTTTTGAACACTTTCCCTCTGCCCTGCTCCATTTAACTAATCCACCCAATCTCCCCCCTCTCCTCCTTCAATGATTCCTGCGCACGGGCCTGTGTTCTGTGGTCTATTTTAACGCGTAATTTCCTATCGGAAAGATATGAGTCCAACCAAGATACGAGTTGACAGATAATTTACAAAGAATTGTCAACATTATTTTGTTCAAAGCATCCATTTGTGTTTTTGCTTCCATACTAGTTATGCACTGGGATGTGAAGGCCAACAAATTCGTTGTAACTGATTTCCCAGGTATAAAACCATGCGGATCGAATGAAATATTATTCGTTGCGCGATCCAGAATGGCAACGCTCACAATTATCTCGAATAACTACTTCATAGCTCTTTAGTTTCCAATATATATTTTGGCTTTCAATTTATTTTCTTAACAAGTGAACACTCAATTAGTGTTAGTATTAGTGTTTCTTTTAATATGACTACTTTATCATTCGGAAATTTACCGCACTTTGGTTCATGTCGTTATTGGCCTGCATAACGTTTGAATGCAATGAAATTGATGTTCACATACTTAGAAAACCCAAACCTTAGATGTATACAAGGTAAAAATCGTCTAAATTTAGGTTTATCGTTTTATTCAAATCATTTAAATAACTACGTTTTATTAATTATTTAGTCACCTGTAAAATACATAATTTTTTTTGCAGGACCGAATGCAAATACTGCCAATTTGATGGAAGCGATCTTCGGTGAAAGTTAGAGTTAATGTTTAAGTACCTGTAAGAAAAAAGAAAAGTATGTAATTAGTTAAAGCGTTAAAAAGCTGTATCGTGTGATTATTTGATATCAGTACTATGTAAATGTAGGTAAGAATGATACGAAATTATTATAGCCGTTTTTTTTCTGTGTAGATTTACTATCAAAGAAATTACAGGGTCCGGCACTCGAAGTGTAACCAATCAAAAAGGCCATAAATTCAGTTTGGAAAATTACTTTTACTTAATTCAAAGTACAAAATGTGTAAAAATAATACAAAATTCAGAATCAATTCACTTTTGCTCGAAATGACCACCTTTTGCCTTGACTTGATGACTTGAGAGAGCGAAGGAGTTGCTTCGTTTGGCCGGAAGCGGTCAATTTCCGAACATTGTATTTTCTGACGAGTAAATTTTTCCAATTGAGCAATTCGTAAACTCTCAAAACGATAGGGTTTACTTGACCGACCGTTCATACGAGAATTTGAGTCATCGATTGGCCACCAGGAGGCAGCACCCGCAACAGATAATGGTTTGGGCCGCTGTAACCGCAGATGGGCGCTCTCCAATCGTTTTCATCGAGCCTGGCGTCAAGGTAAATGCGACATATTATCGGAAAAGTATTCTGGAGGTTGCTTTGAAGCCGTGGGCAGACAAACATTTCGGTGGCAGACCATGGACGTTTCAGCAGGACTCGGCACCGTCTCACAAAGCTCGAGTGAACCAAGAATGGCTGAAAAACAACGTTCCGAACTTCATCACGTCCACACAATGGCTCTCGAGTTCACCAGATGCGAATCCAATGGATTATTCTCTTTGGGCCATTTTGGAGAGCAAAGTCCGAACTAAAAGATACACCAGTCTCGAGGCGCTGAAAAAAGTTATTGTCCGCGAGTGGGCCAAAATACCTGCAAGTCACATTCGGCCAAACGAAGCAACTCCTTCGCTCTCTCAAGTCATCAAGTCAAGGCAAAAGGTGGTCATATCGAGCAAAAGTGAATTGATTCTGAATTTTGTATTATTTTTACACATTTTGTACTTTGAATTAAGTAAAAGTAATTTTCCAAACTGAATTTATGGCCTTTTTAATTGGTTACACTTCGAGTGCCGGACCCTGTATTATGCAGAATGATTTTTTCCTGAAACAAATTCAGCTAAATTAGTAATGACATTAATGATATGTTTTGACATAATTTTAATCTTCTGACTTGAATATTCAGATGGATTGCAACGCTCTTTTAAAATGCGTATTTCGAGACGTGAATTCACATGGTTTTTTTCGTACTTTAAAAAAGTCACTATAAAAACGATATTGTCGCCTACACACGAAACTTCATATATTTTCGAAACATCGCTAGAAGATTCTGTGAAGATTTTTTTTTCAAACTTGTCTAAAATGAAATACTTTCTTCAGGTATAAACTACCATAACCTTGTAAATTTGTAAACAGTTAAGTCAAGTTAATGCAGATTTAAATGTGACAATCCTGCACGCTATATAAAATTGAACAAAGCACGCTGTGTGCTAGGCGGTGGTGTTTTATTCTTCCGTACCAGCACGTACCGATATGTTCCGATTTTGCATAATTTTGTATAACAATTTGAAAGTTTTGACACTCATTGTCCTATAATTTCGGAACCGGAAGTCGGATTTGGATTAAGTTGCACAGAATCTTTTAAGACACTGAGAGCTTTAATTTGAATCATGATTTGTGAAAGTCGGTTCAATCGTTACTGAGAAATCGAAGTGGGTTCCGTTATTGGAAGTTTTCTTCATTATTACCGGTGCGTTCGGAACCGGAAGCCGGAGACTAGTAGTCCCAAAGTAGATTTATATATCCACTACCTAACAATGTCTGCCAACTAGATGAATTTACCAGTAAGTTTAAAAAAAATTTCTACAAAGGAAACAATTATTCGTCTCTTCGGGCCAGACAAACTTTTTGACCCTATGTGCAGGGTTCCCGTTCCCAAATTTTTCCCTATAACTAAAACGATTCTGATTACTTGTCTAGCCAGCAAACATCAGCCCAGGTAACATCTAATGAACCAAAGCCTAAGAAGTAGTCAGACGACTTGCTGGCTTTCCGTTAAGTAAGTGAAGCATCAACAATTTCGTTCTGAATAATCCGTGATCCTCGAAATAGTTTAAATTATCTAAATTAACGTCCCCTAAAAAGCTTCTAAGTCCTACAAAGAGAGGCGACAACTTACTGATATTGGAAAACTCAAACAGGTATAATTGTGACTAAGTGAACAAATTCTTTCTCTCAATTCTGCTAGTTAACCAACCATGTCTGGACAAATATGTAATTTGTCCTCTACTTGTTGACTAAGGAGTGTATCGAAAAAAAAGCTGTCTACAAATTTTTCTTTCAAATTATGATTTTTTATTCAAACTCAAAATTGATCCTTTATTGTACGACGTAAAACTTGACCATAATGAAAACCGGATGAAATTTGAGTTATTCCTTCACGAATTTTCGAACTTTTGATCGAACGCTCTTCATCAAGTTCCGGACGCGACATTTTGAAAACGCAGAGTTTCAACCGCACAAACAAGTAAACAAACGAAACCTGACAGCCAAACGCACAGCATGCTGTGATCTGAGCATAAAAACCATCACAAATACATGCATACAACAGAACTGTATGAGGATAGCTTATGTCGTTTTCGCTTGAGAAAACTGAAAATGACCCAGGGTAGTTTCATCAAACAAACACTTTTCACGAAACTGTGTTGATTTCGCACTTAGCAACGGGGGTTTGAGTAAAACTGATGTAAAAAACAGGTTCGAAACTGACTCGATATTCAGTTCAACAACGTTGAAACTAGGTTCGAAACTGACTTCAAACAAACGGTTCGGCAGCAGTTAGAGTGGAAACTAGGTTAGGTTTGGCATCAAGTGAAAACGACATTATTTTCGATACACTCCTTATGTCAGTGTCTAAATTAGAATGTCAATACGGAATTGAGGAATAGCTAGTAGAATTGAACTGATGACTTGAAGGGTTTGGTGCTTACTGACACATTCTACTTAATAAGACGAAAAGAAGAAAATTATTTTATCATTTTCTGCACTGCACAATACACATACAATTGCAGTATGATTTGTCTTGTCTCCGTTGACCAAGAATAGTTCCTTAATAGTGTCATTGCTTGATTCGATGCCTGCTTATTGTTTAACAACTGAGGGGAACTCAGGTGGTTCACAGTGTTCAATTAAAGGTGGCGACATTCAAAATACTATTTTTGGTCAAAGTAAGCCATTAAACCGTTCCTCTGGCAAGATGAGCAGAAAAACTTTTTAAATCCGAAAAGGAAAAAATCTCGTTTTCCACTATGCAATTTAGTTTCATCAGTAGGTTTCTTGTTAGTACACAGATTCCAAATATCTCATCATAATTCCTGGTCCGCTGAAGCATATTTCATTCCGATATGGTACCAACCATTCTCGTGTTTCGGACATAATTTCGCCGATCCTTCTCCTCTTCGAGTCCCTCTCGAACTGCCTTATTGATTGGATTGAAAGAAAAGCGAAAGTGATGAACTGTGCCTGTGCTTTGCTCGCAGATGGCGACAGAGTCTCTGTACGTGTGAGTGTGTATGTGCGTGCACTGTGATGAGCTAAGCAGCAGCTCTAATCGCTTGAAGATACGCAAATCGAGGTCTCTCATTTCAACGGCAGCTGGTCACTGTTCTGCGTCTCACATATTCGGCATTCGGATCGAAAAGGGACATTAGGCAAATTTTCGACTGGAAAGTCGAACGATAGTTTCAAGTATGATTGATCGACATCGGTATCTTTTTCCTGAGGCAAACCTCCTGGGATATGAATTTTATGGTTGCTTTTAATGTCCTTGCCATGGAAGACCTTCAGGAATGGGATCACTCTTGGAAGAAGTGGCGACGGATTGAGAGGACGACGAAATTCGGAGCGTTACTAAGATACCACCCGTATTTTCTTTTTTCCTCCCGAACGGTCATTTATGGGACGTAAAACGTTTTTATTGAGTTCGAGTTACGTCATTTGCACCTCACTGCACTGAAAAGTGACAACTTGGCGACACTGTGCTAGCGATTGCGGAAGGGGCGTCAACGAATTGTTTACGATCTGTTTATTGCTGACCTAGTCTAAATTGTGAGCCGACAAGCCGACAAACAGTGCGACACTTTGTTCGAACATTTACTTGAAACAAGGATGGGTTTCAGCTAAATCGCCATGCTTGAAATGAGATTCGAATATACAAGACAAATCTCACAATATATTTCAAACCATTCTCTATTTAAGGTAACAAAAACCACCAGATGAACTGACCTTTAGCGATGGCAAACTCGTATTGCAAAGAGGTAGTTTGACAAGAGTGAACTCGTGATGTGGTCTGCACCCATTAAAGTGAGCTGACCGCACGATTCCGTCGTTCAACTGTTACTATGGGTCGGTCAGTTTGGATGGAGGATAGCCGACCATTGAGCAGTGTCTTGTTTGCTGGCAGTCATCTCGATACGGACAGAAACGTACGGAGGTCAATGTAAGGGCATGTTTCGAATGTTTTGGGTCCGAAGATGAATAGATATTGTAAAGTTTCTAATGTTTTGAAATGAAATGCAAAATACTGGTTTAGTGAAATGTAACGTCTTGATTTTACAAACAGATTTTCTGGTTAACAAAACTCCAATTTTCAACCAAAATACTGACCTTCGCAAGCTGATAGTTTATCCCGTATTTTTCGAATCATTCGGATTCTGAGATTGAAAAACTGCTCATGTTCCGAACCAATCCATCTATTGATCTGTAATTTACTGGGACTTCCACACAGATAAAAAATTTACATTTATTTTCATGCACATATTTGGAGCAGGCAATTGAATGGAAATTTACAGAACAATTGAATAGAAATTTACAAACATTTACATTACAAAACGAAGCGGTTTGTAAATATACAGTCTTGTTCAATGAAAAACTAAATGAATTTTAATGTAATTTTACATCAATCATGGTTTTAAATCAGATTTTCGTTTCAACTGATGTCTATTTCATAGTACTATCGGTTTACATGTCGTGTAAGTTTCATCTTTTCTTTCTGTGCATGAAAACAAAAGTGCTCTTAGGAAAGCCTATTTGTCATCGATCAGAACAATAAGGAGTTTAAAGTGTAAGGCGGATATATCTTCGATTATCTTTTCTCACAACTTTTACAAAGAGGATCTCAGAATCGTCATGTTTAAAAACGGATATTCGTAATCTCTTGATTTTAAGTCGCATGGAGTTTGCAAGCTTCCTAGCTTCTGAATTACTCATTTGGCTTTGAAGAATTTTTACACGTCTTCTGTCAATTCCTTTCGCGTTGGGAACGTGTCTCGATCAAGTAAAGCTCTCCATTCAGCATCTCCGAAATCCTTCTCTTTTCTACGATCTTTCTGATGTTCGATGAAGCGAAATCACTCGCGATTCGTTTTCACTAAGATAATAAGCAGCCAAAAGCCGATCGCACAGGGCTACCACATATATAGATGGCAGTTCAATTTGAACTGCTTTAAGCACTGATGAGCCGAAGGCGAAACGTGAAGAAAGCTGAAATAAAATATGTGCTTTTCTGTACAAACCAAAAAACCCCTAAATGTTCACACTCTGCGGCGACCAGTAGTCAGTCGTCACTCGTTTTCGTTCTAGCCATCAGAAAGGATATAGCATCTCGGTGCAAAATCCAAAAAGTCGTTACACAAATAGTGTAAACTTTGCGTCTGCTTAGCGGTTCAAATTGAACTGTTAGGCGGAGATGGCAGTTCAATTTGAACTGCTTTAAGCACTGATGAGCCGAAGGCGAAACGTGAAGAAAGCTGAAATAAAATATGTGCTTTTCTGTACAAACCAAAAAACCCCTAAATGTTCACACTCTGCGGCGACCAGTAGTCAGTCGTCACTCGTTTTCGTTCTAGCCATCAAAAAGGATATAGCATCTCGGTGCAAAATCCAAAAAGTCGTTACACAAATAGTGTAAACTTTGCGTCTGCTTAGCGGTTCAAATTGAACTGTTAGGCGGAGATGGCAGTTCAATTTGAACTGCTTTAAGCACTGATGAGCCGAAGGCGAAACGTGAAGAAAGCTGAAATAAAATATGTGCTTTTCTGTACAAACCAAAAAACCCCTAAATGTTCACACTCTGCGGCGACCAGTAGTCAGTCGTCACTCGTTTTCGTTCTAGCCATCAGAAAGGATATAGCATCTCGGTGCAAAATCCAAAAAGTCGTTACACAAATAGTGTAAACTTTGCGTCTGCTTAGCGGTTCAAATTGAACTGTTAGGCGGAGATGGCAGTTCAATTTGAACTGCTTTAAGCACTGATGAGCCGAAGGCGAAACGTGAAGAAAGCTGAAATAAAATATGTGCTTTTCTGTACAAACCAAAAAACCCCTAAATGTTCACACTCTGCGGCGACCAGTAGTCAGTCGTCACTCGTTTTCGTTCTAGCCATCAGAAAGGATATAGCATCTCGGTGCAAAATCCAAAAAGTCGTTACACAAATAGTGTAAACTTTGCGTCTGCTTAGCGGTTCAAATTGAACTGTTAGGCGGAGATGGCAGTTCAATTTGAACTGCTTTAAGCACTGATGAGCCGAAGGCGAAACGTGAAGAAAGCTGAAATAAAATATGTGCTTTTCTGTACAAACCAAAAAACCCCTAAATGTTCACACTCTGCGGCGACCAGTAGTCAGTCGTCACTCGTTTTCGTTCTAGCCATCAGAAAGGATATAGCATCTCGGTGCAAAATCCAAAAAGTCGTTACACAAATAGTGTAAACTTTGCGTCTGCTTAGCGGTTCAAATTGAACTGTTAGGCGGAGATGGCAGTTCAATTTGAACTGCTTTAAGCACTGATGAGCCGAAGGCGAAACGTGAAGAAAGCTGAGATAGATTAATCTGCATTTTACAGATTTTTCAGATACATTTGTGACCAAGATTCTGTATATGCAGATTACAGATTTTTGGCAAACAATACAGATTTGTCCAGATTTTTGATAGCATGGATTAAAAATTGAATAAAGATCAAGTTAAAATATATTAAATAATGGTATTGATTATTTTTTCAAAGTGAAAAAATTATCCTGATTGTGTGTAATTCTAAAAAGAGGATAAAACTAAATATAAAAGAGTATGTTAAGGACAGATGTTCTATCTGCTGATAAAGATTTGTTTATGCTTACTTTTATTTACAACTAGTAAAGTGGAATTGCTTATGCTTTCAAAAATTGCTTCTTATGATGGCCTCGGCCATAACGTAAGGTAGTAAAGAAGAAAGATCGCCAATTTATCAATCAGATTAAGTTTCACTTTCAGATTGGATTTTGAAAGTTTTTCATCAAATCGTTATTTCGAGAGGCTCCAACGCAAAAACAACTTCCAGCGTTTTTTCAACTACAAAATCATAAAATTCAGACTAGAAAAAGTTTTGGTTCCATTAAATTTGGGTTCTAAAGACTTTTTCATTCCGTTGTGCTTCGATTTCTTATCACTTCTATATACAGATTTTCAATGCAGGTTTTCGAGCTCCTGATACAGATTTACAGACTTTTCTTCTGAAAAATGCAGATTTAAATGTGGCAACCTTGCATTCAAAAGTATTAGAAGGGTTTAAGCGGACGAAAGAAAGGCTTAAATTCTCACATTCAAAAGAGAATAAGTTTATGTTTTTAATCAGATATTTTTTTACCAACTCAAATCTATCAGTACTTACCCCTAGAGACATCTTTTGGAAAACGGTAGAGGTAAGGTCATTCAGGGGTTAGCCAAATTTTGTGCTAGGGCACATAACATAGGGTAGAGGTAAATTTGGTTCACCTGATGCGTTTTAGGGGGCATTTATAAAAATACCCAACGATTTGTTTATTTCGATCGCTGCCACGTTAAAGGCGTCTGTAACTGAAATAATTTGTCAGATCCAACACAAAAAACCCGTTCTTAGTCTACCTAGTGGTGTGATAATGTCACTGCTCCATCCGACTACTTTTCATGTTCCAATCGATGAGAAATGAGCTTTCTAACGAGCATTTTTGTTTTCATGAAAAGCCCAATAATTTGATTCATACTTGGATTGATTCGGAAGATTTCCCAGTATCAGAATCCGAATGATGCCAAAAATACGGTATAAACTATAAGCTTGCAAAGGTCAGTATTTTGGTTGAAAATTGATGTTTTGTTAACCAGAAAATCAGTTTGTAAAATCAAGACGTTGCATTTCTTTAAATGAGTACTTTGCGTTTCATTTCAAAACTCTAGAAACTATACAAAATCTATTCATCTTCGGACCCAAACCATTTGAAACATGCCATTTCATCTCAGAGGAATTTTGGTGCATTGAAAAACACTACGTAACCTGTAACATCACATCTCTCGAAACGGAAATGTTACCCACAACCCTTCCAAATTCGATTGACATTATTGACTTCCAAATAGGCCTAAGTTTTTCGAAATTTGTTGAGTCATCTTCGACAAAATTCAGCTGACAAAAAATTTGCAGTTAGTCGGTTACGTCCCTTATACCATTATATCTCTGGAACCAGGAATCGCCGCCATTTTATCTTCGAACTTGATGTACAAATCAATAGTAGCTATCAAACGAGCCCAAGTGTGTTGAAATCGGTCAAACCATCGCTGAGAAAATTGAGCGGAAAAAATCAACGCGTTTTGTCGCTTACGCCACTTATACCGTAATGGTATAAGTATCTCCAGAACCGGAAGTGCCGGCTATGTGATCTTTGAATTTTATTCACAATTCAATAGTAACTTTCAAACTAGCCTAGGCTTGTTAAAATCGGCGCAGCCATTCCGAAAAATAGAGCGGTAAAAACAACGCGTTTTGTTGGTTACGTCACTTGTACCATTACATATATCTCTGCAGCCGGTAGTGTCAGCCATTTGATTTTCAAACTTGATTCACAATTGTAGAAAAAATGTAGTTATAGTATATTTTCGCTATTACACCCATTTTTGCTATTACACTCATAATTACTTCTCCAGCCGTGAGGCTTGAGTGATCTGAAACGGAAAATCAGCGATACAAAAATATTTTCGCTATTAAATATTAGTTTCTTGCAGTTGGTGTCTTCACATAAGTTGTTTGCAATCAACTGGTGCATTTTTTGATGTGAAAAGTCTTTTGGGTGGTCCATGTTTGAATTAAAATCTGGAATCCAGCTTTCCTAATCGAATCGAAAAATTAATGAATTTCACAACGGAGTTGTTGAAAATTTTATTTTGTGCAACTTTGCTGAAGAAATCACTTTCCTAGCTTTTCGTTTGATTTTTCAAGTTACATCAATTTGTCGGAGTGAAGAATGGGTGGCTCTTGAAAGATCACTTTTTCATCTAACATTCTTGTGAGAAGTTCTTCGGAAAAGTTGTCTTCCGAAGTGGTCAAGTTAATTATTGCGCACAATTTAGCTCAACAAAGTTTTTTAATATAAGCTTCCATCAAAAAGTTATAACTAACTCTTGAATAACCCAATTTCTCATATGAGGCCCAAACATCTGAACAGTCGACTCCATTTGTAAATTTTGATCGTTTTCACTACATTCTAATCTTTAAGCAATCAAATCCGGATTACTGTTACTTGATGTTTAAAAGTACTTTTATCGTGTTCGACAAAATCGAATATTTCCTAACCAGGCACGCTCCCTTTGAACCCACACCCAAACAGCTGCTTTATCCGAGAAAATCGTTTTCGCGCCTCGCGGTTCGCATGTTTTTCTTCCTAGCTCAGGCATTTCTCCTCGAATGTTACTCTAAGTAAAAATGTTTAACTTGTACAACGATATCGTAGCTTGGTAATGAGACTGGCAGGCTTCACGCAGGTGCAACGAAGGGTTATTGCTAAATATCTGAGCTATTTTTCTTCTCTGACTAGCTAATTATAATTTTTTTCATAAAAACTGCAATTCATTCACTGCTACATGGGCTACTGATGGAACAGGACGTACAAAGCCTTATCAGTTCCTGAAGTATTTATTAACACTATTGAGTTAAGATTTGTAATACTTTGCCAGAGATTTTGAAAGATTTGTAATGCTTCAAATGTACACGTGTTTCAACCATTAATTTTTCTTCTCTCAGAATGAAATGTTTAAGCATACCTTATTATGCCTTTGCCTCCAACTAGCTAAAGAGCTTAGAATGATATTCGTGAGGATGAATTAAGGGCTAAAATAGCTAAACAGAATACTTAAAATTGTCACCCGTATGAGCAGGGAAATTCTAATTGAGCTATTTCCAACGTCAAAATAATAGCCCACGAACATTGAAACTTAGAATACAGTGACTAAACTTAAAATGTAGGGTAAGGGCTCCCTATTTCATCTCAGCTCAAATTTTCATCTCATTCCTTCACCTCATAACTTTGAACATTAATCATATCTTTAAACGTACCTGAACAAAACTGTGGAACGTTCTAAAACATTTATTCTAGGTTTTGCCACACTTTCCAATTGAAAAAATAGATAAAAAACCTTCAACGATCGCTTTTTTCATTTATAATGAACTCATTTTTAGATTTAGGAACCACTTTCGTCTGAAGTTTTACAATTCATCATGTTTCTGAAAATTTACTAATCAATTCGTCTTAAAACATGATCACTATTTCACATAATTAAACCACTATTCAATGTTGGATGACTTTATTATTAGTAATGTTCACTTTCCACTTGTTTATTCAACGATTAAAGACTTCTGAAATTACCTGATAAGCAATAAAAACAATGAAAAATATGAGATGAAAATTTGCACTTGATTCACTTGATTGCGCTTTGTTTTCATCTCATTTCGTATCGCAAGGTTGCCAAGTTTTCTCATAATGTTAAATAAAAAAGTTTATTTTTTCTTCTTTAAATTATCATCAGCAAGTATTTTTTGGTATCCGTGACAGTAGTTTGATTATATTATTGATATTTATCTATATATATAAAAATGCAGAGATCATTCTTTGTAATCGCATCACGTGAGAACGGCTGGACGGATTGAGATGCTTTTTTTTTGTTTGATCAGTTTTTACCCCCACCGGGTTCGTACATCAAAAAAATTAGAAAAACTTACCGGAAAAGTGGGAAAAACCAATAAAGTTATTTTGTATGGACAATGGAATTTTCCACTGAAAAAGTCGCCAATGATTGCTAGATCATCGATAGGTGTTTGGCGCATAACGAGTTGCATAAGTGTTTGGCCGTCGAAGAAAGGAATACTAGATCGTTGAAAGAATCATTTGGCGCGCAACGAGTTGTTTTGTGTGAATTCATGTGGTTCGTCATTTCGAGCCACGTGCTTAATTGGGTATCAACATTATTGATTTCCAAATGATTCAATGATGGAACGCATATGGGTGTTCTAGCTATACCGTAAACATGATCAAAAGTTCTGATACTGTTTACCAGAAGATGCATTGTGTGCAATGTAATCAGTTAGTTGTTTATTGTTGGCCATCGTAGGCGTGAGTTGAACAAATCACCTTATAAATAGAACGATTTTTGTACGAATCAATGATAAGTTGCTGCTGTTTAAATAATGAGATCAATCATAGAGGTTTGCTTTGAATTTAGCATGCTGAAGTTCGTTCGCGTCGGGTAAATTCTGGTGGATTGAAAGCCATTAGTTGTGAGATTTTATGCATTGACTCGAACGATAAGCTGCATACTGGTACAATCACTCCTCATCTTCACTCCTCTATAACAGAAGAACTGCACATTATTTTCATATAAAACTTTCTGATATAGATTCTCAGTTCCGAACTCCACCATTCATTAATTGTAGGTGGGGTACTAAACAAAATTATTTGGTGTTGACTAATGAGATGACTATTGATAAAGCTATTAAACGAATGCAGTGTTCATGTAAAAGTTAATGGATACAATATTTAAAAGAATGGTAACTTGAACTTTCGAATGTCCAAGAATTACTCATTTTATCATTCGATTTTTTAACAATATTAAACTAACCATAGTACTCAAGGAGGAGTAAGGATTTGAAGATAAAGTGCGGAAAATTCGACGTAACAACGTTCATTTAAGTAAGAAGAAGATTTCTCGCATCTAAACTTTCACCGTCTACCAGAGGAGTCGAACTTAGCGATGCGAAACATCCGAGTCTCTGATATGTTAAAATTTTTTTTGCCCACCACTCCCCCACACCAAAAAATTTACTAAATAGTTACTGACTGACCAGAAGTCATACATTAAAAGTAAAAATAAAGTTTTATCGCTAAATTGTTTCTTCCTGTGATTGTCACGCTACGAACATTCATCAAACACGATTAAATAATATCACCAGACTAGCGAAAAGTGACGAACTACAAGTCGCGAGGGCAGCTTTTGTAAATTTGTTCTAATCAATTTAAAGTAGTCATCTCAGTTATTTTTGCTTCACTTTTTATTCCATATGTCGAAACCATAGTCTGAGAGAGATCAACAATCGCTATTCGATGCACCGACTCAAAAGATGATTCGCGGTGCATTCGCTTTATTTTTGCGTAACAAAAGCTTTTAACATATTCACAATATTTTTATGAATTCATCGCAACCAAGTAATCAGTAAAATAATGGAAAGATACATTAACAGCATAACGTTTGACAATTCTACTGTCCGAAAACATAAATAAAAAAAAACGGGCGAGACGAAGTTCGACGGGTCAGCTAGTATATAAATAAAACTGTTTCGGATTCTAATATTACCAAATAGAGCGTGTTAAATACTAATCAAATAACCATTGTGACAAATCTAGTAGCACTGGTTTCTTTCCGCTATACGTCACCATAACACTGTTAAATGTGTGTGTTTCATCGGCTGTGCACAGAGATGCCAGATATTTTCATAGAAAATATGTATCTGCTCTATCTGTTTTCACTAATAAAATGAATCAAATTCAAATTCAAATCAAATTCAAATTGGTTTTAAATTTTAATATAATTGTTTATCAGTGTTCATCATCAAACATTTGCACAAAAGATTTCTATTTTAACATGTGATTTGTCCGTTGATTATTAAACTTTTAAAGAAGTACTGTAATCAAATACTAATAGATACTCAGAGAGAAAAGTCTAACGTTTTACTTCTCACTTTTTATGAACCTTTACAAATCTGTATTAAATTTAGAAAATCTGTAATCTGATTTAAGGAACGCGAACGCAAAAATCTGTACAATACAGATAAATCTGTATGAATGGCATCTCTGGTTCTGCATTTTGTTTTTAGAATGGCTAATGCCTTAATAGTAACAATTCTTTTTTTTAAGTTCTCCAAATTAACTGCAGAGTAAAATTTTAAATTTGAAACGAAAGGTAATTAAAACGATCCAATAAATTGTAAACTGTCGAAATGATTCCAAACTGTTTTTTTTTAATATCGTGTGTTGTGTTATAGTTGGCATTAGGCCCTTTTTAAGGAAAATTCTGACATTTTGAACCTGAGAGTGTAATAGTGCAATATTTTGGTTTTGACTGATGTCGCCATTGCTAATTTATGGGAATATTAAAGGACCAACGATAGGATGAATACAAAACCTTTGAGATGAAATTGTGAACACAGTAGTGAACATATCAGAAGTGTTTTTAGCTGATTTTTTAATTATTATTTTGATTTCCAAGGAATGTGAATCAATTCCCAATGTGGAGCAAGGCGAATTAAGCAGAAATATGAAAAAATCGTAGTGATTTTGGTGGCTAAATCAGGTTTTTATGGTAACGTCCTTACAAATGAGATGAAATGGGGAGCCCTTACCCTATTTGAATTATCTCTGAGTTAACACGATTAACGGTTTCGAAAAGTATATTTCTATTGTTGATGCATACCAAATGAATGACACAATAAAAAAACGATGCTTTTCTAGCATTTCCAATAAATTCACAAAAAATTTCTAAAGCTTGCCTAGAAGATATAAAAATTTATTGGATACGTTTACCTACATAAGTTGTATTTTCTACAAATTGCGGAATAATAGCAAAGAGTAAAAATTTCTGAAGTGCACCCCCCACCCCCCCCCCCCCCCCCATTTTTTACGAGGTAATTTTTCGCTAAGTGTTATCGTTTTGTAGTATTCGTACCTACAAACATGTTCGTGAAATATTTCGTCTAGTTACTTAAATACTTATATAACTTTTCATTGTAATGCTTCCTGAAACTTAAGTTTTTTTTTTCGAATTACACAAAAATTGGTAAATCGATAAACAACCATTTTTTGCATAGAATGAAAAAAAAATTGTTTAAAAATGTGGAATTTTACTAAACTTTTCATATATATTATCCAAAGAAATCGAAATTAAAGTACCTTCTTCACACGATTTTTCTTTCTTTTAAATGTTAAAATGCTACATATATTGTTAGTTTTCATAACCAGCAAAAAAAAATTTGTGCTCAAATAGGGTTTTTAAAATATTTGATTTTTTCTGTGTACGCTGTATGCGATGTCGTCGGTGCGGTTGAAGTGAGCTGCGACAGGTTTGGACAAGTAGGCGGTCCCGCTTATTCCATAGCAAACTTTTTTTTCCATGTGAGGCTGCGAAAAAATTCCATTCGGCGCTAATTTTATAATCTTTCAGTCAGTTGTCATGTGTTCGAGCTCCGACCTAATCATGCAATGGTGCTGAACACAATGAAGCAGCTGTGAAGTCTATTGAAACAAAAGGTCAAATTCCACAAATGGAATGTAATACCAAGGTTTACCTTTTCATAAAATATGGAACGTTTGCAATGCATTCAAGCTTAGTACACCGATAAATTCATCCTGAAAATGAAGATCTGGCAAGGATTTTGTAGCTGTGGACTCTAAACCAAGCAATATCAGTTATTAGCTATAGCAAACAAATCAACTCTATCATCGTAAGTTTTTTGAATCCTATGTGAAATTCTAACCTGATTTGGTTTGCTGTCATTGCTGCAGGCAGATACTGCAGGATAAGACAGATTCAGACAGGTTAACCACTTAACTACCCATAAATTTTTAACTAATACGAACCTAAAAAGCAACAATCTTCTATCTCAAATGCATCTCGATGGACAAGTAGGAAAAAAACAACATCGAAATCTGCAAAATGTATTCTGCCTAGAACATGGAAATCATCTTTTCTTGTACCAATATTCAAATCTGATATCTGAAACTACCGTGGAATAGTCATTACTTCAAACATTTCTAAAATTTACGAGAAAAAATTGTAATCGAATAACTTTTCCAACCACTGAAAAATGTAATAACAAACAAACAGCATGGGCTTTCTAAAGGGCGCTCAACCACAACAAATCTTCTAGCATTTATTACTTTCTTTCTGAATGCCATGGATTCCGGCAACCCGACCGTTCAAACCGACTTTATTAAAGCTTTCGACCGTACCGACATACCATAACTATTATACAAACTGTAGAAATATGGCAAAGAACACAATCTACTTCAATGGCTCGAATCATATTTAACGAAACGTGTACAAGTAGTTTGCTTTTACAACATTCTGTCTGAATCATCTGGCGTACCTCAGGGCTCTCATCTAGGATCTCTTCTTTTCATACTGCATATAAACGACGTTTCCTTCATACTCAAATATCTAAAAGTGCTTATAT
Source organism: Malaya genurostris (assembly GCF_030247185.1). NCBI lineage: Eukaryota > Metazoa > Arthropoda > Insecta > Diptera > Culicidae > Malaya > Malaya genurostris. Next base: position 90,676,556 of record NC_080571.1, on the reverse strand, counting down.
ATGCTGACTACATGAAACTCTTCATGGAAATTAGAAACATCAACGACGCCACAATGTTCCAGAACGAAATCAATCTATTCCACGTTTGGTGCTGCAAAAGTCTACTCAAGCTCAATGTGAAAAAATGTAATGGAAAAATGTAACTCTATCTATAGACATACATCTAGGAAACAAACATGTAGAAAAATGTAAAACTGATTGGGATCTAAGAGCATAGTCTTAGATTCCTAGCTGGATTCCTAGATTTTGTGGAACACTACAATACCATAATCAATAAATTAAATAGTATACTGGGGTTCATTTAACTTCTCAGTCATAATTTCCAAGACCCATATATAATTGAATTATTGTATAGTATTTATGTTAGACCACTTGTGGAATATTACACCCTAGTAGGGAATCCATATAATACTATTCACGAAGAACGCATTATTTTATATGCACTTCGTGAATTAAGCTGAACAGCATTTCCTCTACCGTCATATGAAGCACGCTTTCAATGCTTTATTTTATTAACGATTTTATTTCTCAACGCGTACATTCATCTTCACTACTAGCGCAATTAAATTTTTATGTACCTGGTCGTCAATTACGAACACGGGAATTATTTTTAGAAAGACATAATAGAACAAATTATGTAAAAAATAGTCCAATCATTCGAATTATGCGTCATTATAATCAAATTTGTAATCATTTTGATCTAACTATGTCAAAAAATCAAATTTAAACCCAACTTAGAAATAATGCATAGTATAAGTAAATATTGTAAATAATTACATGTAGTCTAAATTTGCTTGATGAAATAAATAAATAACTAAATAAAACCATACTTATCGAAAACCACTGATTTCAAATTCAGATTAATTATCAACACACATGGAAAGTGAAAAAGATATTCAATGGTTACTAGAGAGTGAACATGATAATATTTTTCAGTCTATTACAGGTTCTTAGCTCAGGTAAATATATAATTTAATTATCCTCTCTTCACTTAACTGATAATTGATTAGTTGCTTCTATGATTCTTCTTAAACCTCCAATGCTTCATTTCGATGCATTAATTTGTGCACTTGAAATGCAATTCAACGAAACGCGAAAACCTAAGCATTCCACCAAACGATGTTCCCCCGGGCCGGACAAAATTCCTCTAGTCACCCGAGGATGACATCGGTACAATAAAATCCGAATCAATTGTTGTCCCCGTTTTTTTTCTTCTCCTCCGGCTTTGGTCCGGAGATCAAATCTACCACATCGAACCGCACTTGGGCATTCACTTGGCAGGTCAAAATTGACCCAAACAACAAGAATACGATACGATACGCAGTAGCAAACAGAAAAATGTGTACGGTCCGATTTTCTCGGATGAATACCGATTAAAGGATTCAGGTTTTTTTTTTGCTTTCCGCTCTCTTTCTTTTCGATCGCTTGGAAAGAATGGAGCGAAAGGTTCGCTCCTTTGATGGACGAAATTATGATTTGGGTGTTTGAAATTTGATTGATTCTACGTAAATATCGGTCCCATGGACATACAAACACTCTCGCACACAGAAACATATGTGCTGTGGGTTCGCCGAGCATTGTTCGTGTGGTGTGGGAAAATTTTGCAGGTGCAGAGTTTTTTCCTGGGCGTTTAATTGGGACGATTAGAAATTTCAAGAGGCTTTTTTTTCGATCCTATAATTTGGGACATTTTTAAATATGTGGAACGTAACAGTGATAATCGCAAGGACCTCCTGATCTGGAAATTTCTTGTATGTTACAACATAAGTTTTCCTATTGCAGGTGGTCTAAAGGTATTCGCTGTATTTCAAAGTTTATATCAAAGTCTAATGTTATGATATCACTGATTCCTCGCAGTACTTAAGCTTTTTGTATTTACTGCTAAGAGAGCAAGCCCTTCTATCTTTCATCAAGACACCCGTAAAAAACGATCAAGATTGTGCTAACATTTTTCACCCAACGAGTCGAATATAAAACGTTTGATGTACGTAACACACATCAAAAGTTTTCTATTGTGAATTTTGAATCTTAAAATTTGTACAATACAACCTCTGTGAACTCCTTTGAAGTTGGCGTGTCACCAAGCTCATCCAAATCTCACTAATTTGTCGTCCCTTTCATTAAACAAAAAAAGGGAAAACGATATCTCCAAAAGCTCATTAGCCTTCATCAGCTGCCCAGACGAGCCGAACAATGTCCAAGACAATTTACATAATATGATCAAAATCGTAAACATTCCGCCCACAAAAAAAAAAACACAGAAACAAAAGCAAAGACACCTAGCAAACACAACGGGGACCTACCGACAAATGGCAGTATAATTAGAAACAAACCTCCCTGCGAAGGAGGGGGGGTCGGCAAAACTCATAAGCAGAATGCAAAACAAAACTGCCCACTGCTCCGCCTCCGAACCGATTTGCTGCAAAATCGTATGCAGATTCCCGTCGGAAGTGCGGCATAGCCAGGATGACAAAAAAAAAACAAATGAATAGAAAACATTTACTGCCCTGACCCATGACCGATCCCTGACTAATTGATGCTGGTCATAAAGGAAAATTCGCAAAGACAATAGGCTGGCCATTGTTTTGCTAAATTGTTTTATGATTTGTTGTCGAAAACAATTTCGGCTTGGCGATCCCCAGGGAGAGCACAGGCAGCCAAACTGGTCTACGCTGGACAAATGGTACCTGAATCCGTAGCACCCGAAACAGGTCGAAAACGTAGTAGGAAACCAGCCACTCCGTTTCCCCTAGCAGTGAAACACACGAACGGGCGGACAGAGAAGATGCACAGGACAATTGCCGCCTTGTATGCATTATTGTTCGGCAGTTTAATAAAGAAATAAAAGTTTAAAGTTTTTTTTTCTGTGAGTGCGTTCTACCTCCCAGCGCCTTCCTTCCACTGTCCCTATGCCGAGAGCCGAAATCTTGTAGAAGCAAAATTTATGGCTTTTCTGTTTTGCTAACTTGTGGCCTTTCGAATAAGTTCCACATTGTATGTGAATTGTTACGGAGCATAATGCAAACATTGTTTACACCTACTGCTGCGACTCCGGGCCGTACATAAATTGGTTTAGCTTTGAGTGGATGCCCGTGGCGGTCGATTAGTTTCGATTACAGATATTTAATTAACTGAACTGAAAATAAGTCTATTTTCGATTGCTGATTGAATGCTTCTGCCAAAGGAAAGTAATTTAGCTTAAAAATTTAACTGTTCTGAATGTTTCTGAGTATGATTATTAAAAAGATTTCTGGAATTGCTCCAGACATTAACATCATAAAAGGTGAGCAAATCAAGATCGACTTGCTTCGATTTGGACAAATTGACAGTATGACAAACCATTTCATTTTCACGGAAAGGATCGATTCAAAAGGGTAGATAGACGTTTTGTATGAAGTTGAAGAAATTTCAAATCGTTGTAACTTCTAAACCATTGTTGGTAAAAAATGACGTTTTAAAACATTTTTTAATCCATCTAGTGGTGTAATGATTTCTCATATTACTAATATTTACAAAAATATCACTAGAAGATTCTGTCAAGAAATGGTTGTTTCAATCTTGAATAAAATAAGAAACTTTCTTTGGGTATGAACCTAACATTTTCAATTTGTAAACAGCTATGTCAAGTTAACAAGATTTGTTTTCTTTATTTTGCATCGTCGCATCGTAAATGATTAAACACACTTTACCCTATAGCTCTGTAACCGAAAGTTGGACCCGGTGATATTAAACAGTAATCTATGAGAGCATAGAAACATTCATTTGAGCCTGAGAAAATTGAGTGAGTCTCGTTTTAGAGTTTTTGACCACTATTTCTAGTACTGCTGAAACCGGGAACTTGGTACCAGAATAGCCGAAGTCGTTTCCTTTAGTAAGTAACTAATGTAGTCTACAAATTAAATCAGTTGTAAACCAAATCTAGATGAGGTATCGTTATTATGATTTTGTGATAATACTAACAAGTCGGTACAAATTGAATAAAAGATTTACAAATTAGCATATTATTCACCTGAAAAATATAGAATTAAATGTGACAACCCTTGCACGCTATACGAAATTGAACAAAGCACGGTGCGAACGGAGCAAAGCCGCACGTACCAACGCGTACCAGTTTTGTATCGCCATTTTGAATGACGATTTGAATGTTTGGACACTCATCGCCCGGTAATTTCGGAACACAATATTTTAGGACAATGAGAGCTTTCATTTGAATCATGATAATTACCCGTTTCTAGTATCCGTTGCTTGTAGTCCCCAAAGTAGTTTTATATAGTCTCTAACTAACAACATCTGCCCACTATGTGAAATTAGCAGTAAGTTTTATAAATGTGCACCTTTTTTCGCAATCGCTTGTGAAAACATACTCATGAAATTGTAAATTTTCACTAATCGCATTGTAATACCGGAACCGGAAGTTTTTAAAGAATTTTAAGACCTTTTATTTGTTTTTCTAGTTTGTGAAAATCGGTTAAGAAATTTCCGAGAAAATTGAGTGCGCATTTATTCATAATTTTGCACACATTGCCTTGTAATTTCCAAACCGAAAGTCGAATCCAAATGAAACACAGGGAAGTTGAATGGGCCCAAAAGCCTTTCTATTAAATCTAAGTTTGTGAAAATCGGTTCATCCGTCTCTGAGAAACGTGTGTGACTATTTTGTTCCTTTTATTGCTGCATATCATCCTGTAATTCCGGAACCGGGAATCGGATCGGGAGCAACTTTTTTCATATAAGTAGCCGTTGTTGAAATATTTAAGCTTTCTTTCTTCTAATCTTCGTAGCTCGAGAACAGTACAAATTGTACAAAGATTGTGTCGAAAAAGATGTTCTAGGAAATGAATTGTACACTGATAAAAAAGTCAAACGGCGTAATTCATTGAAAATCGTAATTCTTAGTATTTCATGTCTAAGTATCTTTAGAACTGCTACTTTCTGGAGAATTGTTACTGTAATTAAATTTATAGCTTTCTGTTCTATTGTAGAAATCACAAATTTCCATCAGGAGCAGAGAGCTACAGAAATACAAATGAATTAATTCAGCTGTCACTTCTTCACTTTTAAATTGATGCTCATAGATTGTACCAGAAATATGTATTTTAAGTTTAAGTTCAAACTATTATTATAGAAACAAATACAAATTTTTTTCTAGTGCTATTATTTTTAGATTGCTCAATCGATTTAATAGCCCTTTTAGTACAATTAACATGTTCCGAAATGCACTAATATAAAACGATGCATAAAATATATAATTCATCTATTTGAGAAGTTAGTGTTCAGTAGGATCGGTCCCTACATTCGTGTAAACTAAATGGTTCGTAACATTGAAGACGAGTGCACAGTTTAATTTGTTTCAGAATTAGAACCTAAATCGGAACATTTCTGGAATTGCTCGAATGTCAACATAGTTATAAAACAAATAGAAAATGTAAGCTGCATACTTTACTGACGTACCGAATGGAACAAAGTGACGATTTTTTGTTCGTCAATAGATAGTAGCCATTCAGGGATTATGGTTTCTTATGGCAATTAGTTAAATAGGTTGCACTTCAGTGTAAAATAGTTTTTGCAAAAAACATTAACTTTACGTCTGCTGAGCGGTTTTTTGTTATGTTGAACTACTAATGCCACGAGGTGGCATTAGTAATTCAACATAACCTGCCAATGCACTGATGAGTTAGCAACGAAACGTAAAAGGAAGTTAAAACTAATCATTGGAACTTTTCACAAATCGATTGCCATGAAGAACCATAACCTCTAAACGCACAGTGGTCTCAATCATGTCAAAACAAGCGGTTTTTTATTTGTGCTTCAGGGGTTGATTTTGGAGCTTTCATGTATTCAGAAGAATTTCTGTTCGAAATATTCCGTTTCTTTTGATATTATCAAAGTTGTCATTAATGCACCTACAAGTGAGTTAACAAATTCATTTTGCTTGCAATATGAGGTAGAGTATTTATGTATTTGGAAAAAATGTAGATCATGTTCAAACAAGAAAACATGCCAAAGACATGAACACTTTAAAAAAATGTTTATTAGGGACCCCCAAAATCAAGTTTTTCCATCATAACTTTTTTCAATGAATTTTTAGAATTTTCGGATGTTCCACAATTATATTTTAATCAACAAAATACATATTTGTGTCAAAGGTAGCATATTTTTAGGTTCACTAACTAAATAGGTTTTGAGCAATTTAGGTTACAAAATACTACATATTCAAGTATCAATATCTCGAAATATTTACTTTTATTAATATCTTAAAATCGTTTACTTTGATCAATATTGAATTTGAAGTGCAGGGTTAATGAATACTGTATGTTAGGGTGCTAAAGTTATATTGGGGAATATTAGGAAATGTTATTTTAGAAGTGTGCTATCATAAAAATTTAGGTGAATTTAAGCAGTGACTACTAATTTTTCTAATAGTGTTTTGGTCATACTTTTAAACTTTGTTGAAATTGGTTCCACGTATTTCTACGTTTTCGAGATATCGATACTTGAATATGTAGTATTTTGTAACTTAATTGCTCAACAACTTTTCAGATTGTGAACTTAAAAATATGCTACTTTCGATACAAATATGTATTTTGATGATTAAAATATAATTGTAGAATTGATTATGATGGAAAAACTAGTTTTTGAGTGGTCACTAATAAACAATGTATCATATCTCGACATCAATGGATTTTGAAGTGTTCATGTCTTCGGCATGTTTTCTTGTTTGAACATGATCTACATGACATAAATGCTCTATCTCGTATTGTAAGCAAAATATTTTTTTTTATTTCACTTGTTGATGGATTAATGACAACTTTGAATTAATGCGGACTATTTCAAATAGAAATTTTTTCTTTCCATACTTGAATGGTTGTAAACCATGTGAAAACGACCATAGTAGTTTCGCCAAATGTCATTTTGGCTAAGTGGCCTGTTTCGAAAACCAGTATGCGGGCTAGCCTGGGGGTGTTTCCCGCGGACCCACACGGACCGAAAGATGCGGCCAGCATAGATATTTACCAACGCCATCTGGAAGACTCATGCAACACTCAATTCATCGACCACTGCCGATCGCCAGCTGAAAGAAGGATTTACGAGAACCCGAGATGACATAGTCTAATGATACTATTCTTGCTTAAGTTAATTAAGATTAGAGAATACCCTTGGTATCTTACAACTTAAGCAGTGTGCCTAAAATTATATTACATTATTGAATAAAAAAAAGTGGCCTGTTGAAAGCCTCTTCACCAAATGGATCAATTCGATTTTGAGTCATTTTGTTGAAAACATAATTATCTCTGGTATATAAACCCGGTACCTTGATCGAAATCATTGTGATTTCATCTGCACACTTAGAAAAATTGTGTAAATTTATGTAATTATAGATGCACATCAAAATAGCGTTGTAACTCACTTAATTTTACTATTCAAAACATGTAAAGACACGTCATATTTCTAACTTCACAGTTAATTTAGTTTTCATCGATACAGCAGAATGTTTTGCAAACATTATTTTTACATGCTAATAGATGTAATATTGTGTCATCACCGAATAAATTACGGCATGCTTTAATTTACGTCAATCGTAATATAATTTTTTTCTAAGTATGTATCCAGAGCCTTGGTATTACATTCCTGTAGTGGAATTTGACCTTGTTGTTCTTCGCAGCCGATTCAGAGTGTACAGAACCCGTGCATGGCTGGTGCTACGATTCTACTGACACTACGAATTCTTCCAGGTCGGTACTCGAACATATGACAACTGGTTTGTAAGACCAGCGCCCTATGCATTGAACCGCCAACCCGTACGTATCCACCATACCCATATTATCTGCTGGGCCTGACTGTACTAGTTGTAGAGAAATGGGGGACAAAGAGGGGACATTTTAGTTTAATGACAGTTTTCACATTTTAAATGATATGTTTATCGCATATAAAAAGTTCGCACTGTCTTTAGTGAGTTATGACCTAACTAAAAACTATTTTTGCTTTTTTCATATAGAAAGGCTCTGCCATCACTGTGAAAAACGGCTTTTTAACTTTTAATGTCATAACACATGCATCAATAAGTCCCGAGACTAAAGCAGAGATGGCGCTCGTAGTAAACCAGTAACCACGTCTTTCTAGAGTACTAACCTTTGCTTGAAACGGGTCAAAATTTTAAGTCGATCCGACCAGACACAGCTGAGCTATCGATGTTGGAGTAAAGTCGTTTTGTAGTTTGTTTAAAAAAATGGAAAAAACCGAGTTTCGTGTTTTGATAAAACATTGTTTTTTTTAATGGGTATTGCTTTTGTTTTTTTTAATGGAGATTGCTGAGATGACACAGATATCATATGGAAGTGTATTTACTATCCTTCATGAAAAATTGAGCATGAAAAAGGTTTTTTCCAAGTGGGTGCCGCGATTGCTTTCGATGGAACAAAAACAGCAACGAGTCGATGATTCAGAAAGCAGTTTATCGAAAAAAAAAAACGTTGGAACCATTGTATCACCCTAAAAGGTGATTATGATGATGAATAAAAAAAAATTGCAAAAAAATGTTGTTTCCATTGTTAGTCTCGGGACTTATTGATCCATGTCATTCGACTCAGCTCGACGAACTGAGCAAATGTGTGTGTGTATGTAACGAAAATATGCAATCACTTTTCTCAAAGATGGCTGAACCGATTTTCACAAACTAAAATTCAAATGAAAGGTCTCATGGTCCCTTAATCTGCTATTGAATTTCATTTGGATTCGATTTCCAGTTTCGGAATTACAAGGTAATATGTAAAAATAAAAGAAAAAGTGTGCACTCAATTTTCTCTGAAACAGCTCAACCGATTTTCACAAACTAAGATTCAAATCAAAGGTCTTATAGATTTTCAAAAATTTGTAGAACGTTTTATTCGGATCCGACTTCCGGTTCCGGAACTAAAGCGTGATAAGTGGAAAATTATCAATTTCTTTATTATTTTTTCACGAACGATGGTCAAAAACAGATACAAATCCTATAAAACTGTCTGATAAATTCTTCTAGTTTGCAGAGATTATTAGTTTGTGGGCATAAAACCTTAATTCGGCACTACTGGTTCCCCCTTTTCTTGTTCCGGAAGCACCGGAAATGGCGAAGAAAAATTCCAAAAATACAATTTACTTCGATTTGATTTGAATTGAAGCTCATATTATCGTTAAAGCTACTGTGGAATTCCATCCGGATCCCACTTTTGGTTCCGCAGTTACAGAGCGATGAGTGTCCAAGTTTTCAAATCGCCATATAAAATGACAATATGTACAACACCGGTACGTGGTTATACTGTGGAAGAAGAGAACACAAAACGAACGATGCGTGTTCTGTTCTATTTCGTACACGGTATAAAGGAAACGAAACGGTTACGGGTGTCTGCTACTTGTGTGCGGTATTGGTAAAAGACGGTGCAGCGGGTGATAAAAAGTTTGGCTATTTTATGATACGTGCGACCGAAAGAATAAAAGAATGTAAAGCCGAGGTAAATTGAATGATAGAAAAAAAGAATGTCATATTTATGCAGCCAATATTCCGTCAACAATTGATGGTTAGAAAACTATTTATGTTATTTTTACAAAAAAAAAAATGGTTCAACAATTTAATAGAGTAGACAATTAGATATATAAACAACTAAAAAAATTAAACTGAATTTAAAGTATATGCAATTATTTTTTGCGCATTGAAACTGTATCAGTAAGATGTACCAGATCTTTCACCAACTCGGGCAAAATAAGATAATATGATTGAGCGCTGTGCCCAGTGAAACCATTTTTCTTTCCGACTAGTAGAAAATCCAATAATGCTCGGAAACGAAAAACATCATAGGTTATAGAAGCGCTAAGGAGAGTACTGTGGAAGATTACGGAGTTGATTTTGTTTTCAATATGGATTTGAGATAACTAACGAGTGATTGAAAATTTCGAACGATTACAACGACGATTCGTGTCATAAAAATAATACTTCTGCGAGTAACGAAAACACTTAGTAAAGTTCGAGGGTGTTTTAAAACGAAATTCCGAAAATTCTGAAAGAGATATCAAGCATACCCGCTTTGCCCCCAATTCTCCTTACTACCTCATTTGTAGTCAGGTTCAAATCAAATTAACTCCAAATGAAGGTTTTGATAAAGACTGCAAAATAGAAATATCGCAATAAAACAGTCGATTGTAAAGGTTTAGACCTTAAGGTCATTCACCTCTCAGAAACGTCAGTGCAGAGCAGTTCAAATTGAACTGTTTAGTGCAAACTTAAACAGTCAGACTTGAACCGCTAAGAACTGACCCTATGTTCGGAGATGGGAATCGAACCCAGGTGGGGTTTTTAAATATAATATGTTTGGCTGATTTTCCAATTATTGAAAAACCATCTAACTTTTGCGTTTACTATTCTGTATTAAAATATCCAATTGGTTTCCTAGTACTTAGTTTTGGACAACATTTTTGTACGAATCACAGTTTCAGAGTTACGATTTGAAGAAAGTACTTGCAAAAATACATCAACCTTTTTGAAAATTCAGTTTCGATTCGCATTGGTTTCTACATTCGTGCCAAATTATTGTTTTGTCATACTGAGAATGTATGAAAAGTTTCTTCCAGACCGGAATACGTGAAATTTGATGACTTACCACTTATTTCTGGAATTGCACTACTGCCGCTCACATATACATTTACGTTTTACAGGCTAGAAGACTAGCTTCCATTTTTTTTTTAATTTTTTACAATCAAAAACACTATTCTTCACTCAAAATAATCGCACTAGAAAATCCAAATTGATCCAAAAGCCTTTCCTAAAAAAATAAAAATTTCGTTCCGAAAGAACCGGAGGCAGTTTTCGAAAGACCACATTGAATAAAAGACTCCGAAAATCTGTTAAAAGATTTCTGTATTTTACCTGCATGAAAAACAAAACCGTAGTCCTACGTGAAAAATCAATTGTTAAACTGCGTCTGGTAACCGTACCAAACTTGAATCAAATTATTGAAAAAAAGTTATCAATTTTGTTTTTCATTTAGCGTTGTAAAGCTTTACGGTTCTTGTTAAAAGAATTTATCTAAAAATTGATACGTTGCCAGATATGTCAAATAGGGTCTGTAACAATTAAACTTATGCCAAATAGTGAATCAAATATGATCGAACAGAGAAACTATAAAAATAGCTGTCAATGTCTTAAAAAAACCTTCAGTTGAACTACTTCACTCGGGGTCACATATCTGTCGGAATCGTTAGCCATAGGACACAAATTTTCCTCGCTCCTCGGGTTTTGTTTCAGTTCCAAAGATTGTCTCTCCGATCTGCTGCTCTTGGTCAGATGCGACCATACCACATAACGAATTAAATTTGCCATGTACCATGCAACAAGAAGGCGGCACCGACGATGACATCCCGGACCCGGTCACAGCGCCGTTCGCTGACGGTTTCAGGGTGGATTTTCACAGGAGATCCACCACTTCCACTGTAAGAGTATCAGGTTCGTCCTGAGCTGGGAATATTTTTCTAACGGGACACACATATGTGCGTTTGCGACAAGGCTGGCTTGCCGGAGCACTGCCGATCCGGGTCAGAATAGGTCATTTGCTGGGAGCAGAGAGTGAGCTAGGGAAATTTGGATGAAGATGACAACATCTGGCAGCTCATCGTTCGGCTCTAAGTTCGACATTCGCGGGATCGGAGACAAAGCAATGCGGTTCCAAAGCATTAAATCACTTTTTTGTATGCTGCTTGTCTTGATTTCAGCCAGAGCAAGTCAGATTTCGGCGGCAGGAGAGGAAGGTTGTGGAACAATCAGCAATGTGGTTTCGTTTTGTTTTGTTTTTTCAACGTCTTCCAGCCGATGCGACCTTCTCCAGTTTCAAAGCGAAGAGTCATGTGGTAAACTGACTTTTTTCCTTCGATTTAGAATGACCGAAAGCAAAAGTGGACATGGGAACCTTTTTGGCTTGATGACCATATGGACAGTTTGGTTGGGCGAGTGTGACGTGACCACGAAGAAAATCTGCTCCGGTTGAACCTAATTTCGTTAGAAGTCTGGCCTAATGAAGTCATTTTGCGAAGGACAAAAGATTTTTTGTTGTACTGCGGTTTTGTGGGTTTTCGGACATCTCGCTGCGATCCTAATTAGAATTCACAACTTTCTAGGCTGTGAAGAGTAAGCCACGATCGAAAAAAATTGGCTTCGAGATCTTAGCGAAAGGGCAGATGATGAACCCGATGCATCTCCTTTGCCTCAGCCTGTTTCCCTGCTGCCTCAACGAGCCTCGCTGGTTTTCTGTGTTGGTGAGCGAATGCCATTTCATGACGACACAGACCGCAGGGGAGGTCAATCCAGTCAACCAACGGCTTGAAACGAATTCCCACACATTTGCCGACAGCAGCATTAGTGCATTAGTGCAGTGAGGCCAAGTGACAGTCTGGGACAACTGGTCTGGCGGTGAAGTATATATGTTTGCCTAGGTCTTGTTAGAAACCAATAAATCAACAACGAGCAGAGATAATCAGCGCAGTGCAAATGTGCTCCTGCCTAGATATGTCCCCGGAGCCGTTCCCTTACCGCGTCATCATCAATTCCATGCAGCCGGGTTGGAAGCCAGAGAGGCGCGAGCAACGGACAAAACACAAAAACCCAAACATGCTGAAGAAGCTCAGAAACACATAACCGTGAACAATTCAAAACTCTCTCCCTCACTTGCAGCCATGACGAACTTGCACCGACTGGAAGACGCGCTCCTCATACTCTTATGTGATTTATGCTTTTTTTGGTTCACTTACTGCAGTGGGGCATAGGATCGCCAGATTTGAATACGGCACAATCTCGGCCGATCTTTGAGGGAGGTCCGATGGCGCAGAACCACATGCCACCATTCGGGCAGACTGGTCACCCTACAGTCGCCGGCCGGGTCTGTGCGGCGTACAGGAACCGGGACGGGAGCGCGCGAGACACATCGAACTCTCCATCACGTAGGTGCATCTAACAGTTCGCCCTTTGGAAATGCACGATTTGGCCTATCGCAGAGGAGGCCAACCGCGAAACAGTCCTAATGGCAGTCCACGCGAAGTGCTTTTTTTTTGCTGTGAGAGATCTGATCACCGGCCAGCTCTAGCGCCAGACCAGCACGCCTGGACCGTGGTCATCGGTTGGATCTGATCTTGCGCGGCCGAGACTCGGCAGGGGGTCGAGCCGGTTGTGTCCGAGATTTTGGGAGAGTTGCTCGATTATCACCTTTAATTTTGCAGCACGAAATGTGTTCGCTTGTTGTTGAGCCTGTAATAGGTCGATTAGAGATTTGCAGCTCTATCAAGTTTCCTGACCTATTCAATGGACGTAATCGTTTTAAATTTTCAAAACTGTCAAATATCTTTTACTTAATTCGTTCCAAACAAAATTGACAAAATAAGTCTCGTGTCATTTGTGTACGCTTTTGGCACAATCAAACATTTTTTATAATTAGCAGATTGTGTGTAAGATCCAAATTTCAACAAGTGAAACAAGCCCAACATTCCAATTGCAAAGAGTTGATTCCTTAAAAACACCCGTTGAAAGACGCGTTAGCAAGCGAAACTTTTTACCATTTATTTTCTTGTGAAAATGTGTGCCTTTGGCAATATTGGCTGATTTCCGAGTGAAAATGTTGAAGCGGTTCCTGAATGCCTGATGGTGTAGAGAATTTTAGCGGAAAAATTTCGAAAAAGATAAAATGGCGGGTAGGTAACGTTAGAGACATAATCGGATTGATGTGAATGTAAATAACATTGGCTTGCTGAAACCAGAGATGTCCATCTCTTCTGTGTGACGAAAAGCAAGTATAATTTCTCCCCTCGCACTGACAACATCAACAAGAGCTCTTCTCTTTATTCTGTTTATTCTCTTTCAACTCTAGCACTGGGTCACACAAAATTGCTAGAGCAAAGCTCTGAAATTCTCGGAGGTGGATGAAGATAGGCACAGGGATGCCTCTCCATACAAAAGTTGGCAAAAACCATAAATACGTCGATAAACGTCAGTTGGATGATTTTTAAATAATAATTTGAGGTCTCTGAATATATTTACATCTTGATAATGTATGAAAAAATATTCGATCCACCTGAAAGTGACATGATGAACCGTTCGCTACGGACCGGAAAATGACGACTTTTTTTTAATAAATTAACTTGTGTATTTTTTTCATTCCGTGATTGATTTGGACCTTTCACTAATGTTTCTGATAATGATTGAACCTGTGTGGAAAATTTATACACTGAAAAAAAAAACTTTTTCCTTATATCTTGAAAACATCAATTTTCTCCAAAAGGGCTTATCATAATATTTTTATTTTCTGATATGTTGTATTTTACAACTGATGAAGTTTATTGCACTATGAGTAAAACTGGGAGAGTAACAAACGAAAAAATGTTTTTTTTTTCGTTTTTCACTAAAATATTGTTTTTTGGAAAATGTTCGGCATTTTGCATTTTTAAATTTTTCGTCAATAAAAGAAATACAAAATAGAATTTGGTTGAATACTACCGCTTTAGTAATAATAGTGGATTTTTATTATGTTAAGTATCTTATTAAACTATGTAAAATGAAAAATGATGAAAAAATTACACTGAGAAAACATGCATAAAGTGGTTTTCGTGGTTCAAATTTGGGAATTTTTCATAAGGACTACAAGAAAGTTTCGGACAACTGATTATGAGCTACTCAAATTAGGTGACTGGGGACGGGTGTAGCGTTGTGGGATACTCGATGCCGATCACGCAGCCCACCAGGGTTCGATTCTCAACCCCGCACATAGGATCAGAAAGATTTTCTGGTCCAAAGAGTCAAATGACCTTAAGGTGTTAAAACCTTAAAACCTCACTCTTAAGGTGTTAAAATTAAAAAAAAATTGGGTGACACCATCACTGGTTCCATACTCATATTACACGCAATATGAAGATCTTCATGGCATAGTATTTTTGCTTCATGACAATGCAAGACTCCATGTTTCGAAATTTGTAAAAGCTTTTTTTGCAATCGCTGCAATGAAAAGTTCTGCCCCAGACACCATTTTTTATCAGACATTGCTCCGTACGGTTGCCATTTGCTCCAATTCATGGCGCGTAACTTGTCAGGTCATTTTCAAAAACTACGATACCACCAAAAATTGGTTCGATTCATTCGTCGAATCTAAGGAAAAGGAGTTTTCCGAGTATTACCAGAAAGATTACAGAAAGTAGTACTTAACGATGGACTATACTTTGAAAAACGGTTCTGCAATTATACTTTCACTAAAAATCATGAAACTTAGCAGGAAAACGCGACTAATTTATTCCAACGCCTGATATATTATGAATAGATTTATATAACGACATTTATATAGGTGTTTTATGTTATATATGTTACCAATATTCTAATTTTATTTATCACATAGCCGTTTATTAAAATTTTACTCGCACCGACTTCATTTACAAAAGTATAACCCTGTGTTGTTTCTGTGATTTTTATTGTCGACCCCGCAGTCAATTGAAAATAAGCTTTAAGGTGCAGAGATGTGCAGGATCGCATAGTGGTTTTTAAAAGTAAAGAAAAAATGATATAAAATCAAATACTATTGAATAGTGGCAGCCCTTTTCTACCTATATAGAATTCTAATCGCAAAACATCATCATTGCGCCATATATTTTGTATGAAAAGATGAAAAGAAAGTTTACAATATCCTATGTTTGAGAAGATAGGGAGAGATTTTTCTTATTCATAAATTTTTATGCTTGAAACTGTAATCCTTCACTTATCTGAGAATTCAGAAAAATTAATACAGAACAGGAAAAAAATATTTTTTTAGAGAGGACTCTGGTGTACGGTTCGCATAAGGTTGATGTCAGAGTGAGCGCGGAACGCGATGCGAAGCGAAGCAATTCAACGCAATGTACTGTTATCGCATCGCATTCACTCTGACAGGTTTGCTTTGATCAAATGCAACTAGATCGCAATCGCGCCTAGACGCATCGCGTGACGCTTTCATTCTGGCAGCAACCGCAAAGCGTCAAGACGCGTGTGCAAGCTAGTCCGATTTGATCAAAGCAAACCTGTCAGAGTGAGTGCGGTGCGAAAACAGAACATCGCATTGAACCGCATCGATTCGCTCCGCGTTCCGCGTTCACTCTGACAGAAACCTAAGAGAAGCGCGGGGCACGCATATTCAGCAAAAGCGCAATTTATCGTTAAAATTCATTTTTTCCTTGCTGCGAAAAAGATTGTCATAGCAAGGCCATCGTTACCTTCTATAAATTTAAAAGTTAAATTACAGAAGTGTTCGCTCTTTAGCACGCACCAGTGGTCACTTGAGTGTATTTAGGCGAGAGCGCGTAAGAGCGATTCATGCGAAGAGAAAATGTGTCACTCGCGTCTGTCTTTTCGACACTGAGAAGAAGTGCGCTTTCCTTTTGGTGTGATGTTCGCTTCTTGCATCCCCTGTGTGGACAAGAATCTCACACCAGCGTGTATAACTCTGGTGAAATGTCACGACTGGCTGAAACTGAAACTGTTTCCTGATAAAACACGATGCAGGTTAACATTGTGGTTATAGAAAAAGATATACTACGAAGCAGTGGAAATATTATGTTAAGAATATTATTCCTTGTATCTGGAACCTAGAATCGTTTAACAAGCTAATATGATTAGGATGATCGCTTGGTTATTGTTAGCATCCATCTTCACCTAATAAATTGAAATTTGGAGAACGCAGGATGATTGCGTCCTTCCGACCTAGAAGGATTCTTAGTGTCAGTAGGATCGTAGTACTAGCCATGCAATGATTCTGAACGCTAAAATCGGCTGCGAAGTCTGTTGAAACAGAAAGGTCAAAATCCACAAAACGGAACGTAATGCCAAAACATTGCGTCAGAATGCATTTAGTGTTACTTAAGTGATTTTTTGTCGTGAATACGACTTACTTTACTATGGGGTGCCTTTTCAAAATTTACCCTCTGAGAGAGTGATAAGTTTTTGATCGTGAATATCTATTGTTGTATCTAACGAATCAACATAATCTTTGCTACGTGCCATTTTCAGTTTTGTGACATAATATCAAATAATAAGAAATTAAACTTTTCTGAAATGTTTGGTATGAACGAGTATCAAAGAGGATAATTCATAAGGCGCGTTTGCCTTTCAGTGATCTGTGAAAGGATTTATATAATCTAACTACCAATAGAATCGAAATTTTTCAACTTAAACGTGTATAGCAAAAGCATTGAAGTATTTCAATAGTACACTATTGAAAAACCTGTCTCATTTGACCCATGTGAACACCAGCCAATCAGAACGCGTTCTGAGTAAGAGATCAAAATATCTGCTGCTGTACAACAAATCGTTCGAGAAAAATGTTCCGAACAGTGCTTAATATCGTAGTGAGTTCCACAGTTTGGTCCTTCTGAAAGGCAGGAATGAATCCCGTACAGCACCCTGATAGTTTCTTTCAATGAAATGCAAATCCGAAATGAAATAATCGACATTAAAATTCTGTATGCGGCTATTTTTATAGCCGTTAGGACCGCCCATTAGTGAAAAAGCTACAAACGAAATCACATAACAAGAAACCTCTTAACAAAAATTGAATCAGTTTGGATTCTATCGCCACTGCGAGCAGATGTGTTTTGTGTTGCCTGCACAGATAGTTTCGCTTTCGATAAGAGCGATTACGTCACAGCTGCCAGTCATTAGCATTGGTGAAAAAACAACGGCGAAGAGCATTACACAAAATCAGCCGTTCTAATGGCTCTAAAAGTTTTCTAAAGAACTATTAGGATTTGTAGTTCGCAAATTCGAAGTTTAGTGCAAATCAAGAACAGTTTGGTTAGATTTGTGCACTTTTCGCTGTGTGAAATTCACAATAATCGAGATCAAGTAAAGCCTTATTTTTTTTGCGAAAAATGTGAAAAAGGGGAATGCTTGCATAATTCATACAATTGATCAACTAATTGATATTCGGAAGTGTTAAGGAACATGTCAGCCCCAGGTTTCATCCGTCTCAATATTCGAAATACACAGATTATTATTTTTAGTACTTGGCATCCCTGTTCTGGTCCCGTATAAAGACATACTCAAATTTTTCTTTAAGTTTCGTCTTAGACTCGTCAGTGCAGAGCCGTTCAAATTAAACTGCTCAGTGCCAACTTAACCAGTTCAACTTGAACCGCTAAGCAGGCGTAAAGTTACTACTATTTGCAATACACTTTTTTATTTTTTTCGTCCAAGTGCATATTTCACAAGTTTAATAATTCTCATAGCTCAATTTGTAAATATTTATAGCCCTTAAAAGAGCCAATTGGAAAGAATTATTGCTGGTGTTTCTCACTTTTCGGTGAATTTTGCTCCAATGCAAATGATCAACCAAAGATGTCAAGCCATTTTTTTTTAAATCTCTAAAATCAGCCTATGAAAAATTAGTGTCCCTTTCCTATGAACTGAGCGTTTTTTAAGCGGATTTCCAAAGTAACGCGTTTTTCTACGCGGATTTCCTAAGTTACGCGGTTTTTTTACGTGAGTTAGATTGCGGTCAGAGAGAGCGCGGAATGCGAAGCGTCTAGACGCGCGTGCAAGCTTGTAACATTTGATCAAAGCAAACATGTCACAGTGAACGCGATGCGGTAACAGTGCATCACATCAAAACGCTTCGCAAATCGCGTTCAGCAACCTTTTTTGACAGTAACCTTATCCAAGTTATCCGGTTTTCTTGTTTTGTTTTAGAAATGCATGAAATATCGAGATCTGGTGTTATCCCGATTTTTTTTCAAATCAATTCTCTCATACTTTGAACATTTTCGATATTTTTCAAAAAAGAATTTATTTTAGATTACACCAGATTTCGATGTTTTCGGCATTTCTAAGACGTTTGACATCAAAAAATTTTTTCGATTTCGAAAATCTCCAAATATTTCTAAGCTTCAAAGTTGGTTTGGAAAAAGATTTTTAAATTAAAACAGATCTGAATAGATCTGAATAATAAAAAAAAATGAAAGGAAATTATGCCCATGAAGGATGGATGGCTAATGTCAGAGATATAGCGGAAATATTTTTAAAACTGGCAAGCTTCCTTCATACAAATCTTTCTCATCTGTTGATCAACTGCTTCAATCGTTCAATATTCCACTTCTTAGTTTTTAAAATTGTAAGGAGACACCTAAACTTAAGAACTACATATTTACATAAAAAATAGTCCAACACACATTTCAAGAAGGCGGGGCATAAGAAAGTGAAAAAATCTTTTGCCAACGCAAACTTGCCATTTGAAGAGAATATTAAAAGAAAGCTTCTTTAGGTTAGTTTTTTATTTTTGAAAATACCGTTGAATATTGTTAAAATCAATCATTACTTTTTTTGTGCTCATGACGGACAAAACTAATCTTCGAACTTGTCTTCTCGTTGGTATCAGGTGAACACAGAGTAATAAAATTATCTGGCCGCAGAATTACACTCGTTGTTAAGAAAGAGGAAAAGGTTAGACTAAAAAGTTCAGAATTAACGCTGATTGAACTGTATGGCAATACTGCAAATACTACCTTGATCAAAAAGTTGCCGGAATCACCACAGTGTGGCGCTCTCAGTCACCCGATTAATTTTTTCTTTTTTTGTAGGTTTCCACATCTTTCATTGATATTCTATTAAATTTTCAGCTTGATATCTGGAAATTTGTAAAAGTTACGCTGTATTGAGTATATCTGCGATCGTTCGTGTTCTCGATTTTGTACAATTTTTAAAATAGAATTGAATTTGCAACAGCGAGTTTGCATTAAATTTGGCATTAAAAACGGTTTAAATTGTGCGACGACATTCCAAATGTTTCAAAAACGGTACTGTAAAGAAAAGATTCTTTTATCAGTGGCACGAACGTTCCAGAAGTGACCGTGCGTCTGTGAATAATGATGAGAGAAGCGGTAGGCCATCGACATCGAAAACCGACGAAAACATGGGTGTTGTGCATCATTAATTCCTTCCACAAGGTCAGACTGTCAACAAGGAGTATTATTTGGGCGTTATGAAACGTTTGCGTGAATCAATTCGCCGAAAAAGACCAGATTTGTGGGCAAACAATTCATGGATCTTCAACCATAATAACGCACCGTCACACAATGCAATAGATATCCGTGAACATTTGGATAAAAACGAAACGAATACCATTCGGGAACCACCGAATTCACCAGATTTGGCTCCCTGCGAATTTTTCCTATTCGGTCGACTCAAGAAACCGGTCCGTGGAACGCGTTTCAGCACCTGAGATGAGATTTTGAAAAAATCGCAGATGGCTCTGATGGTCATACCGAAAACTGAATATAAAAAATGATTCGAGGATTGGATCAAGCGCTGGCATAAGTGTGTTGCAGTCTATGGAAACTACTTTGAAGGGAACAATATCGGTTTTGATGAAAAATCTTGTATTTTTATTTTTTTTAATAAATTCCGGTAACTTTTTGATCAAGATAGTAATACTGCATCACTACACGTTTACACAGTCAATTGGGCGGGACTAACGAGAGCAACAAAATTTTTAAAACGCTCGTTATAGTGAAGTAAAATACTGTTTACTCCATACGGGGACCCGTCTTCTTAGCATCGAACCTTTGGCAAAGAGAAAGAGGGAGATGTTGACTACCCTGGTCTACTTGGTCGTTCAAATTTGTATACCTCCAAGTGACCTGATTGACAACGCAATTTTCTGTTCCTGGAGACTCGTAACACATTTTATGAACAACACGAAACATTTAGATTCATCTGTATTCGGTTCAACGGATTCGCCAATCAATTTAATTTAAATTTATTATACAATGCCTTTTACCATAGATTATCAGACCTTTGTCGTGTTGTATCTCGTGAAGATTTATTTTAAGTTTTGAAAAAATAGTTTATATTCATCAAGGAACACATTGACAGATAATTTTTTAAAATGACAAATAATCAAACAAAAATATAAATACAAATTCACGTCATAAACAGGTAGAAAATGAGCCATTCTAAAATTTATTTTTGTTAGCTCAGTGTATAAAATCTCTGCGTAGATTTCAATCTACCTAAAAGCAGATAAAATGTTATATATTTATATTTACATTTTCAGTAAAACTTGACTTACATAACCGTATAAATTTTTCATGATAGTTAAATAGAATTGATTCGTGAATAACAAAATCGAGTCATAGAATCGAAAACGGATTCCGGAAATGAAATTCCAGTAGTTATTGAATAAAGAGTAATCCAGAAAAAACTCCAAGTGTCATCAAATAAAATGACAGTGAAAATAGTAGTAATTTCCGTAGATCGAATCCGATTTCAATATAAATTTCATTTACGGATTTCCGTAGATTTCCTCGGTAGACCTTCGAAGATTTGCGTAGATCTATGAAAGCTTCCACAGTTAAAATATAATAATTTACCGCATTACTACAAATTGATAGTGGTTCATCGAGAAGTACTGAGTTGTCTACGTTCAGAATTTTTACCTGCAAAAAATCCCTTTTATTCACAAGAGAAATCGTCAGCTTTCTGCGTTGAAGGGAATCGACGGAGGTGTCGTGAATTCAAATTAATTTTTCACTTAATCAAATTTTTTTTACACGCATGCATTTCATCGACAACAGTTGGTGGGAATTTTCGCTTTCTTTTCTTTCCTCATTGCCAGTGTGGGTGCCTTTTCAGCATTTTCCTCTCTCTCTTTCTCTCTATCTATCTCTTCCCGTGTGTGCCGTCCAGCTCAGAGCTCGGGCACCTACTCCGTCACCCGTTCAAATTCCCATAAACCCTACCGGTACGGATTCCATTGACAGACGCAGTCCATTGTTGTTGCTGTTCCCGTTTGGTCGTCCGAGAACTGGGCTCTGGTTGATCTGCTTTCTGCGCCTCATAAATCATCCAAAGATGGACCACAAAGCGAACCGAACAAACAGTTCCCATCAAGTGCGCTGGAAGTTGAAACTTTTTAAAAAGGATTAACCCCTTCTATGGTAATTGACCATCGTCGTGTCGTACGGCCATCCGGTACCTGCCCGCTGCCGGTAAGTCCCGTTCATTGTCCAACTGCCACCAGTCAGTTCTTTTGTTTGCCTGAAGGCCACTGAAGACTGAACGTCCCGATGGGTGGCAAAGGGTGGGAAAATTTCTCGCACTTTTTGATTAGCGGCGATCACACATGCACTTGTGCGCGCGCTGGCTCTGGAATCTAGATGCACCGATTTTCCCACTCTACCCATCTGTTTATGCGGTTTGTGACCTGTTTCATGTCTAACGCTATGCCCTACCTAGTTCATTAGGCCGCGGCCGTTACCATCACCTATGCGGTTGCAATTAAAATGCACTCCACCGCCGCCCTCCGATCGTTATCGGATCGGATCGGATCGGCAGGGCAGAGCTGGCAGCAAATGCCCCGGAAAGTGCACCACGCAGAGCCCACTAGGTGAAGGGGGATAACTGTTTGCGAAGTGAAAAGTTCACACAATTGGACGACGACGATAAGTGCGATGTGCTCCCGTTTCCGGAAGTGCACAAGTGTGACCTTCCCAATGAAGAGAATAGGAAAGAATGCTCCAACGGAATGTGTTACAGCACTGTCAGTCTTGGGATCGGATCGGCGTGCCAATAAAGATGTACGTTTATACTCAACGCTGTCAGGGGAAAAGTTACGAGTAGAAATCAATTAAGTCTTAAAAATGTAAGGAAATTCGGAAGCTAAAAATTCTGCTGTAAAAACTGACTTCATACAAGCACACACCTTACGAATGCCGGAATCCGAATCTTCTGTAACTGCATAGATAAAAAATAATGTGTAAATAAAATCTCTCTTGCGATTTACTTGGGACATCACAGTAACACTGTGGTGGCAAAAAAGGTTACTAATACACTACAAATCTTTTTATGGACATTTGACAGCTCTTCCAATCAGTACGTTGAATAAAACATCCTAAACACAGAACTTTCAATGGTTTGATATTTGGATTGTCGTATTGTTCATAGGCGATATTTTATTTGAACCTGCTTCAATTCACTTAGTGGTGCAATGATGCCTTTTTCATATTATTCACACCATCATAATTATTACTATGGAGTTCTAAAAATTACTGTTCAATGAATAGAAACAGGAAAGTTTATTCGAACGTAACTGGAAGTATTAACCACAACGAATTCAGGGATTCTGTATGAAACCGTAAGATATATATATTTGTGAAAATCGATTTAGTTATCTAGAAGAAAAGTAAGGTAGATCCTTTTTGCAGTTTTTGACCATTATTTCCAATATTTCCGAAATCTAACTTCGTGGCCTGGAATAGCCGAAGTTGGTTCGTATCACCAGCAACAAATATGACTTACAAATTGGAACAGTTTTGCACATAATTGAGAATAAATTTTCCCTCTTTTGCTTCGTCGTTTCAAACAGTAGTATAAAATTTTTAACACTTAACGCAGTAGTTCCGGAACATGAAGTCGGATCCAGATTAAAAACAGGAATTTT
The DNA here is from genome assembly GCF_030247185.1 of Malaya genurostris. NCBI lineage: Eukaryota > Metazoa > Arthropoda > Insecta > Diptera > Culicidae > Malaya > Malaya genurostris. The sequence continues at coordinate 90,653,100 of NC_080571.1, read as the reverse complement.
TTCTGGGATTATAACACTTTTTACGTAAACCTAAGTTCATGAAAATCGGCCAAACCATCTCTGAGAAAATAGTCCGAGTTTCATTTTGGAGTATTGAAACACAATTTTCGATGCTTCCGGAATCGGAAATCGGGAACCAGGACAGCCAGTTTAGAATTTTTCCACGTTTTTGGCTGCGCCGCTTAGAGTGACGCTAGACATTTTTTAATACTCTTCACCCCGTAATTCCGGAGCCGAAAGTGGCATTCGGATGAAATTCTGAAGCTTCGTATGGGATCTTAAGACCTTTAATTTGACCCCAAGTTGGGCGTTGGTTTTCGTTTTCTTTGTAACATGTACGTTGTTCTTCCATGCCAGCTCGTACCGGTGCGTACTGGTTTTGTATCATCATTTTATATGACGGTTTGAAAGCTTTATCACTCATCGCCCTGTAATTACGGAACCGGAAGTCAGATCCAGATGAAATTTCGCAGCAGTTTTTTAAAATAATATGAGCTTCAATTTGAATCAAGATTTGTAAAAATCGATTCAAGCATCGCTGAGTTTGAAGTTTTTTTTCACTACCTATGGTGCTTCCGGAACAGCAAATGGGAAACTGTTAGAGCTGAATCAAGTTTATATGCCCACAAATTAATAAGTTCTGCAAACTAGAAGAATTTATCTGTCAGTTTAATGGGATTTGTATTTGTGTTTGCCATCGGTTATGAAAAAAACACATGAAGTTGAAAATTTTTCACCTATCGTACTCGAGCTCCGAAACCGAAAGTCGAATCCGGATGAAATGACTCAGAAAAATTTTAATAGTTTTAAGACGTTTCGTTTGAATCTTGTGGAAAGAGGTCAAGCCATTTCCGAGAAAATCGAGTGCACATTTCATACTTTATTTTCATATATTACCCTATAACTCCGGAATCGAAAGTCGGATCCAAATGAAATTCAATAAGAGACTATAAGATTATAGGATCTTTTATTTGAATCTAAGTTTGTGAAAATTGGTTCAACCGTCTCTGAAAACGTGAGTGCATTTTTTTTCCATATTTTTGGTGCATATCACCCTGTATCTCCGGAACCGGAAGTCGGAGCAGGATGAAATTCATTTGAATATAAACTAGTAAAATTGGTTCAGCCATCTCCGAGAAAAGTGAATGCATATTTTTGTTACATAAAAACTGTCCCAGAAAGTATGGACGCAACCAAAAACCGCTGCCATTTCGCAATGGTTCAGAATCTGTCAATTTTTATGGCTGCATCCTGTTGTTTACACTCTTCTCCAACCACTTGTGCAGTTGTTTATTCGTTTAGTTTGTTTCGAAATGCGTGGACTTTCAGCAGAACAACGTCGAAAAATTGTGTACAAATGGTGCACAGAACGCGACAGTCACTGAGAAAGATAGCAAAAATGGAAGGAGTAAGTGAAAAAGCCGTGCGAAATGCAATCAGGAAGTTCGGTGAGGATAACACCTTTGAGGATGAACCAAAAACGGGTCGAAAAAAAAGGTCCTGCTAACCCTCAGTTGAATAAACGTATACTGAAGGCGTTCGAGCAAAAGAAGGAGGTTTCAGTTCGGGATGTGGCCAAAAAAGTGGGCACTTCGTAGTCAAATGTTCTTCATGCTAAAGAACGTTTGAATCTTCGAACCTATAAAAATCAGAAACAACAAAAACGTAGTCCGAAACAAGAAGCATCGATCAGGCCGAGGATTTGAAAGCTGTACAATACGATTCTTGTTGTAAATTTGAACTGCATAATCATGGACGACGAAACCTACGTGAAACTCGATTACAAATCCTTGCCGGCACCACAATATTATACGGTGCGAGAAGGGCAAGTGTTAAACCAGTCCGAGACATCGATTGAAGTCGAAAAATTTGGTAAGAAAGCTATGGTCTGGCACGCAATTTGTAGCTGTGGTAAGATTTCGAAACCCTTCATCACCACTGCTTCAATGAACAGCGAGATATACATCAAGGAATGTGTTCCATGATTCGAAGCCACAAGGATCCTGTTGTCTTCTGGCTAGATCTTGCTTCTTGCCACTACTCGAAATCAACGGTAGAATTGTATACTACCAAAAATGTCACTTGCGTCTAAAAAAACATGAATCCACCAAATTGCCCACAACTTCGACCAATTGAGGAATTTTGGGCATTAACGAAGGCACATCTTAGGAAACATGTCGCGACAGCAGAAATCATTCAACAGTTCGAAAAAGATTGGAAAAAAGTGTCAAAACTTGTCGTCAAGAAGTCTGTACGGAATTTAATGATCAACGTTCGCAAGAAGGTGCGCCAGCTAGTCTACAAAGCCTAAGTAGTAAATGTTGAGAATAATATTCTGTTGTTGTAGTCAAATATTATCAGTATATCGAATAAAATTTGAATATCTAACACTTGTGAATTATTTACAGCGAAATCAAAGTGCGTCCATACTTTCTGGGACAGTCTTTACATCCACAACAGGCATATGGTCAGTTTGTCGAGTTGCATCGATTAGTATACGACATTTGGCCCTCCGGGCCTCGGCTTAAAAGTCGGTTTCACAGTGATTACATAGCCTTTCTATATGAGATAGTCCAAACAGGCCCCCGGAAATTAAAATTTTCTACCTATTAGTTTGTAATTCTAGAACCGGAAGTCGAATCCGGATGAAATTTGTCGGTGTTGTTGGGGTTGTAAGACCTTTCATTTGAACCTACGCTTGTGAAAGTTGGATTAGTGGCCTCACGAAAAAATCGATCGCACCTCTTTAGTCCATTTTGCACATTTTACCCTGTAACTCCCGAACCAAAAGTCGGTTTCAGATAAAATTCAATAACAACCTATGGAACTATAAGGCCTTTGATTTGAATCGTAGTTGAAAAAAAAAATCGGATGAGCAGTCGCTGATAAAATCGAGTGCACTTTTTCTTCATGTTATGCAAAGTTTACCTCGTTACTCCCGAACCAGAAGTCCGATCCGGGTAAAATTCAATTCCATCCTATCTGACTAAGAGGCTTTTCATTTGAAGTTAATTATTTTTACGTTTCGTCGTCGACTCATCAGTGCAGAGCAGTTCAAATTGAACTGCTTAGTGCTATACTCGGCAGCTCAATTTGAACCGCTAAGCAGACGTAAAGTTTCTGCTACTTACAGAACTCTTTTTGTTTTACAACGGAGTGCAATGTCTTTTCTGATGTGCCAAACGAGAAAGTGTTTTCGACTATTTCTGGCCGATCCAGGTTTGGTGCAGACATTGCATTTGTAACTGACATCTAAAGATTTATTTTGTCAAATAGAAAGTGTTTAAATATTAGTTTAGGAGATGAGCAACACTTTTATTAAGCTGACTTGACATTTCTTGGTATTAAGATTCGTCACTACCAACCTAACTTTTTATGATATGTTCAAAGTCCATCATTATTTTTATTTTTCTCACATTCATCGAAAGACAGCGGTGTTTGGTGGAAACACAAAGGTATATGAGTTACTATCCCGGAATCAAATCATAAATTCGGAGTGCACTAACATTAGCTACCGAAATTAGTAAAAGAAGCGCCCAGCTGCCGAGTTCTTGCGAAAATTTCTTGAAAGTAAAGGAAAATTTCAAAATTTCGCCTGTTTGCTTCGTTTGGAATTCCCGTCAGGTACAAAAAAAGATTTTCGCACGCGTGAAAAGGAAAAATGAAATAAGCTTCTCTTCCATATTTTGCCGAAGAAATTCAGAGACAATTCTTTTAGTGGTTAAATCCAGCAAAACTATGAAATAATTATTACGTAAAAGCGATGAGATATTGGACCTTATTATCGTTCTCACTTCCACTTCACTTGATATTACCTATTCCCAGTATCACAAATAGTGTAATGAAATCTTTAGAGAAAAAATGTTGGTGATGTGATGTTCTTAAAAACATCGAGCACATCCAAGTAATTATTATTCCGCTGAAGCGACTTCCGTCATGGGGACCTCATTCACTTCACTTAATTTTGAATATGAATTGATAGTGAACCTCCCGACAGCCGGCTGTCTGGAGTATTACGAGTTTTGGAATAAATTTGGTATTTTAGTAGAAAGTGCATATTAATAAAAAACGTGATAAAATTGCTACGTATTCTCGGTAGCCGGCTACCCAGAGTAATAAATACATGATAATATTATTCGACAATTTTCCTGAGATGCATGTAGATATGCAGAGGACTCTTCGGTTTCTAGTATCAACATGCATTGCACTAACAATCCTTTCTTCCCAAGTAGATCTGCGTTCGGACGAGTTTAGACAATGTGAAACTACGTGCTATTCTCAAGCAAGTTATTTCAGAAAAACATTTTACAAGCTCAATTGGTTCTGATCAATTACGGAGTAGTAACAACACACGGGCGGTTTCTAATGCTAATGCTAAAATGGTTAGTAAGTAGAACTGGGACGAAAAATTCAGACAATTGTCATCTTTGTCCAATGCCGATTTTTAAACGGCTGATGGTTCCGGAATAAAAATGCCGGTTCTACTAACCCACAATCCATTAAATAGAGTGCCGACGGCTTGATTTTAGCTGAAAACGAATAATTTTGCAAAGTTGCATCGTGAATTCATCGAATTCTGAGGAACTATTAGGCAGACACTAGCTGTCTAGTCTTCAAATACCTTGCAAAAAACCGTAGCTCAAATCAATGCATAAAAACGGTATTATTTCTTTATTGAATAGAACAACTGCTAATATTTGAATAAATAGTGTGCTAATGGAATAGTTGCGCCACCCGTGCACGTTAACCCACAAATCTCAGAATCGGAGGGATTGCCATCATCAATGGAGAGATGAATATTTCCGTACCAACTGTACTGTTTGCGCAATTCCCGTTCAACCCGTAGGCCCGTACGCCGAAGCTAGCTCACAAACCACGGTGGGTCCGTTCCTCGAAACCGTCCAGGTCTCCTACTCCGAAAGCACCTTTCTTATTTATTTCAACTAGTTCCCTCACATGCAAGCACCTTAAATTAATTATAATGAGAAGATTCACACAATTGTATTCAATTGAAAGTGTCCATTTTCATAATTTACTGTTGAACCGCGCTCTGAAGAAAAATAAAAAAAAACAAAAGCCAGAAGATGATGCACCTTTATCTATGGGTATCTCTAACCGCCTATCGGCACCGGGTTCGGTCCGGAAAACGGGGTTTTTCGGCGAGGAAGCCACGGCGAGCAAGAGGAGCCATCATCGCGCATCACCGTCATTGACGTTAGGCGAGCGCACATTTGGAGAGCGGCACCGACCCGAAGTCGCTGGTCGGTGCTAAAAGATCATAAGTGAAACATGTAATTTATGCTCCACGGGGCTGAATGTACAGTTGCCTTTCCAGTGTGCAAGCAAGCGCGCATGGCTCATATGGGAAGCGTGGTGCATCTTTCACCGCTGATTAGTGGCACGAAATGAAAGGGCAGTTTTTCGCCAAGTAATTTGAGTCATTCCATCCAACCCGCCGAACACCGCCGCGATCTTCGGGAGGAAGTTGCTCCAAGAGAAGGCACGCCAAGTTTCGCTGCGGTACTTTTGTATCACGCCGAAGCTTTAGCTTTAATCGCTACGCCCGGACAATGGACGAGGTGCAGTTTTGTGCCCCGCCGCGGTGCATTTTTGCTGACGTTGTGGTCAATTTACGTGGGTGAGCTTGTGGCAGCGCTGTCTGCCCGCCAGCATCATCATCATTATCATTGGGGAGTTGATGAATTTATTACTAATTCTTTTAGGCTAATTTTAGACCATAAAGATAATACTGTCCGAAGGGGTTTTGGGATAGTTTATTGAATGGTTTTCGTGTTAATCGCCGTTCTTTGTTTTGCTCAGGATCGAACAAATCGAATGTCATTTTCAATTGGAATCAATTTTGAAACAATCATAGTCCTAGATTTGCTCCATTTACTTCAGAGTTCAGAGTGAAGTAACTGGAGCCAATTCCTAACAGAATAAAGATTTATTTTTAACGAAAAGTTTGCTCCCAACTACAAAAGCGGGTGGGTAATGTCGAATACGTAACTGGATGACGTGAATGCGAATAAAACTGACGTGCTTTTTCCATTGATTGATTGCAACACAATCTATTTTGCAAAATTTCAATACCTCACTTTGCAGAGGAGTCCTTTTTGACGCTATCCATGAAGCAATCCATTTTTCCAACTCTTCGAAGGATTGAAATGTTGATCTACCAAGCCGTGTGCCATCGAAGGGAATAGGTGGAAGTCAGAAGGGGCGACATCTGGGGAATACGGCGGGTGGGGCAAGACTTCCCATTTCAGCGTTTCCAGGTACTTTTTGACCACTTTTCCGACGTGAGGCCGAGCATTGTCGTGTTGGAGGATGACTTTGCCATGTCGCTCTTGATACTGTGGCCGCTTTTCTTTTAGCGCGCGACTAAGGCGCATCAGTTGCGTTCGGTAGCGATATCCTGTAATGGTTTCACCCGGTTTTAAGAGCTCGTAGTAATCTTCATCTTTGAAAGTTTTTTCTCTTCTACCATCATGCTTGTCTTCGACATCGAAATCACCATTTTTAAATTTTGAAACCACTCCCGACACGTTCTTTCACTCAGAGCAGCATAACCGTAAGTTTCTGAGAGCATTCGATGCGCTTCAGGTGCATTTTTTCCGAATTGTAACAGAAAAGTAAAAGTTCCCGCAAATGGCGATAATTGGGCTCATAAACAGACATTTTCGAGCGTGAATAATACGGAAACAAGAACAACTGTCACTGAAACGGCGATGACAATTCGTTAGGCACTGTACACACTCACTTTAAAGGCATTGTCATCTATGTATTTTAACTAGCCTCAGCCGGTACAGCCACCTATCGGAAAACGGCGGAAGCAAAGTTGTACACCTGATATCTCCAATGTAGACCCAACTTTTACCTTATTATGGCCACCCACTGCCCACTGTGCTCAATCACTGAAAATATTTCAAATTTATATGTGTCGGTTTTGCACGATACGCTTTGTGCGATGATTCGTTCAATAAATTTCGCGCTTTATTTTGGCACTGAATTTCACCCTAATGCTCGTTCATTCCAAACATTTTAGAAAATTTTAGAAATTGAGTTCTTTGTGGTTATCTCACACTAAAAATTACGTTACTGCATTAAACACAACAAGAGATATTCACGATTATGTTCTGTCCTTTCTTGTACAGAATGAATTTTTGAAAGCCGCCCCGTACTAAAGTAAGACGTATTCATGTCAAAACAATGAACCATATGCATCGTTTGGAAAATATCAGAAGCATTCGAAAATATCACCATTCTAAAACGGCTTTGCCAACAGCAAGTATAATGTGACTTTGAATCAAAACGATTTATATAGTAAAGAATATATATCAAACATATATTTAGGTTATGGCAATATGAACTGATGGTTTGCTCCAAACTTCAAAGAGTTCAACCTAATGGATGGTTTGATGATTTATTGAATGCATTCGTTAATTATCGATAAATTAGACCAAACAATATGAAATATTTTGCTGAATTTAATATTCGTAGAGAGCCATTATGTAAGTTAAAACTTCTGAGAAAGACTTCTATGATGTAACTGATCTCAATGATCTGCATTTCAAGAAATAAACAATGTTTTATGATCTTGGATTTTATAACATTCTAGAAATTTTTTTCAATTTCTTTCTTTGGAAGGCGAGTGGGTAATTTCGTCGAAAGCCATTTCACCGAATGGTTCATCGCTCGTCGTAAGCGGCGGTCTCTTGCGTACAAACTAGAGATGATTAGGATGGTTGAAGCATGGTTACTTTACCTTAGATCGGTAGCTGTCAATTTTTAACTTGCGCTCAGTTTGCGGAATGGTACCATAAAACTTTTCCAGGGAGATATACGAAAGTGAATGTTTTGATATATGTTAAATAGGCAAATATATCAAACATTCAGCGAAATAACAATCGGCGAAATGTTCTTCGGCGGAAAGGTTTTCGGCGGAAAGGTTTTCGGCGGTACGATATTCGGCATAAAGGCTCTCAGGGAGAAAAAATGACTTGGGGTGGAATAACATGCAGCGAAATGGCTTTCGGTGAAACGTCCTTCGGTGAAATGTCGTTCGGCGAAATGGATTTCGGTGAAATGGTTTTCGGTTAAATGTCTTCGACGAAATGGCTTTCAGTGAAATAACATTCGGCGAAACTGGCATTCGGCTGACTGGCTTTCGACGAAACTGACTTCCGGCGAAACTGGCTTTTGGAGAAAATTGGTTTCGACGAAACTGACTTTCAGAAAAACTGGCTTTCGACGAAACTGGTTTTCGACGAAACTGGTTTTCAGCGAAACTGGCTTTCGGCAAAACTGGCATTCGGTGAAACTTGCTTTCGACGAAACTGACTTTCGGAAAAACTGGCCTTCGATGAAACTGGCTTTCGACGAAAATGGCTTTCGACGAAACTGGTTTTCGACGAAACTGGCTTTCAGCGAAACTGGCTTTCGGCAAAACTGGCATTCGATGAAACTTGCTTTCGACGAAACTGACTTTCGGAAAAACTGGCTTTCGACGAAACTGGCTTTCGACGAAACTGGCTTTCGGGGAAACTGGCTCTCAGTGAGATGGTCTTCGACGAAATGGCGTCGCGGAACTGGCTTTCGGCTAACTGGCTTTCGAGGAAACTGGCTTTCGACGAAACTAGCTTTCGCGAACCTGGTTTTTGGCGAAACTGGCTTTCAGCAAAACTGACTTTCGGCGAAACTGGCTTTTGGAGAAACTGACTTTCGGCGAAACTAGCTTTTGGAGAAACTGCCTTTCGGCGAAACTAGCATTTGGTGAAACTTGCTTTCGGTGATACTGGCTTTTGGAGAAACTGCAATTTGGGAAAATTGGTTTTCTGTAAAACTTGCTTTCAGTCTTCGACGAAATGGCGTCGCGTTTCGGCTAACTGGATTTCGACGAAACTGGGTTTCAACGAAACTGGCTTTCGGCGAAACTGGTTTTTGGCGAAACTGGCTTTCGGTAAAACTGACTTTCGGCGAAACTGGCTTTTGGAGAAACTGACTTTCGGCGAAACTGACTTTCGGCGAAACTGACTTTCGGCGAAACTGACTTTCAGAAAAACTGGCTTCCGACAAAACTGGCTTTCGACGAAACTGGCTTTCGGTGAAACTTCCTTTCGGTGAGATGGTCTTCGACGAAATTGCGTCGCGAAACTGGCTTTCGGCTAACTGACATTCGACGAAACAGGCTTTAGGAGAAACTGACTTTCGGCGAAACTGGCTTTTGGAGAAACTGCGTTTCGGCGAAACTAGCTTGTGGTGAAACTTGCTTTCGGCGAAACTGACTTTCGACAAACTGTCCTTCGGCAAAACTGGTTTTCGGTGAAACTTGCTTTCGGTGAGATGGTCTTCGACGAAAAATTTTTGGCGAAACTGGCTTTCAGCAAACCTGACTTTCGGCGAAACTGGTTTTTGGAGAAACTGATTTTGGAGAAACTGCCCTTCGGCGAAACTGCCTTTCGGCGAAACTTGCTTTCGGCGAAACTGATATTCGACAAATTAGCTTTCGACGAAAAGGCATTTCTTGACTCGAACGTTTAGAGATAACGGATACGTTGTATTGTTTTGGGAAAATTCATGTAATTTGTTTCATTTTTCCATCATCTCCTGTTTGTCAGTGTATAGCAGTTCATTCGAACAATTTTTAACAAATTGCGCCTTGAGGAGAGTAAGCTTTTGGAACTGCGTGACCTTTATGGATCGAAATCGAAATTTGAAAGAATTATTGATTTCGAAATGGTTTTCGTAGATTCATTAGTTGAGAAGACATGACCCAATTTGATTGAAGTTGTTATTGTGTGTGCAAAATTTAAACCAACTGATTCCTGCGACATTAGCCATAGAATTTCCTACCAATATGCCAACAGTTTTTCTCTTAGGATGCTGCTGCAGCAGCTTAAACGGAAACCACCGCAGTAGTTAATGTGAAACAAAGCGAAGAAAAAAAAAACAAATTAATTATCGTTTAAACATAATTACTACAACTGCTCTGCTCAACCGTAGAACAATCGGATTAGCGAGAGAAACGCGGATTACCCTCGGCCGTCGCGACCAGAAAGCTCGTCGACGACGACGACGACGGCGAGGACGCGGGAGACTGTCAGTATGCCGGTCTTGACACAACATTTAGATTAGCGCGTTGTTGCGGAAACTGGAGCCAAACCCTTTTTTGGGCGTCCCAGCTGAGCAACGTCCCCGCCGAATCAACCGGTCGACGGGAAAACGGTTAATCAAAATTCCACCAGTAACAAGATTTTCTTGTAAGTTTTTAATTCGATTGCAAGAAATTTGTCCATTCGTGTATGGCTTTCGGACTGTCTGTGTTCGAGCGAGAATTGTCACCAACAAACAAACACGATACCACCCGCACCAGCACCCTGCACACGCAACTTCGATCTTTACCAGGTCACCAGGTGGTTGCGTACGGTTGCGAGCTTGCAGTGCGATGTGCCAAAATTGGTTGCCAAAGCAAATGCGAATCAATTCAATTAATTCCACAGACAAACTTTTATAATTAGCTTTGACCGAAAACGGCTACAGCTTTGGTTTGGCTCGGTGCCGCCTGCAGCAGTCAAAGCGGTGCGGTGGTGGGAATCCCATTCATATTTGTCGCATCTTCAGCAGCAGCAGCAGCGCGCAAGGGTCTCTCGCTAATGGGTGGTTGTTTTCCAGCTGGCCATCCAACGGGACATATGCAGCGATCCGGATTGCTGTACCGCTCGTTCCGAAACTGTTTCGCTAATGTATAGCAAAACTGTGTTTCTCTCGTTGCTGCCCACGGTCCGGTTACTTTGCCGAACTCTCAAAGCTCAGGCTTTTTAGTCATCTTTCACCTTTTCGACTTACCTATTTGCCTATCCCACATGAACATATTTTTCCTACTTTCAATAGTTCATTGAATTTGGCCGCTGCTGTGAGAGGGGTTGCGAGCAGAAGCAAAGTCTAATGTCCAAATCCCTGAAAACGGTCCAATTCTTTTGCTTGTGTCTACTCCTTTTGGACCACGATGCTCTGGCTCTGCCTCGGCCGTTTCGGTCTTCGGCAGCCTCAGACGGCCTGGCTCATTGAAAGCGATCGACCGTGAGAAATTATATGCAAGCGAAAGACTCTACGACTACGACGACAGCGACAAACCGACTGAGTCACACCAGTGAAAGAGCAAAAAAAAAAACTAACTTACCATGCAGAAGGAAGAACTCTTAGATCGCTGGTCATGTCGTTTAAATAATAGTAACAAGGCCTTCCTCCACCTTCGCGCGCGCTCGGCAAGGAACAGCTTCCTTTTCATCGGAGACCCGCACGGAGCGCACACAAACGGGTAGGGGCTCACGATAAATAATATTTACTATTATAAAAGTTGATTTATTGTGGCAGAGTTCGTATTGAAAGAACTTAGGCGTGAAGGACCGGTCGCTGAGCTTCCCTCCCGGCGCGGTGGGCGAAGGGAAGAGTTAATATTAAGTGACAAATTTTTATGCCTCCTCTTTTGTGTGTTTGACCGGCAAGTTTTGCACTTTTTGCTGGCGGGAACTGTTTTCGTGACTGGCCATGGTTAAGTGATCACAAACGTTTTGCTGACACCGTGGGTGGATCCAGTGTGTGGCATGCTGCGACCGAGGACTACGCCACAATCAATTCACACATTGCGAAATTATGCGTGATTAGAAGGAGCTGGCGGGCGATCCGGTTGATGGAATTGAGTTTAGATGTGTGACATAGTGTCGTTAGATTTACGTTACCGGAAGAGGAAGGCGCACAAAACGTGCTCAGTCTGACTACTGTTGTAAAAAAAGCAGAATACATTTTCATACCGGTTACAGTATAAAGGCATAAACTGCACCGTTCCACCGATTGTCTGCGTGGGAGTTGAGCGCGGTTTTACTCCCGGTTCTTGTAGGACCTACATCTGAGTGGAGTGCTCCACATTCAATGAAAAAAAAAAGCAGTAATCATGAAATAAACAGGTCGGGTGTAAAAGTTTACACGCTTGGTAGCAGCTTCAGTCGGCTCTCGCTGGGATTCATTGATAAATAGTGCTAAGTCGCGGTTTGGTTGTCCTACACACGTGCGCACGAAAGCAGGCAATGTAAAAACGCTATAAACATACCTACCGATGTCAGGCAGGACCCGTCTGGCCGGTGGCAGTGGTCAGCGGAACCAACATCAACGACAAGTACGTGGAAAGTCGTAACGAGGAAATAATGGTAGCGTTTCATGCTCGCATCATACTCAGCAGCACACGGCAACTTTTTCTCACGCCGAGTTAGATTCAATGTAAAATGACTTACTTTGATCGTTGAAGATGTCATGTCGTTTCCAGCGAGATTTATAGCAGTGAAACAGCATAACCGATCATGTTGGTGTTGTAGTATGTAGCCAATAACCTACTGTTCTATTGAATGAATTATACACCTATAGTAGAACTGATTGGTTGTTGTGGAGTACTTCATCTTTGTTCGAAAAATGGAAAACTTATTATATATATCTATAAAATTCTAATCAATCAAAGCTATGTTAAATCATCTCCAAAGGATGATCCTAATGATTCCTGGTTATTTGGAACGACAACTTGTTGAACACATAGTTTGTTATACGGACTGTTCTCTATTGGATGGTCGTTCTGGTGCTGGTGTCTACTGTCGTGAAATGATACTATAGCAGATTCATTCACTTGGTAAATACTGTACTGTGTTCCAAGCAGAAATTTACGCGATTCTGTGTGGGATACAATCGGCACCTCAGCAAAGAATCTGTGGTAAACGAATTTAGTTTTGTTTTGAAAGTCAGGCACCTTTAAAGCCACTCATTTCCAATTATTCAAGGTCGAATCTAGTGATAGAATATCGAACTCAAATCGAAGACCGCAGCATTTCTAATGCTGTTTTCTTTTTATGGGTACCCGGCCATTCTGGTATGGAATGAATGAGCTGACTAGAACTGTTGAAACGAATAATTTCGTCAGTTCTGAACTATCTTTACCCCTGTTAACTAGTTTGATAAAGCACAAGATACGTTTTTTGGGCTGTTTCCAAACATGCCAGTTACTGGCGCAGCTAGCAAACACGCGTTCAGACAAAAGCATTTTTTACCAGATTTGAATCTAAAAATGTCAATTGTGTACTGAATTCTTCCAAGCATCATTGCATTCCAGCTCAGACTGGACATTGCAAACTTAACTGTCACATGGTTACTTTTCAGCGTGCTGAGCAGTATTCGTGTGATTTGCGTGAATGCGATTACGGTACTCCATATCATCTGATATGTATCAATCCCGCATTTGCGAACCTACCGATTCGGGTTTTTGGTTCTCCATACATGGTTGAATCTGTGTGTTCGAAGCTAAAACTAAGAGATATTCTATCGTTTCGCATCCAATGTTGTAAGGAGCTATAGTCAGAGGAGTTCATCGTTCCTCCTGAAGTGAATGAATCCTGTCTGTATTGACATTAATGGGTTTTAGCAGATTGTTAGGCATCGCTTTTGGGGTGCCGAATTTACTTCTCCTTTTCCTTGGGGTGCCAATTTACTTCTCCATGTTTTGTGCAGTTTTTCAACTACACCCACTTCACATTTCCCTGCCAGGTTCTTTTTATCATTTTCTTCCAATCAAGAAAACGATGAGAAGCCTCGCGCAAATCTCCAAATAACTAGGAGAACGTGCCACATGAGCCAAGTAGTTCTGTTTCCTGATTCCTAGTGGTGTGATAATGCCTTTTTCTTTCATCGACACAGTCTCATAAAAAATTAATTGGCCTTTTTATTAAGATAATGTATGACGTAAATTTTGGCTTAATTTTGACACCATTTCATTCAGATTGATTCAGGTAGTTCACAAAAGCATGTTTTAGCGTTGACACATATTCGGCAACATTCCTCAGACCAATTGTAATTATCACTATCTGAAATAATCATACAGATAAAAAAAAATATTTTGTCGATTACGTCACTTGTATGATTATATCTACAATAAATTAAATTTTAATCGTATGATCTTCGAAGTCGACTCACAGCCCGATTTTAATCTCGAACGAGCCTATAATTATTGATATCGGTTAATCCATATATAAGAAAACTGAGAAGGTTATGAGTTTTGACGTTTACGTCACTTATGCCAGTGATAGGTGATAAGTGATAGCCATTTGAATTCAAACCTGTTCAATGAAATAATAGCATTTTCCAAACAAGCCCAACTTTGTTGAGATCGATTCAGCCATTGTTGAGAAAAATTGAGCACGAAAAATAAACGCGTTTTGTCGGTTACGTCACTTATATCATTATATCTCCGGAGGCAAGGATCTCAGCCATTTGATCTTCAAACTTGATTAATGGATCAATGGTAGCTTCGAAACGAGCCTAGATTCGTTAAAATCGGGTCAGCCATCTCCTAAATCTTCAGAACCAAATATGAGCCCACGTTTGTTTAAACCGGTTCAGACATTTTTGAGAAAATTGAGCACGAAAGTTGAGTTTTCCAGCGACTGTTTTATGCTGCCGACGTTTCGAGCATTGGTTATGGTAGTTCTTATTTAATAGATCGCTGAAGCGGAGTACCCAATTATTACAAATTACCTGTACGGTTGATTTATCATATATCAAAAACTATTACCTTTCTATAGAGAAAGGCAAATAAAAAGTGATGTGTGAATAAAGAATTTTTTTCTAAGCAAATAGAAACACGCCATTCCGAGTTCCTGTAAGAAAACGGCTCGAGAAATTCTGCACTCTTAGAAAAAATGAATTTTACATTTGACCTAAATTCAAGCATGTCATAATTTCTTGCTTTATGACAGAGTATTACATCTTTTAACACATTAAAAAATGAGTATCAAATAAGTATTATGATATCAACTTCAGCTAAACTTGCTCTGAAGTTAATAATATGATTCATTTTTCTTGCTTGGAGATGCGAATTTAAGTGGTATGCAACGCTCCCCGATCAACACACCGTATTTAAATTATTTCTCTTTGTGATACTTGTTAGAAAATTTTGATATTTTAACTACTAACGATAGCAGACCTATATCAGCACTTGATACGAAAACATATTTTTGTTATAAACCTGTTACTGCTTGTTGATCGGGTCATTCTATGTGCAGTCATTTAATATCTGGATTTAAAAACTACTTTATTTCAGAACCATGTTAATGAAATATAAATGTTGAGAACTAAAAATGAGCTTCATTTATTGAACTTCAATGCTAAAATAGCGCAAAAGTTATCCGTTCTCGTTTTGATGAAATCTCAAACCTGTTTCCTCGTCCCTTCATCTATGTTGCAACCCTAGTCACGTTTCCATTCTTCTTCAACTTTTATTGCTCAATTGGACGGAATTCCGGGCAGTTGAATGGGTTAATGGCGTTTTCTGTAGTACATATCCTCTATAGTGATAGCTTACCAAATCCACCCAAAACTTTACAGGTCCATCATAAACTTCAATGTACTGAATGATACGCTTTTTCCAGCACTTCTGCTTGTACATTTGGGAATTAATAGTCCTGTTCTTCACGAAAACATAGGTTATTTGTCCGCATCAGTAAATACATTTCCAGATCAAAAGTTCACTCGCTATTTTTTCGCAAAAACAAGAAGTGCTTCAGTGTAATCAACAGTGTTTCCAGATATTTAATTGCTCTAGCTATATAGCGCACCTAAAAAAATCCGGAAGGATTTGGAGATCTACACCCCCGAAAGGATACTGAACGATTCTCAACTTCATGAGAGCGTTAGTGAATCCTGCACCCCGTGAGCATAACTCCTTAATGAGAACAGATTAAAGACACACAATGTCAGTGTAAGGCTGGTCAGAACTAATGACAACAATTGAAGGCTAATCAGAACTAATGAATACAATTGAAACTTAAGAAAGAGGACATACAAATCTATCTGTATTATACAGATTTTAACATATGCATACAGAAAGTACAGATTATTTTCATATGTCCTAAATTTATTACGGATTTCGCAAAAATTGGGAAGAACAAATTATTTTTTTCCGTCTGAGCTCTCTTTGGAACCAGTGAAAAGTAAAAGTTTCATAATCAACGGATGTATCACGGAATAATCTGTATATCTTGAAATTGTGTTAAGTGCTGAAATCTCACGCAAACTTAAGAAGTCAACATTTTGAAAATATATGGATATTTTTTTTTTGTTTTAATTATAGTGGTTTAAACCTTAAGGTCATTCACCTCTTTGGGTCAGAAAAGCTTTTTGACTCTATGTGCGGGGTTGGGGATCGAACCCAGATGGGCTGCGTGAAAGGCATCGACTAACCAATCACGCTATACCCGTCCCCAATATGGAATTAAAACTATGTTTTCTTGATTTGCTTTCGATTGTTGATTAAAAATTGCAAACTCGACCTACTCGACTGTTTGCTTCGATTTTTCAAAACATTCCTTCTCGTTCCGGAGCGATAGCAAAATTGTCTTGCTTATTACAGAAATTTTCCTCCTAACACTATTGCAACACTTCTTACACGATTTCCACAAGCAGAAAACACGCATTGTATTCTTATGTTGTTTGAATCAAATGTGAATTCAATCTGATGAAAACCAAAATAAACTTGTGATTTTAACACTACAGCGAGAGATGCTAGGTATTTCCATATACTGTATCTGTATCTGTATTATCATGAATAAAAAATCTGTATACATCTGAATTCATCATCAAATCGAGATGTTTAAAATGAAAAAATGTTGAGGTAATGTTTTTTTTAAATCAATAAGTGGTCAATATTTATATCTCATTCAACAACGACTCTTGATAATTTGGTAAGTTGACGTGGGATCTCACGTCGGCGCCTTTTTTTTTTGTTGTTTCAAATTAAAATATGACTTTTTGGTCAATTGGTTTCTCGTCAAAACATTTATTTTTCATTAACGGCCAACGTTTCAAAGGCAAAACGATGAAAAATATTTGTAGTCGTTTTGCCCTAAAGATGAAGGTATAACCTTCGAAACGTTGGTCGTAAACGAAAAATAAATGGTGAAGGGGATAACGTGAGGGTTAAGTCGATGCTTTTTACCCAGCCCGCCTTGGTTCGATTCCCAACCCCGCACATAGAGTCAGAACGTTTTTCTGGCCCGAAAACGTGAATGGCATTAAGGTTAAAACCTAATCGAAACGAAAAAAAAACAAATAAATGTTTCGACGAGAAAACAATTGTCCAAAAAGCCATCTTTTAATTTGAAAGTAAAGTTAACCTCTAAAATCGTAACAAATAACTGCAAGGGCTTCAGAAACTTCTGGAAGTCACCAGTCTTTATAAATTTGCTGGATGATTTATTTTACGTTATTTACGTTTGCTGGTTGAAGTGAAATTAACCTGAATCCTTCATGCACATTCATATATCGTCTACCATTTAATGGTGAATTTAAACTGATGCTTCTTCCAGATAGCCTCAGGAAAAGTTAGCCTGGGTTTGATGATATTGAAATCCTGTCCCATCCAGTAAATCTGGGTATGATGAGCTACCTCTGGTATAACTTTCTGCGCTCGATTCGACCTTTTTTTACCAGTGTTCTGTTTATAACTCCAGCTGACACTGTCTAAATTTACTACAAGTTCAATTTGTATTGCACAAAACAATTGGGATTTGGGACTTGGGACTTGGGACTTGGGACTTGGGACTTGGGACTTGGGACTTGGGACTTGGGACTTGGGACTTGGGACTTGGGACTTGGGACTTGGGACTTGGGACTTGGGACTTGGGACTTGGGACTTGGGACTTGGGACTTGGGACTTGGGACTTGGGACTTGGGACTTGGGACTTGGGACTTGGGACTTGGGACTTGGGACTTGGGACTTGGGACTTGGGACTTGGGACTTGGGACTTGGGACTTGGGACTTGGGACTTGGGACTTGGGACTTGGGACTTGGGACTTGGGACTTGGGACTTGGGACTTGGGACTTGGGACTTGGGACTTGGGACTTGGGACTTGGGACTTGGGACTTGGGACTTGGGACTTGGGACTTGGGACTTGGGACTTGGGACTTGGGACTTGGGACTTGGGACTTGGGACTTGGGACTTAGGACTTGGGACTTGGGACTTGGGACTTGGGACTTGGGACTTGGGACTTGGGACTTGGGACTTGGGACTTGGGACTTGGGACTTGGGACTTGGGACTTGGGACTTGGGACTTGGGACTTGGGACTTGGGACTTGGGACTTGGGACTTGGGACTTGGGACTTGGGACTTGGGACTTGGGACTTGGGACTTGGGACTTGGGACTTGGGACTTAGGACTTGGGACTTGGGACTTGGACTTGTCGGGTCAGGTGGATTACAAAAAAGCGGTGTTTATTGCAGTTTTATGCATTCATACTTTTTGTGTTGGTCTTCGAGTTTTCATTCAATTTTCAATTATTCTGGCTTGGCGTTCTCTGGCGTTGGAATATTTGAAATTATTGTTGTCACGATTTTAAAAATTTGATTTCTTCAAATTTCATTGCTTCTTTCTGTGTGTCTTTATATTTCCTTTGTTTATTGTTTAACAATTTTTTAACTATTCAGATACTGAGTTTTCCAGTTTTACTATTTGGGTTCCGTTTTTAAATTTTCTTTTTCAGTTTTACAGTTTTTCAGTTTTTCAGTTTTTCAGTTTTTCAGTTTTTCAGTTTTTCAGTTTTTCAGTTTTTCAGTTTTTCAGTTTTTCAGTTTTTCAGTTTTTCAGTTTTTCAGTTATTCTAGCTTGGCGTTCTTTGGTTTTCGTTGGAATATTTGAAATTATTCCAATTTTTACCTGGAGCTGTTAGCGGAATATATTCAATATTTGCACTATTTATGTACCATTTAATTCCACTATTTCACTGTCACGTTATTACACTTTTTCAAAGTCACTATACTTTAATGAACCATAACAAACGTTACAATACAGATACGCGTATTTCGGAATGTTATTTACAGTTAGTTATGCGTCATTAAAGTATAGTGACTTTGAGAATTAAATGGTATATAAATAGTGCAACTATTGAAATTATTGTTGTCGCGATTTTCAAAATATGACTTCTTCAGATTTCATTGCTTCTTTCTGTGTGTCTTCATATTTCTTTTGTTTATTGTTTAACTGTTTTTAGCTATTCAGATACTGAGTTTTCCAGTTTTACTATTTGGGTTTCTTTTTCAGTTTTTCAGTTTTTGTGTTTTCGTCTCAATTGAACTAAGATTTGTTTATGAAGTCAGGGTTATATTAAGTTTGTACTCACGACAAGCCGCTTTTCTAGTCAATTTACCTGTAAAGAGAAAAAAATTCGGATTAGTCAAAATGGTGTCATGGATATTCTCAAAAGTTAAAAAAAGTGACTCTTAAAAGTTTTTCCAATTTACAAACGTAATAAAATTTACAGTGTAGATCTTGTAAAATGCTGAAAAAATGTTAAGTTACATTTTCTGTTTGCGATCTAGCAACTGGAAATGTGCTACACTCCTCAAAGTCATTTCATGGTAAGAAAATAATTGGTTAAGAAATTCACAGTGCAAAGAACGGATAACAATCATAACGTTTTTTTTTTTTTTTTTTTTTTTTTTAAATAACTATTTATTGGAATATGAGTTAAAATTAAATTATTAAGATTTAAATTGGGTGTTCAGCCACAAGTGGTGACTTTTCAGCCCTGTTAAATATATATATGATTTGGTTATTACCATGAAGACATCATTTGCTTCCGCAATTCTGAGATTTTTGTGTAGGGAAAATTCTAAACCTACTTGTATTGTGTAATGGGGAAAAGGAACTTATATACTAACTTACTAACTAATACAGAGAGCGAATCGATTCAATTGAAGATTGCATCGATTTTTGTCGGAATTTGCTTATAATATTATGTGACATTACATCTAATGGTTCTATATTTGTGAGTCTGTGTAACTCATTTGTACTAAACCAGGGAGGACGCTTCAGAATCATTTTCAGAATTTTATTCTGAATCCTTTGAAGCGTTTTCTTCCTGGTGGAACAACAGCTTGACCAAATTGGTACCGCATAAAGCATGGCTGGTCTGAAAATTTGTTTATAAATTAACAATTTGTTTTTTAGACAGAGCTTAGAATTTCTGTTTATAAGAGGATATAAACATTTAATATATTTATTACACTTTGCCTGGATTCCTTCAATGTGATCCTTGAAAGTGAGTTTTTTGTCATACGTTAAACCTAAGTATTTAGCTTGATCAGACCATGTCAATTCCAAGCCATTCAATTTGAGAATGTGATTATTGTTTGGTTTAAGAAAAGAAGCTCTTGGCTTGTGAGGAAAGATAATTAATTGCGTTTTTGCTGCATTTGGTTTAATTTTCCATTTTGACAGATAATCACTGAAAATATTTAAACTTCTTTGTAGGCGACTGCAGATCACTCTTAGATTTCTACCTGTGGCTAACAGACTTGTGTCGTCACAGAATAGCGATTTCTGACAACCAACGGGTAGATTTGGAAGATCAGAAGTGAAAATATTATACAAGATTGGAGCTACACTCGAACCCTGCGGAACACCGGCTCGTACGGGTAGCAATTCAGATTTACAATTCTGATAGCTAACCTGAAGAGTACGATCAGTTAAATAATTTTGAATCATTTTGATCAAATAAATAGGAAACTGGAAATCAGACATTTTTGCTATTAAACCTTTGTGCCAAACACTGTCGAATGCTTTTTCTATGTCTAGAAGAGCAACTCCAGTGGATAACCCAGAAGATTTATTTGCTTTTATCATGTTCGTTACTCTGACAAGTTGATGAGTAGTTGAATGTTCATGACGAAATCCAAACTGCTCTGGTAAAAAAATTGAATTCTCATTTATATGAGTCATCATTCTTAACAAGATAATTTTTTCAAAAAGTTTACTGATAGAAGAAAGTAAGCTAATTGGGCGATAACTTGATGTTTCTGCTGGGTTTTTATCAGGTTTTAGGATAGGAATTACTTTAGCGTTTTTCCATCTTTTTGGGAAGTAAGCTAATGAAAAACACTTGTTGAAAATTTTAACCAGGAGTCTCAAGGCAACATCGGGAAGATTTTTAATAAGAATATTAAAAATTCCATCATTACCAGGAGCCTTCATGTTTTTAAGTTTTCTAATAATTGATTTAATTTCATCAAAATTCGTCTCAATAATGTCATCGTGTGATAACACTTGAGTTGAAATATGATCATATTTCAGTGAGACTTCATTTTCAATAGGACTCACAACGTTCAAATTAAAATTGTGGACACTCTCGAACTGCTGAGCAAGTTTTTGAGCTTTTTCGCCATTTGTAAGAAGTATTTGATTTCCTTCCTTGAGAGCAGGAATAGGTTTCTGAGGTTTCTTAAGAACCTTAGAAAGTTTCCAGAAAGGTTTAGAATATGGTTTAATTTGTTCAACTTCTTTAGCGAAATTTTCATTTCGCAAAAGAGTAAATCTATGTTTAATTTCTTTTTGTAAATCCTTAACTATGTTTTTCATAGCAGGATCACGAGAACGTTGATATTGTCGTCGACGAACATTCTTCAACCGAATGAGCAGTTGAAGATTGTCATCGATGATAGGAGAATTTAATTTAGTTTGAGCTTTGGGAACTGAAAGATTTCTAGCTTCGATAATATAATGATTCAAATTATCAATTGCTGTGTCGATATCCGCAGAATTTTCTAAAATAGTTTCATGATCCACATGATTTTCAATGTGAGATCTGTAATCCAACCAATTTGCTCTATGATAGTTGAAAATAGAACTAATTGGATTAATTATAGCTTCGTTGGAAAGTCTGAATGTTACAGGAAGATGATCTGAGTCAAAATCAGCATGAGTAATCGGTTCACTACAAATGTGACTTTGATCTGTTAGAACCAGATCAATTGTAGACGGGTTTTTCACTGAAGAGAAACAAGTAGGATTACTGGGATGAAGAACTGTAAAGTAACCAGCTGAGAGTTGATTATGAAGTATTTTACCATTACTGTTATTTTGCCTACAATTCCACTGGACATGCTTAGCATTTAAGTCCCCTATTACGAAAAATTTCGATCGATATCTTGTAAGTTTTTGCAAATCGCCTTTAAAGAAATTTAATTGTTCGCCGGTGCATTGGAATGGCAAATATGCTCCAGCGATGAAATAAATTCCATGAATGGTTTCAACTTCGATTCCCAAGGTTTCAATAACTTTAGTATTGAAAGAAGGTAAAATTCGATGTTTAATTTGCCGTTGGACAAAAATGGCAACTCCACCACCAATTCCAGTAAACCTGTCAAATCGATGAACCACATAATGTGGATTACTTTTCAATTTTACATTTGGTTTAAGAAAAGTTTCTGTCACAATGGCAATATGAATTTTGTGAACTTTGAGAAAATTATAAAATTCATCTTCACTCGATTTCAAAGATCGGGCATTCCAATTTAAAATATTCAAATAATTATTTAACATCACTGTTAAATTTTAAATTCATTATAATATTATTTGCAAATTTCCATCCGATTTGAAATGCTTCAAAAAGTGATGAAGTCGAATTCATTTGGATGATCATTTGAAAAAGTTGATCTTGTAGGTAGATCATTTTATTTTCAGTTATATCGCCTAAATCGACTTCATTTAAAGAAGCGAATGGCATTGAAGGAATATTTGTAGGTAGACTGCCATTAGAAGAAGATGATTTGGCCGGTCTACCTATTAATAAATTGTTTTCGTTAGAAGAAGAACTGCAAGGCGGTCCTGTGTTTTGATTATTTACATTAGAAGAAATAGGAGATAGATTTCTACCTAATATACCAGCATAAGTGAAATTAGAAGAAGATGATGACGAGGTCGATCTACCTGTCAATAAATTGTTTTCGTTAGAAGACGAATTGGCAGGTGCCTTAGAAGAATTTTCAGGTATGTTCTGTAAATTTAAGGTCGTTGATTTGACTTGTTGTCTAAGCGAACGAGCGTTTAAAATTTTTTCCCTGACAGGACATTTCAAATAATTGGATTTATGATTTCCATTGCAATTTGAACATGAAAATTTATCAGTGGTTTCATTCATTGGACAAGCGTCTTTCGAATGCGATTTACCACAATTCAAACACCGTATATCCATATGACAATTTTTGGTTCCATGGCCGAAGCCTTGGCAACGACGACATTGCGTTAAGTTTGCAATACGATTATGCCGTTTATAATGTTCCCAATGAATTTTAATGTGGGAAATGAAACGTACTTTTTCTAAAGTTTTCAAATTGTTTACATCACTTCGATTGAAGTGTATTAGGTAAAGTTCATGGGAAATTCCAGAGCGTGGTTTAGAAGTACCATTCGCTCTTTTTTTCATAAGTATTACTTGGGAAGGGGCAAAACCAAGCAATTCTTTTAGTTCATTTTTAATTTCATCAATACTTTGATCATTTGATAATCCTTTCAAGACAGCCTTGAAGGGTCTGTCTGATTTTATATCATATGAATAAAATTTATGAAGTTTTTCGGACAAATATCGAATAAGACGTTCGTAATCTTCCAATCCATCCACCAAGACTCGACATTCTCCTCTTCGTCCGATTTGAAATGAGACTTTTACTTCCGGGAGAAAAGTAGAAAGCTCAGTACGGAATGCTTTGAAGTCGGAAATCATCACCGTCACTGGTGGCATAGATTGATGTTTCTTCCCAGAACGACAAGCGTCCATTTTGGGAATTTTTGAAGAATTTTCTTCTATGTCGCTACAATCGGATTCAGGAAGAATCTCGTAAATATTGTTAGACGGCATAGGATCAACGGTAGGGAAATCCGTCCGTTGTCTTTTATTTTTACATTCAGATTCTATAAGATCGTGAATGTTATTAGAAAAATGTTGAATAACGGATTGTGATTTATTCCGTATTGAATTATTTTTAGCCTTAGGCTTGTTGCCTTTCCGGTTGGACGCAGGCATTTTTGAAATTAATGAAATTTTAAATTAAATTAACTAGGCTAAATTAGTCTTCGATTAGACTCCTAGCTAGCCTTAAAAAAGGCTGATTAATTTCTTAGTCACTCTAATATCACTCTTTGTATCACTTAGTCACTCTAATATCACTCTTTGTATCACTTAGTCACTTAGTTAGTGATTCAGGTAGCCTTGAAAAAGACTGAAGCCTTGAATCAATGAAACTCTAGGTAGCCAGAAAAAAAAAATCCAGGAGCCAAGAGCTATACGCGTGCGGTGCGAACGACTGTTCAACACCGACTGTCAATCATAACGTTGATAAACCCTGTAATGTACGTATAAAGTTTCCTTCATCGTATCCAGTTTTGAAAATAGTATAATCTTACCGCAAGAAAAAATAATAATGAAAAACCAAAAAAAATATTGAAAATATTTTCAAAATGAGAAACTTTCCTGTAACTTGTATGAAAATAAACAATTATAAAAATGACCAAACAAAACACAATTTTCAAAAATTTCTTCTAATATGTTTAGATATTTGATCATGATGATGAATAAGTCGCCACTTAATTCAAATATTTAACAGTGTGAAAATAAAAACAGAGTGCAAAAAGATTGGCGAAAATAAAATCTGACGTAGGTAGAAGGTGAATTGGATTGATAATAGAGTGTAGAGTAGAGTTTTGTGGCAAAATGATGACACAAGAGTGAGACTGAAAATTGAACTACGTACTGGTCGTGCAAAGTGAGAACAAAGACGGAATTTTCCACAATTGGATTGCTCTCTGAGTTGTATTTCATCACATTCAGAAAAGTTAAATTTACAAAATAAATTGCCCGGAGAGAAGAAAGTTGTGGGTTCAAATCCGATCTCTGAGTTAAAGTTTTGTTTTGAAATTTGTAATCTTCTGTTTAATTCATCTTTTTCAGGTCAATTTTTCGTCGATTACTGACAAAATGTTCGATAATATATTTAAACATGAGTGTTTTGAACATTGCATTCACTGCACCATCGAATGACCTTACTTCCCTCACTCGGCAGGAATTCGCTGTTTTGTCGCAAAATCACTGCTGGCCGTCGCCAGTGTCCATCGGGGTCCGATGACCCCAATCAAATGTTCGGAACTTCTTCTGCTGCACAAACACACGCTGATAACGATCTCGATGGCGAGATCGAGCCAATAACCGTAGCAAACCGAGGAGCAATCGGAAGATCGTAATCTCGTAAATCGATTCCCTTTTTCCCATGGCATTACTGCGAACGGCAGCATCCTCCTGCCGAGGGGAAATGGGTCGCGGGATCACGGATTGAACAAATATTCAAATCGCGCCGGAGCAGTTGCTGTTGTTGTTGTTGTTGGTATTTTTTTGTCGTTGCGAGTAAATACTTATGCGACAACGAAGACGACGATCAAACTGCCGAGTAGTTGGAAAAGGCCGGCGCACGTCAAATCTTCCTGCCCGCAACGCGCGGTGAGGAATGATTTGGTTTCTTTCCGCCAGGTTGTTGGTTGGATTTTAATTTTTTTTGCTATGCTTTTCCACCCGTCATCGCCACTATCGCAGGCCGGTCCGTTCCGGATTTTGCAATCCACTCCGATGAAGTGCAGGAGTCGACCAAAAGGTAGTCAGCCGGTGAAGATAAGAATCTACGCGAGCACACCGTAGCTTTCGCGAGACGGTTTCGGATTGGCTCCGAAACCCCCGGTTCATGTCAAAGAACTCGGAGAGAACGCTGCCGTATAATAAAAGTCGCTGCGGTCACACACCAAATCGAATCGTTGCGCTGCAAGGTGTTCCGAAGGATGCAACACAGTGGACGGCAGGTCGGACGGTCGGAACCTCGGTAGGAAGATTACGATCAATTTTGATATTTTTGACCGCAGTTCTATTTATTTTATTTTATGCTTACTCTGCTGGTTGTTTCACTTTATTACTTTTAATATAGGCGGCTTCCTCTTGCCAGTGGTCTGCGGAGAAGATGTGCATAATTCAATTGCTGCGGACCTGACCATGGCATCCAACTCACGGATAGCCAGGCAGGCAGGAAAGAGAAAGAGAGCTTTGCAGAATCAGCACAATGTTTGTTTTATTATTATCATTTCATGTTTAAATGTCGGATTGTGCTTCAACTCGGGCGAAGCTATTGGCGGAGGATTGAAAGTGATTGGAGTTTTGCTCCGCTCTTTAGCCAGCGACCGGTAATTTGTGGTCTTATCAAAATATCTAGAAATGTCTTCGCCTCTGTGTTGAACCGGCGACTTTGGTGATTGCCATGCATTGAAATGGTAGCAGTAGTTCGAAGCAGAATTCCCTGTCCAGGTAGAGAAGATTTGTAAATCAATAACAAATTTTATTATTAAAACCAAGTATCTCAATGGCAACAATTAGCATTATTTTGTTTGAAATAAAAGTTAAATTATCAAAAATCATAACAATAACAATCAAGTGTAAAAATCTGTTATTGCATTTGACGTACAAATTGGTTCGGTTCGTTTTAAAAAGATGGCTCTGGCTGTTACGGACATTGTACAGTAACAACTGATGTCGATAGTTTCAAGAGGTTAGACATCTGTCATTAATATTCAGTTTATATTGCTGCAAGATTTTATAAAAAAAAACTATGTTTTTTACTGTGTTAGTTATAAGCAGTTTTGTGTTTACTAAGCAGCATTTGCGGGAAGTTTTAGTTTTTTGTTTCAATTGGAAGAAAGGTGCAGCTGAAGCGCATCAAAAGCTTGTAGATGTTTATGGTTATAATGCTCCAACTGATAAATCATGTAGGAAATGGTTTCGAAGTTTCAAGCCTCGTCCTAGACAACCAGGGAACCCTACTCGAAGACAAACAGTTAAAGGCATTACTCGATGAAGATTCCAGTCAAACGCAAGAGGAGCTTAAAGATTCATTGGAAATGGCTCAACAAGCAGTTTCTGTACGATTAAAATGCAAAGAAATAATTCAAAAGCAAGGCAGTTTTGTGCCTTATGAACTGAAACCGAGAGACATTGATAGCCGATTTTTCACTTGCGATCAGCTGATTCAAAGGCAACAAGAAAAGGGAATTGCTACTGGGTATGGGAAATGAATGGTCTATGATAATCCTAAGAAATAAAAAAATACAACGCTATTTCAGGTCAATTGTTGGCGTCGATCTCAACATCAACCTTAAAACCGAATGAGTATTAATGGTTCGAAGGTCATTTTGTGCAGCTGCTACAACCAGGCGATCGGTATAGGCTGCAATTGATGCGTTTTAGCTGTACATAACGAGAAGAACGGCCGGGATACAAGCAAAGACATGATAATGTTACACTCCTGCATGACAACGCTCGGCCATATGTCGCATAAGTCGTACACAAATATTTGGACACGCTCAAGTGGGAGATTTTGCCGCATCCGCCGTATTTTCCTAACATTGTTCCTTCTATTTGTGTTTTAGTCTTTTTGTTGAGACGTAGTGCCGTCTTGAGCTAGTTTTAAACACGATCAGTATGTAACGGGGAAGCAGATTTGAAAATTGACATGCGAATGCAATTATATAATGAATACTGCGAAAAAAGTTACCGCGAAGATGGAACTCGAACCCGCAGGTAACTCTTAACCGAGGAAATTGTTTTACCAATTAAATTACCCTGCATTTGAAAACACATGAAGTGTCTCTCGGGCACAGTCACAATTTTTATTGGAATGCTTCATAATGACAGTTCCAGTGGAGAAGTTTAAAATCTGTTAAAACGCCGGTAAAAAGCACACCGAGAATTAGGTACATACGAAATATTCAGTAACCTTGCACTATGGTCCGAAACGGGAAATTAGTGTGACAAAAATATTTTCACTATTTAATGTAAGTTTTTGTAGTTAGTGTCTTCACAAAAGTTGTTTGTAATCAAATGGCGATACTTTTGATAAAAAAGTTACTAGGGTGGTCCTTATTTAGATTGAAATCTGAAATCTAACTTTCTTAATTTAACTCAAAAATGATTTTATTGTGCAGTAAAGTTGTAGGAAATTTCATTGCGAGCAACTTTGCTAAATAAAGTACCTCTCTAGCTCTTTATTTGATCGAGTTACATCAATTTTCCCGAGTGAAGGTAGGGTGGCTCCTGATATATCACTTTCTTTGTTCCAACTTTTTTGTGAAACGTTCCACCGAAAAGTTGTCATTAGAAGAGTTGTTGAACTAGTCATTGCGCGTAATTTTGCTCAACCAAACTTTTTCATATGAGCTACCAGTAAAAAGTTATGATTGTTTTTCCATCGCTCAAATATCAAGTCAAGCTTCAAATATTAATATTCATTAGATGCCAGATCGATAAAAATGTATCTTATGCGGTTCCTGAAAGGTCATAATATAAGTGAAAATTCCAGAGAAAATTGGAAGGGTGTTATTTTTTTAACTTATTTAAATTAGTTTTAAAAATACCTTCAAAAAACTAAAAAACATTGCATAACTTTTAAACACCTTATCGTATCAACATACTTTCTTCAGCAAAATAATAATATCAAATTAGTTCTACAAATGATCCATACATTGTCCTTTCGAGAAATGAGACACACAAAAACTACAGCTGAAAATAGATTGCAGTACAATTTTAATACATTTATTACCAATATAACTACTTCAATTGAGTTTGAGCAACTGAGGATTAAAGATACTGTGTAATATGGTTATTCCGAACTAGTTGGCCATGATAAATTTATGAACACAAATTTTCATGATCTCGACAACCATTCCAACAAGCTGATGCAAGTTGGTAAAATGCAAAAAAATTTATCCACATCGTGCCAAGAAGCCTGACACTGGCCCTTCTTTCTCATCCACTTGTTTACCGAATAGCCTACAAAAGCCGGAAAACGACGCACAATGAGTTTTGGTTCGAATAAATACATTCTACTCATTGTAACAAACTAATGATTTCCTTGGGTTTCAGGAAGTGCTTTGACTTCCAAAAAATCTATTTTCGGCTGTAGTTTTTGTGTGTCTCATTCCTCGAAAGGACAATGTATGGAAAATTTGTTGAACTAATTTGATACTATTGTTTTGCTGAAGAAAGTATGTTGATACGATAAGGCGTTTAAGAGTTATGCAATGTTTTTGAGTTTTTTGAAGGTATTTTTAAAACTAATTTAAATAAGTTTAAAAAATAACACTCTTCCAATTTTCTTGAATTTTTACTTATATTATGACCTTTCAGGAATCGCATAGCATACATTTTTATCTAATGACTATTGATATTTGAAGCATGACTAGTTTTTGACGAAAAAACAATCATAACTTTTTACTGGTAGCTCATATGAAAAAGCTTGTTTGAGCAAATTTATGCGCAGTTCAACAACTCTTTTGAAGACAACTTTACTGTAAATCGTTCCACAAAAAAGTTAGAACAAAAAAAGTGATTTTTCAGGAGCTACCCTACTTTTACTCGGGAAAATTGATGTAACTCAATCAAATGAAGAGCTAGAGAGGTGCTTTTTTCAGCAATGTTGCTTGCAATGAAATTTCCTACAACTTTACTGTATAACAAAATCATTTTTGAGTTCAATTAAGACAGTTTGATCTCAGAAATAAGGACCACCCTAGTAACTTTTTGCATCAAAAAGAGCGCCATTAGATTACAAACAACTTTTGTGAAGACACTAACTACAAAAAACTAATATTTAATAGTGAAAATATTTTTGTCACGCTAATTTCCCGTTTCGGACCACTGTGCATTGTTATTTTTCATATGCAGCGTAGTTTAATTCGTAATACAACTTTCCCGGTTAAGAGCTAGCTACGGGTTCGAGTCTCGTCTCTGCGGTAACATTTTTTGCAGATTTCATTCCATAACTATATTCGCATGTCAATTTTACAATCTGCATTTTCTACTACAATACTTTACCTTCTATTAAATATCTAGTATCGCTATGACAAAACAATGAATATCGTACAAATAGTCAGCTTATAAGAAAGTACAGGGTTGCGCAAAGGAACTTGACACATTTAGCTCTCCGGTTACACTGGAACCAAACAAACGAGGGAGATTCCGAACACGGCGTCGGAAAGTAGAAGAACACAGATAAAAATATTTTCTGAATTTACATCTATTTTTATGCACTTATTAGGAGCAGGCAATGAAGCATAAAGTTACTTTACAATTCTGTAGGTTTCAATATATTTTAGCCTAAAAAGTAAGCGTAATTAAAAGATACAGTTCTATTCATCGAATGGAATCCAATTTAATTTTGCATCGATCATAGTTTTCAATCAAACTTTCGATTCAACCCGTGTCTGTTCCATTTCATTATTTCTTTCTGTGAATGAAGGTTTATTTTCGTCTAGTAGTTTTCCGCCATGGTGCACTGTAGTGTCGCTCACTGCGATTTTCTTTTTAACTTTCCTAAGGTTATACGAAGGTGTCACTCTGTTTTGGACGGAGCTTGTATTGTCCCGTTACACGAAACCGGTAACCATTGTTGTTGTTTTTGTACCGAAGGAGGCCAAACTCGCCAGAACTTCGCCCAATAGGCAAACTCCGTGAGATTATAAAGGGAAAGCTTCGGCAAACAGGAAGATCTCAAAAACGACAAAGATTTGAAGAAAGATTGAATGAAAGTCTATAAGAAAAATGGCGCATGTGTTGCCCAAAAGTTTGAAGTCCAAAGTGCGAGCCTTTACTCTAGGAGAGGCGGTTGATTAAACCATCTGCAGAAGAACATAGAAAATATGAGTTTATTCATTCCATGAGAGTTTCTTAAGTATCCGACTTATAATGAATTTTTGGTGATCAGTTTAGTCTTTTGCTCTTTCTCGAATACAGTTTTTAGTCTTTTTCTTGTTTATAACTGTTATGTACATATCATTCAATCATACAAGATGCGCAATATTTGTTTCAATAAACTGGTTCGTAGAACGAAAAATTCTATGACAGACGTGGATCACTTTCCAATGAAAAATAAACGACTGAAAGCAAAGATCGGATAGGTGAAATTGAGTTTGAAAACCCCGTTTAAGTATATTTGAACGCAAAAGCCGGACAAAAAACATCGAGAGCAAAAACCGGACACGGATTCGACTGTGAAAGAATCGTTGAAAATATGTTTTCTGCATGAACCGGGAAAAAAACACAAAATGCAACAAAAACCGGACAAAAATTTTACCGGATCAAAACACCTTTTTTGCAAAAACCGGACAACAAAATTTTGAATGATAAGACCGGCCAAGAAAATAATTAGTTCTTCCAAAACTTTGTTTTTATCCGGTTTTTGCATTCAAAACGTTTTTTTCCGGTTTTTGAAAAAAATATCCATTTAAATGATTGCTAAATCCGTGTCCGGTTTTCGCTCTCATTGGTTTCATGCGAGTTTTCCAGAATAAGTTGCACTTATCCGACTTTTACATTCAGCCATTCAAATAATCTTATAAAAAGTAGCAGTCAGTATTTCAGGGCATAAGATACAGGAGCTACAAGGGAGTTGTCCTTTGTTCGAACTACACGAAGGAATTGACGGAAACATAAAAAATCATTACTTGTTGTTGCTGTATATTTCAAGAGAAGTATTGTTTTGCAATCACTTGAAAAACCGACTAGAAAAAATTGATTCGGAGGGCCAAGTGTCATATACCATTCGAAACGGGTCATCGAGCTGAGCAATGTGTGCGTGTGTGTGTGTCAAATAAACTCACTAGGTTTTCTCGGAATGAAAACTCTCACGGTCTCATACGGAATTCCTGAATTTCATCCCAATCCGACTTCCGGTTCCGGAGTTCTAGGGTAAAGTGTGCTAAAAATCGGTAGCCATTATCAGTAGGCAACTAAACAAACCGATTCCAACTATCCTGGTTTTCGGTCTCCGGTTCCGGAAGTACCGGAAATAGTGGTCATATATTCCAAAATGGATCTCACTCACCTTTCTCAGCAATGGTTTGACCGATTTTTACAAACTTAAATTCAAATGAAAGATCTCACAGTCCCATACGGAATTTCTGAATTTCATCCAGATCGGGCTTCCGGTTCCGGAGTTATAAGGTAAAGTGTATTCAATTATGTACCCCGTCACTTAAACTGGCGGAACAAAATCCGTCAAAAAATGTTGTAAACTTGACTCAAAACCGTTATTCCCGATCTTATGGTCAAATGACATATTTTATGGTCCTACCAAAAATTACTGCATATTCTCGGATACAACAAAAATTTAAACCGTTGCACAGTGATGCCAAGGTGGCAGAAATCCAAAAAAATAAATTTATTTTTTTCCTGCACTGTATTAATTTTTTTGAATTCTCAGATAAGTGAAAGATTACAGTTTAAAGTATAAAAATTTTTGAATAAGAAATCATCTCCAGTTCACAAACTTTGGTTTATAAACTGGAAAAGAAATTAGTTAAAGCTCCTAATCAATCCTGAAATGAATAAAAATACACAAGTTAATTTATTTTAAAAAAAGTCGTCATTTTCCGGTTCATGTCCATGTCCATCATGTCACTTTTAGGTGGATCGAATGTTTTTTCATACATTATCAAGATGGAAATATATTCAGAGACCTCAAATTATTAATAAAAAATCATCCAGCTGACGTTTATCGACGTAATTATGGTTTTTGCCAACTTTTGTATGGAGAGGTATCACTGTGCGTCGTTTAGAGTACGATGGCAAAATTGTATAAAATCTTCAAAATTTGAATAAAAATTAGTAGAGTCTGTACGTCATGTTAGTTGGTGACCGTGAACCGACCTCGTTTTCTTAAGGGTGACCTACGCGAGCAAAGCACTGTTTCATTCTGTACACACTATAAAATTTTGCAGAATTCGGTAATTTTTTACCGAATTTTCAACAGCTGAACGTTCGGTAATCAGTTCGGTAATTAAATTGATTACCGATCGTTCGGTAATTGCTGAACTGTCAAACAACTACCGTAAACTGTAAACCAAATGGATCTATCTGATTGTTCGGTAATTTTTTGTTTGTTTGTTTTCCTTTGGTTGAAATTCTCGATTTTCGGATTACAAAAAACAACACAAATTCAAAAAAACGAATGAAGGAAATTCCAACCTGTTGAGACTATGGTTTTATTCCACAAAAAAGGGTCAAATGTTCCGGCTGACTGGAATTATGAGCGCCTTCCAAAACACTGCACAATCCGTCGAGTTCACCAGAAATTACCCTCGAACGATTTGTGTAGGCAGCAAGTGGAAAAGTGATTTATTATTTGCTGCTTATAAGTAAACAAAAAGTTTTTAGTGGTTCTAATGTTTTAAAAACTTTAGCACCTGTACCTCAATCCATTCGATGTACTCTTTAAGAATTTTTTTGCTTGGTTAATAAAAAGACACTGACTGAAAATTTTAATAACTGTTTGACAGTTAGTTTAACAACAATCAGTTTTGACAGAAGTTCGGTTATTGAAAGATAATTTTACCATACGGACAGTATTTTTTTTACCGTACTCGGCGGCTATTCAGATATATCGTATGAATTGTATATCTATTTACAAAATGCTGTAACGAAAATTTACGTCAAACTGATCGTTCGGTAAAAAATTGCATAATTATTGTAAAATATAACTCATGTATCGAAATATCGGTCATTTTTATAGATTACCGAAATTTCTCGTCAAAAATATTGCCGAACAAAGGAATTGATTCTTAGTGTGTATGTTATACTAGTTAATGCACAAACAATCTCTTTCAAAAATCGAAGAGAAAATTTTTGAATAGAATACCACAATATTATATATGAGAAAGGTATCATTACACCACTAGGGGGATTAAAACAGGATTTCATTTATATATTTATTTATTAGGAGTAAAGGAAAAACCCGCTGGAGCTGAGATTTTTGTTCTCCTTCTTCACTAGGCATAAAACCTTCTCATCTTTTTTATCAACAGATTACATTTGTCCCAATTCTTCAAAATTATTTAAGCTACAAAGCTAACTAACAACTATTCATATAGACTAATTAATTGAATAAAACTAGCGGGTCAACATTCGGTGTTTGATGGTATTACGCGATAAATTGAAATCAAATTCATCAGTGCAAATATTGAATAAAAAATCGTGCTATCTCGTGTTAAACACAGTTGTCAGAGCAAGAAACATCGCTCACTGGTCGTTTGGAGCATTTTCATTTCAACGTAACTCTTATGTATCGTAGACACTGGTAGATCAATGATCCGACTTCAAAGAAGGTAATAAGTTGGAATAAGTTGGTATGTATTCGGGGCTTGTTTTTACTCGATTGAAACAGTTGCAATGACCACCTAACCATTGCACAGTCAAAAATACTGACACTGTCCTAGAAATTCAAATTCACTAATTAAATAAATCCATTTATTACACCACTCAAAACTCGCCGGAAGCGAAAACAATTACTCGCTCGGCCATTGTCAATGAGTGACAGATTTTAATGATCCTACCCCCGACCTACGACCGGTGACCGTTGAAACCCCCCACAATGACTTCATTCGTTCAACCAAACAGCAGAACTTGTTACCATGTTGTTCATGTGTGTGTGTGGACACCGAAAACTGTCGCGTACCGCAAGGTTTCGCCGCTATTCATCGTAGCTTATTATCTGCGTTTGCTGTATGACTCGGAATTTACCCGCCGAAAAAGCACATTCGTCATTCAGTTGTTCTGGCCTCGGGTTCCAAAAAAAAAACACAAACCACAAAAGTTTCGAACTGCGAACCGTATCGGACGTCGACAAAAACACTCTCCTCATGTCGATAGCGATGGGTCCTCCGGGAAGTTCAAAATTTTGTAACATTGGACAATCGTTTGAATGGGGCAAATTTCGTCCACAGCGCGAGCAGCATTGTTCGGAATTTTCGAGCTGGAATCAACAGAACATACGGCAGCTCACTGTTCGCAGGTCATCATTGGGGCGGCTAGCTAGCAAGGACGGGTCCACACACACGTCGAATAAACGGACGAATGACAATGGATTGGAAATTGTGCGGTGTGGAAGGTAATTTTGCTTTGTGACCGACACAAAAAAAAATTTTTTTTTTCGACAACGACAACAAGCATTATCTCCTATCCATTCGGCCGGTTACCCAGTCGAGCGGCGAAGGGTTGAAAATCATGTTGGAGTGGGTGCACTGTGTATGTTTTGGTTCACTCGAACTCACCACAACTCGAACCCGGTGTTACAACCCTTCTAGCGGGCAACGATGGCCACAAATTCCGAGCCGGGTAGCAAACCAGTAACTTTTCTCATATATGCAGTAAGTTGATTTGCTGGTGATGTTATCAAATTTTCGAGCCGGTTCGGGGAAATTGTTTGGCCGGTGACCAACCGAAAGGATGCACTTGAGATTGTGTGTAACCACGAGATGACACGGTTTTAATTATACACATCCGGGTGTGCACAAATCAACGCACGGGTAGGGTTTGTCAATGGACGGATTCGATCATTTCGGTGGTTTAAGGTGAAGCAGTTCCGGTGAGTGACGACATAAAAGGTTGCGTGACGAGTTGAAAATTAAAAAGGCCGTGCATACTTCACCGTTTGTCCGGTTGGCCTGGTTACCGCGTGGTTGATCAGTTCGTTATAGGCCACGGATGTGTAACAGTGATAAGATGCGTGCTTAAAGTAGGGGAAATCGATACTTTTGATTAAGGATATGTTGCTGAAAACTAGTAGTTTAAAGTATTAAGAATATATTTGATCCCGACGCATCCCTGTTTAGCTGCTTATGTTGAACTACTAACAGATCGGCTGAAAAGTTCGTATCGTTTCTATGAGAGGGCGCCACTAGAATTAAATCCATACCATTTTCAGTTAGTACCAACCTTCAAAAGATACGTGTATAAATTTGACAGCTGTCTGATTATTAGTTTGTGAGATATTGCATTTTGTGTGAAGCTACATTTGTTATTGTGAAAAAAATGGAAAAAAAAGGAATTTCATGTGTTGAAGAAACACTACTTTTTGATGAAAAAAGTGCCGCCGATACCAAAAAATGGCTTGATGAGTGTTATTCAGACTCTGCACCGGGCAAAGCAACAATTCGTAAGTGGTTTGCAAAATTTTGTACTGGTCATATGAGCACCGAAGACGATGAACACAGTGGACGTCCAAAAGAGGCTGTTACCGATGAAAACGTGAAAAAAATCCACAAAATGATTTTCAATGACCGTAAAGTGAAGTTGATCGAGATAGCTGACACCCTAAAGATATCAAAGGAACGTGTTGGACATATTATTCACGAATATTTGGATATGAGAAAGCTTTGTGCTAAATGGGTGCCGCGTGAGCTCACAATCGATCAAAAACATCAACGAATTGATGATTCTGAGCAGTGTTTGGAGCTGTTATATCGAAATAAAACCGATTTTTTTCGTCGATATATAACAATGAACGAAACATGGCTCCATCACTTCACTCCGGAGTCTAATCGACAGTCAGCTAAGTGGACTGCACGCGATGAACCGAACCCAAAGCGTGGAAAGACTCAACAATCGGCCGGTAAAGTTATGGCGTCTGTATTTTGGGATTCGCATGGTATAATTTTCATCGACTATTTCGAATAGGAAAAAAACCACCAACAGTGACTATTATATAGCGTTATTAGAGCGTTTGAAGGACGAAATTTAAAAAAAAACGGCCTCATTTGAAGAAGAAAAAAGTTTTGTTTCATCAAGACAATGCACCGTGTCACAAGTCGATGAAAACCATGCTGAAATTGAACGAATTGGGCTTCGAATTGCTCCCTCATCCACCGTATTCTCCAGATTTGGCCCCCAGTGACTTTTTCTTGTTCTCAGACCTCAAGAGAATGCTCGCTGGTAAAAAATTTAGAAGCAATGAAGAGGTAATCGCTGAAACTGAGGCCTATTTTGAGGCAAAGGACAAATCGTACTACAAAAATGGTATCGAAAAGTTGGAAGATCGCTATAATCGCTGTATCGCCTCTGATGGCAATTATGTTGAATAATAAAAACGAATTTTGGCAAAAAAATGTGTGTTTCTATTAAACGATACGAACTTTTCAGCCGAACTGTTAGGTGACATAGCAGTTCAATATGAACTGGCTTTCATCGTATCAAAGAACGCTCACTAGCAACTCTTCACACAATTCAATCAGTGTCATCAAAGAGAAACGGATATCATCGCAGCAACCGACATGGTTAATTTAACATAGAATAGACACCAGTGCGAGAGCGAATTTCTCTCGATGACCTGAAGTTAGCGCTGAGAATCAAAGGTTAGCTCACTGCTGTGCTCAATTCTCTCTGAACAAACAACTTATTCTCGTTTCGCGATCCGATTCTGTAAGGGCAGTTGATAATTGCGATAGAATCATTTTACTATTTACTATATCGATTTTGATTGGTTCTTTTCGGCAAGCATTAACTGAGAGAGACGAAAGATATGAAATGAAAAGACGGATAGGTATTCTAGATTGAATCAGTTATAAATTTAGAACGGAAAAGTTAGCCGGTGTCAGTAGCATAGTGTGGTGAAGAACTACACTTGTTACACGACCATACTTGGGGACTCGAATTTAGTGTTCGACCCCCTCAAGTAGAAGGTAAAATAGAATTCATTTCTTTCTTCTGATCATGCCTATATGAGCCTGCCTAGGCTAACTTTTCCGTTCTAAATTTATAACTGATTCAATCTAGAATACCTATCCGTCTTTTCATTTCATATCTTTCGTCTCTCTCAGTTAATGCTTGCCGAAAAGAACCAATCAAAATCGATATAGTAGACATTATGCGGCAATTAAAACCAAATAACATATCATTTTACTATTGCCGCTTATTCTGACTATGTGCATATAACCTTTGTATAAGTTGTGTCTATGAAAATGTAAGTGAATTCTCCACACAAGGATTTTGAAATATTGCAACCTAGTATGAGAATCATCAAGTCGAATCATCGTGTCGATTTTCTGCGATAATTGTCAACTTGCGATTCTCTCTTGTTAAATTCCACACAGAACCAATCATTATCAGACTGCAATTTTTTTCAAGGGCCGTGAAATACTCACAGTATGAAGTGGAGCAAAGAAATGTAGAAAAATTCTCTCGCGGTTCATGCATTGAGAGACTCGAGTTCTTGTAGCATCTCATACCGGATTGAAAATATTGATAAATATCGAGCAGTTTCTGTCCAATTTTTCGGCAATCACCAACACTCGTAGAATGCTCTATGAAACCCTTTATATTTCTTCCCCGTATTATGAATAGATTTCCTAAATGTCTGAGTCGGAATGTTAAAGAAAAACAGTAGAATTTGAAGAAGGGGATCTAGATTTTAGAGAAACGAAATCTGTCATCAGAGTTTCACTATTGTAGCAATTGATAAACGTAGGAAAATTGCTTGGTAATGAATAATCATTTTATGAAACAGATATCATTCAATTCTAATGCAGAGTTCCGTACCACTTTCCATTTTCGCATCTAGACATAGATATAAAAAAAAACAGATAATGTTCCAAACGTAACGCATCTCACCATTTCATACTAGGTAGAGGTTACGCAAGTCTCTAACCTCTCCAATAGCTGCGCAATGGGAAGTAGATTAGCTTAGCTAGATTAGACAAGGATATACAGTTGCTGTCGTCGTCGTCGCCGCCGCCGCGGCCGCAGCAATCGCAGAAGAAATGGAAACGGACAGTGCCTTCCCATAAACCATCCCATGGACATCACACGATTGCTGGGTACTAATCTTGTGCAAACACACACACACAAACACGCATGTGTGTGCCCGTCGCGAACCGAGAATGCATGTGAGCTAAAACAATTATTCAATTTGCACGCGGCTACGCGCAAAGTCACGAAATGAAGGTTTTCTTTTTATTTGCAAAGGTCACGGCACTTGGTCATGTGTACGCCCGTTTGCGCTGCACCGTTTGCATACCAAGCAGGTCCGAAACGAAGGCGCGTGAGAATTCCATGTGTGGGCTTCGGTGCTTCGCGCTCATCGATGAGCAGTGTTGAGGTAGGAGGTGGTGTCCCACCGTAACGTGGAATTGAATAAAGTCATCTACCAAAGTTTGAGTCCGAAAGTAATTCGAAGCTCTTATTTTCCCCCAAACAAATTCGTTTCTCTTCGAACATCATGTAAACATTGAAATTGACCAAGTTCGATTGCCGTCGATTCCTCTGACATGCACCCGTCTGCCGCCATCGCCATCCAACTCCACAGGAAAAGCTAGACTGCTTTATGATCATACTCCGGCGTACCGGCGCATGGCTAACCCGAGAAAAAATGAGGCAAAGGACGACCCGGTCGAGCCTCGCGGAAAACTTGTCATTCAATCGCTGATCTGCGACTACCTTTATCGGGAATGACTTTTCTTTCGCTTCAGGTTTTTTTCTCTCTACTCTGTCGTTCACTCGCCCATCCGTTTCTTCATCCATGACGTGTCCAATAAATTGACAATCTCCTGGGAAGCGAGCGAGCGATCGAGCGAAGGAACGCGGCAAACGCGACTCGAGGTCCAAATGAAGACTTCTGAACGGCTGATGGTTCTACGGCGCGTCGTTCCCAAGGATCTGCCCGCAGCAGCCGCCGTATCATTACCGTCGGTTTCGGTCTTTCGGATTATCATGTAAAATTGAGATGAATGTGACAATCCGTGGTCAATTAGAGGAAATAAAATAACTACGCTGAAAGCCGCGCGCTCGTGGTCGTCCCAGTGCAACGACGCGGCCGAATGGGAAACTGCGAGTGCCCGCTCCCGGTTGTTTCTGCTCAGCGCAGCCAGTCAGTCAGAATTGTCGTTGAAATGTGGAGAAATGTGACAGGTTCGGGAAAATTTATGTCTTATTTAAGCGATTTTGTCAATGCCGGTTATAGGAACTCGGTTGTGCTACTGCGAGCACTGAAGATTGGTGGTTGGTTTTTATTTTCGCATGTCGCATATACAGAGCTGTATCTTTGGGTCTTCGCCGTTTGTAAATCGGTTGATTGGTTGTGAATGTATTAATATGTATGGTTTGTTAATATGGTTTTGTATTAATATGTTGTTATGAATCAATGAAAAAATTTGATTCCAAATGGGCTTGAATCATTGAACAAAATATCGTAATATCGTATAAATAAATTAACGTTAATCCACTGCAAATTCGTACTTTACAGTACGAATCAGACGATCTGTCTACTTCCGTCAACGGAATGGAACGGAAAGGAATGCCTGCGAACCAGCATTAACACGTGATTTAGCGACACGAAAAATTTGAAAATTTTTATTGAACAAATATTTCTATTAAGCATGAACATTGAGATAATATTGCAACAAAAAATACAGTTGCTATAATTACTCGAAAAATATTGATATTACAACATTTTGAATTATTTCACATTCAAGAGACTGATGGAGTACTTAGATTCGCTTGAAAAGTTTTAGACTCAAAGAGTAGAGTCATTCTAGTTTTAACGTTTAGTTGACTGTCTGACCAACGGCTGGTTCTTTGAAATCCATGTTGTGGTTTCAAACCAGAATATAAGAGATTTGAATCAGAATATGATTATTTGAAACTAGAGCTTATTTGCTACAAAATCAAAACTTAGAGAAGGTATTTGACACAGTCATATAATTTTTTTTTCTGCGAGTAGGATTGAGTTATAATAATTAATATGTAGTGTGGTTTTGGAGCACAATTTTGACAGCAAATAAAAGTGGGATTCACACGTTCCTTCAAACGTCCGCACAAAAGGACGACGGAACGATTCCACGTTTGACACGTGAAAATGTTCCGGTAAAGAAAATATAAAAGTTCCAGTGACGATGGAGAAAAGCTCTTTATTTTAATTGAAGATAACCGGGGCGAATTAAAATAATGTTAGCTGAATAGGAGAAAACTATATTTCAAGTTAGAATCGATCATTTTCTTTCCCTTATTTCAACAACAATATTTAGAATCAACGTAAGCAATAATTGTAAGATTTCTTTCATTATTTCAACTTCTTTTGATTCTTCTTGCAATGGAACAGCAAAGTTATTAGCTTGTTAATTTTACAAATCCATGAAATGTGTTCTCTTGATGCAACACGAAACAAATTCGTTTTAAAATTCGTTAGAAATTAGTGACTCTTTCCAAACGGAACACCGAAACATAAATGCACTACTTTACCAAGTTTGAGAAGTTTGAAGGTCAAATCTGTATGCATCGAAACGCTCTGGGAAGTGAAAAAATTCCCGATTATCATGAATGATTAAACGTAACACCTGGACAAAAAATTCGTTATTCGTTTGATCCGAGAGCTATGAAAAAGGCGGTAAAATAATGAAAAAGTTCGAGTAAAATTTCTCATTTAACAGAAAACTTGAAGCTGCAGACTGTAGAGTGGCGACTTCGTTACATTTGAAACTATGAAACAGAACGTTTTTCTCTTCTCTAAGGTCACAAGTAATTGTATATATTTGCTGTTAGTTCAATTCAAATAGCGTTGGTCCGGGTTGGTGGTTCAATGCATAGGGCGCTGGTCTTACAAGCCAGTTGTCGTATGTTCGAGCCCCGAGCTGGAAGGATTCTTAGTGTCAGTAGGATCCATAGTACTAGCCATACAATGATTCTGTACACTAAGAATCGGCTGCGAAGTCTGTTGAAACAGAAAGGCCAAATTCCACAAAAGGAATGTAATGCCAGGACTTTGCTTTGCTCAATCCAAATAGCATTAGTTATTATTATTTCAACTGTGCATTATTAGTCATGTGAGTTATAGTTACAGTTACCTAGTTGGGTTGCATGATGAAAATCAGAGATGGCATTTCACCAGAGTGATACACGCTGGAGTCAGATTCTTGTCCACAGCGAGGATGCAAAAAACGAAGCACCGCACAAAGAGGAAAGCGCACTTCTTCTCAGTGTCGAATAGACAGCATTTGAGTGTGTGCTTGTAGTTAAAGCAGCTGGCGCGAGTGAAACACATTCTCTTCGCATGAATCGCTCACACGCGATCTCGTCTAAATACACCCAAGTGACCACTGGCGCGTGATGGTGAGCGAACACTTTTGTGAACTTCAATTAATAGAGAGTAGATCTGGCCTTGCTATGAAAAATTTGCAAGGAAATCCGAAAATTTTACGATAAATTGTTTTATATTGCTGATTTTGCGTGTCCACGCTTCTTCTACGCAAACCATACAGCAGAGTGCTCACCGGCGTTTACACCTCTGTGAAAGTACCTGCATCCACCTCAGAGAATTTATTAGCTAATGCTCTAGCACATTGGTGCGATTCAGTGGAAGAGGTAAAAGGAAATAAACAAACGCACTCATGATGCGTGCACACTTTATACAACAGTGGTGTATAAATGTGAAAGAGAAGAGCTCTCGAATTTCGAAAATCTTGAACAAGAGTTCTAGATGCATAATTTATGTCAGTTACAAAATTTAAATCTGAATTTTATAACAAGAAAAACTGGCAGCCCCAGCCGTGTTGTACTCGTGTTTCAAATATACAAAAAATAGAACGGCTTCGTAGACCAGCTTTAAATTTGACAGAAGAGCTGGTCGAATAAATAAAACTAGAACGGCTTGCTGGGGATACGTTTGTTCCAGTTTCTGCTCTATTAATCTATTTCCATATAGAACTATTAGCTGCTGAATTTTCTCTTAGTAATCATTAAAAATGGTATTAATACTTCTCGTGTAAGGGCCGCTCAATGGAATTTGAAAGAAGAAAAAATATTGTGCACAAACACTTGGACAATCCGGAGTGGTCTGTTTTAAATTTCAAGCTGGCTAAAATGATGAAGAGTTTTTAAGCTAAAGTGATGAAGAGTTCAAGTTCTAAGCTGGAAAAAGTTTTGTTACGATATTTACAACAGGCAGGCAGGAGGCCAGAAGCAAGTAAATATCGTAACAAAACATGGGTTCAATTGCATTGAAGGATGAGAGGTAGAAACAATTCTGTATTTATTTTTTCGCAATACGTATTAAATCTGAATCCTGTATAAAAT
The DNA here is from genome assembly GCF_030247185.1 of Malaya genurostris. Taxonomy (NCBI): domain Eukaryota; kingdom Metazoa; phylum Arthropoda; class Insecta; order Diptera; family Culicidae; genus Malaya; species Malaya genurostris. The sequence continues at coordinate 90,610,313 of NC_080571.1, read as the reverse complement.
CCGCATGGACGTATACAAATCAGTACATTACATATAATTCTGTATGAATGGCAACTCTGTCGGTAAATGCAAAAAACTACAAGGATCAGCCCCATGGGGTTGTTCGAGCCATTGATGTGGAACAAGGCAACCAAAATTTCTAATGATCTACGATCAAACAGTTCAATCAAACGTCACGCTTTTGAATCCGCAATTGCACGAGAGTCTGTTTAGATTGATCTTGATTAGGAACCAACACCGAACAATGTTTATTTTATAGCCGACGAAATTACTCCAATATCCCAAATGTATGCAATTATATCTTTGTACATACTTGCGATACGGATTTCAATATTTAAGCTTCTCTTCGCCAAGCTTGTGTTAAAGTTTTGTATGCAAGCAGTTATTTTTAGAGCATTAAGTTTCTCTACCATTACTACTATTCTGCGATTTCGGTTGAAGCGATAAACTTTTTCTCATTATCAATCGAGTTCATCTTATATAAATTAGAAATTAATCTTAAGCACTCAAAATTTACGCTAGGGTAGTTGTCAATTTCTCAGGCGAAACGACATAACATGCAATTTCATCCGAGTTTGCGTGACACAAGATCAGAGCATGCCAATTAAAGCTTCAAATCGTTTTATGGCACTTTTTGTCGTGCTGTCTAGCAACAACCTACCTCTAGCATACTACGCGTAGGATTGAAACATTAGTTCTGTATAAAATGTTCAAAACGACGAATGTAACAATGAGGTATTCTCTTTGTCTACTTTCTCTTTCGATTATTACCGTACTCTTAGCAATCCTTCTCTCCAATTATTTACCGATAATAATAACTAAAGCTATCATCTTTTAATCTGAACTGAAGAAATTACCGCAAAAAGCAGGGATATTTCGCAATAATCGAAAGAGAAAGTAAACAAAGAGAATCTCTCATTGTTACATTCGTCGTTTTGAACATTTTATACAGATTTATAATTTCGCTTATATTTATAAATTCTCGTGCTTCCAACAGCTTCGCTTTTGCATCGATTGACCAATCAGAGCGATGCTTTCCCATTGATATATCGCTTACTCCATCAAAACCGTCTTCTATGGCAGGGAAATCCGGTATGCCGGAGATTTTTAGCAGACAAAATAGGACACTGCTCGCTACTAATCAAAATTTCAATCATTTATAATTGAAAATACGTGATATGATACAATCAAATCGAATCTTTGAAATATTTCCAATCAATAAATGAAATAATATTAATTATTGATACCAAATATACTGAGCTGTAAGTGTTTAAAACCTGACCACATTTCTACGTGAATTTTTCCTTGAGTTTCTGATTTGCCTATATAGAAAATAAAGATGTGTTCCACATAAAAAAAACACTGAAAATCATTTTTTCCTATTATTTGAGAAATCACTTATTTTTTGGGCTACCCAAAAATAGGTCTTTATTTACTCACTTGACTTTGACTCGATCGTAAAAAAAGGGTAGCGTGCTTTGTTATGGCATAACACTGGGTAAACTTACATTTACCTGAATTTCATCACTCGTAACCTAAAATTGTGGAGATGCACTTTAGTTGATTTTGGGTAGGTTTTGACCCAAAATTAGGAAGCGGCTGGTAAGAGTGTAGTCGAGATGACAGATTGGATGTTTTTGATAGGGTAACGTGTCGCCATCATGACATATGCGAGTACTGTTGCCAAGAAGATCAATATTGAATCCTTCGAATTGTTCGGAACTCGGACCAATCGTAAAATATAGGGTTTAGTTTAACTCGGTTAACGACCATAATTAGGTAAAAGTCGGATACAAAAAAAACGATATAAAAAAATAGGGCAATTTCTAAACAGTGACTTCAACGAAGTGACGGAGCAATCAACAACATCCAGCAACTGTGGCACAATGAAAGAAATGCGTTGATGGGCTCCATCAAGGGGAACATTCGACATTCCGTTCAAACTGGAGAAATGTAACCTTTCAATGCTGCAACTTTAAAATTTTGATAGAATAACTGTAAACTGTAACAGATCTTTTTGTGCGTACCAAGTTACTTTCAGTCAGCCTTTAGGAAATGTGCATTCCTTCCCCAACTCACCTTGGCCTGATGTGGACTAGTATACAGCGGCTGGGCAATGTTTTCGATGTCGTCCTGAGACGCACCGACCGCAATAGCAGTGTACGAACCACGACTATACGGCTGTTTGTTCCAGCTGGTACACACACATCGCTTTGGTTTGGGAATGAACGGGTCTTTGAGGAATCTTCGCAGGATTTCGGTACACTTTTCGGCTACCACTTCGTGCGAAATACTCTCCATGTAGGCCGCTTCCTTCCCGGAGATCCAACCCAGCAGCAGCGTGTCGGACACCTTGGAGAAGGAATAAATCTTTTTGAACCAATTCAGCTTAATGTATTCTTCCTGGTCGACGTCCGGATCGGGATCGACTTGCTCCCAGAGGAACATGATTTCACTGATTTTAGCATTCAGGAAAGGCCTATCGTACTCTAGAATGATTTTATCTACAGTTCCGTACAGTAGGGAATCGATTGATTCCAGCTTGTATTGTGGTAGACTGGGCAGGAACATTGTCTGACCGCACTCCTTCAACACCCCTAGCGGGATAGTACAGATAACGTGGTCCGCTTCATAAACCGTGCCATTTTCGCACACAATTTGAACGTTTGACGTACAGTGCTTTAAGCTAATTTCACACGTATCACTAGTACCGACGTTGTCGCCAGTTGGTACTTCGGTTACTGTTTTGTCGGAATCGTCCGAGTCAATATCATCTTCATCCTCTTCGAGGATTGTATCGGTATGGTCATTGGTTTTCGATGGTCGGCTTTTCCGTTTCCAGTGAATTGTCTTGACCGGGCATGAAAGGACAATGCTGTCATTCGGCAATGTATCACAAAGAGGCTTCAAAATAGAACTGTATCCCGATGGCAACACAATGTTTCCTCCTTGCAGTTCAGTATAGCTTCCGAGTTCTAACAGATCGATTTCATCCATATTATCGCATCCAGTGATACACGTTTCTCGTTTTAGTAGACACCATGTCCTGAAGTTGTCAGTGCGAGGGGAGAAATTTTGCTTGCTCTTCGTCACACAGAGGAGATAGACATCTCTGATGAAAATAACGAACTTTCGAGTTTACTTTAGCCATTGGGGTCTGTGCAGAATTCTCTGCAACCAATTCAGCTGCTCTTGTTCAAGATTTTCGAAATTTTTCAATAGTTGTAGTTTTGTGTATATATCACAAGAGTTCACGAGAGCCCGATACCGCTCGGTAGGTCACAACCTCGGGCAGTGAGGTGGATTCGCTTTTTTCGATATAACATGGACTCCATTTGCTTTATACCATTTCAAAACATATTTGGCTTTGAGACAAGATGCCAAAACTCATCATAATAGCGAGGGAACGTCATGGCAGCGATGAAATGGTGACAATCGCTTTGGCTTGCAAGACCACAGCTGAATATAGCCTGCCAAACCAAATATTTTTATGGAAACTTGGCTTTTTCCTTCGTAATGAATTTCTTCTCTACGATGTTCAGTTGAATGCAGTATACAGTCTTTCAGCACATGAGTTTCATCTTACATTATCACGCAGAAAAACTTCGTCAAATATTCGCGATACAACAAGCGAGCCCGAGTTTCTACCGTCACATTCTGTTTATCATTACGATTTAGTACTGTTTTCACCTTGAACGACCTCATATTTTGTCGATGCACGAAAGTTTTTCTAGACATTTTTATTTTTTTTTGCGCAGTACGTACCGAAAGTTCTGCAAAAGTAGATTCATTTTCGCACACTTTTAATGGTTCCTGAAATCCGTTTTCTTTCTGTTCTCAGCCTTCCTGGCTGTTGTCAAACGTGTATCGGAAGGTTTCAGAACGTTATGGACAGTATTTGCAGGAAAACCAAGCTATATGTATTTAGGGGTGTCTATGTCCAACCTACCTGACGAAAAATATGTGTCGTCATTTCACCCTGGATACGAAGGAATACACCTTCGAAACGTTGGCCGTTAACGTGAAACAAATGTTTTAAAAGCAACTAATGACCAAAAAAGCCATCCTTTAATTCAATCTTGTATGAAGCTAAAAGTTCGCAACCAAGCTGGTATTCGATACCTTCAAATGTTGATGTATTATTATCATTATATTATTATATCGTTTATTCATACCCAGCTTAAATGTGGATGTACTAATTCGAGGAAAAAATATTATGAGCACTTGGTATTCGGGTTCTTTTGTCTCGAGATCTCATCGCAAGCTGAACTTTAGTCGAAAGGAAGATCCACAGACGACTTCATAAAGTAGTGGGACTGAAATTATACATTATTTAATCGAATAATGGATTGAATAAGCATACATGCAATATGAATGTTTAAATAATTCTTCCACGAAATCTGGATATCTAGAACAGAGATGTTTTTGATGGAACAAAAAGCATTACCCTTAAATCCTTACAAAACGTTTACAATGTTTCATTTTGTTTCTAATAAGCAATAAATATATATACTCATAAAATGCTGTCCTTAAAATAATTTCTGAACGATAGGAACACAAATTTAAGTCTGGTTAAATTATTAACGTTAGGAAATCTATCAATATTTCAGGCATTTCAGATTAGATATCGTTTATTTTACCCCGGATTTCAAGTTTTTTCATTTTTACATTTTTGAAAAGTATTGCCATAATGGAAACAAAGATAAGTCCCACATTCGAATTAAAACGGAGTTTATTGAATTGAGAAAACTGGATTTAAAACATTTGTTGGTATGCTTGGTCGAGGCATGATTCAAAATTTCTTTGAACGAAATTTCAAATGCAGAATATGATTTATTTTGGGTTTGTGTTCAGCAACTGAAGCTGTCTTGAACTCAGTTTTTTTTTACTTTTCATTGGTACCAACGAGAATCAGACAAAGAGGAAAGATTGATGGACGAAACAGCGAAAAATATAGTAAAGATGGCAAAATATTTTGCTTTATTTATCTTTTGCGAATAGCAAAGCCTTGGTATTACATTCCTGTAGTGGAATTTGACCTTCTGTTACAATAGACTTCGCAGCCGATTCAGAGTGTACAGAACCAGTGCTTGGCTGGTGCTACGATTCTACTGACACTACGAATAGCGGTGTAACATTTAGTTTTCGAAGTGCATATACATTCAAAAAAAATCTACACAGTTAGAAAAAATCTTGTGATTGTTACTAATAAGATGCACATGAATGGAGTGTCGTATTTCACACAAATTTAATTCAAGAACATGTAAAAGTATGTGATTAGAAAATTAAATGGCTTGAAATCGAGTGAAATAATAAACAAGCGAGCTATATTAACAGCGTGACTCGAACCGAGAAACATAATATCACAAAGCTCACCATTTAATCGACTGAGCCACAGAAGCACATATTTGCTTAATGAATAATTAATGCTTATAAATCCGTACAGCGGGACTTGGTAGCCGAGTGCGAATTACACTTGTAGCCTGTGAAATTCTGTACGAAAGGAATATTGCATCATTTGACAAGTTAAGTAGTTTTGAATTGCATCTTTTGCAGAATTATGTCACCTGTAAAATTAATTAATTTTCTGTGCAGTACATACATTTTCGAAGCATTCTAGTATCGTAAACTAGTTGTGCAAATTCACACTCGTTTGCATTGAACTGTACGCCTCTATCAGATTTGGTAGCAATACTATACGAATTCGAAGGAAAAGTGAACAGTTTTAATCTCACTTAGAAAATTTATAAGAAATTCACACTTAAAGAAATCAGTGATCTTACATCTTATAAGATGCACATAAAAGAAGCGTCGCAGTTCAGGCATATTTACGTTCAAGCACATTTTATATTGTGCGAAAAAAAATACTGATTGGGGCCGCTGCGCGACTTGAACCGAGAATTGTTGGATTACAAAGTACGTCCGTTAATCGACGGAGCCACAGAAGCACACACTAGCTAGCCGAATACAATTTATAGTCGAAACCAGTAAAATACTTACTTATCCAATATAAAGTCGCAAACAAATAAAATTTTTGTTTGAGAAATTAGGTCTTCAGGAATTCCATCGTATGAAGAATTTGGTCACCTCATAATCCAAAAGAATTTTTTTTGTTAAATCTCACATTAATACGTAAATTTGTTTGAACTGCGACGCTCCATTTATGTGTATCTTAAACTGTGTGTAAAACCACAGGGTTTTTTCGAAGTGTCTACGTTTGAATCGATGCTAGCTGTTTCATGGAGTTGACAAATTCGACCATGCCAAAGCATTTTCATAACCTTGCTCATATTATCATATGGTGTTCTTGGAAGAAAACAAAAATAAATGTTTTGGCTTCAACTAACATAACTTACAAATCGGAACGGCAAGAAATTTCAAACACAATTTCTTGTGTAATTTTGGATACGATACTCAGAAACGGGCCAAATTCAATAGTAGCCTACTGAACCAAATCAATCAATCCAATTGCAGCTTGTTGAAATCGGTGTCATATCCGAGAAAAATGATAACGTTCGATTTTGGAGTTTCTGACTGCATATATTCTACATTTTGATTCCTTTTGAAAAAAAAAAAGATTTGTCAAGGCGTCCAAAATAGGCTTCCGTTTTTGTAATGACCTCAACATTCGACGAAAATTTCTTTCACTGAAGAAACCTTTTCAGGTTTGGAAATAGATAATAATCACTGGACGCCCGGTCTGAAGAATACGAGGGATGGTGGACCAATCCGTACCGCAGGACACGAAACTCATCTTTTTCCACAGCGTCATGAAATTTGGTATTGGGCCATCTAGCGACTTGTTCTCAACAGAAATATACACGGTTCGAAACTATTCACGTCTTTTCTGTGAGAGGCCCGGGACTTTTCATTCGATGGAGTGGCACAATAGTGCTTTTTATTGAAGCCTACATTTGTGAAAATCGGTTCTGCTATCTCTGGAATTAGAATTTTTGATACATACACAGCTTAGTACAGAAATTTGTGACATTCATTTTTCAGTTATGCTTTTGTCTATTGGATCCCTGCAATCATTACGATGGACCCCCAAAATATGAACATTTCTCAATGAGTGAGTCCATTCCGGACCGAAGCAGAAGTCGACCTCTACCGACGATGGCAATATAAACCATCTCGCCAACAAATAAATTGATTGTACACTACTATTCTGCTGCAGAATCTTCGATCTGAATCTTTGAACCACCATCCAACCGTACAACTTCCATCGAAACCCCGGAGGTAATCTTTCCGGTCAGATCTACGGCCGTAGCTTCTTATGGCACTAGCGTTCGTCGATTCTTATCAGTTGGCAATGAATCTAGTCTCGAAGATGGAAGCTAGCAAGAAGGACCAAACCAATTGAATTTAATTTAAATTTATGTCTTTTCCTGTGATGCTACTCGCTGACTGCCGGTACACGTCGGTCCTCCACCAACCAACGGCATCACGGCAGCCCGAAAGAGTGGGAATAGTCCTGTCCGAACGGAAAGATAATAAAACTAACCAGACAGAATTAATCGTGAGAAGATTGCAGGTTTCGAACCGTGGCAGCGCGTTTCGCGGTTTGTGTCTATTATACAATTCTGCTGATCTCGAATCTACGCGAAAAGTCCACATCCCGGTCCGCTCTGCAGATGGCGCTTTTTGTTTATGGTACATCTTCCCGGCGGATCACATAAATAAAGATCAAACGCGAATTTCGAAGGGAAGTAGCCAAGTTTGCAGAACAGCTCCCAAAGTCCTCAATCGGAACCAGAATCGATTGCCGCTCGTCGAAAGTAAATATTTACCTTTCAGAGAAACGAACGGGAGATGATCTTACCTTCTGGGTGGGTGGTAGAATGAAGTAAAAAACCGGAGGAGCAAATCTTCCCACTTAATCCCATATCGATAGCGAATGATTTATTTACGAGCGAGTTCACAATCAGACACGGGGCGGCCGCTTTGAAGCATCCTCCCGGCACAAAGGAACAGCAAATTCTTACATTTTCACTTTCACCACCAGTGCCGGGATATTCCGAACGCATCGCAGCCGGGGCCTCCTCGCTTTGCTTTGGCTGAAACTTAATTTACTATACGCGCTATTTCCATCCGTGTCGGAAAGTAGTACCGCTGTTTCGGCCGGTATCTGCCCTAGTTTGGCGAGTAAAAACATAAGAAAAAATAAAATGAAACAGAAGGACCTCCACGAGGGTGAAACTGTTCGCGACCGGAATACATAAGACGCTGCGAAAGGATCTCACGCGCGAAAAAACAACGGCAGCCGAGTCTTGACAAGTTCGCCACCGACAGACGGGCCTTCGCTGGGAGTACATAGGAAAAGCATAAATTTTAAAAAAATATACATAATAAAGCGCGGTACTTGCGGTATGGCGAGAAGAATTCCGTGTAACGGAAGAAAACGAGTAAAAAATCAAAATGGGAAAACTCTCACTTTTGCAGCTGATTTTCCCAGTTGTTTCACTGACTGATACGCGAACCGAGGCCACCGAGGTTTACGGCAAGCGGGAGAAAATTTTAAAGGAGCAACCGCACGTTTTTTTTCTTTTTGCTTTTTCGCGGCTGGATGGATGTAAAATCGATGAAGTTAAAGTATGTTGGTGGTTGGGCACTTTCTGCTGTTTATGCATTCAAAATCATCACGAAGTTTTCTAAGATCTAGCAATTTACAGGTCCAGTCCATTTTGAGCAAATTTCGTTCTTGAGTTACCTCATGAAATAAGGGTTTCCGTAAAATTTCAATTTTTGCTGGGTATTGCATTCAACTTTCCGCAAGAGAGAGGATTGTTAAAGTTCACTAGGGACCCATCTGACCTACCATTGTTTACACATGTAAATAACTTTAATCTAGGACTCAGGGAGGTGTTGAACAAACCGATAACCCATTTCGTATACATGTCACCGTGGTCACCGTTCGATTCGACCTGCCCCGCCTAAATGAAATGTTTGCATCAAATGGATTCAAACATTATAGAAAGAGTTTTGATCCCGGCGCTGGGACAGTTCTGTTCATAGTGGGTACCGCGTTTGCCCACTGTCGACCAAACACGAGTCAATAAAAACAATGGCAAAACTACATGAATTGAACTTTGAATATCTCTCACATCCACCGTATTCGCCAGATAACGGTGGATGTGAGCGTATCAGCGCATTCGCCGACGAATGAAGAGGTTATCGCTGAAACTTAGGCCTGTTTTGAGACAAAAGATAAATCGTTCTAAAAAGTTGTATTGATATGTTAGAGTGGCGCTGGAATGATTGTGTTGCTCTTGATGGAGATTACGTGGATGAATAAAGTTAATTTGAACCAAAAAATCGTGTTCTCTTTGTTAGGCCCGGGACTTTTCAGCCCATGTGTTAAAGTTGTATAATGGTATTATGAGGTCATAAAACTCAATTTAATTCATTGTAAGAAAGACAGGCATCAGGAAAAGCTACCATAAATATTACGAATATCAATTCATCAACAATATCATTTTTATTGAAACTACACTGTAAAAATAACTGAAAATTAAATGTAACGGAAATTCTATGCTGACTTAAATAGTGAGGACGGAAGTGTATATGAGCTATAACTATAACCATTCAATGTAACATCAATTCAAATTCATTTTTTATGCAGCATTACACTCTCAGAAAAAATGAAATTTACGCTTGACGAAAATTCAAGTGTGCCGTAATTTCTTCGGTGGTGACACAACATCACATCTACTAACACATAAAAATAAATTTTGCGTCTGTATCGATGCAAGCTTTAGCTTAATAAACTGTGAAGTAAAAGATATGACCTATCCTTATATATTTTGAATTGTGAATGTAAGTGAATCGCGACGCTCCTTTTATGTGCATCTATTAGGATGTAAATATTTCAAAGTAGGTAGCTTTACCATAGATAAAGCTCATTTTTCTGTCTACCAATTGTATTTATCGACAGGATTGATTGAGTTTTACATATTTCTCACAAAATTTTCACGGGGACTGCAACTGTATGAGTTTATATGCATCATTTACCTGTTACGCACATATGTGCTTCTATAGTTCAGTCGATACACTGACACTTTTTGCGATCTAATGATTCTCAGTTCAAGTCCCAGTCGCTACCAATATTTTAATTTTATATTTCATTGAATTTTTAGCCATTCAATTTTCAAACAGTACATCAAATTTAGGTATCGATGGACGATGACGGACACCGTTTGTTACAGCTGATTCAATGGAATTGTACCGGTTTCAATCTAACTTTGTACTCTTCGACAATAATAAGCCACTGAAAAGTCATTTTCATTCTAGGCTCTACCACAAGAACTAAGAAACGATATATGGATTGAGCATCCATCGCGTCATTAATTTAATTCTCATTATTGTAAGATTAAAAATAATAACCAATAATAGTTTGGTGTACATGGACTATTTTGGAACGTACACAGAAAAAAATTATGTATTTTACAAGTGACATATCTGTACATACCATACACAGATACCATTCATAAAAATTAACTTGTCAAAGGCCGCATAATATAACATTCATACAGGATTTTACAGACTCCAAGTGTAATTTGCACTCGGCTACTCAGTGCCGCTGCATGGATTTATATGTATCAATTATTTATCAAGCAGATATGTGCTTCTGTGGCTCAGTCGATTAACCGACGTTCTTTGTGATCTGATGATTCTCGGTTCAATTCGCGCTGTTGCTATCGATCTTTTTTTTTATTCAATATTATAATATAATTTTTAGCCACACTGCTTAAGCTCTAAGATGCCAAGGGTATTTACTAATCTTAATTACGACTAACTTAAAACTAGAATAGCATAATTATGTAATGTAGTATCGGGGTAGCGGATTCTCGAGTATTCAGCTTTCAGCAGGCGACTATCCATGTTGGCCGCATCCTTCGGTCCTTGTGGGTCCGCGAGAAACACCCCCAGGCTACGAAGGCCCGGCGGGTGCCCCGCATGCTGGTTTTCGACTGGAGCGGTCTTCCGTGGACGATGATGGTGATGTTGCGGAAGAGAATGAAAAAAAAAGTAAATATTTTGGAAACGTGGTAAAAAGGGGATGTGGGAACAAAATGTCTGAAAACGATAGAGATCTAATTAGTTGCCATCGAGATGGTGAAGAGACAGGGAAGGGGGAACGAAAAGGTTAGTGACAAAAAAAAAGATCTTGTTAGTTCCAATGAAGATGGTGGACAGGGACGGGGATATCGATCTTTTGTTTTTTATTTCATTCGATTTCAAGCCATTTAATTTACAAATCACACAATTTTACATGTTCTTGAATATAAATTTGTGTGAACTGCGACGCTTCGTTTATGTGCATCTAATAAGATGTAATATCCCATGGTATTCTCGAAGTGTATATGAGTAACTTCATAGTTTGTTCTTCATATCTTTATATGAAAGTTTTGATGGAAGGAGCAACAAAACCACTTAAATAAAAATGATTTTCGTTCGACAGTTTAAAAGTCGTTGTAACATCATTAGAAATTTATAGTTTAAAATACTACGCTGCTCTTTAATTGCTGGTAGAAAATCATTCGGGATGCATTTAATGTTAATAATTTCGTTGGTGACTTAGTTTTGACTAGCTTGATTGAGTACAACTTATTTTTATGGCAAGGAATGATAAGCCTTTTTGGCATGACAACTTATTTTTAACTAATCTCCAATATACCGCTTTTTGATTTGCACAAGTGATTAGATGTTAGTAACAATCCCTCAAAGTTTTTGTTGCAAACTAGTCACCAATAAATTACCGTAACAATAATTGTTACTTGAGTAAAAACGTAAACCCTGATAATCTATTGCTTTCTGGTGAGAGATAAAAATGATAACGATACGGATTTTGAGCAGGATTAGAGCTGGCTGGACCGAAGACTTGATTTCAATGAATTTAAGCTTGTGAAAAGATTCTGATTTGGCAAGGTATCTGCAGTTGTGGTGAAATAATTTATTTCAAATGAACTGAGGAGCATAACTGAATCAAGCTGCCATTGAGATTTAGGACGAATTGTAAAAGTTGCGATTGCAGAAAAGAGTTCTGTAAAAATATTATGCTTCGGCAAAAACGGACTAGATAATTATACTCTCCCAACTGACTCCACTGCAAATTTGTAGCCTTATAGCCAAAAGCAAAAACGCGATGCCCGGATACAACAAAAAATGTCCACCGAATGGTTTGAGAAGTCTGGTCAGAGTGTTACAGTTCTTCCATAAAATTAACACAGTTATGTGAAAGAACCTTATGTAAAGTTCACAGAGATGTCTCAAACAAATTGCTAATTGCGGGTATACTAGTAAGCTCGTGAGAAAATTCATGAATTGGGAAGCAATTTGTAGCGGCAAACATAAAACTTTAGTTTTCCTTACACTTGAGTCTACGCATTCCAACCCCTAGAGAGTGCCAAAAAACATATCTTTTTAGTTATCGAAGTACACACGAGCCGTGTAAAGTTTTGAATAGCTGTCACTTTAGTTCAGAGGCTCTCCAATGGTATAGTGAGAACAGGCTGGATTTCATCGAAATCGACAGCACAATTGCCCTCAGTTTCGAGAAATATTTGGCTATCGTTAAGCCAGAACTGCAGAAAAAGCTAAAAATGTTACTCGGGATGCTTAATAGAGAAATACAAAAAAGAATGAGTGTTGATAAACATCTGACTTGTATAAAGGGTGCAATTTTCTACTCGAACAACTGAATTATTAGTGTTCAAAACCGGACGATTCAATTTGTTACATTTAAATCTCACGGTTTTGATGTTAATGTTGGATCAAACAATTCCCGAAAATTTCAGTAGTAACGTGAAATTATGCTTTATTTCGACTGGGGTGATAATTGTGGGAGCTCCGGAAAACGGCTGTCGCAGTCTTACAATTTAAACGAAGGTTGTTTACTGTCCGACGTTTTGGCCCTGGTGTAAGACTTTTTATAGGGAAATAAATTCTATCGTTTTTTAAAAGCATAATCTAAAATTGACCAGACAACGTATCGTCAGGCATCGACATGTTGACTATAAACGATAGAATTTATTTTCCTTGAAGAAGGTCTACACCAAAGGCCGAAACGTCGGACAGTGAACAGCTTTCGTTTATATTTGAAGACTGAGATATCCGTTTTCCTGGAACATGAATTGCATATCTTTTCCAACAGTTATGCCTGCTGTATTTTTATTTATTTTGTTAAACTCTGAGCATTCGACGTTTTACCCAACAAGCAAAATTGAACTAGCCTCTAATTTTATTCCTTTAGTTTATTACTATAGATCAATCAGATATAGATTAAACTATCTAGAGAACAGCTTTATACATGTTGAACATTTCTGGTATCAAGATTTATACAGACATTTTCAGGTTGACTGATCTCGTAGCTCTGAAAAATCAATATAAATCACATCTCGAGATCATTTGATCGTCATTTTCGGGGCTTCCGCAACCTGGTGTCCCATCTGGTCAAGAAAACTTCGTTTGACCATGAATCATCGTTATATTTTATTCATCAATCAAATGTTTCCCCATCCCCCTTTTCAGCCATCTCAACCATTCGCAACGTTGCACTTCGACCAATTCGGGCGATGCATCTGACTTGAAAAAGGAAGCACCATATTGCAGTATTCCTGCGGTTCCGTGCACTTTCCCAGGACGACACGCGTTCAAACACTGGCCCGAACTACGAAAAGATGAAGACCGTGGCTGTCGGCGAGATGGTATCGGGTTTTAATTTTATGTAAATTTCCGCCAGATTGCGTAACAATACGTCTCTCCTTCTTCTGATTCCTCTTACAATGCCGTGGCGCGGTCTTGCTTTTGGGGAGTAGAGCGGAAACGTACGGGCATCCGTCGTCGTCGTCGTCGTTGTCGTCTTTGTCGTACTGCTGTTGCCACAGAACTTAAACGAGAGAACGATGACGACCACTATCATCCAGCTTACGTCCGTTTGTCCCCTCTCCACCCCTTTTCCGGTGCCATGGAAAGCTCCAAAAATACGCGCCCGTTGTCATCGTGACGAAAGCACGTCGAGCGGCGAGCACCAGAGTCCACAACAAGCTCTAGCAAAAGGGTAGGGTACCAACCGCCAAGCCTTGAACGGGCAGACCGCTTGCCGACCAAGGAATGCGCCTGTCCTGGAAATACGAGCGGAAAGACTATTCTTAGAAAATTTTTGGCTTCCTATTAACGTGTTGAGCATCGCCGGAAGGCATCTCCGCTGACGACCGACGACGGGGATCGGGAGCTTCCTACTTCCATCCGTGAGCGCATCAGTTCACGGGAAAGTGGAATTATTGGAAACCTAACCTATAATCATAAATTTCGTTCCGGTTCCTGCTGCTGCTGCTACTACGGTCGGTGAAAAGTAGAGCAAGCAACAGCCCGGGTTCCGGACAGTGCATTTCGTTTGGGGAAAGCGTCTGGAAATTGAAACATTATATCGAGTTTCGTTTCGAGAAGTTCCCGGTGTTTGGGTTAGCGAAAGAAGAGAGTGGTTTGCGAATTTGTCCGGCTAGAGGTGGAGATTTTTGAGATAATTAGGAAGAAGTTTGCAGATCACCTATTACTACTAGAGAATGGATTAAAGGTTTATCCAAGAGATTGTTGTGATTGCCATTGTAAGGGAATTTATCGTTAAACTTAATGAATCAGTTTTGTTAATAATATCTGAGCTGCTCTCGAACATAACCTCTACAAAGGGTTCGTTTTGAATTTTTGTTATTGTAACTGGGTCGGTAAACAGCCCACGAATTTAGCAGGGTTGGCAAGATGGTTCGAGAAAAAACTCGGGTTGTTAAAATGTAAACAAAATACTCACCAGGTATATAAAAAAGTAATGACCATTTTTTTCAAAATTGACAAATCATAACACCTTCATAGTCGATTTACTCTAACTACTATTCAAGGTGATATTTTGATTCAGCAGGTGTTTGCTTATCTGTGCGTACAGTGAACAATGTTCTCGATAATAAATATTATAATGTTTTTGTGTGCAAAAGAAGCTACTGAAGTTCATCGTGAGTTGAATCTACTGGTGGACTATAAAGCGATCTGATCATTGTTTGACAATCATTGTCCTAGTTGATGAATTTTCTCACTCTGGACACTCTATAGTCTACAAACTATATCTTTTCTTGAACTGTTATAAGTAGGAGAAAGTAGAGAACTTTGAACCATTAGTTATTAGCCTCATCGATGGGGAAACGGGGGGAATTTCGAACCTTTGTGCTCCTCAATGTATTTTTAATGCTTCGAAATATTTTCCATGCGAAATAACAATAAATTATCAGAAGCAAAATAGTTACGTTGCTAGTCGCAATTTATCACCAGCACAGGAACACAGGAAACGAATAAACAGCACCGATTTATATCTATATATTCAATTGAAATCTTAATTTTGTCGTGAAAACGACTTACTTTACTATGGAGCGCCTTTTCAAAATTTACCCTTTGAGAGAGTGATAAGTTTTTGATCGTGATTATTTTTTGTTATATCTAACGTATCAACCTAATTTTTGATACATGTCATCGCAAATATGATCATAATTTTATGATAAAATATTCAGTTGTTAAACTTTTCTGAAATGTTGTATTGCAACAACATTGAAGTGTTTCAATGGTACACTATTAAAAATCCTATCTGATTTGACCTATGTCATCACCAGCCAATCAGAACGCGAAAGCACACAAAATATCTGCTGCTGTACAACTGTATCGGTATAAAAGATGAACATTCCACTTTTTCCGTCATTTTCAGAGCAACACTTGTCGAAGCGAGACATACGGGAAAGAAACATGGAAGACCTCACGATTTTGGAATGAAGCGAGCGCTGAACAGCAGAATTGTGCCGAAGAAATCGCAGTCGCAACCGGGCACACACAGAAAGCCTCCCAGTGGAAGTCATCTGTCGTCATGGGAACGCTTCTCAGTTCAGTTGCCCGGAATTTGAGTCGGAATTCATTGTGAGTTACAAATGCACCTACCGATTCCCCCCGAAATGGATTGTTCCATCTAGGTTGGAATCCAATTGAAAATCACAATTTATTCCGAGTCAAATTTTGGACGAGTTTACCGAGTGTAAACGACAAGAGCCATCTTAGTTCTGTCTAAATGTAGATCCTGTTGGTCATGATAATTCAAGGCACTTTACAGTTCCACAAATCATCATTAAGAATTAATTGGACTTTCTCCATTTCCTACCAAAAGCATCAGATATAGAAAAAAAAGAAGTTGAAACAAGTTTTCGTCGTCACTAACACATTCAATTGACACGGGAAACGCTCTTACGCATTGCAAAAATGAAAGTATGGATCGAGAACACATTTTTATACTAGTATGGGTGTCGTTTCGAAGTATGCCGTGTGAAACAGTGTTGCCACATATACAGATTATTCTGTATTTTATGTCTTCTGAAAAATACAGATCTACATGTTGCGAAAGGAAAGAAATACTTAAGATCTTAACATCACTAAAATTCCACATTTGTTTAAAACGTGTTTTTTTTTTAATTATATAATATACTTTTTAAAAAATACGCCGACGATAGTTGTGGGGGATGCTTTAAAACAAGATAATATTAAATACATTGATTTCATGAGCATGTATATAAAGTTAGATATAAAATCTGCTGTTTCACTACTACGATTGGAGGCACATATATTGATCTCGTATTTGATAGGAACATTAATATAGAAAGCCGTAGATATATTTCATACTTTTCATATAGATTTATAGGCATATAGTATCATTAATCAACCCAGCGAATTAATATGTTGTTCATTGGAAGATTATAATCAGTTGTGAACGCTATACCTTCGCCAACCATATCAGTATCTCATAAACGAACTACAGGTCAGCTTGAAAATAGATTACGGAAGTCAACGGCATCCATCGAAATTCGAATTTAACTAATCACTCTGCAATACGAACGCCTTTATAGAAGGTTCTTTGCTTCATTATTTTATTATAAAAAACGATAAAAATTACTTCATAATATTTAATTTTGTATCAGAACGTTTGATGTAACTTATCCGTACTTTAGTGTAGGTGTATCGTTTCAAATTTTAGTAGTTATGGAGGGAAATGCTTGCACAATTCACACAATCGATCAACTAACTGATATTTGGAAGTGTACAGAAAGCTTGTCAATTTTATTCATATTCACGACATCCAGTTATGTCTCTGACATTACCCACTCACCTTCTTTTGGCGTTAAAAATGCCTTACTCTTCACTATATCGGGCTGGGTGTCAATTTAAAAAATGCAAAGCAAATCCCGTAACCTTTTTCTGTCATATTTTAAGCGCTTAAAACTCAGTCATTTGTTGATGGATTTATATAATTCAACTACCAATCGATTAGGAAACATTTAACTTAAGCTTACAAGGTAACGTCGTTT
The DNA here is from genome assembly GCF_030247185.1 of Malaya genurostris. NCBI lineage: Eukaryota > Metazoa > Arthropoda > Insecta > Diptera > Culicidae > Malaya > Malaya genurostris. Next base: position 90,592,926 of record NC_080571.1, on the reverse strand, counting down.
AAGTATTTCAATAGTTTGAATCGACCTATGTTTTGACGGACCAATCATATCCTATCGAAATTATGTCATCATTTCGTCTGACTTGCAGTACGAACTATCGTACAAAACCGAATCTATAAGGTTATGCACCGATACATATTTTGCCAGTTAACGCTTGGCTATGAGGGAGGCAAGTAGTTTTGGCTGGTGAGTGGATGACAAAACTGAAAGTTACATACATTCGTTCGCTGTATAGTTGCTTTTGTATGTGTGCTGTGTGTTGATGAATATACACTATGGTATGTGTTCACTTGAGTATATTGAATACCAATTAGCTGGTGATTTTGATTCTTCGGTAACTAGCAGGTCATAGATTTTCCGACTCTAATTTGATGCGCTTGTATCTCGAAGATTTGGTGATGGATTTGTCACATTCAACATGATTCTAAAGTATGACTCCAAAATAGTACGCCTCAAAATAGGGTAGTGTACATATTTTAATCTCCATTTACATACGAGTAAACGGTGGCAAATGAATTTAGTTCAAAGTTGTTTTATGATGATAATCATAGATACTTGTTTTATTAAAGCGGCCTACCGTGTTTAGTATTATAAATGAGTTGCCCTGCCTCACACATACAGGTGTGCACTGATTACTTCACAGAAAGCCGTTTCGCCGAATAGGTCATTTCGCCGAAAGGGTTATTTCGATTACATCATATTATCATTTTTTGTGTTATTATATCTCCTGAATAATTGATGTGGCGCAGCCACATAACCGATGCCAAGGTGGCTGAGTTGGCCGCCGACCTACCGCCGGAAGCGACGACGTCTCCCATACAAACGCATATAGAATCAATCTAATACAATACACACGTATATAGAATTAAGAAGTACAGTTTTAGGTCAACAAAACGTGAGTTAGCGCTTTCATCGATCGAGAAGACCCTTTCGCCGAAATGGATTTCGGTATGTTTTATTTCTTGTATTGTTGCCATATTATTTAGCTTTTTTAGGTAAAAATTTATAAAACCTTCTTTTGAATCGATTCACTGTTTATAAAAATAATAAGTTTGTACGTTTCTCGAAAATTATTATCATAAAATAAAATGGTTTCATTTGTCCAGGTAGCAATTAAAACTTGTTATAATTGACGTGCTTCACAATTGCTTCAGATCGGTTATTTTTGTGGGATATGCTAGACAATTGACTTGTTGATTTAGTGAGGGATGTAAAATTCATTCATATTACTGCTTGTGAAACCAACTCAAAAACCTGAATGGATTAAGTTCCACATCCGGCTTTTCAACTGACTATATGACAAGCTTATTTGAGCAGTTTCAATTCCGGTTTCCACTTAGCAAATGTTACTGTTGTGAAACATATGAAACAAAAAACTTGTTGCACATCATACAAAAAACGTGCGCTTTTACAATCGCATAATCATTGCGAGAAGAGTTAATAAATTCAATATTTGCTACTTGGGGAGATTGTTTGAATCTAAAATTGAGTTCCAGTTAAAGGACGTTATTCAAAAACTTCCCAATGTAAAAATTTGGGGGATAAGATCAAAATAGAATAGAATCAATGTTATTAGAATTTACCATGGGAACCATAGAATTGTTCCATTTTTATTGTAATTGTGCTCGGTCTTGTTTTGCATACAACCATTTAATTGTTTTTATTACGAAGTAATAAATAAACTTTTAATAAATTGTTTTTGTTTTGTTAAGATGTAGAGCCGTCTTGGGTTAGTTTTAAATTCAGTATCAGTATCTAACGGGGAAAACAGATTGAAAAAAATGGCATTCAAATGCAACTATGTAATGTAAATCTCGAATCCGTAGATTGCTCCTAAGCGGGGAAATTGTTTTGCCAATTAAACTACCCTGCAAATAAAAATACATAAAGAGACAGCCTATTGACTAGAAGAATCTAGTGTTCGCCCTCAGAAATTTTTGTTCGTCCGGAGAACCGGAAGTTATCCTCCAGGGCTTGGAGACTTCAGGCAATAACCCGCGATCCCGGGCCAGTGCGGATGACAACCATTTTTGAAATTGACATTGAAGCGAAATGAATATAAGAAATAATCACTAATACCTGTCAATCAATGTCAATGATAATTTTAGTGAGTATGTAAGGTTCATTCATATCCTAACTATCAAATATGAACTCTACTCATGTTCGTTCGTAGCGTCATCTTACAAAAATATAATTGGACTGGTGTTTAAAAATTTTTGTTATATACTGAAATTTCGAAATAATTTTTATTTCGTTTTTGAAGCCATTGTACACGTACAAGTGTGGTTACCTTGACAATCTCGAGTACAATTGGCGATCAATTTTAAACATTAGTTTCCTTGTGCACAATAGCTTTGCTCCTCGCAGATGTTTCGACTGAATTCAATACCGCAAAGCACCGTCCGCGCGCGCGCTGCATCATGGATTCAATTATCAAACCAACCCAACAAAGTGACAACCAAAACTGTGCCATTACACAATCCTCCAGCGCGGCTTGCGGTTTCGATGCGAAACCCGCAATCGACGACTCAGTTAGCCTCTACGCTACCGCCCCGGTTCGGTTGCCGGTTGGTGAGAGTTTCCAATTTCCTCCACAGTCAGCTCGGCTCAACAGAACTACGGCTAGTTGCGTAATCCTCCAAAACCGTCATGTCAACCGTCCTCGCGCACTTGTCGTTCTGATTTGAACCAAGGAACCTCCTCGGCCCCCTGAAAGCGGTTGACAAACTATCGATTACGGCGAGTCTCCATTAGTCAATAGTCGCCGCTCGGAACGATCTGAACAGATCGGTGGGATCGACTTTCAGCTTGGTACAGTTTACTCAGTAAGCTGACCACAAATAGTGGCTTTCCATCGATCGGTGCCGTCCACAACGGCAAAACACCGATCAACATTATGGCGGCCGTCACCCGTCGGTTATGACAGCGTATGATTAGCAATTTAATACTCAAGTTCACCTCCATGCCTGCTGGTCCCGGAATGACTTCTCGCCATTGACGTAAAAGGACTCTACCACGCCCGTCGCCATTTCCGGACAGGCGAAAATTTGCGTTCCAAGTGTTCGCAAGTACCAACGCAGTGCGCTTGCCGTGCCGGCATCAAGGGGGAGATTGAGTTGTAGCGTGTAGCAGTAACAATTTAACAAAAACCTCCGCACGGCCAAGACGCCAACAACGACGAAGAAGTGAAGCTTGTCGAATCAAGATTTCCAGTCGGACCAATCAAAATCCGTGCCGGGCGCGACAATCTCGCGCCACATACACAACTACCAACACGCAACCTCGCGCGTACTCCCCTTCCATGTGTTTTGGAATTCGGAGAGGGGAAGCCCAAAAAAAAGAAAAGAACAGACTTGTCGAGTGTGTGAGCGCGGATTTTTTTTCCCATTTCGATCAGCTTTCAACATCAGGCACCGACCGTGACTCGCGACAACTTCCAAATCTGCGACAACTCGGAGAGTGAGAGCCCCAGGTGGGCTCACGTACTTCCGTGTGCTGGTGTGCGTACGAGGTGCCACTCCACTTTATGGCTTTATTTTGTTTCGTTTTTTTTTTCGTTTTCGGGGTAACCGGATCGGTACCGCCAACTTGCCCCGGAGCGATCGATGGTTGGCCGGTGCGCACCCCGCCAAGTGGGTTTGAGTTATTAGCGCTCGTTAAATTGCTCGCGAGAGACGAACGCGCGCGCGAGTTGCGCTGGTTGTTGAAAAATACCCGTGTATGGATTCCGTGTACCCGAGCCCGCGCGATGAGTCAGTTTTGAAGTCTGGCCCGGACTGACTGACGGATACGATCGCGGGTTGGGCTTGCCGTCTCCGCTGTTGCACGACGACGACGATGATGACGACGCGAAAGAGGTGTGACTTGGAATTAATTATTGACTGGTCCCGGGCATTTTGTGTGTGTTTTTTATTTGTTGCTTTATGCGAACGGATGAGGGCTTGTGTTGGTGTGTTCAGGAGTTGTCGTTAATTCGGATCGGAGCGCTGGAAAAGGATTGATTTTGATTTGAGGCTTTTTATCAGGTCCGGATCAGCTAGGGCGGCTAAATTTAACCGATTGATGCGTTAATAACTACCAATACAACAATAATTTCAAAGATTTAGTAAATGTAGTTGAAAACCAGTCATCTCAAGTTTTAAACAATTGCGTCTACGGAAAAGTTCGTTTGAAAGAACTCATTTGAACGCTTTGAAGCTTGCTATCATAATGAGATTTTCACTCATTATAGACCGCCAATCGTAATTCTACTAGACACTACGACGACGCTTCAAACGCAATGTATTGGAACATCAAGGAACCGGTTGCCGACAAAGCTTTGAGCCGATAAGACCTGCTAGAAACCGTTGACCTGTACACTTAGCTCCAATTGCTTTGATGACCCATTCCGGCTATATGATAGGATGATTACCGGTTTACAACTGGACACAAGTACCTTTTTACCCAGAATAGACTCATAAGCAAGCGCGATGGCTATTGATGAGCCATCATAGAAATCAGGACACAATTATTGCCTTATCAGTGAACCTCCGCAACGTGGTTCCGCAACGGCAGAAAGAATGAGAACTCATTTTGAACTGACCGACAAAGAACGATGTACGATGATTTCACTTTAAAGGTGTGCACTGATTACTCATTTCTGTTTTAAAAACTGAGTTTCGTCAAATGATTGGGTTGTTGTGCGATTTCTAAGCATATCTGTGATCCGGTTATAACCATTTAGAATATTTCAGTTATTTCAATATGAAATCATTACTTACGAATTTGAAAATTTTTCGCATGAATGTTTTGATATTCATAATACCTGAAAAAGAAGAAGAAAAATATGTTAGCTGATTTAAATTAAACGAAATTACATTTTTCTGGCCTAGTCAAAAGATGACCAATACGATGTAACAGCCTCATCTTATAATGACAATCAGAAAGAATCTTTCCAAGTAAAGGCTCGGTCAATCAAGGATCAAAATATGAATTCCTGTGTTTTAAATCCCGCAAGCGAATTAATCCGATTTTAGATTCTCTTCCCAGAATTGACGTGTGTTTAACCCTCATTCATCGGTCGAAACAAGTAATAATCGGATGGAATCAAGTCTGTACCACAAACTGGGTGTGGCAGAATCACCATCACTTAATTCACATTAACACTTGCATTAGGGACTGTCCGAGTGTCATCTTTCTGATCTTATTCAAAATCAATTGAGTTTACATAACGGTGCTTGGAAACTACTTGTTCTAGAATTTCACATTGTGGAAACTGCATTGCAGATTAATAACAATGCATGCCACTTTAAACACAAATCAACTTGGAAAACAAAGTTCTTTTTTTGCAATTGTTCACCACACTCCTCTACACCAAAAAACTACATGCTGGTGGATGCAACTAATCTCAGTTGATTAACACTGGCAATGTTAATACTAAGATAAAACAAGAGAAACTGAGATTACAAACAATTTATTCTAAGATGTGTATTTAATTAATCAACTATTAACTACACACTTAAAAAAACCCTGTGATTTTACATCTTATTAGATGCACATAAATGGAGCGTCGCAGTTCACGCGAATTTACGTGGAAGAACATATAATGTTGTGTCTAAAACTCCATGGCATGAAATTCATTGAAATAATAATAAAAAAAGAATGCTGATAGCAACCGACGCGACTTGAACCGAGAATCATTGGAACGCCAGTACGTCTGTTAATCGACTGAGCCACAGAAGCATACATCTGCTTGGTTGGTAAAAGGTGCATTTAAATTCATACAGTCGCACCTGTTAGCAGAATGCAAGTTACAGTCGAAACTAGTAAAATTCAAGCTAATCCAACATTAAGTCATTACAAATGAAATTCTCCATCATTTGACAAATTAGGTCTTTATGAATTACATCGTATGAGGAATTGAGTCATATGTATTATTCAGATTTTTTGGTGTGTAAATATCGTTAAATTATATAATATATAATACTGTCGACGTTTAACTAACATATCACACTTAAAAAAATCCTGTGATTTTACATCTTATTAGATGCACATAAATGGAGCGTCGCAGCTCACGCAAATTTACGTGGAAGAACATTTAATATTGTGTCTAAAACCCCACATATGAAATAAAAATAAAAGAATACTGAGAGCAACCGTCGCGACTTGAACCGAGAATCATTGGATCGCAAGTACGTCTGTTAATCGAACGAGCCACAGAAGCATGCATCTGCTTGGCTGGTAAAAGGTGCATTTAAATTCATACAGTCGCATCTGCTAGCAGAACGCAAGTTACAGTCGATACCAGTGAAATTCAAGCTCATCTAACATTATGTCTTTACAAATGAGATTTTTTGTCATTTGACAAATTAGGTCTTTATGAATTACATCGTATGAGGGATTAAGTAACCTGCAAAACTCAATTTTTTTAGTGTGTAGATATAAATTACGCTAGTTTGAACTTTGCGCTTATTGTATAAAAATTTCATTTAGTCTCTACCTAAAGTGATGCTTCAGTCTATATACACCGAAAAAAATTATGAATTTTACTGGCGACAGAATTCTACAAACGATACAATTCACAACTACTTAATTTTTCAAATGACGCAATATTCCACTCGCACAAAATTTTACAAGCTCCAAATGTAATTTGCACTCGGCTATCAAGTGCCACTGTTTGAATTTATATCTATCAATTATTCAACGAACAGATATGAGCTCCGTGGTTCAGTCGAGTAACCGATGTGCTTGTGATCTAATGTTTCTCGGTTCAAGTCGCGATGTTGCTAACGAACTTTTGATTTTTATTTCGTTCGAATTCAAGTCATGTAATTTTCAAATCACATAATTTTACATGTTCTTGAATAAAAATTTGTGTGAAATATGACGCTTCGATTATGTGCATCTTATTATAAGATGTAAAATTACAAGATTCTTTCGAACTGTGTATTTATTAATTTGGGAGCAGGGAAAAGCCTTCTGGAGATGAAATTTATGATCTCTTTATCCAAAAGGCATAAAACTTCCTCAACTTTTCTACCATTAGATTACAATATATAAATGGTACAACATAAGACTTTGATGAAACTAAATTACATTGCAAATTAGTTGTATAGTATTTGCTTGTAAAATTGCCCTAGCTCTACAACTAGATAGATAATGAAGCACGGAACAATCGCTTTATTGCATTTCGGGATGAATGAAAATCAAAATCCTCAGAGCAACTATCAAATAAACGACACATACTAGATATAGGCTCATTATATCCGTAATTGGTTCCAGCAACAGGAATTCTAAGAAACGAGAAGACTGCGACGATGAATGTCGTAAGAGATCAACACAATCGTCACGTGATTGTATGAAGTCTGCGATGAAAACGGCCTTGTAAACACTCGCATGGAACGAAAGATCATTTATTTCATTTTTAAAAAGATCAATGACGATAAATTAGCGTTGAAATATTGATCAAGAACATCTACGTATCTGTTCATCGAGCTAATAATGGTACTGATATTATGACGGGGTTAAAATCAACAAAGAGTCTTGGAGTTCCGTTAAGATTCAAGTTGCCTAAATAATTTATGTATATGAGAAATAATAAAGGTCCTATATTACTACCTTGTGGTACACCAATTTTCATAGGAACGAGGTTGCTACGTTCACCATCAAAGGATACAAATTGTTGCATACACAACAAACATGGCTTATAGGATTAATGGATTACTAATTTTTGTCCAAAGCTAGAGAAAAAGTCATTAAATGTCTTATATACTTCTTTACAATAAACTTTTTTCTACCATTTTCTATGATTTTTATCTTATTATAGGTTGAACCAAATGAATTTTTCAAGTTTTCCAAGGACAGAGAAAACTTTTTACGTTGATGGTTTTTCGTTACTGTTCTGCTGTAACGCTCGAGTAAGTAATTTGTAGGCACATATTATTGATTGAAGTGTCGATGCAGTGTTTTCATTGATATCAGTCCTAAAAAAATAAACTGGAAAATTCGCGATTAATTTGACGACGGTTAGTGACTTTTTTGTCAGTAACATTGGATCCTTTTGCGCAAAAAGCTCAATAGCTGATAATACTTGAGAATGGTCACTAAGATTATAAAAAAATAGTTTTTTTTTTCAAAAATAGGTTTATTTCTTAAGGCAATTTTTTCTTCGTCGTAGTAGTATCACTTTTACATACAATTCTTATCCTAATATAATTCTAACACACTGAAGTCTTTTTATACGAGTTTACGTCTCGCATAAACAAAACCGCATAACTCTGAAAATTCGCATAAAAAAACCACATAACTCTGAAACTTCGCATAAAAAACCGCATGACTCTGAAACTTCGCATAAAAAAACCGCAGAAAGGAAACCGCATAACTTTGAAATTCGCATAAAAACCGTATAACACTGAAACTTCGCATAAAAAAACCGTATAACTTTGAAAATTCGCATAAAAAAGTCGCATAAAAACCCCATAAAAATGACCTTAGTGTATAGTCACTCAAGAAATCATATTCCTCATATTTTTTTAATTCCATATTATTTGAACCAAACGATTAACTGCTATAAATTATAAAATAAGCTGAAATTTTTATACATTTTGTTGTTGATTTCATAACCTATTTCGAGTTTGTTTTTTTTGTTTAAACTGAACTTTATTTCTTCCATTTAACCCTGGTTACATATTTTTCTCTTAAGTGATACAGTATGACATTTTTCATCTTTGGTAAATTTTTCTTTTTGTATTATTTTTACGTTTCGTCTTTGACTCATCAGTGCAAAGCAGTTCAAATTGAACTGCTTAGTGCTAAACTCTGCAGTTCAATTTGAACCGCTAAGCAGACGTAAAGTTTCTGCTATTTACAGAACACTTTTTGGTTTGCAACAAGTGCAATGTCTTTTCTGACGTGCCGAACGAAAACGTGTTTTCGACTATTTCTGGCCGATGCAGGTTTGGTCATTTAGGGGTTAGCCAAATTTTGTGCTAGGGAACATAACCGTTTTTATTATTTTTACGTTTCGTTTCGTTTTTATTTTTTCTTGTCTTGCTCATGTTACAATGTTTCCAATGGTTATTGGATTTGTCACGGATTACCGATTTGTCGGGATTGTTTCGTTTGAGTTTGTTTTTATCAACATTTGTCCCGGATTGGCGGTTCAATGCATAGGACGCTGGTCTTACAAGCCAGTTGCCGTATGTTCGAGCCCCGACCTGGAAGGATTCTTAGTGTTAGTAGAAACAGAATGGCCAAATTCCACAAAAGGAATGTAATGGCAAGACTTTGCTTTTTTTATCAGCACATCATATTTAATAAAATTTTGCTATTGGATGAACTAATGGACGCAGTAGGAGTCAGAACTAAGACACACAAGGGTCAATTATTAAATTGAAACTTCAATTGTCTTTATGAAATGATAAAGAAGTTTCATGTAAGAAAGGTCACGACATGCAAGAATGTCTCGAATGTCGAACTGGGACATTGGATGGTCGCCTTGGCCACAAGCACAATGATTAGTCTCGGAAAGTCCGATTCGAAGGAGATGTGTATCTAACGTGTAGTGATTGGACATGAGTCTGGACATCACACGAATGAAATCCCTACTCACATCCAGTCCCCTGAACCATGCCTTAGTCGATAGTTTAAGAATAATTGAGTGCATCCACCGACACAGATCATCTTTATCCCAAGAAGCTTGTCAGCTGGCAAATGTTCTTTGGCGAGACGCGCTATAGAATTCGTTGAAAGCAATCGGTCGCTCATAAATTTGACCATCAATAGCACCACGTTTTGCTAAAATATCGGCTCTTTCATTGCCTGGAATGAAGTAATGAGCCGGGAACCAAACTATTGTGATTTAATAATTATTATTCAATATGTCGTTCAGACACTGTTTTATTTTGCCCAAGAAAAACGGTTCATTTTTGCCAGCAGCGTTTGAGCGAATGACTTCAATTGCATTCAAACTATCTGTGAAGAGAAAATAATGGTTTGGAGATAATGTGACGATTACACTCAAACTGTAATGAACTGCTGCTAACTCTGCTATATAAACAAATGCAGGTTCTCGAAGCCTAAATGAGACCGAATCGTTATTGTTGAACATACAAAACATTTTCTCAGAGTCGATATGCCTGAACTTATTTGAAAATACTTTTGGGATTTCCATCGAGCGTAGGTGATCCAGGATTCCACGCACTTCGCGCTGCATGGATGTGTCGAAAAATAAAGTTGAGTCAAAGACATTTAGGAGGCTGACACGGATAGGAATAACAGATCGGCTGAAAAGATCGTATCGTTTCTATGAGAGGGCGCCACTACAATTAAATCCATACCATTTTCAGTTAGTACCAACCTTCAAAAGATACGTGTATAAATTTGACAGCTGTCTGATTATTAGTTTGTGAGATATTGTATTTTGAGTGAAGCTACTTGTGTTATTGTAAAAAAATGGAAAAAAAGGAATTTCGTGTGTTGATGAAACATTACTTTTTGATGAAAAAAAGTGCCGCCGATACCAAAAAATGGCTTGATGAGTGTTATCCAGACTCTGCACCGGGCGAAGCAACAATTCGTAAGTGGTTTGCAAAATTTTGTACTGGTCATATGAGCACCGAAGACGATGAACGCAGTGGACGTCCAAAAGAGGCTGTTACCGATGAAAACGTGAAAAAAATCCACAAAATGATTTCCAATGACCGTAAAGTGAAGTTGATCGAGATAGCTGACACCCTAAAGATATCAAAGGAACGTGTTGGACATATTGTTCACGAATATTTGGATATGAGAAAGCTTTGTGCAAAATGGGTGCCGCGTGAGCTCACAATCGATCAAAAACAACAACCAATTGATGATTCTGAGCAGTGTTTGGAGCTGTTATATCGAAATGAAACCGATTTTTTTCGTCGATATATAACAATGGACGAAACATAGCTCCATCACTTCACTCCGGAGTCCAATCGACAGTCAGCTGAGTGGACTGCACGCGATGAACCGAACCCAAAGCGTGGAAAGATTCAACAATCGGCCGGTAAGGTTATGGCGTCTGTATTTTGGGATTCGCATGGTATAATTTTCATCGACTACCTTGAAAAGGGAAAAACCATCAACAGTGACTATTATATAGCGTTATTAGAGCGTTTGAAGGACGAAATTTAAAAAAAAAAAAACGGCCTCATTTGAAGAAGAAAAAAGTTTTGTTTCATCAAGACAATGCACCGTGTCACAAGTGGATGAAAACCATGCTGAAATTGAACGAATTGGGCTTCGAATTGCTCCCTCATCCACCGTATTCTCCAGATTTGGCCCCCAGTGACTTTTTCCTGTTCTCAGACCTCAAGAGAATGCTCGCTGGTAAAAAATTTAGAAACAATGAAGAGAGTATCGAAAAGTTGGAAGATCGCTATGATCGCTGTATCGCCTCTGATGGCAATTATGTTGAATAATAAAAACGAAAATGTGTGTTTCTATTAAACGATACGAACTTTTCCGCCGAACTGTTACATCTTGAAGGGTTGATTTCCTGTGACATATGGTTAAAATATACTGTCATGAATCTTGTTTGAGATGTTAGCCTTTCGAATTTATTTAAAACCAGGGAGCTAAAAATGATTTGTTGTGATTTTTTTCTATTTATCACTGAATTTGAAGGCTGTATTTTCATTGAATTAGTCTTGCCTCCTACAGAACCCCGTGATTTTTTGCTCTCGTATGGTTCGCTTTGTTATATTACCGTTAAAATTATGTAAGTGACGCAGATCGTCAAATTCACACAATCAATTTCAGATGCGTGGATACTAAAAGGTAACGCAATCACTACGAAAACCGACTTTACAATCGAAGCCTACAACTTCAAATATCTAGATTATATGTATGTATGATCATACATCATTTTTTCGTGGTTGACTGAATCAAAATACGAACGGTTTGGTAGGGCATGATTAGCTGCTACTGAATGTTGTACGGTGTCGACTGCCTGTTCAGGAATTACGGATACATGAGAACACTGAAATTCCACCAACCAAAGATTTGATGACTGCATATTTTCATACAGTCATTTGAATTACAATGCAGTGACGTGTGTGAAATTTGAAATATTGGTCTGATTTATTTTTCAATTTATATGACGATTTAGTGTGATGACCAAATTAATTTACACCGTCCTTGTCAGTCCCAGAAGCCGGAAATTGTAAAAATTGCCAATTGCCCATGTATCATCCAATGTTTATTTATAAAATTGACACAGTTACAGTGTGTGAAGGAGCATAAGTATCGCTGTTGGACACGATTTTTTCGGATAAACAGCGTATGAAGCGTGCCTGGTTGGGAAACGGTACTAATTTCTAAGAGTGCACACTGCCAATCATACGATGAAAGTGAATATTCTACTCAGAGCAAGAATTTGATATCTTGGAGCATTCCACAAGAATTGAGAATGCACCGAAAATGCTCGAAATGATCGAACGAAGCTTCATGATGATGATGATGACGAGAAAATGTTACGACAAGTTTACAGCAATTGGGTCTTTCTAAATGTTACTGACCCAATGCCAAGCGTCGCCCCTGTACTCCTAAATCCTATTGAAAACACGAATGAATCATAGTGAAGACCAAACTTGCAGGAAAGCCTATTTACAATTTTAAATAGCTATTTCGGAAATTCGGAACATTTGGGATCCTCTTCCAATAAACCTTGAAAGTGGTGGTGACAATATTGCTTACTGGTTGATCGTACCGAAGTTTGTGGAATGTAATTAGCATAATAACTAAACTTGTACTCGAAATACACTAAATAAACCTGCGAAATTCATACAAATGTTCCTAAAACAAGCTAACGACAATCTTTAACAAAATTTTTCAGAGAACGATCGCCACTGAAATTCAGTTCTGAAAAAAAGATTTTTGAGCCTATTCGCTTCCAATTTCAATTTTACCAATCAGCAGGGCCACGTGATATCATTTAGGCAAACTATGGCCAAACACCATGAGTAACATCCACCAAACTCCGCGCTATCATTTTCGCCCTGACCCAGTTGAAGTCAACCTGTCAAACAAGCGGCAAAGTCACCCCCATATATCCGAGACCTGTCAGTCGAGGTTGTAGTGCCCCGTGTCACTGGAAGTACGATTGTCGTTTGGATGCCCTCATTAGGCGGCCCCGTTTGTATTTTATTTTTCCATACTACAAGTTTATTGTTCTTCCCCGCGCCGGGACCTCCCTCTTGGATTCGACCGAAAGTCTTGTTTGTTGTGTTGGAGTTAATTTTTTCACCCACACCTCGCGTTAGCTAGCCAATGCTCCGGGCGTTGTTCAGCCGAACAAATGTCGATTCCACACTGTTGCCAGTTGCTAGTGGTGGAGTTGCGGCGAGTGCTCACTCCGCACCAGCCACGTTGTCCGATTTCGATCCTGCGGTGCACATTGGGTGCTGGCCTGATGCAGTGGGACACGGTAGGTCATCGGCTGTCCTACAGACCTGAACCGGGTGCTCCTCGCTGTTATCACAACGACTGTTTACGTGTGCATTGTGCACCTACCTGGCACCTCCTACACTCTCCAGTTTACCACTGGTGAACTGGTGCGACGGTTTTAATATGACCCGCACGATTGTGTACTAACTATAAACAATATAAAAAAAAGCGCAGAATGACAACAGTACTCGTCCCCAACAACAGAAATAACAACGCACACTGGTCGTATTTATTAGTGTTATTATATGACACAGAAGATAACACTCGTATCGGTGGTGACCGTGGGCAGCAGTGGCTTTGGTTGATGAACAGTGAATGGGGAGGAATTCGTGCCATGAGATGTAATAAAAGCTCCAGCTTGACTGGTGATTTAAGTTGGTCAGAAAAGATCCGACTGTCGCGGATGTAAGTTCCACGAACACCTTAGATTTAGTTCGAGTTCTAGAGAAGAAAAAAATCCTGCTCAGAAACCGGACGAGCACAGCTCGACCGACAAACAAAATGAGAATAGTAAGCAAATGTTTGATTAAATTCGTAATTAACAAATAACGCGACATCGGCTTTGTCACCGGTATTACCAGTGGCCGGGTTGGATCGTATCCGTTGGTATATGTATCCTCTTTATCAGCTAACCTGGTTTTCCCTCCAAACAATGGTTTGTTTTATTCATACGAAATTATTATTTCACAATGCGAGGTAACGTTCTTCGTTAACCGGTTTCTCGTTTCGACCAGCAGCGGCACTCGCAATGCCACACCTTGCCCGAAAATTGAAAAAATAGAAGACAATCAGCCAGTGAATGAACCAGTCTGTCGAAGATCATCGATCTTGATCTTTAATCCCCGATGGAACCCGATTGGCCACGGTTGACTGCCACCGTTTCCCGAAGGCTGGTCATATTCGATATTGTCCAAAAAATCCAAGCAACCATCGACGGTCTAAGCCTCTGAACGATTGAACGACCTACCGTTTATGGTGGTGCTTTATTGCTCTCGCTCCGGGTACGAATTAAACAATTCGATCCATTCTTTGACATGCTCTAGTTATTACGAGTTGTCCCGTTGAATTGGGCGGAGTGGGTCGGAGGGGTCCTCGGTTGGCGATGGTGACGGTTTGGCTACGACACGGGGCCAGAAAAAAACATATTGGGAACGACCTGTGCCTGTGCCGACCGGTCTCCCCCAAACCGTATCGACCAAGCAACAGAATCGACATCGACGACGGACCAGCCGGATATACGTGCTCGTCACGTGGCAAGAGGCGACTGTTTACCATCAGGAAAGAGACAAAACGCACTCAAGGGAGGAAAAATAATAACTGTGAATATTTTCCGCTTCATTAAAATTTGACTCTTTTGTGCTGTGGAGTTTGTGGAGATCTGGTAAGAAAGACAACGGGGGCAGCAGCATGATCATGGTTGGTCGAGCGATTCGGTTGACGTTTATTTATTTTTTTTGCGCAATCTGAGCTCGTGTCATCGAAGGTGTGCAATTTGCGGTGGTTTTTCCGGCATGGATGTGTGTTTTTGTAAGCGACAGTTCGTGATTATCGCTATTCCAGGGTTATTTGATTCGATGTCTGGCACTTGTGAGAGTTGATTATAGTTAAAGACGGAAAAAGCATCTTGCTCCCGAGATTTGTTTAAAAACTTTTCGCACGGCAAACAGACAACAGAGAACGAATTGGAGTGAGCGATTTTTTGTTAAAATGTAACACTATATTTCAAAGAGCAAACTAGAAAAAAAAAACTTTCAAATTATTGACCTTTGCTTTCTACATATCTTGACCATCTTTCTGGTTATTTAATTGCTTACTTGGTTAAGTATAACTAGCAATAGATACAATTTCATGACACCCTATTTTCGACTTTTCCGTAGGAATTGAAGTGCTGCTGTTTGCCAATGCGTGGCCCGTCGATGAAAACAAATGGTAGTCGCGAGGGGCTAAGTCTGGTAAATACGGCTGATGCGGTAGCAGCTCGCAGCCAAGTGCTTGGAATGTATTCTGAACTGGTTTTGCTTTGTGTGCGGGTCATTGTCGTGTTGGCGTTTTTAGAAAAATTTATTTGTTCTCTATAGCGATTTATAAAAGGTGATTTTTTAAGATTTTTTAATTTTTGAAGATGATTTCAAGCAAATGTTGGCCGCGGCTTCGTTTTAGATGGCCTATGTGCAAGGTCCCATTTTGACATGCATTCTTCAATATATGGGCAGGTATTTCACGAATAAATGCTTTAATATTGGCTTCCAGTGCGCCGATCGTTGCTGGTTTATCCTTGTAGATATGAGCCTTAACATGGCTTCACAAGAAATAGTGTTAAGTCACATGATCTAGACGACTGATTGACGAACCCAAAATGTGAGATAAACTATTCACCGAAGGTGACTCTCAATTTGGTCATTGTTTCGCGTGCCGTGTGGGATGTGGCACCGTCTTGTTGAAACCACATGACATTCATTCCTAATTCTTCTATTTTGGGTAAAACAAAATCGTCATTCATCACACGGTAGGGCTCGTTATTCACAGGAACTTTCCGCTTATCAACAGTGACTTTTTTTAGATGCATTGGTAGCTCTTGCAATTCTTCTGGCTGCTCTTCTCTCCAGATGCGGCAATTTTGTCTATTGACGTATCCATTCAACCAGGTATGAGCTTCGTCGCTGAACACAATATTTTTATAAAAAGGTGGATAACCAACCGTGAACTTTGATAGTAAAATTCAATAATTTGCAAGCGTTGCTTGTTCTAAAGTCGATACATGAATAAATTAGAGACTAAACACAAGACTCGATCCACGCGTGGTTTGTCAAATACAGTGTTGCCGAAACGATACCAGCAAAAAACACACCGTTTATTAACAGTTTCACCAGGTTTTGAAAGCTCATGATACACCACACCAAACATAATATATTGCCTTTTTGCCTTTCTCATATAGAAAGGTTATGCAATCACTGTGAAAATCGACTTTTGAACCGAGGCCCGGAGGGCCGAGTGTCATATACCATTCGACTCAGTTCCTCGAGTACGCAAAATGGCTGTGTGTGTATGTGCGTATGTGTGTATGTTACGTTTTTTTGCACTAACTTTTCTCAGAGATGGCTGAACTGATTTTCACAAATTTAGATTCAAATGAAAGGTCTTGAGGTCCCATATAAAATTCCTGAATATTATTTGAATCCGACTTCCGGTTCGGGAGTTATGAAGTAAAATGTGCAAAAAAAAAGAAAATATGTGTTCTAGCTTTTCTCATAGATGGCACGACCGATTTTCACAGACTTAGGTTCAAATAAAAGGTCCTGTGGTCTCATGCGTAATTCCTGAATTTCATGCGGATCCGACTTCCGGATCCGGAAATATAGGGTAAAGTGGGTTTAAAATTATATACCATCACTCAAAATGGGGAAAAACCTTTAAAAAACCATCACTCAAAATGGGGAAAAACCTTTCTAAATCGACCTCAAATCTTTTCCAATTGATAGTGTTTAACAGTAGACGGTCAAACAAAGCGATTTCGGTTATTCTTTTAAGAATCGAAGAATATTATTTTGAAGATTACCGCAGTATTATATATGATAGTATGATTGATATGAGAAAGGCATCATTACACCACTAGGTGGATTAAAACAGGTTTTCCGAATCTATCTGGTTTTGCAGTCTACGTTGATCTGATTTTCTTTCGTGCCTTTGATGCAACATTTCACAAGTGTTTTTTCGGCTTCCCCTTTGTTGTATTTCGTTTCATTCATGTGGTACCCTTTTTCCACACTTTTGGATATTTCTTATAGCTTTTAAATAGTCAGAAATTGTTTGTTTTGCAACATATAACATTACTGCCAAGTTGCTTTTGACTAGAAGTATCATCTTCATCCAATATTACTTGCAATTCGGTGCCTTCAAACTTTTGTTATGGTATTCCATGTTCTTCATTTCTCGAGTCAAAATAATTATCTCTAATCCGTTCAAGCTATCTTTTGCACGTGGCTTTTGGCAGAGCATGATCACCATATGTCTCAACAAGCATTCGGTGCGACACTGCTGCACTCGAATTAAAAATCATAAAGCTCGTTCACACAAAATGTTCACTATCGACAAACTATTGGAAACAACTATTCCGCAGTTTCCTTTTAAGCTGCCATTGTGAACTCCAGTCGTATATGAATTCGAAAATTCCGAGACAGTTAATTCATTTCAAATAATAATTCTCAATATTTCATGCATTTCATGAATTCATGCAAAAATTCTCAGACATCCATTCAATTCTCTGAAAGATATTGTTTTCGACAATCCTTAACTCGTTTGAAAGTTAAGTTAAGTTAAGCTCTTTCACTGAGGTCTTTTTTTCCTCGGGGATACGTACCGCGTAAAAAAACCGCACAAAAAAACTCGTATTTTCAGAAATTTGCTTAAAAGACGTAAACTTCGGAAATCCACGTAAAAACACAAAACTAACGACTTTTGATGCCAAATGTCTTAAAAATGCTTGAAACTTCGAGATTTGGTGTAACCTCAGGAAAAAAAACTTTAGGAAACTTCGAGATTCGGTGTAATCTCAGAAAAAGGACTTTAGGACCGTGTAACTTCGGGAATTTTCAAAGAAAAATGTCGCGTGGAAAAACCGCATAAAAAAGGGTTCAGTGTAATTTATTAAGTTGATTCATGGAGGATACTTTTTGTTCCGGAGATATGATCGGTTACCAAACATTTTCACACATTTTCACATATCGATAAAATTTAAATTTTATGATTTTTTCGTCTGAAATTTCGCCAAAATATATAACGATTCCCGAACAATGTATCGTGTTTAAATACGACTTTTAAAGACGAAAAAATTTTTAAACATTTTCAAAAATACGTGTTTAATATCTATTGACGAATGCAAAATTTTTCAATGTTAAAAAATATATCAGGTAAACGAATTAAAACAAATGATAGTGGGAAGGGGTCAAGTCTGGTGAATACGGTGGTCGGTGTAGCATCTGCCAGCCAAGTGTTTTGATAGTATCCTGAAACGGGTTTGCTTTTTTGAAGGGGCATTGTCCTGTAACAAACTACTTTGCCGTGTCTTCTGGTTCATTGAGGTCGTTTTTCGATCAATTCATGGATCAAATTGATTATTTGTTGTCTGCAGCGATCAGTATTAACAGTTTCATCAGGTTTTAGGAGTTCATGATACACCACACCTTTCAATGACTTGATGTATATTAAATGTTTGGCAGATATCATACGAACCAAACAAAACAAAATTAAGGCTCGTTTACACCGACAATCGACACATTTGTATCTTAACGTTAAACTTCTAGATTTCTTTTACCCGCGAGAACGAAACTTTTCTTTCAATATAACATAATGAAATGGACACTATTTAATTCTTTTCGTTTTTATAAAAGTTCGGTAACATTACTAAAACGGGAAAACATTTGTCTTATCATTTTAAAACTTGATTCACTTAATATTTGGTCTTAAGAAACAGACTCTTTTAATCTGTCCCAAGTTACGCTTATCATTTGCACGATATATCTTGATTTATCGATGACATTCACCTTGTAGTCACTGTACCATAGAAGTGTCCCTCAACTGTAGTGGCAGTTAGAAATACCTCACCAACATCTCTTAAGGTAGTTGCTTCAAGCACTCTTTGTTGTACAACTTTAAGTTATTAAGCTCATTCCCAGAAAAAATTCTTCGCATCGACCAGTCCTATATCTTCGTGGTTCCCAAACTTTTTTGATTTAATGTCCATTTTGAATACGTTATTTTTTTTACTACCCACCAAGCTAAAAAACTTAAAATTTTGGATCGATGAAATAATTAATTAATTAATTTAGTTTTTTTTGCAGTTTACTTGAGTCGTGAATGTAAAATAAAAAGTAATGGTGAAAAACTAGTTCTTTTCCCAATGCAAGATAGTTTTTCTAAAAATTTAAAATAGGACTGAGACAAAAATGGCTGACTGTTTCATACAACCCATTGGTTTGTTTCACTTCATCAGCAAAAACACCTAACCGTCAGTAATTTATATTTGCTAATTACCACTTGCAAATTTCTAGGTGCAAACGTTAGATAATTTTGATTTCGTTATTGTACCGATTTATTTGTGAAAATTTTTATTAACAATTATCTCCACATATTAACGAACAGGGACATCTAAATTTAAGCTATCGTCAATTTTCCGAATTAAATCCTTCTGAGAGAACCCTACATGCGCACTGTATTCCAGCAAATCTCCACCTTTAACATATCGTTGGGTGAGATACTGAGATTGTGTAAACTTTCGGGTTTAAACTTGTAAAGTTTGCATGTAAAGCACAAAAGTTGTTGTCCTAATTAAATTGATCGCGTTGCAAGCCGACTTACGTACGCAGAGTACGCTATTTCACTTTTTACCTTATCAAACACCATGGTTTTAAAAAAGGCATCGAAGCAAAAGTAGCAATGAGTCAAAGTTTTGCTTATCCATCGCGAAAATCCGAACTACTCGCACGCAGTCGCAGTAGCCGAAATTGATTGATGTGACAAAATTAACTGTTACTAATGTCCTGAAAATATTCGGAGAACGTTTGTCGTCCGCCAGAAAGACTGTATCGGGAGGGGTTGAAATCGAACACCGGATATCGCAAAATTGTCGAAAAGAGTGACTGTTTCAAGCGGAACCCTAACTTCTCTATCCAAGATTTCACAAACAAGCTGGGAATACCGTGAATCGAATTTAAAAACGAACAGAATTGTCAACTTACACGAATATGATGAATCCAAACCGTGCGATTAGCAAATCAAGTTGGTTGGTCACGGAAACAGCGGATGAAGTTTGGTTACAGGGTATAGGATTATGAAACCTATCTGAGGACTTTCAGATTTGAAAGAGCTTACTAGACAGTAATAAAACGTAAAATATTGGGACATTTTCAAGGGCAAACTTAAGAAGAAGCGACAGATTGTTGTCAGAGAGTTGCAGTTTAAGGCAAAAATCACTATGAGGAAATTTAATGCTTTTGTTCTGTAGAATATACAAATATTTTAGTGTGTAAATGACTAATTTAAACACTAAAATACCACATTAGTCAATTTCGACTACAGCGACTGCGTGCGAGTAGTTCGGATTTTCGCGATGAATAAGCAAAATTTTGGCACGGTGCTACTCTTGCTTTGATGCCTTTTATAACACCAAGTAGCAAATATATATAATTAAAACACTAGCAGCTTGCAATTGCAACGCGATCAATTCATCGCAAACAAGAAGTTATGCAAAGGCCGTAGGATTGATTCATTTTTAAAAAGATAGTACTGTTGTCTTTAATAGAAAGATTCAGGAAAAATACTGCATAAAAATTTAAAGATTTTTGAGTTTTTGTTTTCGGTTAGTTTTTGGAAAACCATTAAAATTATTTCTACTACATACTTTGTGGGATTCCCGACTGATTCCCATAAACTATTTCCCAGCTATTTTCTTTGTTCAGTTACCAGTTCGAGAGCAAGGAACGGATATAACGTAAATGGTAAATCGGGTAAAATTTCACGCATTCCACCTGCATTCGATTCTCAACCCAGGACATATAGAGCCAGAAGGTTTTTCTGACCTGAGATGTGAACGACCTTAAGGTTAAATCTTCATATAATAGAAACAAATAAATATAGTTATTGAGCTTAGTGCTGAGCAGGTAGAAATACTTCCATCATTTTCAAAAGTCAGTCTTGAGCTGAAATGGTCACTCTATCTGTGCAAAAAAAAATGGTTTGCCATACAGAAAGCATGTGCCAAGTTCCACCGAAATCGGACCACATGAAATATGATGGCTTGCTACTCATCTATGGAATCACTCATTAGAAATCCGATTGAAATTCGTTTAGTCTAATGATATTTTGCATAGTAAAATGTTCCAACAAAGAGGAAGAATCACCATTTGAATTCAGTTCGATTATTTGACACAGCTGTTATACGGAGCCAAGCATATTTCTTACATTGATGTGGATACATTATACCAAGTCTCGTTTCCATCCCATGAGAAGTTTGGAAATTAAGAGTTTACAAAGTGTTTAATAAGCAGTATTTGATAATATCGATGTCTTTCAAGAATTCGAGGATTTTTTCAATGTTGAATAGAATAAGAAACTTTCTTTGGGTATAAACTAACATAACCTTTTCAATTTGTAAACAGTTATGTCAAGTTAATAAGAATTGTTCTTTATTTTGCATCGTCGCACTAAATGATTGAACACACTTTACCCTATAGTTCTGGAACCGGAAGTCGGATTCGGATGAAAGTAAACCTATAGCAACTTTTATTTAAGCCTGTTTATGAAAATCAATCAAATCATCTCTGATAAAATTGAGTTAGTCTCATTTTAAACTTTTTACCATTTTATTCGGTATTTCTGGAACCGGGAACATGGGACCAGTTTAGTCGAAGTCGGTTCGTTTAGTAAGTAACTAATATAGCCTTCAAATTGAATCAGTTTTAAACCAAATCTAGAAGAATTTTACCCTTTTTTACATCGCCGCTCTGAATGACGGAGTGAAAAGCAATAGCAACTTCTGGGACTATGAGATATTTAATTTTATGAGTGACATTATTTGGCACATACTCATACACATACCCGCACAGACACATTCATTACTCAGTTTGATGAACTGTGTCGAATGATATAGAATACTTAGCTCTCTGGGCCAATTTTCACTAGTAAATTTTTCAAGAGATTGCGTAAACATTCTATATGAGAATATTTTAAGTGTACTTTTGTAGAAAAGCATTGTTATCATGATCTTGTAATAACACTAACAAGTAGGTACAAATTGAATTTACAATTTTTTTCACCTGAAAAATATATATTTTAATGTGGCAACCCTGCACGGTATACGAAATTGAACAAAGCACACTGCGAACGGAGCAAAGCCGCACGTACCGACACGAACCAGTTTTGCATCGTTATTTTGAAAGACGATTTGAATGTTTTGACACTCATCGCCCTATACGAGGTCTGTTCAAAAAGTTCCCGGAATTTTTTAATTGCGCGCGTCTGGAGAGTCCGGTGGTCAAAATTTTTTTTATTGTGTTGGTACATATGTCCCTAATGTATGGTGAAATTTTCAGCTGTATTCATTGTTTACATTCTGTCTTGTAGCGGTTGGTGTAGACGTGTTTTTCTGAGCTGGGCGATTTTTGTCTTGGTGACGTTGGGTGCTTCCACGTGGACGATTGTGCTTTTGTTTCGACATCATAACCGTACACCCATGTTTCATCACCAGTTATGACCCTTTCAAGTAAATTTGGATCGTCGTTGACGTCGTTTAACAGCTCCTGAGCGATGGTAATGCGTTTGTTTTTTTTTATCAAAATTCAGCAGTTTTGGAACGAATTTTGCTGCCACTCGTTTCATGCCCAAAACATTTGAAAAAATATGATGGCATGAGCCAACTGATATGCCAACTTCATCAGCAACTTCTCTAATACTGATTCGGCGATCATCCAAAATCATTTTTTTCACTTTTCCCACATTTTCATCGATTATTGACGTGCTGGGTCGACCGGAGCGTTCGTCGTCTTCAACGTTTTCGCGGCCATCTTGGAAACGCTTATACCACTCGTGAACACTTGTTTTTTTCATAGCAGACTCACCGTAGGATCTCTGTAACATTTCGCACACTTGGTTACACTTTATTTCATTTTTCACGCAAAATTTAATACAAATTCTTCAATTCTTCCATTGTTTAAACTAACAAAAATCGCCGAGCTCAAAAAAACACGTCTACACCAGCCGCTACAAGACAGAATGTAAACAATGAATACAGCTGAAAATTTCACCATACATTAGGGACATATGTACCAACACAATAAAAAAAAATTTTTGACCACCGGACTCTCCAGACGCGCGCCATTAAAAAATTCCGGGAACTTTTTGAACAGACCTCGTAATTTCGGAACCGGAAGTCGGATCAGGATGAAATTGCACAGAATATTTGAAGGCAATGAGAGCTTTAATTTGAATCATGATTCGTAAAAATCGGCTCAACCGTTGCTGAGAAATCGAAGTGAGTCCCGTTTTCTGAGATTTTCTTTACTATTATCGGTGCTTTCGAAAGCGGAAACCGGGGACTAAGTAGCTTTATATATTCACTAACTAACGAGATCTGCCAACTAGATGTATTTAGCAGTAAGTTCCATAAAAATGTGCACCTCGTTTCGCTATCGTTTGTGGAAAAATAATTAGGAAATCGAAAATTTCCACTAATCCCACTGTAATACCGAAACCGTATGTAGGATCTGGATCAATTTTTCGGGGACTTTTTAAAGAATTTTAAGACCTTCGATTTGTTTCTTAATTTGAGAAAATCGGTTAAGAACTTTCCGAGAAAATTGAGGGCACATTTTTCAACAAGCTTGCAAATATTTCCTTGTAATTCCGTAACCGAAAGTCGGATCCAAATGAAATTCAAGAAAATTGTATGAGGCCTTAAGACCTTTTATTTGAACTTAAGTTTGTGAATATCCGTTCTGCCATCTCTGAGAAACGTGTGTGACTATTTTTTGGTGCATATCACCCTGTAACTCTGGAACTGGAAGTCGGATCTAAATGAAACTCCAGAATTTTGTATGGGACCTTAAAACCTTTCATTTGAATCTGAGTCTGTGAAAAAATGTTTAGCCATCTGAGTGACATTATTAGCGATTTCATAGCCTTTCTATATGAGAAAGGCAAAAATGTATTGAAAGTTTCCGCATTCGAATAAGAAACCTGCCAAGTGAACTCTTTTCTCATTGTATCCAACATTTTCAATATCAGTATACTCTAGTGGTGTCGCAACATCACCTAATATGACTGACAAAATACATTCCAGTTCCAAAAACATACGGTAAAGAAAACACGAAAACAAACCAACTTATGCAAACCAAAACGGTGTCCATCTGGACCAATATTTGCCGCCTTATAGTTGTCGGCGTAGAACAATTTTTGTTACGTTCGAACCAATTTCGTGTCGCAGAGCATCATTGCCCGACGTGTCCATTCCAACAGAAAAAAATGTTCAACTGGAAGGCCATATTTCAGACAAGCTTTGTTCAGTTGTTGCACAGGTCGGACTTGGCCTCCGGGCGTTTCCTTTGTCCCTCAGCTCGTGTCGCTCAAGTATTTGTCTTAGATTTTGGAAGGAAACAGTTTCATTCAATCGAATTACGGAGAGCTTGCTGTTGACTGTTTCAGTGTCTGTCGGGCTGTCGGGAATCCGAATGTCCTTCAATCCGTTATGCCGCGTGCCTCGATACAATAAACCAATCCAAGGGGGCTTCTGTTACCATAGACAATCACGGCTAATTTAGGTCATAACCATTCCCTGAGTGATGAGGGGAGAGGCTGTTGGCCCTGGCCATTGTCGCCACTGGCGACTTGGCCGTACCGTATATTTTCGGGAAATATACAGTCCCTGCTAGCTGCCGCTTCAAAAAGTGAAGAAACTTTCCATATCATAAATAATTTTCCAAGAAAGTTTGATCGATTCTTGTAACAATTTACCTACCACCGACCTTCCGACCACTGTGCGCTTGACAGAGACGGGCCGCGCCACGAATGTCCTACCCAAAACACGACTCAGCAGAATATCGCACAAAAGTCCATTTTGGCCGAGAGAGCCGACAAACGCGCCAGCAGTCGTTCGACCGGAAGTGGGGAAGTGTTTGGAAGTGAACGGTACATGAAAAAGAAGGTACATTATTTCTAGATTATTATTTTCCACCAGCGGAGTTTCCTTGCTGCCTGGGAGCTGACGCTGGCACTTCGTGTGGGAAAATCGGACTGGCCAGGTGAGTTTTCGGGTTTGGCTTATGTATACGCCGTTTCATGTCGACAAAGGAAATATTAGAAAGTTTGGTTGCCCCGTAGTGGGGATCGGAAGAATCCCCAGCAGTGCGAGGGAGAAGTTTGCGGCAGTTTGTGAAGTCCATTCGCTAGCTAGTTTGACGGTATCCGTTTTGGGGGGTTTTTAAGTTCGGTGTTTGGATAGAGAGCAGTGCACTCAGAGATTTGACAGGGATGAAGCGGTGACCAATGTTTGACCAATTAATGTTATTGGAATTTTCAAAACCAAAATTTCGATTTTGGTTGATTTCAAACAAACAATTATTTGTGCATTTTATTTTCCATTTCAAATTTGACCCTGGTCAAACCGATTGGTCTTGTTTCATTGTCATCCAACCCAGTTCCTTCTATCAAACGGGCTGACTAAAGCCAGTGTATGCGACCGTTGGCAGCCCCTTTGCTGATCAAACCGATAAATCGTTTCTGATATTCTAATGTGTGCTACTGCTGATTGCCCACCGCATTGTTATTTGGTTTTCTATCGTCTAAGAAGAAAGGGGTTGTTTATATCGATCTAATAAAAGCAACCACTTACTGACAGGACCTGGATAGGGTCGGCGAAGACGATACTGCTGCTGCTGTTGCTGGCGGTGGTGGTGGTGGCGATGGACGGTAAAAATGAGTGGAACGGCTATTTTCGAACTAATTTGAACGTATCACGAGAGTGAACTCATTGCGCGTCAAGCAGCAGCAGAGGAGGGGTGAACGAATGAATCAACCTGCCCCGGAGGCGACAGCGGCACAATCGGCGAGGTGTACCGATTCTTCAGTTAATTACTGTTATTATCCTACTTTGCGCATTGATACAGATGTTCAATTACTTGAAATGATTTCATCCATCAATCACCGAATCGCATCATCCGCGAGACAGCTGCGAGGCCATCGATTTGAATACACATAAATCACCGCGTGATATGCGATCATGCATTGGCACTAATTGCTCCGGCAGGAGCTGCTGCATTCTGACTCATTCCGCGTCTCCAAACGGTGAAAAGGGCAAGAGGTATAATTGTTTCTAAGTCATGCTGCTGCACCGAAGGATTCCCATCCAAAACAAGCACCGTGACGGAATCCAAATCGACCGTTCCCTCCACAATTTGTGTGTGTGTGTGTGTGATCCAGGCCAAGTCAAAACACAATAATGATCATCATAATTACATTGCCGATCCGCTCGCTAGAAGTCAGGACAATCCCTTCACGTCGCGCGGCTCGAATTTCTGCGAGTGTATTAAATTACATTAGGATTACCCGAAAACTGACTTCAAGACGAACGGAACAACAAAAAAGCGACTTGACCTCAAATTAAGAAAAGGTCTTCAACGTGCGACGCAAAAAAATAAACCTTTATTCTTTATTCATTCATATTCTTAAGCTGGCCTCGACAAACGAGCGGACGAACCGCGGAAGGCCGTCGTCCTGCGATTTGTTTTCATTCAGTTTCCCACTTGGGAAGAACCCCGACAACAACGAAAAAAAAAAAATTACAACAAACGGGCACTTCTACGCGCTGCCGCCGGTCGCGTCATTCATCTCCAACTCGCCGAAAACTTGGCCTTTATTGTATGTATAAAGTCATCATCGTCATCGCCTGGTACTCTGCAGCAAGCAGAAACGGAGTGACGGACCGGGCTGAATGAAGAGACTTGTGCTAGCATGAATGCTGACGGACGACGCGTTCGGGGCTCTCTCGGGAAACGGTTAGGAAGGGTTAAAGTTGCGTCCCTTTTTCGTAATTGTCCGTTCGTGTTTTTGTTTGCATCACATTTTTATTTTTGCTAAACGGCACAGGCGATGGACAATTTATGCTCATTGTTTCTATGGGCACTTCGGGTGATTCTTTTTCGTCTAAGACCATCGGATTTTCGACCGGCTGCTTGGTTTCGAATCAGTCTCAAGTGGTCAGTTTAGCTGATAATTTGTCGCAGAAGGGATTATTTGGAAACGGGTTCCGGAAATGTAGCACGGATAATCAATTTTAATTCAATCCAACATTTTTACTCTTTCTTCATCCAATAAAATTTATAAGCAGATAGCTAAAGTTGATACCCTCCACGAAAAAAAGAAAGAGTCGATGTATGTGTATGATTGAAAATAATGTTTGCGATATAAGGTCTCCGAGCAGTGCGCATGAAGAGCGCTTTTTCCATCGGATATTTTCTTGAAATACGGTTTCTCTTTAATTCTAAATGGCTGCTGCTTGATGGCAGGCGATTTTGATGATAAATTCGCTGACAAATCAACATATCAGTTTTATCAACACTTTTTTGGAGTCTTCGGTTTTTTAGACTTATTTGAAAATCCTTTTGATGATTGAACTTCTTACTAAATTCATTATTCATTATTCCTCAGGTTCAAGAATTTTGACATAACAAATAATAACATTAAACCTAAATTTGTGCGTAGGGCACCGTTCTGAATTTTGTTTACGTTTCGTCTTAGATTCATCTTTGCATAGCAGTTCAAATTGAACTTCTTAATGCAAAACTCGGCAGTTCAAATTGAACCGCTAAGCAGACGTAAAGTTTAAGCTATTTGCAGAACACCGGTACCGAGGTGCCATGACTAAACTGACGTGCCGAATGAAAACGGATTTTCGACATTAACTAGCCGACTCAGGTTTGGTCATTCAGGGGTTAGTCTAGTTTTGTGCTTGTGGCACATAACCATGTTGAATTTTGTTTACGTTTCGTCTTAAGTGTTCAAACTTTACGTCTGCTTTGCGGTTCAAATTGAACTGCCAGGTTTTGCATTAAGCAGTTCAATTTGAATTGCTCTGCACTGATGAGTCCAAGACGAAACGTAAACAAAATTCAAATCACATATTACAAATTTTTTCAAATTTCCTACTCAAGCGAAGCTCTTATGTTCTATATAGGAAACATCTATTTTTCAAACCATCCCAACAATCCATTCGTTAGTCATCTGTTCCATGCCTCCAAGCACCCAAACTGGGCGGTGAAAAGCAATATCCTCGACCGGATTTTGAGCTTTGAGTGACCATTAGATTCAATCTACACCGATTTTTTTTGCTGCGTTCGACAAGATTAATCATCAAATAACAATCTCAAAGTTGAACTGACTAGGATTTAACGGGTCATTTCTGAATTGGCTTCACGCATATCTTACTGGTCGCGAAATGATAGTGAAAATAGGAGACTGTACAACCTTACCATTCGCCGTTACCTCTGAAGTTTCTCAAGGAAGTCACCTTGGATCGTTTATATTTTTACTTCATCTCAACGATCTAAATTTTACGACCAAGTGCATGAAACTATCGTTCGCCGATGACTTCAAATTATTTCATGTCATCAAATCCACAGTTCCTACAAGAGCAGTTAAATAATTTGACTCACTGGTGTAATATCAACAGAATGGTTTGGACGCCTCCAAATGCTCCTTCATCTCTTTTAGTCGCAAACAGTCTATAGTCAGTTTCGACTATAATATTACACCAATTGTTCTGGAAAGTACATCGTCTGTGAAGGACCTTGCTGTCCTCCTGGACTCTAAGTTAAATTTCAAGGACCACATTGAGTTTACAATCCCTAAAGCCTCCAAGTTGCTAGGATTCATTTTCCGCGTTACTAAAGAATTCGCTGATGTACATTGCTTGAAAGCATTATATTGTGCCTTAGTTCGCTCTACGTTCGAATACGCTTTGGTTGTCTGGTCACCGTACTACCAAAACGATATCCAACGCATTGAAGCAGTTCAACGGAAATTTGTTCGATTTGCTCTACGTCGGCTTCCTTGTAGAAACCCTTGAAACCTTCCAAGTTACCATGCCAGATACAAACTGATTGATTTCGATTTGTTATCTGTCCGTCGCGATGTCAGCAAGGCTACTTTTGTGGCTGATCTCCTCCAATCAAGAATAGACTGCTTCGAGCTTTTACAGCATTTACAAATTGATATCCATCGCCGTAATCTTAGAAACTTTTCCTTTCCTAGGACCCCCTATGCTAGAACTAATTATGGGTATAACGAGCCTTTTGCCAGCATGTGCCGAACATTCAACCACTGTTCCAATTCATTCGACTTTAATCTATCACGAAACGTTGTCGAGAAATTGTTCCTAGGGTTACTATCTAATTAGTTTTAGTTTTAGTTAGATTAGAAATGCTATGTTTAAGTGAAATGTATCATTTGGATGATTGTAATTTGTTGATGCTACAGATGAGGAGATTTTATGACTGTTGGAGAGCAAGTTTGACAGAAACTAACTCCACCGGGCTTTTCCCTGCTCCAAATAAACAAATTCCACCCCTCTTCCAAATTTCGATCGAATCGGAATATCCATACTTCAGCATAAACTTTTATAGAATTCAATTTTAAAACCGCCTTAACAGCTTTTTGTATACATTCTGGATGTTTCTAGAATTGGCAGAAATACTGCACAATTATTGTAAATGCACAAAAATTGTCTGGAGTTTTTTTCAACATCACATTTTAGCAAATCGTCCATAAATGGCCAAATTCTGGCACGACCCCATTCGATTTGCATTCAGGTTGGATTTCCAGAGTTTTTCTGGCCCTAAGAGGCGAATGACCTTAAGGTTACAGCCTCTATGATTGAAAATCAGTCTGATAATCGGACCGATGATCGGACTGATGCGGGTCGACAAAATTTACCGGGTAGAAGCCGATGTTTTCGATTTTGTTATTGGTCCGTTTTTGTGTGGCCACAAATGCATTTTATTTCAAAATGAAAAGAATTTGAAGATTAGTCAAAGTTTCGTCAATTGCATTTTATTCACCTTTCAGGAAATTGTGGAATTCCGTCTCGAAAAAAGGCGGGTGGTGACATTACGTCAGAGACATAACTGGTTGTCGTGAATACGAAAAAACGGACACGCTCCCATCACTTTTCCGAATATCAGTTAGTTGATTGATTGTATGAATTGCGAAAGCTTTCTACTTTTTCACTAATAGAGTTTGAAGCGATGCACCTTCATTAAAGTACAGAATAGTTCCATTAAACAGCTACTATTCTACAACTATATATTCCAAACTTGAAACAATTCCTTTTTAATTTGCTGTAGTTTATTTTTATTGATGCTATGAAGTTCGAAAATATCAGATTCTTCTCGAAATTTCAGTACGAGACAATTGCAATGGCCTGGTCTGAAATGTATCGACGATCTTCGTAATTTTAATACTAATAATGATAATAATAATAATATTAGTAATATAAATTAATCTATATATATATATATATATATATATATATATATATATATATATATATATATATATATATATATATATATATATATATATATATATATATATATATATATATATATATATATATATATATATATATATGTATAAATAAAATATAGATTAATCTGTACATATGGCAACTCTGTTTCACACGACGGTACAAATTATTTTAATTTCCATCTTGATGAATCTTTTGGTAGGAAATATTGAGATCTAGGATGGTTCTTGTGTGTGTCTTGTTTCGGCAACATGCTTGGAAAATGGTAGGAAAGCGACAAAATTCAACTAGTTCTTTATGACTATCTTTAGCACTGAAAAGTGCTTTGAATGGGCCCTGCTGGACTTTTTGGCTGCCTTTGTACCGGTTTTCGGTGCCATCGTGCTGACGGTGTCTCGTACGTTCAGAGTAGCTGCTTTAACTTAAATGACGCTATTTCTCTCATCACATTTCATTTTATACCTGCTACTGGCAGCGGTGTATGGACAGCCCCTTTGCTAGAATTCCTTCCCTGTACGCAGAACGGGAAACAGTGAGACGACAGGTCCTCGATGTTGCTCTCGTGTGTCTTGTTTCGAAAACAGTTGCTCGGCAAATGGTAGGAAAAATGAACCACTCAACTTTTATATGGATGCTCTTGTATAGATGCAGACATCTCGCGTTCTGATTGGTTGGTGCTGTCATGGGTTAAATCAAACAGGTTTTCAATAGTGTACTATTGAAAAACTTCAATGTTTTTGCAATACACGTTCAAGTTAAAAATTTTCGATTCTATTGGTAGTTAGATAATATAAATCCTTCTACGGATCACTGAGCTATGAACTTTAAAAATACGAGAAAGGCAAACGCGCCTTATGAATTATCCTCTTTGACACTCGTTTATACAAAACATTTCAGAAAAGTTTAATTTTGAACTATTTTAGATTATGTTACACAACTGAAAATTTTATCATAAAATTGTGATCATATTTTCGATGGCATGTAGCAAAAATTATGTTGATTCGTTAGATACAACAAGAGATATTCACGATCAAAAACTCTCTCAGAGGGTAAATTTTGAAAAGGCGCCCCATAGTAAAGTAAGTAGTAAAAAATTCTAGGAATATGAACTGAATATTAATGGCAGATGTTTAACCTTTTGAAACTATCGACATCATCTGTTACTGTTCAATATTTATAACAGATAGAGCCATCTTTTGACAGGGAACTGAACTAATTTGTACACTAAATATATCAAGAAATTAAACAATTGGTATTACCTACAAATATTAATCAGATTTGCATTTTACGCATACAGAACAGAGAACTAGTCTGAATCAATTAATTTCTCGCCTTGCGATTAAACCGAAAAAGAAAAATAAGATCTTATCCCTTCCGAAAGAAAGGGAACCTTTTAACAACTTTGGAACAATGGCCATTCAACCCTTTATTTGTTCATTCAGTAGTTCAAACCAACGGCAGCTTGAATGCAGCCAGTGTCGCTCGATCAGAGACTCATCAAAGTCAAGAAATTAGACTTCTTGTAAGGTTTCCCTTCTAGTTGGTTGGTTCGTTAACCGACCGACTGACCGACCCTCGAAGGCATGAATGGCAAAGTCCGGTCAAGATTTCCTGTCTTTCCAGAACCTGACCCCCGGCAGTGCCCGGACGATAGACGTAATCCGAAGCAAATTTTTGTTTATTTAGCATTAATGAATGTCCAGACAGAGGCTTCGTGGTTCTGGAGGGCCGAAGAAAAGTCAAAGGTTGACGGTGATCAAAGGGGTGAGGGGGGTTTTTTTTAGTTTGTTTTCATGCACGGAAACCGAAGTTAATCGCTGACCAGTGGCCGCAGCGATGTGGAACTACCAAAGAAGCGGTCCGGTTTTGACGAGGGGAGCAAAATGAAACGAAAAACGTGTCACCTGTTTAACGTCAGAATTTTTGCTGTCGCTTTTCCGGTGGACTTTTTTGTTGACGATGGAATGCCTGTCGAAGTTCTTTGGTTTGGATGGAAAAAGTTTAATATTGTACATCAATCGGTGTAATTTCTCAAAATAAGTTTGATCCTTGCAAAGTTTTTATTTACTTTGCTCGGGTCAATATATCTTTTTCTGCCTTCGATGTGTCATCGTTTTACGTTTCAACGTTATTATTGTTGCCGCAAAATTGCGGAACACTTGAAGACCACGGAATTTTCTCAGGCGATAAATTGGGAAGCACCGGCAACCTTTCTAATCTTGAATAATTCATATACGAAAAAAAAATTAGTTCGGTTCGTGACGAGTTCAGCCACCTGCTCAACTCTGTGGATGGATGGCATTTCATATTGTGATGCTGATGTCTTCATCGGCATGGAAAAGGCCACTTTCCCAGCACCGTTAATTTTTGCTCGTCCACTCATCATCACCCCCACAATTGGACCGAACAATGTATCGCCCCGCACCAGTTTCGCATGCAAGCACGCAAACCAGCCGGTCCGTTATCTTGCAGATTTTCGGATGCTTATCAGCGAATACGCATATGTGGGGCTAGTGATTCACTCCTCACTCTTTATTTTGCTTTCCCATCAACATCAACAGACTTTGACTGCCTAAGCTGCCCGTCATGTCGTGGAATCGCCGCGAACAGCGAAAAAAACCCCGCCAGGACAATAAATACAACAAACGCCGAGACTACAAAGTTTTATTTGTTTTCCGAATTAGTCCTCCTCTTTTGGTTGGAAACGGGAAAATTCACTGCCGCAATGGTGGGGAACTGCGAGACGCAGTGGCTTTCGTTTCGCACGTTGCACTTCTACAGTACCGACGGGTCGTCGCTTGGCACGAACTCGGACGGAAGGAGGAACATTTTCCACGCTGCTACTCCCCAACATCGCGAAATGTTTCCATCCCAACCTTCATGCTGGGTTTGAGGAGGCCGAGGAGGCTATGGAAGTAACGCTCCTCTCCGAGACGTGAAAGGCGGCAAAGAAAAAGTGCATCTGTATTTAGCGCGAGTCGCGTGAACTGTGTCACGATCGCTTTGTAGCGGTCGCTGTGTTTGTGTCGGACAAAGTAGCGAGAAGAGGAGGAAATTTTCGCCAGCGAAGGGCAGCCAACTAGGAATACGAAAGAAATGCTGAAAACTTCACCAACGTCGTCATCGTCGTCGACGTCGCCGGGGGTCGTTCGGGGTGTTGGGAGCGGTGCCGCGTCCGATGGCTCATAGTGTGAGTGAATGTTGGCGGTTTTTCACGCTCTCAGCATCTCCGTCTGAATGGCGGAAACTGGTGGGGAACGATGCAGTTCGGCGAGGGGCGTCTCAACCCGTCGATTGGCGACACGGCGGGGGGATTTTTCGAGTTTTTCCTCGTGCTCTCGATGCTCCGGTGTTCATTAAATTTTGAACTGTATTTTTCGTAAGTATCTGTCTATTCAGGTTGGCTAGCAGCGTGAAGATCATCGGGTCCCACACAGATTGGAGGATGAAGGAACAGGGCGGGTTGTGAAAAGAAAACGAAAATCGAGTAAATTGGATTTTCTCCTTGCTGGCATTGATGTCGTCCTGGGTCCACCGTAGGATTCGAGGTTTACCATTTCGATTTCGAGTTTGGCTTGCATATTGGTTTGGCAGGGAAGAGTTGGGGAAGGGTATACGGGATACGAAGTATCACATCAATGATTAAATCGAATTTCTTAAGTAAAAATGAAGAAGACGAGAGATATTATTGGAGTTTGCTCTATAATCATACCAATAATAAAATTTTAAAATGGAAATTTGGTATATACAAGACTTGCTACTGAGATTATAATGCCATTTACGAGAGATAACCGAAATATTTATCTCCTAAATCGAAAAAGCCACCAACAATTACGGATAAGAGGATAAGACGCTAGTTTCATTATTGTATGTTCAAGCTTAAGCCTGCAATGAATCCTGTATAAACTTTGCACTTACCAAGCAACTGTCCTGCACTCTAAAAATCCAATAGGGTCACTGAATAACTGAATATCGAATTTCGGCATTTAATTTCATAGCAAACTATAAAAGTGTTAGTAATATATTCCATATGTCAAATTTGACCTCTGTTCCAACATACTTCGCAGCCGATTATTTGCATACAAAACCATCGACTGGCTAGTTTTACAGTCCTACTGACACTAAGAACCCGTCCGGGTCAGGACTCGAACATACGACATATAGTTTATGAAGACCAGCGCCCTACGTATTGAACCGCCAACCCGGGGCCTACTAATGTGGTAAAAAATAGTGAACCTTTGTTCAGAATTTTATTTTTTTTAATTTTTTTAGTAATCCCCCCCGGCTCCAATACACTTGTGCCAACGTTTTTTTCTAAATCCTCGAAACAGTTGCTAAAGTCAATTTCCGGAAAAGCTTTCAATGCGCGTAGCGATTCACGTTTAATGTCTTCAATTGACACAAAATGGCCGGAGCGGTTGTTTAAATTTGTTAAATAGCCAGAAGTCACACGGAGCTAGATCAGGCGAATACGGTGGTTGCGGCACGATGTTGGTTGAATTTTTAGGTGAAAAAATCACGAATAATCAATGCAGTACGCGACGGTGAATTATCGTAGTGTAAAAACCAAGAATTGACGGCTCATAATTCCGGCCTCTTTTTACGAATAGCTTCGCGCAAATGACGTATAACACTCAAATAGTATTTCTGTTTGAAAGTTTGACCGGTCGGTTTTCACGTCAAAACTTTCTCGACCCTCCTTGAACAACTTTTACCAATCAAAAACACTTGCGCTCGACATACAATTATCACCGAAAACCTTTTGCAACATTCAGAACCTTTCGGCACCAGAATTTCGATTCCGCATACAAAATTTAAAGGAATTTCTTTGTTGAATAAGTTCACTTATTGTAAAAATCGCCGATTGCACTTTTAATTCTTCAGAAAGACAGACAAACATTAAACTCTAATGAATATTTTTACGTGACACTTGGCAAGAATGTCACTGACAATTATACCAACCTAGAAAAAAAATTTCAACGAATAAGGTTTCCGCACGAAACTTAATTCAAAAGTCTTACTACGTTTTGCCCACAGCAGTATATCAAACTATGCTGTCATTGCAAAGATTTCACTCAAGTAAAATGTTCAGTTTTCTAGACCTCATAACCTTTTTGCCTTTCTCATATAGAAAGGTTATGCAATCACTGTGAAAACCGAATTTTGAACCGAGGCCCGGAGGGCCGAGTGTCATATACCATTCGACTCAGTTCGTCGAGTACGCAAAATGTCTGCGTGTGTGTTTGCACTAACTTTTCTCGGAAATGGCTGAACCGATTTTCACAAACTTAGATTCAAATGAAAGGTCTTGTGGTCCCATACGGAATTCCTGAATATCATCTGGATCCGACTTCCGGTTCCGGAATTATGGGGTCAAGTGTGAAAAGCTTAGAGCTGTTTGATCAACTACTTTTGCCACCTTCGTAACATACTTCTAACGGCAGAACAGAAACACTCCAACGCGATCTGGAATAAC
The DNA here is from genome assembly GCF_030247185.1 of Malaya genurostris. Classification (NCBI taxonomy): domain Eukaryota; kingdom Metazoa; phylum Arthropoda; class Insecta; order Diptera; family Culicidae; genus Malaya; species Malaya genurostris. Next base: position 90,556,930 of record NC_080571.1, on the reverse strand, counting down.
TCCGGTGTTTTTGGACCGCTGCGGTTTCGTGTGAGTCAGCATGGACTAGAAGAAAATCTGTTTTTTTTTTACACTGGACGCATCGAAATTGATCAACGGGATCAAGAGTTATGATTTTTTGAAAAAATAAATTCGTTGAAAATCCCTACCCGAGCGTTTGAGTGTTAAACACTGTTCGGAACATTTTTCTCAAACGATTTGTTGTACAGAAGCAGATATTTTGTTCTCTTCCTCAGAATGCGTTCTGATTGGCTGTTGTTGACATGGGTCAAATGAGACAGGTTTTTCAATAGTGTACTATTGAAATACTTCAATGCTGTTGCTATACACGTTTAAGTTGAAAAATTTCGATTCTATTGGTAGTAAGATTATATAAATCCTTCTACAGATCACTGAGCTATATGCTTTAAAAATACGAGAAAGGCAAACGCCAGAAAAGTTTAATTCTGAATTTTTTGAGATTATGTCATACAACTGAATATTTTATCATAAAATTGTGATCATATTTCCGATGGCATGTAGCAAAAATTATGTTGATTTGTTAGATACAACAAGAGATATTCACGATCAAAAACTTATCACTCTCTCAGAGGGTATATTTTGAAAAGGCGCCCCATAGTAAAGTAAGTCGTATTCGCGACAAAATATGAAAAATGCAACAATAGAGGATTCGAACTCCTTAGAGCAAATTCAGCAGTTAAAAGTTCTATATGGAAGATCTATAATAGAACAGAAACTGGAGCAAACATGTCCCCAGCAAGGTGTTCTAGTTTTATTTATTCGACCAGCTCTTCTGTCAAATTTAAAACTGGTCTACGATGCCATTCTATTTTTTGTATATTTGAAACACGAGTAAAACACTGCTGGGGCTGACAGTTTTCCTTGTTACAAAATCCAGATTTAAATTTTGTATCTGACATAAATTATGCATCTAGAACTAGAACACTCCTGAACATGCCCTTAGAATTCAAAAAAGTTTTTGCTCGAGGAAGTTATTGATTTTGATAATACAAAATTTATTATATTACTTCATGGAATAACACATGGATCAATAAGTCCCGAGACTAAAGCAGAGATGGCGCTCGTAGTAAACCAGTAACCACGTCTTTCTAGAGTACTAACCTTTGCTTGAAACGGGTCAAATTTTTAAGTCGATCCGACCAGAAACAGCTGAGTTATCGAGTTTGGAGTAAAGTCGTTTTGTAGTTTGTTTAAAAAATGGAAAGAACCGAGTTTCGTGTTTTGAAAAAACATTGTTTTTTAATGGGTAAAAACACCGTGCAAGCGAAACAATGGATTGAAAAATGTTATCCGGACTCTTGTCCATCAAAAGCAACGATTTGTCGGTGGTTCGCCGAGTTTAAACGTGGTCGCACCGACACAAATGACGCGGAACGCTCGGGTAGACCTGTGGAAGCCGTTACACCGGAAAATGTGAGTGAAGTGACAAAAATTATAATGAAAGATCGTAAAGTGAAGCTCTGTGAGATTGCTGAGATGACACAGATATCATATGGAAGTGTATTTACTATCCTTCATGAAAAATAGGGCATGAAAAAGGTTTTTTCCAAGTGGGTGCCGCGATTGCTTTCGATGGAACAAAAACAGCAACGAGTCGATGATTCAGAAAGCAGTTTATCGCTATTTACTCGCAACAAAAAAGATTTCTTGCATCGTTACGTGACCATAGACGAAACATGGATACATCACTACACTCCAGAGTCGAAGCGGCAATCATCTGAGTGGCGCACAGCTGGCGAAAGCCGTCCGAAGCGTCCGAAAACGCAGCAGTCAGCTGGCAAAGTTATGGCGGCAGTTTTTTTGGGATACGCATGGCGTGATTTTCATTGACTACCTCGAAAAAGGTAAATCGATCAACAGTGATTATTATATCGACTTACTGGTGCGTTTGAAGGAGGAAATCTCAAAAAAACGACCGCACATGCAGAGAAAAAAAATTCTTTTTCATCAAGACAATGCACCCTGCCACAAGTCGATGAAAACAATGACGAAATTGAACGAATTGGGCTTTGATCTGCTTCCCCACCCCCATACTCGCCAGATTTAGCCCCCAGTGACTACTGGCTCTTTGCTGATCTTAAAAAAATGCTCCAGGGAAAAAGATTTTGTTCAAATGAGAAGGTCATCGCTGAAATTGAAGCTTATTTTGAAGCGAAAGATAAATTTTTGTATAAACATGGTATTGAAAAATTGGAAAAACGTTGGAACCATTGTATTACCCTAAAAAGTGATTATGTTGATGAATAAAAAAAAATTTTGCAAAAACTTATTGATCCATGTGTTAGTAGAGCACATTAAGAATATTTCTATTAAAATCAACATTTCTTTTACAATTACCTAATGCAAAACTCGGCAGTTCAATTTAAACCGCTAAGCAGACGTAAAGTTGACGCTATTTGCGAAACACTTTTCTTTATTGCGCCGAAGCGCATTGTCTTGTCTGACGTCGTGACGGGAAACGCAACAGGCGACTTTTTTGGCCAAACACAGTTTTTGGTAATTTAGGAGTTTTAGTTAAAAATAAATTTTTGCACTGTAGGCGCACATTACCGATTTCAACATTTCTTTACGTTTCGTCTTAGATTCGTCAATACCCCTGAATTACTATCTATTGAAGTAGGGTAAGTGTTTCATATTTCATCTCATTTGTAAGGACGTTACCTCAAAAACCTGATTTAGCCACCAAAATCACTACGATTTTTTCATCTTTCTGCTTAAATCGCCTTGCTCCACATTGGGAATTGATTCATATTCCTTGAAAATTAAAATAATAATTAAAAAATCAGCTAAATACACTTCTGATATGTTCACTACTGTGCTCCTACTTTCATCCCAAAGGTTTTATATTCATCCTATCGTTGGTCCTTTATTCATCCTATAAATTAGCAATGGCGACAGCAATCAAAACCAAAATATTGCATTATTACACTCTCAGGTTCAAAATGTAAGAATTTTCCATAAAATGGGCCTAATGCCAACTATGACACAACACACGATATTTAAAAAAACAGTTTGGAATCAATTCGACGTTTAAAATATTTTGGATCGTTTTTATTATCTTTCGTTTCAAGTTGAAAATTTTACTCTGCGGTTAATTTGGAGAATTAAAAAAAAAACAAGAAAAGAATTGTTACTACTTAGGCCACTTCTAAAAACAAAATGTAGAACCAGAGATACCATTCATACAGATTTATCTGTATTGTATAGATTTTTGCGTTCGCGTTCGTTAAATCAGATTACAGATTTTCTAAATTTAATACAGATTTGTAAAGGTTCATAAAAAGTGAGAAGTAAAGCGTTAGATTTCTCTCTGAGTATCTATTAGTATTTGATTACAATACATCTTTAAAAGCTTATTAATCAACGGACAAATCACATGTTAAAATGGAAATCTTTTGTGCAAATGTTTGATGATGAACACTGATAACATTTATATTAAAGATGATGAACACTGATAAACATTTATATTTAAAACCAATTTGAATTTGATTTGAATTTGAATTTTATTCATTTTATTAGTGAAAACAGATAGAGCAGATACATATTTTCTATGAAAATATCTGGCATCTCTGTGCAAAGCGGATAGAACACACACATTTAACAGTGTTATGGTGACGTATAGCGGAAAGAAACCAGTGCTACTAGATTTGCCACAATGGTTATTTGATTACACGCTCTATTTGGTAATATTAGAATCCGAAACAGTTTTATTCATATATAAATATCAATGATATAATTAAACTAATGTCACGGATACCAAAAAATATTTGTTGATGATAATTTAAAGAAGAAAAAATATTTTTTTTACGTAACATTATGAGAAAACTTGGCAATCTTGCGATACGAAATTAGATGAAAACAAAGTGCAATCAAGTGGATTAAGTGCAAATTTTGTGTGAACATTACTAACTATAAAGTCATCCAACATTGAATAGTGGTGTAATTATGTGAAATAGTGATCATGTTTTGGGACGAATCGATTAGTAAATATTCAGAAACATGATAAATTGTAAAACTTAAGACGAAAGTGGCTCCTAAATCAGAAAGTGAGTTTATTTCAAATAAAAAAAGCGATAGTTGAAGGTTTTTTAACTATTTTTTTTTCAAATAGAAAGTGTGGAAAACCTAGAATAAATGTTTTAAAACGTTCCACAGTTTTGTTCAGGTACGTTTAAAGATATGATTAGTGTTCAAAGTTATTAGGTGAAGGAATGAGATGGAAATTGGAGCTGAGATGAAATAGGGAGCCCTTACCCTAGTTTATTCAATTAATAACGATCGAACATTGTTTCATATTCTTTAAACACGTAGTGAATAAACATGTATCATCGCATAACTAGGTAGAATGAGTACATTTTCAATTTCAATTTTACGAATTAGCAATTCATTCAGATCAGCTTAGACGAAAATAAACACTTTCGCACATTGTTCTTGTGTAGTATTGCTGTACTCTTTTCGAAGCAGTTGTCTAGTTTTACTAGTCCTATATGACTCATCAGTATATTATATTAAACTTGTTCGAATTGCACGGATAGTGTGGCATATTATTTCAACTGGAACCGCTAGAGAGATGAAAAACTTGCTACACGTTCTGCTTTCGGCACAACAGTGCTTAAAGAAGTTCAAATTCAACTGCCATTTCCATCTAGCAGTTCCATTTAAGCCACCAAGCAGACACCCAATTCACACTACCTGATCATTTTTTTTTAAATCGTTCATTTTACCCCGGCTTCAACCTCTACCTGATCATCAAGCCGTTACAAGTTTATAACAAAAAGCTGTTTTCGATTCAAGTGCTGATATAAGTCGCTAATAACGAAAATTTTCTATCAAGTATCAAAAACAGAAATTGTTCAGATATAATATGTTGATCGGGTATTTATGTAACCATTTAAAGATATTGCACCAAGATGCAATTTGTTGACGTTTCGGGCCGCCGAAATTAGTAAATTGTGATTGTCAAACAGAAGTACGACAATCACGATTTACTTATCTTGGCAACTTATTTTCAAATTGCGAACTGGTATGTCTTACCACGAGTTTAATTGCAAAACTTCGGTAAGTCGAAGACAATACGTAAAAGTAAACAACGGTTTGTTTCCGGTGTAACTTACAACATGCGATTGCCGACGGTGAATTGCAAATTCAATTCATACTTATTTCAAAAAATTTAAGGCCGATTTTCATCGTTACGATATATTTGCATTTTTATACGGAAAAACAATTTGTGGAAAAATGAACTGGCCTAGCTAAAGTTGTCGAAAAAAACTTGTCAATTTTTAAAAGATGTAACGAGATATTTCTAGAAAAATTCATCACTCATTCGAAACCAAAACGGAAATATACTGCTGATTTTTGTTCCATATAGTATAACTGTTATTTGGTTTCAATTGCCGCATAACGTTTACTATATCAACTTTGATTGGTTCTTTTCGGCAAGCATTAACTGAAAGAGACGAAAGATATGAAATGAAAAGACGGATAGGTATTCTAGATTCAATGAGTTATAAATTTAGAACGGAAAAGCTAGCCTAGGCAGGCTCATATAGGCATGATCATAAGAAAGAAATGAATTCTATTTTACCTTCTACTTGAGGGGGTCGAACACTAAATTCGAGTTCCCAAGTATGGTCGTGCAACAAGTGTAGTTCTTCACCACACTATGCTACCGAACAAGCATTGCAAGATTTAATAAGTCGGAAAGTTAAAAGAATAACTCTGAATTCAGGATCTTTTCTCCTTAAATAAAATTGCTGCCAGACGAGAGATCTATCTGAGGTGGTAACCCCCTAAATGTTAGTCCGATACTCGTTGTTTCTAGAGACTGCAGGTACTCTTGCGCATCTTCAAGAGTTTCAAGGGAGAGGAATTGTTATAGTAGGGATGGGAGAAGATCTGGGATATGTCTTGGTAAGAAATACAATCTTAACAGTAAGTACTGTGCACGAGATCAACTTCCGAAATTCGTAAAACTCCATACAATCGGCTGTCTAGAGATCTACCACACCGTTTGGCGGGATGGACCTGGTGAATTATTGTTTGATACTGGTCGAGATATTGGGTTCGATTTCTAATTTGTTCAAGGATCTTCCCGGGTTGGAAATTTTCTTGATCAACCCTGGATAGTAATTGTAATACCTTATGATCAAAGAAGAACCGGAATCTTCATTTTAAAATTCCCGCGCTTGTCCAATCGGTAAACTTTTATTCTCTCAACGTTGGCAACACTTTTATACACATTCTGTCAAATTTTGACGCATATCGTACGATTAGTTTTCGTTTGGCGTCTATACAAAGAAGTTGAAAAATTTTCGTGTGGCGATTTTTATAATGAATAAAAATTTAGAACAACGTGCGTGCATCAAATTTTCTGTTGCAAATGAATTTAAATGTTCCGAAACGTTGAAAATGTTAGAAAAGGCCTTTGGTGAATCGTGTCTAAGAAAACCACAGGCATACGAGTGGTATAAATGCTTCAAAAGTGGTCGTACAAGCTTGGATCATGATGAGATCCCTGGCCGCCCAACAACATCTGTTACTGAAGAAAACATTGAATCGGCGAAGCAAATCGTGTTGCAAAATCGTTCTGTACCGATTAGAGAGATTGCTGTGTTGTTGGGCATCTCTTATGGATCAGCCGAACACATTTTAACTGATGTTTTGAGTTTGAAACGCGTCGCTTCTCGGCTGGTGCCAAAAAAGCTGAATTTCATTCAAAAACAGCGTCGTGTTGATGTGGCCAAAGAGATGATTTCCAATGTAGATAGTGACCCCACATTCATCGATTGCATCATAACTGGTGATGAGGTGTGGATCTATGAATATGACGTCGAAACCGCACAACAATCGACCGAATGACGCTTCGAAGGCGAGCCGTTGTTCTAAATTTTCATCCATTATAAAAATCACCACACGAAAATTTTTCAACTTCTTTGTATAGACGCCAAACAAAAACTAATCATACGATATGCGTCAAAATTTGACAGAATGTGTATAAAAGTGTTGCCAACGTTGAGAGAATAAAAGTTTACCGATTGGACAAGCGCGGGAATTTTAAAATGAAAATTCCGGTTCTTTTTTGATCATAAGGTATATAATGTAATATAGTAATTTCTTTTTGTTTAGCTGCTCTATCGAAGGAATGTATATGCCTGCTAAGTTAACCAGCTCGTTTCAATTTTTGATTACTGGTTAAAGCATGTAATAATATTAATTATCACTTAGATAACTCGTTCATCTCACACCTTTGTAGGGGTATGAGGTGGGACCATCATCATCATCACCACACCGTTTGTTAGTTAATTTTTCAATTTGTCTCGACGATAAACATACTTATTTATCGTGAAGATTTGGTCAGATAAAACTATTCTTAGAAGCTAAAAGAATTCTCTCGAAATATTAAGCATACATATTTTTAAACATACATATATGTTGAACGAAGGAATAATTCAGTAAAAGAATAAACAAATTTGAAACACAAAAAAAAATCTGGCAATTGAAATCAGGAAAAGAGAAAATGAGAAGTAATAAACTGCATGAAATTTTAATACATATTTCTCTAACTCCTAACAAACTCGTTTGAGGGAAATCATCTTTTAATAATTGAAAAATGGATGTAATTAATTTCAGTTTCATATTCGACGCACTACAGGGTCCGGCACTCGAAGTGTAACTAATTAAAAAGGCCATAAATTCCGTTTGGAAAATTACTTTTACTTAATTCAAAGTACAAAATGTGTAAAAATAATACAAAATTCAGAATCAATTCACTTTTGCTCGATATGACCACCTTTTGCCTTGACTTGATGACTTGAGAGAGCGAAGGAGTTGCTTCGTTTGGCCGAAAGCGGTCAATTTCCGAACATTGTATTTTCTGACGAGAAAATTTTTCCAATTGAGCAATTCGTAAACTCTCAAAACGATAGGGTTTACTTGACCGACCGTTCATACGAGAATTTGAGTCATCGATTGGCCACCAGGAGGCAGCACCCGCAACAGATAATGGTTTGGGCCGCTGTAACCGCAGATGGGCGCTCTCCAATCGTTTTCATCGAGCCTGGCGTCAAGGTAAATGCGACATATTATCGGGAAAGTATTCTGGAGGTTGCTTTGAAGCCGTGGGCAGACAAACATTTCGGTGGCAGACCATGGACGTTTCAGCAGGACTCGGTACCGTCTCACAAAGCTCGAGTGAACCAAGAATGGCTGAAAAACAACGTTCCGAACTTCATCACGTCCACACAATGGCTCTCGAATTCACCAGATGCGAATCCAATGGATTATTCTCTTTGGGCCATTTTGGAGAGCAAAGTCCGAACTAAAAGATACACCAGTCTCGAGGTGCTGAAAAAAGTTATTGTCCGCGAGTGGGCCAAAATACCTGCAAGTCACATTCGGCCAAACGAAGCAACTCCTTCGCTCTCTCAAGTCATCAAGTCAAAACAAAAGGTGGTCATATCGAGCAAAAGTGAATTGATTCTGAATTTTGTATTATTTTTACACATTTTGTACTTTGAATTAAGTAAAAGTAATTTTCCAAACTGAATTTATGGCCTTTTTAATTGGTTACACTTCGAGTGCCGGACCCTGTAGAGAACCTATTTCCTGCTCAGACTAACTAATTTATTAATTCCTTGTAGCCATTTACGTTCCATTGGAACTAAATTAAGCACCAAACAGGCTGTTTAGTAAGAATTTGTGTTGACTCGATTGACGTCACCCGATAGATGCGTGTTGCCTTGAAATGCAATCACAATTTAAGTTTGAAATGAAACTGATGAAAAACGATAGCATTGGGGACAAATCGTTACTTTAAAAAAAATGGCTGCCTTATTGGAGTCGGCTTACTGGTGGGCGGAAAAAATCTCAAATCCAAACCTTATTTCAAAAGCCGTAAAAACTAATTGGAAAACACTGGAATAGGAAGTTCTATCCCACATGCCATATCAACCGGACATTGCTCCATCCGATTACCATTTGTTCCGGTCCAGTTAGAAAACTACGAAATTATCAAAATTTGGATCGATTCATTAATCGAATCTAATGAAAAAAATTCTTTCTACGCGGTAATCGAGTTTTTTTCCCATTAAGGTGGTAAAAAGCAGTGGATAACGATTCACAATACTTTGGATAAAAATCAAATCCTTGGCATTACATTTCATTTGTGGAGTTTGACCTTTCTGTTTCAACAAATTTCGCAGCCGCGTACATAATCTTAGGAATCCTTCTAGTTCGGAGCTCGAGCATACGACAACTGGCTTGTAAGACCAGCGCCTTATGGATTGAACCGCAAACACGGAGTAATATATTTTGGATAACAGTACTGTAATGAAACTCTCACAATGAATCACTTCGAAACTTTTGCAATAGAACAATGCGAATATAAATAAAATAAATTCCAACACCTGATACATAATCACTGTTCACTGATTTGAAATACTTTACAACTACCGAATTAAATCTTTACGGATTTAGAACATCTAACTTGAAAAAAGCCTCGGCAGAGTCTGGATTAGGTTTAACTGTTGTGAGTTTACATTCTATTATACTGAAAACATGGTACATCAGAACCATAGTACTGAAACACTTTTCAAACGGACATTGAAACCATCGAAAGTTCGTTCAAATGTCACTGCACCATATGCGGTTAGAACAAACTTTAACCAATGTAATAACTTTTCCATTACAAAATTCCTACACATTCCCGAATTCGCAAGCTGTCTTTCGTGGAAACTTGCTAGTTCACCATCGAAAGTGTCCGGAATTCATTCACCAATTCGCGGGAGTTTAAAACTTAAAGCTGTTTCCATCGCCACAATAGCAAATCCGAATCCCACCCTCTCCCCAACGGGAAAAATCGATTCCACGACGCTGCACCGTACGAACCAACAAAAAAAAACGCATAAAATACAAACTTTTCTTGCAACATCGTAACTTTAAAGTCTTCAATTTGACTCGGGACCGTTGGGGACGACGGACGCGACGAGATGATTTTTTTGTTACTTCTAGCAGGAACCCCAAATCTCCCAAAGTAGGAGAAACTGAGAAGTAGCCGATGATGACAAAAAAAACAACAGAAAATTCGCGAGTAGGCGCGAAAGCAAAGGTTTCTTCTGCTCCACGCCACTTACCTTGTGCGATCCGAACAGCTGGCATTTTAATTCTCATTTTGGCAGGATTGTTGTTCTTCCGGCCTTACTCCGGCCGGGCACGTCGTCCTTCTTACACACAGACGACACTCTGGATGGTGTTTTTTTTCTGTTTCTTCCAAAGCTCGCTTTTACTAGCACTGACGTTTTTTTTTCTTCTTTTCTGCGTTTTTATTTTTTTTTTTGGTACTTCACACCACCAGCTGATTTTCCGCGAACTTTTTTCGCGGTCGTAGTAAAACACGAAGCGCACTTTTTTTTTCTTGCTTTGTTCCGGGTTCTTCTACTATATAGGCCTTCGCGCTACGGAGGAAACTTCGAACAATTAGCAGCGTAGGGTGTTTTTTTTTCAACTTTCAAATATTTATCACGGAATCTTTCTTCGTGGTTCCTTCTTCGACTCAATTATCTCAGACAGTTTTTCATTCACAGATTCAACGGGATCGGTCTTGGTTTTTATCTTCTTATCTCTCTTATAGAACGCACCAGTAAAACCGTATATAAAAAAAGAAGTTTCTAGGAAAATTTCCCCTCGCTTTCACACGCAAACAATCACGCCGATTTTTCTCCACTTCAGACACTTTGTTGTTGTCTTCCGGTCTTGGGTAGAATTTTTTTTCCTTCTGTCGGTCGGAATAAGCGTTGTGTTACAACTGTTTCTCGCTTTGGAGAATAAACAGCCTTATCCTAGCGGAAGGACTCACCGATTCACTGGCAGCGAAAAAGTTACCTCTCACAGACATGCATCGCGACCTTTTTTTTCTGCACTTGTTTTTGTTTTTGTTTGAAGATATTTGATCACCGAGGGAACCGGAATTTCCTGGCTCCGTACTCCAGTTGCATCGTAATGCCGTTTTGATTGACTCTACGGAACTCTACGGTAAGGGTTTGTAGATTTTAACTAAATCACTGAATTTTGATTGTTGTATCCGAATGTTCAGTCCGAGGTCCGGTGGCGTTTTTGGACACTTGACCCAGACTGACGATTGACTTTGGAGAACGTAGTCGAACCGGGTGTCCGCGCGGAATCGCAATTGTTTTGCACAAAAACGCTTCCTACTTTGACATCCTCACTTCGCGACAGTCCGTTTGCATCTAATGTGCTAGGTCCGACCAAAAACGTTATATCACACCGTGTCTCGTGTCGTGGCTGGCTGGCTGGCTGGCTGTTGGCGCGCGCGATGACTCCTTTCGAGTCGAGAACTCGAAGACAACAACAACACCAGTGGAGAGCGCACGTCGTCGTCGTCGTCGTTGTCGTTGGAGTATCCGAACGGCTACCCTGCAATACCCGTCCTCTCTCACTCCTCTACTGCTGTTGCTGCTGCTGTTGGTGAGGATAAGATCCACACGCCACACCGTTCCGTGTTCCACTCCGTGTTTTCTACTACAGTACACACGATCATCAACCAAAACAGCACATCTCTTCTTGGGGCCGTCGCCGTCGCTACTGACGATGATTGCGATGATGACGATGAGGCAAACATGAGCATAAAACAACCAAGACTAAACACCAGCACCGCATTAGAGGACGTCGTGCCTTGCCTGGTGCTATACAATCACCGCACATCCAAACTCCCACCCACCGAGCAGGTTTTGTCACACCGGACCCAACACGGAACGCGGAGCGGGAGCGGCAGAGAGATAGCGAGAGAGAGAGAAAGGCCACCGCGCGCGTTGTTGTTGTTGTTGTTGTTGTGGACCTTAGCTATCTCTCCACAGATCGTTCACTTCACGACGAGAACCGTTCGTCCCACGCGCTCTCGCTCTCATGTGCCCTTCCTTCCTTCCGTTCTTCCACGACGCGGCACTAAATTTATGTTCAATTGCCAGGAGCTGTCCACCGCACCGCACCGTACGCACACCAACGTGACACTGAGGATGCCACTGGAGCGCCACCGTACCGTTTACCGTGGGAGAGAAGGTCCGAATCGCAACGTTCCCGTTCCGGTAATATACTATTCGAAGCAATCCCATTATTATGTACAACCAAATCCCAAAAAACCCACACACGATCCCTGTTTCACAGATGGGACACACATGCAAATGGCACACTTGTGCATCTCGCTCGCACCGTTAAATATGTGACTCCGTGGTACAACCAAAACACGGCCGCGTCCTTTCTCCCCTCAAAATAACAAAACCAGCAAATTTCCATATGAGTCCCACTACCACAGGCGCGCTTTTTGTTCTAATCTCGAGCTCTCGCGAGCTCGTTTGTTCTCTCCCGCTCCCGGAAGGCAGGTTTTGACAAATCCATACGCGGAGCGCGTGCGATTAGGTCGCGAAATTTACCTCCCCTCCGGAAGGCAAACATAATTCGCTTGTCGGTGCCGGTCGCGGGCGGGTGTGAAGTGAACACACATGCTTAGACAGTACAGTCCAGCTACAGAGCCTATTCTACTAGCATCGGGCGCAAGCCGCCACCACGAAAAACAAACACACGAGGTGAGTGCTCTCCTGCGATTTGCAATGTACTCTCATTCTCTCACTCGCCGGTAATGACACACTCTCTCTGTCTCTCTCGTCTCGTATCGTCCGAGCAGCCCGAGATTTTATGTTGTTTTTGTTTTCCGGTGCTATCGCGATTGCAGAAGCAGCGATGCTCGGGTTATGTTTGGCATGCCACCCGTCATCGTCACCCAACGCCACCCACCTTTCCGATTCCGTGTGTCGGTTCGGTTCAGGTGCCTTCTGGATACCGTGTGACAGTGCTTCGCAACTGTAGGCTAGGAAAAATCGGCTAACACTTGGGCCGAAATGGAGGTATGTTGAATTTCCTGTGAACATTACGATTAAATTTAACGTTCGGTATTTAGATTTAGCAAACTAACGTAACGTTATTTAGAAAACTTCCTCAGTATCCACCTAGTGGTGAGATAATGTCGTTTTCTTGTCACTAAAACAGCCTCATTAGAATATATTGTTCCACTATGATAATTTCTGACAGGTATTTAGATTAATTTTTGACACGAATTCATTCAGATCGATTCAGATATGCGCATCCACCTGCATTTTCGAAACCCAAAGTATCCTAATCAAGTTTAAACTTGAACATCGGCCACTCTCTGCAAAACTGAACGGAAAAAAGTGATTTGTCGGTCATGTCAATTTTACGATTATATCTTTGAAATCGGAAATATCTATAGTTAGAACTACAAACTTGATCAATGAGATAGTAGCCTTCAAACGAGACTAGGATTTTTCAAATCGGTTCAGCCATCTCAAAGAAAATCGAGTGGGGAGGACAAACGGCGTTTTGTTGGTCTTAGAACCCAAATAACATTTCAAGATTAGCTTAGGCTTGTGAAAATCATGTAATCAATAAAATTAGCGGATTATGTATGGATGATTTAGCGTATAGAAAAAATTATATCTCCGGAACCAGAACGTAATCAGAAAAGCTTAAGCTTGTAGGAACCGGTATTTCTTTTCGTTTCGTCTTTGACTCGTCAGTGCAGAGCAGTCCAAATTGAGCTGCTTCAGAACCAATTGGCTCAAATGGCACGTATCCCTAGTTGTATGGAGATTTGTGCCTTTCGAACCAAAAGTAATAGCCAAACTTGATTCAAAATTCAAAAGCAGATCTCAGAGCTAAGTTTTTTTTATGATGAATTTTTTATTTGGCTCATTTGCTTTAGCTTAACGTGGCCGATTGTCTTGTTGTAATAGGAGAAGTAGGGATGCCGTATTAAGAGGGTGGCATATTCCCCTAGAGTTAGTAAAGGAATGATAGGAGGGTGGGTCAAAACTAAGTTTGTTGACATCGAATCAATTATCGACGGAAATATTGAGTGCAGAGAAGAACACATACAGTCCAGACATTTTCCGGTCTAGTTGAGTGAAGTCGAATGATGTATAACACAAGGGTATACAACACAACGGGGTTCTGACTGAAAGTCTGTTTTTATAGCAATTCCATTACCTTTCTATAGAAAAAGGTAAAACCCTTCATAATCAGAACTAATTGGCTCAAGTGGCACGTTTCATTAGTTATTTGAAGATTTGTGTCATGTATCAGATTTTGAAATGGGTCATTGTTAATACCGATAATTTCAACAATAAAACGTGCTTAATCCACCTAGTAGTGAAATGATGCCTTTTTTTATCAATCCGCATGTGTGTTTTGCATGAATATTTTTCGGTGTTTCAGTTTTCATGACATTATTTTAATGACCGTCGTTTTAAGCGCAATTTGAGATTTTAATCACTCATTACTCTGTAATGTCGAAACTACAAATCGGATCGAATTTGAATCTAAAAGTGTGATAATCGATTAAACATGCCATGATATGTCGAAGTATCAGGTGTACAACTTTGCTTCCGCCGTTTTCCGATAGGTGCCAGTACCGGCTGAGGCTGGTCGAAATACATAGATGATAATGCCTTTAAAGTGAGTGTGTACAGTGCCTAACGAATTGTCATCGCCATTTCAGTGACAGTTGTTCTTGTTTTCGTATTATTCACGCTCGAAAATGTCTGTTTATGTGCCCAATTCTCACTATTTGAGGGAAGTTTTACTTTTCAGTTACAATTCGAAAAAATGCTGCTGAAGCGCATCGAATGCTCTCAGAAACTTAGATGATGCTGCTCTGAGTCAAAGAACGTGTCGGGAGTGGTTTCAACGTTTTAAAAATAATGATTTCGATGTCGAAGATGGTGATTTCGAAGGTGGTGGAAGAGAAAAAACCTTCAAAGATGAATAACAATTTACTACGAGCTCTTAAAACTGTGAAACCATCACAGGAGATCGCTACCGAATGCAACTGATGCGCCTTAGTTGCGCGCTAAAAGAAAAGCGGCCACAGTATCAAGAGTGACATGGCAAAGTCATCCTCCAACACGACAATGCTCGGCCTCACGTCGCAAAAGTGGTCAAAAAGTACCTGGAAACGCTGAAATGGGAAGTCTTGCCCCACCTGCCGTATTTCCCAGATGTCGCCCATTCTGACTTCCACCTATTCCGTTCGATGGCACACGGCCTGGCAGATCAACATTTTCAATCCTTCGATGAGTTAGAAAATTTATTGCTTCATGGATAGCGTTCAAAAAGGACTCCTTTTTTCGAGCCGGGATTCGAAAATTTCCGGAAAGATGGGAGAAAGTTGTCGCTAGCGACGGACAATACTTTGAATAATACATCTGTAAGCACTTTTTCGCAATAAAGCTTTAAATTTTGGAAAAAAAACGGCGGAAGCAAAGTTGTACACCTAATAAGTTCCACTTTGGAGTTTATGGTAATTTAAGGTACTTTCAGAGCCGGTATTCAGGAACCAGCATAACCCAAACCGATTCGTATGGCCATATGATGAATAAATTGCAATAGTTTTGAGTTCAACTTTAAAGCTCTTCGGGATTGTCATCTTCTATATCGGTTTGAATTTTAAAAATTCATCCTGCTGTAATTCCAGAATCGGAAGTCAGAATTGGATAAAATTAATTAATTTTGTATGGGAATTTTTGTTTCTGAAATTCGATTTGGCTTTTTTGAGAAAACGATTGAGCTTTGAGAAACGATTCGATACTGGAACCGGAATTCGAAAATCGGTGTAGCCGAAGTCTGATAAATTCACCTGAGTAGCTGTATAGTTTACATTTGTTTCAAAATGGTTGAAAATCAGTGTAGACATCTTTGATAAATCGTAGTGCGAATTATATTTTTGGGTGCCTTCCGAATCGAAAACTGAATACCATTAAAACTAAAATAAGTTTATTTAGTTATCGACTATCCAAATCTGCTAACCCGATATACCTGATTAATACATGTGAAATAGACATAGACACCCTGTATCCCCTAAACCGGATGTTTGATCTGACTGAAAATCAAGATGTTTTATGAAATCTTAAAACTTTTCATTTCAATCTTAGATAATTCTTAAATTTCATTTGAATCTTAGTTCGGTTCCGCTATCTACGAGAAAAATGAGTTACACAATTTTAATTTCATTTCACATATCATCCTGTAGTTCCGGAACCAGAGGTCGGAATCAAACGTAGTTTAGGAACCTTGTGAGCATACGACTTTTCATATGAATCTGAGTTTGTAGAAAACGTTGAGTCATCTCCGAAAAATATCGAGTGAAATTATTTGTCACACACGCATTTACTGATCTCGACGAACTGATTCGAATGGTATATGGGTGTTATATTTTTCCAGCATTTATTGCTGTAAGTAGTTTAAAACAATATAATTATGGAGATGCTTTCATCTCGATAATTCTGCCATCATCTGGTTTACATATGTCATATTCGAACGATTATGTTGCCAAAAATGAACCGTGCTAAAGTCGGTCCGAAGCAAAATGTCATGGAAAAGAATGCTGTACACAGTCTTTTTGGTACTCAGAAACAATTGTATGTAACAGTATAAAAAATCGTGTTTCGCGTTGCTCCCAAACATTACTTTGTCATACAAAGCTCAAAACTCCTACTGCTGGGATTTTAACTTTCTATGGCTTGTTGAACTGTGCGGAATATAAGTCTGGAAACATATTCTGTTTTCAAGGTCAAGTGTGAAAGATACTGTCAAAAAACTGAAAATTTTGACATAAAACTTCGTATAATTCAAAATATAAACACCCGATCTCAAAACCATTCCAATAACGTTCTGAGTGATGGGGAGATCTTTCATTTACGACTAGTTTGATCAAAATCGGTCCGTCCCCGAGATCTCGTTGACAACACACATACAGACCCACACACACACACACACACACAAACACACACACACACACACACACACACACACACACACACACACACACACACACACACACACACACACACACACACACACACACACACACACACACACACACACACACACACACACACACACACACACACACACACACACACACACACACACACACACACACACACACACGTACATTTGCTCAGTTCGTCGAGATGAATAGATTGGTATATGACATTCGACCCTCGAAAATTTTCTAAAGTTTGAGCGAATTCTATTATTCTATATAATTTTTTTCATATACAATTTTTTCAATATGTTGTTATATACATGACTTTATCAATGTTAAAGGAAATGTTATATATCAATCAGCAGTAGAGTACAGTTCAAACATAACTAGTAAACTAATCAGAAACAAAAGTGTGCATTAATTTACTGGCATTCGAACGAGGCTTTTGATGTAGCTAATTTGGGAAAATTGGGAGATTGATTTCTTCCTTCGTATTCTCTCGCTCTTCGATCATTATAAGCGGAGTGTTGACGATAAAAAGCTTCTGATCATACACATTTTGATGAAATCTCGAACTTTACTCATTATGTTTGGGCTAACCTGAGCAACCATTTTGTTCTATCATCTCTGTGGCATCCCGAGTCGAAGCATTTATGGCTCTCACTGCAACAAAAGAGAATATCGACGCCAACGTCACTCATTCCCCTACGAGAAGATAAACCAAATTAACGTCTGCAGAGAGCCTTTTTTCGTACCCTGTTATAAAGACTCTAGTGACTCGAACCTTATGGTAGGAGTTGTTTACCTGTTTGAACATTTCTTAATTCAAAATAAGCTGGAGGAAAATGGTATGGCTAAATTAATTGAACAACTATCATAAGAAAGGTCGAAAATCCAAAGCGACAAAACTGTAACCGACTTGATTGACGCTAGGTGTCTATAACTTATTTAGATATCTGAACGAACATCACTCGTATCAATCAATTTTTCACTTCAACTCAGTTAACGGAAAAATGTCTCAAAAACTCGTCTAATTGATACACCAAAACAAATGCTTGGATTGTTTGTGGGTTGTGTGAAATACAGCAAAAATGTATACCAAGTTCATATAACTTTAGCTTAGCGGTTGAATTCCAAAGTCACGCTAGAAGAGCAACATTAGCTGCTAAAGCACTAATGAGTCGAAGACGAAAAAAAAAACAAAATACTTCTATAATCTTCATCTCTTCTCTGGCTGTCCTCAAACATCGTTTGGAGGGTCTTAATAGATGTACATAAAAGAACTGTTGAAATTTTTTTAAATTTACATTCATTCAATAGCATTATTCATATCTTTTATTTTCAGATAATGCAGATGGATGAAATATGCTGTTGTAACCCAAGAAAATACGTCATGTTTGAATTTACTTCACGCGATATTTTCAATTTTTTTAGGGTTTACAGTTTTGTTTGCAATTGAACTTCATAATATAAAAAAACTTCAAAATTTCGAGATTGGTGATCAGAAAATATTACATTGATATGAAGAGATATAGACTTAATGATTAGTTGGATGTGTTTTTATTATGGAATGATAAGCCATAGTGCAACAAACAAAATACTTGGAAAGGTATATAATTTTAATATTTGTTCTGTTAACTTTGCAATACACATTGTACATTTGTATATTCTTTATTTATTTTTTATTTATTTTTACAACATTGCTGAACATAAAAAGCATCACGATGTTGCGTAGCCGTCGTATTGTCGCTCGGCAACGATTCTCCCAACTTACTGCTACATAAAGAGTTCGTTGGTCGACAACTCTCTCGTCAGCACCGTCAAAACAAACCGTGGCACTCGTGCTCGCATTTTGATCGAAGCGTTCTCCGTGAAGGCATCTCTCACGTGAGTATTTAATAGCACACAATCATTTTTCTTCTTCAGCCGGTTGTTATTGCAGAAAGAGCAAGAAAGGGAGCCGCATGCTTACTCCTTTCATCACACATGAACCGATCCATCGCCGCTGGACTTCGATTAACATATTTAACCCACTCGCACGAGGATAGCACAATTCGCACACAAATACACTGCCGAAAAACTAACCCTCCGCTAGGGACAATACAAACAAACACTGGATGAAAATCTTTTTCCGTTCCTAGCGTTCTTCAATCGACCAAAAAGGGGTAACGGGAGGATAGCGCGAGTGTATTTACATGCGAGAATACACACCACACACTAGTGCTGCACGGGAACTGGCTGGCCACATGCGCACGCAACTGTCCTTTTATCCCCACCAACGTGTGTAGTGAGGTAAACTTACATGTAGAGACGGGACAGCACACGTACGGGTGGCACGGATAAGGAGTATCGATAAGAGGTGAAGGTTGAAGTGGTCCAGCAAACTTTACGCCCATCCACCCACAGGTAGGCTCGATAGGTACAGGGATCGGTAGGGTTCCATCCAGCCGCTGTACCATTTACAAGTTGATAATGTTTTTTTGTCTTGTACAAAAATGTGACAGGACAGGTGGAAATGAAAACTAGCCCATGCATAGAATTTAGAGAAGCTATTATGGTCGTTTTCAACCAATTTTATGCAGTAAATTTTTATTTGCAGATGTTAGATGAGAATTTTTTATGAGAAATAGTTGCACGTTGTAGAATATTATTTGATACCAGTTATCTGTACTACTTCATGAGAAGAGCATATAACTTTGAATTATTTTCAGACGTTTTCCTGAAGATTAGTTCATTAAAACACATGCCATTGAACCACTAATCACTCTTTTAAATCCGTATAGAGCAGCTGAAGCAATGGTCAAAAGTTGATGATTGATTAACAGACAACAGATTGTGATGTAATCGCTTCGGTCCAGAGAAACAATATCACACCGAAAGTAGTGCCAAAACTTACAACACATCCATCATAACAGCGCGAAAATTGAGACTCCGACAATTATGGATTTATGCAGTCGAAATTTCATTCATTTCTTCGAAAGCTTTCCGGAGTTCTGATATTCAAAAGAAATTAAAAATTGTGTTTGGGTAAAAATCCTTGCTTATTAGTGTCGTTATTTCTTCACACTTTGAAAAAACCTTGTGATTTTACATATTATTAGATTCACATAAATGGAGCGTCGCAGTTTACACAAATTTACGTGGAAGAACATTCAATATGGTGTCTGAAAGTCCATGACATGAAATTAATTGAAATAAAAAAATGAATAATGATAGCGACCGCCGCGACATGAACCGAGAATCATTGGATCGCAAAGTACGTCTGTTAATCGACTGAGCCACATAAGCATACATCTGCTTCTCTGATAAAAGGTGCATTTAAATTCATACAGTCGCACCTGCTAGCAGAATGCAAACTACAGTCAAAACTAGTTAAATATAATCTAATTTAACTTGTAGTTTTTTTGGTATATTGGCTTTCTTTTTTAATTCTCCTACTAAATGTATCAAAGCTGTTTTGTATAGTCCGACGTTCCTATCACTGGTGTTGATCTTTATCAAGGAAAATATTTTAACGTTTCTCAACGGGTAGTCGTATTTCATCAATCACTTTTTCACATAGGCTAAGGTATTCTGACTGTTGAAATATTTTCCTTTAGTTAGTGATCGAAACGTTGGTCAAACTTTGACAGTCCTGCTAATTTAATAAACCACGAAAGCTAAAATATAAAGACAGTATAATTGAGGTCGCTTCATCAAATTGCGTTAACATTTCACCTTTTCCGTTGCTACTTTCATCTCAAGCAATTTTGATCCAGCGATCTCTCGAAGCAATTTATTCTTATTGCCATCACATTCAGTGCGTTCAAGATGAGACGTGACACAATGATTAGGATAAGAGTATTCAGAGAAGCAATAACGCAAGAAAGTGCTGTGCCACATGAGACCTAAAACGATTCTTACGATGCAATGAATGCACTACTCGAGTGTTCTTCGATATTCCCTGTACACCAGCGACAGACTCTGACATGTAGAACTGATTTGCTTCAAAAGTGGTTTATCAATACTATTGTATTGTGTTTGTATTTCTCTATTTGCAGAGCATACGAGAAGAAACTAGTTAAATTCAAGCATCAGTAGAATTAGTGTAGATGTGAATATAAATTATTTGAACATAGAATTTGATTGAAAACCGGAAACACAATTCAATAACTGCGCAACTAAATTTCTAAATATAGGGGAGACCGCGGCTGAACCGGACAGTCGGATATCTAATAAACCAGCATTTATCTCGATGCATAGTAAATGCAATACTGAGTCATTTCAATTTGATGTTAATCGTGTTCATGTCAAAACGTGTATGTTTAAACAGATTTTTTTGGCATTAAAAATGCCTTACTCTTCGATATACGGGGCCGCGTAACCTTTTTCTGTCATAATTTTAAACGTTAATAACTCAGTCATTTGTTAATGAATTAACATAATTTAACAACCAATCGATTCGGAAATTTTTAACTTAAACTTATGAGTTAACGTCGTTTAAGTATTATAATTGTATACCATTAAAAATGTGGTTTAAATTGACCTATGTTTTCACGAGCCAATCACAGTAGCAGCGCGTGAATGATGTCATCCTCTCGTCCGATTTGCGAAGTATGAACTATCGCACAAAAGAGCATCTATAAATATATGGCCGGGAACATTTCTGCTTTAGTTAACCACTGGCTGTGAGCAAGCATGCCTCGTAGGCCGGTGAAGGTGTTTGAATAGTGAGTGGTTGAAAGTCACATCCATTCGCTCGCTGGATAGTCGCTTTTGTATGTGTGCGGTGTGTTCGGTATAGTATAGTAGTATTTTATTTTGATTCTCCGGTAACTATCAGGCCTTTTTAGAACGGCCTAACGTTGAAATCATCATAATTGAATTTCAGCTAAAGGACGATATTCAAAAACTTAATAATGTAAAAATTTGTGGAAGACCGTGTCAGCTTGGAGCGAAATCAAGCTACAGTCTGCCTATTGTATAAGTATTTCTTCTATGAACGAGATTCGATGCGGACTCGCCTGAGGGCGCCATACTCACGAAAAAAGATGTTGCCAATGATTTGTTCGGGAAATGTGAGAGCTGGATATGTTGTTAATATGATGTCTTTGATAGAATCAATTATCATGAATGAATTTAATTGTCAATTTTATCATTCGCTAACAATCTAAGTGCTTAAACTAGAGCAAGTTTTTAATTAGTCACTTCAATAAGTTTTTAGTTTAGTTTATTAGGTGTACAACTTTGCTTCCGCCGTTCTTTTTTCCAAAATTCAAAGCTTTATTGCGCAAAAGTGCTTACAGATGTATTGTTCAAAGTATTGTCCGACAACTTTCTCCCATCTTTCCGGATCCCGGTTCGAAAAAAGGTGTCCTTTTTTGACGCTATCCATGAAGCAATCCATTTTTCCAACTCTTCGAAGGATTGAAAATGTTGAACTGCCAGGCCGTGCGCCATCGAACGGAATAGCTGGAGGTCGGAAGGGGCGACATCTGGGGAATACGGCGGGTGGGGCAAGACTTCCCATTTCAGCGTTTCCAGGTACTTTTGACCACTCTTGCGACGTGAGGCCGAGCATTGTCGTGTTGGAGGATGTCGCTCTTGATACTGTGGCCGCTTTTCTTTTAGCGCGCGACTGAGGCGCATCAGTTGCGTTCGGTAGCGATCTCCTGTGATGGTTTCACCCGGTTTTAAGAGCTCGTAGTAAATTGTTATTCATCTTTGAAGGTTTTTTCTCTTCCACCATCATGTTTGTCTTCGACATTGAAATCACCATTTTTAAAACGTTGAAACCACTCCCGACACGTTCTTTTACTCAGAGCAGCATCACCGTATGTTTCTGAAAGCATTCGATGCGCTTCAGTTGCATTTTTTGTTTTTCGAATTGTAACAGAAAAGTAAAACTTCCCACAAATGGCTAGAATTTGGCACATAAACAGAGATTTTCGAGCGTGAGTAATACGAAAACATGAACAACTGTCACTGAAACGGCGATGACAATTCATTAGGCACTGTACACACTCACTTTAAAGGCATTATCATCTATGTATTTTAACCAGCCTCAGCCGGTACAGCCACCTATCGGAAAACGGCGGAAGCAAAGTGGTACACCTTATATCATCATCATTATCATCTTTATTTTGGTATTTATTATGAGAACCCAAGAAACGTTTCATTTTTAATGTAATTGTGCCTGGTCGTGTCTTGCATACAACCCTTAATTTTTTAATTTCCTGATTATTTGAGTATATTTGATTTATTGCAACGCAACGACGGTCTGTTTAGTGCTTTTAAAAGTTTTCAATTAGGTGGAAAATTAAATTTTAATGGCATCTCGAGTGCGGACGCATAATTTTCGAAAAGAATCTCTTTACGGATTCCTAAACATACCCAAATATTGATATCTATATCTATATAGCGTGATTTTTTCGCTGGTATATTTTTGGAAACACCAATGCATCCTAGAAAAGTCAGCGCCAGGTGGATGATGCCAGTATTTTTTCAAAGGCGACAATGGGCGGAACGTTACAGTGAATGGCGAGTAATACCATGTGGTATCACAGACGGTGCCACATTCCACACGGCACGCAAAGTAATGACCAAATTGAGAGCCGCTTTCGGTGAACAGTATGTCTCACATTTTGGGCCCGTCAATTGGTTTCCTAGATCGTGTGATTTAACGCCTTTGGACAATTTCTTGTGGGGCCATGTTAAGGCTCATGTTTGTAAGGATAAACCAGCAACGATTGTATGTATGTAACATTTTTGTCGTGAATACGACTTACTTTACTATGGGGTACCTTTTCAAAATTAGCCATATGGAAGAATGGGCAGAACTTAATCGTGAATATCTCGACTTGTATTAAAGGCAGCAACATAATTCTTTCACCACTTCATCAAAAATATGATCAGGAATTTAGGATAATATTTTGAACAGTGTGAGATAACCACAAACAATTCAAATATTAAGTTTTCTCAAATTTTGAAAACAACGCGGAAAACTCTGTACTATTGCTTGGCTTTTTCGCACAAGGACGACGATTTTGAGGTAGTCAGGCACATATCTCAAACTGACTGCGTATAAAAGGGGAACCGTCTTCGAAATTCGATCATTTCTTCTTGTGCGTTGGATGCAAGCAGACGTCGTGGGACCAGCAGCTTCGGAGAGTGCACCTTCTGCGTGGTTTAAAACCTCAAACGCTCAGGTCGGAACTAGAGATGTGCGAAACAGCTCACATTGGTGACCAGCTCTGAACCGATCAGCTCATCAAAATGAACCGATTCGATGTATCAGCTCATCAGCTCATTTAGATTGAACTGATGGTTAATTTTGTGACCCGTTTTTCTTGTGCCGTGAGAAGTAAGAGTTCTTACTGATAATGTTTCATTTAATCCGTTGAAGAAAGATAGATGCAGGCATGGAAGAATAACGAAACTTGGTGCAAACATTTCTTCTCGAAGATCCGTTCAGCTCGCATCTTATTCCTCGCTTCACAATTCGGCGAACTGGGTAGCAAATGAGTGAGCTGATGAGCTGCGATTCTTTTAAAAAGAGCTGTGAGCTGTCAGCTCACTTTTATGATTCGATTCATTGGAACAGCTCAGGAGCGAATTGCCCATCTCTAGTCGGAACTCTCTTTTAGACTTCAGTCGTCAGGTGGAGCAGTCGTCGATTAAAGCAGACCTTTTGCGTGGTGCCAAACCTCAAACGCTCAGGTCGTAGTTCTCATTTGGACTTCAATCGTCAGGTGGAGCACTCGTCGATGAAAGCGAACCTTTTGCGTGGTGCCAAACCTCAAACGCTCAGGTCGTAGTTCTCATTTGCCTTCCGGTCGTCAAGGCGAGAAGACGCATTAAACCAGTTTCGCATCATTTGGCACTGCGAGCGGATGTGTCGGTTTGTTTCAGTTAAAGCAAGAACGATTGCATCAGCTGCTGGTGCTTTGCATTGGAGAGAAAGAAAACAAGAAACGAAAAGTGGACAACATTATATAAAATCAGCCGTTCTAATGGCTCTAAATGTTATCTAAAATCCAAAATAATTTGATTTAGTTCGTGCACTTTTCGCTGTGCCAAAATCGTTCGAGATAAATGTTCCGAACTGTGCTAAATATCGTAGAGAACTCCAAAATTTGGTCCTTCTAAAAGTCAGAAATGAATCCTGTACAGCATCTTAATAGTTTCTTTCAATGAAATATGCAAATCCGAAATGAGATACTCGACGTCAAAACTCGTTGAAAAGTTTAGTAGTGAAAAGGGGGAGAGTTTCGCAATTCACACAATCGATCAACTATGAATTCGAATTCGAAAGTGTAAAGAAATCGTGTCAGTTTTATTCGTATTCACGACATCCAGTTATGTCTCTGACATTACACACCCGTACTTTTTTACCTAACTTTCCTCAGTGACGGCTGAACCGATTTCCACAAACTTAGATTCAAATCAATGGTACATTTGTCTCATACAAGTCTCGATCAAACTTCCGGTTCCGGAATTACAGGAGTGTAAAAATTTCAATTTCAAATTACTTCCACTTCCACTTCTCAGAGATGGCGCGACCGATTTTAACAAACTTAAGTTCGAATGTATATTCTCGTGATCCCGATTATGTACCCTCGCTTAAAACTTGTGTTGAAGATTTTGTACCCTCACTAAAAGTGACGAAACATAAACTAAATTGGCCTTTGCACTAATGAAGCCATTAACAGTAGGTAGCCGAACAAACCAATCCCGGCTATAATGGTTCCCGGTTTTCGATAACCGACGGGAGATAATAGTCATATATTCAAAAATATATCTCATTTACTTTCCTCAGAGATGGCCAAACTGATATTCCCAATCTTAGGTTCAAATTAGCTGATGGCCACACTTATCGACTTCAATAATACAGGTTCTCAGGTTTCGGTTCCGGAAGTACCTACAATATGTAGTGGAACTTACTTCGTTCTCTCATTGATGGCCTAACCGATCAGAAAACTGCTTCTTTCTGTAGGTTATACTAGTTAATGAACAAAGAATCCCTTTGGTTTCTTGCAAGTATGGATGAGAAACATGTTGAATAGAATACCATAGTAATATATATGAGAATATGATTTATATAAGAAAGACATCATTACACCACTAGGCGGATTAAAATTGGATTATTTTTGATTTTGCCACTGGTGGCCACTGCAAATATTCTTTCAATTTTTGGATATGCTGTCTATAAATATCAATAGCCCAAGAAAAAATGCGGTGATATGATAAAGCTCGATTTTTGTTGTTGAAAATGCCAATTGAATAAGTTTTTAGTAGTTTTCATAGTGTGTAGATAGAAGAGCGCCATATTTTATAACATAACGAGAAATTGGCGAAGAGAGATTTTTGATTTAAGATTTATAATAGCTGAGTCTGCATTAAATTTTCAATAGATTATTCCTCAAAAACGGAAAAAATTTTCGATTTCTATGGAATGTGCAAAAATTTACAAGTCAATCATTTTATTCAAGCTGAAAATCCAAAATTGGTCTTCAGCAAACCCATCCAAGAGTGTTTATTTTATTTTTTCAGTAGTCGTGTTTCACCTTTCGTTATTAACGTTGTTTGGCAAACGTTGTATGTTTTCGTTCTCTTTAACGTTCTCCCGAACACTGCGCTTCGTTTACAAAAAGGCAGTGATATTTTCTTCTTCCGTACCAGAACGTCCCGATACGTACCGGTTTTGCATCGTTATTTTGTATGACGGATTGAAAGTTGCCCTCTAATTTCTGAAGCGGAAGTCGCATCTGGATGCAATTGAACAGTATCTTTTAAGACAATGAGAGCTTTAATTTGAATCAAGATTTGTGAAATTCTGTTTAACTAGTAGTCTCAGAGTAGGTTTATATATCCACCAACTAACAAGATCTTCCAACTAGATAAATTTACCAGTCAGTTTTATACAAATTTGCACGGCGTTCGGTATCCGTTGTGAAAAAATACTCATGAAATTGAAATGTTTTTACTTATCGTGCTGTAATACCGGAACCGGATGTAGAATCGGGATTGGCTTTTCGGAGACTATTTTTTAAGAATTTCAAGACGTTTAATTTGCGCCTTAGTTTGTGAAAATCGGTTAAGAAATTTCCAAGAGCATTGAGTGCGTATTATCTCATGGAATTGCACATATTACCTTGGAATTCCAGAAACGGAAATATGAAATGAAATTCCATAGCAGCCAATGGGACCATAAGACCTGTCGTTTGAATCTGAGCTTGTGAAAATTGGTTCAGCCATATCTGAGAAAATTGAGTGACATTATTTGTCACATACACACATACATACATACATACACACATAGGCATTTTGTGATCCCGACAAACAGATTGGTATATGAAACTCGGCCTCGGTTGTACAGTCGGTTTTCACAGCGACTGCAATTGCCATACACTAGCAGAAACTTCTTGTTATTTTGATCCAAGTGTTTGTAGGAATTTTTCGTTTTTTGAATTTTCGCTCTAAATGACGGTTTAAAATTTTTAACACCCTGTTTTCCGCAACTGGGAGTTAGTTTGTGAAAATCGCTTCAGCTGTCTCTGAGAAAATGAAGAAAGTTCCGTTTTTGAGTTTTTGACCACTGTTTTTGGGACTTTCGGAACTGAGAACCAGAGTTGCCATTTTAAAATTTGTGTTTCAACTTAAAAGTGTTGCATATTTTTGATCATAATCTGTGAAAATCTGTGAAAAACATTTCGAAAATCTGTCATTTTTATGAAATATTCATAAAACTCTGTAGAAATCTGTGAATTTTGATAAAATCTGTGCTCTGTGACACAGAATCTGTGTGGCAAAATAGGTAAAAAAAATCTGTGGTTTTACAGAACATTCTGTGAATATGGTAACTCTGCTCAGAACCTGAAGCTGAAAATCAGTTCGATTGGCCAGCAACTAGCATAACCTATAAATTGAAACAAGTTTGGGAAAATATTTAGAAGAGTTTTTACGTTTTTTTGCATAATAGCTCTATATGGTAGGTTGTAATTTCTAAACCGGAAGCCGGATCTGTATAAAATTCTACACCAACTTATGGAAACATAATACTTTTCATATCCTAACTCCGGAACCGGAAGTCACATCTATATGAAATTCAACAGCAGGCTATGAGACTATAAGCCCTTTAATTTGAATCTGAGTTGAAGAAAATCGGTAGAACGGTTTTTGAGAAGAAAAATCGAGAAATTTTACCCCGTTACTCCCGAACCGAAAGACCAATCCGAATAAAATTCAATAGCTATCGTAACAAGAGGCCTTTCATTTGAAGTTTGTGAACATCGGTTTAGCTATTTTCCGAGAAAATCGTGTGCACAGTTATGTTACATACACACACGTACTTACTTTTTTCGAGTCGATTGGTATAAGACAATCGGTCCTCCGGGCTAAGATTCAATAGTCAGTTTTTACAGTGATTATAAATGAGAAAGGCCAAAATACGGGTCTAATATTTTTCAATGGAGAACGATTGTACCAAATATTACAAAGAGTGTAACCGGGTTTGCATATAAAAACTGCTCCCAAACAGAAAAAAAATATACGTTGTTTGAAAGGGTTTATATTGGAGATTATTTTCCCAAAATTTTAACCCTTTAACTGCCATATTGGTGTTAGGGTGGCTCTTCTGATTTTTATTTTATTTAAGTTCTTCAAAAACCTCTTTAGCAAAAAAGTTGAAAAAAATCAGGAATATTTTAGGAATTATAGGAAACCGTTCTGATTTTCTTCAGAATTTTTCAAAATTTATTTCATGTGAAAAAAAGTGTTCAAAATTATCAAATTTTTTTCATTCGCACTTACAATTTTGGTACCACTCTAGATTTTACAACAAACATGAATTATTTATGAGTACATTACGCTGTATTTTTTCGAATTTTTTAAAAACGTGGATGGGTATAATATCAGACTTAAAAAAAATCATTCCAAAAACCATGCGTCTCCATCAAATTGTCATCATCCGATGGAGACGCATGGTATTTAGTTATAAAATCATATATCACATGCCTTTAGAACTAAATACCATCTACAACTTGAGTTCAGGGCTTAAGGCCATCGTCCAAGTACCATGCGCGCGGGTGGTTTTAAGAAATTTTCGATGGAAATTTTGAAAAATTTGAGAAAACCAAAACCATACAGACCTTTGAAATACTTTTATCTATCCACAGGGTGAAAATGGCTGGAAAATTCGGAGGATTTTCCGAGTCTTATCAAGAATAGCTCTGAAAAATGAGTGTTTTTGTGATCTGTCACAATTACCTGGAAAAATAATGCGATGACATAAAATTTTTTTACAAATAAACCTTATGATGGATACAAAGATTACATTCGGGCACATTTTTGGAAAACCTTTTCACGCTTTTCATAGAAAATCCACGAATTTAAAAAATTTTCACGAAATCGCGTTTATGAAATTCGTTAATTTTCCATGAAAAACGTGAAAAGATTTTCAAAAATGTTTCCGCATGTGATCCTTGTTGCCAGCATAAGGTTTTTTTGAAAAAAAAATTCATTCCATCGAATTATTTTTTCAAATAATTGTGAAAAATTACAAAAAAATCTTTTATAACTAAATACCATCTCATTTTTTCCAGCCATCTATCTACAGGTGAATTTTCCAGCCATTTTCACCCTGTAGATAGATAAAAGTATTTCAAAGGTCTGTATGTTTTTGGTTTTGTCAAATTTTTCAAAATTTCCATCGAAAATTTCCTAAAACCACCCGCGCGCATGGTACTTGGACGATGGCCTTTTAAGAGAGAATTTAATTCCTAAAATTATTTACACAAGCTCGTACGTTTGTCTCGATTTAACTAGTAATGATGTACGGTTGTATTTCACAAGGAAGAGCACATGAGAGAAACATGAATCAGACCTAATGAATTGACAAATATTTAGCTTTTAATATACGGTTTAAAGTTTTTATTTATGAACCGATAAGTCATTTCACATTTAGAGTAAACTGTTCATCGACGTTCTATATCACATGGTATGAATATACAAGTTGCCTGAAATTGCTCAACAAGACAGCTAAAGTAGTTTGGAGCCGTGCAGCTAGCTCTCACCTGAAAAAAAATACAAACTCTTCAGAATGAGTGTCTCAAAACCATATTTAGTCAACCTCTGCTGTTTTCTACGGTTTTGTTGGACTCCATTTGTACGCGACATTCGAACAACCACAACTCTGGGCCAAAGGCGTATTCTGTTTGTTGGTCCTACAAAATTTAATGCACTTCCCGTTGACATACAACAAATCAATATCCGCATCATATATAAATCTCGAAGCACTACTTTAAGCAGAGACTAAATGAAATTTAGTCGTAATAAGCGTAAAGTTTAAACAAACGTAATCTATCTATACACAGAAAAAAATTATGAATTTTACAGATGACAATTCCACAAAAGGTACAATGCTACGAGTGTAATTTGCACTCCGGTATCAAGGGCCGCTGTATAGATTTATATGTATCAATTATTCAACAAACAGATGTTAAGTGCTTCTGTGGTTCAGTCGAGTAACCGGTAAGCTTATGATCTAATGTTTCTCTGTTCAAGTCGCGCTGCTATTATCGATCACTTGTTTTTTATTTCATTCGAATTGCATCCATGTTATTTTCAAATCACACAATTTTACATGTTCTGGAATATAAATTTGTGTGAAATACTACGCTCCATTTATGTGCATCTTATAAAAAGTAAAATCACAAGATATGGAATCCCAGTGGAAACTTATTTCCACTAATTAGTTAAAAATTAGTAACAGTCAAACAGCTTAAGCTCGACATTTGAAAATGGTTCTTGAATATGATTCGGCAGACTCAAGAAAAAGAGAAGCATTGCGAGCAAGGTGTACCATGAGTAAGAAATTATGAAAATCATGAAATGTGTCTTCTCATGAGTTCATATCTATTATTAATAATACTATTAACAAAATGATTTAAATCATGAAAATGTTTATGGGATTTGCTCACAAAATCATAAGTAATAGGCATGGTCTCATGAGATGTAATGTTTCAGGATTATCATGAGTTCTTAATCGTGGTACCAGCAATGGATTTTTTCCATAAATACGTTTATTTCATAGGAAATATACATAAGTTTTTCTTCGCCGTGGCATCCACAATACATAGTACTTTAAACCTAATAAATTACGAATATTATATTAGCATGTCGCTATTCATTAGTTCATCTAAACACTGTTTTTATCAAGCTAGTTGCTATTATAAATTACATTAAACGAAATACATTTATTTTGTACATGATCTTATAACTATTTCAGGTCTGTTCGTATCAGTTCATCACTTTTATTTAATATAAGATAGCTGGCTATTGGTTGAACTCATGGAAGAGAAAACAGTCTAACATAGAATAAAATTTAAATTGGAACTCCAATGGACTTAATGAAATGATAAAGAAGTTTCATGTAAGGAACGTCACGACAAGCAAGAATGATGCGAACTGGGACATTGTATAGTCTACCTTGGGTACGCAAGGAATTTATTAGTTGAGATCTGACATCACGATACTCCACGCATGTCCAAACAACATGGTCAATATCGCGGTAACCTTCGCCACAAGCACAATGATTAGTCTCGGAAAGTCCAATTCGAAGGAGATGTGCATCTAACGTGTAGTGATTGGACATGAGTCTGGACATCACACGAATGAAATCTCTACTCACATCCAATCCCCTGAACCATGCCTTTGTCGATATTTTAGGAATGATTGAGTGCATCCACGGACCCAGATCATCTTTATCCCAAGAAGCTTGCCAGCTGGCAAGTGTTCTTTGGCGAGACGCGCTATAGAATTCGTTGAAAGCAATCGGTCTGTCATAAATTTCACCATCAATAGCACCACGTTTGGCTAAAATATCGGCTCTTTCATTGCCTGGAATGGATCAATGAGCCGAGACCCAAACTATTGTGATTTGATAATGATTATTCAATATGTCGTTCAGGTATTGTTTTATTTTGCCCAAGAAAAACGGTTCGTTTTTGCCAGCAGCGTTTGAGCGAATGGTTTCAATTACACTCAGACTGTCTATGAAAAGCAAATAAAGATTTGGATATAATGTGACGATTACACTCAAACTATAATGAACTGCTGCTAACTCTGCTATATAAACAGATGCAAGTTCTTGAAGCCTAAATGAAACCGAAACATTATTGTTGAATATACCAAACCCAGTAACCTCTTCAATTCGTGATCCGTCCGTGTAAAATGTTTTCTCAGAGTCAATATGCCTGAACTTACTTGTGAATATTTTTGGGATTTCCATCGAGCGTAGGTGTTCTGGGATTTCACGCACTTCGCGTTGCATGGATGTGTCCAAAAATAAAGTTGAGTCAGGGACATTTAGGAGGCAGACACGGATAGGAATATATCTTGAAGGGTTGATTTCCTGTGACATATGGTTAAAATATACTGTCATGATTCTTGTTTGAGATTGAAGCTCGACTAGCCTTTCGAAGTTATTAATAACCAGGGGAATCAGTACCTCACATCTTATTAGCAGTCGCGATGAAAGCTCCCAACAACGATATTTCAATGGAAGAACTCCCGCCAGAACTTCAAGACTCATTGTATGTGTCGAATGCATGCAGCCTAAGCAATTCGCAAACAACGATACTGAATTCGCTCCAGTTTGATAATATGAGAGTTTGCAGCGGAACGAAAGCAAACGCATCCATATTCCATCACTGAAAGTATCGTTGTCTGATACAATTTTATTAGATCTTCCGGATGAGCACCCCACCAAGATCCTGTTATTGTTCGAAGAAAATTTACTCTTTGTTGGCATTTTGTTATCAGAAACCTAATGTGTCCTCCCCACGTGCATTTGGAATCAAACCACACCCCAAGGTATTTGAAAGTCAAAACCTTTTTTTTTTTTTTTTTTTTTTTTTAATAACTATTTATTGGAATATGAGTTAAAATTAAATTATTAAGATTTAAATTGGGTGTTCAGCCACAAGTGGTGACTTTTCAGCCCTGTTATATATATATGATTTGGTTATTACCATGAAGACATCATTTGCTTCCGCAATTCTGAGATTTTTGTGTAGGGAAAATTCTAAACCTACTTGTATTGTGTAATGGGGAAAAGGAACTTATATACTAACTTACTAACTAATACAGAGAGCGAATCGATTCAATTGAAGATTGCATCGATTTTTGTCGGAATTTGCTTATAATATTATGTGACATTACATCTAATGGTTCTATATTTGTGAGTCTGTGTAACTCATTTGTACTAAACCAGGGAGGACGCTTCAGAATCATTTTCAGAATTTTATTCTGAATCCTTTGAAGCGTTTTCTTCCTGGTGGAACAACAGCTTGACCAAATTGGTACCGCATAAAGCATGGCTGGTCTGAAAATTTGTTTATAAATTAACAATTTGTTTTTTAGACAGAGCTTAGAATTTCTGTTTATAAGAGGATATAAACATTTAATATACTTATTACACTTTGCCTGGATTCCTTCAATGTGATCCTTGAAAGTGAGTTTTTTGTCATACGTTAAACCTAAGTATTTAGCTTGATCAGACCATGTCAATTCCAAGCCATTCAATTTGAGAATGTGATTATTGTTTGGTTTTAGAAAAGAAGCTCTTGGCTTGTGAGGAAAGATAATTAATTGCGTTTTTGCTGCATTTGGTTTAATTTTCCATTTTGACAGATAATCACTGAAAATATTTAAACTTCTTTGTAGGCGACTGCAGATCACTCTTAGATTTCTACCTGTGGCTAACAGACTTGTGTCGTCACAGAATAGCGATTTCTGACAACCAACGGGTAGATTTGGAAGATCAGAAGTGAAAATATTATACAAGATTGGAGCTACACTCGAACCCTGCGGAACACCGGCTCGTACGGGTAGCAATTCAGATTTACAATTCTGATAGCTAACCTGAAGAGTACGATCAGTTAAATAATTTTGAATCATTTTGATCAAATAAATAGGAAACTGGAAATCAGACATTTTTGCTATTAAACCTTTGTGCCAAACACTGTCGAATGCTTTTTCTATGTCTAGAAGAGCAACTCCAGTGGATAACCCAGAAGATTTATTTGATTTTATCATGTTCGTTACTCTGACAAGTTGATGAGTAGTTGAATGTTCATGACGAAATCCAAACTGCTCTGGTAAAAAAAATGAATTCTCATTTATATGAGTCATCATTCTTAACAAGATAATTTTTTCAAAAAGTTTACTGATAGAAGAAAGTAAACTAATTGGGCGATAACTTGATGTTTCTGCTGGGTTTTTATCAGGTTTTAGGATAGGAATTACTTTAGCGTTTTTCCATCTTTTTGGGAAGTAAGCTAATGAAAAACACTTGTTGAAAATTTTAACCAGGAGTCTCAAGGCAACATCGGGAAGATTTTTAATAAGAATATTAAAAATTCCATCATTACCAGGAGCCTTCATGTTTTTGAGTTTCCTAATAATTGATTTAATTTCATCAAAATTCGTCTCAATAATGTCATCGTGTGATAACACTTGGGTTGAAATATGATCATACTTCAGTGAGACTTCATTTTCAATAGGACTCACAACGTTTAAATTAAAATTGTGGACACTCTCGAACTGCTGAGCAAGTTTTTGAGCTTTTTCACCATTTGTAAGAAGTATTTGATTTCCTTCCTTGAGAGCAGGAATTGGTTTCTGAGGTTTCTTAAGAACCTTAGAAAGTTTCCAGAAAGGTTTAGAATATGGTTTGATTTGTTCAACTTCTTTAGCGAAATTTTCATTTCGCAAAAGAGTAAATCTATGTTTAATTTCTTTTTGTAAATCCTTAACTATGTTTTTCATAGCAGGATCACGAGAACGTTGATATTGTCGTCGACGAACATTCTTCAACCGAATGAGCAGTTGAAGATTGTCATCGATGATAGGAGAATTTAATTTAGTTTGAGCTTTGGGAACTGAAAGATTTCTAGCTTCGATAATATAATGATTCAAATTATCAATTGCTGTGTCGATGTCCGCAGAATTTTCTAAAATAGTTTCATGATCCACATGATTTTCAATGTGAGATCTGTAATCCAACCAATTAGCTCTATGATAGTTGAAAATAGAACTAATTGGATTAATTATAGTTTCGTTGGAAAGTCTGAATGTTACAGGAAGATGATCTGAGTCAAAATCAGCATGAGTAATCGGTTCACTACAAATGTGACTTTGATCTGTTAGAACCAGATCAATTGTAGACGGGGTTTTCACGGAAGAGAAACAAGTAGGATTACTGGGATGAAGAACTGTAAAGTAACCAGCTGAGAGTTGATTATGAAGTATTTTACCATTACTGTTATTTTGCCTACAATTCCACTGGACATGCTTAGCATTTAAGTCCCCTATTACGAAAAATTTCGATCGAAATCTTGTAAGTTTTTGCAAATCGCCTTTAAAGAAATTTAATTGTTCGCCGGTGCATTGGAATGGCAAATATGCTCCAGCGATGAAATAAATTCCATGAATGGTTTCAACTTCGATTCCCAAGCTTTCAATAACTTTAGTATTGAAAGAAGGTAAAATTCGATGTTTAATTTGTCGTTGGACAAAAATGGCAACTCCACCACCAATTCCAGTAAACCTGTCAAATCGATGAACCACATAATGTGGAATACTTTTCAATTTTACATTTGGTTTAAGAAAAGTTTCTGTCACAATGGCAATATGAATTTTGTGAACTTTGAGAAAATTATAAAATTCATCTTCACTCGATTTCAAAGATCGAGCATTCCAATTTAAAATATTCAAATAATTATTTAACATCACTGTTAAATTTTAAATTCATTATAATATTATTTGCAAATTTCCATCCGATTTGAAATGCTTCAAAAAGTGATGAAGTCGAATTCATTTGGATGATCATTTGAAAAAGTTGATCTTGTAGGTAGATCATTTTATTTTCAGTTATATCGCCTAAATCGACTTCATTTAAAGAAGCGAATGGCATTGAAGGAATATTTGTAGGTAGACTGCCATTAGAAGAAGATGATTTGGCCGGTCTACCTATTAATAAATTGTTTTCGTTAGAAGAAGAACTGCAAGGCGGTCCTGTGTTTTGATTATTTACATTAGAAGAAATAGGAGATAGATTTCTACCTAATATACCAGCATAACTGACATTAGAAGAAGATGATGACGAGGTCGATCTACCTGTCAATAAATTGTTTTCGTTAGAAGACGAATTGGCAGGTGCCTTAGAAGAATTTTCAGGTATATTCTGTAAATTTAAGGTCGTTGATTTGACTTGTTGTCTAAGCGAACGAGCGTTTAAAATTTTTTCCCTGACAGGACATTTCAAATAATTGGATTTATGATTTCCATTGCAATTTGAACATGAAAATTTATCAGTGGTTTCATTCATTGGACAAACGTCTTTCGAATGCGATTTACCACAATTCAAACACCGTATATCCATATGACAATTTTTGGTTCCATGACCGAAGCCTTGGCAACGACGACATTGCGTTAAGTTAGCAATACGATTATGCCGTTTATAATGTTCCCAATGAATTTTAATGTGGGAAATTAAACGTACTTTTTCTAAAGTTTTCAAATTGTTTACATCACTTCGATTGAAGTGTATTAGGTAAAGTTCATGGGAAATTCCAGAGCGTGGTTTAGAAGTACCATTCGCTCTTTTTTTCATAAGTATTACTTGGGAAGGGGCAAAACCAAGCAATTCTTTTAGTTCATTTTTAATTTCATCAATACTTTGATCATTTGATAATCCTTTCAAGACAGCCTTGAAGGGTCTGTCTGATTTTATATCATATGAATAAAATTTATGAAGTTTTTCGGACAAATATCGAATAAGACGTTCGTAATCTTCCAATCCATCCACCAAGACTCGACATTCTCCTCTTCGTCCGATTTGAAATGAGACTTTTACTTCCGGGAGAAAAGTAGAAAGCTCAGTACGGAATGCTTTGAAGTCGGAAATCATCACCGTCACTGGTGGCATAGATTGATGTTTCTTCCCAGAACGACAAGCGTCCATTTTGGGAATTTTTGAAGAATTTTCTTCTATGTCGCTACAATCGGATTCAGGAAGAATCTCGTAAATATTGTTAGACGGCATAGGATCAACGGAAGGGAAATCCGTCCGTTGTCTTTTATTTTTACATTCAGATTCTATAAGATCGTGAATGTTATTAGAAAAATGTTGAATAACGGATTGTGATTTATTCCGTATTGAATTATTTTTAGCCTTAGGCTTGTTGCCTTTCCGGTTGGACGCAGGCATTTTTGAAATTAATGAAATTTTAAATTAAATTAACTAGGCTAAATTAGTCTTCGATTAGACTCCTAGCTAGCCTTAAAAAAGGCTGATTAATTTCTTAGTCACTCTAATATCACTCTTTGTATCACTTAGTCACTCTAATATCACTCTTTGTATCACTTAGTCACTTAGTTAGTGATTCAGGTAGCCTTGAAAAAGACTGAAGCCTTGAATCAATGAAACTCTAGGTAGCCAGAAAAAAATTCCAGGAGCCAAGAGCTATACGCGTGCGGTGCGAACGACTGTTCAACACCGACTGGAAAGTCAAAACCTGTTGGATCATTCTTCCCATCATATGAAGCTGAAGCTGCGCGGGATCATGCTTTCTTGAAAAGACGACCAGCTCTGTTTTCTCCGCAGAGAATTCGATACCCAGATGAACAGCCCAAACGGACAAGTTATCTAAGGTATCTTGCAATGGTTTTTGCAGATCAATAGCTTTTGCCAAATCGCCATGTGAATAATGCATGCGTTTCTCTGACAAAAGGTTGTGCAAATAATTATTTATAACCACTGGGAGTCTATGTTGGTGGAGCTTGTCTGAAAGAACATCAATGGAAACTGAATCAAATGCTCCTTTAATGTCTAAAAATACAGATGTCATTTGTTGCTTTTGAGCGAAGGCAATTTGGATGTCAGACGAAAGTAATGCAAGGCAATCATTCGTCCCTTTATTTCTACGGAAGCCAAACTGGGTATCTGACAACAAACCGTTCGTCTCGACCCAAGTGTCGAGACGTTGAAGAATAATTTTTTCGAACAATTTTCTGACGCAATACAACATTGCAATGGGTCTATATGAGTTGTGATTGGAAGCTGGTTTCCCCAGCTTTTGAATGGCGATAACTTTCAGTTGCCTCCAATCAGGTGGAACAATATTTTGCTCAAGGAACTTGTTGAACAATTCCAACAAACGTCTTTTTGCAAGATCGGGCAGATTCTTCACCAAGTTGAATTTAATTCTGTCCAACCCAGGAGCGTTATTGTTACAAGACATGAGTGCTATGGAAAATTCCATCATTGAAAAGGGGATATCAATTCCTCACTCTCATTTCCTACGTTACGATTCCGTTACGGGGGGAGCTCTTCCATTGAAGTTAGGACACTTGAAATATTACTTTGGTATTTAATCCAGTCAATATGTTTTGTCAAGTCATATGGAATATTAACTGAATTAGCAATGCCTTTGTTACTGCTAATTGAAATGATGCTTGGTAAATGATCGCTACCGTGTAAGTCAGGAAATACTTTCCAGGTGCAATCTAGCGGAATCATTGTAAACGGAACCCCACATCATTCCGTGCGAATTGAAATCTCCCGGAATCAATCGTGGAGCAGGGAGGGCTTCGAACATTTCATTAAGCTGTCGTTATCCAACTTAAGCTCTAGGAGGAATATATACCGAAGCAATGCAAATGTCCTTTCCTTCAATGTTTATTTGACAAGCAACAACTTCTATACTAGAAGTCGAAGGAATGTTTAATCTATAAAAGGAATAACATGTCTTAATTCCTAAAAGCACTTCGCCATACTTTCGAGACGTACAATGTTGAAGTCATTAAAATATAAGGCTATGTTTGATGTAAGCCATGTTTCGCACAAAGCAAACAGCTCACATTTTTTACTATGCAACAAAACTTTAAATGAATCAAGTTTTGGCATGATGCTTCGACAATTCCACTGCAGGACAGTGATTGAATCATTTGCGGCGGATGATATATTATCCATCAAATGATACAAAACCTGAGGAAGCTGGCCATTGAGCTGATAACAGTTTCAAAAAAGTTCTAGCTATTAGAAGGAATGCCGTTATGATGGTCTATAGAGCTTCAGAAATATTGAATGCTGCGAAAATCCATTCTACAATTTCCGAAAACTTCAGTAATCCTGTTGGTGAATGTGAAACGGAGCCCACTGGATTATTGTCTTTTCTTGTGCTAGTTCCTGAATTGGTTTGTGAATTTGACAAACCAGGAGGCACAGTTTTTGGTTTCAAATTTGGCTTTTTAGATTTAACACGGGGATCTTTTTTGAAAATGTGGTTTTAGGTGTCTTTTTTGGTATTTTGTGGTTTGGTAATCTCCTCTTAACAGACCCTTGAGGAGTGACAAACGAGGTATCTTCACTATTTCCGTCAGAGTCAGATTCCTCTGGCTACGCTAGATTTGAAAAACCGTTTTCGGTTTCCAAAGGTGGGACGTAAATGGTCGTTTCAAGCATTTCTGCATATGTGCGCTTAGACCGTGCTTTTAAAGAAAGCTTCATTTTGTCTTTACGCAACTTAAATGCAGCGCACACTGAAAGATCATCATGAGGACTCTCCCCACAATAAACACATTTTCCAATATCTTTATCTCAAAGATTATCCTTATGAGGACCATGACATTTGTTACATTTGGACTTATGACTACAATAAGTAGCTGTATGCCCGAATTTTTTACAGTTCGTGCAATTCATAATATGCGGTACGAAAAGCCGAACAGGAAAACGAATTTTATCGATATAGACAACGCAGATCCGGCGAATGTTACTCGAAACGAATCTGCGGGACGATAAGACTTAATTCCATCGACATTAGATGCTGAGTACAATTGCTTGCACTCGAGTATCTTAACTCCCTCAAGCATGGAGTTTTTAAAACGACCAACTCCATTTTTAAGTAAATCATCGGCTGTCAGACTTGCTTCAGTCATAACACCGTCAATTTCCACCTCTTATGAACTATGTAGGCACAAAACAGAAGCATCTATAAAACAAAAATAACTGATCTGAAGGAGCAAACAGTGGACTGAGAAATCGCAACTTGTAATTGAGAACTCAACTTATATTCTAACAATACAAAATATCTTATTATTCATAATAATTTTCAATTTATACAAAACATTTGAATTATAAGCCTGTATTGTAGAATTCTGATATTTCCATGATAATTACATAAAACTTTTTCATTATTATACAATAAAATTCTCCCTGGACAATAATCTCAGAACAGCAATTCTGTCTTATTCTTGAACCCATAAAAAAAGAAACATTTTCATCTTGTCATTCGGTTTCACGAATGATCCAGATCGCCATTCCCTTCTCGTCCGCAATTCACTGCTCATCAAATTGCACTAAACCTATCATCAGCGCCGTTCACTCTCACTTTCGCGCGGTGGTGGAAAGGCCAAAACACCAAGTGGCGCGCTTTGCAAGATCGGTTCCCCTTTGACAAGGGATGCATTTCAGAAGAACAACCGAACCAACCATTCATGCTCCAGTTTGTCGGGCTCTACTGGTCCCGGTTCGTTCGCGCGCCTTATTCTTGTTCTCATACCTGCTCCGGCGAACCCCGAACGGCAAACGGAGCTAGCTAGCTGCTGGCGGTGACGATCATCATCAGCATCATTATCGTCATCATGACGGCTTATGGCACCGGGAGTTCACCGGTAAACACGGTGCATAAAATCGCGGCTTCATAAACGCTTTTCTCGCCGGTCGTCGGCTGCTTTGCTTTGCTTTACCTTTGCTTTGTTCTATGGCTTGTTCCGCGAACGGCACTTGGCTCTCAGGCAGCAGCAGCATTATTTTTTATTCACTCTTTAATTTTTCATCCACTTCCTCGAGAGTTGTAAAAATAGCGTGGTTCCAAGTGCGGCCGAGCGGAATGAAGTCAAAGGAAGCTGCACGGGTAAAGGCAAAATCAAGAACACCGTACACTTGGAGTGCATTCTGACCGGGACCGGGAGTAAGAATAGGCTCGGCAATTTGGTTGCACTGAATATCGGAGCATTATTTAGCCTTCCTGAAGCTCGTTATAATACGGGACTTCTTTCAAGACGCCTCACAGGGAATCGAACTGCCAGTGGAGGAGAAAAAAAACACACACACATATTCTGCTAACGCTGCTAACTCCGCTCGGATGCTATCAAAAAATTGGTGTTCCATTGAAGAAAAGGAAAAAAAAGGATTTGCTAGCGTCGGCAGTCCGGGACGAGGCAAACT
Source organism: Malaya genurostris (assembly GCF_030247185.1). Taxonomy (NCBI): domain Eukaryota; kingdom Metazoa; phylum Arthropoda; class Insecta; order Diptera; family Culicidae; genus Malaya; species Malaya genurostris. Next base: position 90,515,786 of record NC_080571.1, on the reverse strand, counting down.
ACAAAAGCGTCCGTAAGCTCGTCCCGAAGTTCAATCAACGTAACTCATTAACCGGCGAGAGCTCGTTAGAAAGTTATGTTGCATTAGAACACTTATCCGCCTCTACTGCCGAGCAACAAATAGAAAATAAAATAAAAGCCAGAGAGAGAGAGAGAGAAATATAGAAAGAGTGCAGGTGTGGGTGAGTTTTGATTGGAAAATCGTGCGCCAACAATAGGGCTCAGTCAGCCAGACAAAGTAAACGAAGTGCCTTCTAATTTGAACCGGGTTGCGCCTGCCGGAAGAGGCTCCCATCACGAATTGAACGGTGCGGTCCTATGCGGCTGAGATTGGTGACTGATAGTGAGTTATGAGTGGGCGAACAGCAGCAGCAGCAGCAACAGTCAACCCCACTTTCGCTACGACCGTGGCGAGGATCACGATTGTTGACTGGATAGGTTTTCTACAGCAGAATAATGATTTCAAGATGACACTGTTGCCAATTACGTGCGAATTGAATGAGTGATGTTGGAAATCGATTTTGAACATAGAAAAATAAAATTCGTTTTCAAACGGCGGTCGAAACTTTGAAAAAATTGCAGATCGTGTGGTTTTCACCTTAAATGCATCTCTCGGCTGGATGAAATTATATTTAAGAGGCGAGTAGGGTCAAACACTTTTAGTAAAACATCTAAGAATATTTTGTCAAATTTTCAAGCCTATCGGAACAAAACTCTGGAAATTATGGGTCTTTATCTTTGCTTATCTCATATTGCGAAGATGCAACAGCACAGGTCCACGAGTTCTGCTTCGGGGGACTTGAAAATTTGACAAAACATTCATGGAATGTTTTAGTATAACAAATTGCCAGAAAAAATATGATTTTTCAAAAGCGTTAGTTCATACGCGCCCCCTAGAAAAATAAATTGTTTCCTTCGATTTTATGGACAATAAACTTTAAACTCGTTTTTCTCGAAAGCACGTTTTAAAAGTACGTGTCCATCGTCATTTAAAAAATACTTCATCAATTATTTTCAAATTTTGCGCACACTTTCTACCAGAGGTGGAAATAAGCCCATTTTGCGCACGAGAATGTGAATCAAGATTTCTGATTGTTAATCAAAAAACCGAACACCGTGAACTAAGAAATTGGATAACAAAACTAAAATTGAGATTATATTTTTTAAATTGTGTTAATTGTATATTACACAGAGTAGCAGCAGACCTTATGCGCTCTTTTTATTGCACTGAGACAAATTTGTTCTTATTCTCAGAAGACAACCATGCGCATGCGAAGAGCTGCTCTCACAAAAACTCGTGAATGTACAACGCTTCGTTCGCTCTCGGCGCATTTAGCCAAGAACAAGGAACGAGTGCTCTAGTTTAATAACATTTATACAATTTTGTAAAAATATTAAACCCTATATTTTTCGGCAGTTGTGTTTTCTGATACTTGTTTAATTACTTTCCTTGGTGTACGACACAATTGTTAATAATTTGGTTTTCAAAAGCGGGAAAAAGTATCTGTGACTATTCAATCATTCTATAGCTTTTTTATCTACTTTTTGAAATTCCTTGTGCGATGTTGCTCACCTTTAGATTTATTTAAAATTGTTTGCTTGGTCATACATAAAAACTATTCAAATACGATCTAGAATCAAACTTTGTACAACTTTGCTTCCGCCGTTTTCCGATAGGTGGCTGTACCGGCTGACGCTGGTCAAAATACATAGATGATAATGCCTTTGAAGTGAATGTGTACAGTACCTAACGAATTGTCATCGCCGTTTCAGTGACAGTTGTTCTTGTTTTCGTATTATTCACGCTCGAGAATGTTTGTTTATGTGCCTAACTCTCGCCATTTGCGGGAAGTTTTACTTTTCTGTTAAAATTCGAAAACCCCTTCTTAATCCACCTAATGGTGTGATAATGCCTTTCTCTTCTTTCATAACAGTCTCATGAAAATATATTTCATACTTTTATAAAATAATTTTCGATACTAATTTTGTCACCAATTGATTCAGATAGATTCGAGTAGTTCACAAAAGCATGCTTCAGTGTTTATGTCACACAGTCAGCATCATTTTTCCAAACTAGTGCTTGACATTTGCGTTGCCTATTTGTAATCAGTGATGCTAATCTAAAAAAAGTCTTCTAGTGGAATTTTCATATATCTTGAAAAATCACCATAGGGGGGAGTACATGAAATTTTCGAAATCGAAAAAAAAATTTTGGTGCCAAAAGGCTTAGAATTGCATGAAACGTCGAGATTTAGTGTCATCTCGAAAAAAAATTTTTTGGAAATGTCGACTTTTTGGGACTTAGAAAAAATATGAAAATTTTTCCCAGAAAGTTGATTTTTTCAAAAAAATTTCTTTTTGAGGGGACACTAAATTTCGATGTTTCATGCAGTTTTAAGAGTTTCGGCATCAAAAAAAAATTTCGATTTTGGAAATTTCATGTGCTCCCCCCTATGGTGCTTTTACAAGATCGAAAATTGTCAAACCTTTACCACCGGGCAGCACCCCTTAAGGAGAAATGTAGCGGAATGCGAAAATCGCGTTTTTGATCAATTATTCAAAAATTAGATCGATTTTCGAAAAACCAAAAACACTTAAGTTTTCGAAATCAAATTTATGATAACTAAGTATTCTTAGAATTTTGAAATTTTGCTTTGCCGAGCCGTAATTGGTTTTTGAAATGTATAAACGGTTATTGTTCCGTTTCACGGGGATGATTTTAGAATTGAAAATAAGTGTTTGTAGCAGAATTTCACAAAGAATCTGAAAATGCAACTCAAAATTATAAAATATTAGCTAAAACAACCGAAATTTGAAAAAGTTTACATAAACTTTTCCGCATTTTTTTTATTGCTTGCGCGCTGCTGTTTCGTATTGAGGTGGTGTGAGAAATGCACGGTGAGCACGGTGGCATTATATCGTGAGCAAAAATTATATATAAAATAATGACGCGAATTTATGCACCATTGGGTTTTATGTTGAAATAAAAACGAGTTGAATACAATAAAATGAGTATTGTAAGAAATCGTTTATTTTCTAAGTAACTGTCATTTATAATGCTAATAATGTCCAATTCTGTTGAGTTCAATGCATTGATGTTGTTGAAGCAATAAAGCTTGGCTGTGTAATATCGTATAACAGGTATTATTTTATATTGTAGCAATTTTTATAGCAAAACTATAACTTCATCATTGACAAGCTACTGAATGAAATGAATACAAGCCAAGTATTATCGTTCATTAACCTGTGATACAAACAATGTGATAAAAATTGAGAGTCAGCTTCGAGCCAGTCAGCATGGAAAACTTATTGGAATTCATTGGTTTTTCAATTATTATGAATACAATGAATCAACTCTTGATTTTCCTTTCAAAATCGATTGAATAATAATGAACCACGAAATAACTTTATATTTAATTTCGTGCCCCAAATATGTGCTTGAGAAAAGATTCACTAAATAATTTTATCTGCATGGTAAGATGAACTCATGCAAGTCATGTAAATACTTTTACGTAAATTCTATCTCATCGGCGAGAAGGGCCTGGTGAACTACTGCAAAGATATCGAAAATACTTTAATGTTATCTCGTCTTCAATCGTTCTTTTGAAGGAGAATCCATGCTTGCTACTAAACTCAGGCATATGGTTAGCAAGTTGGTCAATACATATACATATAGCCTCATGTTAGTCATTCATAATTACTCATGATTTATAGCTCTAGTGTAAGAGTAATCACTAACAATAACGATTGAATTAGCATATATTCAAAGTGTGAAGGATTCAAAAATCCATTATGTCCAGTCTTTTTCACAAGCCAATATAACGAGAGGTAAACCCACTGCGCTCAATCATTGAAAAAAGCTCTTGTTTCTATGTGTCCGTTTTTCTTGGTATGCTTTGTGCGACGGTTCGTTCAACTGAAGCGGATAAAATTTTGCGCGCATTTTATGACGCTACATTTCACCTTAAGCATGTCCCATTTAGGTCAAATTTTGCAAGAAGGCTTTTTTCGAGGAGCTTAAACATTTAAGCACTAGAACATAACGAAAATAGAGGTGATCCCAACATTTTAGCACCCTTTTATATATATATATATATATATATATATATATATATATATATATATATATATATATATATATATATATATATATATATATATATATATATATATATATATATATATATATATATATATATATATATATATATATATATATATATATATATATATATATATATATATATATATATATATATATATATAAGAACGGTAAAAATCAACGTGTTTTGTCGGTTACGTCACTTATACAATCATATCTCCGCAACCAAAAGTCACAGCCATTTGATCTTCGAACTTGATCAATAGCCCGACAGTAGCTTTCAAACGAGTTCAAGTTTGTTAAAATCGGATCAGCCATCTCTGAGAACATTGAGCGCGTTCAAATACAACGCTTTTTGTCGGTTACGTCACTTATACAATCATATCTCCGGAACCAAAAGTCACAGCCATTTGATATTCGAACTTAATCAATGGTCCGACAGTAGCTTTCAAACGAGCCCAAGTTTGTTAAAATCGGTTCAGTCATCTCTAAGAAAATTGAGCGCGTTCAAATACAACGCTTTTTGTCGGTTACGTCACTTATACAATCATATCTCCAGAACCAAAAGTCACGACAGTAGCTTTCAAACGAGTCCAAGTTTGTTAAAATCGGATCAGCCATCTCTGAGAAAATTGAGCGCGTTCAAATACAACGCTTTTTGTCGGTTACGTCACTTATACAATCATATCTCCAGAACCAAAAGTCACGACAGTAGCTTTCAAACGAGTCCAAGTTTGTTAAAATCGGTTCAGCCATCTCTGAGAAAATTGGGCGCGTTCAGATTCATGATGATTCAGAAAGAAGGAAACTGGGTGCCGTACGAGTTGAAACCGAGGGACATCGAGCGCCGTCTATTAGTATGCGAGCAACTGCTTCAAAGACAAATCGTAAGGGGTTTTTACATCGAATCGTAACCGGTGATGAAAAATGGGATCGATACGATAATCCTAAAAGCAGAAAATCATGTGAAAAGCCCGGGCATGCTACTTCATCAAAGGCAAAACCGAATATTCACGGCGCCAAGGTTATGATTTGTATTTGGTGTGATCAGCTCGGTGTGATTTACTACGAGCTCTTAAAACCGGATGAAACCATCACAGGAGATCGCTACCGAACGCAACTGATGCGCCTTAGTCGCGCGCTAAACAAAAAGTGGCCATAATATCAAGAGCGACATGACAAAGTCATCATCCAACACGACAATGCTCGGCCTCATGTCGCAAAAGTGGTCAAAAAGTACCTGGAAACGATGAAATGGGAAGTCTTGCCCCACCCGCCGTATTCCCCAGATGTCGCCCCTTCTGACTTCCACCTATTCCGTTCTATGGCACACGGCCTGGCAGATCAACATTTTCAATCCTTCGAAGAGGACTCCTTTTTTCTAGCCGGGATCCGAAAATTGCCGGAAAGATGGGAGAAAGTTTTCGCTAGCGAGGGACAATACTTTGAATAATACAATACATAGACTTTTTCGCAATAAAGTTTTTAATTTTGGAAAAAGCTGCGTTAGTAACTTCAATTATATTAAACTACTTTTCGAACCTGATAATATCGAAAGTTTGTAACTTTTCACACTTGAATGAATTTTCCGATTCCGAAAAATATTTTAATAGATATATAATATATTGGGGGCATTCCACGCAAAATCAGGCACCCAATTTTTTTTCATGTAACTATTTTTTTTTCGGTAAAGAGCTCGAAAATATTCGACACGTATTTTTTTATTTCAATATGGTACGTGGAATTTTCGAGATATGATTTTTTGAAATATCGTGTTTTCAAAAAAGAGCCTTTTTTCAACAGTCTAATAAAGATACAAAAAATCGCCTAAGACATGAAATGTGCGTCTTTTCCTTAGCTTTCAAATAATTCCATAAAAAAATCTTTAAAGTTAATGAAAAAAGGTAAAAATTAATAAACTAATAAAAATTTTCAAAAATTGCACTGCGGTACGCTCCGCGCGTGCGGGTCGCAATTGAAAAATTCACTGCTCCGAAAGTATTGATCTCTGCACTCTGAAACTTTGCCAAGATTGAGCTAAACCCCTATGGCTTCTTTTTTCAACAAAACTTCCAAGGTTCTTTTATGGAATCGCTTATTTGAAAGCTAAGGAAAAGACGCACATTTCAAGTCTTGGACGAATTTTTGTACCTTTATTAGATTTTTCAGTATAGGCTATTGAAAAAAGGCTCTTTTTTGAAAACGCGAAATTTCAAAAAATCATAAAATCGATAATTCCTCGTACCATATTGAAAAAAAAAATACGTGTCGAATATTTTCGAGTTCTGTACCGAAAAAAAAAATAGTTATGATGAAAAAAAATTTTTTTTGTGGCTAATTTTGCGTGGAATGCCCCGTAGATATAAAAAAAACTTGAAGAGTTTCGACGAGAAGTTGCACTTATTAGCTATTCATATAACGCTCAATCACTTTTTGAAATCTGCTATGTTCCAAACAGTATCACACACAGTTTTGTTTTTTAAAAAGCTTTAAAAATAAGTGTTTCATTTATGTCTATTCATGTTAACCTGAATATGTGTATTAGGCCGCAGAAAACTTTTTTGTTGTTGTTGCTCATTTGAATCCCGATGTAAGAAATTAAAACTATAGTGGTCTATACCTCCAAAATGGAACTGGTATCGATCGATTTTCACGAACTTAGATTCAAAGTTTGAATGGTGCGTTTAAGTTGTTGTAGCAAAATCCTGCACTCCTGTTACTTCTGTGTATGATATTCAAGCTAAATAGGGTAATATTAATCAGCTGCTTAGCACGCACAAAGATTGGACATGTTTTTCTTATTATTATTATTATTATTCATCGCAGCATGTATTAGCTGTTTTTATTGACGACATTACTCCACTACGACGGTATTGCTGAATAAATACATTACGACGCATGATATCGGATAATCCATATCCGATCAAATTGAGTGATAATCAGCTTTGACGTTAACGTCACTTATACCATTATATCACCGGAACGACGGCCATTTTTACTTCAAACCTGTTTAATGAACACAGAGTAGCATTAAAACGAGCCTTACTTTGTTGAAATGTTGATTCCGAATCAGACAGTGATATTGATAACGATGAAGACATTTTTAAATTCTAAGTAAAACCCAAATTTATCTTATCAAAAAAATTTGTTTCAACATTTATTATAATATCTTCATAAAATATGTGATATGAAAAGATAATACTGACTATTTTTATTTACTATGAATTCCCTACTTTCTACACATAAACTGCCCAAAGCCTACGTCCCTTTTTTCGTTTTTTGTTACTTTGTGGAGGTTTTACAACTACAAAATGACGATTTTTTTCGTTGAAAATCGCCGGTTTGACTTTGAACAACCGCCAAAAATTCAAAAAATATCAAACAAAAACGTAGAAGTCTAGAAAAACATCTACAACTCTGATTAATAGCTCTTAGTTTGAAGTGGTTGTAACTAACTAGGAATATAATTACAAGGTCAACGTTGAGTAGACGGCTAGGTCAACGATGCATGGGAGATGTGCATAGTTTTGTTTGAGTAAGCTGATTCTGTTGTCAACATCAACTTTCCAGACGATGGCGTCGAAAAAAGCTAATCTGATGGTTGAAAAAGACTCTCGAACTGTTACATATGATTACATTTTCCGCACGATAAAATTTTAATAATGTAATCCTGCTATGATTGGTACACTGTTCATGTGAAAAGAATAATTTCGCATGGCAATTTTCAAGACAATCGTCCCAAAATTCATGAAGAAGTTATTAAAAGAACGTTTATTTTAAGAAACATATTACCATAAGATAGAGAAATCGTTTGAATAGCAGGATCACATCAGTATTGACATCTAGGAAGTAGCTGAATAAAAAGATAGGATAAGTGAGACTTGAAGCAGAAGTATTTTTGAATGCGAAAACCGAAAAAAAAAACATTGGGTGCGAAAACCGCACTCGGCTTTGGAAATGTAAAAATCGCTCAAAAATACCTCGCAAATATACTTAGCAAATTCTTTCGAAATAAACATTTTTGTCCAGTTTTTGGTTTCAAAAGAACTAGTCCTACTCTTACTCTTACTCTTACTCTTACTCTTACTCTTACTCTTACTCTTACTCTTACTCTTACTCTTACTCTTACTCTTACTCTTACTCTTACTCTTACTCTTACTCTTACTCTTACTCTTACTCTTACTCTTACTCTTACTCTTACTCTTACTCTTACTCTTACTCTTACTCTTACTCTTACTCTTACTCTTACTCTTACTCTTACTCTTACTCTTACTCTTACTCTTACTCTTACTCTTACTCTTACTCTTACTCTTACTCTTACTCTTACTCTTACTCTTACTCTTACTCTTACTCTTACTCTTACTCTTACTCTTACTCTTGCTCTTACTCTTACTCTTACTCTTACTCTTACTCTTACTCTTACTCTTACTCTTACTCTTACTCTTACTCTTACTCTTTTATATATCTTACAATATTTTTATGGTGAACTTGTTATAACAACAAACTTTTGAAGATAACTTGATTTGTGTTTTTTTTCAAATGTAGAAGATGCTGCTAAAACAATATAAAAGCATTTGCAAAGTTTCAAGTTTCGAATTTTCTTTTAAATACTTGAACATCATTTTACAGTTTAAATGAAATAAATTTGTTATAACTAACTTTTCTCTAGATCGTTTTGAATATGTTTTAAAGAACTCACGATTTAGTACAATTGTATTTTCATCTATTCTGTACTCTGTACTTCTGTATCTTATTATTACAAACCGCTACAAACATTTTCACTTCACTATAAAATTTATTATCAATCTCCGGCGAACGAGGTTAAAGCCGAGTATAAATAAGTTATATAAAAAAATATTATAAATCTTGAATTTTTTTTCCAAATAAATAACAATAAATTTTTGCGTGAATTCTCAAAATAACGACCTATTTGTTTAGTTCCAGAAATCGATGAGTCTCCCAAGCAATTATTCGCAGGTCAGTTACTATGAGAGTCTGTAATCTGTCAATCCAATGGAGACGACAAAAACTCGACAGAAATTGAAACCAAAAATGTAACTTCCTATAATTCGATATTGAATAACAAAGGAACCTCAACGGAATCTGTAGTGATGATTAACTGATTCGTTGCACTTGTTCGAAGTCATCAACACTAAGATTGCCGCCATCGAAATTTAAGTCCGCTCGGCACAACTTCACGGTCCAACATGCGTGGCGTTAATTGACAGCGGATGATGATGACGACTCGTCGTGGCGTCCCTTCTGTGTTCTGGCTGTCGAACGACCCTGGTTTCAGATTCATATGGATTATTGGAAGCATTGGATTGTGGACAGCCGGTTAGGGTGACCAACCGTTCTCATTTTACAATATTAAAATTCATACCCTGATCGCTGATCACCTTGTCAAGTGGCTCTCTTGGGTGACTGTCATCCTGCAACTTACAAATGAACCCATTAGGATGTCTTTCCATCCAATATTGAAGGAAATGCTCACGGATCGAAATCGGCAGCCGTGAACGTTGTCGCTGGTGTCGTGATTTTTTATTTTCGACAATTTTTTGACCGCTTGAATAATGGGAAACATATGTTGGCCAGAGTGACTGAGCGATAAATTATGGCAGTGCTCTTGAAAAAAATAAGACGACGATGATCGTGTTGTCTTGCGGTTCCCTGCGTCGGTCTCTAGCATAGGACAAACAAAGGCACTTTGTGAGATTTTCCAGAGATTAACCGGAGAAAATCGCGCTTGTTGTCACGTTAGAGTGACAGTGCACGGGAAGGGGAACAGCGCCGCCGCCGCCGGACCAAAGTGGAATAATCATCCGAAGAAGTGTGCAAGCCGTTCGAAAATGTCCAAAATATGACTCGAACATTAGCGTGGAACCTGCTGTACGCGGTGATGTCCGTGGGCAGGAGGTGGAGAAAGAGTTGAAGTACAGCAGCTCTCCTTTGCAACGGAATGCCACACATGTGAGACACATTTGATGCAACTGGATGTTCCACCAAATATTTTTATCCTCTGCGTTGAGTGCAGGAAATGTAATGTAGACGATGTACATGATTTTTTTTTCTCTTTATTTTTGGTTTCATATTCCACAGAACCACTTTTTTTTCGAAACAGCTACCGTCAGTTTGACGCGATGTCACCTCAGTAGGAATATAATTGCCCCTCTGGATGCAACCATAATTGTTTCTGTAGTTTAGGTAGACTGCAAGCGAACTCTTTAAAAAGAAAACCAGAATGAGGCATATGAGGGACATCCAAAACCGTCACATGTAGGCATTGAGAAAAATCGATCTTTGTGGGTACGTGTGTACAGGGTCCGGCACTCGAAGTGTAACCAATTAAAAAGGCCATAAATTCAGTTTGGAAAATTACTTTTACTTAATTCAAAGTACAAAATGTGTAAAAATAATACAAAATTCAGAATCAATTCACTTTTGCTCGATATGACCACCTTTTGCCTTGACTATGGCCTTGAGACGGTCAAAAAACGAATCGCAAGTTGCCGAATGTGACTTGCAGGTATTTTGGCCCACTCGCGGGCAACAACTTTTTTCAGCGCCTCGAGACTGGTGTATCTTTTAGTTCGGACTTTGCTCTCCAAAATGGCCCAAAGAGAATAATCCATTGGATTCGCATCTGGTGAATTCGAGAGCCATTGTGTGGACGTGATGAAGTTCGGAACGTTGTTTTTCAGCCATTCTTGGTTCACTCGAGCTTTGTGAGACGGTGCCGAGTCCTGCTGAAACGTCCATGGTCTGCCACCGAAATGTTTGTCTGCCCACGGCTTCAAAGCAACCTCCAGAATACTTTCCCGATAATATGTCGCATTTACCTTGACGCCAGGCTCGATGAAAACGATTGGAGAGCGCCCATCTGCGGTTACAGCGGCCCAAACCATTATCTGTTGCGGGTGCTGCCTCCTGGTGGCCAATCGATGACTCAAATTCTCGTATGAACGGTCGGTCAAGTAAACCCTATCGTTTTGAGAGTTTACGAATTGCTCAATTGGAAAAATTTTCTAGTCAGAAAATACAATGTTCGGAAATTGACCGCTTTCGGCCAAACGAAGCAACTCCTTCGCTCTCTCAAGTCAAGATTTTTTTTCGCGTTCACTTTTGGCAAAATGCTTTCTTGCGCTTGTAAACAATACAACTCCGAACTGTCATTTAGCAAATATCTAGAGAGCTGATGCCCGTGCGTCAGCTGCGCGAGCGATCTGAAGTAGGTTACACTTCGAGTGCCGGACCCTGTAGTGTTACGAACCTAATACCATCTCCTGGATCTGAGTGAGATATGAGAATTTAAGAATGTCACGTTAGTAAATTAATTTACTTTTTTGGAACATTTTTGTGTCACTAAAAGCGCAAAACTATACGCAAAATGGTTGATATCAACTAACTAGTAGAAATATAAAATCTACGTGTTATAAACAATCTGAATTCCGCTTCAAAAATTTGCTAATTTTGCACAGAAAATATACACAAATAATCTTTGTCGGGGCTAAAACTAAATGCATAAGATTAAACACTTTACGAATTGTTAGGCAGTCAGTCTGATATTTCTAAGTAAATGCATATAAGTAATGTTGTCAAGTTTCTAAATTGATATACATTAGGCTGAACGAATTATAAAGGTCATTTTGGTTTTGGTACCTCGTGGGTACCGATTTGTGCAGAAGTGCACATGACTGTTTTGATAATTTTACGTTTCGCATTCAGCTCATCAGTGCATTAGCAGATTATGTTGACTGCTAATGCCACCTCGCGGATCAACATAATTATAAAGGCTTAAGCCCTTGAGCTGAGCGAGTTGCAAGTGTATTTGTTTGGTATATTTCAGTTCATCGACCATTTGATATTGTCTCAGGAAATAAGCTTCCTATGTATTACAAACGATGGAGCCACCAGTAAATTTTGGACTGGAATGCCAAGTTTTATGTGTCATATTGAAGGTTTGATCATCGGTCAAAAAGGGTACATTCTTATGTTCATGTAAATTATACAAAAATTAAGTCTAAGAAGAAGTTGTAGAAAATCGATTGGACACTTTAAAAACTAAAAACTAGAACAAAGGATTAAGCTTTTCAAAGAGGTGCAAAATCAACAAAAACATGAATATTGAAAAAATACTACAGTTCGAATTTTTATCAAATGTTATGTTTTTTTTGTGAAATGGGCAATTTCTGGGATTATATTTAACGTATTTCAAAATTTTAGGTTTTTGATAAAAACTAATGATTTAAACACTCGAATATTGTTTTACAGGTCCAATGCAATTCAATAGCTCATATTGAGCTTTCTCTTAGAAGTAGCCGTTCTCGAAATTAACGACACATTTCAACAAAAATCTAAGTTCTTTGAATTTCATGTCCAAACAGGGACACCGAGAAAACCACCTAAACATAGGTATAAAAAAAAGACATTGTAAGCATGGGAATATCATCGAATCAAGAGATTTTTGAATGCATTATTTTAACAAAATAATTCGCAAGCCGATTTTTGTTTTTTTTTGTTATGAAGAACGAAAAAACAATTTTGAATCTTTGAATTTCCTTCGAAATTTTTCTAATTGTCATGTTTTTCTGTACGCTCAATTTTCTTGGAGATGGCTTAGCCGATTTCAGCAAGCTCATTAGGTTCTCTTGAAAGCTACTATTGTATTGTGGATCAAATTCGTAGATAAAATGATAAATGAGACACTGACAATGGAAAAGCATTTTTAAATGACAGGAAAAAGATTTATTCAAGCAACTAGGTACATTATGAAGAGTTTGTTTTCAATAATTTTATGATCATTTACGGGTTAGCCAAATTTTGTGCTTGGGCACATAACCGTTTTTATTATTTTTACGGTTATGTGCCCTAGCACAAAATTTGGCTAACCCCTAAATGACCATACCTGCATCGGCCAGAAATAGTCGAAAACACGTTTTCGTTCGGCACGTCAGAAAAGACATTGCACTTCGTTCCAAAACAAAAAGTGTTCTGTAAGTAGCAGAAACTTTACGTCTGCTTAGCGGTTCAAATTGAACTGCCGAGTTTAGCACTAAGCAGTTCAATTTGAACTGTTCTGCACTGATGAGTCAAAGACGAAACGTAAAAATAATAATTTTATGATGACTAAAATGAAATAAAAGGTGATTTTTTTGAGGTTAGGATTTTCATGCATTAGTATTTGCTCAGATTTTTTGAGGTTATGATTTTCATGCATTATTATTTGCTCAGTATGCTCTGACATTTCATCATGAATAGACTTACTAACGAGCAACGCTTGCAAATCAGTGAATGGGCCCTAGAAAAGTTGGCAGAAAATCCGCTTTTTTATCGACAAATTTTGTTCAGCGATGAGGCTCATTTCTGGTTGAATGGCTACGTAAATAAGCAAAATTGCCGCATTTGGAGTGAAGAGCAACCAGAAGCCGTTCAAGAACTGCCCATGCATCCCGAAAAATGCACTGTTTGGTGTGGTTTGTACGCTGGTGGAATCATTGGACCGTATTTTTTCAAAGATGCTGTTGGACGCAACGTTACAGTGAATGGCGATCGCTATCGTTCGATGCTAACAAACTTTTTGTTGCCAAAAATGGAAGAACTGAACTTGGTTGACATGTGGTTTCAACAAGATGGCGCTACATGCCACACAGCTCGCGATTCTATGGCCATTTTGAGGGAAAACTTCGGAGAACAATTCATCTCAAGAAATGGACCGGTAAGTTGGCCACCAAGATCATGCGATTTGACGCCTTTATACTATTTTTTGTGGGGCTACGTCAAGTCTAAAGTCTACAGAAATAAGCCAGTAACTATTCCAGCTTTGGAAGACAACATTTCCGAAGAAATTCGGGCTATTCCGGCCGAAATGCTCGAAAAAGTTGCCCAAAATTGGACTTTCCGAATGGACCACCTAAGACGCAGCCGCGGTCAACATTTAAATGAAATTATCTTCAAAAAGTAAATGTCATGTACCAATCTAACGTTTAAAATAAAGAACCGATGAGATTTTGCAAATTTTATGCGTTTTATTGTTTAAAAAAGTTCTCAAGCTCTTAAAAAATCACCCTGTAGAACTAATAGTGTTTTCGGATGAACTGATCAGTGATTTTAATATTAGTTTTATTTTTTTATTATTTTACAACTCAAAATTAAACAGTAACCATAAAAATAACAAAAGATAATAGTTGCAGTATGCTATTCAACGGAGTAAAAACTCGATTATGTAGAGCAGAATCTTAAATTTCATCGCTTTTACAACTGGAACATCGCGCAGTATTTCATCGGATACTTCGTGAAGCTCCTCGAATAAGGTTCTAACGCTTGGCTCAGGCTCATCCGGTGATATTGGAAGATCCTCATCGAATCCGGAATCAAAACTTGAGCTGGAAGAATCCTATAGAGAGTAAAAGAACATAATCAAATATCATATAATGTAATGTAATGTGAAAATGTAATATTATTACATCGATCATTTGATGCGGCTCTGTGTCCGATTGATCTATTATCTTTTCTGTATGAACTCTGGTTGAAACAAAAAAAAGAATCAATAGAATCAGATCAAACTAGAACATTTTAAAGTAAGTAGATTTACCGAGTGCTTTCTGGAATCGGTTGCCAATAAATGAAACAATCATGTAGGCTGACTATCCAACCCCAACTCTTCTCGCTGCAATTAAGCAAATAAATAATCATTAACTAAATGACCAATATTAATATTTGCAAGTTATCGAAGTTGGATGATTCAATACAATTAATTTTACATCGCAAATATAAAACTAGATTTAAAGTTTGTTCAAACATTTGAAGTCAACTCGCAGTGGAGACAAACACTGAAATTCGCGACTGCTTGTTGATTGTCAATTGAATTGGTATCCGCAAACCGACATTTGAATGTTCGGGACCCGCATTGAAAACATATCTGATTGTTGATCAAAACTTTTAACCCCCGAGTTGGAAAACTATTCACTTTACTGTTTTTAATTTTTTTTTCCAAAATTTTAGTACTATATACAGAGATGTTCAGAGAGCTACAGAGAAATAATTGAATTCATCCAAGCAATCCTTTTTCACCTAGCTATGTAACACCAATGTCAAGGACCATAGTACAAAAAATCGTCGAATTTCAGTATGAAACACAGCTTGAACTTTTTTTACTAACTTAAAACATAAAGTATTCAGTAAAACTTTTAGTAAAATAATAAAACTAGTTACGATAAAATAGATTTAATTTTATTAAAAAAATTACAATAAAATTAACTTCTACAAACTAATTAATAGTTCCCGTTCTCGCATTACACTTTTGCTTGTCGGATTCTTTCGTGGCCCATGCATTACGGTTCTGTGTTCTTTCTGTTGTTCGACGTCCAGAATGTTGCTATCAGAAGTCATTCCGCTAGAAGTCAGTCTTCACTAGAAACCTACTGACCTGGAAGTCGTTCCGGTGATTTGTGGCCTAGAGAATGTACACCAGGATTCCTCACAGCCAATCATTCTTCCTCGAGACGCAAAGTGTTTTCGTCTTGGATAACACCCGAAGTTTCCCGCATAGAATACTCTGGGTCCGAACACTTATGCCTTCAGATCCAGTTTCTTGGCCAGATACCACAGATGAAGGCACAGTTCTAGCATCTATTCTGGTGTTACAATTGGAGGGAGCTGAATCAAATCAATTGGAACCGCTTACAGATCTGTGAATTGGAAAATAGAAGATACGACAGCTTAATGTTTCATCTAATCCACTTTCACTGCCAAGAACTAAGGTCAACGTTGCCCCGACAATATCCTTCAAAATAATTTGAAATTTTACTTAATTTGGAATCAATATTTACGATTCCTCGAATCGAAAAAATTAAGATTCTATGCTAATGCCTCACTGAAAAACGATTTTAGTAAGAACGGGTTCGATTCACATCCTTCCGAACAAGTTTCATACTTTCCATGCTACTAGTTCGATACGTACCCAGGAAAAATGTGAATCTAACCCAATAGAGTAACTTTTCATTCAAATAAACCTACCTCCAATCGGTAACAAAGCAGTGGGCAGCCATTAGAAAATGTTTCTTTGCTACACGATTGGTAGCACAGAAATCCTTCCGATACAATTCACCGTACGGGAACACCGTTTGCGAACCAGATATCTTCCTGAACACATTCACAGGAAGGTTAACGATCGCGTCCTGTCCGATGGTAACAGTATCCGTCACGAAAAAGCCGATAGCGGCCATTAGCGACACTAACGAAAGCGTCAGCAGATTTCGCATCTTGATCGCTTTGCTATCAAAAATGTTGAAGTTGTGAAAACTTTTATACGCGCAACGATTTTTCGCAAAGCGTTGCATTAGCTGCAGTAACGGCGTCAAGCGATGCCTGACTTTTGGGTGAATAGTGACAGAAACAAGTTCAACCGAAAGGATTTCCAAAATAGTTTAATTTGAATTCCGTGAAAATTTCAGGTCATCTCATACGGATTCGGCATGGGATCAACCTGAATGATTTAGGGGAAAAATGCCAAAGGAATACGTTGGACCTTCGCAATGTTCAATGAATCAACGAACGAAGGTTCAAAATTCGGGATGAACTTTTGCCATTTTTTGAAACAGATCATTCAACCGGGGCCATTTCTGCCGTTCAACGGATCAGTCAGACAGAGGTTAATTGTTGAGACATGCTTAAATATTAGCCATCAGAAGTTCATTCAATTGATGAAACTGCTATGGATTAGTTTGCATATAACGGGGTAGAAGTGATTTTGTACAGAGTTTACGAGAAACTTATATTAAATTTTGAAAATTACCAGTTAAATCAATCGGATTACTTTTGAGGCTGAGATAGATCTATTTCCGGTTTTGGGAAGCGTCGTATTTGCCATATACATCTGGAAAAAAGTGTAAATTTACGTTTTCTGAAACCGACGTATACGAACATAAAAATAATTCATTTTTCCAGTAGATGTAACACATTTTTAATGAAACATGGTCAAAACATGTAAATTTACTTATCTACTTCAAAGCGGTATTTCAATCATTATTGTAAAATTAAAATCATTCTAGTAAAATTGAGTAATTTTACGATTCATGTTCTTATTGATTGTGTCATATGTAGATTAGCGTCACATTTAACACAGTGGCTAAAAAGTCCCGGACCTAACAAAGAGAACACGATTTTTTTGGTTCAAAACTAACTTTATTCATCAAAGTAATCTCCATCAAGAGCAACGCCATCAGTTCGTGCTCGCATCTCATCCGACACAGTCGAAAATTGCTTAGCTCGAGACGACAGAAACAAAGACAATACAGTGTAGTGAACAATAGAGTGTACGAAATGGGCAAATACGAACCTGAAACTTGGACTTCAAGGCCAAATTCAATTTGTGTTGATTTCTACCTCTGCAAAGTTAGACCCGTAGCAATCGAAATTGAAATTTTACTTAAGGAACGAATGCACTTTAACGTTAATGATGTAAGTGAGATTCAACTAGGCGTGTGTACATTATGTTCAAACGTGAAAGAGATGCAATTGCATTTTCTTCGGTTAACAACGAGGTGCACAGTGTTGAACGATGTTAAATATAAAATCCCTGTGTACAAGGTGGACAATGCCATAGAAGTATGCGTGCGAGTAGTACGTATGCAACTACGTAAGGCAATTCCATCTTACATCATTTGTGGTCAAAATGGGATACATCCGTGTAAAACGCTGATTACAAGGCGCATCTACAGCAACTAGCAACGAGCCCAATACTGCGAATTACAAGGAAAACGAAGAGAAAATGGAATTCAACAACAATACCACCGATGCGGCAATGGATGGCGAGCCGATACACGAACAAAGTGCTCCTCAATCCTCGCAGGATGGAAATGGAAGCACCTCTCCCCCTAGAAAAAGAGTGACAACGAGATCCAATAATAAAAAAACATATTTCATCTAATAAAAATAGGGCTCAATAGGCCATGTAAAGCTTGTTCGCATATTGGTCTGAATAAAAAAAATTGTCAAAAAATGAGCAACGCAATCATTCTAGCGCCGCTTTATCAGGAATCAGAACAAATTGGCTCAAATGGCACGTTCCCCTTGATATTTGGAGATTTGTGCCTTGCCATCAATTTGTTTTTAGCATCATTTTCCCGATATATAAGAGGGAAGGATTGAAAGGAAATGGTAAGGGTTGGACTAGGAGGATGGGAAAAATTGACGACACAAAAACACATAAAAGCAGAAGTAAATTCTGCACCCCTAAGGGATGCTGAACAATCTGCTGAGGATCACATTTAGTGGAAGCAGAAGGAAATTCTGAACCTCTACGAGGTCCCGAACAGTCTGCTGTTAATAAAACCTCCAACCCCCGAGAGGATTTAGAGATCTTACAAAAGCGACACCATTCTCGGAAGAATGCAGAACGACTCGCAGTATGTACGAGCAGAAGTAAATTCGGCACCCCCCAAAGGATGCCAAACAATCTGCTAAACCCTATTTAAGGTGAATACAGAAGGGATTCATTCACTCCAGGAAGAACGATGAACCCTTCTGACTATAGCTCCTTACCCCATTGGGTGAGAAACGAGAGAATATCCTTCAATTTTAGCTCCGCATACACAGACTCAACCATGTATGGAGAACCAAAAACCCGGATACGTAGCTGCGTCAATGCGGGACAGTTACATATCAGATGATATGAAGTACCATAATCGCATTCACACAAATCACACGAATAATACTCAGCACGTTGAATAGTAGCCATGTGATAAGTGAGTTTGCAATGTCCAGTCAGAGCTCTGACCAGAATACTGCAATGATACTTGGAGAAATGCAGTAGACACTTTGACATTTTCAGATTTAAATCTGGTAGAAATGCTTTTGTCTGAGCGCAAGTTTGCAAGCTGCGCCAGTAAGACGGTATGCACAAGATAATGCTTCTTGTTTTAGGAACACATGTAGTGGTTTAATGCACAGTAGCGCCTCTAGAGCAGCATTAGGAGTTGTCGTGAATGCTCCTGTCATCGCCATTAAGACCATCCTTTGGAGATGATTTAGCTTCGACTGAACTGTCGCGACTTCTCCTTTCTGCCACCATACAAGACAACCTAAGACCTGCTAAAATTGGTCTAACGATAGTTGTGTAGATCCAATGAATATATCTGGGTTTGAGTCCCCATGATTTTCTAAAAGCTCGTCTGCATTGGCCGAAAGCCATGCAAGCTCCTTCAATCCTGAAGTCAATGTGAGCAGACCAATTCAGTTTTGAGTCAAGAATAACCCCGACGTATTTAACTTGATCGACCACAGTGACCTCTGAACCAAAGAACTGCAACGGACGAGCTCCTGTAATTATCCTACGATGAGTGAAAAGCACCATTGATGTTTTGCCCGGATTTACAGATAATCCAACCTGACAACACCATTGTTCAACAGATCGCAGGGCTTGCTGCATTAAATCAAAGAGAGTGTTAATGCTTATACCGGTCATCAATATATGATAATCGTCGGCAAAACCATAAGTCGAAAATCCAAGGTTATTAAGTTTCCTTAACAAACCATCACCGACTAGGTTCCATAAAAGTGGGGATAGTACACCACCTTGAGGACACCCACAGACACTCAGCTTTCTAATCTCTGCTTGCCGAAGCGATGAACAAAGAAGTCGATTGCTAAGCATTGCGTGTATCCAGTAAGGGAAAAACCCAAGATATTCCGTTCACGACTGCAATGTTTAACCTCCTGCAGCCATTCAGCCATCGGTACGGAAATACACCTTGACTTAGGAGTTCCTATTTTTGTGGCCTTTTACGACATGGAACAGGAAACCAGTGGATCAATTCTTGGTAAAAAATAATTCCGCCGGATGCCACACGGCTTACCTGTTTGGTGGACTTATACCATCGGTACAGGTGGACCGTAGCGTTATTCTTAGCCAGTTGGGAAACCGCTACCGACACTACACGGCTATCTAGGCTGCTCAGAGAGGGAAAGTTGACATTGATGGTCAACTTCCATGGATGGCCGAGCAGCCTGTGTACAAGGTGGACAATGCCATAGAAGTATGCGTGCGAGTAGTACGTATGCAACTACGTAAGGCAATTCCATCTTACATCATTTGTGGTCAAAATGGGATACATCCGTGTAAAACGCTGATTACAAGGCGCATCTACAGCAACTAGCAACGAGCCCAATACTGCGAATTACAAGGAAAACGAAGAGAAAATGGAATTCAACAACAATACCACCGATGCGGCAATGGATGGCGAGCCGATACACGAACAAAGTGCTCCTCAATCCTCGCAGGATAGAAATGGAAGCACCTCTCCCCCTAGAAAAAGAGTGACAACGAGATCCAATAATAAAAAAACATATTTCATCTAATAAAAATAGGGCTCAATAGGCCATGTAAAGCTTGTTCGCATATTGGTCTGAATAAAAAAAATTGTCAAAAAATGAGCAACGCAATCATTCTAGCGCCGCTTTAACATATCAATACCACTTTTGTAGAACGATTTATCTGTTGCTTAGCAAAAGACCTCAGTTTCAGCGATAACCTCTTCATTCGTGTGAAATTTCTTACCAGCAAGCATATTTTACTACTGCGAGCAGCCAGTAGTCGCTGGGAGCCGAATCTGGCGAATATGGTAGATGTGGGAGCAGTTGTTTTGAATGACTTGTGACACGGTGCGATGTCTTGATGAAACAAAATATTTTTTTGTACCATATACGGTCGTTTCTTTGCAATCTTTCCCATCAAAAGCAGTGAAAAATTAAAACACGTAATTGCTTTTGATCCATTGTTCTGATAATACCAAAAGTAGCGTCACTATTAGCACAAACTAATGAATAGAACATCATAAAATTTTGACAGTTGTCTTTTAAAGGTTAGTATCAACTGAAAAAAATGTGACTGCAATAAAACTTTTCAGCCCATGTGATAAATTTCATATTTTTTTGCTGTGTATGAACGTTAATGAGAATGGTATCATTTCACAACTAAAAAAAAATGAACAGGTGTTTTTTAGAATATTTAGACGTTTTATATAGAATATAAAAAAGTCATTCGTGAAGTATAGTATTTTTTTACACATCAATGAATTTGTTCAATATTTTCTTGCGATTTTACTACTCTGAAACTGCAAAAGTTCATAGCGGCATTAGCATGTTATGGCAATTGTGTAAAACACAGTAAGTAGCGGTTCAATAACTTCGAAACGCAGCTCATTTAGATAATCATAAAGATTCAAATGAAAGATCTTATAATTCTATAAAACCTGTCGATGCACAGCCTGAATTGATAATGCCGGTAGAAACGAAACTTTTAGATTTTCGACCACAACTACAAATGACCTGCCAAATCATATACCTCTTGCGGAATTCGGACAGCTACAGCAGGTGGAAAAATGAATTCCTCGTGAGCTGAATACAACAGAGCCGCAAAGTAAGACCTGGAAATGAAATTTTACTTTCTAAATATGAACCAAGGGTTTTCTGCATTGGATCCTGACAGATTAGGAATTACAGAAGCAGAAAATGGGTTGATATTGGCCAATGAACGACAATAACTGAAAAACCTAATCGCATCTGAATGAAAACTATGCTGTGCATTTGATTGGACCAAAAAGGTGTCTTGCACTACAACTTTCTCAGCCCTGGGGAAGCTGTAAATACCAATCGCTATTGAAGGCAAAAGATGGAATTGAACTCAACTCGTAAAATGAATGCTCATCACCCTGTAAACAATGGGAAAGTCATTCTGCAGCACGACAACGCCCGCGCACAACACCCGTGCAAAAGCAGTCCAAAATATCATTTTGGAAATTAGATGAAAACTTTTGCCCATCCCATTGTACTACCCGGACTTGGCTCCTTGCAGATATCACTTGTTTTTATCGATGTTTCATGCACTTGCTGAGCAGCACTTTACTAGTTATGAAGATGTGGAAAAATGGCTTCACGACTGTATCGCTTTGAAAAATGAAGTTTTTTCGACGTAATATTCGTAAGTTAGCGAAAAGATGAAAAAATACATATTTTTCGAAACAACTTCAACCTATTACCATAAATAAAATAAAATAAAATAAATAAAAAGTACATCCGTTTCTCACTTGAAGCGCTGCTAGTGTCACCGTACAGTGGGAAGTCTATGTTTACTTAATTTATGCTATTACTTACAATCAACATGTATTTCAATTCATCTGTAATGTCATTTTACAGGTTACTAAGATCATGATCCATCTCGCGAATTATTTTAACTTTTAGTTAAAATTTGACAGTTGAGCCGTAATTTTTTGTCGAATAGTTAAATTCAACTAAAACAGCGGCTGATTTCAAATATTGATGAATGGAAAGTTATTTGGATTTATTTTGCGCTGAGCTTTAAATGATATCAAGTGAGGTAACAATTGCAATACAGAGAACGTAAGCACTTTGAGAAAAATTACACGAGACACGACCGATCATAATGACATTAAAAAAGCAATTTTGAACTCTCTCATCAAAATTTTTAAATTTGCAAAATAGGCAAATAATTTGTGAAACACTAACGTTATTAATATATCATCGTCAACTGCGTTCAAGAAGTATTTATAATAATATTCTGTGTTTTTTTTTTGCAAAGTTCGGTTTCCGCTCGTAAATAGAGATTTCTGTTCACGGCCAGCGCAATCGCAACCTAATCTAATGTTCATCGAAAAATAATATATTTCTATCTTCAAATCACCTAGTCAAAAGCGTTTAAAATTAAGGTAATTCTGAGCTAGCTCTATAAGTAAAGCGTTTTCTGCAATCCATAGGGCTACCAATTTGCCGCTAGCTACTAGCTTCTTGCCGGGCTGCCGGGCCGCCGGGCCGCACATTTTTGAAACATTAGTAAATAGTGACAATCCAAAAATATTATGTAATTTAAGCATTACGACGTTTTTCAATCGTCAACAGTTTCATTGGTGTTCTGTTTCAGTTTTCCTCAACGCATCAAACAATCCTCCCCCGTTCACGAGCAAATTGTTTTTGCTTGCCGGGTGAATGAATAGCAACCGAATCGCTCACCGGGGAATCAAACTCAATAGCGAATTGCAATGCAGTGAACACCCACACAAACGAATACATATCTGACATACATCGCCGCACTGCACACACGCTAAATGTGGTAAATCTATTAGCAAACTACCGAGCTACAAACGCTTCAAATTTGGTTTAAAAAATCTATCGCCGAAAATTCTGAATTGGCCTCAAATACTCAAACGAACACGGTGTGCAGCAGATGGAATAAAAAGACATCCACACGCCACAAAAAGCAAGCTCCTAGCGAGCGAAATGCTACCTGCTTCGTTTGCGGCTGACTGCCGATTACAGTTTAAATTGTAGGATGGCGTATACTTATAGATACCCTTTTGTGCGAACGTTCATGCAATGCAGAAGGCAACGATACTTTTTCTTGCGTGACGTACACGCTGCCAAAAAATTACCTAATTTTAAGTACTTTTCACTCAATAGAGGGGTTGTGTGCAGGAAGCCAATTTTGGGTAAAATGGGTTTTACTTATTTTTGAGTAAAAGCATCAATAGTACTGATTAGGTAGAAACTACGCAAGCGATATAAAAATCAACTTGGGTAATTTGATTTCAGTTTTCGTTCGATGATTTGAAAAATAAAACGCAAACAATAAAGTCAACTATGAGTACTTTATTTATTTAATATTAATCTTTTTACATATTTCAACAATGTAACTATATCATTGAACTACCAAGGCTGTTCTATTCAGCTGCTGGAACTGCGCCGTTGAGCGATCGAACGCTCTCAATATCTTCCATCGCCTGAAATGATATTGCGGTTTAATTATTATTTCAAAAAGAAATTATACAAAGCTACTCACACTGCGATTGATGACAATCATTGAATTTTTCTCCCAAAACCGGCAATTTTACAAAATAATTTCACTCACTTCAAATCTGACCGATAGTTTCTGCAATGCAACACACAAAATTTTTTCACCCAACAGCAACTTATTGAAGTAAACTACACTGTTGAGTGAAAACTACTCAACTGATACAGTACTTTTCACCCAACAATTAAAAACATGCTTGATTACTTCATGTTAGGTGAATTTAAGTCAACCGTTGGGTTTTTTTTTGGCAGCGTGTAAATAATCCCTAAACCGAACGAAGCAGTTCTTTGAATAAGTATGAATAAAATTACACAAAAGAAATTTTTACTAAAAATATGAAATTAGAATTTTTAAGTGTCGGAAAATTATTATGGAGCTGTCAAAAATAATCATGCTTCCGAGCAGGGTTATTTTTGACAACTAATGAAAAACTGCTCGGTGGGTAGGGTGTAAACGATGAAAAAAATCATCATTTTTACGAAATTTTTCCAGAACTATC
The DNA here is from genome assembly GCF_030247185.1 of Malaya genurostris. Taxonomy (NCBI): domain Eukaryota; kingdom Metazoa; phylum Arthropoda; class Insecta; order Diptera; family Culicidae; genus Malaya; species Malaya genurostris. The sequence continues at coordinate 90,491,325 of NC_080571.1, read as the reverse complement.
GTTCAACAAAATAGATCCAAATGTTTTGCATGCTAAAAAGCATCATTCGAACGACATATTGTAATTTTGTCGTTGAAAAATATTGAGAAATAAGTCGGTGAAGAGGAATTTTTGAGGAGGCTTCCTAAAAATCATGATTTGCGGTGTCCACTGTATCTCAGCGCAGACTAATCAGAAGTGAACAAATGAAAGCAGCATAGTTAGAGAAGAAGTTTTTCTATTTGATTTTTTTTTATTTTTTAAATTTTTGGTGGTTGTTCAAAGTGAAAACTACTATTTTTCACGAAAAAAACCGACATTTTGTAGCTGTTAAACCTCCCCAAAGTAACAAACAACGAAAAGGAAAAAGTTGGGGTCTGGTTTTTTATATGTAGAAAGTGTGTGCCAAATTCGACTTTCAAAACTTGCTTTCGAGAAAAACGCGTTCAGAGTTTTTTGTCTATAAAATCAATTGAAACAATACATTACTCCAGGGAGCCCGCAGAGTCTAACATTTTCAAAAAATCATATTTTTTCTTTTATAATTTTTTTATAAGTTTTGTCAAGTTTTGAAGACAATCGAAGTAGAAATCATGGGCCTGTGTGCCGAGCTCTTACTTCTTCGTTGAATGAGATAACCATACAAAAAGGTCCATAACTTCCAGAGTTTCGTTCCAATAGGCTTAAAAATTTCACAGAAAATGTTTGAAATGTTTTACTATAGGAAATTATAAAGAAAATAATAAATGATTTTTCAAAAGTGTTAGACCCTACCCGCCCCTTAATAAAACGCTATTTAGCATGACACTGTTTTATAGAAGCAACAGGAGCGCAAGATTTTGCATGTTTCGGTTGCATAACAAACGCAGCGTTTAAATTGGTGTTACGATAATCTACGCTCCTGTTCCTTCTGCGTATGGTGTTCACGCTAAATTGGGTAGTTTTTTTTAATCAGCTGCATAACATGATCTGTGACTGGTGTTTTATTTATATTTTTATTATCATTATAACTATTATTAATCACAGCACTTGCTGCTTTTATTGATGAATTTACTCCATCACCACGGTATTGCTGAATGAATTTCGAATATATCAACAAAGCAATAAATTACAAGAGCTAAAACTCTGCGCGCACTGTACATTTTCAGAAAGGTTCAGTTTTTGTTCATCGGTGAATTTAGGCACCATTAATTTTGCAAACGGTTTAGATATAATGGCTATGAAAATTCATTACCCAAAAATCTTCTGTTCGAGAATCATATCTTCCTAACTTTTTCCTTAAATATCATCGAGGAGAATGCTTGCTAGAGAAATTTTCAAAACTAATTTTTTAGCCATGTGAGAAGAATTTCAGTAAGAATCGCGTTTGCAACAAATCAGTATAGTGATGGTTTTTTTTACGGTCAGATCACACCTTTCGTTTGTTTACTTGTTTGTGCGGTTGAAATTCTGCGTTTTCAAAATGTCGCGTATTGAAAAGGAAGTGAAAATTAAGGTTCTGGACACATGGCTAAGTGAGAAGGGTATTACTATGAGAAAATTGGCGAAGCGGTTTGGAATTTATCATGCCAGTGTTAAAAGTATCATAAATAAGTTTGGGGAACACTATTATTTAAATGAGTTACCAGGAAGAGGCAGAAAACCTGGTTCTTCCAACCCGAAACTGAACCAGAAAGTGGTATCTCTAATCATAAAGAACAAATCAATATCAATAAGTGATTTGACCAAAAAAGCAGGAATGAGTGTCGGAATGATCCAACGTATTAAAAGGGCGAAATCACCTGAAGACCTACAAGAATCTGAAAATCTCGAAACAAAGAATAAAATAAAATGAATATGAATAAAATGTAGTAAAGTGTGTTGTTTGTAGTATCTTCTCAAAAACAAAGTCCACAGAGTATATTGCGGTTTGGTATGAATAAAAAACACGTTCGAACATGTAGTTAATGCTACTTCCGAATTTAAGCATTTACTGCATACCATATCGACACAGAGCCGGAAAAGCTGGCATAAGCATGCACAAAGCAAGAGACGTACTTACATCTGTGAAATGCCACTTTTTTAATTTCTGTACTTCACTTTATCAGCAAACACACGAGTAGCAACCTCTAGAGCTACCTACCGAAAACTTGTAGTAAATACTACAGTTTGTAGCATGTTTTGACAGGAACGTGATCCATACGTAGCATTTACTACCAAAATTCAAGCATGCTACGTTTAATTCATATGGCCCAAAATGTAGTACAGAAGAAGCGAGCAGGGCCCGAAAATTGTATTCGCGATTTTTTCAGTATCCGGATGCATGAGTTTTGATGGACGATGAGACTTATGTAAAGGAGGACTCAAAACTCCTTCCAGGTATACAATACTTTACTCTCGTCGTTGGGGAGGATGTGAGCGATGCGGACAGGTCGATTCAAGTAGAGAAATTCGGTCGAAAGGTACTGATATGGCAAGCAATATGTTCCTGTGGTTCGAAGTCAACCATTCTTTACACTACCGGAGCTATAAATGCTGAAATCTATCGATCTTAGTGTCTCCAGAAGAGATTGCTGCCTTTATATAAGAAGCATAGTACACCTCCTTTGTTTTGGCCGGATTTAGTGTCGGCTCACTATGCCAAAACCACTCTCAATTGGCTTGCGGAAAAGGGTATAAATTTCGTTGAAAAAATATCAATCCACAAAATTGCCCTCAGCTTCAACCCATCGAAAATTACTGGGCAATCGTGAAGAGGGTCTTCAAGAACTGGTAAGGCAGCTGGGAACATGCAGGAGTTCAAATAAATTTTGGCTCAAGCGTCCAAAAAATGCTATGCAACACTTGCCCGAAACTTGATGAAGAGTGTTCGATCAAAAGTTCGAAAATTCGTGAAGGAATAACTTAAATTTCATCCGGTTTTCATTGTGCTTAAGTTTAACCTCGTACAATAAAGGATCAATTTTTAGTTTGAATAAACTATCGTTTTTTATCATAATCTGAAATAAAAATTTTTGGATAGCTTATTTCCGATACACTCCTTAATATCCTGTTCAGAGCTAATAAAAGTCATTTTCATTGACTGAAAAATAAACGAAAATGACAAGAAATTATTGTCACTCTCAGTTTCGCTTGCTAACTATGAGAACGAAATCCATGTCCAGTCAATGACATAAACGGGACAGTAGTTTCAAAATTGTGTTTTTTCTTTCATTTGCCCTTTCAGTCATTTGCAGTTTTCAGTGAAAATCCTATAGTATTCAGTGTCGATATTCAACCAAAGCTGTGAGAATTGAAAACGACAGAAAAAGGTTTCACAATAAGTTTTAACTGTTGGGGCTCGAATTTGTAGTAGTTTTGGTTTCCAAAGAAGTTCTGGGATGTAATTACTTCGATTTGCCATATTTTGGTCACTTTTTATAGCCAAGCGTCACATATTTTCAATACACCGATGCAAGAATGAAAATTTCAATTCTGCTGTTGCTACCTGAAGACGTTAATTTGGTTTCGTTTTGTCATAGAGGGAAGAGTGACGCTGGCAATTATGCTCTCTCATTTTTTCGATGAGAAACTAAAATGCTTCGTCTCTCTTCGTTTGTTCTGGTGTCGGTCATTTGCTAATGAGACAGTAAAACATTGAAAATGAGACTGCTGAAATGGTTTCTTTCATTGAGAATGTGTGACAATTTTAAGCTCTGATCCTGTTGACACAAAGAAGGTTATGTGGTTTTTACTAACTGCAAAAACTTAATAAAATTTCATAATAAAGTCGAATTCTTCACTTCAGTGTATACTTTCTTTGCCAATCTTACGAACTAGTAATTGAATTCCTCTATAAATCATTGTCCTTCGATGATATTACACACACATTCTATGGTTTCAAAAACACTGCCGCCGAAGAAAAATCATTGCGATTACTAGTTCGCACAATTTAATTCGCACCATCCATAAATTTCTAAATAATAACGATCATGACGATGATTACGATGCTCTTTCTCGCTGCTAAATGATCATTAGTCGACTTAGCCGCCCGTTTCCTCCGAGGCCAGACTGACAGCGTTGAATGAAAAAAAAAAAGAAAAGAAAAACAAAACAAGAAGTACTTCTTGTAGAACCGCGCTGCGCAAACCGATGTATCGCACCTCTATTTAACCGCCTTATCCCAGCGTACGGAGGAATCATACTCCGGTTCCATATCCGTTCCGTGTGTGTTGGTGGTAATGATTATTGCCCAAGTACCCGAGATTCGCAACGGCGGCGACGACGACGACGACGACGACGACGACCGACGACTCCGCATGTTTGTATCTCATATATCACTGCAGCCACAGCCGCACGATCACCCGCGCCTGGGAAACGGGTAATCTCGTCCTCCGGGCGGTGAAGATCCATTTGGTGGCAAATACGCGGAGCCGAGAAAAACCAGCTCCAAACGACAACGAGTGCGGCCTACACTTGTTTTCCTCTCCGACAGACGGAACCGAGCCCATCTATCGGTTGCGAGTGAATCGCGACGTTTGCAAACCTCACTCAAATGTGTGTAAAAGCCATGGCGATCCTACTTTCGGCGGGAACGGCAGTAGAAGCGGACAGTCCGTGGGCTTCCACTGCGATATTCTGCGAGCCGGAATGATATTGGAATTAATAGGTTAATGAAGCTTAATCACTCATTACGGTTATGACTCTATTTCATATTATGGTGGCTTTCTTCCTTTCACGTGAATCTGACTGAGATCCTACGATACGGACTAAGCTGATCAATGTTTGTTGGCTGTTTATGTTGTCGTTGTTAATGTGGGCGTCCCATCATAGCTGGATTGGCAGTGTTTATGGACTGCAATTTCATTGAACGATTTGATTTAAATTGATATGAATATAATGTTCCTAAACTAGCGAAACTCTCGGATTAGGCAACGTACAGATGACTTGACCTGTTCTTGCTGTTTCCCCCTTTTCCATTAAAAGTAAACATAACAAAAATGATTGTATTCGAAATGTTTCGCACTACAGCCGTGGGGTTTCAGAGCTGCATATAATCTCAAATCAGAAACAATTCCGTCAAAGTGTCAAAGGACTCTTCAGCGGTTATGATTCACTTTGAAACGAGCCGAAACATTCAATCAGGTTATGGAAGATCAAGCAAAACTGCGCATATGTTAGAAAGAATTATGCGTGAGACGCATGCATTCGAAGTGTAATTGAGGTAATTAAAAATCAAAGGACATTTTACCGCTGCGTTCGAGTGCCGCTCATCTGTGCCGCCCCTCTTCAAAGTCGAAAATTACGCCTGTTCCAATGTTCTACGGCCGAGTTCTTCGATTCGTACCAACCATTGGCAAATGCCAAATCTTGGAACCGTAGCACGCTCAATCAGCTGTTTTCGGCTGATCGTGCGTCGGTTTCGATTGTCCCGGCCCGGATTGCCGATCAGGGAACAATCAAGTCTGGTAATGAGTGTCTCAAGTGGATAGCTCTCGGAGCGGCACTGTTTTATGTTTGCGCATAATGAGCCCGTCGATCGACAATGGATCAAAATTGTCACAAATTGCCAAACGTTTGAATCAAACAAGCCGCCACTATATGTGTTCTACGAACGACTGAATCGTTGATTGAAATTTTGCTCAACAAAAGCTATCATGTTGTCCAGTGCAGCATCAAAGCCTTGACGATATGTTTACGCAAGCAAAAAACCCCAAGGATACAACTTCTATTCCATTTGTCATTAGAGCAGCTCACCAAAGTACTGATACGGTTTACATTATCCTTGAAACTGTATTCAACTGCCCACAGGACAGCAATTTTGCTGCAGGGAGGTATAGTTTTTTCTCCCATCAGTGATGAAAAGAACTCCAGCTGTAGAGAAAATAAAAATATCCCCCCACCCATCCGAATGACGGAGTCAACGAAGAAAAAAAAACAAAAGTCAGGCTGCTGAAAGCATTCCCTCCACATCCATCAACATTCGGTGGACGGTCACTTCCCCGCTCAACAGGTCCCAACTTCGCCTTTCTTCTTTCTCCTAGCTCCTTCGGATGCACTCAGCAAAGTCGCTTCGCTTCGGGATTTGACATAACTGGACCGTGCAAGCGATGAAAGACGGAAGACCGAAAAGGAAACAAGGAGGAAAAATGCATCATTTAATCATAAGATGATATGGACCAAATGTGGACATCATTCAAACTTAATGTGCATGCATGCATTGGATGGCATCCATCAGGGCGGTGTGTACGGTACGGTACGAGCATTCCCGCTACACACATATGTAGATTTTTGGGAAAGGGAGACCCAGTACAGGAAATAAAGTGCGAGCAGGAAAAAAACCTTGGGCGAACTCGGCCTCGCTTTCAGTGGATGACACATGTGATCCACCGGCTACTGGGGGTGTTCCGAATGTTTGATACACAACTTGGTCTTTCTTGATTTGTAACTTTTTCCCTCAGAAATTTCACACCAAACTAAGTCACCACTTCCACATAAAAGTCAGAACAACGAACAGGAAAATGAAACTGAAAACATCGTTTGAAACGTCACTAAAAACGCATTTAATATATACCCAAACCTCCGTTTACGAACACTTTTTATTACGTTACCTCTTTTCACGTTACTCTTTTTACGAACCAATTCCCAAATAACGTAAACTTTTTCTACGAACCAACTTCGTAGAAAGAGATTTTTGCATCCAATGAAAACAATTTCCGGTTCCATTGAAATTACGACAATATGGGTATTTTCGGAACGGGATTGATGAGTAGATGACGGAAAACGATGTTTGAAGTGGTTCGGAAATCTTCCGGTTCTTCGATATTGCTTAAAAACATTTACAATATGTGTGTAAATGTTTTTAAGCACGGGTTTGATGAGTATATACCGGGAAATTATGTTTGAAAGCGCTTCAAAAATCAAAATGGTGAGTTCAGTTGTATCGGTATTCTTTGACGATCATTACGATATGATTATATATCGTTTAAAAAGATGTTATGCTTCTGACAAAGGTGTTTCCTGTTAATAATTATTGTTTGAATATTGTACTATATTTTCGAAATGACCATAACAAGTAGACGTCTGAACAGCTATAATAATTTTATATTGTTATGGTTATATTGTATGCTTTCAATATTTTATTAAGCAACTGGAAGTCCCAATCTAATATTTAAGCAACTGGAAGTCCCAATCTAATCTACCATAAACATTAAAATTTGGTTTCAAATCAAGGACAGTGTTCTCCAATTTTTTTTATTTTCATTTTATAATTTCAGTTGTTTTAGTGTACGTGATAAAGTCGAAAAAAGTACTGTTACTCTCAACATGACACATTTGTTTCTATATAAACTTGTCAAAATCTCATGTCAACTGGCCCGTCGGAATATGATTTAACATTTTCTAAGCAATTGAGAAAAAGGGATATTATTTGGCTCTAGTTAGACAACCACATGACACTGATTTTCTAACATTTATGAGCAATTCCAGAAATAAATAGCTGATAAACTGACAGGATCGACTTTCTCCGAATCGGATGAAACAATGTACACCTCTTCAGTATGGCAATCTCTTCTTCCTGATAAAGAAACCTTTTCGACACAATATTATTTTTTAGAATGTCGAAATTTAAAACCGTAACTAACCACTTCAAACATCGTTTTCCGTCATCTACTCATCAATCCTGTTCCGAAAATATACACATTGTAAGGGTTTTCAAGGAATATCGACAAACCGGAAGTCGCCCTCTTGGATTTACAAACCACTTCAAACATCGTTTTCCGTCAACTACTCATCAATTCCGGTTCGAAAATACCCACATTGTAAGGGTTTTTAGGAATATTGATAAGCCGGAAGTCGCCATATTGGATTTCCAAACCACTTCAAACATCGTTTTCCGTCAGCTACTCATCAATCCCGTTCCGAAAATACCCACATTGTAAAGGTTTTTAAGGAATATCGACAAACCGGAGGTCGCCATCTTGGATTTACAAACCACTTCAAACATCGTTTTCCGTTAAATACTCATCAATTCCGGTTCGAAAATACCCACATTGTAAAGGTTTTTAAGGAATATCGACAAACCGGAAGTCGCCATCTTGGATTTTGAACCGACCCCAAACATCATTTTCTTGCACCCACTTATCACATCCGTTCCGAAAATGGTCATGTGATTGGGGGTTTCCACATTCATTACACAAAACTTTTTTTACGAAGTACATTCCAAATCACGTAAACTTTTTTTACGAACCAAATCCCATATAACGTAAACTTTTTAACGAACTACCTCCGTTTAGTTTCGGTGGTTTCGGTGTAGTGACAATCTATGAAAAGTTTGAGCTTCAAATCAGCTTAGCGGCTCATGTTGAACTGCTAAGTGGCTGAGTAGTTCAATGTGGACTGTGATGCAATGACCAGATGAAGACAAAACTTATCAGTCTAAATATTAATTTTGTTACGAGCTCTAAGCACAAATATTACAAAACGAAACGTTGGTATTACATTCCTATTGTGAATTTGGCCTTCAGTTTGAACTGATTTCGTTGTCATTTTATAGGAAGCTCAATATCTGAACGCAAAAAATCTTATTTATCTTAAAACCAAGTTAATTGAATAACAATATTGAGCATTCAAAATAACGAGAAATAACGAAAAAATATTCCGATTTTGATTTTAAAGAAATCTCGAAATTTTCTCTGAATACTTGCCTGTTGGCTAACCTGAGCGACCATTTTGTTCCACTATCCCTTCGTCCCTGTAGCATCCGGAGCCATCTTTCCACTTCTCTTCATCGGTTGTTTGACAATCGACCAATATTTCTCATTTGTGCGGAATTGAGGACAGAATTGAGGGTAGATTGATGCCATTTTTCATAAAGTTTTCTCGATACAGGTGTACCATTCTGACACTGTAACTACAGGCCAAAACTTTACAGGTCCATTATGAGCTCCGAAAAATATATTTCTTCTTGCTTGTGAATGTAGAAATACATAATCTTATTTGTCACGAAAGTCTACATTTTTTTCTGTGCAACAGCAAATACCTTGCCAAATCATTAGCTCTCTGGAGAATTTATCGGTAAAAGACAATCGGAACTAGAGACATCACCTTGCCAAATAATTTTATAGATACTTTGTCTAGAAAGCTGTCCATAATCCATCTTTACCCACAGACCTAGAAAAAATCTGGTAAATTTACGTCGATAAAACATGCAAAATTGCACGCGTGCGAGAAATATGGAGTGTGCTTGAAGCATATGTAAGTTCTTGTTAAAATCCGGTATTTTACGAAGTACGTTCTTACGAATTAAGTCAAAAGAATATTTGCGTAACCTGTAAATTTCATTATTTTTTGCTGTGTACGTTTCGTCTGTCAGGAGGATATATCTTTCATATTTCGTAAGAACCTCTTGGTTTTCGGGCGCGTCTTTCGTTCACTAAATTCTGTTTCGCACTAAATCGTAAAATAAACAAAAAACCATTTTGCACACTTTGTTTTTAAAAAAATAATCTAGACTGTCTTTTGAAAAGGGTCGAATTTTTATTATCAATTTTTTTTAAGGACTGTAGTCGAAAAATGTCAAATCCGACAAAAAAGTTTAGTATAAATTTTTTTTACAAAATTAGTCAAGTTTTTTAATCTAAATATTCAAAAAACATCATGATAAACTCCTAAACTGAAAAAAAATAATTTTAAAATTTTAGAGTCGATTTGCAAAAAAAAAACATTTTTGATTTTGGTGAAATTTTGTTACAATATATGTGATTATGTTTCCTACCTACAGTCAAAAATTAAAGTTAGGCACTTTTAAGGAAAAAAAGTTATTTGAAAAAAAACTTCTCTTTGTTAAAAATGATTTTTTTCAGTGAACTCCAAAACTAAATCAACGAAAGTCATAATTATTTCAGAATTTAAACTCAGTTTGTGAGAAGATATTGTCTTATATAGCAACTAAGTATGTTTTTATTTATCAAGAATTCAATTGAAAGAAGTCTATGTCGTTAAACAACTATTTCATTATTACATTGTTTAGTTCTGAGGAAAGATCGGGGACAGAAATAACCACAACAACGTTAAGTATTGAATTTGACAAAAATGTCTTAAAACTATCTTCATGCATGCTATTTTTACTGTTTCTTTACAACGAAACATTATAGATGATTTGTTGATGAAATTGACTCCAATGATGGTACACTATCTGTGAGACAAAACAAAGTTCAATATGAGAAAAATAAATGCTATAAAATATATGTGATATGGATGTGGCTGCAGTGGAAGGTTGATAAAAACATTAGGATAACTAGTCTTACCTAGCTCAGTTACGGATTGGTGGTTCCAGATCATCAGAATGCAATCTTCCACTTATTGACGGTTGCATTGTTTGGTCGTTTCTATCCAATCGGCGTTTTTTCATTTGCAGACTTCTATTGTGAAGACACTTCGCCACGGCATAACGCACAAATACTCATTGTTTCGTCCATTTCGTGATTATATCCCATAGAATGAATTTGGTTGATTATCCTTGACGACAAAATTTGTTATGAGTATATACCAAAGTCGTTACTGGTAACATTTTTTCAATTTTTTTTTTCTTTCTTTTGACTGTAGGTAGGTAACATAATCATCTATTTTGTAAGAAGATTCCAAATTCCAAATTAAAAATGTTTTTTTTTGCAAATCGACTTTAAATTTTCCAAATCGATTTTTTCAGTGTAGGAGTTGATCTGGACGTTTTGAGTATTTTTCTTCAAAAAACTTGACTAATTTTGCAAAAATCATTCGTACAACACTTTTTTGTAGGATTTGTCGGCTTCCGACTACAGTCGTTTAGAAAAACGTACTGAATCCACCTAGCAGTGAGATGATACAATTTTTTATCAATCTGTATATGTTTTTCACAAGAATAAATAAATGGGTTCCACATAAAATTTTTGGGTACCTTCCGGGATCGAAAATCGAATACCGGTAAAACTGAAATAAGTTTATTTGGTAGTCGACTCTCGAAATCTGCAAACCCGATAAATTTATGTGAAATTTTTACACTAATCACCCTGTATCTTTTGAACCGGAAGTCGGATCTGATTGAAAATGAATCAGTTGTTATGAGACCTTAAGATCTTTTATTTGCATGTTAGATGGACGAAATCGGTTCAGCCATCTACTAGAAGCAGGCGCGTACCCAGAAAAAAATTTCGGGGGGTGTTTCAGAACATGTTGATCAATTTCCATACAAATGGAACTTTTTATATAATTATTTGAAATTTTTTTATTGTGGAGTCGTTTGTTGAAAATTATTCATTTTATTTTTTACTTATTTGAAAAAAAGAGTTTACATAATATCATACTTTTTTGAGTTTCGGAGGGGGTTTGAACCCCTAAAACACCCCCTGTATACGCGCCTGACTAGAAGAATGAGTGACATTGACATGACGATCCGTACTTAAATCGAAACGTCATGAACAAGGGTGCTGTGCATAGTCGTTTAGGTGCTAAAAAACAATTGCATAAAACAGTATTGTAAATCGTGTTTCACTTTGCTCCGAAACATTCCATCAAGCATGTAAAACTCCGACTACTGGAATACGGCGGAAAGTCGTTTACACAAAAATATCGATGTCTCCGTTAAAAATGGACGGATTTTCACAATCTATGGCTTGTTGGATAACTATAGGATGATTAAAAATCATGAAATTATGAATCATGTCTATCATGAATAACAAGTCATGATTTCATGGGCAAAATGATTGATATCATGAAAAATAACACATCTTTCATGAATATTTTCATGATTCATGATTCCATGATTAAAAAATCATGGTACCGGTAATAGATTTTTATCCGTGTATTGCTGTGCGGAATCTAAGTCTAATAACATTTTTTTTCTAGGTCAATTGTGGCAGATATTGTCAAAAAAAATTGATATAAAACTTCGTAAAACTCAACACCATTCAATAGCGTTCAGGGTGACGGGAAGACCTTTTATATGCGACTAGTTTGATTAAAATCGGTCCTGTCTCATCTGAGATCTCGACTTCTGTGTTGACAACACACATACAGACACACACACATGGACATTTGCTCAGTTCGTCGAGCTCAGAAAAATTTTCTAAAGTTTGAGCGAGTTCTATACCTATTTGTTTTATTTATAAAAAAGGTAAAACAAATTAGAAACAACTGAAATCTCTATTGAAATCGATAGAGCGATCGATATAATTTAATGTTTGAAGTGGAATCTATGCAAATGTTGGCCGCGACTCTGCTTTAGATGACCCTGCTATGGAAGCTGGTTCCTGAAACCAACGCATTTGGTTTTGGTGGCGTTGTTGTCAACAATATGTTAAGCTACGCTCATACCATGCAATATAAAAACCACACTGGTGTCAAAAGTTAATTTCTTCAAACCCAATATAAGTATAACTCTAGTCTAGTATTATCTATAAAACAAGTAATCTGACTTATTTTTGAATAGGAAAAACAGATTGTGGTTTATTATAGTTTGATTATTTTCCATCGAAATCGTTTCCTTTTGTTGGTGCAACCGCATGAAGAAAAATGTGAACGTGTGAACACTGCTTAAACACAGCATTTGACAGCGAGCTAGAACTAATAAACCAACATTTTTGGCTACAAGCCAATTGTATGCAGATGACAATCGTGCCACCGTGGTGGGTATTTCACGAATAATGCCATCGGTCCATAATCCACTCCAAACAATGACTTCTTCGGGATGTATTGGTAGTTTTTGCAGTGCTTCTGTCTGGTCTTCACTACAGATGTGGCAATTTTGTTTGTTGACATTTTCATTTAACCAGGATTGAGCTGTTTTTGATAGAAAAAGTGGATCTTCCGCTAACTCTCAAACTCTCTCTCTCTCTCTCTCTCTCTCTAACTGAACAAGTTTGACAATGACACAAAACACGATTCACACGTGATCTGTCAAAAACAGTGTTGCCAAAAAGATACCAGAAAAATCATCCTTTATAACAGAAACTGTTTCGTGATTTTGAAATTTAGTCGAAGTTAAGTGTTAAAGATTGTTATACGATCTTACAGTAACAATGTTGAAGTTTGAAAAACATATAGTTGACAGTAAGTCAAAATTATTTAGCTATGCGAAGTTTTTTCACTTTCTAGATAATGCCATAAAAATGAACTCCCCTAATAGATGGACATTCCAAGTACATGTCAGCTGCATATAAAAATATCGTCACATCGAGGGACTTTTTTTTCTTTCCTAGCCGAGACTGCCAGCCCGTGCTTAGCTTTTATTTTCTCCAACCATAGTACATTTTTACCCATAATGAGTCTCCGGACCTAGGTCCGTTTGCCGGATCGTTGAGAATATATGACTTTTTCCCGTTGACATGTTGCTGAAGCAGATCTGCACGAAACAAAAAAAAAAACAAGCAGCAGAAGTCACCGTTGCTAATGGCTGGCGAAAACAAGTGCAAACTGCACTGGGGTCCTGATCCGGATCCGCTATCAACGTTGGAAGCGGGAAGGGACGAATGCCTTCTTAATCATCGACCGAGGGTTTCGGTATGTTCGACTATGTTACATTAGGAAAAGTGCACGTAAAATGTTCAGAGCTCGCCAGTGGTAGTTTCTATTCTTGTCGTTGTAGCTGTGACCGGATGAATGTAGCCTATATTCGAGAAAAAAAAAATGTTTTGCAATGGTGTCATTTCATCCAATTATTTATAAATCATTTCCCTGTTTGGTCAGATAGAATTGATTCCTAATGCAAATATCTTCTGCTACTGATCAGCAAAACGGTTACTCCAATAAATAATTCAAATAAGCCAAGTAGCATTCTCTGGCGAACGGAACATATTAGGATTGTGACAAATTGCACTGTAAATTCGTAATTACGCAAAGTGAAGTGAAATCTAAGATCAGTATTCCAAACGGCAGTACTACCCAGAATCCGACATTAAATCACAACCGCATCGGTGAATGGGCCAGTCACATTCCAACCGGGCCCAGCGGTGCGGTAAAATGTCACTTAAAATTCCACACAAAACGGCACTGGAATTGCACTTTGGATGGCACCTTCGGAGATTTGTTCGCAGGCAACGGAGGTGCGATGGAGCGAAGCAATCAATGTTAGGTGTCTCCGAAGCAAAGTGGAGCCTAGAATGGAAGCCACCATTCGAAATGGCAAACCGAATCGCCGCCGAACCTTGCCTTTCAAAGTCTAATTTCAATTTCAGATCCACCGAAGGTTGCAGATAAATTACACAAAAGAGCGAATTTTGCCTGCATTCGAATTGAACCATTGTACACTTTCCACGGCTGCATTCGAGTGCCGGAGTGATAATCAGATGCAGTGTCAAAAAGGTCCCTTTGGGCTTAGCATTATTTTTCGTCTGCATTTATTTTACTTTATTGCATCACCTTGCCTAACATCATCATCTGCCCATAAATATGTACGCCGTGCCAGAATGACATCAGCTCACGTGGCATGGCAGGCAGTTTTGTTAACAACACTGATTTAAAGCAAACATTTTGCTGTTTTTTAACCATCTTGCCAGTCTCACCTTGCCCCGGCTGCCTATTTTGCACTCCGATCTGGCTCGTGATCAAATATCATGGTGGTGGTTGGATGTTTCGAAAGTAAAAAAAAACGAGCTTCTCCAGGATTGTTGCACCCAAGCGTGATGGATGAAATATGAAAGATTGATCTGGAGATAGCGAATTCGATCTAGTCGATTAGGATATGCCAGAAGTGCCATCATGGGATTGACCTTTTCAAAATATTGAACAATCGTTTCGAGAATAATTTCCTTGTGTGTGAATGTGATTTGTACCATGTTTTTTTCTGCTTTGTGATATCTGATATGGAGACAGAAATAATTCTACAGTTAGAGTTACATTCACACATTTCGAAGCACGTTTTTACAAACACGAAGTTACATTAGTTCCACAAATTTTGGATCCATTGAAAATAATTCGACAATGGCTTTTACAGAAATTTTTGTACTTATTTCATGTATAATACAGTCTGCTACTTAAGAGTGTGGTCATGATTCCTCGCGATCGGTAAAGTGGACTGGTGTGATTTTTTTTTACACAGAGAGCAGTAGTGTCCTTCATGCAATGCGTGAATAAATCAACTGATTATTATTCACAATTCGATCTCAACATTTTTCCAAAATGAGTACCGCGTACGCTTAAATGAAACATCGCGTTATTTCAAATTTTTCGCTTAAAAAAGGTTTTTCAAATTTCATTTGATTTTAGTGTAAATAACATAAGCTACGTCCGATGCTTTAGCGCTTGAGGACCCTCTGAGTATGTTCTGAGGCCATGGAAATGGTTAAGGGATGTTCCAATATCCAAGAACTACTTGGACACGGAAAGACCGAAATCAGCATTTTGGCGAAAAAATTAGTTGATTTGCTGATTTTAGTTAGTTATTTTTTGAGACAACTAAAAAAATCTTACTTTTGTTAATTTAGATTTTTTATTTCTGATTCCCTTAATATTAATAAAATATTTGTTGAAATGGCTATTTTTCAGTTGAATTCACCAATTCAACGTGCTGTCATTTATTAGCTAAGGCACACTTCATTTCCATTAAACTAATTTTTTAGTTGAATTAGAAAATTAAAACGTTGTTTTCAACCAACATAAATGGTTGAATTGGTTTCTGCAATTTGCAGCTATGTGGCGCACTGTCACCGAAAAAAACGTTAACACCGTAATGACTACTAGCCACTAGATGGCACACTACTACCGAAAAATATTTCAGTCGCGGTAGTCTTTTCTATATTGGCAGGTATAAATACGATGTTGCATTGGAGAAAAAGACATAAGCGAAGCATAAACTTCTTTTGAAATGTTTTCTTCTAAATCGCTGCTTTCTTCATTCGACTTCGCGAAATCGACTCTCTCACTGAAAACTTTGAGCACTCGGAAAACATAAACCGAATACATATACAATTAGAGTGCAACATTCGAAACTCACTTCACTGTTCCATTTAAAACATTATTACGCATAATCGCTTCAAATGCGCACAAATTCTGAATAAATTCACTTTCCACTAAGAGTTTACTTCATTTTTACATATCGGTTTAGAATCTTATATATGGATATATCGTAACACATGCAAAAACATCAAAACAATTTGCAAACAGTTTCAACAGGACTGTCCTTTTTAGCTTTTCAATGGATTGTTCTGATTTGACACTTCTCATGAGTATTTGACTCATAAACTTGTTAATAAAACCCATTTTATTTTTGTTTTCTTTGTGCTGTCCTTCAGTAATGATGGTGATAGATAAATAGAACCAAATTTTCTGACTTTAATAACAAAATCAGTTGTCAATGAGAATTTCGTACTGGATTGAAATATTGCTGGTTTGTGTCCATGATATTCGCCAACTAAACACGTTCTCTAAAAATAAGAGTTTTTTTCCGCACAGTAAATTCTCAATTTTAACTAATTTCATAGTTAATTTGGAAAATTTGTTGTTAAAATCAACTAATTCAAAAACAGTAATACGAATTAGGCGCAGAGCTAATTTCGGTCGTTCCGTGTCCTATTGATCGCATGTGGAATCACGAATGTGGACCGAAAACGGTAAGTTCGTTAATGCACTTCTTGAAACTGGTAAAGTTTGTTTTTAGATGGAGGTCTTTTCCAAGGAGGTTTTGGATGTACAAGTTCTTCTACAGATCTTATCACAGTATGTCAATTTTCTGTCAATAGTACTACCACACTCAATAGTCATATAAAAGTGATTACATACAATATTAGCTCTTTAGATAATTCTTGGATGCCACGATCTTATTTAGATTTTTTGAAACTAAACAATTCAATTATGTACATTGCACAATATTCAATTTACTGAAGCATGTTCGATTGTTTTGTATATGTATATAAATTGAGATTTCCTTCATTGTGCAAAAGCCTTTTTAAACGCGTTCATTACGTAAATTAAATAAAATATCGCGTTATTTCAAATAAAACACTTGCAAAAAGATGAGTAAATTAAATTCGCGTAAATGAAACACGCATATATTAAGGTTTTAGTGTACACGACGACGGCAGCTTGGCGCATTTTGAGACCTTTCAGGTGCGAGCACAAAAAAAACTGCTTCGAAGCACAAAGCCTACGCGGTACTCATTTTGGAAAATGGTTATGAGAATATTTTTATGGGGGGAGGGAGCGTAGCAAGTGTCCTTAACAAAGGGGGTGATTAAAAAAAATTATCTAATTTGACGAGAATCGAAACTTTTTGAAGACCGTAGACACTTTTTACACAACTTAACACATGGATCAATAAGTCCCGAAACTAACAATGGAAACAACATTTTTTTTGCAAAATTTTTTTTTATTCATCAACATAATCACCTTTTAGGGTGATACAATGGTTCCAACGTTTTTCCAATTTTTCAATACCATGTTTAAAAAAAAATTATCTTTCGTTTCAAAATAAGCTTCAGTTTCAGCGATGACCTCCTCATTTGAGCCAAATCTTTTTCCCTGGAGCATTTTTTTAAGATCAGCAAAGAGCCAGTAGTCACTGGGGGCTAAATCTGGCGAGTATGGGGGGTGGGGAAGCAGATCAAAGCCCAATTCGTTCAATTTCGCCATTGTTTTCATCGACTTGTGGCAGTGTGCATTGTCTTGATGAAAAAGGATTTTTCTTCTCTGCATGTGCGGTCGTTTTTTTTTTGCGATTTCCTCCTTCAAACGCACCATTAAGTCAATATAATAATCACTATTGATCGATTTACCTTTTTCGAGGTAGTCAATGAAAATCACGCCATGCGTATCCCAAAAAACTGACGCCATGACTTTGCCAGCTGACTGCTGCGTTTTCGGATGCTTCGAACGGCTTTCGCCAGCTGTGCGCCACTCAGATGACTGCACGGAACGACCGAAATTAGCTCTGCGTCTAATTCGTATTACTGTTTTTGAATTAGTTGATTTTAACAACAAAATTTCCAAAATAACTATAAAATTAGTTAAAATTGAGAATTTACTCTGCTTAAAAAAACTCTTATTTTTAGAGGATGTGTTTAGTTGGCGAATATTCTGGACACAAACCAGCAATATTTCAATCCAGTACGCAATTCTCATTGACAACAAATTTTGTTATTAAAATCAGAAAATTTGTTTCTATTTATCCATCATTACTGAAGGACAGGACAAAGAAAACAAAAATGAAATTGGTTTTATTAACAAGTTTATTAGCTAAAAACTCATAAGAAGTGTCAAAACAAAACAATCCATTAAAAAGCTAAAAGGGACAGTCTTGTTGAAACTGCTTGCAAATTGTTTAGACGTTTTTCGCATATGTTACGATATATCCATATATAAATTTCTAACCCGATATGTAAAAATGATGTAAACTGTTAGTGGAAAGTGTATTTATTCAGAATTTGTGCGCATTTAAAGCGATTGTGCGTAATAATGTTTTTACGGGGAACAGTGAAGTGAGTTTCGAATATAGCAGTCTAATTGTATATGTCAAATGATGTTTTTTGTATCTTCCAACCTTCTGGGCTACGCTGTCCGGTGTACTACTTGTACCGAGTGCTCAAAGTTTTCAGTGAGATAGTCAATTTCGCGAAGTCGAATGAAGAAAACAGCAATTGAGAAGAAAAATTTTCAAAAAGAAGTTTATGTTTCGCTTATGTCTTTTTCTCCAATACAACATCGTATTTATACCTTATTTCTATTTATATATAGAAAAGATAATCGTGACTGTAATTTTTTTTCTCTAGTCGTGTGCCATCTAGTGGCTAGTAGTCATTACGGTGTTAACGTTTTTTCGGTGACAGAGCGCCATATAGCTGCAAATGGCAGAAACCAATTCAACCATTTATGTTGGTTGAAAACAACGTTTAATTTCTCTAATTCAACTAAAAAATTAGTTGAATGGATATGAAGCGTGCCTTAGCTAAGAAATGACAGCACGTTTAATTGTTGAAATCAACTACAAAATAGCAATTCCAACAAATATTTTATTATTATGAAGGGAATTAGAATTAAAAAATCTACATTAGCAAAAGTAAGATTTTTTTAGTTGTCTCAAAAAATAACTAACTAAAATCAGAAAATCAACTAATTTTTTCGCCAAAATGCTGATTTCGGTCTTTCCGTGTGCCGATTCGACTCTGGAGTGTAGTGATGTATCCATGTTTCGTCCATGGTCACGTAACGATGCAAGAAATCTTTTTTGTTGCGAGTAAATAGCGATAAACTGCTTTCTGAATCATCGTCTCGTTGCTGTTTTTGTTCCATCGAAAGCAATCACTTGGAAAAAACCTTTTTCATGCTCAATTTTTCATGAAAGATAGTAAATACACTTCCATATGATATCTGTGTCATCTCAGCAATCTCACGGAGCTTCACTTTACTATCTTTCATTATAATTTTTGTCACTTCACTCACATTTTCCGGTGTAACGGCTTCCACAGGTCTACCCGAGCGTTCCGCGTCATTTGTGTCGGTACGACCACGTTTAAACTCGGCGAACCACCGACAAATCGTTGCTTTTGATGGACAAGAGTCCGGATAACATTTTTCAATCCATTGTTTCGCTTGCACGGTGTTTTTACCCATTATAAAACAATGCTTTATCAAAACACGAAACTCGGTTTTTTCCATTTTTTAAACAAACTACAAAACGACTTTACTCCAACCTCGATAACTCAGCTGTTTCTGGTCGTTTTGACCCGTTTCAAGCAAAGGTTAGTACTCTAGAAAGACGTGGTTACTGGTTTACTACGAGCGCCATCTCTGCTTTAGTCTCGGGACTTATTGAACCATGTGTTAGATATGATTATAAGGATATTCTGTAGGGAGAGGGTGTAGTAAGTGCCTCTAAAAAAGGGAGTTCAATGTTTGTAACGGCATAACTCCGGAACTACTGCACGAATTGCTATAAAATTTGGCACAGTTATTTCTTGGTCTTTAAAAATAGTCATAAAGGTATTTTATAGGGTAGGGAGCGTAGCAAGTATCATCAACAGGGGTCATGAAAAAATTTATTTAATTTGACGAGAATCGATACATTTTGAAGACCATAGATACTTTTTGCGCAACTTAGGTATGACTATAAGGGTATTCGTGTGGGGTGGATGTAGTACGTAACTCTAAAAAGAGATGTAATGTTTGTAACGGCACAACTCCGGAACTACTGAACGGATTGCTATCAAATTTGGCATAGATACTTCTTGCTCTTCAGAGATGATCATTAGGACATTTTCAGGGGAGAAAGTGTGTAGCAAGTGGAGGAGAGGGTCAATGACGAAATTTATAGAATTTGAAGAGAATCGACATTTAGACTAGGAGGGATTTTTGAAAATAAATTTTTATCTCTCATTTTTTGTAAAACAAGAAGGTGGCAAGAATTTCAAGGTCGTAGTAGATAGTATTGCTGTTGTTATTTCGAGTGCAACACAATTTTCTTTAAATAATTTCAAAGGATCTGGTTCCGTTTTGCCGGGAAATTCAAAAAACTAAAGAAAAATAATCTTTATCTGTCTATGAACGCGAGTGTATTTAAGTCTGAGCATAACTACGAAACAACTAAACGAATCGCCAAAAAATAGGGCATATGTACCAAAGGTGGGAATTGATATTATTTTAAAAGTACAGGTTTTTACTACACTACTCAGGGTAATCATGGAAGAGATCTGTAGTAAGTTCACTGACAAAAAGTAAGATATATCAAAATAGATTATAAGATTATTTTGAGGGTGAGGGAGTGTAGTAAAAGTGTAAGGGAAAATTGATCGGGTTTTACTAAAAATTGGTACTTCTTTACGAGTGCAGTATATTTCTAGCAACTAAGTGAGGTTCACAAAAATATTCACAAGAGGAAGGGGAAATAAGTATTCTCAACATTGATCTGAATTGACGAAATCATACAATCAATGTGCATTTTTTATGTAAATTGAGAAAACTGTCGACTCAAGGTAATGGAAATAAGTTTACAACAACCTTTGTATTAACTGAATCGTTATTCAATAAATTTTCCTCCCCGGTGAACGACCAAAATGGTTAAAGCCGGCGAATGTAGTTATGATGTTAAACGGCCTTTCGTTATAAAATAATCATTATCAGATGGAAAATTCTGAGCAATTCATGATGTCATAATTTTTTTTATAAAGAAGCAAGTGAGTATAGTCATGGAAGCCAAAAGTATTGTAGATCGAATGTAACGAGGAAGTACGGAAGTACGTTACAAACACATATACAAGTTTCAAGTACGTTACAAACACATATAAATATGAAATTTGAAATTCGGAGGTTACTAAGAAAGTATTTATAGAGAGAAAGGTGTTTTAAATGTTTCTAACAAAAGAGATCAGACATAAAACTGTTTTGTCGAGAATACTATGAAAATTATGATTATTGTGAGATATGAGATGGGACATTGATCATTCGCGATCTGAACATGAACGAAGTATTGTTCAATCGGGTTTCCGTCTAAGTTATGTTTCACTGCAATCAGAGTATTTCACTAAGCAGGACAACTTCGAGAATTTTTTTTCGGCCTTGCCTTCACGAAACATTTCCGAGCAACGCCGGGTAATTCAGCTAGTTCAAACTAAAAATTAATCCTTTATTGTACGAGGTTAAATTTGAGCATAATGAAAACCGGATGAAATTTAAGTTATTCCTTCACGAACTTTCGAGCTTTTGATCGAACGCTCTTCATCAAGTTCCGGACAATAGTTGCATTGCATTTTTTGGACGCTTGAGCGAACTCCTGCATGTTCGCTTTTTTTGAACTCCTGCATATTCCCAGCTGCCTTACCAGTCTTCTTGAAGACCCTCTTCACGATTGCCCAGTAACGTTCGATGGGTCGAAGCTGAAGGCAATTTAGTGAACTGATATTTTTCTCAACGAAATTTATACCCTTTTCCGCAAGAAAATTAAGAGTGATTTTGGCATAGGGAGCCGACGCTAATTCCAGCCAAAACAGTGGAGGTGTACTATGCTTCTTATGTAAAGGCAGCAATCTCTTCTGGAGACACTCAGATCGATAGATTTCTGCATTTATAATTCCGGTAGTGTAAAAAGTGGTTGACTTCAAACCACAGGAACATATTGCTTGCCATACCAGTACCTTTCGATCGATTTTCTCCACTTAAATCGACCTGTCCGCATCGCTCACATCCTCCTCAACGACGACAGTAATGTATCGTGGACCTGGAAGGGGTATTGAGTCCTCATTTACATAAGTTTCATCGTCCATCAAAACGTATGCATCCAGACACTGCAAAAGACGCGAATACAATTTCCGGGCCATTGTTGCTGCTCGCTTGTTCTGTTCTACACTTTGTTTTGAGATTTTCAGGAGTCTTCAGGTGATTTCGCCTCTTGATACGCTGGATCATTTCGATACTCGTTCCTGCTTTTAACAAACCACGAATTAACATTGATTTGTTCTTCATGATTAGAGGTCCAGTTTCGGGTTGGAAGAACCTAGTTTTCTGCCTCTTCCTAGTAGCTCATCCAAAGAATAGTGTTCCCCAAACTTACTAATGATAGTTTTAACACTGGCATGATGAATTCCAAACCGCTTCGCCAATTTGCGCATAGTAATACCAAATGCAAATAATAATACCCCTAGGTCCTATACAAACAGATCACCAATCTTTGGTTCGCGGAATGAACAAGTTAGCCTAGCCTCTACTTACATTATAACTTGACAAGTGAAAATTTCCCGAAATGTTCTTAACTGGCAACTTTACCTAATGTTTCTATGGCTTTGTTAGTTTTGTTATTTTCATATAAACAATCTCTCAGATTCAAGCCACCAAAAGATGCTTCGATTTATGGCAATTCTGGATAGAACGGGTAATTTTCTATTCCAATGTTAATTGATTGATTTTTCTTTATTTTTAGAACCCGAAAAATATTGCTAGGTTGATGGAAGGTTTGTGTGGAAATTTATGTGTGATATTATTACACTGCACAACGAGCTCTTTGTTTTCATATTGAAGTCGTGATCCTTCTCACCGTCAGCATTTGGGACACCTAGTATTTACTCCAACAGGCACTGCTATGGAAGCTTTATCATAACAAGTCATCCCCATTTGGGCTCTAAGAAATTGTGCAATTCAAAAGTAACGAATAATCTTAGAAACTTTTCGAAGGAAACTCTGATACATAGATAAATGACCTTCTAACAAGCAGGAATAGAATCCTTCTATCGTCTGATAATTTGACGTTTCAAAAGAAAAGGATTTGTAACTGAGTCCTGTTTTACAAGTTATCTGTTATTCATTTATACTAATACTAATAACGAATAAGTAATCTTTGTTCTCAATTTAAACATTAAATATGATTATTAAAGTTTATAATGAATCTAAACGTTTTTTCAGTTGCAACCTAGCCTTTAAGCAAAAATGTATACCTAAATTTTATTTGAAAACGTGCTTAATCCACCTAGCAGTGAGATGATACCTTTTTTTTATCAATCCGCATGTGTTTTTTGCATGAATATTTATCGGTGTTTCAGTTTTCATGACATTATTGTAATGTCCGTCGTTTTAAGTGGCAATTTGAGATTTTAATCACTCATTACTGTGTAATGTCGATACTGCAAATCGGTTCAAATTTGAGTCTAAAAGTGTAGTAATCGTAAACATTCCCTGATATGTCGAAATAATTTCCACTTTAGAGTTTATGGTAATTTTAGGTACTTCCACAGCCGGTATTCAGGAACCAGCAAAACCCAAACCGATTCGTATGGCCATGTGACGAATAAATTGAAATATGTTTGAGTCCAACTTTAAAACCTTTCGGAATTGTCATCTTCTATATCGCCTTGAATATTAAAAATTCATCATCCTACAATTCCGGAATCGGAAGTCAGAATTGGATAAAATTGAATTTACTTTAATTTGAACTTTTGTTTCTAAAATTCGATTAGGCTTTTTTTGAGAAAACGACTGAGCTTTAAGAAACGATTCAATACTGGAATTCATCGGAGTAGCTGTATAGTTTACATTTGTTTTCAAATGTTTGAAAATCAACGTAGACATCTTTGAGGAATCGTAGTGCGAATTAAATTTTTGGGTGCCTTCCGAAACGAAAACTGAATACAACCAAAAATGAAATAAGTTTATTTGGTTATCGACTATCCAAATCTGCAAACCCAATAATCCTGATAAAATTATGTGAAATAGACATGTTTATACTAATCACCCTGTATCTCGTTAACCGGAAGTTGGATCTGACTTAAAAGCGAGATATTTCATAGGATCTTACGACCTTTCATTATAATCTTTTATGGTTCCTAGATTTCATTTGAATCTTAGATCGGTTCGGCCATCTACGAGAAATATGAGTTACACAGTTTTAATTTCGTTTCACATATCATCCTGTAGTTCCGGAACCAGAGGTCGGAACCAAACATAATTCAGAAACCTTGTTTGGGAGTATACGACTTTTCATATGAATCTGAGTTTATAGAAAACGGTTGAGTCATCTCCGAAAAAAAAATAAGTGAAATTACTTGCCACACACGCATTTGCTGATCTCGTCGAACTGATTCGAATGGTATAGGGGCAGTTATGTTCTTCCAGCATTTACTGCTGTAAGTAGTTTAAATCAATATAATTATGGAATTGCTTTCAACTCGACAATTCTGCCATGGTTTACATATGGCATATTCGAACGATTATGTTGCCAAAAACGAACCGTGCTAAAATCGGTCCGAGGCAAAATATCATACTGTACACAGTCTTTTGGGTACTTAGAAACAAATGTATGTAACAGTATAAAAAATCGTGTTTTATGTTGCTCCCAAGCATTTATTTGCCAGGCAGCGCTCAAAACTTCTACTGCTGGAATAGGGGAAAAAGTCGCTTACAAAAAAATTTCGATATCTCCGTTAAAAATGGACGAGTTTTAACAATCTATGGCTTGTTGGATAGGTATAACCGTGTGGAATCTAAGTCTGAAAATATATTCTGTTTTCAAGTTCAATTGTGACAGATACGTTCAAAAAACTAAAAAATTTTTACATAAAACTTCGTATAACTCAAAAAGTAAACATCCGATCTCAAAACCATTCAATAGCGTTCTGGGGGACGGGGAGACCTTTCATTTGCAACTAGTTTGATCAAAATCGGTTCAGCCATCTCTGAGATCTCGACTTCTTAGTTGACAACACACATACACACACGGACATTTGCTCAGTTCGTCGAGCTGAATCGATTGGTATATGACATTCGGCCCTCTGGGCCTCGGAAATTTTGTCTAAAGTTTGAGCGAATTCTATACCTATTTTTTATATTTATAAAAAAAGGTTAAAAACAGCGTCCAGAGACTAACCTGTTTATATAGCCAATATATTCCTTTATTAAATACTGATATCTTGTATCTTTCAGGTATTAACTCAACCTAGAAAGTCTAATGAATTCAAGCTATCTGTAATCATATTCAGCTTCATAACCATATTCGAACAACGAGACTAGTAAGAACAAAAAAAAAGTTACCACATGAGGACTTACGTAACTAATTGAATGCTTTGCCTAATTCGATGATCCCTCTTCATGATTCAACAGCCCTGATTGGTTCCTTCATTAATACTGGATAACATCAATGTGAACTTCTGGAATCGAACCTTGCAAACCGAAGCAGCATAGCAAACAATAATTCTAGGCAGTGTTGGTGATTGCCGAAAATTTGACAGAAGCTTCTATATTGCTATCTATATTGTATACAATATTTTCAATCCGGTAGAAGATGCTACAAGAATTCGAGTCTCTCAATGCATGAACCGTGAGAGAATTTTGCTACATTTCTTCGCTCCACTTCATACTCTGAGTATTTCACGCCCTTAAAAAAATTTACAGTCTGATAATGGTCGTTGCTGTGTGGAATTTCCCAAGAGAGAATCGCAAGTTGACAATTATCGCAGAATATCGAATCGATGATTCAACTTGATTATTCTCATACTAGGTTGCAATATTTCAAAACCCTTGTGTGTAGCATTCACAGACATTTTCATAGACACAACTTATACAAAGGTTATATGCACATAGTTAGAAAAAGCGGCAATAGTAAAATGATTCTATCGCAATTATCCACTATAAGAGTCCGTTTGTTGCTTCAGGGAGGATCCCCACAGCAGCGTGCTAACCTTTGATTCGCAAAAATGTCATCGAGAGAAATTCGCTCTCGCACTGGTGTCGATTCTATGTTAAATGAGCCATGCCGGGTTTTTGTTGTTGCGATGATATCCGTCTATCTTTGATGGCACTGATTCAATCATGTGAAGAGTTGCCAGTGAGCGTTCTTTGATACGATAAAAGCCATCCTTGATTCTAGGTTTATTTTGTCGTCTGTACATAATGCGGTTCCTTACATATATTAATCGGAAGCTTTTGAACAATTAATACACATTCGATAATAATTTTCTAGTTATTATCGTTGTAGTTTATTGGATTAATAAAGGGTTTCCGCTAATGCTGGAATGTATCATTATGTAACTTACCATGTACATTCGAAAGAATGAAATTCAAGACATCGTTTTTATTACATGACCTTGCTCGTACATCTAAACGAAATTAAACATGATTCTGTTTCGATACCGATCTGAAAGTAAAAAATGCATATCTAATGTATTCGAGAGGACAATAACTACCCATGATTGATATTCCATATTAGATTGATGAACAAAATAAACAATATCCATAACAGTAAAACCGTTTCTATGGTTAAGTAGGACAGCCATGTTCAGTGGTACCAGTTTCATCAACAATTGATCAAAGTATGTACATTGTCACCCTGACGGTGCATCTTGACAGTGTACTGCAAGTCGCAAAATGTGTCCCCGAGAATTTGTCGGAGTATTCCGTATTGTAATACCCTTCTCACTTAGCCATATGTTCAGAACCTTAACTTTCACTTCCTTTTCAATACGCGACATTTTGAAAACGCAGAATTTCAACCGCACAAACAAGTAAACAAACGAAAGCTAACAGCCAAACGCACAGTGAACTGAGCATAAAAACCATCACAAATACATTCGTACAACACAAATGTATGTGGATAGCTTGTTTTCGATACACTCCTTACCAGTCATACTATTCAGCTCGTCGAGTATGCAAAATGTCTGTGTGTGTATGTGCGTATGTGTGAATGTAACGTTTTTGTACTAACTTCTCTTGGAGATGGCTGAACCGATTTTCACAAACTTAGACTCAAACGAAATTCCTGAATTTCAACTTGATCTAACTTCCGGTTCCGGATTTTTACAAACTTAGATTCAAAAAAATGGTCTTGTGGTCCCATACAAAACTTCTGAATTTAATCTAGGTTCCGGAATTACAGGATAAAGAGTGTTGAACATTTAGAGCCAAGCGTAACCATTCTGGCTCTACCAGTCGCCGGCTTTCGGTTCTGGAAATAGTGGACACTAACTTTAAAATGTAATTAACTAGCTGTTCTCAGCGATGGCTTGACAGATTTGTACAATCATGAAGAATCATCAATTTACGTGTATTTTGTGTATGAATGTAAAAATGCAGAGTCCAATAACAAATAAAAGGCATATTGATCTCAATTGCAAGTAATCGATTTATTATTTTATCTGCTGGTATATCACTACAAGTTGATTTGTTTTCACATGAGCCTGATCTTCGTCATGAATCATTCCAATTTGTCAAAATATTCGTCCAGTTTCCGGCTAAATCTGGCTGGTCCAAACCAAGCCCCTCCATCAGTCAAACTCAAACCGAAAATAAAAAAGGTACAGTCCATCCAGCTTAGCTACACCTTGTTTCTGGTAATTGAATTCGGTTTACACACATCAAACCCCGTTATCAAATAATATTCCAATTATATCTCTGGACCGCAACCACATGGAACGGCAGTCACAAGAAACCGGGTAAGAAAAAAAAAACATGAATGAAAAAAGCCATTCTTCGTTTCCCAGTGCCTTGTTCCGGTCTTCAGCCCTGAAAAATTATGAATGAATCGATCACCAACGAGACGAAAGAAGGTACGGTAGAGAGAAAAAAAAGGGCTGACGTGATGACTTCACGCGGTACTTGGCGATCACCAGCCGTTCCCCGTTTGTAACACGGCTTATCCATCAGCCACGCAACCTTCCGAGGAATCGAGCTCGGGTGAGCTCAACAAAAGGTGAAACATCGCTGTCCAACGAATCTCCATGTCAATTAATCATCCTTCCCATTGAATAATGATATTTGTGCCCGATACAATAATGACAACAGGCGACCGACATCGGCAACGACAACTCCGGGCGCAGGCGAAGCCATGCTGCACCGGCGATGGCTCCGAGTGGGCGCGCGATCACCGCTTTCGGCATTCAAACAAACCGGGCGCGGACGGAGTTCACCTGACTTGGACCGTCCGCTGTATGGCGAGCCCGAATCCAGCGCAATCACTTCCTTCGGGGGACATCGCTGCTGCGCGATCAGCATCCACTCCGGGCACGAGGCAATCATCAGGTCCCAGATGGGATTTAATGTTGTGTTACCATCCTTTCCGTTCGTTCTCGGGAGATTGGCTGGTTTTATCCGTCCAACAGGGAGTGCCCTCCCGCACACACACACGATGTTGTTGGACTTGCAGGAGGGGTTCCACGGTGTGTGGGGGTTTGGGATTTACGGTCCAACCAAAGCGGTAGGAACGATCCCTGAATAGTTTCAAGATGAAAAGGTTGCGAAGATTCTACGGAGCTCCGGATAGATCAGTAGAATTGAGATGATCCACTGGACGCAGAACATTTCTTTGTAAGCGCGTAGAAGCTAAGTGTTTGTAATGTTTTGTACCCAAATCATAGGTGATCTGTTTGTACCAAGGTGCTGATATATTTCAGCGTTTTGTACCCTATCAAAACAATATATATAAAAGTTTAAAAAATGTCCTCAGTTTCGATCATATTCTCTTCCAGGAAAGAATTTGATCGGATGTCAACTGACTTACGCGATAAGTGATTATCCTTTTCGCTTGGACAATAACATGAGGGCGGTCAAGAAACTCTGCAAATGAGATGATTCCGAAATTTTTCCTGGTTCTACTGCTAGCAAAGCCGAGGAATGAGTCTTCATTTCTCGTTCGACTGCTTTGGTGTGTACAGAAAATAAAACTAGAAGGCGTTTTCTGTGGTATTTGAACATCACCTCCGGACGGGATTTGCTGGTCAGTCGCAACCCATCACGGAGCAAACGATCTGCCTTATGGATCGGTTATTAAATAATGTTATTTAATCAATTGCATTGATCTATTTTTTTTCCCTCTCTATGTCTAGGGGCATTTAAACTGGACTTGAAGTCCGGCCGAGGTGATTCGGTGCGAACCTGACATTTTGTGGCATTTAATTCAAAGGTAGTCGGCTCGTTTGATGAAATCATCTTTGACCATCCCATTTCATGTTTTTCGTTCACTTGAAATTGAAATTGGTTTAAAGGTACGGTATTCGTGAACGCATAATTAAAAGTGGCTTGTTTTGATTGACATGAAGGACGATTATTTCGACTTTTGAATAACTCACGCATTGTAACGTCTTCAAAAAATACTCTTGGCATTATGTGATTACAGGGTCCGGCACTCGAAGTGTAACCAATTAAAATGGCCATAAATTCAGTTTGGAAAATTACTTTTCCTCAATTCAAAGTACAAAATGTGTAAAAATAATACAAAATTCAGAATCAATTCACTTTTGCTCGATATGACCACCTTTTGCCTTGACTTGATGACTTGAGGGAGCGAAGGAGTTGCTTCGTTTGGCCGAATGTGACTTGCAGGTATTTTGGCCCACTCGCGGACAATAACTTTTTTCAGCGCCTCGAGACTGATGTATCTTTTAGTTCGGACTTTGCTCTCCAAAATAGCCCAAAGAGAATAATCCATTGGATTCGCATCTGGTGAATTCGAGAGCCATTGTGTGGACGTGATGAAGTTCGGAACGTTGTTTTTCAGCCATTCTTGGTTCACTCGAGCTTTGTGAGACGGTACCGAGTCCTGCTGAAACGTCCATGGTCTGCCACCGAAATGTTTGTCTGCCCACGGCTTCAAAGCAACCTCCAGAATACTTTCCCGATAATATGTCGCATTTACCATGACGCCAGGCTCGATGAAAATGATTGGAGAGCGCCCATCTGCGGTTACAGCGGCCCAAACCATTATCTGTTGCGGGTGCTGCCTCCTGGTGGCCAATCGATGACTCAAATTCTCGTATGAACGGTCGGTCAAGTAAACCCTATCGTTTTGAGAGTTTACGAATTGCTCGATTGGAAAAATTTTCTCGTCAGAAAATACAATGTTCGGAAATTGACCGCTTTCGGCCAAACGAAGCAACTCCTTCGCTCTCTCAAGTCATCAAGTCAAGGCAAAAGGTGGTCATATCGAGCAAAAGTGAATTGATTCGGAATTTTGTATTATTTTTACACATTTTGTACTTTGAATTAAGTAAAAGTAATTTTCCAAACTGAATTTATGGCCTTTTTAATTGGTTACACTTCGAGTGCCGGACCCTGTAGTACACAAATAAATCATCACAATCCTCTACGCAATCGGAAGTTATGTTTCAAAGCAAATAGTTGTTGTAGTTCCATATTATTTATCGTTCTGGTGAAAGTTTTACCAGAATGCCGTTTTGAAAGTAAGTGTAAATTTAACCCGGCTTGTCACCTCAATTTACGTAATAATCGGAGGCTCATACATCGAATCATAACGTAAATAAAGCGGGTGAGTAATGCCACAGACAAAACTGGAAGACGTGAATATGAATAAAAATTGTAATCGTTCGTATCAGTCGATTATGTGAATTTCACAACTTTTACTGCCTCGCTTCCAGAATTGTAACGGTGCATTTATACTAAAGATTGAGTTATTGGCATCAAATGTTTTCTATCACATAACCAAATAACGCGGAACAAATGTGAGTAACAAAATAGCACAATATAGAATTTTGATGTCGATTATTTCATTTCATATTTGCATATTTCAAAAGAGTTAAATTGTGGAATTCTCTACGATATTAAACACCGCTCGTAGTATTTTTCTCGAATGCGATGCAGCCAAATACTGGCTTTATTCACACTCATTTGGTGCGAATTTTACACTACGAAAAGTTCAGTTACTCTATATTTGCACTAAACTAATGATTTTTATCTTTAATTTGCTCAGAAGAAATCTTTATAGTTCTTCAAATAACATTTCGAGCCATTAGAAAGGGTTATTTTGCATAATGTTCACCATCGTTGTCCACTTTTCGTTGTATTTTGCTCCAATGCAAACGACCAGCATATAAAACACAATCGATCTTCTTTGAAGGGAAACTAGCTCTACTAACGTCTCGAAATTTATTCAAAATTAAACTGAATTCTTAATACTGGAACTGAGCTCTGGACCTGAACCAAACGGAATGATGCACTTGCTTTACATCCTGCCCCGTTAACTGCGCAGGCTAGAATGAATTAAATATATCAAGTGTTATCCTTTTATACTTACTCAGGTACGAGAAAGGCGTCATTTTCCTTGATACTCGTTGATACCAAACATTTACGAAAACATCAATTTTGAATTATTTATGATTATGTCATATAACTGAAAATGTTATCATAAATTGATGATCATATTTCCGATGGCATGTAGAAAAAATTATGTTGATACGTTGGATACAACAAGAGATATCCACGACCAAAAACTTATCACTCTCTCTGAGGGTAAATTTTGAAAAGGCGTAAGTCGTATTCACGACAAAAATAATTGATTACGTACAAAAATATTTGTAATTTTCAATGTACAACATGTTTTACTTATGTACACTAAGGTCTTTTTTTACACGGGGGTTACGTACCGTGTTAAAAAATTCGTATAAAATAAATCCGTGTTAATTGCGGAAACCTTGCAAAAAAAAAACCGCGTGGAAAATTTGGCGTAATAATTCCAAAAACCGTTGATTTGAGCATTTGTTTGTTTTGTTTTTGATAAAATGTAACTGTTTTTCACAATAAAAATGGAAATCTAAAAACCAGCCTGAGGTTACGAGAAGATCTAGTCATACTTTTTTTTTTTTTTTTTTTTTAAAATAACTATTTATTGGAATATGAGTTAAAATTAAATTATTAAGATTTAAATTGGGTGTTCAGCCACAAGTGGTGACTTTTCAGCCCTATTATATATATATATATATGATTTGGTTATTACCATGAAGACATCATTTGCTTCCGCAATTCTGAGATTTTTGTGTAGGGAAAATTCTAAACCTACTTGTATTGTGTAATGGGGAAAAGGAACTTATATACTAACTTACTAACTAATACAGAGAGCGAATCGATTCAATTGAAGATTGCATCGATTTTTGTCGGAATTTGCTTATAATATTATGTGACATTACATCTAATGGTTCTATATTTGTGAGTCTGTGTAACTCATTTGTACTAAACCAGGGAGGACGCTTCAGAATCATTTTCAGAATTTTATTCTGAATCCTTTGAAGCGTTTTCTTCCTGGTGGAACAACAGCTTGACCAAATTGGTACCGCATAAAGCATGGCTGGTCTGAAAATTTGTTTATAAATTAACAATTTGTTTTTTAGACAGAGCTTAGAATTTCTGTTTATAAGAGGATATAAACATTTAATATATTTATTACACTTTGCCTGGATTCCTTCAATGTGATCCTTGAAAGTGAGTTTTTTGTCATACGTTAAACCTAAGTATTTAGCTTGATCAGACCATGTCAATTCCAAGCCATTCAATTTGAGAATGTGATTATTGTTTGGTTTTAGAAAAGAAGCTCTTGGCTTGTGAGGAAAGATAATTAATTGCGTTTTTGCTGCATTTGGTTTAATTTTCCATTTTGACAGATAATCACTGAAAATATTTAAACTTCTTTGTAGGCGACTGCAGATCACTCTTAGATTTCTACCTGTGGCTAACAGACTTGTGTCGTCACAGAATAGCGATTTCTGACAACCAACGGGTAGATTTGGTAGATCAGAAGTGAAAATATTATACAAGATTGGAGCTACACTCGAACCCTGCGGAACACCGGCTCGTACGGGTAGCATTTCAGATTTACAATTCTGATAGCTAACCTGAAGAGTACGATCAGTTAAATAATTTTGAATCATTTTGATCAAATAAATAGGAAACTGGAAATCAGACATTTTTGCTATTAAACCTTTGTGCCAAACACTGTCGAATGCTTTTTCTATGTCTAGAAGAGCAACTCCAGTGGATAACCCAGAAGATTTATTTGCTTTTATCATGTTCGTTACTCTGACAAGTTGATGAGTAGTTGAATGTTCATGACGAAATCCAAACTGTTCTGGTAAAAAAATTGAATTCTCATTTATATGAGTCATCATTCTTAACAAGATAATTTTTTCAAAAAGTTTACTGATAGAAGAAAGTAAGCTAATTGGGCGATAACTTGATGTTTCTGCTGGGTTTTTATCAGGTTTTAGGATAGGAATTACTTTAGCGTTTTTCCATCTTTTTGGGAAGTAAGCTAATGAAAAACACTTGTTGAAAATTTTAACCAGGAGTCTCAAGGCAACATCGGGAAGATTTTTAATAAGAATATTAAAAATTCCATCATTACCAGGAGCCTTCATGTTTTTGAGTTTCCTAATAATTGATTTAATTTCATCAAAATTCGTCTCAAAAATGTCATCGTGTGATAACACTTGGGTTGAAATATGATCATACTTCAGTGAGACTTCATTTTCAATAGGACTCACAACGTTTAAATTAAAATTGTGGACACTCTCGAACTGCTGAGCTAGCTTTTGAGCTTTTTCACCATTTGTAAGAAGTATTTGATTTCCTTCCTTGAGAGCAGGAATTGGTTTCTGAGGTTTCTTAAGAACCTTAGAAAGTTTCCAGAAAGGTTTAGAATATGGTTTAATTTGTTCAACTTCTTTAGCGAAATTTTCATTTCGCAAAAGAGTAAATCTATGTTTAATTTCTTTTTGTAAATCCTTAACTATGTTTTTCATAGCAGGATCACGAGAACGTTGATATTGTCGTCGACGAACATTCTTCAACCGAATGAGCAGTTGAAGATTGTCATCGATGATAGGAGAATTTAATTTAGTTTGAGCTTTGGGAACTGAAAGATTTCTAGCTTCGATAATATAATGATTCAAATTATCAATTGCTGTGTCGATGTCCGCAGAATTTTCTAAAATAGTTTCATGATCCACATGATTTTCAATGTGAGATCTGTAATCCAACCAATTAGCTCTATGATAGTTGAAAACAGAACTAATTGGATTAATTATAGCTTCGTTGGAAAGTCTGAATGTTACAGGAAGATGATCTGAGTCAAAATCAGCATGAGTAATCGGTTCACTACAAATGTGACTTTGATCTGTTAGAACCAGATCAATTGTAGACGGGTTTTTCACGGAAGAGAAACAAGTAGGATTACTGGGATGAAGAACTGTAAAGTAACCAGCTGAGAGTTGATTATGAAGTATTTTACCATTACTGTTATTTTGCCTACAATTCCACTGGACATGCTTAGCATTTAAGTCCCCTATTACGAAAAATTTCGATCGATATCTTGTAAGTTTTTGCAAATCGCCTTTAAAGAAATTTAATTGTTCGCCGGTGCATTGGAATGGCAAATATGCTCCAGCGATGAAATAAATTCCATGAATGGTTTCAACTTCGATTCCCAAGCTTTCAATAACTTTAGTATTGAAAGAAGGTAAAATTCGATGTTTAATTTGCCGTTGGACAAAAATGGCAACTCCACCACCAATTCCAGTAAACCTGTCAAATCGATGAACCACATAATGTGGATTACTTTTCAATTTTACATTTGGTTTAAGAAAAGTTTCTGTCACAATGGCAATATGAATTTTGTGAACTTTGAGAAAATTATAAAATTCATCTTCACTCGATTTCAAAGATCGAGCATTCCAATTTAAAATATTCAAATAATTATTTAACATCACTGTTAAATTTTAAATTCATTATAATATTATTTGCAAATTTCCATCCGATTTGAAATGCTTCAAAAAGTGATGAAGTCGAATTCATTTGGATGATCATTTGAAAAAGTTGATCTTGTAGGTAGATCATTTTATTTTCAGTTATATCGCCTAAATCGACTTCATTTAAAGAAGCGAATGGCATTGAAGGAATATTTGTAGGTAGACTGCCATTAGAAGAAGATGATTTGGCCGGTCTACCTATTAATAAATTGTTTTCGTTAGAAGAAGAACTGCAAGGCGGTCCTGTGTTTTGATTATTTACATTAGAAGAAATAGGTGATAGATTTCTACCTAATATACCAGCATAACTGACATTAGAAGAAGATGATGACGAGGTCGATCTACCTGTCAATAAATTGTTTTCGTTAGAAGACGAATTGGCAGGTGCCTTAGAAGAATTTTCAGGTATATTCTGTAAATTTAAGGTCGTTGATTTGACTTGTTGTCTAAGCGAACGAGCGTTTAAAATTTTTTCTCTGACAGGACATTTCAAATAATTGGATTTATGATTTCCATTGCAATTTGAACATGAAAATTTATCAGTGGTTTCATTCATTGGACAATCGTCTTTCGAATGCGATTTACCACAATTCAAACACCGTATATCCATATGACAATTTTTGGTTCCATGACCGAAGCCTTGGCAACGACGACATTGCGTTAAGTTTGCAATACGATTATGCCGTTTATAATGTTCCCAATGAATTTTAATGTGGGAAATGAAACGTACTTTTTCTAAAGTTTTCAAATTGTTTACATCACTTCGATTGAAGTGTATTAGGTAAAGTTCATGGGAAATTCCAGAGCGTGGTTTAGAAGTACCATTCGCTCTTTTTTTCATAAGTATTACTTGGGAAGGGGCAAAACCAAGCAATTCTTTTAGTTCATTTTTAATTTCATCAATACTTTGATCATTTGATAATCCTTTCAAGACAGCCTTGAAGGGTCTGTCTGATTTTATATCATATGAATAAAATTTATGAAGTTTTTCGGACAAATATCGAATAAGACGTTCGTAATCTTCCAATCCATCCACCAAGACTCGACATTCTCCTCTTCGTCCGATTTGAAATGAGACTTTTACTTCCGGAAGAAAAGTAGAAAGCTCAGTACGGAATGCTTTGAAGTCGGAAATCATCACCGTCACTGGTGGCATAGATTGATGTTTCTTCCCAGAACGACAAGCGTCCATTTTGGGAATTTTTGAAGAATTTTCTTCTATGTCGCTACAATCGGATTCAGGAAGAATCTCGTAAATATTGTTAGACGGCATAGGATCAACGGAAGGGAAATCCGTCCGTTGTCTTTTATTTTTACATTCAGATTCTATAAGATCGTGAATGTTATTAGAAAAATGTTGAATAACGGATTGTGATTTATTCCGTATTGAATTATTTTTAGCCTTAGGCTTGTTGCCTTTCCGGTTGGACGCAGGCATTTTTGAAATTAATGAAATTTTAAATTAAATTAACTAGGCTAAATTAGTCTTCGATTAGACTCCTAGCTAGCCTTAAAAAAGGCTGATTAATTTCTTAGTTACTCTAATATCACTCTTTGTATCACTTAGTCACTCTAATATCACTCTTTGTATCACTTAGTCACTTAGTTAGTGATTCAGGTAGCCTTGAAAAAGACTGAAGCCTTGAATCAATGAAACTCTAGGTAGCCAGAAAAAAATTCCAGGAGCCAAGAGCTATACGCGTGCGGTGCGAACGACTGTTCAACACCGACTGATCTAGTCATACTTGATAAAACACATTAGATGACCAATTAATATTAGAACACTCAGGAAACAAATTGTACGATAATCAAAATAATCTAAATGGCTCATGCCTTATGTTTAATGAATTCGGTTTTCAAAAGACGGAGAATACGTACACTTTAGAACGTTCGACTAAAGAAGTACTAATAATACCACCCATAAACATTTTTACTGCAAATAAAGCTTAGGAATAAGTTTTTTTCAATTCCGAAGTTGCGATGTGTAGTAAACACTAACGATCTTAATAGTCATTTTTTTAATTAAACTGAGTGGGAAAACATGGGTATTGGATGAAAATCTATGCACGCAGCGACAGAATTAAAGGGGAAGAATTCGTAGAGATGAATATGGATCAAATTAGAAAAGGTATTACTATGTGTCATGCTGAAGAAACTCATTTCATCGGCTTAAATCGTAATACTACTAGAGTTATATTATTCAAATGGGTATAAAATACTGTACTGCTAGATATGATGAAGAGTTGAAGAGATTAGTAAATCCGACTATTTCTTCAACGCTACGAAATTCTCGATAATATCAATGACGATGCTGACATCATACACCACAACTGAGCGGAAGAGACGTTGTCGTGTAATTTACAACAGGGACTGAAGATCTGAAGACTGATTGATCATTTTATGGAACGACAGTCAATGACCTCGTGAATTGTTGAGTGAACTTTAAATTAGCTCTAATAATCGTTTTCTTATAGACAACCTGTTCCCTTTTTAAAATTTTTCTCAAAAAACAAATGACAGTGCTTTTTAAACTTTCATCAGAAACCGTGTTAATTGCGAAAACCGCGTAAATAAAAACCGTGTTAATTCCGGAATCCGTGTAAAAAAAGTCGTGTATAAAAAAACCGTGCGAAAAAATACCGTGTAAAAAGAGACCTTAGTGTATATTGTTGAATTTAATGTAATGGATATTTTTGGACCAAAAATGATCAGTACATGCCAAAAAAAGATCTTTTAAATCTCTTTAATATCCAAATAGCGACTTCCGGTATATCGATAGTTGTTAAAAAAAACCATCAATATATGGGTAATTTTCGCACGGGTTTGATGACTAAATGTCGGGAAACGATGTTTCGAGTAGTATCAAAACCCAAGAGGGCGACTCCCGGTTCGTTTATGTTTCTTTGCAGTTCTTTGGAATACTACGATTCTTTGCAATGTTAGTACCTTTGGAATGGGATTTATGAGTAAATGCTAGAAAGTATGTTTAACGTAATTTTAAATAAACGGTGGCAGCTTTCGATTTATCTGCTTTCAGTTACTAATTATAGACTATAAACCAACTTGAGAGCGGATAAGTGTTTGAGTGGAAGAACTTATAAAATTAATAACTTGCTGAATCTTGGATTTTGAAACGATTTAAATCACCGTTTTCAGACGTCTACTCATCAAACCCTTTCAAAAAATACTTGTGATATTGCGATAGTTTGTACCGAACATCGCTATACCGATAGTCTGGTCGTCAAATGGTGAGATAACTAAGTCCTCACAAGTTCCTATCTCATGCCTCCCCGAGCGTCTACGATGACGTTTGGTCAATAGAACGGCGTCGACTGGGTGCTATCGCCTTCTGTGTTAGTAGCAGAATGAGAGGGTGCGAAATGGCTTGTAGGGTGAAGCCCATCCTGAAGTGCAATATTTATCATAGTATACTACAACATGTGGTTTTGTTGTTTGTTGCATTATTTGTTATATATTGAATTGAATTATATTACATTGTATTATATATTGTTGTCATTATTATTATTATTATTATTACTATTATCATTATTATTATTATTATTATTATTATTATTATTATTATTATTATTATTACTATTATTATTATTATTATTATTATTATTATTATTATTATTATTATTATTATTATTATTATTATTATTATTATTATTATTATTATTATTATTATTATTATTATTATTATTATTATTATTATTATTATTATTATTATTAAAAAACAAATATTATTTTTCCTGCAGTACTGCGACGAAAGAAGAGCATAACTTACACTGCGACATCAACTGTTATTTATAGTATCATAGCATATTATTTTATATATTGTCGTCTTATACTATATTTTGTTATATTATATTATGTTCTATTATATTATATTATATTATATTATATTATATTATATTATATTATATTATATTATATTATATTATATTATATTATGTTATATTATATTGTATTATATTATATTATATTATATTATATTATGTTATATTATATTATATTATATTATATTATATTATATTATATTATATTATATTATATTATATTGTATTGTATTATGCTCAATTATATCGAAAACGAGAAGGTCAGGGAGTGCATCAGGGTATCTTACAAGTGAATGACTGGATGATGGAGTGGATTGCCAACCTGAGTCACATCGGGGAAGCTGTAAGACGCACCCTTCTAACAAACAAACCATCAGGCCAGTTTAAGCTGGTATAGCGAAATTCGCTATACCGATAATCGCAATCATGGATTTTGAAAGGATTTCGAATATAATTTTTCGGTACTTTAGCTTCATATCTGTTCCAACAATATACAATACGTATGTTGTCAGCACATTATTAGTAATTCGTGGAAAAAGTGTGTGATTAACATCAATATAATACTTAACAGGATGACGTGAAAATGAATGAAGCAAACACAAATTAATAAGACAGAATAAAAGAGTGTAAAAAATGTTCGCCTGCAGAAGTACACACGGTACGAATTACAATATTTTCAATGGAAGAAAATATCAAAAAGTTTTTCAATAATTGATTTATTTTATTTATTTATTTATTTATTTATTTATTTATTTATTTATTTATTTATTTATTTATTTATATATTTATTTATTATTTTTATTTTTTTATTTATTTATTTATTTATTTATTTATTTATTTATTTATTTATTTATTTATTTTTTATTTATTTATTTATTTATTTATTTACTGGTTCATTAATATTAAAAGTCATGAAAACCGCGAAAATGTTACCGCAGAGACGGGACTCGAACCCGTAGCTAACTCCTAACCGGGGAAATTGTTTTACCAATTAAACTACCCTGCTTATGAAAACACATGAAGAGAAAGTCCAATTGATTGGACGAAACTAAGCATGCTTCGCTCTACTTAGCCATTACAATTGGACTTTCTCTTCATGTGTTTTCATATGCAGGGTAGTTTAATTGGTAAAACAATTTCCCCGGTTAGGAGTCAGCTACGGGTTCGAGTCCCGTCTCTGCGGTAACATTTTCGCGGTTTTCATGACATCATTGTGTTCACATGTCGGGTTTCCAATCTGTTTCCCCGTTAGTTACTGATCATATTAAAACTAGCTCAAGGCGGCTTTACGTCTTAACAAGGCCTAAAACAAAATCATTAAAAGTCAGTTGCACTGACTAGAATACGTATCAATTTTTAAATTTTATATCTGCCTAGTTGGTAACGCGAGAACGCAATCCGATAGACAAGCGTAAAGAGATTTTCTTTTCAATTCTCGTTGATACCAAAAATTTGGAGAAACTATAATTCCGAGTTATTTCTGGTTATTTCATACTACTAAAAATTTTATCATATATTGTGGTTGATAAAAATTTCCGAACTTGAAAATCATAAAATTTTTCTAACTCCCAGAAAGTCGATTTTTTCAAACGAAAACAATTTTTTTTTAGATGACACTTTTGGCATAAAAAAAATTCTATTTCGGAAATCTCCTGTATTCCCCTTTATGGTGATTTTTCAAGATCGAAAAATTTTCAAACCTCAACCGCCGGGCAACACCCTTTACTTATATCCGATTTAGCTCAGATTTTGCATGGGGACTTTTTTCAAGTTGCTTAAACTTTTTAAGCACTTTTTTCACAAAATTAGAGGTGATCCTTAAATATTGGTACCCTTATATATGATAGAGCGGTAAAAAGCAACGTGTTTTGTCGGTTACGTCACTTATATCATCATATCTCCGAAACCAGAAGTCGCAGTCATTTATTCTTCGAACTTGTTAAATAATTACGTTATTTAACAAGTTCGAAGAATAAAAACCGACGTACAAACCGACGATGCAAAATACGGAAAAATGCTTCTAAGTTTGATTCAAAATAGTTTCAGTTTGTAAGTTATGTTAGTTGCTGGTTTAATAATCAATTTTGACTATACCGGTTCCTAGTTCAGTTTGGTTCCGGTAATAATGTTCAAACAAATGAAATCATCGCTCATATTCTCAGGGGGGCTGATTCGATTTTCATAAACTTAGGCTCAAATGAAAGGTCTTATGATCTCATAAGCTGCTATTGTTTTTTTTTACAAATTTGATTTCCGGCTACGGAACTAC
Source organism: Malaya genurostris (assembly GCF_030247185.1). NCBI lineage: Eukaryota > Metazoa > Arthropoda > Insecta > Diptera > Culicidae > Malaya > Malaya genurostris. The sequence continues at coordinate 90,450,313 of NC_080571.1, read as the reverse complement.
AGGGTGAAATGTGTTTGAAGCTTCTATTTAATGTGACGATGCTGGAAACGAAATAGTTTATTTCAATTCGGCATAAAAATGCTTAGATTTTAAAGAAGTTCTACTAGTTTATACCTAAATAAACCTTTTTGTTACTATTCAAGATTTGATTATTCGTTTTTTTTAAATCTCAGTAACATTTATGACAATATAGTAATGTGGGAATAGCATCATCGCTCCACCAGGTTGATTAACACAGTATTTTTCATTTTCAATTGGAGTCGTTCTTCGATTGTAGTCGATGAGCTAAATTCCATGAGCATCCTCCTAAAATTTTAAGACTATAGGAGTATAGTGATGAATCCAGGTTTCGTCCATTGTCACATATCGACGCTGAACATCCGGTTTATTTCGACGAAACAGCGCTGGGAATCAACGACGCGCTCTCGTATTTGGTACACAGTGAGCAAACGAGGCACCCGCTTTGACCATATCTATCTCATGGAGAAATGTTCATGCGAAATAGTACTCACACTGCCTTATGTAATCTTTGAAATGTAAGTTATCACGAAGTCAACAAAGGTTTAGAGAACTTTATTCAATTGGATGGTAGGAACGTTCCACGTCTTGGGTGTCAGTACGAACATGTTCAAGCTAAGCAGTTATTATTGCAGCGTAGGCACTTCGTTCAAAAATGATAATGATAAGTCAACACATAAAATTGATTTTGTGTTACAACAGACTTAGTACCATAACCCTATTACAACTAAGAATCCTTCCAGGTCGGGACAACATATTGAAAATCATACTTTGATTTCCATCATATGATAATTGAAGCTAATTTTTCTAATAATCTATATTTGTTTTCAAATATTAAAGTTTAAACAATTGACCAAACGCAGAGATCGAAAATGCATTTTTTGTAGTTTTAAAAATAATGGGATATTCAACAAACTACAAAAAATGCTTTATCGATCTTTGCGTTCACAATGGTAATAATTAGCATAAGTTTTGCCAAACATACACTACCACGCCTACGATATTCTCTTTGGTAGAAAAAATTCGTGTTCCGAAATAACCAAAGTATGTTCTGTAAAAATTTCTGAGAAAAAATCTATTTTCATACAAGCGCAGACTCGAAAAAATTACCTTTTTTCGGGTCTAAATGATGAAAAAATCATCATTTTTGCGAATTTTTTTCAGAACTATGCTTCAACAAAATAAATTGAAATATTTTGTATAATAACACCATCATTCGAACAACATTTTGTATTTTTTCGTGGAAAAATATTGAGAAATAAGTCGGTGAAGAGGCATTTTTGAGGACGCTTGTTAAAAATCATTATTTGAGGTGTCTATTCTATCTCAGCGCAGACTAATCAGAAGTGAACAAATCAAAGCAGCATAGTTAGAGCAGAAATTTTTCTAGACCCCAACGTTTCTGTTTGATTTTTTTTTATTTTTTAAAATTTTTGGTGGTTGTTTAAATTCAAAAGAACGATTTTTCAAGAAAAAATCAGTAATTTCGTAGCTGTAAAACCTTCCAAAATGAACAAACAACGAAAAGGAAAACGTTGGGTTTGGTTTTTTATATGTAAAAGTGTGTGTAAAATTTGGAAAAAATTGGTGCAGTAGTTTTTGAATGAGGATGGACACGGACTTTCAAAACCTGCTTTCGAGAAAAACGCGTTTCAAATTTATTGTCTATAAAATCGAAGGAAACAATTTATTAATCAAGGGAGCCCGTAGGGTCTAACATTTTAAAAAGCCATATTTTTTCTTTTGTATTTTGTTATAATGAAACATTTCGAGAATGTTTTTAAGTCAAGTTTTTAAGTCAATCGAAGCAGAAATCTTGGGCCTGTGTGCGCAGTTCTTATTTCTTCGTAGTATGAGATCGGCAAAGATAAATGAGCATAAAATGTTCAGTTTTGTTCCGATAGGCTTCAAAATTTCACAGAATATTCTAGAAATGTTTTACTATCAGAAAATAGAAAGAAAATTATAAAATGATTTTTCAAAAGTGTTAGACCCTACCCGCCCCTTAACCAGAAGAAAAATAGATCCATTGATCAAATGTTCCCCGACTAATCGACGGTCTAGCCCGATTTTAGTCTAGCTCAATTTTTAGTACGGAGATATACAATAGACATTTTCAATAAGCATAATAGTTCTCAGGAACGATCTCACCAGTATCCTGTTGCTCTTATTCGCAGTAATTAGAAATGTAAACAACGTGAGATGACACACCACTACTGATAAAATAAAACAAAATCAATACTCGCCGATGGGTTTACATCAAACTAATTTTAGATGTTCAACTTGAATCACACGATTGACTTGGAAGTTTTTACACATTCCATATAAATCTAATAACATAAATCTGATAACACCGACAATGATATGCAGATGGCGCTTCGATCGGTTGACATAGTTTAATTTTCGGCGGTAAATTCGCAGTATCCGTCGCTTGAACATTATTCAATTCCGCGAATTAGCATTATTCAATAAATAACTATTATAACCAGTTCATGAGCTCATTTGTGATCGTGGTTTGTTTACATTTTCAATTAGGTTTTGTACTGAATGATCATCATTGGAAAGCTTGAATTGTTTACGTGTTCATTCTAAAGCGATGAATTGTTTACGTGTTCAGTCTAATTTGAATATGTGCTATTGGAAATGTACCACCGGTACATGTCCAGCATGAACTTCCTTCATCTCGAGTTCATTTGTGATGTCATGTTGCAAAACCTAATATTTATTTATTTTTTTATTTTCTGTCAATCAATAGTAGACGATAGTATTCATTACAATAATCGTCTTAAATTAGTAAACTATGCTAAATAGATCACTAAATAACGTATAGTTCGATGATAATGATGATAATAAATTATTAGCTTTACGAAGACAGTTAAAATATTGTTTTAGTTTATTTTTTGTCATTGTGAAATCGACAGCTTCTGAATGTTTGCCATCAATTGATGATAATTCTATTCCATTTTTATGCATAGTTTGTTTGCTAATGGTTTGTAATAAAGATTTTTCGATTTGTTAAAGGCCGAGATGGTATGTAAAAATTGAGTTTAGACAGGAGTGCACTGGAACCTATGCGATTTGAGACAATGTCATTTACAAATTGGACCATTGAAAATTCTCTGCTTCTTTTAAAGTTTGAATACTGATGTGCAAGTAAGGTAACCAAACTAAGCTGCAGTATCCTAGTATTGAGCGAACATAAGCAATGTATAATGTTTCAATTGTATACGGATCATGAAAACAGTAACTAAATCGTTTAAAGAATCCAACCATGTAATTGATTTGTTTATGAATGTATTATAATGGTCGTTAAAAAATAAGATAAATAAAAGAGGGCCTTAATGAGATCCTCAGGAACCCAAATTAGGATGAACATGTAAAACAACCACCAGTATCTGCCAAATGATGTTCATTCAACGAAATTTGTAAGGTTATGTCACGTTCGTGCCAATATTAATATTTGTTTGTTTCTCGTGACTACACAAATGAACTCAGGTTCATCCTAGACAGTTCAGTAGAACTGCTTATATGAAGTTTGCCTTGTGTTGGGCTATTATTGAGCCCAGTCCTCTTATGAGGATGTAAACATTCATACTGGAATTTTTAGAATAGAAGAGATTTACTGTGACGATGAAAAACCTAAAGTAAATTAGATTAACGATTTTACAGCTAGGAAATTAAGTTCACGACTTCATTTATTCAAACCACTGTGCTTTGATGGCGTGAGTGGCTGGTGACGAGTTTTTTGATGACTTTAATACAAGATGACTGTAGCTGATATGTAAGGCAGGTAATATTAGCAATAAAATGGATATAAATTCATCCTGCTTAAATATCAAAACTGAAAATTTTACCTATATTTGGGCAGTGTCATATGCTAAAAAAGCTTCTTCGTTTCCAAAACTTCACAAAGTCAACAGTTACTTACTAGACTAGATTAGAAATCGTTTATTTAAACCTGGGTTAAACCGTTTATTCGTTCACCAAGGGAAAGTTTCTTACTAAATAGCTTGAGAAAAACACCTGCTGACAAGAATTCCGTTGAAGATCACTGGTAGACGGGAATATGATCGATATTGTCTTGTCGCTAGCTTCCAAAGATGTGACATGAAATTCGAATCCATGCAGTCCCATCAAAGAGCACCGCATCACAGACACTAGATGAGTTATGACATCAAATCGAATACCTTGCTCAATTTGTTAGCTTGCGTTTTAGAAGACCGTTTCTTGATCACCGAACCATCAGCAAAAGCAGCAGCAGCAGCAGTCTAGTACATGGAAAACTGTTGCGGTTTCTCAGTTTTTTCCCCGGCGAACGATTGCAGATTTGCTGGCGAATAGATTCAGTTTCCAACATTGATTGAAAAAGTGGGCACTGCTGGTGTGCGCGATGAAAACAAAAACTAAACTCAAGCGTCAAACCACAACATCGACATCATTCCCGAGAGACCACTTGCATAGATCGTACAGCCCAATGGTAAATAAATCAAATGGACAATAAACTATAGTTATTACGAGCTGAGCGATGACGCTTTGGCCGTGGCTTTCTGATGCCCATCCGTCGTGGTCTTTGGGTTGGAAAATTATCAACCTCTGCCAGACGAGGTGAAGAAATGAAAAGCAGCAGCCCGTAGATTGAGTTCGATGGTTAATAGCGCGTTCATCGTCGGAAGGTTCGAGATTGTTGTTCAAGATTTGTCAAAGAAGCACAAGAAGCTACGCAATGTCCGCCAGATGATTGCAAGCCACATCGACTTCAAATTAGATCCCTTCCTTGGACTGGAATCAATATTGATTTCCTTGGCGCATTTCAAATTATGGTTGATGCTATCGTAAGTGTTAAATATTGCGCACCTTTTCTTTTTTGTTCATGAAGGTAAAAGCATTTTCCGCAAACCGTTGCGTTTTTTGCAATGTTCACTTCCAGGTCCAAGAAAACCACCCATTATCACATTAAATTTATTACCCCTCAGCCGGTCGTTCCTCTCGCGCATCAACGGCACTGCGCTGCAATAGAATCGCTCTCCACCGGTTGGGGTGAGCTGTTGTGTGGTGATTTAGGTTTTTTTTTTGCCCGCTACACCTCTCCAGTGGATGGACTTAAAAGTGCCTGAAAAAACCAGCGGCTTCCAGTTTCAGATAATCAAATTGATTAAGATCGGCCAGTTCGTACAACAAAATCTTCCTAGGGGTCGTCTATTTATGAACCGGTGCTTAGCAGATCGTCCTATTAACTCTAACGGTTCGGTCAATTTTAAAGGGCAGCAGTAGTGATTTACCAAGTTCAGCAGATGTGTTGGAAGCGCGAAAACAGATGCACAACCCGCGGCTATCGGTCGGGCCAGGGTGCCGTAATGGACGACCAGGTTTTCCTGTTTGATCTAAAAAAGGAAATTAAATTAACGGACTAATCCATGAATTTGTTCTGTTGCAATTACTGCGCCGTGTTCATCCAGCACTTTAACTGAGAATATGCGGAAATGATTGGCTTTACGTAAGATTTGAACAACAAGAAGAATCCAGGCAGCTCCGTACAATGTAATTGACAAAATTAATCTAACCCGCTGGTTATGTATTCAATTCCCTGTTAATTTCACTAATTACGATCCTTAATTTTACTCAAATCAAAGTTAGTTTACAGTATTTTCTCATTAAAGCTGTTCATGCGTTCGATTTGTTCGTTACGGCCTATAATGACACTCATAGTTTAAATGGGCACTAATTTGCCAATTTAGAATGTGAAAACTGTTTCTCACATCTAAAAAGTTTCTGGTAAAACGATAGAGTTTCAATACAGATAAGTGAAATATTATCAAACCAAAATAGAGGTAATTGAAAAGCTTAAGTTCGAGCTTCTTCACTATGACTGCCTCGTTTCATGAGCGATGGTTTAGTCTATATAAATGTGAACCATCGTAAATCGTTTGATTTTAATATATCCTTCGAAATATTTAGAAAAAGGTTCGACGACTGACGTGAATTATAGAAAATTGACTTTTTTTCACGACTTAAAATAAAGCATAATACGGAATGAGATGAGTTTAACAAAAAATCTTCAACTAGTTCGCTTGTCAATTTGTTTGCTTGTCAGTAAAGTAGCCTAATCGATATTCGAAGCAGGGTTAATTTCCGACCAATATCAATGAACAACCGATTTTTGTTCATTCATAAGTTGTGCAAGCGTTTTCGGATATCGAACTTACAGGCCCTTATTACCGTTCTCACTTCCAATTTCACATTCACTTCACTTACATGTCACTTCACTTGATTTTACCGATTACCAGTATCACGCATAGTGAAGTGGTCACTGTGGTGGAAAAAAATATTTTTTTTAAACAAAATGTTGGTGGCGTGATGTTCATAATGACATCAAGTTCATTCAAGTAATTAAGCGGCTTCCGTAATAAGGACCTGAATTCACTTCTCTCGATTTCCACCGTGAAGTGATACCAATAATAAGGGTCACAATCACTTCACTTTGTTTTCACCGTGTAGTGATACTGGTAATAAGGCCCACAGAGTCTGCTTTGGTATGAAAGAATCAAAGAATGATGCCGGACCCACACACCCAAAAGGCAGTGGGGTCTTGTACAACGCGGATTCCTAGAACGTGTTGCTGATTTTTTTTTATTTCCAGAAAAACGATTGTTTGGGACTGTGAACGATGCTGATCAATACCGACGCCGGCCACGTCGGAATGCAGATCTACCTGGGAAGGGAAGGATTGTTAGTTCAATGCATGTTGGTACTAGAAGCAGGAAGAAGTTGTTTGTTAGTAAATTTTCGAATAATATTATCATGTGTTTATTGCTGTGGGTAGCCGGCTACCGAGAATACATTGTAATTTTACCGCGTTTTGTTTTAATATGTGCTACCTACTAAAATACGAAATTTTTTCCGAAACTCGTAAAACTCTGGACAGCCGGCTGTCGGGAGGTTCGCTATCAATTTTTAATTCCTTATGTTCGTTTTTTTGCAATAGACAGCCGTAATACTGACATCAATCGAACAACATCGTCTTACGCGATACGAAGTAGTGTATACTGCGATCTACTCCCCAACCAAAATAATGAAATGCCAAATGGATCCTCTTCGTAGTCTAAACTATATTTAAATACGTCCTAGCTTAACACGGCCGCAAGGGATATCTGCACGGTTATAAACTTCACGCGCGCATCTTAAACTTAGCCTTAACCCCGAAGAAAAATAGATCCATTGATCAAACGTTCCCCGAATAATAGACGTAGTTTAGTCTAGTCCAATTTTTAATAAGGAGAAATATAACAAAACAAAACTTTGAAAAATGTGAAATATCTCTAAGAAACATTCTCTCCAATATCCAGTTTCTCCTATTTGCATTGCTGTGAACAACGCGAGATGACACACCACTACTGAAAAAATAAAACAAAATAAATACTCGCGGATGGGTTTGCTGAAAACCTCCCCAACCTGATAACACCTACATGTAGATGGCGCTTCGATCGGTTAACATAGTTTAATTTTGGGTGGAAAATTCACAGTATCCGTCGGTTGAACATTTTTTAGTTTCGCGAACTGTTTCAATTGTGACAGATATTGTCAAAAAATTTTGAAATAAAATAAAATTCATATAAACCGTAAAGTAATCAGATCCAAAAACAAAAACGATGGCGTATATACTTCATGGAAGACCTGTAATTAGTAACTAGTTTGGTAAAAATAGGTCCACACTTCTCTGAAATACATGGTGCAATTTTATTTTCCACACAGAGACATTCGTTCAGTTCGTCGAACTGAATCGATTGGTAAAAGGGAACTCGGGCCTCCGGGACTCGGACAAGTTTTCCAAAGCTTGAGCGAATGCTATATCCATTTTTGCCTTTCTCATATAGAATGACAGATACTGTCAAAAAGCTGAAATTTTTGACATAAAACTTCGTATAACTCAAAAAGTAAACATCCGATTTCAAACCTATTCTATAGCGAAAAACGATGATGTACATCTTTTTGGTACTTAGAAACAATTGTATGTAACAGTATAAAAAATCGTGTTTCACGTTGCTCCCAAGCTTTGCTTTGTCATACAGCGCTTAAAACTCCTACGCTTACACAAAAATATCAATATCTCCGTTGAAAATGGACGGATTTTAACAATCTATAGCTTCTTGGAAAGCTATTACCGTGTGGAATATAATTCTGGAAACATATTCTGTTTTCAAGGTCAAGTGTGACAGATACTGTCAAAAAACTGAAATTTTTGACATAAAACTTCGTATAACTCAAAAAGTAAACATCCGATCTCAAACCTGTTCTATAGCGTTCTGGGTGACGGGGAGACCTTTCATTTGCGACTAGTTTGATAAAAATCGGTTCATCCATCTCTGAGATCTCGACCTCTTAGTTGACAACACACATACAGACACACACACATACACATCCACACGGTCATTTTCTCAATTCGTCGAGCTGAATCGATTGGTATATGACATTCGGCCCTCCGGGCCTCGGAAAATTTTTCAAAAGTTTGAGCGAATGCTATACCTATTTTTTCATATGAGCAATTCCAGGAATGAGTGGACGAAAAAGTGACAAAATAAGAATCGACCTTCTCCGATTTGGATGAAACTTTGCACATGGATTCAGTATGGCAAACCATAAGTTTTGAACCGATAGAGAGGTCAATCCGACTCAATACTGATTTTTAAAAACGGCGTATGTATTTTTGCACTTCACAAGAATTACCTTTTTCAAATCGTTGTAACTTGGAAAGCGTTAATTGTGCAAAAATGGCGATTGGGCACTCTAAAAAATAATAATCCGAAAAAGGTAAATAAAAAAATCAGAGTTTTAATTTTTTTTTAATAATTTCTAAAGCTATTATTAAAACCTACAGATTGATTGCTATCCCATACACGCCTTTTGAAAAATGAAGAAATTACAGCTAAAACAGTTTAAGGGTGCATGCAAATGATCAAGTTCTTCTCGTTGTAATTCGGAAACCGTTAATCGTACAAAAATGACGTCCAGGAAGAAGTTTTAGGGAATCAATAGGGCACTCTAAAAAAATATACACTGAAAAAAACATTTGATTTTTTTTCTCAATAATTTCAAAATGAACCAAAAAAAATAATTTAAAAAAAATCAGCTCTTTTTAAAACCTACAGATTGATGGCTATCCTATCCGTGCCTTTTGAAAAATGAAGAAGTTACAGCTAAAACACAGATATATTCGAAATTTCAAGTTCTCGTTGAAAGATAATCATTTAAACAGTAGAATATTATTCTACAGGTTAAAGGCAATAAATTTGTTCATGATATCCTTTCTTCTAAAAGTAGCTGTTCTTGAGATACTTGGATATTTAATTATAACACCATATTTTATATTTCCATGAATTGTTTATTTGCTTGCTATATCTACAATTATTACATTACGATCATATGACTTTCCTTATAAGCCCGCCTACGACAGCGGTCACAAATGCTTAACGTGGTATTTTAACCAAATTAACCTTGCACTTTTGAGCTTCTAATTTTCCAATTATGGTTTCTGTTAATTGGAAAAAAAACTTCCGGAACACCCAAAACCAGAAAAAGGTTTACAACACTTTGGGAAAACCATATTGTAGTATTGTAACTGTTTCGAAAGAGATTTGTTATAAACTGATATCTGTTCTACGATGCATAGCCATTTATATGTGCAACAGGTAGAATTTAGGTCAACAATTCGCCGGTACTTACGTTGGTTGTAAACAGTAGGTAGTCAACTGGCACACCTCTTTGATTCTACATGTGTTTATTCGTTTTGACGTTGTTACGTTAGTTCTACTGTTTAAATGATGATCTTTCAACGAAAACTTGAAATTTCGAATATATCTGTAAACTGTTTTAGCTGAAACTTCTTTATTTTTCAAAAGGCATGGATGGGATAGCCATCAATCTTTAGGTTTTAATAAGAGCTTTAAAATAAAAATTATCAAAAAAAAAATCGAAGCCCTGATTTTTTTTAATTTAATGTTTTGGTTCATTTTGAAATTATTGAGAAAAAACATCAATTTATTTTTTCAGTGTATTTTTTTTAGAGTGCCCTATTGATTCCCAACAACTTCTTCCTGGACGCCATTTTCATCCGATAAACGACTTCCGGAATCACAGGAAGATAAGTATAAAAATACATGATACTGAAAAATCGAACCTTATACTTCCAACTAGCCGTATAATTCTTCAATTGAACAGATTTGGTTAGTTGATGAACGACCAAAGACAGTGGTTTTGGGCATACTGGATCATCGTTTCCGGTTTCGGAAGTACCAAAGTTACCGAGAATGACCGCATCAAAAAGCTTGAACTTTTTGAGTAGCTCTACCATTTCAATAGTTTCAAAGTTTTAGTTGAATCGAGAAATACGTAAGCCTGAATTGTCAGACAATTTGTTTCGCACAGAAATCAGAAACAACGTTTGAAAAATAACATAAAAATATGCTGTCTTAATTGAAACACACACTTATTCACTATCTATGAGCATTATCTAATGTTCAATCTGGTTTGAATTGCGGGGGAAGTGACTGTTGTAGTGTATCCGTTCCCGTTTTCGATCACTTTCAGTGTTTCAATCCACTTGACGAAAAATATTAGCTGTCGTTTTGCCCTGAAGATGAAGGGAAACTCCTTCGAAACGTCGGCCTTTAACGCACAATAAATATTGTGTAAAAACTTGACCAAAAAGCCATATTTCAATAAATAATGAACCTTAATTCCATTCTATGGGCATTAGTGCAAAGAAAATAAACAAAAAACAAATAATCCTAAAAAGAAAAATTGAAAATAGATATAAAATTTCATTATGACCATTTTCATGATTGACTATAACTGACTGAGGCGCTGTTTGAGCAAGTTATATTATGGTTTCATAAAACGGCTTATGTTTGACCTACCAACTTATTAGGTGCCTAGGGATAACAATAAAATATGATTATTTTGAACGTGAATATGTTTGTTTGGATGTCCTCGGCGTCTTAGAAATAAGACACTGTGCTTCATTAAATATATCGATAAAAAAATAATGGTTGATTGTCTAATATATTTAGTGTATCGTAGTATCAAATTTTAAATATGATTTTTGTTGTTTCAACATACCCAATTTCTTCTCCTTGATCTGTTGAAAGGCTTTGGTTCCATTTGGCGAGTAGTGGTTCATTAATAAAAAATACCAGCTATGGCAAATAAATTTAGATGAATAACAAAACAGTGTCTTTCTAAACTCGCATGTCAATTGCGTTTGCGACAGGTCCATATTCCAAGTCGATCAAAAACGATCACAATTTTCAACCGATGTACCAACCAGCTCACAAGTGTGACGAAATCAATTAAAACTGTACTCTCGTAGACCCGTACGAGTTAATTTCCCATGACTTTGGAGTTCGCGACATAGAAAGATTAGGTTTTTGTCGGGGTTCGGAAAATTGCCTTCCAAAACAAAACAATTCAATTGTCTTCAAGGTTGAGCCGTCTATGTCCCGAGATACCGAAAAAAAATTGGTCCGCTAGCTCGCTGTGAGTGACGAGCCTAACCATCGGGTACCGAGTGCCTGTCTATTTTCCATAGAGTACACACAGCGCACAAGTCTATTGTCATCATAATTATGTCCATCACATTGCTTCCAGATTGTCGTCGCCGCGCTTCAGGTGGAATCACTGGCCGCGAAAGAAATGGTTAACCAGCGGCTGTAGGAAAATCGTTCAACCCAAAGGTTAAGTCCATCGTAGATCGAAAGTGGAGTGGAGTGGAGTAGAGTTGAGAGAGGTACGGTGAAATGCGGGTCTCGAGAGAGAGGTATCTAGGCAAATGAGTGCACTTACCGTGGCCATCAGTCCAGAACCGTGCCTAGTCACAGCAGAGCCGACAGAGACATCACTGGTCCGACCGGCACAGGCCTCCAATTACGGGAAGCGGGAACCGGGCTTGGGCACACGTCTGGTTTTACGGTAGTGCCGTGTCTGCTTGGTTTCGCTCTGGAAAAGGCCGTCTGTCCTCCGTCGGTTTTGGCGTCGACAGTTTCTGGTTGGTGGCTGGTTGTTTAATTTCTAGCTTGCAGGAAATTAAGCGGAAAATAAGTGTACTGCAACTGCCACACCAAAGAAAATTTCCAAAGAAGATACCATATGAGGAGATCGTTGTTTTGATGTTAAATCAGATGTTTGATTTATGAAAAGTTGGAAAAACAAATGTTAAAAGCAATCATTGATTGGACTGAATAATGAAAATATTTATACCCTTAGAACTCCTTATTCCTACTGCAAATAAACTGTGCCGGAAAGCGACGACTCGCGCCAGATTGTCTGATGTCATGAGTGGCACGTGTGATTGAAGAAATCGAAATATTGAAAACTGGTGAAGCAATATTCTGTGCCTCTGTCGCCGTTCCACAGGAGACAGCTGGTGTAATGCCGTAAGTCACCCGTGAGTAAGTGCAACCTGTTTATTACTTCTGACTACGGACTGATCACAACAAATAGACCAACCGCTGGTGCTTCTGATGATGATTATGATGATGATGATGACTATGATGACGGTGTTGGCGGCGGCGGCCGGGTCGGGTTGAAAAGGGAGCACTCGCAAGACAAGGTGAACGACTAAATCATAATAATTACTGTGATCGAGATGACGACGATTACAGTTTATTATTTTCTGCCTGGTACGTGTGAAAGTAAGTGCAGAGTGAAACGATGCGTAGCTGCTTTTCGAGCAACAGATTTACGACAGCAAAACAAAAAAAAAGCTTGCTGATGCTTGACGCGCTTCGGGACCTCTGCGATCTTGATTCACGGCCCATATTTTCCAGTAGATTTGAAGCGCGAGTTGTTTCACACTGGCAATATGCGTTCGAAAAGTTATGAAATAGTTTGAAATCCCACAGAAGAAAAACCGAAGACCTGGGGGCACCCAGAAAACACCCACCCGTGATCGAGTAGGCGAGAATGATTCATTCATTTAGAACCTGAAAGCACAGAGATAACTTTTTTAATTGACCACGCAGAATGCAGCTCGGTAATGATGCAAAACATTGCTGCGACCCTCCTGGTCTCGTGGCTTCTATATCTTCTACCGAGCAGAGATTTGATGAGCAAAAATAGATGTAACACGTCGTTGTTCGGATCTTGAAGATCTGGACTGCTATAAGCCGAGTCGTAGCCTCCGGCATAGACCACCAACCATTGAGCAATAGGAGACAGCTCAGTGCCAGGGCATCAATAACCTTTTCATTCATGAAAATATCACCAGATCGAATCTTTCATCTGGTAGCACATTCGCTGAACGGTGACTTGTGTACTACTGCACAAAACTGATGAAGCACCGCGTAGTTATTTCTGTATGAAGACGCCTCCGTTAATAGATCGTGCCTCGCGTAGGCTTAAGCCGTCGAGTCTACCGTGAATATTCTTGGGCTGTAAGTGTTACCACATTGTTCAAATAATGAAGCAGTTCATGTTCCAATGCAAACTTGTATCAGGATGAAAAATTATACAAAAATGCTGACATCAAGAGAGGTTTTAGCTTTGCGTGCCTAATTTAGTAATCAGTTTACATACGCATTTTACATAAACACTGAAATTAGTTCATGGTAAAATATTGCTATATATGTGTCTGATATCGACACCATTAGTAAATAACCGTTCGAAATAAAATTAGTGACAAAATTTTCTTATAGAAAGGCCATCAAAAACTGTCGTATTAAGTAATTGAGAAGGACCGTTTTTTGAATTATTCTAAAAACACATCAAAACAATTCAAATGATTCCAACAGCTAACGGAAGGTTTCAGAATATTTCGTAAAAATTCAACAGATTTCAGTATGGTGACAGTTACAGAGTGATGGGGAAGTCAATACCTTCAAAAAAGGCCAGCCAGAGTTCGATTACCAAAACCGTGCAAAGTATTTTTTTGTTGGCCCGACAGAATCATTTCCACAAGTTGAAAACCTTTTAAAACATATAATAATAGATTTCAATCATTCAACAATCAAAATGTTTCAAAAGATTTCAGAAGATTTCAGAAGAATTCAGAAGAATTCAGAAGATTTCAGAAGATTTCAGAAGATTTCAGAAGATTTCAGAAGATTTCAGAAGATTTCAGAAGATTTCAGAAGATTTCAGAAGATTTCAGAAGATTTCAGAAGATTTCAGAAGATTTCAGAAGATTTCAGAAGATTTCAGAAGATTTCAGAAGATTTCAGAAGATTTCAGAAGATTTCAGAAGATTTCAGAAGATTTCAGAAGATTTCAGAAGATTTCAGAAGATTTCAGAAGATTTCAGAAGATTTCAGAAGATTTCAGAAGATTTCAGAAGATTTCAGAAGATTTCAGAAGGTTTCAGAAGATTTCAGAAGATTTCAGAAGATTTCAGAAGATTTCAGAAGATTTCAGAAGATTTCAGAAGATTTCAGAAGATTTCAGAAGATTTCAGAAGATTTCAGAAGATTTCAGAAGGTTTCAGAAGATTTCAGAAGATTTCAGAAGATTTCAGAAGATTTCAGAAGATTTCAGAAGATTTCAGAAGATTTCAGAAGATTTCAGAAGATTTCAGAAGATTTCAAGTTCTAAGATTGTTAGAAAGTTTCTAAACGTTTCAAATGACCATTTTTTTTAAACTAGTATATTTTCTATTGCCTTTCTCGTATAGAAAGGATATGCAATTACTGTGAAAACCAATTTCTAAATCGAGGCTCGGAGTGTCATATACCATTCGAATTATTTCGTTTTTGTGTGCATGTAAAAAAAGTTTTTTAATAGCTTACTGATTTGAAATTTAAATAAAACACATGCCACATTTTGAAATGGCATTCAAAGCTAATGAATATCGTTCTAAACAGCTTGTTTTTAATAAAGAATTGTCCACACTTAAATGTCCACCCGACGCAACGAAACAAACATTGAAGCCGCTCCTTGTTCAGCTGTGAGCTAAGTTCGCTAAGAACTTGTTCTGTACGTTCAAGTTTCCAAAATATGTCACGCGTACTTTAAAGCAATTAGAAAATTAATATTTTTCATATACTGTAAAACTTTTGGTTGGCTGAAGAGATTTCGCTTCAATTTTATTTTGATATTGATCGTACCAATTTGAACATTCTTCACAGAATATAAAATGCCAGTCTCAATTAATTATGACAATTTAGTGTAATCTAAATTTAGTCTAAATCATTTGAAAGCGAAATGCAAGGAAAATTTCTTAGTTTGGCTTTATCGCTTCTACAGCACAATCTTTTCATTGATTCATTCAATAATTTGCCGTATTATTCTCATCTGACTCCATTGTACACTATCTACTATCAGAATTTCTACCGGTTCTATAGCTAGAACAGTTATATGCATTTCGCCATCATTTGGCAAGCAATCAAGCAATAATTTTGATACCCATTTAAGCACGTGGCTCAAATATGCATGTGGATTCTTCACACAAAACAACTCGTTGCGGGCCAAAAGATTCTTTCAACGATCTAGTATTCTTTCCTTCAACGGCCAAGCACTTATGCAACTCGTTGCGCGCCAAACATCAATCGTAGATCTAGCTATCAATGGCGACTTTTTCAACGGAAAATTCCATTGTCCATACGAACCCGGTGGTGGTAAAAACTGATCGAACAAAAAAAGAATCATTTAAATCCGTCCATCCGTTCTTACGTGATGCGATTACAAAGAATGATCTCTGCATTTTTATATACATAGACTAGCTGACCCGTCGAACTTCATCTCGCCCAAAAAATATTTATTCAAATTTATGTTTTCGGGCAGCTGAATTGTCAACCGGCTAAGTGGTTAACGTTTCTCTATTATTTTTCTAATTACTTAACCTACAATCAACGGAATTCGACACACATTCACTTTAGCTCAAAACGAAATATCACCAAAAATTAATGTGAAAATGTGAAATACTTCTGTTGAACAAAAATTGAACAAATGTACAGATTATCATATCATCCTTTGAATCAAAGCACTGAACAAAGATTCCTCTCTAATGGCTTCGACATAAAGGATATAAGGTGCTACGTTTTCTCTTCCAGATGTGATTCTTGCTCACTAACCAGAATTTTGTATTGATAAACCTAACACAATGTTGAAGAGTTTCTCTTCAAGAGTTATTCATTCGGTAGATTGAGATATGTTTACAGATTGTATTTAGCCCAAGTAAGTAAAAGTTCGTAAAATAAGATTTGGTTGCCATAAAGTGCCATGCGTACCTGAGAGCTGTAATAAAGTGAATATTTTTCAGATAATGTGGAACTTTTGGTTGCTGGGACAGACGAGGCTTATATTTTAAATTGGATTTGATCTTATCAGTTTGAACATTCTCCACAGAATATGAAATATAAAATGGTAGTCTCGTTCCGTTATGAACATAGGTCTAATTGCCACTTATTATGTGCGCTTAGTCTAATCTAAATCATTAGAAAGCAAAATGCAAGGAAAATCTCTTAGTTTGGCCTTAGTGCTTCTACAGCAAAATCTTTTCATTGATTCATTCAAAAATTTTATGAATTGTTAAACTCGCGCCCGCGATGACCAATACTATTCATCTGACTACATTGAACACAATTCATCAACTGGTAAATATCAGAACTTTTTCTCCTGCCTACAGGAACAGCCTTTTTAAGAACAGTCATATTCATTCCGTCATTGAGTCATTTGGCAAGCAATAATTTTGATACACAATTAAGCACAATTAAGTATTCTTTCCTTCGACGGCCAAGCACTTATCGATATATATATACGATATATTTTACCGTTTTGATGTGTATTTCAGAAAAATGCCACTAAATATCATCAGTTTTTGTTTACTAATTTTTTACGTTAAGTGTCTATTATCTTGAATTTCGTGTATTATTTGCAGTGTAGTGAACAAAGCAAAACACTTGTCACAGATTCGCAAATCGCGTTCTCTCTGACAGTAACATAAGAAGGAGGTTACGTGTTCGTCTGTTTCTCGTTGGCATTGATGAAAAGTAATAAAACAGTAGAAGTAAGCAAATTCTAATTATCACAAGAAAAACTAAAACAGAGTTTTCTGCAATTTAGGCTACCATCGCCAATGCAATGGTGCGAAGCAGATTTGTTCATATATTCGACTACCGCACATAGAGATTGTAGTTTTTCTTTAGATTCTTTAGATTCTGGAATAGAATGAATTTAAAAATGAAAACACAAAGAATTAGAGAAAGTGATTTTAAAATCTTTTGCATGTTGCTCTATTTTAAATGTATGCAAAAAAACTTCCTTGCAAAACATTCTCACAGGTCACTCTATAAATACATATCACAACATGCTTTTTAATCTTCTTAGAAGATCTCTACATCTTTGCGCTATGTCCTGAGCTCGTTTGTCCGGTTGGTACTAAACTTATTAAAGCTTACAAAGCATATCTAATCTTACATTAGAGGAAATGCCAACA
Organism: Malaya genurostris; assembly: GCF_030247185.1. Taxonomy (NCBI): domain Eukaryota; kingdom Metazoa; phylum Arthropoda; class Insecta; order Diptera; family Culicidae; genus Malaya; species Malaya genurostris. The sequence goes on along the minus strand of NC_080571.1, from coordinate 90,432,876 downwards.
AAACTGCAGTACATTGTTCTCACTCAAGAGCCACTTTCGGCGAATGTAAGTGAGCTCCCATTTCTTTCATCATCAATTTTACATTACAAAAGATCTCTCGTAATCGATGTTTATCAGTATCCGTACCTTTCTTGAAGGAGCAATTGCCTGATAGAATGCATCCCCGTTTATTCAATAGCCGAAAAGTATGGCCAGGTTTTTGAGTTCACCTTTCACATCCTTTTCTACTCAAATTTCTTGTTTTCGGTAGAGGGTGTCATTATACCCTCTAATAAGCACAACGATAATGAGGATTATCCCGACAGTGTCTAGCGGGTGTCCCGAAGAGAGATGTCCCAGAGCCTCTATTCTATTGTCACCGGCCTTTGAAAGGAACTGGCATCGAATTGTGTTGGAAAAATGTACGTAATCCCAGGTTTTTAATGAAAACATGCGCTTATCGCTTTGGGAACCATCTGACCCCTGGATAGGCCGGTCCAGGCAAAAGTTGCATCGTCGTGAAGCTGCTGGCGGCAGATTGTCTATCGTTTGCAGTAGGACTTGTCCAGCCCGAATGTGTTGAATCAATCAAATGATCGAGCACTTTTCACCTTTCCAATCGGTCGTTCCATGACCAATTGTATCAAAAAGAAAAAAGTGTCATCAATCATGGAAATTTTGTCATTTCTTCTGCTAACTGACCATGTCGGTACTGAGGAGAAACTCTGAATGCGCAATTCGAGCGACTTTTGCTTTTCGGAAACATGCATCGCACCATGATGATCTCGAAATGACGTTGCATTTTCGACTGCTGCACATTTTGCATGAGGTCAAATGAACTGCATCGCCCCGACGGTAACCGACTGTGACTAACGAAAATTGATCGAAAGCTGCTCAAGGTGGACACCAGAAGCCGACGGGGATGACTTTGATTTTCGTGCATGGATTTCAAGTATCGGCCAAAATGTTTATCTCCTGTAATTTCACGCTGAGACGTAGAAATGTGTTGGAATTTGATATCATTAATCAGCTGCTAAGAGTAGCTTGAATTGAAAAATCGATCTATAATACTAAGTATCACGAATACATGGAACTAGCGCGAGTATGCAAAATTTGAAGGTGGGCGATTGAAAATTTTATTATGTCTGAAACTCGACTGAAATCTCAAACTTTAAAAAAAAATTCCTCGTTGTTATACAGCTCAATTTCATTCTTACGAAACACCTTTTCTTGGTGGACGCATCCGTCAAGGCAAACAGACGCAGTCTCACGTGTCAAACTCTAACACGATAAAACAATGTCTGATCACGCAGCAACGTTTGGCCAGTTCTCACTGAACTCAACCAGGCCAGCCAGAATGAGCCATCGTGGGTGCAGGACAATCTTTCATATTACACTGCAACTCTAACAATAAGAAAGTCATAATCATTGTTCGCCTCTTGTTTCACAGCCATTATTATTAACATTATTATTACCGAGCGTGTTCTAAGGGGCCGGGCACCATCGCCGTCTGGGACCGACGGAGAGTGTATAAAAATATACTCCATTGGAAATGACACAATGAAGTCAAATGTCCATTGTATGTAAAATAATATGATTAAAGGTTCGGATCCAGCCGGCCGGCCCTCCCTCGCGATAGACCCCGGCCAGGCGAAAAAAAAACTCCACGGCTAGAAAGGAGTGGAGAGCACCAGCCCATAATTTCTAATCGAACACACGCGAGAAAAATCGACTTGCCGGGCGATCGAACGGAGACGGCCTTCTCCGTTCCCGGACCTTCTTTGTGTGTGATGTCGCGGTCATCATGCAGTGCCTCCAGTCGAGTGATACGATGATGAATATGGAGATGTCGATAGGTCTGGATCAACAACACCGCGAGTCCCTCACCGGACCATTCCAGGTTGGTTCGGTCGTCTAATGGAGATATGCCTTCAATGGTTTAGGTCGGCCAATCCCTAACATCACGCTTCTTGATGGACAATATGTGATGCTTTCGCGCAGCAGGAGCTCAGATGGGTTCTTGCGGAAACCGGACCCGGTTGGAGGACGCGACTTTGTTCGGTTGGAGATGTAGCGTCAGCGAACGAACGATAAGCTGTCATTCCCTTTATAATGTGAACTATTAGTGTAAATGAAAGTGGGCAGGACTGGACTTGTCTGTTACAAAATATTCCGAATCACTTTAAAAAGAAGTTCAATATAAAAAATTATTGTAGATTGAAGGTCTGTATAAACTACATTCTAGAGTGCCTCAATTAAAACGTCAATTCAAATTTGTGAGCTATTGCTGAACATTCAACATTCAACACTTATGTACATAATTTTTAATTACACATAGAATCCTAAAACAAACCTTTTTATTATTTATTGAAATCATGAACGCGATTCACGATAAAATGAAAATGAAAATCTACATTCCCATTCTGGTTATCCCTTTCGAAGCAAGTGATAACAAGTAACATTCATATATTACAGATCGAATTGATAAAAGAATTTATAATACTACCAGTTTTTCAATTGATTCTACGATACATTGTTATTTACTGTTATTAATTCACATCACATAAGCACACTGTAACCTGTTGATTGAGCAAACGACAAAATATTAAGTTGTATATCTACAGCACTAATTAGAATCGATTAAACTTTTTTTTATTGAATCTATTTTTAGGCACACTGCATAAGCTCTAAGATACCAAGGGTATTTTTAATCTTAATTAACGACTAACTTAAAACTAGAATAGTATCATTAGCTTATGTTGTCTCGGATTTTCTAAAATCCAGCTTTCAGTTGGCGATCGGCAGTGGTCGATGAATTGAATATTGCACGAGTCTTCTAGATAGCGTTGGTAAATATCTATGCTGGCCGCATCCTTCGGTCCGTGTGGGTCCGCGGGAAACACCTCCAGGCTACGAAGGCTCGACAGATGGCCCGCATGGTGGTCATCGAATTCGATTAAACTTTATTGAAAATTTAGAATAAAATCTAACGAAACCAAAGATTGACTTATTCCGATTTGGATAAAACTTTGCAAGCAAGTGTGGAGAACCAATTGTTTGACATGGAAGGCAAGATCAGTTCGACCCAACTCTGATTTTCCAAAATATTTTTCCATCTTATTTCAGTAAATCAATGTAATTTGGAATATGTTAATTGTTAAGCGAATAAAATTATTTTCGGTAGTAGTTTTCTTGTTTATCATTTTTCAACCAAATTATGTATGAGACATCTATAGGGCTCATTTGAAACAATCTTTTGCAGGAGGCTATATGTTGCTACGTTTTGGCGTTTAGGAGTTTTCTTACGATTTTTTTCGATTTTTTGTAAGGCAAATTGAACACTAATTTAAATGAGTATTAAAAAATAACTCCATCCCAGATTTCTCTTCAATCTTCCCTTATTTTTTGACATTTCCGAAACCGTATCAGATTAGTTTTTATCGATCTGGCATCTGTTGAATATTTATATAAGAAGGTGGAGTAGTTTTTGATGAAAACAAATCATAACTTTTGAATGCTAGCTAATATTGAAAACTTAGTTAATCAAAATGGTGTGCAATAGTTGGCTCGACAAATCTTCGAAGGACGATTTTTTCATAAAACTGTTCACAAAAACGTGCTTAATCCACCTAGCAGTGAGATGATACATTTTTTTATCAATCCGCATGTGTTTTTGCATGCATATTTTTCGGTGTTTCAGTTCTCATGACATTATTTTAATGACCGTCGAATTAAGCGGCAATTTGAGTTTTTATTCACTCATTACTCTGTAATATCGAAACTGCAAATCGGATCGAATTTGAATCTAAAAGTGTGACAATCGATTGAACATTCCATGATATGTCGGAGTAATTTCCACTTAGGGCTTACGGTAATTTAAGGTACTTCTAGGGCCGGTATTCAGGAACCAGCATAACCCAAACCGATTCGTATGGCCATATGACGAATAAATTGCAATAGTTTTAAGTCCAACTTTTAAGCTTTTCGGGATTGTCATTTTCTATACCGGTTTGAATTTAAAAAATTCATCATCCTGTAATTCCAGAATCTAAAGTCAGAATTGGATAATATTATTTAATTTTGTCTTTATTTTACATTTGTTTCAAAATGTTTGAAAATCAGTATAAACATCTTTGAGAAATCGTAGTTCGAATTAAATCCGAATCGAAAACTGAATAACACTAAAACTGAAATAAGTTTATTTGATTATCGACTATCCAAATCTACAAACCCATCCTGATACTGTACACAGTCTTTTTGGTACTTAGAAAAAATTGTATGTAACAGTATTGAAAAATCGTGTTTTACGTTACTCCCAGGCATTGCTTTGTCTCTTTGTCTTTTTCTGGAATAGAGGGAAAAGTCGCTTACACAAAAATGTCGATATCTCCGTTAAAAATGGACGGATTTTAATAATCTATGGCTTGTTGGACAGCTATTACCGTGCGGAATCTAAGTCTGGAAACATATTCTGTATTCAAAAACTGAAAAATTTGACATACAACTTCGTATAACTCAAAAAGTAAACATCCGATCTCAAAACCATTCAATAACGTTCTGGGTGACGGGGAGACCTTTCATTTGCGACTAGTTTGATCAAAATCGGTCAAGCCAGCTCTGAGATCTCGACCTCTTAGTTGACAACACACACACACACACACACACACATATATATATATATATATATATATATATATATATATATATATATATATATATATATATATATATATATATATATATATATATATATATATATATATATATATATATATATATATATATATATATATATATATATATATATATATATATATATATATATATATATATATATACACGGACATTTGCTCAGTTCGTCGAGCTGAATCGATTGGTATACACTGAACGAAATAAAAATAGCACCACCCTGTTTCATCGCAAAAGTTTGCTAGACCTAAACGTAGAAACAACAATTTATATATAGAATAGTCAAACAACTCTCTTGACATCTTGTATGTATGTGATAATGATTATTATATGGACTATTTGCATTTTATCCGACCAGTTCATGAAAAATAGCACCAGTTATTCATTTACCGGATTACGAGTTTATTTTCCACAAAATAACCTAATTCTACATTGTAAAACAACTTAGTAATGTGTGTATGAACCATTATTTCGAATAACTTCAATTAAACGTGAATTCATTGACAATATCAGATTTTCAAGAATATCCTGTGTGATCTCCTCCCAACATTCGCGAACTCGATTTTTTAGCGTGTTTACGTTATCAAACTGTTTTCCGTTTTCGTAAACGCGACGAGCGAGGATAGACCACAAGTTTTCGATAGGATTTAGATCCGGAGAACATAACTTCTATGTTTTTGACATTAAACCACTCTTTAGTCAATTTTGAACTATGGATTGCAGCATTATCTTGTTGAAAAATGTAATCCGGACCCATCAAGGACTCACCGTGTTCAATCAAGCTTATCTCTAACATCTCTATGTAGTCCTCTGACTTTATTTTAGTGGAAATCCACGCCAACGGAAGTTTTCCACGACATGAAAATGCTCCCCAAACCATTAGCGTACCGCCTCCGAAATTTCGACTCATTTTAACAATAGGATCTTTGCGCAAATCATGCCAATAGTATTGCCAGCCATCTGGTCCATCCAGGTTAAACTTCTTTTCATCAGAAAAGAGTACGTTTTTCCATTCATCAGTCCAGGTAATGTATTTGTTTGCGAAATTGAAACGGTGTAACTTGTGTTTCTCTGTTAGGTTAGGTTTTACCAGTCTTTTACACCAATCCAGGTTTTCGTTGCTCGACAAAACTTGTTGAACTCGTCGTGTTGTTACTGGTAGTTCCATCTCTGCACGTATTTGAGATGCTGTTCTTTTCTGATTCATTGCAATTCTGAAAATTCTTCTCTTATCCTTCTCCGAAAGCTTACTTCTCCTCCCACGTTTCTCGATACAATCAGGTTTCTCATCTCTTTTCAAAAATCTACCGATAACAGTGTATGATCAAGAAAGCTTTCGACCAATTTCTCTATTGGAGAGCCCTGCGTCGTGGTATGCTCTAATTTTTATTTTTTCTTCCAGCATTAGATGCTTAGATCGACCCATGACTGCTATACTACAACAAAAAAATCTGCTTTCGTTACTATAAGAGAGAAACTATACCTTCAGCTTGACGCAATTACTAATCAACAAACATCAAAACAAAAATCTGTCAAAATTTATCAGAACCGACTTTTGTGTAGGGTGGTGCTATTTTTATTTCGCACGTTTTTTCAGGAATTGGTCGGTTAAAATGCGAATAGTCCATATAATAAGCATTATAACATACATACAAGGTGGCAAGAGAGTTGTTTGACTGTTTAATATATAAATTAGTTTTTCTACGTTGAAGTCTAGAAAAGTATTACTATAAAACGGGGTGGTGCTATTTTTGTTTCGCTCAGTGTATGACATTCGGCTCTCCGGGCCTCGAAAAATTTTTCTAAATTTTCAGCGAATTCTATACCTATTTTTTATATTTATAAAAAAAGGTAAAAATGGTGCCAAACCCAAGAAGAGCTTGCTGAATCGTTGGGAGTGAGTCAGCAAACCATTTCAAAACAGATCAAGGCCCTGGGCATGATTCAGATAGAAGGAAACTGGGTGCCGTACGAGTTGAAACCGAGGGGCATCGAGCGCCGTCTTTGTATGTGAGCAACTGCTTCAAAGACAAAATCGTAAGGGGTTTTTACATCGAATCGTAACCGGTGATGAAAAGTGGGTTCGATACGATAATCCTAAACGCATAAAATTAGCCCGGGCACGCTACTTCGTCGAAGGCAAAACCGAATATTCACGGCGCCAAGGTTATGATTTGTATTTGGTGGGATCAGCTCGGTGTGATTTACTACGAGCTCTTAAAACCGGGTGAAACCATCACAGGAGATCGCTACCGAACGCAACTGATGCGCCTTAGTCGCGCGCTAAAAGAAAAGCGACCACAATATCAAGAGCGACATGACAAAGTCATCCTCCAACACGACAATGCTCGGCCTGGGAATAACGGCTTTGAGTCTAGTTTACAACATTTTTTACGTGTTTTGTTTCGCCGGTTTAAGTGACGGTGTACAATATTGAACACACTTTATCCTATAACTCCGGAACCGGCAGTCAGATCCGGATGAAAATCAGGAATTCCGTATGGGACCGTGAGACCTTTCATTAGAATCAAAGTTTGTGGAAATTGGTCAAACCGTCGCTGAGAAAAGTGAGTGACCACTATTTCCGGTGCTTCCGGAACCGGATACCGGGAACCAGGATAGCCGGAATCGGTTTGATTAGTTGCCTACTGATAATGACTATCGATTTGTGTAGTTTTGAGACCAGTTTAGACATTTTTTTTACACACACACATACACACACATTGATCAGTCCGATGAACTGAGTCGAATGGTATATGACAATATGGCCAATTTTTACTTGTCGGTTTTTCAAATGATTGCATAACCTTTCTATATGAGTAAGGCTAAATACGCACTCGATTTTCTCGGAAATTTCCTAACTAATTTTCACAAACTCAAAAGCAAATAAAAGATCTTGAAATTCTTTAAAAAGTCCCCGGAAAGTTGAATCAGATCCTACTACCGGCTATGGTATTTAGTGCGATTAGTAAAATATTTCTATTTCATGAGTATTTTTTCACTAACGATGGCGAAAAGAGGTGCACATTTTTATAAAACTTGCTGCTAAATTAATCTAGTTGGCCGATCTTATAAAATAGTGAATATACAAAACTACTTTGGGACTACTAGTCCCCGGTTTTCGCTTCAGAAGTAATAGTGAATAAAAGCTCCAAAAACAGAACTCACTTCATTTTTCGAGCAACGGTTAAACCGATTTTCACAAATCATTATTTAAATTAAAGCTCATTGTCTTAAAAGATACGGTGCAATTTTATCCAAATCCGACTTCCGGTTTCGACACTATAGGGTGATGAGTGTCAACATATTCAAATCGTCATTCAAAATGATGATGCAAAACAGGTACGCATCGGTACATGCGGTACGGAAGAAAAAAAAAACACCACCGGATTTGATCCGTTCGCAGTCTACTCTGTTCAATTTCGTATAGCGTGCATGGTTTCCACATTTAAATCTATATTTTCAGATGAAACATATGTAGATCTGTAAATCTTTTATCCAATTAGTACACGGAACGCCCGAAATTAGCTCTGCGCCTAATTCGTATTACTGTTTTTGAATTAGTTGATTTTAACAACAAAATTTCCAAAATAACTATAAAATTAGTTAAAATTTAGAATTTACTGTGCTGAAAAAAACTCTTATTTTTAGAGAATGTGTTTAGTTGGCGAATATTCTGGACACAAACCAGTAATATTTCAATCCAACACGAAATTCTCATTGACAACTAATTTCGTTATTAAAATCAGAAACTTTGATTCTATTTATCTATCACCGTCATTACTGAAGGACAGCAGTGTCAAAGCAAAACAATCCATTCAAAAGCTAAAAGGGACAGTCTTGTTGAAACTGCTCGCAAATTGTTTAGATGTTTTTCGCATGTGTTACGATATATCCCTATATAAATTTCTAAACCGATATGTAAAAATGACGTAAACTGTTAGTGGAAAGTGTATTTATTCAGAATTTGTGCGCAGTTGAAGCGATTGTGGGTAATAATGTTTTTACGCGAAACAGTGAAGTGAGTTTCGAATGTTGCACTCTAATTGTACACGTCAAATGATGTTTTTTTGTATCTTCTCATTCCGGGCTACGCCTTCCGGTGTACTACTTGTATTCGGTTTTTGTTTTCCGAGTGCTCAAAGTTTTCAGTGAAAATGAAGAAAACAGTGATTTAGAAGAAAAAAATTCAAAAAGATGTTTATGTTTCGTTTATGTCTTTTTCTCCAATACAACATCGTATTTATACCTGCCAATATAGAAAAGACAACCGCGTCAGAAATTTTTTCGGCAGTACTGTGCCATCTAGTGGCTAGTAGTAATTACGGTGTTACCGCTTCAGTGACAGGGCGCCACATAGCTGCAGATTGCAGAAGCCAATTCAACCATTCATATTGGTTGAAAACAACATTTTATTTCTTTAATTCAACTAAAAAATTAGTTGAATGGAAATGAAATGTGCCTTAGCTAAGAAATGACAGTACGTTTAATTTGTGAATTCAACTAAAAAAAATAGTCATTTCAACAAATATTTTATTATTATTAAGGGAATGAGAATAAAAAATCTAAATTAGCTAAAGTAAGATTTTTTTAGTTGTCTCAAAAAATAACTAACTAAAATCAGCAAATCAACTAAATTTTTCGCGAAAATGCTGATTTCGGTCGTTCCGTGTACCTACTTATTTTTATTATCATAAAATCATGATAACGATGTTTTTCTATAAAAAATATAGAAAAATTCTCATATAGAAAGTTTATGCAATCACTTGAAAAATTGACTAGAAAAATTTGTCCGGAGGGCTAAATGTTCTAAAGACTGTCCCAGAAAGTATGGACGCAACCAAAAACCGCTGCCATTTCGCAATGGTCTGTCAATTTTTATGGCTGCGTCCTGTTGTTTACACTCTTCTCTAACCACTTGTGCAGTTGTTTATTCGCTATCGTTAGTTTGTTTCGAATTGTGTGGACTTTCAGCAGAACAACGTCGAAAAATTGTGTACAAATGGTGCACAGAACGCGGACTGTCACTGAGAAAGATAGTAAAAATGGAAGGAGTAAGTGGAAAAGGCGTGCGAAATGCAATCAGGAAGTTCGGTGAGGATAATACCTTTGAGGAAAAACCGAAAACAGGTCGAAAAAAAGTCCCTACTAACCCTCAATCGGATAAACGTATACTGAAGGCGCTCGAGCAAAAGAAGGTGGTTTCAGTTCGGGATGTGACCAAAAAAGTGGGCACTTCGAAGTCAAATGTTCTTCGTGCTAAAAAACGTTTGAATCTTCGAACCTATTAGAAGCAAAAACAACCAAAACGTAGTCTGAAACAAGAAGCATCGATCATGCCGAGGGTACAATACGTATACGATTCTTGCTGGAAATTTGAACTGCATAATCATGGACGACGAAACCTACGTGAAACTCGATTACAAATCCTTGCCGGGACCACAATATTATACGGTGCGAGAAGGGCCAGTGTTAAACCAGTCCGAGACATCGATTGAAGTCTGGCAAGCAATTTGTAGCTGCGGTAAGATTTCGAAACCCTTCATCACCACTGCTTCAATGAACAGCGAAATATACATCAAGGAATGTTTACAAAAACGAGTTCTACGCATGATTCAAAGCCACAAGGATCCTGTTGTCTTCTGGCTAGATCTTGCTTCTTGCCACTACTCGAAACCAACGGTAGAATGGTATACTACCAAAAATGTCACTTTCGTCCCAAAAGACATGAGTCCACCAAATTGCCCACAACTTCGACCAATTGAGGAATGTTGGGCATTAACGAAGGCACATCCCAGGAAACATGTCTCGGCAGCCGAAACCATTCAACAGTTCGAAAAAGATTGGAAAAAAGTGTCAAAACTTGTCGCCAAGAAGTCTGTACGGAATTTAATGAGGAACGTTCGCAAGAAGGTGCGCCTGCTAGTCTACAATGGCTAAGTAGCAAATGTTGAGAATAATATTCTGTTGTTGTAGTCTAATATAATCAGTATATCGAATAAAATTTGAATATCTAACACTTGTGAATTATTTACAGCGAAATCAAAGTGCGTCCATACTTTCTGGGACAGTCTTTATACCATTCGACACAGTTCATCGAACTGAGCAATGTCTGTGTGTATGTATACGTGTGTGTATATGTGAAATAATTTCACACATAAAATAGAAAAGTGCCATAGGTTGCTTCTAAATTTCATTATTCTTTTATAAGGTAAAAGGGGGCTTAAAATTGCAGATCGTCATTCAGAGCGAAGATCGTCATTCAGAGCGACGAAGTAGAAGAGGGTAAAATTCTTCTAGATTCGGCAAAACTGATTTAATTTGTTGGCTATATTAGCTACTGACTAAACGAATCGACTGCGGCTATACTAGTTCCCAGTTCCCGGTTCCAGAAGTACCGGAAATAGTGGCCAAAAACTCTAAAACGAGACTCACTTAATTTTTTCAGAGATTATTCCGTCGGACCAGAAAAAACTTTCTGACCCTATGTGCTAGGTTGGGTATCGAACCCAGCCGGGCTGCGTGAAAGGCATCGACTTACCCATCACGCTATACTCGTCCCCTATTTCTCAGAGATGATTTGACTGATTTCCACAAACTTAGACTCAAATGAATGTTCCTATGGAAGTCTCATAGGTTGCTGTTGAATTTCATCCGGGTCCGACTTTCGGTTTCAGAACTAATATAGAGTGAAGTTTGTTTAATCATTCAGTGCGACGATGCAAAATAAAGAAAAATTCTTATTAACATGACATAACTGTTTACAAATTGAAAAGGTTATGTAAGTTCATACCCAAAAAGTTTCTTATTTTATTCAAGATTGAGAAAAAAATTTCTTGACAGAATCTTCTAGTGATATTTTTGAAAATATAAGTAATATGAGAAAGACATCATTACACTGGGTGGATAAAAAAGGATTTTTTACTATAAAACCGCACCAGAAAAACAAAAAATTTTAATACTTCCATCAATCCATTGCTAATATTGTTTAGGAAATTTTGAAAGCGAGCGAAGTGTAATCGTGACCAACATTCACGCCTGCTATGATCCCCTAGTAGTATTAAATTAAGAGAGCTTTCGGAGACTCAGAAAGACAGCCCAAATTGCTTTAAAGTAGACATTGCTATCCAGTTAAATTTGACGAAGGCATCCAAATCTACTTTTTAAAATTAGTAAGTATTAGATATATTGCTGCTTAAAACAATCATAAAATTTCAAACCAAAAGATCGTGGCATCACCATTCTTTTTTGTGGAATTTGGCCTTTCTGTTTCAAACATACTACGTACAGTCGATTTTAACGTACAGAATCATTGCATGACTAGTACTACGATCCTATTGACACTAAGAATCCTTCCAGCTCAGAACTGACTTGTAAGACCAGCGCCCTATGCATTGAACCGCCAAACTGGGCCGTTTCAAATCAATTGTTTTGATATTATTCAATAGCTAAATCCTTCAAAAGAATGAGTCTGTCGATCTACAATCATTCTTTTCCTCTAGTTAAAAAAAATCATACAAAATGCAAGCCTCAAAGCATTTGAAAACAATTTCTTCGAAATTCAAATCTTATTATCAAATTCAATTAACGCTTACCGTCGCTGCTGCCCCAGTGCACCACATATTCTCATTAAATCTGTTGAGGAATAGTCACCCAAAAAAAAAAAACAATTCAAAGTCCCGTCAGTCGAAGTTTTCCAGCAAATTGCGACGACAAAGATAGTCCGTTTGGTTCGGGTGCGGCCAATGAGTTGAAAGGGAAAACTTTTCAGCACTTTGCCTGTTTTGTCGTCTTATCGGACCTACTCGATCAAATGCCACCACATCTCAGAGCTTCATCCATCCGCAACGGGCCAGCAAGGAGCGAATCAACCACCACCACCACCCTCACCACCTCCACCACGACCCGACCGAGGTGAAAAAATACGTGAGCGACCGCGGGATGGCAGATACGCTTCATGACCCTCATCATCCTCAATCGCAGTGCTGCCAGTTTAGGTCAATGTTTCTAAACCCCGACGCTAGCTTTAAATAGTAAATACTACAGCGAAGCTACGGCAGCACCGATGGCTTGTTCTTAGCTACGAAGAAACTCATCTCTTGGTAGTTGTTCCAAGTCGCGGGGGTCGAAAGCGTGGTTAGCGTCCGCCCGACGCTTGACTTGCAGAACCGAGCCTACCTCTCCAATTACGCAAGCAAGCTAACCAGCACCAGTCAGTAGCTCAAATTAAGCACTGACTCCGCTATGAAGTGCTACCATGGTGACATATGAGAGTGGGACGACGCACCGGAGAAAAACTCTAGCCATGACTTTTTGCTCCACGACACCGTGCTACAATCAACGTGGTGATGACGATGATGATCATGACATGAGATGACAGCGTAAACACAATAGATCCTGGTTTCCCAGATTTCCCAGTTGCGAAAGAAGATGCTGCTGTTTCTAATTAAGTTTAGATATAAATTTACGTTTTTTCCTGTGCCCATCGAAAGATAACAGAGGCCAGGCCAGCCGACGGGGGTGACTGCTGCTATCATTGAAAAACTTTCGAAAGAGAATGGCTGACCAACGGGAGGGGAAAAGTTTTTCGACTGTAAACTTCCACTTTTACAGCGCGACGATTGTGACTGACGAGTGCCAAAGTGGTTTTGGAAGATAGTATCTCAAGGAGTCTAAATTTGTTTGTTCTTTTGTTCTGGAACTGGTCAGCAGTTTGTTCCATTTTAGTCGTTGATGTGTTGTGTTGTTGATAAAAATCAACACAGCTGACAGGAGAAAAATCTCCCGATAATTTCTTAAAGCAAGAAACCAGTGAACAACAAAGTGCCACATTGTCCATTCAAATGCCCGAATATGGCACAGTTCCGGGACGATGTTGATTTATCCATAATTCAACGAATCCACGGCGGCTGTCGTGCTGTGGCAAAGTGGACCTCACTTGTCTTTAGCTGATTCGTGATCCAATATTTTCACGCCTCCATAAATGGCAACAAATAACGCCATTAGTTAAATCTGCCGCCGATTACCGTGGCGAACCATCCGTCGATGACCTGGACGCGGGGGCCGACCCCGGGTATGCACATAGTTTGCTTCGTGCGGCAGATGATACTCTCACTTGTCTGCTCGGGGATTTCCTTCGTGGGTTGTGTGTGTGTTTTTTTCTTCTGTATAACTCAACTGTGCTAAATGCTATTGTAATCGGCCATTCCATTCCTTTTGCCAAGCACTGCAAAGATCGTGCCCCGTCGTTTAAAAAGACGATCTGCGCGAAGTGAGAGGAAACTCCATGGCAACTATATATATACATTTTTTTTTAAATAGAACTATCGAAAATTGCATATGCTGCAGCTTTGGTTTCACAGTCACTTTCCGTCGTTTCGTCTACGACGCCACGGTGAAGGGGGCAGCCCAACTACAAAAATAAGACGCTAAAAGGGCAAATAGGCTTTCCCAAAACCACCCGCGAAAGGTTGGAGTGACGAAAACTGCAACTTCGCTGGAGACGAACTTATATTGTTATTATTATTATTATTGTTGTTGTTTTTGTTGTTGCTGTTGCTGATTATGGTGCATTGGAGCAGCAATTCTCCGTTGAATTCTATTGGTTTCAATGAATCTTTTCGTTCTATTTTGGCTGCTCCAACCAAGCGCTCCGTTTCACTATGCATCCAGACGTTTTTGTTATTAAATTTTTATTTACTTTTGTTATTAGCTGAAAGTTTCCGAGCTGAATCACGTTTTCGCTGCACCAGTTGAGATATTGACTTTTGATAAGCCAGCGAAGGGGGCACCGGAGGTGATGTGGACATTTACTATTGGCGAGGATTGGCAAGGGTCTGAACTGACAAAGTCGACAACGAAGGAGGGGGGTGAAGAAATATGGCAGAATTCCTTGTTGTTGTTGTTGTTGTTTTTTCGTTCGATCGAGACGGTCCGTAGACTGACTCTTGGAGCATTCGTGAGGTGAATTGATGGACCATGGATTCGATTGAGTGCTAGCTTAGAAAATCGACAGTGCCGAGGATGGGGCAGGCTAGGGGTGTTTAGTTTTATTAGCTTTCTTTTTTAATTGGAGTGGACATAAAGAAGGAAAGGTCATGCTTCCGCGAAAAGGCGTGAGAGAATTTCTCAGTCATGAGGTTGGTTTGAACCATGTGCTGGCACGATCAGCGAAAACAGACCGCGAAAGGTGATCGAATGGATATTGGCCGGAATATAGTGAGCCTAATATTCCTGCACCCAATGATTATTCGAGATGCTTTTTATTTCATAATATTCTTGGAAACATTTTGAGGTTTGTCAACACCACTACGAATTGCAAATATTCTAACCAACCTTAACGTTCTTTCACGCATTTTGGTAAGATTATTTTACACGAAATCAAACAAAAATAATAATAATGATAACGAGTTAGCAACATTTTTGTGAATAGAACCTAAATAAAGTTTATCAGGCTGATCAATTACGATGACGGCCAAGTCCTAATGCAAATCTACTTGAGAGATGGTTTTCAATACATCGTGCTACTGGAAACTGATAAATTCTCTGCATTCCTAGATGCACCACAGAAATGGATGGTTTGTGAGTAAATAATCTAATGTTATTATCACGCCTTTATTGCTCTGGGTAGCCAACTACCGAGAACTCTTTAAAGGTTTACCATGAATTGCGAATTCTGTGAATTTCAAGACTCTAGTGCTCAAAACAAAAACATTTTGCATACCTGTAGCAACAAAAAAAACAATTTTTAGGAAGGAGAGTGTGTAGCAAGTGTCCTTAAATTTATCGTATTTGACGAGAATTGATACTTTTTGAAGATGATGGGGGATAATTGATACTTTTTGAAGACAATAGATTATTACCTCACTTGGCACAAGTAATTCTTGCTGTACCTAGGTTACTATAAGGGATATTATAATGAGTAACACGGATGTTGTATTAAGGAGTGTATTGATACGTAGTTAGCAATATTCAAACAGTTATTGCTCTGAAATGGCTTAATTTTTTGCAGCTTGTTTTGCGGTGACATGTTTGTTTACATGTCAATAACAGCTGCGCAATCGATTGGTTTCGGTACGGTTTATCGTTTCAATGATGAGTCGAATTGATCCGGAAACGCGAAAGGAAATTCTGCACACTTGGTGCTCAGAAAGTGGTGTCACGTACAACCAAATTGCAAAACGGGTGAAAGTGCACCACACCAGTGTCAAAAATATTATCGAGAAGTTCAGTAAGACCCTTTCCATGAAGGATTTGCCCCGATCCGGTAGGAAAACGCCGGGACTTAATAGTGATTGAGTACATCAGGAAAAACCCATCGGCGTCGACGCGGGATTTGGCCAAGCAGTTCAACACCAGCATCGGGATGATTCAACGGATCAAAGTTCTGAACTTCCTGAAAACGTACAAGAAACAGAAGGTGCCGAAAAAGTCCCTGGTACAGCAAGCTCAGGCCAAAACAAGAGCGCGAAAACTGAATAACCGGATTCTACAGAATAAAGACGGCTGCATCCTGATCGACGACGAAACCTACGCCAAGGAAGACTCTCGAGCGCTGCCCGGACCGCAATATTATACGAAATCGGTGTACCAGGACCTGGATGACGCTGACACCACGGTGGCGATGGAAAAGTTTGGGCAGAAGGTGTTGGTCTGGCAAGCAATTTGTACCTGTGGTTTGCGGTCGTCGATTTTCTTCACGAAGGGCACAATTAACGCCAAGGTGTACGAAGAAGAATGTTTGAAGAAGAGAATGCTGCCACTGTACAGAAAGCATAAGGCTCCTCCTCTCTTCTGGCTGGATTTGACTTCAGCCCACTACGCCAACTCCGTTCAACAGTGGTTGTCAAAAAATTATGTAAAGGACAATCAACCCACCGAACTGCCCGGATCTTCGGCCAATTGAAAGGTATTTGGCAATTGACAAGCGGCACTTTCGAAAGAAAGGCACAGTGTCCCAAAACATGCAGGAGAAAAAAACTGGACAGCTGCCATCAGGAAAGTCACAAAAGTAACTGTGCAAAATTTAATGAAGAATGTCAAGTCCAAAGTGCGAGCGTTTCACAGAAACTATGATTTTCTTCAATATAATCAGTAAAATGCAAAAAAATGTAATTTTTCTACAATATATCGAAAACTGATGTCAAAATATGTTTTTTTCGCTTCTTTATTCAATAATCAATGTTGCTAACTACTCTTCGATACACTCCTTAAGTATTTAACAGGGGAATTAGAGGCAAAATGTTTCTAATTTCGAGAAATCGAAATTTTTCGACAGACACAGGTTAATTTAATAAAACTAAGAGATGATCGTAAAGATATTTATACGCGTAAAAGTAAAACAAGTGTCTCTTAAAAAGCTCTCAGTCCAATTGTTTGTATGTAACGACATAATTCAATGAAAACTTAGTATATTATCATCAAACTTGGCATGGATAATTTTTGCAATTCAGAAGTGGTAATAAGAGTAATTTTTTTTTATTTTGCGAGATCAGAAATTCATTTCACAGGTGAACAAAAGAGTGAAGTTTTTAGCAAGTGCCTCTAAAAAGGGGCGTTTTTTATAAAATTTATCTTATTTGTCGACAAACAATGGGGGCCCGAGACAAGATACTTTTTTATCAATTATAGAGATTTTAACCTTCAGGTCATTCACATCTTTGAGCCAGAAAGTTTTTCTGTCTCATTGTGAAAAAAAGAGTGAAAGGCATCGACTTACTCATCACGCTATACCCGTCCCCAGGTACGATACTTCTTGACTAATACAGATACTACTATCGCATTCAAATAGATTATAAGGTTATTTTAAGGGAGAGGGAGTGTAGCAAGTGGAAAGTATGGAGTAAAATTGATAGGATTCTACGAAAAAGTGGTACTCCTTGACCAGTACTGCATGTTTCTAGCAACTAAGTGAGATTCACAAAAATATTCACAAGAGGGAGGAGGAATAAGTATTCTTAACAAAGTGAGGTAACATCGGAATTGACGAAAAAATCATACAATCAATGTGCATTTTTTATATAAATTGAGAAAACTGTCGAGCAAAGAAATAAGTTTGCGACAACATTTGTATTGACTGAATCGTTATAGTGCGAATGTAGTTATGATGATAAACAGCCTTTTGTTATAAAATAATCACTATCATAATCTTGAGCAATTACATGGAAATAATGATGTCATAAGAATTTTTATAACGAGGAGAGAGTAGCAAGTGCTTATAACCATGGAATCCTAAGGTATTGTAGATCGGATGTGACGAGAAGCGTTAATTCAAATACGTTACAAGCACACAGAGATGGCATTTCACCAGAGAGATACACGCTAGAGTCAGATTTTTGCCACACCGAGGATGAAAAAAACGAAGCACCGCACAAAGAGGAAAGCGCACTTCTTCTCAGTGTCGAATAGATAGCATTTGAGTGTGTGCTTGTGGTTAAAGCAGCTGGCGCGAGTGAAACACATTCTCTTCGCATGAATCGCTCACACGCGCTCTCGTCTAAATACACCCAAGTGACCACTGGCGCGTGATGGAGAGCGAACACTTCTGTGAACTTCAATTAATAGAGAGTAGATCTGGCCTTGCTATGAAAAAATTTGCAAGGAAAACCGAAAATTTTACGATAAATTGTTTTATTTTGCTGATTTTGCGTATCCACGCTTCATCTACGAAAACCATACAGCAGAGTGCTCACCGGCGTGTACACCTCTGTGAAAGTATCTGCATCCACCTCAGAGAATTTATTAGCTAATGCTCTAGCACTTTGGTGCGATTCAGTGGAAGAGGTAAAAGGAAATAAACAAACGCACTCATGATGCGTGTACACTTCACACAACAGTGATGTGATGTGATGTGAAATGAAGCCACCATCAGTTCAAGGACTTGCCAGTGGATGCGGGTAGACTTACAGTAGCCCCGATATGACTCATCCATTCACCTTCTTACTATAGCTGTTACCGAAAAGCGAACAAAAAGGGTTGGGCGGATACGTAAGTAGAGTCACTTACTCGTATTCCGCGGGAATAAAAGATGCTCTTCCAACCATAATATCCAGTGCATGGATGAAGCATATCGCTATACATGCTTGAACCCGCCTGATGGTTTGTTTGAGAAGGGCGCGTCAGACTCATGTCAAACCTTCAGAAGGAAACAAGTTTCCTTCAAGTGACTTGGGCTGGCTATCCACAATCCCTCGTCCAGTCATCAATTCGTCCGATGCCCTGATGCTCCCTCCCTCCCCGTGCAAAATGTTTTATATTGATAAATACAATGAAACATAGTGTAATGAAATTAATATAACATAAAATGATATAATAGATTACAAAATAATATAATATAATATAACATAATATAATATAATATATTTTAATTTAATATAATATAATACAATGTCATACAATATAATATAATATATTACAAAACATGGTATAAAATAACAGTTAATGTAGAGTGTCAGTTATGCTCTTCTATCTTCGCAATACTGCAGGAAGTAGAATATTTCTCTTCTAATAACAATTCTAATTCTAATAACAACAATAATAATATCTACATCTATAAAAATAATATATGTTATTATTATTTATGACAAATTAATAATAATAACAATAAATATAATTATGAAAATAACAATAAAAACAATATAATATAGTACAATGAATTATATAATAAATAATAGAATAAATAAAATGATATGTTGCAATATGCTATGATATTATATTACTTGAATTTATATGTCATTTCTCATCCTCTCATTCTGCCATCAACGCATTCCATAGACCATTTGTCACCACAGACACACGTGTAGGCATGAAACAGGAACCAGTGAGAACCAAACTCACCTTGTGACGACCTTGACATTTAGTTAAAAGTTACTTTAAAAATGATAACTTATAAGGAAAACAAATTTATATTTTGCGCAGAGGTACGTAGTACTACTCATAATAAACCCTATAATATAATATAATATAATACAACATAATGCAATACAATATAACATAATATAATAGAATACAATATAATATAATATAATATAATAAAATATATTTTAATATAATACAATATAATGTGATATAATGCAATGCAGTATAATACCATACAACATAGGATATAATAACATAAAATAGTGTGAGACGATAATATATGAAATAATATGCTATGATACAATATAACAGGTAATGTCGCAGTGTAAGTTACGCTCTTCTAATAATAAAAATAATAATAATAATAATAATAATAATAATAATAATAATAATAATAATAATAATAATAATAATAATAATAATAATAATAATAATAATAATAATAATAATAATAATAAAAATAATAATAATAATAATTAAAATAATAATAATAATACATGATGTAATAAACAACAGAATTATATGTTGTAATATACTATGATAAACACTGCATTTTAGGATGGGCTTCAACCTACAAGCCATTTCGCACCCTCTCATTCTGCTACTAACGCAGAAGGCGATAGCACCCAGTCGACGCCGTTCTATTGACCAAATGTCATCATAGACGCTCGGGGAGGCATGAGATAGGGACTTGTGAGGACTTAGTTATCTCACCATTTGACGACCCGTGTACACTTCACACAACAGTGGTGTATAAATGTGAAAGAGAAGAGCTCTCGTTGAAGTTGTCAGTGCGAGGGGAGAAATTTTGCTTGCTCTTCGTCACACAGAGGAGATAGACATCTCTGCAAGCACATATACTATTTGGAACACAAAAATTACAGAGAAGATGTTTATAGAGAGAAAAATGTTTAAAATGTTTCTAACAAAGAGAATCAAGCATTAAACTGACCCGATTTTACGAGAATACCATGAAAATTATAATTATTGTGAGATCTGAGATGGAACATTGGCTGTGAGCAATCTGAACATGTACAGAATATTGTATACGTCTGAGTTGTGTTCCACTACGTTCAGTGTATTTTAACGGGCAGGACAGTTTCTAGACTTTGCGGCCTTGCCTTCGCGAAACCTTTCCGAGCAACGTCGGGTAATTTAGCTAGTATTAGTATAAAAGCTACATGTCGTTCACATCAGAGATGCTAGGTTAAACTTTAGGGCAAAATTTTTAAAAATTTGTGCAAACAAACTGCTTCAAAGGTTGCTATTCTTTCTTGCATTCCGAAGCTCTTTGAAGCGATCGTTAATGACAAACTGTTTAGTCAAATAAAAAATAGAATTACTCATATGCAACATGGATTTTTCAAAGGACGTTCCACTACTACTAATAAACTTGAATTCGTCCACTATACCCTGACCGCTATGGACAAGGGAAATTACATTGAAGCTCGTTATATAGATTTCAGCAAAGCATTCGATCGTGTTGACAAACCCATGCTTATGTTCAAATTACAGAAATTGGGAATCTCATCAGGTCTTCTTAAATGGTTGGAATCTTATCTAACAAATCGTCAACAAATTGTAAAATTTAAGGGTAAAAAGTCGAGCCCCATTCACGTTAGTTCCGGGGTCCCACGGGGATCTCATTTAGGTCCTCTCTTATTTATCTTGTTTGACATTTCCTTTGTTTTAAAAAAAATAAAAATTCTAATATACGCAGACGATATAAAACTATTTTTAGAAATAGAGAAAAGTGAGGATGCCAAGGTTTATGAAGAAGAAATTCTTTCCTTTTATACATGGTGTAACAAAAGTCTTCTTCAACTAAATGTGAAAAAAAACATTCCATTCGTGACCGTCGTATCGATCGGATGGTAGTTTGCATTAGAGCAGCTGTGCGTTAATCCATTCTAATCCGTTTCAAGGTCGTTTAATATTAAATCTTTTGTATTTGTGAGCTTGTGCAGTAGATCAATACAGTATAAACAATAAATACCGTTAGACAGTGCCGGGTGTTATTGTGTTAAAACAATACGAAC
This sequence comes from Malaya genurostris, assembly GCF_030247185.1. Taxonomy (NCBI): domain Eukaryota; kingdom Metazoa; phylum Arthropoda; class Insecta; order Diptera; family Culicidae; genus Malaya; species Malaya genurostris. Next base: position 90,411,313 of record NC_080571.1, on the reverse strand, counting down.
AGTGAACGGACGTTTAGTCTGGTGCCGTGAACCGGTGCTGTGTGCTTATTAATTCTCAGAGGTCGTTGTAACTAACGCTTAGCTTCAGCGGCCGAGTTACTACGGATCATTAGCTAAGTATTACATTTTTTCCCTTCGTGTCCCTTTATCGTCTCATATTTTGACTCCCCCTATAACCTCAACCGCGCTATGGCAAGTCCATCAAATACTCCCCTGCCCCCCGAAAATAAAATGGAAACAGATTCTAAATCTGCTCCAAATAGTAAGACTCACCGGGTTAAACAGTATCCCGAAGAGCCTTCACCCTCGGCTGGCCTTTATGTGGTTTATTTCCGGACCAAAGAGAAGAATAAACCGCTTAATATTTTGAAAATCTCTAAAGACTTGGCGTCAAAATATACAACCTTGAAATTTATCTCAAAAATTCGTCACGATAAGCTCAGGGTCTCGTTGACCAGTCTGAAACATGCTAATGAGATCGCTCGAAACGATCGAACTTTACGCGGGACTACCGCGTTTACATACCAGCTCGCGAAGTCGAGATAGACGGAGTGATCACAGTTCCAAGTCTGACATGCGAGGACATTCTCAAACATGGGGTCGGCTGTTTTAAAGATCCCTTGCTTAAGAATGTCAAGATACTGGACTGCAAACGTTTGCATTCGGTATCGATCGCCGCGGATGGGACAAAGTCTTATCCCCACTCGGACTCGTATCGGGTGATCTTCTCCGGCTCGGCTTTGCCGAAATTCGTTCTCCTGGACAGGGTTCGTCTGCCTGTACGACTTTTCGTACCACGGGTAATGAATTGCATTAGTTGTCAACAACTAGGACACACAGCTTCCCATTGTGGAAATCGGCCCCGCTGCTAGAAGTGTGGAGAGAGTCATGCGGATGGCGTTTGCAACAGAGACATTGAAAAGAGTCTTTACTGTGGGGCGGCCCCGCATGATCTCTCAGCATGTTCTGCGTATAAATTGCGTGGAGATCATTTGAAACGATCTCTCAAGCAACGATCGAACGGCTCGTTCGCAGAAATGCTGAAAATCGCCACACCACCTGAACAGAACCCCTACACCTGCTTGTCTGCGGACGATTGCGACTCTGGCGATCCTAAAGCTCCTAGTAACGGAGACTTGAAATCTGAGAAAGAATATCCAACACTTCCGGGGACACCCAAAACCCCGAAAGTCCCCAAGGAAACAGAAAACACATCAAGTGCTGGACTTGTAAAATTCACTGACATTGTGGACTTTATATATTCCGTTTTCAACATTTCTGACCCCCTAAAAGGAATTTTGATGACTTTCCTACCAAAAGTTAAAATGTTTTTGATGCAGCTGACTGCAAAATGGCCCCTCCTCTCAGCAATCGTTTCCTTCGATGGCTAATTTTTCGAACGAGGTCAAGGATTCGATCACTGTTTTACAGTGGAACTGTAGAAGTATCATCCCGAAAATAGATCCTTTTAAATACCTAGTAAATAATCTGAAATGTGACGCATTTGCATTGTGCGAAACTTGGTTAACTTCTGATGTATCACTAAACTTCCACGATTTTAACATTATTCGCCTGGATCGAGATAATCCCTACGGAGGAGTACTTTTGGGGATCAAAAAGTGCTATTCCTTCTTTCGAATTAATTGGATTGCACGAGGAAGGTAATCCCGGATCCCCACGGTAGCGATCATCTGCCTATCGTAATTTCAATCGCCAGCAGATTAAGACCATCGGAAACAATCAATGTTTTGTATGACCTCACACGAAATATTGATTGGAAATGCTACGCAATATCGATATCTGAAAAACTAGAAACAACACAAGAACTTCCTCCGGAGGAAGAGTATACGTTTATGGCTGGCTTGATTCTCGACACTGCGATTCAAGCTCAGACGAAACGTATACCCGGCGCGAATACTAACATTCGTGGGACAAAGAGTGCTCATCACTGAACGCGGAAAGATCTTTAGCATTCAAAAAGTTCAGAAAATATGGAACACCTGATAATTATAAAAATTACGCAGCGCTAGAGAAGAAGAACTTAGTTAAAGCAAAGAAATTAGGTTACTGGCGACGGTTTGTTGACGAATTAACAAAAGAAACGTCGATGAGCACTCTTTGGAACACAGCCCGATGAATGCGCAATCAAAACACAACGAACTAAAGCGAGGAATATTCTAACCGCTGGATATTCGATTTCGCTAGAAAAGTATGCCCCGATTCTGTTCCGGAACAGAAGATCTTCCGTGTCGCGACATCGAATACAAACGAAACACTGTTTTCGATGGTAGAGTTCTCACTTGCGCTCTTGTCGTGTAACAATAAAGCCCCGGGGTTAGACAGAATTAAATTCAACTTGTTGAAAAATCTTCCTGACTCTGCCAAAAGGCGCTTGCTGAATTTATTCAACAAGTTCCTCGAGGGTAATATTGTTCCCCACGACTGGAGACAAGTGAGAGTTATCGCCATTCAAAAACCTGGGAAACCAGCCTCCGATCACAATTCGTATCGGCCGATTGCTATACTTTCCTGTATCCGGAAGTTGTTCGAAAAAATGATTCTCTTCCGTCTAGACAATTGAGTCGAAACTAATGGCTTGCTTTCAGATACACAATTTGGTTTCCGCAGGGGCAAAGGAACGAACGATTGTCTAGCGTTGCTCTCAACAGAAATTCAAATGGCATTTGCTCGTAAAGAACAAATGGCATCAGTATTTCTAGATATCAAGGGGGCTTTTGATTCAGTTTCTATAAATATCCTATCTAAGAAGCTGCACCAGCATGGTCTTTCGCCGGTTTTGAACACCTTTTTATATAATCTATTGTCCGAGAAACACATGTAGTTTGCACATGGTGATTTGTCGACAATACGATTCAGTTACATGGATCTTCCTCAGGGCTCATGCTTAAGCCCCCTTTTATACAACTTTTACGTAAACAACATTGATGAATGTATCAACACATCTTGCACGCTAAGACAACTTGCCGACGACAGCGTTGTGTCTATTATAGGACCCAAAGCTGCCGATCTCTAAGGACCATTACAAGATACCCTCGACAACTTGTCGACATGGGCTCTTCAAATGGGTATCGAGTTTTCTACGGAGAAAACTGAGCTGGTCGTATTTTCAAGAAAGCAAGAACCAGCACAATTACAGCTTCAACTAGGTGGTGAAACCATAGCTCAGGTCTTCACATTTAAATATCTCGGGGTCTGGTTCGACTCCAAAGGCACCTGGGGATGTCACATTAGGTATCTGAAACAAAAATGCCAACAGAGAATTAATTTTCTTCGCATAATAACCGGAACTTGGTGGGGTGCCCACCCAGAAGATCTGATCAGGCTTTTCCAAACAACGATATTGTCCGTAATGGAATATGGATGGTTCTGCTTCCGATCCGCCGCGAACACCCATTTCATTAAACTGGAAAGAATTCAGTATCGTTGTTTGCGTATTGCCTTAGGTTGCATGCAGTCGACTCACACGATGAGTCTCGAAGTGCTCGCGGGCGTCTTACCATTGAAAAATCGATTCTGGAATCTCTCATATCGATTGCTAATCCGATGCGATATCTTGAATCCGATGGTGATTGAAAACTTCGAAAGGCTTGTCGAGCTCAATTCTCAGACCCGTTTTATGTCCTTGTATTTTTATTACATGGCTCAGAATATTAATCCTTCTTTGTTTGTTCCCAGCCGTGCTCATTTCTTGGATACTTGTGATTCTACTGTGTTTTTCGACACATCCATGAGAGAAGAAATTCGTGGAATTCCGGATCACGTACGCCCTCAAGTGGCCCCAAATTATTTTTATAAAAAATTCAGAACAGTCAACTATGAAAAGATGTTTTACACTGACGGATCAAACATTAACAGGTCCACAGGCTTCGGAATCTTCAATCAGAACAACACCGCTTCGAACAAACTCAGTGATCCGGCTTCAGTTTACGTCGCAGAATTAGCTGCTATTCAGTACACCCTCGAGATCATTGAAACCTCGCCCAAAGACCATTACTTCATTGTCACGGACAGTCTAAGTTCAATAGAAGCTCTCCGCGCAGTGAAGCCAGGAAAGTATTCCCCATATTTCCTGGGGAAAATACGGGAACACTTGCGAACTTTATCTGAACGGTCTTATTACATATCGTTAGTCTGGGTCCCTTCGCATTGTTCCATTCCGGGAAATGAAAAGGCAGACTCATTGGCTAAGGTGGACGCATTAGAAGGTGATATTTATGAAAGATCAATATGCTTCAATGAATTTTTCAGTATTTCTCGTCAGAAAACTCTCGAAAGTTGGCAAACTTCATGGAGCAATGGCGAACTGGGACGATGGCTGCATTCCATTATCCCTAGGGTATCGACGAAACCTTGGTTCAGGGGGATGAACGTGAGTCGTGACTTCACTCGTGTGATGTCTCGGCTCATGTCAAACCATTACACATTTAACGCACATCTCCAGCGTATCGGAATCGTGGGAAGCGGTCTCTGCGCTTGTGGCGACGGTTATCAGGATATCGAGCATGTCGTATGGACGTGTACGGAGTATCGTGACGCCAGGTCTTTATTAAAGGACTCCCTAAGGGCCCGAGGTAGACCACCTGAAGTTCCGGTCCGAGATGTGTTGGCTAGTCGGTATAATTCTTATATGCTTCTTATATACCAGTACCTCAAACACATTAGTATCCAAGTGTAATCTGTTATACCTTGCTCAGAAAGTATAATCTCCACCTACAGGTTCGACACTAACATCCGCCCGATTCTCTCGATCACCGTCCCTGTCCACCATCTTAATTGGAACTAACAAAACCTTTTTTGTCACTAACTTTTCGTTCCCCCTTTCCCCGTCTTTTCACCACCTCGATGGCAACTAATTAGATCTCTGTAGTTTTCAGACATTTTGTTTCCATACCCCCTATTTACCTCGGTTTCCACAACATTTACTTTTTTTTCATTCTCTTCGTAACATCACCATCACCGCCTACGGTCCTACGCTCCAGTCGATGACCAGCATGCGGGCCACCCACCGGGCATTCGTAGCCTGGGGGTGTTTCCCGCGGACCCACATGAACCGAAAGCAAGCGGCCATAGATAGCGCCATCTTGAAGTCATGCAATATTCAATTCACCGACCACTGCCGAACGACAGCTGGAGCTGTATTTTCGAAAATTCGAGACGACATACTCTAATGATGCTATTCTAGTTTTAAGTTAATCTTTAATTAAAATTAGAAAATACCCTTGGCATCTTAGAGCTTAAGCAGTGTGCCTAAAAATATATTATACTATTGAATAAAAAAAAAATATGTGAAAAAATGCAGTAGAATAACATTCAGTAAAAAACGAAATACACCTGACTTGATACTTACTCTTGGAAGTCAAACAGTTAAAAAATGCGAAAGAATTAGGGACTTGGGAATAATACCAGATTCTAAAATGGCTTTTGTTGACCATTATAATACAATCATAAACAGAGCCAACAACATGCTAGAATTCATAAAACGATTTTCTTACTGTTTTCACGATCCGTATACCATTAAAACATTATACATTGCCTATATTCGGTCAGTACTAGAATACTGTAGCTTACTTTGGTCACCTTACTTAAGGGGCGGGTAGGAGCTAACACTTTTAAAAAATCATTTATTAGATACTTTCTATTTTCTGATAGTAAAACATTTCAAGAATATTCTGCGAAATTTTGAAGCCTATCGGAACAAAACTCAGCAAGTTATGGGTCTTTATCGTTGCCGAAGAAATTAGAGCTGCGTACACAGGCCCGAGATTTCTGCTTCGATTGAATTAAAAACATGACAAAACATTCTCGAAAAGTTTCATTAAAACAAAATACAAACGAAAAAATATGGCTTTTTGAAAATAATAGAGCCTACGTGCTCCCTTGAGTAATAAATTGTTTCCTTTGTTTTTATAGACAATAAACTTTAAACGCGTTTTTCTCGAAAGCAGGTTTTGGAAGTCCGTGTCCATCGTCATTCAAAAACTACTGAACCAACACTTCTGCATATAAAAAACCAAACCCGAACGTTTTCCTTTTTGTTATTTGTTACTTCGGGGAGGTTTTACAGCTACATAATGACCGATTTTTTCGTGAAAAATCGTACTTTTGAATTTAAACAACCACCAAAAATTTAAAAAAAAATCAAGCAAAAACGTTGGGGGCTAGAAAAACTTCTGCTCTAACTATGCTGCTTTGATTTGTTCACTTCTGATTAGTCTGCACTGAGATACAGTGGACACCGCAAATCATGATTTTTAAGAAGCGTCCTCAAAAATTGCCTCTTCACCGACTTATTTCTCCTTGTTTTCCACGAAAAAATTACAAAATGTTGTTCGAATGATACTTTTTATTATTCAAAATATTTGAATTTATTTTGTTGAATGATAGTTCTGAAAAAAATTGGCAAAAATAATGTTTTTTTCCTCATTCAGACCCTACTCCCCCCTTCATCACATGGGAAGATCGAATTGAATCAGTTCAAAAACAATTTTTGTTATTTGCACTTCGTAAATTAGGTCGGACAATACTACCTCTTCCGTCATATAAAGCCCGCTGTATGCTGATCAGTATTCAAACATTAAAAGAACGCAGAGAATTTTCAATGGTATCATTTGTAAATTACATTGTCTCGAATCGCATAGATTCCAGTCAACTCCTGTCCAAACTAAATTTTTACATACCATCTCGGCCTTTAAGAAATCGAAATAATTTTTTTACAAACCACCAGCAAACAAACTATACAAAAAATGGGCCAATAAATCAATTGATGGCTGTATACAACGAGCATTCAGAAGCTGTCGATTTTACCATGTCAAAAAAACAAACTAAAACAATATTTCAATTCTATTCGGTAAGCTAATTATTATTATTTAACTCATACTAAATTTTACATTATTTAGTGATCTATTTAGAAGTTTACCAATTTAAGACGCTTATTGTAATTATCCTTATGGTCTACTTTTGATTGACGACAACTAAATAAATAAATAAAAAATTTAAAAAAATAAGAGTTGGGGACGGGTATAGCGTGATGCGATAGTCGATGCCTATCACGCAGCCCACCTGGGTTCGATTCCCAACCCCGCACATAGGGCCAGAAAGATTTTCTGGTCCGAAGAGGCGAATGACCTTAAGGTGTTAAAACCTCTATAATTGAACAAAAAAAAATTAAAGAGTCATAATATTTAACTCTGAACCTTTAATCTGAAACTAAATTCTAAAATTGAAGTCTGAAATTAAACTCCGAACTTGAAATGAAGTTCAGAATTAATCAAAAATTCAGTTCTCACCTCACCATGACGTCCAGTTCCTTCTGAAATGAACGATTTTCGATCAAAGTTTACATTTTATACTGATCCAGGTAGAACATCGGGACTGTGTGTGCCTGACTACCTCAAAACCGTCGTCTAAGTGAATTTTTCTTGTAATGTATAAAAGTTTGAAAAAACTTAGTTTTTAATTTCTTTATAGTAATTTCACACTGTTGAAAATTTAATAACAAATTCCTAATCATATTTCCGATAGATCGGAGAAAGTTGGAACAAGAGATATTCACGATCAAAAACTTATCACTCTCCTAGAGGGTAAATTTGTAATTGGCGGCCCATGGTAAAGTAAGTCGTATTCAAGATAAAATACGTAAAAAGAGATTTGGGTGTATAGAGTTAAAAAGTTAAACTCGTTTAACCTGCTCAAAACGAAATATTTGGATCTATTTTTTTTTTTGGGGGGAAAATACAATTACATATTATCGGAATAAAATAATTCTGATTGAAAATGTTCTACTACCAACGCCGAAAGACCTCTGCCTCCTGAAGCGGACCGCAATCTCTACGTCGTCGCACCGGATAATCGAGTGGCATGTTTAGCTGTTCCTACATGAAGGAAGGAACCCAACGGCGTAAAGAACGGTTCAGCCAGCACAGCATAAAGTACGGTGAACTATGGTTACTCATTCATTCATTGTGAAGAACTATCGCACAAATGACATCGCAATTATCGTCATCTTCTGACTGCCTTCTTCACACGCTTCTCCGCTGGCCACTCGAATGAAATCAGTTACACGGCAGATCCAAGGGGCTCTATTTTCTCCTCAAACCATCCACAAATCTGTTTTCAGTACACTTACTATCCAGTGATCTACTTAATTTACAACGTTTCCGACCCACCTTCATCAGCCGCGCTGTGAGGACTCGCGAGGGTACGGTGAACGGTTTGCGAAAAAAAAATGAAAGAGCCGCTATTTCTCCAGCAAGCGCCGAACTCAACGGAGCATGTTTTACTGGCAGTAAGCGGCGTACTTTTTTTTCGCCGTAGAATGCCCCAGCACTGAAGTAGGAAATCAAGCATTAGGATCGGAGAGATAAGCCTACTACGATACGGCACAGGGCTACAGGAAAAAAAACCCTGGAACGCCTCACGGCACATAGTTCTCGTGGACTCGCACCCTTGAGGACATCCAAGGTGCGAAACGAGTAATTTAGTAACCACGGTCTGCGTGTCGGCTTCTGAGACCGGGAATCCACCAGAAACGGCCTATCTCTCGGTGTAGTCGCATCAGCAGCAGCAGAAATAGTTTTAGCGAAAATGATGATGATGATGACAAATTCAGCGGCTTTATGGTCAGGTGAGTAGAAGTTATCGTTAATCGTTGCATGGATCTCTTTTTTTTCGTTTTCTTCGTGCACATCGATGGCAAAAAATGACAAATACCCGGCAATATACGCTTGGTGAGTGGATTTGTTTGATACGTGCACTTCTAAACTGTTGATTTGAGTGAAAAGTATTATAAAATAGAGATTTATCGCAGCAAGTTGTTTGAACTACCCACCGTATGTCATCAGCCGACGGATCTTAAACGATTGCAATTCTGTGGACTGTGAGCAAACCGCAAGAAAAATTATGGCCTCTTTACACAATGATGATTGGAAAATTGCTGCTGCTATCATTTTGGCACGAATCCAGTCAGGCCATCGTTGAATGTCAAAGTATTTGAGGGGTCAGTTGCTCTCCTCCAGAGAATGATGTTTGAAATTTGAGGTTAGGACAGGTACTGAAGAAACTAAAATTTTCTTCTCGACCATGCTCGTAAGTTCGTTTCTCACTCGTTGAAAACAGAATAATTTCCAGTTTCAATCTTATATGAGTCCGCTAAGTTTAGCTTATCCGTTATGAGTTTATAACTAGTTCTATTTTAAATACCTACCTTTGCCAAAAATAACTAACTAAATCGGTAAGGTAGAATGAAAGCTATATGGACTCGAATTGCATTACAATAAAATATTCAGTAAAATTCACCCACTCAACCGATCATCTCCAAATTTTCAGAGAATCAAATTAAAGATATTATTTTACTTTTCCATGTTAGTTTTATTCAATTCGATTACCATACCCGAATTATTAAACCTTCTTCTTAATACTATTCATAATCAGAACTGTAAAACTTCAATCAACTCAATTGAATTCGAATACGTGCGCACACTGACGAGCACTCTACTGCAGTACACTTCACAGTCTAACACACACCCTTCGCAGTCGCACCGAATGGGCATCATCCCGTCCTTCATTCTCTTTCTACCGTAAGTTTATCTCGTGAAGTAACAAAATATCTCAACCACTGATGCGCAAACAAACAACACGTTTTGGTATAATTTGAACCCTTGTGCACTGCGATAAGGAAAAAAATCGCTTAAAACGCAAAAATATCGATATCTCTGATAAAAATGGACGGGTTTCAACAGTATATGGCTTGTTCCCAAGTAGTAATTAGAACTTGTTAAAATTAGCATGTTTCACAATTGCTACAGAACCGTTTTTTTCTGTTGCATATGTATCAAAGTGATTTCTCATGATTTTGTAACAAATGTTAAAATCATTCATATTACTGCTTGTAAACCTAACTCGAAAACCTGATGATTATGTTCCAGATCGGTTTTCTTAACTGACTGTACAATATGTTCATTTAAACAGTTTCATATCTAGTTTCTCTTAACAAATAGTACTGCTGTGAAACATATAAAACATGAAACAAGCAAAGTGCGCTTTTCCAATCACACAATCGTTGCGGGAAGAGTTAAGAAATACAATACAAGATCAATAACTAATAACCGCGAGATTGACGTATGACTGCATTCGAGATATATATAAATAACAATTGATTTGATACCGTTTTACGTTTAAGATTTGTAATATTGAAAAGGACCATTCGGTTTTAAAAGATGTTGTTGTTGTATTTTTCCATATATTCCATGTTAAATACTGCTCGGTGCATTGTTGTTTGAACTCAAAGCAACTGAATGTTGGTTTTATTAGCATTCGTTTATTGCGCAGTCCGCACTGCGAACGGTTCACTATACTGATTATTTCGTTAGATTTTCTCTAAACGGATTACTTTTACTTCCAATTTTCATATTTCAAAGAATAATAATTCTAATAGTCCTTTGAGAAACCTTTAGAATGGCCGATTAATTGGTTTCACTGCGTCGCTCACATTTTGGTGTATTTTCCTCAAATGCGAACGACCGCCAGCTGGATGTTAACGCAATCGCTCATATATTTAAAATTTCATTTATCTCAATATTTCATTGAAGCAAAGCCTTGGTATTACATTCCTTTAGTGGAATTTGACCTTCTGTTTCAACAGACTTCGCAGCCGATTCAGAGTGTACAGAACCAGTGCATGGCTGGTGCTACGATTCTACTGGCACTACGAATCCTTCCAGCTCGAACATACGACAACTGGTTTGTAGGACCAGTGCCCTATGCATTGAACCGCCAACCCGGGACATTATTATTATTTCATTGAAAGAAACTATCAATATGCTGTACCGAATTCTTTTCTGACATTGAGATGGACTAAATTGCAAAATTGATAGCTAAGGTTCATTTGGTGTATATTTCTCATACCGAAAAGTGCACAAAGCTAATCAAATTGTTCAATATTTGCACTAAACTGCTGATTTTCACTTTCGATTTGCAAAGAAGTAATCTTAATAGTTCTTTGGATAACATTTAGAGCCATTAAAACGGCTGATTTTGTATAATTTTCTCCATTGTTGTTTACTTTTCGATTTCTTTTTCTCCAATGCAAACGACCACCAGCAAGATGATGCAATCACTTTTGTTTGAAGCGAAACTCACACTGCAAATGTCCAACAGTAGATATGCTCACAGAAGAACTAGTTGTTGTTATTTTTTTGCGTTTAGGCTTGAGAAACGGAAACTCATATTCGCCATTGACTGAAGCACCAGTTGAATAATGCCGGGTGTAGTTCCACTGTCTTGGCGTAGATGACAGCATGGGCACCCGATGTGTCTTAATTCATGGATTATCATAGACTGAACACGCAAAGAAATTGAGCTTGTTTAAAATAACAAAACAGTCAGTAGATTTCTGTTAACTTCAAGCGAGAATATGATTGTTTTGAACCAATTTCTCCCTTCTACATCAACAATTATATCTATTTGATTTGAAGACAAATTCTCATCCTGGCTAACGGAAAACTGGTTTGTTTCGGCAGATTTTATCGTTGAAATAAATTAGCCATTTATTACATGTCAACAAAAGTTGAGTTGATGTTATTGGCAACGTATTTGTTGATTCAATCATGTTTTACATCTATAGCAAGAAAAAAATTGGTTTATTTTATCTATGATCTTATTTGTGTAATGACAACTAAGTTTATTGTTTGAATTAACCGTATCAGTTTTGTTTCTTATAAACCAGAGAATTTTTCTCCCGTAGATAATCAAAACAGTTTGCACGTGTTTTTAATAGAGAATTTAAATGTTTATTTCTTTTCTCTGGAGTCTTTTAACAGTTCAAGTGTCTGTATGGATAATTAAAAAACTTTACTAAACTTGCATTACATTACCATAACACGTTTTTTACAGAAAATAATTGATGCAGGAATTCTATCTTGACCAGATTAATGGAGCACCGAATCATTTATTGTGGCATGTGAAAAATTTGACAGAAATAGACAATTTCAAATGGATAAAAATCGAAATTAAATTAGTTTAAAAAATTACCTTGAAAATTTGTTTGAAAGAAATATCTTTTTAAGAATAATGACAAACAAAAATGTATGATTTTAACAAACAAAAGCGTATGTTGAAATACTAATTATTTAAAGTTTGATTCTTATTGTTCATTTCAACTGCCAAGTTTATAAATTCAAAGAACTAATAATATTATCATTATCTAAAGCTAGTTCATTTTAAACTTATTTTGGAAGGTAAATTTACCATGAAATTGTTTACCAAGAAATTGACAGGAACGCGTAAGTAAAATATTTGTTATTTTTAACAAAATATTTCTTGAAATAAACTAATGCACTGAGCAAAATCAAATATCTTATTTCGTAGCTTCACGCAACAATATTTGCCATTTCAAATCAGATTTTCTGTTGTCACTAATTCAACAAAATAAATCGTTGCGTGAAACCAAAATTTAGGTATTTCTACAATATTTTTCTCTGCGTGAAGCTAGCGAGCGTGCAACAGGGTCTATGTATTGATTCTGTTGATTTTGATATTTCGCGTTCGGACCTCTTTTTCACTATTTAAACAATGTTTTTGTAATAAATGTGATATTAGCAACATTCCAGTCGTTTCGTGAGAGAATTAGAGAAAAAACTCAATCACGACAACAATTATTAAGAAATCAAATCCGGAGTAATTTAGTTACATTTTCGTGTCGTGAAATATTGAAAATGCACCCCGGTGAGCATAGTAAAGAAAAACGTAGTCCTACGTCAAAATAAAATCGGCTCAGTAATCTCGGAGAAACATGCCTCTAAATTCTGCACCCACACACAGACACACATGCACATACACACAGATATGTTGTTCATCGAGCTAAATCGATTAGCATATGATACTGGGTCCTCCGGGCCTCGGAACAGTTTTTCAAAGTTGGAACGAATTCTATACCTAGTTTTAATATTTATAAAAAACCACTAGGTGGATTAACCTAGTGGTGTAATGATGCCTTTCTCATATCAATCATACTATCATATTTTTTCTATTCTTGAAAGAATAACCGAAATCGGTTTGTTTGACCGTCTACTGATAAAAACTATCAATTGAAGAAGATTCGAGGTCGATTTAGAATTTTTTAACGGTTTTTCGCCCTTTTCAGTGATGGTATAAATTTTTTAACACATCTTACTCTATACTTCCGGATCAGGAAGTCGAACTCGGATGAAATGTAAGAATTCCGTGTGGGACCACTGAACCTTTCATTAGAACCTAAGTTTGTGAAAATCGGTCGCGCCATCTATGGGAAAAGCTAGAGAACATATTTTCATTTTTTTGCACATTTTACCCCATAACTCCGGAACCGGAAGTCAGATCAGAATGAAATTCAGAAATTTAGTATGGGACCTAAAGACCTTTCATTTGAATCTAAGTTTGTGAAAACCTTTACTCAATAATTTCATAGAAATCTCTGTAAATATTTTCAAAGTTGGTTTTTCTAATACAAAAATGACCGTAGAATCGATGGATGATAATAAATATAACATGATTCATGCGGTCATTGAATCTATTTGAAATTTACTTTTTAGGGCTTTTTGCATAATATCAGTCTAACATTTCAATCAACCGCAATCAGCCTCTTTTCGGAATGCGAAAGAAAGTTTAACTAATAACACGATTTATGAAATACATTGAGGTAAAACGGGTTAAAAGGGCTAGTACTGCCATTCCCATTGTATGTACTTGGATTGCTGAAGTTTTCTACTTAACTTGGAGATCGTATCGAATCTGCTTTGACCGGATCCGAAATTGAATAATCGCATAAGACTGTCATGCGACTTTATGTTGGTAAAAAGAAAACGTGATCTTTTTCTATGAAAAGCTTCAACTTTAAGGAAAAAACAAATACTTATTTCTAAACCAAACAACAAACATAATTGTACTTGGTATTGTTGTTTGATTTTTTTTCTTGAATCCAAGAAAAGAAAGAAAACAATCACATATATTTGTTTCGTTGGAATTCCAAAGGAATTGAGTTATTCACGACCTGCGTCTTAGGCAGTATACTCACATACTTACCCTTTTCCACCCCGGCCAGATTATACACTTGTGTTGCGAAATCACAGTTCAACGAGGTTTAGGTGCGAATAAACAAATAACAATTGCAAAAATTACTACCCATCCGTTTGTTGAAAGTAGATGCTTATGGTGATGATGTAGTTTCCGTTGCAAGAAATACACCGCAACCGCGGGGCGAACGTAAAAGGCGAACTAACAACTAACAACCGTTTCTTCAATGAAATTGCCACTCGTTTTTTTTTATTTTCGTTTGCATTGCAGCAGAAAGACGAACTCAACACGTGGTCCGATGCTGCCAGGTGCAAATGTTACAGCGAATCCAAAAGTCCAACCCGTCACGAGAGGTCACTCGGCGGAGGCGGCTGTGGCGGCGGCCGGGGTTTTGCCTGGACTGTCTTTGGATGGCGATGGTCCATAGGTTCTTCTCTGGATCGTAGTCACTTTGCTGCAAGGATTCCTAGGCATTTGAAGACACGGCGTCGCTAGCATCGTGAACATCTTGAGGGAAAACAATAGAAGGTCAAGCGAGAAACGCCGGTGGAAAGCCGGTGCCTGGTCGCTGTCGCGGCGGTCGAACTGAGACGAAATTGGATTTAATGTTGCCCTCGCCGGTTGGGACCGGGCTGACATTTCGTTTGCCGAACGAGTGTAATTTAAATCATAATTATTTTAATGGTATAATAACGAAGGGCCACCACTATACTAAAGTAAGGCTACGATCTTTATTTCTTTTGTTTATTCTGCCATTTTTTAAGAAAAAATATGCAATTCAAACATGCTGCAATGAATCTAACAAATGTGGCGATTGAACGAACATGTAACATGTTTAATTAGCTTGAAAACAAAATGCGACCGTGATGCAAAGTCGTTGATGAAATATTAGAAACAGAATTCTGCACACAACATCGCAATCAATCTTTTGCTTCCACCAAACCAGCTGAATTCCGATGTCACAAAAACATAAAACTATGGGAATGGACCGAGTCATCTTTCACAACCTTCCTGACCTTCGGTTACAGGAAGAGACCGCGTCGGTAGACCCACGGTGGCCCTGCATGTGACTCGTACTTAATCTTTTTCGTTTGTTTGCCATTTGATATAGATTAAATGGATGCTCGGTTGCGCCAATATGAACGAAAAGATCCCGAGAAAATGCAACGAATTTAAATCAAATCACGAAGTTGATGTTGTTTCTTCTAACCCCCTCTGCGCTCAACCGCCTGGGAAGATGAATCGCGCAATCGGATGGAAACTGTTGATCAATAGAGCAAGTCGCTATTGCCTAAACTCGAGAGGTTAGAGGGGAGGTGGGCGGACGTCGCATTTGACGTTTCCATGGGTAACACCAGCGACTCGTTGGTCGTCCAATGGTGGCAATTTTTTCCAAAATAACCATCGGTAATAATCGCAATTATGCCACCAGGTGATAATGGGATGTTACACCGCCACCGAACACGTCGGGTGGGAACCCACTTTAAATGCAACATTTGTACTGTTTACCCTGTTTACAATCGAACAACATAATAAAATTGTTTTGCCCTTTTGGGGACAATAATGGCTTGCAATCGGCGGGATCACGCGTCGGCTGGCACAGCAAATCGAGAGAACATGAGTTTACTTGACTGCAGATGTAAGACAGCTTCCAATGCTGAATCGAATCGGATAACGAGAAGAGTGGTAGAGTGCGGGACGAGGGATGGGAGGATGGATAAAATCGAACGAACACGAAGAACAATGCTCGAATCCTTGTTTCATTTGCATAAACACCAATCGATTCACTATTAGAAGCATTTCACTCGCCGCCGTGTGGGAGTGCATTACTTCTGGGCAGATTGCCAATCGAGTGAATTTTGTGAATTTCGGCGTAGCGGGTCCGTACATTACCCTGTTTATTTTGTATCATATTGGGAATGTAAAAAAAAATATATTGTTGATAATACAAGACTAAAAAGATATTGACAAATATCGGAGTCAGTTTATTAATTTATTTAGATCGTTCCAGAGTCTGTTTTGTATTTGTTGAAAACTGTTCAGGAAGATTTCAATTCACTCGGAGTCATATGGTGTTTATCTTATAATGATGATCGATCCTTTTTGATTTGAAATTTTAACAACTTAAAATTTTAGATCGATGGATGAGCCTTTAGTTTTTTTTTTTTGCAGTTAACTTGAGTTGCGAGTGTAAAGTAAAGAAAAATGGTTAAAATCTAGCTCATTTTCCAATCCTACATGGTTAAAATGAAATGTTAATTTTGACTCCTATCGAGCAAACAATGGATTGGACATCAAGAGACATAACAAAATCTAACATATCATTGACCAGTCGGAGAATCAAAGAGATTTTCGATCAGTATGAAATGGGCTTGATAAGTGTTTGTGTTCGGTATTAGATCACCGGCTTGAGACATACATTTGAACTAGAGTTCCTAAAACTAGAATGAAGACAGCCGTACATTTTTGACTGTACAAACAACCTGTCAAATGCAATATAACTCTGCTTTTAAGTACTCTATTTTGAATCACACCGGCCGTGCACAGACAGATCATACACCAAGTTATGTTTTACCGGGAATCCTTCTGAGATGAGTTTCATCGCATCCAGAGTGGTTCCATTGGCAGAACGATTTTATTTTCATTTTATCAGTCATACTTTTAGTCTGCCTGCAGTTGGACAATTAAAGCTAAATATTTGGTGATCAAAACATTGTAAGGTTCTGTCCAGTTAGAATCCGGAATCACTTATTGTGTTGCAGAATTCTTTCACTTCCCAAGTAGCACACGTTATTACACTTCAATGACAGTACCTTATATGACACAAATTCATGGAACAAATAGAAGACTTTGCAACGTGCATTATAACTGGTATGTAACCTGAAAAGCGTAAGAGGCGGAGCTTGTGCTACTTACCATGGGTTGCCAAACAACTGCTCAGTAAAGAATATTTGATTTGATTCAGCGCGTCACAATGAAACAGAAAATATAAGTTTGTGTCAAGTTACAATTTGTTGATGTTTTTCCCATTCAACATTTACGACCAAAAATTGGCATCTGATAATGAGAGCTAAAATATAAAACTCAATATATCTACTCAAAATCTAAGTTCTATTTGATATTTATGGTGAAGTTGACATCGACATACAAAATAATATTTATATCTTTATTCCAGTCATATGAAATTTACAGCTAAAACGTCGAAATGTGTTCAGATAGAACTTTTTGCTTTTCTCTATAGAAAGGTATTAGAATTGCTGGAAAAACCGACTTTCGATCGGAGCCTCGGAGACCCATAGTGTTATATACCATTCGACTCAGTTCGACGAGATCGGAAAATGTCTGTGTGTGTGTATGTGTGTGCACTTTTCGAAGATATTTAAAGGCGCTCAATTTTCTCAGAATTTTTTGAAGAAATATTTTTTCTAAGTCCCACAAAGTCGATTTTTTCAACAAAAAAATTTTTTCGAGATGACACTAAATCTCGACGTTTCATGCAATTATAAGCCTTTTGGCATCAAAATTTTTTTTTCGATTTCGAAAATTTCACTCGACCTTCTCCAATTTGGATGAAACTTTGCACATGGCTTCAGTACCATAAGTTTTGAACCGATTGAGAGGGCAATCCGACTCTCGACTGATTTTTAAAAAGGGCGTATGTACTTTTGCATATCAAAATAATTGCCTTTTTCAAATCGTTCTAATTCGGAAACAGATAATTGTACAAAAATGGCGTTCAGGAAGAAGTTGTAGGAAATCGATTGAGCACTCTAAAACAATATAAACTGGAAAAATTTTTGATTTTTTTTCTCAATAATTACAAAATAATCCGAAAAAGTTAAATAAAAAAGTGGTTTTGATATTTTTTCGATAATTTTTATTTTAAAGCTCTTATTAAAACCTACAGATTGATGGCTATCCCAGCCGTGCCTTTAGAAAAATGAAGAAGTTACAGCTAAAACAGTTTACGGGTCTCGTTGTAATTTGGAAACCGTTCATCGTACATAAATGGCGTCCAGGAAGAAGTTGTAGGGAATCAATAGGGCACTCTAAAAAAATATACACTGAAAAAAAATTTTTTTTTCTCAATAATTTCAAAAGGAACCAAAAAATTAAATTAAAAGTAAATCAGGGTTTCGATTTTTTTTTGATAATTTTTATTTTAAAGCTCTTATTAGAACATACAGATTGATGGCTATCCCAGCCGTGCCTTTTGAAAAATGAAGAAGTTACAGCTAAAACAATTTTCAGATATATTCGAAATTTGAAGTTCTCGTTGAAAGATAATCATTTAAACAGTAGAATATTATTCTACAGGTTGAAGGCAATAAATTTTTTCATGATATCCTTTCTTCTAAAAGTAGCTGTTCTTGAGTTACTTGGATATTTAATTATAACACCATTTTTTTAATATTTCAATGATTTGTTTATTTGCTTGCTATATCTACAATTATTACATGTGCATGAATAATTCTTTATTGTAGTTTTTTCAGTGTATATCGATTACCTACAACTTCTTCCTGAATACCATTTTTGTACATTCAACGGTTTGCGAGTTACAACGATTTGAGAAAGGCAATTTTGGTGAAATGCAAAAATACATACGCCCTTTTTAAAAATCCGTCGTGAGTCGGATTGACCTCTCAATCAGTTCAAAACTTATGGTTTGCCATACTGAAGCCATATGCAAAGTTTCATCCAAATCGGAGAAGGTCGATTCTGATTTTGTCACTTTTTCGTTTACTCATTCCTGGCAATTCCTGGACTAGTTCAACTAATTTCACATCATCCTGAAATAAAACAGCCAACCGTCAATTATTTAGATTTGCAAATCACCTCACTTTCCCTCAAGCAGTACAACTGCTTCATTCTGTTTTGGCCGAATTTGTCATCCTGGCATCATGGAATGGTATTCCACGAACAACGTCCTGTTCAAGAACGTGAAACGTATCAAGAGGCCGGAGCTAAGCCCAATAGAAAAATATCGGGACATTTTTTTTCATAAATACGTTTATTTCTTAAGGCAGTATACATAAGTTAGATATCGGGACATTGTCAAGCACATTCGCATTTGTTAAAAAGTCTTATGGTCCCCTAGCCTGCTATTGAATTTCATTCCGATCCGACTTCCGGTTCCAAAGATATAGGATGATATGTACCAAAAAAGGAAAAAAAGGCGGGTGGGTAATGTTAGAAACATAACTGGATGTCGTGAATACGAAAACAACTGGCATGTTCCTTAACACTTCCGAATATCAATTAGTTGATCAATTATATGAATTATGCAAGCATTCCCCTTTTCACTATTAGAATTAACCTAAACTAAAGTTCAGATTAGTTACATTCAACATTCTGAAACACAATTAAATATTATGAAATAGCCAGTATAGATTTTTATAATAAAAATATCGATTAATCTGTATACGTGGCAACCCAGTTTCGCACGGCATATTTCCAGACGAAACCCATTCTAGTATAAAAATTTGTTCTATATCAACACTTTCTTTTTTGCATTGCGTGATTCTTAATTGAATGTGACGGTGCCAACTTTGTCTACTTCTATTTGGATAAATCTGATGCTTTTGGTACGAAAGAGTAAATTCAATTAATTCTCTATAATGATCTGTAGCACTGAAAAGTGCTTTGAATTGTCACGATCAACACACAGCGAAAAGTGCACAAAGCTAATCAAACTGTTCTAGATTTGCACTAAACTGAGGATATTTACCTTCGATTGGCGAGCAAGAAATCCTAATGATTCTTTAGAAAACTTTTAGAGCCATTAAAACGGCTGATTTTGAGTGATGCTCTGCACCGTTGTCCTCTTTTCGTTGTTTTTTAACCAATGCAAACGACTGGCAGCTGTGACGTAATCGCTCTTGTCGGACGCGAAACTAGCTTTGCAAACGACACACAATACATCTGCTCGCAGTGGCGATAGAACCCAAACTAATTCAATTTTTGTTAAAAGGTTTCTTTTTACGTGATTTCGTTTGTAGCTTTTTCACTAATGGGCGGTCCTAAAGGATATAAAGAAGCCGCATAAAGAATTTTAAAGTCGATTATGTCATAATTTGCATAATTCATTGAAAGAAACTATCAGGATGCTGTACGGGATTCATTCCTGCCAAGTTGTGGAACTCACTACGATATTAAGCACTGTTCGGATACGATACAGTACGATGTTGTACAGTAGCAGATATTTTGTTCTCTTCCTCAGAACGCGTTCTGATTGGCTGGTGTTGACATGGGTCAAATGAGACAGGTTTTTCAATAGTGTACTATTGAAATACTTCAATGTTGTTGCTATACACGTTTAAGTTGAAAAATTTCGATTCAATTGGTAGTTAGATTATATAAATCCTTTCACAGATCACTGAGCTATCAGCTTAAAAAATACGAGAAAGGCAAACGCGCCATATGAATTACTCGTTTGATATTCGTTTATACCAAACATTTCAGAAAAAGTTAATTTTGAATTATTTGAGATTATATCACACAACTGAAATATCTATCATAAAATTGTGATTATATTTCCGATGGCATGTAGCAAAAAGTATGTTGATTTGTTGGATACAACAAGAGATATTCACGATAAAAAACTAATCACTCTCTCAGAGGGTAAACTTTGAAAAAGCGCCCCATAGTAAAGTAAGTCGTATTCACGACAAAATATGCACTTTTTCAGAGATGGCTGAACCGATTTTCATAAACTAAGATTCAAATAAAAGGTCTTATAGTCACATAGCCCGAAATTGAATTTCATTTCGATCCGGCTTTCGGTTCCGGAGTTACATAGTAATATGTGAAAATTAGAGAAAAAGTGTGCACTCAATTTTCTCTGAAACGGCTGAACCGATTTTAGCAAACTAATATTCAAATGAAAGGTTTTACAGTTTACTAAAAATTTGTAAAATGTTTTATCCAGATCTGACTTCCGGTTCCGGAGCTAAAGTGTGATAAGTTTAAAATTACGAATTTCATTTGTATTTTTTCGCGAACGATGGTCAAAAATAGGTACAAATCTCATAAAACTGCCTCATAAATTCTTCTAGTTAGTAGAGCTTGTTAGTTTGTGGGCATAAACGCAAGCACCGAAAGTGGCGAAGAAAAACTCCAAAAATAGAATTCACTTCGAATTCTCTGCGATGCTTGAACCGATTTTCGCATATTTTGATTTGAATTAAAGCTCATATTATCTTTTAAGCTACTGTGAAAATTCATCCGGATCCGACCTCCGGTTCCGCAGTTACAGGGCGAATGGTGTCAAAGTTTTTAAATCGCCATATATGTACAATATATACAACAATATACAATATGTACAACACCAGAACGGTGTGGAACGGTGGAAGAAGGAAACACAACATGAAAAATGCGTGCTTTGTTCTACTTCGTACACACTATAAAGAAAACGAAGCGGTTACGGATGTCTGCTACTGGTGTGTGACGTTGGTAAAAGGCGGTACTGTGGTTGATAAAATTTTTAGCTGTTTTATGATAAGTACGACCGTAAGAATAAAAGAATGTCAATGAATTGGAATTTATTTGAAAATATAAACAAACATCGGAATTTCAGGCTTGGCGATGTAAATTCAATTTTCACAGCCGGTAGTGCAGTGATGTAAATAATAATAATAATAATAATAATAATAATAATAATTCTACTAAATGCTCAAAGCTACTTATGCATGCTGTCTAACTTGACTTACACATGCGAAAGTAACAGAAACGCAGGTTCGCTTCATTTGTTAGAGTACGTTTAATTGGTTTAATCGAAATAGAGCATGAGATAGTGAGTCTAGGCTTAACTAGGTTGAAAGCTGTTCCAATTTGTACGTCATATTTGTTGCTGCCAAACGAACTATTCCGATCATCGGAATCCGGTTTCGGAAGTATTAAAACATAAAAACATGATAAAAACAGCAAAAAAGATCTCACTCATTGTTTGTTCAGATGGCTAAATCGATTTTTCACTAGCTTATAGGTTCAAAGGAAAAGTCTTACAGTTTCATACGGAATTCCTAAATTTGTTGTGGATACTACTTTCGGTTCCGGAACTACAGGGTAAACAGGATTTATAGAGTTTGTGAGATTAAGTTAGATCGAACAAACTTTCCTATTTCTATTAAATGAACCGTTGTTTTGCGAATTCATCGGTAATATTTATGATGTTATGTGTAATATTATGAAGGCTTCATTTCTCCACTAGGTAGATTAAAACAGGTTTGACAAAAAATGCTAAGATTTTACTAGCAGATTGATTTGAACTGCTATGCACTGACGAAACGAAGACAAAACGCGAAAAGGAAACGAAATGTTCGGAGTAAATTCTCAAAAGCGCAGTTTTAAAGGTTAAGGATGAATCCGCCTTAAATATATCAATTGGAAGTAACATTCTCACTACCTAATTGTGTCCAATTAAGACCCTGATTGCAATTTTAACATAATAGCTTCAGCTTGAGCTTAAGCTTAAGCTTGAGCTTGTGCTTGACCGACCACCCCTGGTTGCTACTCCGTTACTGATCGGGATTAGCTGAAATTGTACAAGGAATTTCTAGATGATCCAACCTGGGACTGGTAAATCATCCTTCAATGTACATCTTCTGGTAACCCCAGAATTCATTGATCAGTACCGGCACCGGCCAGGCCCGAACGTATATCGTCTAAGGAATGGGAAGGGATGTTAGTCCAACACTTGTTGTTACTAGAGGCCGTATATACTACTGCGCACTCCACAAGTGTCACGGGAGAAGGATATTTGTTAGTATACATTTCAGTAATGGTAGTATTCGCGCGCGAGATAGTATGTTCCGGTTCAAGATGCTCGGATGCACCACTAAACTCACTAACTTCCCGAGTGAGTCAACAATATCCGACACTGAAGTCCCGGGAAGTCGTGATTCACAGTTCTTATTTGTGAAAATTAAAAGACAATTTTAAATACTACTTGATTGTTTATTATTTCCGCTTCATTATTTTAATTATTTATTAAAATTATTAATTTGTTTTGTTGGTTGATCTGGGCAGCCGGCTACCGAGAAAAAATTATTAATTTATCAAACAAACCAGTATTTTTTACTAGTTATGAAATATGCCGATGTATGTTATCTCTGTTATTAACTTTGTAATATTAATGGATTTGCACAATAGTTGATTTTTATCATTCAATTTATAACATCCTTTCTCCGAAGCTAACCGGAAATTGATAAGTTGAATGGAGTTGGATGAAGAGATAATTTAGTAAAATGGAGTAATCAGATGTGAAACATTGAAAAACATCTGATAACTGAAAGGAAAAAGAAACTCCTGTAATTTTCGCCTTTTACGACATGGAAGCAGGAACCCAGTGGATCTATTCTTGGCTCATTTTTTGCAATTTTAACATAATAGGAAGAGATTAATTCTTGAATTCGTATTCTTAACGTTAAATTGGAAAATCAAAGATATGCTGCACTGTGAAAAAAAAAACTCAACTACTATTAATCTCGTTGTTTGGAATGTTTTATGACCTACATAATATGTGTAACGTAAATATTTTGCTTTCAACTTACCAGTCATTTGTAAACGTCCAGGCAGCGGAACTAATCTATCAAATCTACTTTGCCCTCTCTGGGTTCCAATATTTCCAGCAAACGTTGTTGATTGGATCTAGACATAACACACCCTCTGTTATAAGAGGTAACTTTTTTAGTACGGAGGCGTTTGTTAGGCTGACGATACCACTGCAAGTTTGAAGCTGCAAGCATGAAACTATCGGTGGCGGCGGTACGCAATGATGCTTCTTAATTAATTGACAATATACAGTGCGTTTAACATATGAAAAATATGACAACTCTGCTGCAGAACATGTAGCGCGAAATCACGTTGGCCTTGAATTGCAGTCCACGTCATCAGATTTTTTTCCACAGACAGAATCCCATAAAAAAACTACTAATTTGAAGAAAAAAATCCCCTTCTGGTATTTCGAAAATTGAGTAGAACTGAAACTGAAACTTTTCAATCGTTATTATTACCCCCATCAAAGATCAATCTTTCCCGTTGTGCATCTGGGTGTTAGTACCGTGCACTGACAGGAATTAAAAGAAGTGAATCTTTATCCTAGTTCTCGCTTGCACGATGCAGTTGTACAAAGCGTGCAATTGCAGTTGTGTCACAGATTTACAAATGACTAATTATGAATTATTCATTTGGTGGGCAAAATATTTTCAGACCGATATTTGTCATTGCTAGGAAAATATGAAGGTTTGCGACACCGCACCTTTGCAAACCGAAACGATGATGAGTCACACGGACTGAGCCGAAGCGGACCGATCGCTTCCCTAGCGCGTTTCTCACAGACCGATTGACGACCGATGAACGCGCGGTGGTGGGCGGAATGGTGCGGCAACTGTGTCACCCAAAATCACGTGGTGTTCTCACCTACTTCGATGATGTATGGCGGTTAGTCAAATGTATGCAACTGGATCAATGTTAATGTGTTCGAGTGTGAACTGTGGAAGTCTATTTTTTAATTGTACCAGCATAAATTGGCTGTCGCGAATTGCTCTGGTCGAGATGCTGGTTAGGTTGTTTTTATATGCACATGAAGTTTGTTTATGAAGAATTGTTGTGATACTGAAAAGTTTATATCCATGTAATGCTTTATGTCGTGAAAACACAAGTTCGTGGCCTTTCGTTTATCTGAGATTGGTTCAAAAGCAATATGGAACCCGACACATTACCCACAACATCAAGTGACTTACGAAAAAGAAACAAAGTTTGTTTTACTATGTAGTAGATGCAACAATGGGCAAATTATAGAAAGAAAACAAACATGATAATTTACAAGGGATAAAAAATCGAAAAATTGTAATAAAAAATCGAAGTCTATGTATTTAAGGCCTTTTGCGAAATTAAACACACTTCACGTCCGTTTGTTAGTGTATCGAACTATTACATGGCAAGTGCAACGATTCTATTGATGCTAAGAATCCTGTTACGTCATCGAAAGCCGCTGCAAAAAGTGCCATACTGCCATACTTTGCACAGTTCGAAAAATTCTTGTGATTTTACATCATGAGATCAAGATCATGAAAAATTGTGTGATTTGAAAATTACTTGACTTGAAAACGAAAGGAATAAAAATCAAAAGATCGACATCAACAACGCGACTTGAACCGAAAAACATTAGATCACAAAGCACACCAGTTAGTCGACTGAGCCACAGAAGCACATATCTGCTTGGCTGGTAAATCGTGCATATAAATTCATACAGCCTCACTTGCTAGTAGAGTGCAAATTACATTCGGAGCCAGTAAATTTCTGTACGAATGGAATATTGTGTCATTTGAGAAGTTAAGCAGTTATGAATTGTATCGTTTGAAGAATTATGTCACCAGTAAAATTAATAATTTCTTTCTGTGTGGTTTCTCTGTCTCAAATATATAGAATTCACAAGGCGTTGCTATATTTCTATGGATAATACCTTATCTCCCATTGTCAGGTAACGGCCAAACAATTCGTCTTCGGCTATATCAGTTTGCGGCTTCCGGTACCGAAAGCACCGGTAATATTGTTCACAATCTCTAAAATCTAACTAACTTTTCTTAGAGACGGCTTGACCCATTTTCGCAAAATTAGATTCAAATTGAAAGGTCTTATGATTCCATACGAAATTCCTAAATTTTATCCCAATCTTCAAAAAAAAATTACAGGGTTTTGAGCGACTTTAAACATTTGAAATCTTCATATAAAACGCTTACTTACATGCTCTGGGACGGTAGAAGAATACACAGCACCGCCTCTACCAACGAAACACACAGCGTGCTGTGCTCGATTTCTTACACGCGGTAAAGAAAACCAAACCCGACACCGAAGCTTGGGTTTGAAAGCACAAACGAGAAACTGAGATTGGCACAAATCAGAGCCACTTTACAAGAAATGTGTCACATATGGAATCCGACTTCCGGTTCCGGAATTTTAGAGTAAATTGTGTTAAAAACTTTGTATGTCACTTGAAGCGGCGAAACAAAAAAACGTAAAAAAAATTCTAAACTTGCCTTAAAGCTGTTCTAATCGAAAGTCATTGTCAATAGACGGCTAAACAAACTAAACTCGGCTGTCCTGGTTTCCGGTTTTCGATTAACGACCAAAAATTTTCGACATGTAGTCAAATATGGATCTAAATCACATTTCTTGAACAGACTTAAATTATACCGGTTCCCGGATTCCGATTTCGGAAGTACCTGAAAACGTTTTCTCAGTCACTTCATTTTCTCACCGATCTGAGAACTGTTTCACACATTCATATATGATAATATAAGACATACGATGAAAGCATCGTTTCACCACTAGATGGATTAAAACAGGTTTTTTTTTATTAATATAAAACGTACTTAATCTATCACGCAGTGAGAAGATACTTTTTTATCTATACACATCAATATTCGTTTGTTAGTTATTTTGCGTAGTGATGGCATCTATAGTGGTTTTGGTGAAGTATTGGGTCACCAATGTACCGACGCGATTTGATGTGTTTTTGTGTTGTAGTTTGAACAGAAGTACGTTCGTTCTTTTTTTGACGCTTTTGATTTGTTTTTTCATAAAGTAATATATGTAACGCGAATATTTACTTGATATTCACAAAAATATGGTTTTGCTGAAAAGGGTATTCCAAATTTTACAAAATGGTATAACTATTTCCTGTATAATCTTACTTATGTTTACTTGTAATACGTGATTGTTCTCGAAACAATCATTGGGGTAGGTTGGACGAATTTTGTACGGGGTTGGTTTGACTGAGTTGTACATTCAATGTAAAACAATGTACAACTTAACATTCATGAATTGTTCACATTTTCTGTACGAAATTGGATGTTATGCTAGTATTCATGTTTATAACAAAAAAACAGTAATAAAAATAAATTAAAATGATTAACAAAATGAAATATTCATTAAAGAGATAATTCCAATATTTTGTATGTATGTATGTATGTGTGAAGCCACCATCAGTTCAAGGCATTATCAATGTATGCGGGTAGACTTACAGTAGATCCGAATTTGATTATCAGATAGCTTTCATATAACTGCTGTTAAGTAGGTTAAAATGGGTTTTGAGGCGCCTTGATTGTTAGAAGGGTGCGTCGTACTCATTTCAGACCTTCAGGGAGAAACACAAAGCTTCCCCCACGTGACTCAGGTTGGCAATCCACTCCATCATGCAGTCATTCACTTGTAAGATACCCTGATGCACTCCCTGCCCCTCCCCGTTGTCGATATAATTGAGCATAATACAATTATTATTATTATTATTCGTTTATTTAGGGCCTCGGCTTTAACCGTTTGGTCATTCGCCGAGGTAGACGCATAATACAATATAATATAATATAATATAATATAATATAATATAATATAATATAATATAATATAATATAATATAATATAATATAGATCCGGCTGCTCGGCCATCCATGGAATTTGACCATCAATGTTAACTTCCCTCTCTGAGCAGCCTAGATAGCCGTGTAGTGTCGGTAGCGGTTTCCCAACTGGCTAAGAATAACGCTACGGTCCACCTGTACCGGTGATATAAGTCCACCAAACAGGTAAGCCGTGTGGTATCCGGCGGAATTATTTTTTACCAAGAATTGATCCACTGGTTTCCTGTTCCATGTCGTAAAAGGCCACAAAAATAGGAACTCCTAAGTCAAGGTGTATTTCCGTGCCGATGGCTGAATGGCTGCAGGAGGTTAAACATTGCAGTCGTGAACGGAATATCTTGGGTTTTTCCTCAAGGTGGTGTACTATCCCCACTTTTATGGAACCTAGTCGCTGATGGTTTGTTAAGGAAACTTAATAACCTTGGATTTCCGACTTATGGTTTTGCCGACGATTATCATATATTGATGACCGGTATAAGCATTAACACTCTCTTTGATTTAATGCAGCAAGCCCTGCGATCTGTTGAACAATGGTGTTGTCAGGTTGGATTATCTGTAAATCCGGGCAAAACATCAAATGGTGCTTTTCACTCATCGTAGGATAATTACAGGAGCTCATCCGTTGCAGTTCTTTGGTTCAGAGGTCACTGTGGTCGATTAAATTAAATACGTCGGGGTTATTCTTGACTCAAAACTGAATTGGTCTGCTCACATTGACTTCAGGATTGAAAGAGCTTGCATGGCTTTCGGCCAATGCAGACGAGCTTTTGGAAAATCATGGGGACTCAAACCCAGATATATTCATTGGATCTACACAACTATTGTTAGACCAATTTTAGCATATGGATGTCTTGTATGGTGGCAGAAAGGAGAAGTCGCGACAGTTCAGTCAAAGCTAAATCATCTCCAAAGGATGGTCCTAATGGCGATGACAGGAGCATTCACGACAACTCCTAATGTTGCTCTAGAGGCGCTACTGTGTATTAAACCACTACATGTGTTCCTAAAACAAGAAGCATTATCTTGTGCATACCGTCTTAGGGTTACAGGGCTTTGGAACAGTAACCCATTAGATTATGCTACCAGCCACACTCGCTTGTGGTCTCAAATGGTTACGTGGGATGAGTATTTACTCGCTCCTAGTGACCTAACTCTCACATGCA
Organism: Malaya genurostris; assembly: GCF_030247185.1. NCBI lineage: Eukaryota > Metazoa > Arthropoda > Insecta > Diptera > Culicidae > Malaya > Malaya genurostris. The sequence continues at coordinate 90,382,665 of NC_080571.1, read as the reverse complement.
GTTTTCCTTTTAAAACATTCAATGTGAGCTATCCTCTTCGTTAGGAATGGTTGTCTGGTTGTCTGGAACGACAACTTGATGAACACATAGTTTGTTTTACGGACGGTTCTCTGTTGAATGGTCGTGCTGGTGCTGGTGTCTACTGTCGTGAAATGAGGCTGGAGCAGTCTCATTCACTTGGTAGATACTGTACTGTGTTCCAAGCAGAAATCTACGCAATTCTGTGTGGAGTAAAATCGGCACTTCAGCAGAGGATCTGTGGTAAGCGAATTTATTTTTGTTCCGACAGTCAGGCAGCCTTAAAAGCACTCAGTTCGAATGACTCACGGTCGAATCTAGTGATCGCATGTCGAACTCAAATTGAAGACCTCAGCATTTCAAATGCTGTTTACTTCTTATGGGTACCCGGCCATTCTGGTATTACTGGAAATGAATGGGCTGATGAGTTGGCTAGAGCTGGTGCAACGAATGATTTCGTTGGTCCTGAACCAGCTTTACCACTTTCAACTAGTTGGATAAAGCACAAGATACGTTCTTGGGCTGCATCCAAACATGCCAGCTACTGGCGCAGCTTGCAAACTTGCGCTCAGACAAAAGCATTTCTACCAGATTTAAATCTGAAAATGTCAAAGTGTCTACTGCATTTCTCCAAGTATCATTGAAGTATTCTGGTCAGAGCTCTGACTGGACATTGCAAACTCAATTATCACATGGCTACTATTCAACGTGCTGAGTATTATTCGTGTGATTTGTGTAAATGCGATTATGGTACTTCATATCATCTGATATGTAACTGTCCCGCATTGACGCAGCTACGTATCCGGGTTTTTGGTTCTCCATACATGGTTGAGTCTGTGTATGCGGAGCTAAAATTGAAGGATATTCTCTCGTGTCTCACCCAATGTGGTAAGGAGCTATAGCCAGAAGGGTTCATCGTTCTTCCTGGAGTGAATGAATCCCTTCTGTATTCACCTTAAATAGGGTTTAGCAGATTGTTTGGCATCCTTTGGGGGGTACCGAATTTACTTCTGCTCGTACATACTGCGAGTCGTTCTGCATTCTTCCGAGAGTGCAGAATGGTGTCGCTTTTGTAAGATCTCTAAATCCTCTCGGGGGTTGGAGGTTTTATTAACAGCAGACTGTTCGGGACCTCGTAGAGGTTCAGAATTTCCTTCTGCTTCCACTAAATGTGATCCTCAGCAGATTGTTCAGCATCCCTTAGGGGTGCAGAATTTACTTCTGCTTTTATGTGTTTTTGTGTCGTCAATTTTTCCCATCCTCCTAGTCCAACCCTTACCATTTCCTTTCAATCCTTCCCTCTTATATATCGGGAAAATGATGCTAAAAACAAATTGATGGCAAGGCACAAATCTCCAAATATCAAGGGGAACGTGCCATTTGAGCCAATTTGTTCTGATTCCTGATTCCTGATTAGTCGTTTGGTCATTCGCCGAGGTAGACGCATAATACAATATAATATAATATAATATAATATAATATAATATAATATAATATAATATAATATAATATAATATAATATAATATAATATAACATAGTATAATATAATATAATATAATATAATATAATATAAATTAATATAAAAAAATATAATATAATACAATACAATATAATAGAATATAATATAATATCACTACAGAGAACAGACATCCAAGCTAGTACAACCTTTTTAAAAAGTTGTGTAAAGCATACATATGAAAATCCGTTAAAAATTACCGTTGCACACGACTTTGCACGCATGAATGTCTGTTGGATATATGTTCTCTGTGATATAACATAATATAAAATAATATAATATAATATAACATAGTACTATTATATAACATAATGTAATATAATACAATATATTCTATATAACACAATACATATACTTATAATATTATATAATATAATATAACATAACAAAATTTAATATAAGGCGATAAAATATGCAGTAATATGCCATGATACAATATATAACAAATAATGCAACAAACAACAGAACCACATGTTGCAATATACTATGGTAAATATTACACTTTAGGATGGGTTTCTACCTACAAGCCAGTCGACGCCATTCTATTGACCAAATGTCATCATAGACGCTCGGGGAGGCATGATATGGGAACTTATAAGGACTTAGTTATCTCACCATTTGACGACCAAAATGCCACGACCAAAATGCCATCGAAGCTCTGATAGGATTGCTAGTTCCTGTCAGGGTTTGTCGCAGATTGACCCCGAGCACAACTCGCCTATCAGTATGGAATCTGCAGCAGACGTTGGCCTCTCTGGAGACGTCAGACATCTAACCAAGGCAAGTCAGACATCTAACCGAAGGAGCGTCAACGTCGTAAACGACGATTTATCAAAATTTTGACCGATTTCCCAATAAAATCAGCATTGGAGAAGGAGAAAAATTAAAACAAACGTGAGCGTGTACACCGGCCAAATTAAAACAGCGAGAGCTGTAAAAAGTTCACATATGCTGCCGAAATTAAGTCTGAAAATTAAACTAGTTAAAAATACTAACCAGTGAGGAGTTATTTATGTTCCTACATAATAAAAAATGGTGCACTTTTTTCACTAATAAACGTTTTCCATCGATGCATTTCTTGTGTTTCACATATTTTATCACATTTGGCCAACCTATCCCGGCCCTGGGCTTGCTTGGTCGATTCTTTTCTCCGCATTGGATTGTTAATAACTTTTTTCCTGATTTTTATTTAGTATTGAAAAATCTCACGTATATGCTCAAAGATTGTATCTGCAAGACAGGCAAACCGTTTATCAAAAAGTCGAGCTAGAAAGAGTATAAAAATTCCGAAAGCAAAACTGGGCCAACCAGCTTTCCCTACATATTTTTTTTTCAATGTATTTAAGTGTTATGAAAATTTAGTTTTTACGATGGTTGTTATTGAAGACAGTTACAATCTATTTAGTTTTGAAAATGTATGGGATATCACTTTGAATTGAATTTGAATTTGAAGATAATGCAGAATTTTCCATATAAGGATTAACACATCACAGTCGAACAATTAGGTTGGCAAAAAGAAAACCGTGCTAAAAGAAAATCGAGGCAAAATAATACGCCGAAGAGTACTGTATTCAATCTTTCAATCATTCAGAAACGATTGCATTAAAAATTGAGTCTAATTTTTTTTTCAAGCGACATTTCTTCGTGCTTTGTTTAAAATCCCTACTATTGGGATATGGCGTAAAAATTAACTCCACAAAAATATCCACATCTCCGTGAAGAGATGACTTATTCCTAAAATCTGTAACTTCGTTACAAAAAAAATTATTCAGCCCTTTACGTGGCCAAATGAGCCATATTTTTTTTATATATAAGTTATTTTTTATTATATGATATCGTTGTCAGTCTCTTCTTTGGGGGAGAGGAGCTTCCATGTCCATCTAGCGAGTACTGAGGGAAACTTTATCCTTGGCTCATCTTATCATCCATTGTCGCATCGTCGGTGTTATGGATGGTTGCTAGTTGCTGTAGATGCGCTTTGTTGTACATTGATTGCAGTTGCTTGCTGGTTTGATGCTGAAAGCATCTTTGTAGCAAAAGTACTGGGTTCACTAGTTCCGTTGGTTACCGGTTGCCCTTGTCTTTGGTTGAAGATGTTCTTTTCGCAGTTTCATTTTAGGGTTTATCGTAGTGTGCAGGTTGTTCACAAAACTGACATGTAATAAGCTGATTCTCCTAGGTAACCAGCGATTTACAAGGATGCCTTCCGCCATGACCACAAACTAAAAAAAATGTAATTGCCGTATGCAGTCGCATACGTCATACTCGCACGCCATTCCGGATACCAGGGAAAAAATTTCGCCATAGTTCCCTTTCGATGGAAAGAATTTATTCGTACTGCGATATATTTTCTCGATCGCCAGTGATCATGGCCTGCTGGGAAAGGTCATGTATACGTACTTCTATGGCATCATTCACCACGTAAGCATGGATTTTGTACTTAACATTGTCATACTCGACAATGTACACCTCGTTGTTAACTGAAGCGAATTCAACTGCATCTTGTTCAAGTTCAAAAATAATATACACAAAATTAGACGCCTTATTGAATTGAATCTTACTTACATTTTTAATATCAGATGCATCCATTCTTTAAGTAAGCTTTCAATTTCATTGGCTGCTGGTTTAACTTTGCAGCGTTTGAAATCACCACAAACTGAATTTGGTCTCGTAAGTTTCATGCTTTTGTAAATCGTCTTTCGTATAAAGCTTGATTCAGATAGAATTGGAACAAAGACAATTACCTGTATTTCAGTTATTTATAATATTCAAGATCTATTTTCATACAAATGTAGCGTTTTCTTCATACTTTTAAGAAAAAATACGGATAAAATTATTCGTCACGGTTTCGAAGGAATTCTCGAGTTTTTCCTGTAACACGGCTCATTAGGCGGCACACACTTTCTTCGTTCATCGTTTTAGCTATCTTATTCTACCAGGTCGTCATCTGATTGATGTCTTTGATAACCTTTCCCTTTGCCTTGAGTCTCCTCTTCATGATTGACCAGTATTTCTCACTGGTGGAACTTGGGGTAGTTGGGTGGGTTAAGGTTTTACGGAACAAACTGGACCCCTTTCTCTGCATACCATTCTTGAACGACTTTGCTGTAATTATAGCTTGCCAAATCTGGCCAAAACATTACGGGATGGTCGTGGGATCGAATGAACGGCAAAATTCGTTTTTTAAGACACTCTTTTTGGTATAGTTCCGATGTCATTGTCTTATTAGTAACGAAAACTTTCGGTTTTTTGCTACAGCTGCAAATGCCCTGCTAAATCATAAATTTTCTTGCAAATTTGTGGGCAAAAGCAAATTTAAATTTGGTTGGAACACTTCCCGACCCGTTGCCAAGTAAAATTTTTGACCTGGGATTTGCTCAGCCTTGACATAGGTTTCATCGTCCATCAGAAGACACCCGTCGAACTTGGTCAGCACCTGGTCATATAGTTTCTGAGCACGAATTTTGACCACAATATTCTGTTTTATGGTCCGATTTGGCTGTTTGCTAGCTCAATACGACTTGATTTCTTCCCGGAGTCGAGTTCTCCTCACGGTACTATGGGCAGCACCGAATTTTCTGGCCAAATTACGGTCCGACAGATTAGGATTCCTCTTGATCGTCTTCAAAATCTTTCCACGCAGTTTCCGGTCGACGGTTCCACTCCGACAATTGGCTTGAGGCTTCCGAATCGTCGTAAATGTTTTCTTATACCGTTTGATAACGCGTCATACGGTATTTCTGGGCAATTTCAGCTGTTTAGCTAGCCTAGATGCAGACCACAATGGATTTTCCATATAACTGTGCACAATTTTTTCCCTTCTTTCGGCTTCCATGTTGATTGTTTATAGAGTACAGTCGATTTGCGGAATGTCAAAAATCATACGTGAAGCTGACAAAATTCCCGACTCGTGGGCGCCAATAACTTCCAAATCTGTTCACCAGGAGCGCAACAATATGAGCAAAAGTTAGTTCCAATTCTAAATGAAGCAAGCTTTATTCTATTGTTCACTACACTGTATTGTCTTTGTTTCTGTCGTCTCGACCGTAAGGAATTTTCAACTATGTCGAATGAGATGCGAGCACAAACTGAAAATCTATGACTTGTTTGATTGCTATTTCGAAAAGGTTTTTAAATTTGAAACCATGTTCAGTTTTCTAAGGTCCACTGTGACAGATAATGTCAAAAAACTGAAAAAGTGTACAGAATGTAAATGTTTGTCAATGTATGAAATAATTAGGAGAAACGGGGGCTAGACCAAACACAGAGTTGAACCGGACAACTAAAATATCTTATAAATCAGCAATATAATATGTTGATCCATGGATTGGCTTTTTAAATGCGCTTTCATGTGACATACAAAAGGTCGGGTAGCTGGATGACGCTGAGTCAACACAGTTTGGCGTCAATCGTGTTCATGTCAAAACGTGTACGTTTTCTACTTATCTTTTTTTTAATTTTCGTGATTTCTGTGCACCGCTGCGATGTTCTGGTAATTGCTTCGAAAAGTTTATTTCTTCCGGAATCCAGTGATTGTATAGGGTGATTTTTTAAGAGCTTGAGAACTTTTTTAAACAATAAAACGCATAAAATTTGCAAAATCTCATCGGTTCTTTATTTTAAACGTTAGATTGGTACATGACATTTACTTTTTGAAGATAATTTCATTTAAATGTTGACCGCGGCTGCGTCTTAGGTGGTCCATTCGGAAAGTCCAATTTTGGGCAATTTTTTCGAGCATTTCGGCCGGAATAGCCCGAATTTCTTCGGAAATGTTGTCTTCCAAAGCTGGAATAGTTACTGGCTTATTTCTGTAGACTTTAGACTTGACGTAGCCCCACAAAAAATAGTCTAAAGGCGTCAAATCGCATGATCTTGGTGGCCAACTTACCGGTCCATTTCTTGAGATGAATTGTTCTCCGAAGTTTTCCCTCAAAATGGCCATAGAATCGCGAGCTGTGTGGCATGTAGCGCCATCTTGTTGAAACCACATGTCAACCAAGTTCAGTTCTTCCATTTTTGGCAACAAAAAGTTTGTTAGCATCGAACGATAGCGATCGCCATTCACTGTAACGTTGCGTCCAACAGCATCTTTGAAAAAATACGGTCCAATGATTCCACCAGCGTACAAACCACACCAAACAGTGCATTTTTCGGGATGCATGGGCAGTTCTTGAACGGCTTCTGGTTGCTCTTCACTCCAAATGCGGCAATTTTGCTTATTTACGTAGCCATTCAACCAGAAATGAACCTCATCGCTGAACAAAATTTGTCGATAAAAAAGCGGATTTTCCGAATGGACCACCTAAGACGCAGCCGCGGTCAACATTTAAATGAAATTATCTTCAAAAAGTAAATGTCATGTACCAATCTAACGTTTAAAATAAAGAACCGATGAGATTTTGCAAATTTTATGCGTTTTATTGTTTAAAAAAGTTCTCAAGCTCTTAAAAAATCACCCTGTATATGCAGGGCTAAACCGGGCAAAAAAATTGAGCTACTAAAAGTAGTCCTCCTCGCATGAGTCATGTTATGCAGCTTTAGCTCAATTTATCCTTTTATTGAGTCAACTGTTTTTGGCGTACTATTTGGACATTTTTGAGTTTTGGCCTAATAACTCAAAAATATTGCAAACATTTTCGATTTAAAAACATTGCAAAACAATTATTTTTAACGCGTTTTATAATTATTTGAAAAATGGTATCAGAAAACAGATCTCCAAATATCAAGGAGGCTATGAGTATAATAAAAATAAGAACCAAAGCAACCATATTTGCGTCTCCGATAGACGGATAGTATAGCAGTTTTGTTTTAATCTCAGTCAAATTCTAAACTTTTTCCGTGAAAGCGAAATTCCCGCTACAAATATATGGACTTATCTGAAGACTCAGTTGAATATTGGGGCAAAACGGTTCAACATGATTCGGTGCGGTTGAAATTGAATTTATTTTTACACCCCTTTTTACTTTACTTTTTCTTTTGGAATACTAAAGAAAGTGTAACCACAAACAAATTTCCAGACATGACAGTCACGATCTTTTTTTGGCGCACATCTACGGTCCTCCGTGAAACTGGCACAAATGGTGATAAATTGGTTGCACTGCTGAGTTCCCATCATACATTCATAATGCAAATGTCAAACCGTGAGAACCCTTTCGATTCGGTAGCTCATTTGTATATATTGAGATTTTATGGCACACTTTGGTTGAAATGATAACAATGCAATTAATCTCGCGCTCCACCAAGCGTTGAGTGCGGTCATTTCAGAAGGTACCAGGGACGAAACACATTTTTTTAAAATATTTATGAGCACGTACATGTCTTTATTATTTATCTTTGGTGTAACTAAAGACACGAATCTTGAAACAAACTGGGGTAAAACGGGTTAAAGAGGCTAGTATTGTCATTCCTACTGTGTGTACTTGAATCGCTTTAGAACTAAAAATCATAATTCAACTTAAAACTAAGCTTCAGAAAAAGTTGGGGTAGAATGGTTCATGCGATCGTGGAAAATATCAATGCACTAATTTATTAGGTTATCAACGGTTTTGATCAACCATAATTGGCTCAAACACCAATCAGTAAAACTTTTTCTCTGTAAATTTATGGGATTTGCGGTCATTATAATTAACAGCAATCCATTTATTGAGCTTATAAACATATCAGAGGATTGATTAGTCGATTTAATTTTTTTTAGAGTATTTCAATCAGTCTTCAATGTAAAATACGGACAAAAAGTGAAATTAGCGCGATAGTGAATTTTGGCGACTATTCTAAATATCATCAATCAATTTTACGGCAATTTTCGCATAAGAAATATTCGTTTAGAAATATTTACTTGGATTTCTCTGAAATCATTGAGTAAAGTCGCGTTTTTTATTAGTTTGTCCCACAATGCACTGAATCGATTAAGGTGTGCAAAAGTTTCCGTTAATCTGCTTCGTTGAATTTGACTCAATAACATTTTTTTGCGAAACATGTTATTATTTCAAGATTCAAAAAGGATGAATCGTCAATGGTTTCCACAGTCAACTATTTGAAATCGTATTTTGACCTTCTCTATCATATTTTTTTCCTCATCCTGTGCTCTTCCTTCTTGCACGACTGTAATTAACAAAGCCACGCGATTCAAGACGTGAACAAACGATCATTGTCTTTGCGGTGTGTGGGAGGCCAGACTTATCCGTTTCTTCTTTCCAATGCAAACCAGCCGTCGCGCTTCCATCGCGAATTAAGTTGTTAGCCCCGTACGAAAGACACGATTTTTCGGACATGGGCCTCACCTTTGGCCGCGAGCTACGGGATTTTTCGATTACCACTGGGATACCCGGCGTGCACAGCCTCGTTCCGTTCCCTCGTTGGGAACGAAATTCATAATTCAAGCAAAAAAAAAACCAATCTACTCATCAGCAGGTCGACACATGTTTAAATCATTTATTACATAATTATCGAGCAGTGGAAGCATGAACGGTTCTCAAATCGATTGGTTGGTGTCGTGCCTTCCTCGTTCTTTTCAACGGGCTCGGAATCGCCGAACCAACTCGTCAGATGAGGAAAGGGCTTTCCGCGAAATCATGTCGCGCTCTGTCGTTGACTGTCTGGTGGGGTAACGTATTGGGATCGAATCACTACGAGGTCTGAAGAATGGAAAGCTTGATGACAGCGAACGAAAAAAAAACGCGCGAGCACCGGAGCCTAAGCTGTTGTCAATGTCCAGCTTGATTGTTCTACGAGTTTGTTCCACTTCTAATGGGCGAGACGCGAAATAGAGACCTTACTCGAATTAGGGCCTCCCACCTACAACCACCGATTCGCTTGCCACAGTGGGGACACCGCTGTTCGAGCCAAATTGGAAAAACGGACACGACTTCGACATAATCAAATCTATTAGCCTGGGTCCGTTGCAAAACCTAGCGGCGGAGAGGAGGATCCCTAATGACATGTTTAGTTCAGGTTTTGAGAAACTAAAACGAAGTACGGTAAAAGGCTACAAACAACTAACCAACAGTAGATTAGTAACACTCACGTTTACATGAGATGGAGGTCATATCTCCGTGGCGACAAGAGACCTCCTTGTTTCTTCGCCAAGGGGAAAACAAATTCCGCAGTCCTCTCCGAAATCCCGGTCCAGCTTGGTTTTGTGTTGCAGCTTGGGGCCGTCGCCGGAGAACAGGCGAAAAGTGCACGACCTACAGCAGCTAGAACATGACATCACCCTGAAACATACATGCTAGCATAGCCAAATGGGCCATTGACCTCTTGGTGGTGACACAACTTGGCGCTGTTTCGGGTCGGGCGTTATTTCCGAGTCATAAGGCATCCATCTTTACGGGAATTAGGAAAAAGCGCAAAGGTAATTTTAGAGTTTCGTAATTTAATTTCATAATCGTAAAGCTCGTCATATTTAGACTGCGTTTACGCAAAAAAAATTATTCTTAGAAACTAATGCAAATATTTGAAGTATATAATCGTATAATTTAGAAAACATCGGAGTCATTCAGCTGTCCATATTACTTATATGCCTTACACATTTAATAAACATTCGCTGCATTATTGGGTAGGGTAGAGCTTGATGTATTTGAAATTGTACTTAAAAACAATGATGTAAAAAGTATGCAAAAAGTTACTGTTAAGCTTTGTCGGAGTTTTGATGCAGGGTTTACCGTAGTGGACGAGTTGTTCACAGATCTGTAATGTTAGCTGATTCTCGTAGGTTACCAACAATTAACGAAGACACCTCCCGCCCGCATCAAATGTCACGTAAGACATTAACATTATCAGCTAAAGGTTAAAGTTAGATATTAATTGATAAATTATAAACGAAATTGATTTTATTTATCTACTAGCTGGTTTACCCGGCGTTGCTCGGAATTGTTTCGTGAAGGCAAGGCTGAAAAAAATTCTAGGAATTGTCCTCCCCGTTGATACTATGATTGTAATGAAACACAGCTTTGACGACAACCCGATTGAACAATACTCCGTTCATGTTCAGATTGCGAATGATCAGTGTCCCATCTCAGATCTCACAATAATCATAATTCTCATGGTATTCTCGACAAATTGGGTCAGTTTTATATTCGAACCCTTTTGTTAGAAACATTCAAGACACCTTTCTATCTATAAATACCTTCTCAGTAACCTTTAAGTTTCATATGTATATGTGTTTGAAACGTACTTCCGTACTTCCTCGTCACATTCGATCTACAATACCTTTGGCTTCCAAGGCTATAAACACTTCTTACTCCATTCTCTTTACAAAAGTTTCTATGACATCATTATTTCTACGTAATTGCTCAAAATTTTCCATCTGATAATGATTATTTTATAACTAAAGACTGTTTATCATCATAACTACATTCGTACTATAGAATAACTTTTATTTTGCCCCGACTTTAACCATTTTGGACATTCTCCGGGGAGGAAAACGTATGGAATAATGATTCAGTTAATACAAACCTTACTTAGTTGCTAAGAATATGCTGTACTCGTGAAGAAGTACCAATTTTTCGTAAAATCCGATCAATTTTCCATTCCACTTTCCACGTTCGGGGCACTTTCCACACTCCCTCACCCTCAAAATAACTTTATAATCTATTTTGATTTAACTTCCTTTTTGTCAGTGAACTTACTACAAATCTCTTCTTTGGTACATGTGCCAAACTTGGTGGCGATTCGTTTAGTTGTTTCGTAGTTATGTTGAGATTTAAATACACTCGCTTTCATAAGCAGATAAAGATTAGTTTCCTTTAGTTCTTTGAATTCCCCGGCAAAATGGAACCAGGACTTTAAAAACTATTCAAATAAGATTGCGCTGCATTCAAAATTAACAACAGCAATATTATCTACTACGACCTTGAAGTTCTTGCCACTCTCTTGTTTTACAAAAAATGGGAGATGAAAATTTAATTTAAAAAACCCCTCCTTCTAGTCTAAATGTCGATTCTCTTCAAATTATATAAATTTTGTCATTGACTCCCTCCTCCAATGTTAAAGGCACTTGCTACACAATCTTCCACCTGAAATAATGATCGTCTCTGAAGAGCAATAAGTATCTATGCCAAATTTGATAGCAATCTGTTTAGTAGTTCCGGAGTTATGCCATTACAAACATTACACCCCCCTTTTTAAAGCCACCTGCTACATCCACCACCCATATAATCATATATAATATATACAAACTGTTTCTATGGTCTAAAAAATATCGATTCTCGTCAAATTAGACAAATTTTTCCATGACATCCCCCCTCCTGGTAAGGACACTTACTACGCTCCCTCCCCCCATTAAAATACCCTTATTACCTTATAAGAAGAGCAAGCAGTATCTGTGCCAAGTTTTGTGGCAATCCGTTGAGTAGTTTCGGAGTTGTGCCGGTTTAAATATTACACACTCCTTTTTAAAGGCACTTGCTACATCCACAATGGTATGCAAATGTTTCTATGGTCTTCAAGACGTATTGATTCGTGTCAAGTTATATGAATTTTTCCATGACCCTCTCTTGTTTATGACACTTGCTACTCTCCCTCCCCTATAAAAATACTCCTTAAACCATTTCTAAAATGAAAGAAGTACTTGTGCCAAGTTTGCTTGCAATCCGTTCAATAGTTCCGAAGTTATGGCGTTTCAAACATACAAACTTACATCCATTTTTATGTGAATAGATTTTTTATGTTTTAATATCTAAATCAATTATGTATGTGCACTGATAATTTCTTCCGTGTATAAAGGACAGTGTTGAATCATACGTCTGATGATAACACATGAATAATCATTTTGTTATCCATATTTGTAAAGTTTTACTACCTGTATTCGTTCAAACTCAAGTATGTTGAAAATAATCGACCAAAAATTTGCTAAACACATGGGATATGTCGTTTAGCAAATTTTCGGTCACTATCACGCTACCTCGTGGTGACCACGCTGTTCGAATCTTCAATAGCTAATTGATATTTAATGGACTCAAGCAAACACGGTGTGCAACAGACAACAAAAAATTGCACCTACACACAATGCAAAAGCGACAATCCAGCGAGCGAACGCATATACTTTACAATCCAGTCATCAACTCACTGGACGAGCTACTTGCTTTGTTCGCAGGCATACATTTGTTATACAGCATATATTTATAGATTCTTTTTGTACGTAATATGACGCAGACCCATGCGGTGTTTTTTATGCATGACGCGAAGCCTCCATATAGCAACCGAAGCAGAACTGTTACTGCTAATGGAATTCGTGGTGTACGGAACGGTCGGAACCTTCGACCGTGAGTGAGAAATCAAACGAATGACATCATGATGACATGCCGTGATTGGTTCGTGAAAAGATAGATCCATTTTTTCAATAATATGCTATTGAAATACGATGTTTCCATACATGTTAAAGTAAAATGTTTCCGAATAGATTGGTTATTAAATTATATAAATCCATCAACAAATGACTGAGTTATTATCGTTCCAAATTATGACAGAAAAAGGTTACAAGGCTTGTTTTAAAACATTTGATTACCACCCGGTCCCGTATAGTGAAAAATGAGGCATTAATGTAATCTGAATACCTTTCATTTGAATCTTAGATGAAGAAAATTGGTGCAGCCATCTGCGAGAACATTGATGGCATTTCACTAGAGTGATACACCATTGTGTAAGTGTCATTCCTACACTGTGTATCCAGCCAACGAAAGCCGCACAAAAAGGAAAGCGCACTTCTTCACAGTTTCGAATAGACATACTTTGAGTGTGTGCTTGTGGCTAAAGAAGCTGGTTCGAGTGAACCACATTCTCTTCACATGGATCGCTCTCACGCGCCCTAGCCTAAAAACATCCAAGTTGCTGGCGAGTGCTGGTGAGCTAACACTTCTGTGATTAAATTTTTGGATTTACTGGAGGTAGCGCTGGTCTTTCTATGAAAATCTTTTCGCAGAAACAAAGCCTTGGTATTACATTCCTGTAGTGGAATTTGACCTTCTGTTTCAACAGACTTCGCAGCCGATTCAGAGTGTACAAATCCATTGCATGGCTGGTGCTTCGATTCTACTGACACTACGCAGCAAGGAACAACTGCATTTCAATGAAAAACTGCGTTTGTTGCTGAATATGCGTGCCCCACGTTTCTCTTATGAGAACCATACTCCTCAGGGTTCACCGGCATGAGCACTTCGGTGAAAATATATGCATCCACCTCCAAGAATTTTAGAGCTCTGTTCTAGTAATTTAGTGTGATCCAGTGCTAGAGGTGAAAGAAAATAAACACGCGCTCTCATGATGCGTGCACACTTTATATAACCGTGGTGTATATGTGTGAAAGAGAAGAGCTCCCGTTGATGTTGTCAGTGCGAGGGAAGAAATTATACTCGCTCTTCGTCACACAGAGGAGATGGACATCTCTGTGCGAGAATAATGAGTTACATTATTTTAATTTCGTGTAACATATAACTTTCCAATTTAAGAAACATTTTTGTCTCAAGTTTTACAGTTCGTCATGTTTCTGAATATTTACTAATTGATTCGTCTCAAAACATGATCACTATATCACATAACAACGAACGACCGTAACTAGGTTAAAGTCGGGTATAAATAAACGATATGATATCACATAATTACACCACTATTTAATGTTGGATGACATCATGATTAGTTGATTTTTCATTTATTTAATCAACGATTGAAAATTATCCACAAAGCAAAGAAAATTTTCGAAAATATGAAATGAAAATTTGCACATAATTCATTTGCTTTGTTACTTATACCAGTATTCCTCGTTTCGAGATCATCCAAATTGCTTTGTTTTCATCTCATTTCGTTTCGCAAGGTGTCCAAGTTTTCTCATAATGTTATGAAAAAATAATACTTTTTCTTTTTTAAATTAACATCAACAAGTAGTTTTTTTTTGTATCCGTGACATTAGTTTAATTATATTACTGACATTTATATTTCAATAAAACTGTTTCTGCTTCGAAAATGCGTGTTAAATGCTAAGGAAAAACTATCATGGGCAAATCCAGTAACACTGGCTTCATTCCAATATATTTCAATATAACGCTGTTAAGTGTGAGTGTGTTTCTATCCAAAATTTTGACACATAAGCGATTGAGCAAGTGATCTCATATCGAGATGACGTTTGAATACATTTATAATATAGTAGCGTGTGAAATAGATTACTTTTAGAGGAATGCTCGCATCTATTATTATTTCCACCACTGTAATTTCTGAAACATTAGGTAACGTAAAATTGTTAAGCTTGAATCAGAACTATATACATTGAACGAAGAGGTCCATTTCGTAGAAATAGAGTAAACTCGAAGCTGCCGTTCCCTTTCCTCGTTCCACAGTCAGTTCTCTGGTAAAAACAACCAGCGAGGATTCTAAGTACCCAAAGCCTACAACCCATTCGCAACGTTTTATCATCAATCTTTCATCAGAATGCTCGCCGTTCAACAGTTTTCATGACGATTTCTATCAACTATCCCACGGTAGTATGACCCTTTCCTAAGTCCATCACAAAAGGCGACAGGCGCTGGCATCGTAATAGTCCAGATTTACAAAACAGATGTTTTTTCAGCTTCTTTGTCAGGCTTAAATAAAAAAAACTGTATCATCCCCCTTCTGCTACCCATTCCTTTTCTTGTTTTCTGGTTCTTTTGGTACGGTGCTGCGAACTACCCCGCAGGACCGACCATCCACTGAAGAGGGTAAAAAATGTTACTTTGCACATATCACGCCTTCCGGACCTATCCTCATAAGAAATGCCATCAGGCAGGACTATCAGGGACAAGATAGGTAACGCAGCCTAGCCGAGGACCACTGCTCGGAGAAGGACCGTGTGAGCCCCGGCCGCTTCGGATCCAGTCTCATTAAAAAACCATGTGAATTTCGTACAAAGCAAGCTCCGTGTAAGGATGCCAAACAGGGAGCTGAAAAACTCAGTTAATTTCAACCGAAAAAGGGAGAACAAAAAAAAACTGCATATCCTCGAGATCCGTTCCGAAACCCGCACATATGTCGATCCACTCGCCCATACCGTTAAATGCGTTCCGCGATTGATGCTTTTCATCCTGCTTCATCACAGGATTGAATGATCACGATGTTCGAAACTTGAAGAAGCTCGGAATAGATCTTTTCATGCTTTAGGATAGAGCATCCTCTTTCGTTGTGCATCAACAAAATACATAAAATTGCATGAAAAGGATGCTCTCGATTAGTTGGACGGTGATTTTTTTATCGGGTTCTTGCACCGGTCGCTACTGAGTGAAAACCGCAAGAATACGCGCGTTGTGGCAGTGGTTCTATTTGGAGGGATGTAACCTGCATGAAAAAATGATTTAGTTTTTTTTTTCTTTAGGGTCGAATCAAGGATGGGCTTGATTAGCTACCTGGCGATGAGAGTTGTGAGCCTTCAAAGAGAATATTGATAGATGTCTATTATTTCTTTTAGGTCCATTAATTCTAGCTACCGGTTCGATTCCGTTAGAGAATAGTGCATTCCAAGTGACTGGAACTCTTTAATGTTGTTTGTAGTAATGAATAAAATCTGATGTTGTAGTTTTTGTTTTGGGTTATCGGTTATCAACGTAGCAGCTAAGTTACAAGTCATTGTGAATAAGCGGTACTGTACACTTTTCAATTTGATGTTGGGATAACTACTGCAACTCAATAAGGAGCAACTTATTTATCAGGTACTTGATAATTCAATGATCCGGTACCGATCAAACCTTGAGCGTAGATCGATTGAGGAATAGAGAAAAATATTAGACCGACACTCACAGATAAAAATATATTGTGAATTTACATCTATTTTCATGCACATATTTGGAGCAGGTAATTAAACATAAAATTACTTTACAATTCTGTACGTTTCAATATAATTTAATCGCAAAATAAGCGTTAATTGAAAGATACAGTTATATTAATTGAAAATTCAATGCAATTCAATTTAGTTTTGCATCGATGAAGGTTTTCAATCAAAATTTCGATTCAACCCATGTCTACATATTCTATGTTACTATTGATTTACATCTCGTGTAAATTTCATTATTTCTTTCTGTGCTTATTGTTCCCAGTTAACGTAAATAGTACTGCGCAAATTCAGTTCCCAAATAAAAACGTTATCAATATCGGATCTGGAAGTGCAGATGTTTCAAATATTATTATTTTCAAAACAACAGCCAATGGCCGAGACTTCAAACACCAACACGCGATGCCATGGAAAAATTAAAATTTAAATTACTGGTTTTCAGTCTCTTTTCGTAACTTCGGATATAATCCGGTAAACCAATAATACAATGCAAAGACTTCGACATTACCTAGTTTCATAAGAAGGGATTTAGTTACAGAACATTCGGCTTGCGAGAAAGAAATGTAAGGTGACTTTTGGGAACATCGATAATCCGTTTGAGTTGAACCAAATAACCTGAGCTGAATAGAAAAATGTTCAACAAGTTTTGTTTCGTATGTTTTTTTTAATTCTTGATTTTATATATTTTCCTTCATATATTCACTCTTTTATTCAACTGTCAATTTATGTACCCATTATTCATTTATTTATTGATTTGTTTATTTATATATTTATTCGTCAACTAATTCATTTAATCATGAGTAAATATAATTGAAATTTTGACCAGTTGCTTTATACATCATAAAAACTGGAACTAAGTACAGAATCAATTCAAACTAAATAATGCGAAATTTGCCATAGCCTAAACTATATACAAGACAAATCCCCACTTAGTTTTTAAAACACGAAGCGAAGCATCAGTAGAGTTGATTTAGTCCGAAATTATTTCAACTCAGGTAAAGCTAACCCGATGGAATCGCCATAACTAAGTTCAGTTTTGCAATAACTGAGCGGAAACATATTTTGAATAATTCAAATGAATGAGAGACTCACAGAAAAGATGATTTTTTGGAAAAATATATGCTCAGAGACAGGATTCGAACCTGCGTTCTTTTGCAAGCCGTGCATATGCGTTTACCATTTCCAGTAAACGCTGAGCTGTGATAGACACAGTTCTACAGCAGCACCGAGTTGGTAAGCGTACACGGAACATTGATCATGATTACAATTACAAACGTAATCAAAAGTCTAGGTATAAATATCTACAAAAATAGATATTTTCACCGAAATTTTATAATATTTGAAATACGCGACACTTTTTCAGGAATACTGAGCAAACAGTTAAGCACTTTTGGATTCTAATTGATTTTTTTTTAAATATATTTTTATTCAGGCCTATTTGCGTACAATCTTTACGTGGCCGAATTAGCAGATTTTTCAAATAAAGAATTTTTTGAAGTAGATCTCGTTGTCACTCTTTTTCTAGGAGGAGAAAAGCTTCCATTTCCCTCCTGCGAGGGTTGAGGGGCACTTTGTTCGTGGCTCGTCTCGTCATCCATTGCCTCATCGGTTGTATTGTTGTTGGTGTCCGTCTTCGTTTTGTTTTCCTTGTTGTGCGTAGTCTTGAGCTCGTTGCTAGTTGCTTTAGATGCGCCTTGTTGTACATTGGTTGTAGTTGCTGGTTGGTTTCATGGTGAAACAGGAGTACTGCGCTCACTAGTTTTCGTTGTTGAACGGTTGACCTTGTCTTTGGTTGAAGATGTCTTTTTCGCAGTTTCAGTGCAAAGTTTACCGTAGTGTGCAGGTTGTTCACAAAACTGACATGTAACCAGCTGATTTTCATAGGTAATCAACGTTTTACATGGACGTGTCCCACCTTGACCACAAATGATGTAAGATGGAATTGCCTTACGTAGTTGCATACGCACGCCATTCCGGATGCCGGGGAGAAAATTCCGCCATACTTCCCTTTCGATGGAAGGATTTCACCGTACTGCGACACATTCTCCCAAACGAACTAATCGGTGGCCGGCGGGGGAAGGTCATGCACGCGTACTTCTATCTCATTGTCCACCATGTGCACAGGGATTTTATATTTAATGTTGTCGCACTCAACGCTGTGCACCTCGTTGTTAACCGAAGCGAATGCAAGTGCATCGCTTTTACATTTAAACATAATGTACACACAGTTAGACGCCTTGTTGAATTGAATCTCACTTATATTATTTGTAAATTTCGTATCAACTTAATTTTGTAGAGTGAAATAGTTTAGTATTAACTTAAAATAAAAATCTTGAGCAACAAATGTGAATATCAAAGTGACATTTCAACATTTTTTTATTATCAATCGATTGAAGTTGAAAACAGGTAAAATTATATTTGTTTTAAAATCGCAACACATTTGAGATGTTCATAAGAATTTTGAAATTTTTAAAGAATTCGGATTTTAACGAAGAATGCAAACGAACAACAACAAATTCTAAAATCGTTGATATTTTTGACACTTACGGGAGAAATAAAAAACAGTACATTTGGAATGTAACTTTATTCTATAGATGGTTGAAACTTGATCAATTGGGAATCCAAAATGTTTGGATGATGGCTTACCATTTCTCGCAGAGTCCCGAATAATAGTTTCGAAACTTTTAGTAAAAATATAGAATTAAGATTTCTTAGTATTTCTTAGATTATTTCTTTTTGTTAATTTTAGCTTGCACCGAATTCAATCGATTGTTTTGCGTTCTTTGTTAAGGGGGGTCTAAACGATGAAAAAATCATCATTTTTGCGATTTTTTTTTTCAGAATTATCGTTCAACAAAATAAATTCAAATTTTTTGCATGATTAAAAGCATCATTTGAACAACATTTTGTAATTTTTTCGTGGAAAAATATTGAGAAATAAATCGATGAAGAGGTATTTTTGAGGACACTTATTGAAAATCATGATTTGCGGTGTCCACAGACTTATCAGAAGTGAACAAATGAACGCAGGATAGATAGAGACGAAGTTTTTCTAAACCCCAACGCTTGTGTTTGATTTTTTTTTCATTTTTTAAATTTTTGGTGGTTGTTCAAAGTGAAAACGTGTTTAATCCACCTAGCAGTGAGATGATACCTTTTTTTATCAATCCGCATGTGTTTTTTGCATGTATATTCTTCGGTGTTAAAGTTTTCATGACATTACTTTAATGACCGTCGTTTTAAGCGACAATTTGAGATTTTAATCACTCATTACTCTGTAATGTCGAAACTGCAAATCGGATCGAATTTGAATCTAGAAGTGTGATAATCGATCAAACATGCCATGATATGTAAGTTCCATTTTAGAGTTTACGGTAATTTAAGGTACTTCCAGAGCCGGTATTCAGGAACCAGCATAACCCAAACCGATTCGTATGGCCATATGACGAATAAATTACAACAGTTTTGAGTCCAACTTTGAAGCTTTTCGGGATTGTCATCTTCTATATCGGTTTGAATTTTAAAAATTCATTATCATGTAATTCGAGAACCGGAAGTCATAATTTGATAAAATAATTAATTTTATATATAAGTTTGTTTTAGTTTGAATTTTTGTTTTTGAAATTCGATTAGGCTTTTCTGAGAAAACGATTGAGCTTCGAGAAACGATTTTATACTGGATCCGGAATTCTAAAATCGGTATGGCCGAAGTCAGATAAATGCATCTTAGTAGCTGTATAGTTTACATTTGTTTCAAAATATTTGAAAATCAGTGAAGACATCTTTGAGAAATCATAGAAAGAATTAAATTTTTAGGTGCCTTCTGAATCGACAACTGAATACCACTAAAACTGAAAAAAGTTAATTTTTTTATCGACTATCCAAATCTGTTAACCCGATAAACCTGATTAATTTATGTGGAATAGAAATTTTTATACCAATCACCCTGTATCCCCGAAACTGGAAGTAGGATCTGACTGAAGAGCAAGATGTTATATAGAATCTTGAAACTTTTCATTTGAATCTCAGATGATTCTTAGATTTTATTTGAAACTTAGATCGGTTCAGCCATCTAGGAGAAGAATGAGTTACACAATTTTGATTTCGTTTCACATATCATCCTGTAGTTCCAGAACCAGAGGTCGGAACCAAATATTATGCAGGTACTTTGTTTGGGAGCATACGACTTTTCGTATGAATCTGAATTTATAGAAAAGAAATTTTCCGACAAAATTGAGTAAAATTATTTGTCACACACGCATTTGCTGATCTCGACGAACTGATTCGAATGGTATATGGATGTTATATTCTTCCAGCATTTATTGCTGTAAGTAGTTTAAATCAATATAAATAAAAAAATTCTACCATCATCTGGTTTATATATGTCATATTCGGACGATTATGTTGCCAAAAACGAGCCGTGCTAAAATCGGTCCGAGGCAAAATGTCATGAAAAGGGATGTTGTACACAGTCTTTCAGGTACTTAGAAACAATTGCATGTAACAGTATAAAAAATCGTGTTTTCGGTTGCTCCCAAGCATTTCTTTGTCATACAGCGCTCAAAACTCCCACTGCTGGAATAGGAAGAAAAGTCGCTAACAGAAAAATTTCGATATCTCCGTTAAAAATGGACGGATTTTAGCAATCTATGTCTTGTTGGATAGGTATTACCGTGCGGAATCTAAGTCTGAAAACATATTCTGTTTTTAAGGTCAATTGTGACAGATACTGTCAAAAAACTGAAAATTTTGACATAAAACTTCGTATAACTCAAAAAGTAAACATCCGATCTCAAAACCATTCAATAGCGTTTTGGGTGACGAAGAGACCTTTCATTTGGGACTAGTTTGATCAAAATCGGTCCAGCCATCTCTGAGATCTCGACCTCTTAGTTGACAACACACATACAGACACACACACATACACACACACACACACAGACATTTGCTCAGTTCGTCGAGCTGAATCGATTGGTATATGGTATATTTTTTATATATATAAGAAAAGGTAAAACTACGATTTTTCACGAAAAAAGGCGCCATTTTGTAGCTGATAAATCTCCTCAAAGTAAAAAAAAACAACGAAAAGGAAAACGTTGGGGTCTGGTTTTTTTATATGTAGAAAGTGTGTTAAAAATTTGAAAAAAAATGGTGCAGTAGTTTTTGAATGACGATGAACACGGACTTTCAAAACCTGCTTTCGAGGAAAACGCGTTTAAAGGTTTTTGTCTATAAAATCAATGGAAACAATTAATTACTCCAGGGGTCTAACATTTTCAAAAAATCATAAATTTTCTTTTATAATTTATCATAACGAAACATTTCAAGAATGTTTTGTCAAGTTTTGAAGTGAATCGAAGTAGAAATCTTGGGCCTGTGCACCGAGCTCTTGCTTCTTCGTAAAATGAGATAGCCATAGATAAAGGTTCATAACTTCCAGAGCTTCGTTCCAATAGGCTTGAAAATTTCACAGAAAATTCTTGAAATGTTTTACTATAAGAAAATATAATGAAAATAATAAAAATAATGATTTTTCAGAAGTGTTAGACCCTACCCGCCCTTTAAGCTCCGAACAAATCTAAAATTTTAGACATTTCTCGATGTTTTTAAGATTTGATAGTAAATACGAGATTTTTTCTCAGCTGCTTACTTCAAACGATCGATAAACAAAAATACATAGATATTAGCTGTTAATCTCACATATGTGCCATAAATATACACAATTTCAAAAATTTTTAATATTTTTAGTAAACAAGAAATAGTTTACCTCCACATAATTTAATCGGGGTTAACTTCTATCGATTTGTGAACAAATATATTTAAACAGCTTTGAATATCCCGTAAATATCAAAAACATCTAAATTTTTATTGGTTTTGTGAAAATATAATTTTTTTTAAACTTTTATTAAAAACTAAATTATTTCACTCTACAAATGATAGCTGGTAACATATTTAATCGATTGGTATTAAAAAATCTTGGATGTGCATTTAGTATGACTTAGTATAAAGTCGCTAAGATTCTAAAATTTCAGTAAAAATACATTTTTTTGTATTTTTATGAAACAAGAAAGAAAAATCGATGAGAATCTGTTTGCTTAGGATTCCTAAAAAAGTGACGCGTATTTCAAATATAGTAAAATTTCGGTTAAAATATCCATTCTTGGGGATATATTTTGAGCAAACTCAAAAAATAAATGTTCATTTTTTTTGGCAGTATCAAATGCAATCTATTAGTATATAAAAATACATATGTAATCGCTTTGAATTACAAGATATGTCACAAATTCGAAGTTTTCCATTATTTATTCCTGATGAATAAATCAATGAATGATATCGCAATTCTTTTATCCTATGAACAAAAATATCTTTCAAATAATCATAAAATTTCCAAAATCGACCTACTAACGACTGAGATAGGGTCAGTCAAAGTCACTATTTTTACAACAACTTTGGTTTGAAGTTTTTCTTATAACTTTGAGTAGACAGCTCTGTTGTAATTAATTTTAAATAGTCTACATAGATTTCATTTCTAATAATTTTTCCTTTCGAATGGTGATGAAACTTTTGAAATCGATCAAAAACTTGCTGAGATATAGTCAGTCAAAATTTGCGTTCCCACTTTTTTATCTTCAGTAAAAAGCATCATCCGAAAAACATTTTGTAATTTTTTCGTGGAGTCGGTGAAGTGGTATTTTTGAGGACGCTTCTTAAAAATCATGATTTGCGGTGTCCACTGTATCTCAGCACAGACTAATCAGAAGTGAACAAATCAAAGCAGCATAGTTAGAGAAGAAGTTTTTCTAGACCCCAACGTTTCTGTTTGATTTTTTTTTAATATTTTTAATTTTTGGTGGTTGTTTAAATTCAAAAATACGATGTTTAACGAAAAAATCGGCCATTTTGTAGCTGTAAAACATCCCCATAGTAACAAACAACGAAAAGGAAAACGTTGGGGTATGGTTTTTTATATGTAGAAAGTGTGTGCAAAATTTGTAAAAAATTGGTGCAGTAGTTTTTGAATGACGATGGACACGGACTTTCAAAACTTGCTTTCGAGTAAAACGCGTTTTAAGTTTATTGTCTTTAAAATAGAAGGAAACAAACAACAAACAAGGAGTCTGTAGGCTCTAACATTCTAAAAAAACATATTTTTTCATTTGTATTTTGTTATAATGAAACATTTCGAGAATGTTTTGTCAAATTTTCAAGTCAAGCAGAAATCTTGGGCCTGTGTGCGCAACTTTGATTTCTTCGTAGTATAAGATCGGCAAAGATAACTTGCTGAGTTTTGTTCCGATAGGATTCAAAATTTCACAGAATATTCTTGAAATGTTTTACTATCAGAAAATAGAAAGAAAATAATAAATGATTTTTCAAAAGTGTTAGACCCTACCAGCCCCTTAAGGATATGTAACTTTTGCTGCTTTCAACTTTTTTTTCAAAAATCAGGCAGAGATAGATGAGCAGCGATTGTCAGCGTAAATGAGGATATATGGTGAATTATACGAAGAGGAAGAGAGAGATTATTAATCATTAATTCCTTCGAAATGTCAACCTGTAAAAAAACATTCAACCAAAATCCTTTTTTTCATTTAATTGTCAATGTAAGCATTCCTAACGAATCGTCATACGAAAAAAAAACACAACGAAGGACACGGACGAGTTGAGCTAACCAGAGGCACATAGTTTTGCCATTAAAACGCAAAAACAAAACGCAAAGAACAATTGGAGAAATATTATAGGGCTATTTCTAGATGCGGTTACACAAGATAATGCCAGTGAATACATAAAATGGTATTGGCTGACCATAAAGCTAAGATGCCTGAGCTAACTATCAAATGCCACAAGCATTGGTACTGAGAGCCCATGCCATATTTTGGACGAGATTCTGGAAATGAATAATTTATTCACATACCACAAATGTTGACTCCGAACCAAAAATACCACCGCGCGTGCACTTCGGAATCATGTTTGGCCATGTTAGTGCGAAATTGGGTGAAGTTTCGACTTCGATTGGTGACTTTTGATATAACCTGGAAGCCCATTTTCGTACCAGATGAACACCTTACCCAAGTGGCAACCATTGTTCTAGTACTAAATTTATTAACTCTTTTCGCAACGATTATGCGATTGAAAAGCGCACTTTTCTTGTATGATGTGGACTAAGTTTCTTGTTTCATATGTTTCACAACAGTAACATTTACTAAGTGGAAACTGGAATTGAAACTGCTCAAATGATGCTCTCGTACAGTGTGGAACCTAATTCATTCAGGTTTTTGAGTTGGTTTCACAAGCAGTATAATGAATGAATTTTACATCCCTTACAAAAACGTATTGAAACAATTGTCTAACATATCTAACAAAAATAACAGGTCTGAAGCAATTATGAAACAGGCCAATTTTAACCAGTTTTAATTACTACTTGGGTAAGGATGATCGATGCGCCGAAAAGCCATGGTGTCTGTTATTTGGGATTGTAATGGCATTATTTTCGTGGACTACACAGATAAACATATTTTGTAAATTTAAATTTATTTTCATGCACATATTTGAAGCAGGTAATTGAATATAAAATATTTTCCAATACATTCTAAATACAAAACCAAACAATAACAGTTTTACATCCATGGTGGTTTTCAATCAAGTTTTCGATTCAACTACTTTCTATTTTAAATTGGTGCCTTTTTTGGTGTACCACAGAAAACGAAAATCATTAAACAGCGCATCGAAGTCCTAAACGAGGCGAAAATAATCATTTTCACAAGACAATCTGCTGGGTCTCAAGCACCTCAAAAATGCATAAAAAATTACGTATTAGAGCTCAAATTGCTACCTCAAACACTCTATTCGTCTGCTTTAGCTCTCGAGCTTTAAGTCAATAGTGACAATATCTAGACTAACATCACAGATGAAAACACATTTACGGCATATAATCAATGCATTGATCAAAAATAAAATTTAAAAAACAATTTATGGCGACTTTACGTCAAACAAACTGAAAAAATAATAAATCGTTAAACACAATTGCGGTTTGATTTTCCGCAACAATCTGCTTCTGGTAGGAAAGGGCAGATTATCATACAACCTTCATAGGGCCTGTCGCTGACGATATCCAGCCAGCGACTGGTACCAGTAGAGAAGGTGACCAGCGATTATAAATACACTCTCCTACTTGAGTGCTTGAGCGGAAAATAGCTATAGAGCTAGAAGACTAGTAGTTGATGAACATAGAAGATGCTTGGATGCATGGTACCGGTCGTGAGACAGCTAGGATGTAGACCATGTTTGATGTACGCTTTATCATGCCTAGTCGTGTGTTAAAGCTGTGTCTATCACAAGGCTTAGGGTGGCGAAATGGTAGGCGGTATGGACAGAATGCATAAGAACGGCAGGTTCGAGTCCTGTCTCTGAGCGTATCTTTTTCCAAAAAATCATCTTTTCTGTAAGTATTTCATTCTTTTGGCCTTTCCAATATATGTTTCAACTTAGTCATAGCAAAAACTAAAAATACAAGATTATTCAGATTTTTTAAAAGTATTTTTAGTATATATCTTTTTGAAGTGCCCTATCGATTTCCTGCCGCACGAAGTACATCTTGACAAATTTGCCTACCTCTTCTTTCGGAACTTCTGCATTCCATTTCCTACCAGTTGTACTTGTTTAGTAAACTGACAGTACATCTGCTACCAGGGATGCCAAATGATACACAATAAAATCTGGTTCTTTCAGAAGGAAATGTTCTATTTGATTATTTAAGCCTCTTAGTCGACTCGGAGCTTGAAGCCCTACAAAGACGTGAAGTTTAATTCTACTTAAGCAAAATTTAGTAATTACACTGTGGCGCAATGTTTTCACTGATATTAATTTTATTTCGTTCCACTCATTGGTTCAAAACGATTTATTCAAAACAGATCTGAGAAAACTAATATTCCATTTACAGAAAACTTGAAAATCGGGTAAAATCTGCAAAATTTGGCTTGAAATTTGGTTTGTTAAAGTGTCCGTCGAAATGACTAAAATTTGGCATATGCCAGATAAATCTGTAACATAACTCTGTCTGATACAGTCAAAAATGGTAGTTTGAACAATCAAAGTCGATGTAGAAAAACTTTGACTGCTTTAGGTCTTTCTAGATTCTCGTAAGATTCACCGAAATGACCAAGTCGTTGATTTATACGTAATTTGTTGATTACCGTAGGTGAGCAACGACTTACATTGATACATTGTGTTCTGACCGAAGCCCACATGAGAAGGAACCTGCTTTTTCGAGTCCATATGCAACATGCCGTAAAATATTTTGAACACGTCCTTTTCTTTTGAAAGAACTTCTCCGCATTGTGAAATATGGT
Source organism: Malaya genurostris (assembly GCF_030247185.1). NCBI lineage: Eukaryota > Metazoa > Arthropoda > Insecta > Diptera > Culicidae > Malaya > Malaya genurostris. The sequence goes on along the minus strand of NC_080571.1, from coordinate 90,355,990 downwards.
AGTTCTTTGACGCACGACTGAAGATTTCTGCTTGCCAGTATAACCCTAGCCACGAGCCTTACCGTGAGTATTATGGCTTTGCAACTTTTTAAAAACTTTTCTCTGTCAAATAACTCTGTAACAATTTTGAGATTGTTAGTTAAGTTAACATAATTTTTTTCCTTCGTTAGTGTTAAATAAAGTTCCTTCTTCTTCTGACTTTGATTTCTCTGGAAAAACGTCATTCATAATCATGTTAATAACGAGCAAACTTCACTGATTTTGTAATTATGATATGTGGCCGTTAGATGCCCATGAGTTAGAGTAGCACACTCTAGCAACAAAACTTATCAGATTCAACTGTTTTTCCCGCCCAATAACCAGCAGCCGGACAAACTTAAAAAAAACATCGACAAAACTAACTTTCTCACGGTACTTTTTTTACCAGGTGTACCCATTTCTCCAACTACCGTACGCTTTCGAGTCTAACCGAATCGCCAGTTCAGCCAGCTGGACCAAGAAGTTGAACATGGCAAAAAAAAACTAAACGTGAGAAATTGCCCAACACGAATCTGATTTGCAAATCAATCTCTACCCTCCACCGTGTTTCCATGCTAGCAAACTTCACAAATCAATGTTTACAAAACTATCCCCGAGGAGGGAATAAAAAGAATAATCTCATCGACGACGGTGACGACAAAAGGAAACTGCGATCATCTGCATTTTTTAGGACCATCTCGCACCCCGACAAGCAAATGGACCCATACGTGCCGTTGTTGCGTTCGTTGCGACCCCTCCGAATTTTTTTATTCTTTCTCATTTTTTATGCCACTGCGCGCCGATTGATTTGGCTCGTTTGGTCGTGGTGAGAAAAAATCATCGCTTCTCGGGAACGTCACTTCCTTAGACGTTTTTTTTTTCGCCTTGCTCCCTTCGATTTTTTCTACGATTTTGCTGGCGATAGCGTACCTAATCGGGATCTAGATGAAAACTACCGGAAAAAGGAAGATTGGTGCTCACATATTTGGTTGGCGGCAGAATGGAACTTCGGTTTTTTTTCTCTCTTAACAAATGAGCTAAATTGTTCAGCCTCATTTTCGTCTAATTGACTTGGCTGCGGCCATTCGAAGAAATTTTTACATAAAAAATTACGTAGGTGGCAAGCGTATGAAGAAAAAAAACGGTAACGGAAGTAATTTGGTAGTAAGCCATCAGTTTCACTAGTTGTTATTCTAACGTTCATAGTTTCAGTGTGAGAAAATCTAACGATGTCCTGCGGGATTGCTTCGCGTTTCATCCGACATACGAAAATGGCGCTGGTCCTCAATCATTTCCCTATACGCTAATCCATGTCCATGGCCCTTCCTCTGGTTATTCAGCATAGGGTTTTCTTTTCCTGTCGCTCGAAATGGACCCCAGATCCAGGATGAGTTATTGATTTTCCATATCGAATAGTGAAATGTATCCTTTTTTACCCTTTTTACATTAAAATTGAGGAAGGCCACAATGAGCAGCAGGAGCGTAGCTAAAAAAAAAATTGTGCATTGATCACGCGGGACACACGGCCCCGATCTGTTCGTAAATTACTGTCGTGTCGCCAGGATGGAATGATTCATTATGTAAAGCAGATGCAGATGTTCCGTTCTGGGATGAAAGGATGGACCGCAGTCAATTTATGACATCGGCTCGGAAGAAGAGCAAGAAGATGGCTTCACGAAATTTAAACTATTTTTGTGCACTCACATTTTTTTAACCCTAGGCACAAACTCTCCGGGTACGTTGTCCCCGGCTGTATGAATATCAAACCAAACTCAGATTGGGTTCTTTTTTTCCCTTTCGTTTTTTTACATATGAACCGTGGCGGACGGTGAGTTTTTTTTTAAATATTGAAATGATGACTATGTAATTCTAGCAGTATGCTACCCCTATAGCTTGTTAATTAAGGTTAATAGAAAAAATTGTCCGTGGATTGTTGTGGAAAGCGATGGCTTGAGCAGTTTCGACGCCTGCAAAAGTCACCACATATCGACAGTTTCAAAAATAATTGTTATGGGTCAGAACAAATTTTACATCGAGAACAGGTCTTTGGTCCAAAACCAATCTGCCCAGACTCCGGATCTTATTTCATCGAATACCAATCGAGTTAAATCGCAAAGAAGCTAAAATAGCTCGGTGTTGTACTTTTCTACCAATCCAAAAGAACAAACATTCTCCTGGGGATTATAATTGAAAGCTAACTCTGGTGATTATAATAAAACTAACATACGCTTGAATTTAAACGGAATTTAAACGCCAAGTGAAACAAAAGTGAATAAATTTAAAACTAAACAACTGTAAAATAATTGCAAGGAATTGCCGTAGAAAACGATTGTCAATTTGTATACAGTCAAAGTGTACAAATTATCTGCCACAATGTATTCACAGTGTGAGCATAATCGTCAGACAAAGAGTTGATGACCAGCAACAGACAAATTTGACTGTTTCTGAAAATACTGTGCACATACAACCAAAAACTTGTTTAATGTATAATTTTCCTCAAGTGGTTTGGTTTCGTGATCATATGTGTAGTAACTAATACCAGATAGTAATAAAAACCCTGTTTTAATCCACCTAATGATGCACGGAACCACCCGCGATCCCATTTCAACCAGAATATTAGTTGATTTTCTGAATTCGATTGGTTAAAATTTGGTACAACTAATCGATTGTTGTTTTAACTAAACTGTCATTTTTGTTTTTCGATTAGCAGAAACGATGGTTGAAACAACTAATTTAACTTTTTGAAAAAAAAATTCTGTCAATTAGTGAGGACACATACCTTTCAATTTCAACAAATATTTTAGTTGAAATAACTGGTGTTGTTATTGAAACAAATTTCTGTTAGTTGAATAATAAATCGGTTTTATTTGTTTTAGACATTGCAAATTGTTGAATCCATTCGAACAATGTTATTGATTTGCGAAAATTTTAGTCAATTTATATGAGCTTGAGTGCATCAACCGCTGGGAATTGGAATTTGGCGACGGCAATTCAAACGCGCCATTCAATCGCAGCGCGTTCTGTGTGTTTGAAACCCTTCGCTCCTGTTACTTTCATAAATTAAATTCATGTCAAAAAGCGTTTTATTGCTAATGCATGAACATCATCAACGGTATCAAACAGCTGGAAGTAAAACAGTCTGCTGAAAGTAAATCAATGATCGAATTTGAAGCATGAAATTTTTGCGCATACCTGAAAGATTACGAGATGATCATTCATCAACATTTTCTAATTTGTCACCAAATCTTCTTCATCTTAAACAAGGTTAATTTTATCACAACACCACTGTAATCATAAATTTCTCAAATCGAATGAACACAATTGCACCGAACGCTTTAACCATCGATGTTGTTTTCATTGACATTTTGAAGCGACGCGAACAGATTTTAACTAAAAAAGTTGTTGATTTTGCATTGCAATTATTGTTTTGCTTTCAACTGTCTCCGGCATTTGACAGCATTCAAATCAACATAATTTTCAACTACTTGAATATATGCAAATCAAAAACCATATTGGTTGAATCAAAAAGAAACTAGTTAAATCAACTATCGCAAAAATCAAAAACTGCGATATCGCAATTTTATGATCGAAGGGTTCTCCGTGTGTATTGATGGCTTTCTCACATTGCTCATATTCTCACATTCTCACACATTGTGGCATTCTTCGGAACAATTTTTATTGCTGCTTGAAAAAAAAAACAAATAAAAATTGTTTGCGCATCAATTCGCACAGCCAATATATAATCCACCTACAAGTGAGTTACAAACATATTTTGCATACAATACGAGATAGAGCATTTATGTCTTTAGAAAAATTGTAGATCATGTTCAAACAAGAAAACATGCTGAAGACATAAACACTCTAAAATGCATCGGTGTCGAGATATGATGTACTGTTTATTAAGGTCCCCCAAAATCAAGTATTTCCATCTTAACTTTTTTCAATGAATTTTTAGAATTTTCGGATGTTCTACAATTATATTTTTATTATCAAAAGACATATTTTTGTCAAAATCTGCATATTTTTAAGTTCACAAACTAAAAAGTTTTTGAGCAATTTAATTACAAAATACTGCATATTCAAGTATCAATATCTCGAAAATGTGGAAATATGTGGAACCAATTTCAACAAAGTTTGAAAGTATGGTCAAAACACTTTTGGGAAAATTAGTAGTCACAACTTAAATTCACTTAAATCTATATGAAAACACACTTTTAAAAACGCATGTTTTAACGTGGGATACTGGATTTTTCCTCCATTGTTTAAATGTAATTAGCATTAGGGAAAATTTGATGTCCATAATATTGATGTTCTACCGTAACATTCACTGACATCAAATAAAAGTAGAAAATGAAAGAAATATGAAAGGTTTTTAGAACTAATTTTCGGAACACCAGCACTATGTTTTATGCAACGAAGCTGATTTCTTCTAAAAGATGATTAATCATCAAATTTAGATTGTCGACTTTTGCAAAATCCACATAAATTTCAAGGTGTTCAGTCATAATTCCATTTTTAACCTGCATAAATATAAGAGCGCGTGAACTTTTAACATTGAGCCTCATAATAGTAAATAAATCTAAGATAGTTTTAGTAATAACCAGAAATGGCGTGGCACGCATTTTCCAGAAAAATGCTATCCACGTAACACGAAATTTTCATAAAAAGGATTATGTTTATCATAAAGCTGATTTTTAAACCTTCTTGAATTTTGAATCATTCCGAAATAGATTTGACATAGGTTTGATGCTTCATTTTGCTTCATATTTAAAAAAATAGTCTAGTAAGTTGGAATATAATCTAATAATGGTTTTATTATGAGTTTGAAGAGTTTAAAGTTGTTATGCTATATTGATGAAGTAACACTGAAAACTACTACAAGTATTCATTAAATTGAATATGTTAGTTGGTACGTGTTCTGCTTCAATTCACCCACACTGAAAGACATGATTCGCTGTTCTCTATTCATACCCAAAATAAGACTCTTTCTAAACAATTTGAAAACAAGTTTTCTTTCTATCCAACGGCATTCGACCTGATGATTTAAGACAAAATAATTAGAAGATTAAGTTTCCAGAAGTGAATATATAGGACCAATATGATGAATGGAATTACCATATGTACATTTAAAATATGAATCATTATGTTTTTAAATTAATTTAATTTTACTTTTTATTGCACAGAAAACAATTACTTAATAGTGCAGATTTTATGTACAAATATGAATATAATGTTTTCCTTATTTGTATTTCAAAACTTCACCAAATTCATGAACATTTCTTGGTTTGACTGCTTTTTGAAAATATGTTACAACGTTGATAAAGTATATAGGTTTTATGCTGCTTGTTAGCATTTTACAGAGATGTGTTTCAAAATAAAACAAAGGTTGTTTATTATTCGATACTCAGAAGAAGGAAATATTGTTTCGTGAGTTCACCATCGCTCGCCAATGGCGCTGGTATCAGTAAACAGGGATGTGATTTTAAACCACCGTGATTCAGGGTGACAGACATGTGATTTCATGGCGTACAGTGATTTCGATATCACATGTCTGTCATAAGCATAAACTTAAGTTAAGATAAGTGTAGGTCTATATATATATATATATATATATATATATATATATATATATATATATATATATATATATATATATATATATATATATATATATATATATATATATATATATATATATATATATATATATATATATATATATATATATATATATATATATATATATATATATATATATATATATATATATATATTTACGGCTTTGTACATTGACGTTCCTAGTAAATACAAGTTCAAAACATGTGCCTCCAAGGCATATAGATTGAAATCCCCTCCCCTGCGAAATATAGTAATTTAGTGTAATTTAGTGTAATAGCAATGATCTGTAGCACATATGTCACCGAAATTGTCAGCCAACAACAAATTTTCGTCATACTGCTCACTAAGCTGTTCGAGTTTATGAACAGTAGCAATTCATGATTCATTAGATACAACAAGAAATATTCACGATCAAAAGGCCCCTCATACTAAAGTATTCACGACAAAAATACAGATTAATCTGTATACGTGGCAACATCGTTTCGCACGGCATATTTTCAAACGACACCCATACTAGTATAAAGATCTATTCTACATCAATACTTCCATTTTTCATTGCGTGGGTCGTAATTGAATGTGTTAGTGACGGTGCAAACTTTGTATACTTACACAACCAACAGGATCTGCATTTATATCCGAGATAGTTCTTTGCGTGTACACTAATGACTTCAGCTTGCAGGCTTCTGGTGTGGTTTCGCTGTGTGGCCAGCAGTGATGCCACTTTTCCCGAGGTGAATTCCGTAGATTTGGTTCCAAGTGTACTTATTCTCACAAATTTGCGTTAAATTATTATTGTTGTTATGTCATTTTTTAAGCACGTGCGTGAATAGCTTGGTGCTCTGAGCCATAGAACCAACGATGAAGATGATGTAACAATATTTCAAGTGTTTTTCCGAATAATTGCCAGTAAGTCATTTGCCAACATATACTTTGAATAGTAATTTCAGGAGCATTACAATCAATTTGACGAAAGATAAAACATTTCCTTTTCGATTACTGTTATAACTGACTACCGGTGGGAGCCAAATCATCCAGAATCTTTCTTCAAAGTGAATTTTGACAAATAGATCATAGGCCATTTTCAGAAAAAAAACGCGAGATTTATTTATTTACCGAAGATATCTGGAGAAATAATGCAAAATCCGTAGATTTCAAGAGGTTCATCCATAGAATCATAGAAAAGGAACTATCCGTAATCCGTAGATCTACGGATAAATCCGTAGGGTTGGCATCGCTGGTCTGGTGTGTGTCTTCCTTCTGTAACCGTTGCTCACAAAAGGATAGAAAAAGTGGCAAAATCAGCTTTTATATCACTGGAGAGACACATATTTTGTTCTCTTCCTCAGAACGCGTTCTGATTGGCTGGGGCTGAAATAGATCAAATCAGACAGGTTTTTCAATAGTGTACTATTGAAAAACTTCAATGTTGTTGCAGTATACGTTCAAGTTGAAAAATTTTGAATATATTCTTAGATAGATTATTTAAATCCTTCCACAGATCACTGAGCTATGAGCTTACAAAATACGAGAAAGGCAAACACGCGTCATGTGTTTTCCTCTTAGATACTCGTTCATACCAAACATTTCAGAAAAGTTTAATTTTTAATAATTTGAAATTATGTCACGCAACTGAAAATTTTATCATAAAATTGTGATCATATTTCCGTAGGCATGTAGCGAAAATCATGTTGATTCGTTAGATACAACAAGAGATATTCACGATCAAAAACTTATCACACTCTCAGAGGGTAAGTTTTGAAAAGGCGTAAAGTAAGTCGTATTCACGACAAAAATAAATTATACAAAAACAGAGAGGTCTCCTGATACAGTGTTGCTTACAATTAAAAATAAAATACAAACCGCTAAACAGTTTAACAATATATAATTGAAGAAAACATTGAAATCTTCGTCTACTTTAGGAAATTCTTTTTGCCTTTGTCTGAAGTTTTCAACTGCTCCTATATTTTCGCTTACTTTGATAAATACTGAATTTAAGGTGCAGGGTTAATGAATACTGTATGTTAGGGTGCTAAATATAGATTAGAGAATGTTAGAACATGCTTTTCTTTTAAGTGTGTTTTCATGTAAATTTAAGCGAATTTAAGTTGTGACTACTACTTTTTCTGATAGTGTTCTGATCATACTTTCAAACTTTGCTGAAATTGGTTCCACATATTTCCACATTTTCGAGATATTGATACATACATATTCAATGTAGTATTTCGTAATTAATAATGCAACCTTCGACGAAAATATGCATTTCGATAATAAAAATATAATTGCATAACATTCGAAAGTTCTAAAAATTAATTGAAAAAAATTATGATAGAAAAACTTAATTTTGGGGGTCTCTAATAAACAACGCATCATATCTCGACACCAATGCATTTTAAAGTGTGCATTTCTTCGGCATGTTTTCTTGTTTGAACATGATCTACAATTTTTCTAAAGACATAAATGCTCTATCTCGTATTGTATGCAAAATAATTTTTTTAACTCACTTTTCGTGGATTAGTGACAACTTTGATTATATTAAAAGAAGCGGACTATAATAAACAGAAATTTTTCTGAAGACTTGAAAGCTCAAAAATTAACCCCCGAAACACAAATAAAAAAACGCATGCTTTGACATGATTGGGACCACTGTGCGACGGTTTAAAATTTTAAATACTTATAATTTTAAAAATGGCAAAAATACTTGAAGTCTTATACACTTGCATACGAGCAAAATTCAGGAGTTTCACCCTTTTAAAAATCGGTTAACGAGTATTCGACACCATCTCTAGTTCAAAATAATGAAGCTCATCGTGCATTTCGTGGAATTCTTAGAATAAATGTTCCGAGCTTCTCCTTCACAATACAGTGCAATGACTTTCCAGAAGTATGCTACTGGAACGTTTTACTTTGTGCTTGGATGAAATGAATATGAATATATTTCTTAATGAAAAAAAGTATTAACCTTTCTACATTAAAAAATGCTGAAAATTCACTTACTTGAGAAATTTTCCAGAGCTCGTAAATATTTACCGAATTTCCAATAGCTTATCGTTCGTTCATTACTTCGATTATTGAATTGATTACGAAGCATTTGGTGATAAAATTGTGGATCTGTAGAAATCTACCAAGATGATAAAAATTGTAAATGGAGTCCAGACACATACCCGAAATATATTTCTGACATCAGAGACTTTTCAACTGGTTCACATAAATTTTACGCTTTTCAAAGGTTATAGACGGGAAAATATGTAAAATCTGCCCCAAAGGGAAATCATACTGTTATACCACATTTGAAAGAACTTGAAAATTGGATGTCTGATTGGTGAGGTATCCACAAATTGGCAGAAAGATGGTCAAGATGTGTAGAAACCAAATTCCGACTATTTTTTTTAATTTTCTCATTCAAAATAAACGCTTTTTTTCACCAATTTTTTAAAGATACATTAAAGAGCATCGGTTTCATATTTGACCAAAATGTGGAAAATTTTAGCGAATACTATACCTATTTTTTATATTTATGAAAAAGGTAAAAAAGAAACCGAAGCACATTTATGAGCAATTTGTTTGTTCAATACTAAAAATTCTAGAGTATGTATGTATGTATGTGTGAAGCCACCATCAGTTCAAGGCATTACCAGTGTATTTGGGTAGACTAACAGTAGATCCGAATTTGTTTATCAGATAGCTTTCATATAATTGCTGTTAAGAAGGTCAAAATAGATTTTGAGAACCCGGCACCTTCCAGCAAGAACATCCGACCATATAATAAAGAATTTCGCTATGCCAGCCTAAACCTGTCTGATGGTTTGTTTGTTAGAAGGGTGTGTCTTACACATTTTAGACCTTCAGGGAAACACAAAGCTTGTGACTCAGGTTGACAATCCACTCCATCATCCAGGCATTCACTTGTAAGATACTCTGATGCACTCCCTGCCCCTCCCCGTTGTCGATATAATTGAGCATAATACAATATAATATAACAGTACTGTCGTAGTGTAAGTTATGCTCTTCTTTGGTCCAGTACTGCAGGAAATATAATATTTCTCTTTCAGTAATAATAATAATAATAATAATAATAATAATAATAATAATAATAATAATAATAATAATAATAATAATAATAATAATATATAATATTTAATATAATATAATAGAATTTAATTCAATATATAATAAATAATGTATTATAAATTATATGTTGCAATATACTATGATAAACATTGCACTTTAGGTTGGGCTTTAACACTCCGAATACCAAGGGGGTAAAAAGTTACGCGGACTACCGAGGGTACCATGAAAAGTGGGAACGCTAATTTTGACTATATCTTGGGGATTTTTGGACCGATTTCAAAACATTTTTTACCATTAGAAAGATAAATTCATTCGAAACGATGGAAAACCAAAAATTCTATTCAAACTTATTATAAAAAGTTCCAACTAAAGTCTGTTGAAAAAAAGTGGGAACGCCTACTTTGGCTGACCATTAGTTACCAGTTGTTAGAAGTTCGATTTTGAAAATTTGTTACTATTAGACAGATACGTCTATCAAAACATAAATGGAACAGACTTTTTTTTCAATTACACTTTGTTAGTGGAAGGAAATGTAGCTATATCTTAACTATAGAGAATAACATGGAAGAATTTAATGCAATCTTCCGTAATCATTTTTTCTCAAAATTACGTACAAATAATCGCTGAATACATTGAAAAATACATGAAATATCTTATTTTCCAAAACCCTTAAAAATTGTCTGTTGAAATATATGCGGGGCATGACGCCCAATCGTGGAAAACATAAAAAATATACATTTTAAATTACGCGAAGTGACGATTATCTGAACATAGAGGCAGGATGATCTTAAACAACGGGTAAATATCCATCAAAACAACGAATTACAGCTCATGACAACCACGGGGCAATATGCACCCTCATAACTCTTCTTCTTCTTATTTTGCCAGGTGGAAGATTATTGATGAAATATTTGCCAGATGGAAGATTGTTCACTATTATTCATTAAATTGATAACTTATGGATACTTTTTGTAAACGAATTCTTGAACATTTTGCCTCACACAATTCGGGTCGTTTTACCCCAAAACTATGAGACGATAAATTTGGCGATTTTTCTATAAAATTGCAAATACATCGTCTGTATTAGAACTAATTTTAGAAAGCCGAATGATTGGCAAAGAAGCTCACTGGTTACAAAATTAAAATCGTCTTCCTCACCCTAGAAAATTACTATGGAACGAACATCAAAAATTACTTATAACAGAGACATAATTGTTTTTTTTTTATTTTTCCAGATATGATTGAACCATCGCTACCAACATTTTATAGTAATCTGTTGTTATGGCGGACTTTCAGTTTCATTAAAATTTCAGTGAAAAAAATTGGTAACTTATGAGAAAAGCAAAAGGTGCATTATGACTCGGGGGTTCGTTTTACCCCATCTTCCCCTATTTTGTGCATGCACTTTCTTCAAGTTAATTATTGTTAGTTGTGCAAAAATTTAGTCTAAGAAGAGTTTCGCCGAGCTTTTTTCGTTCTCTGTATGGTCATCTAAATACCAGCAGTAAATTTTTAACATTCTTCACGTTTTAATTCCGGAGCCGCGAAAGCCACGGAAGTCGGATCCGGATGAAATTTTATAGCAATCTATGAGACCATAGGGTCCAAGTATGGATCATGCCATAGTTTTTAATCACTACTTTTGATACACCCGGTGTTGCCAAACTATGTTTGGTCAACCACTAACTAAATCTGCAAATCTTGAGCGTGCCAATATTGAAGAATCTGCTTTTTTTTGCATGGGTACTTATAAAATACACGTTTGCTGTTGAAATTTTAGCACATTTCACCCTGAAATTCCGGAACCGGAAGTAGGATCTAAATTGATTTCAGTTTGTTTTAGTTCCTAAGCCATTTTATTTCCTTCAAAATTTTTTACTAACCACTCTGAAATTCCGGAACCGAAAGTCAGATTCGAATAACGTTTAGGAATGTTGTATGGGACTACAAGAGCATTTATCAATATCTGAATTCGTTGAATACGACCCAGCCATTTTCGAGACAATAACAATAACAATAGACCATTGATAACCAAAAAAAGTATGAAGGAGACGAAGATTCTTTATATTTCATGCTCGGTTTCAGAATTGGACCAAACACAGGCGTTTTTGGGCTCACGTGATTCATGTCCGTTATTCGTAATTTAGGTCTAGAGCAGGGGTTCCCAAAGTGATCGAAATAGATCCCTTGGGGTCGATATCCTTTTTGCAGGGGTCGACTTAAACGAAAACCGACTATGGGAGTCGACGAGGTCTAGAAATCGACCCCCTATTGTTTGATATAAGTTGTTATTTGAAATATTTACACTAAAAAGTTGTGTTTATTTAACCATTCGCAGAAATTGGTAAGTATTTTACATCAACATTAAAAAAGCAAGAAATTAAATTTTCAAAGGAATTTGTTGATGGGGGTCTGAGGCTTAAGTTAATTTTAGTAAAGGGGTCCATGACCCAAAATAGTTTGGGAACTCCTGGTCTAGAGTCTTCCCAAGGTTTAAAAAAAACATGTACAAAACAATCCATTTCATGTACATGATACTGCTTTTACAAACAGCAACTCGAAGTTGTACGTGATCCTAAATTAACCTCCTAGTATTTTATCTTCTCACGTTTATGATCGCAAACGACAAACGTTTTCATAATCCAGTAGCATTGTTGTGCCTAGCCCGCGAGAACAAACTGCCAATAAATCAGCCGATCTCCCATATATCACCTATCGGTCCTTTTCAATTTATAATAACGTACGCTTCAATTTTCACCACAAAGTAGGTTAAACTGTTCCGTTATCGATCGCCTTTGAGACCACGATCCCAGCGATCCGACAAGGGCTTTCGCATCGCGAACCGATCGACCGATCATCTGGAAAGGTATTCTTGTGAATGAACACACCATCAACACACCAGCGCCCTCTGCAAACGAGAGATCGATTCCGCACACGTCGAGATCGGATGGGTTTGCGGTTATTGTTGTTGCTGCTGTTATTGGGGGTGGAGCAGCGAAGCCTACTCCTCTTCACTAATTCGTGATCACGTCATATATGATTTAAATTCTCACAGACACAATATTGCACAAGAGCCGAGTTCTGGCTGGCTATCTCTTATTACGCTCGTTACCTGCGTCGCGTCGTCGTCACCGGGCACAGCACCAGTCACCATCGTAAATGATGCCAGTGGCGTCGTGTATCAACAGGGCTAAGAAAGGAAAGTGAATTTTAAATTGCAAATATGGATGATACTTGAATTAATGTGGATTACATTTCAGGAAGTTTGTAAGGTAATGATCGAAACCAAGCTATGAATGAAACACTCTTATGGTCATCAACAAATATAGCTTACAATTAGAAACAGTTTTGAGCCCACTTTTGCTTCACCGCTTCAAGTATACAATTCTTCGACACACTTCATCGAGGTAACTCTTGAACCAGAAGTCGGATCCAAACGAATTTCATTTTGTTTGGCCGTCTACTAACAACGACTAGCAATTGGAACTATTCCCTAGACCTGTTTAGTTTTTTTGTGTTTTTCGCTTCGCCGCTTCAAAGTGATGGTATAGAATAATCCTATAATTCCGACCTATCATTTGAACTTAAGTTTGTAATAAAGGCAAAAATGTTCAAATTTATTTCAATGTAGGTATTGCAAAAATAAAGTGATTATTATAGGGTAACGAATAAACTTCATCTCTTTTGTAAGGACATTACCTCAAAAACCTGATTTAGCCACTAGTTAGTTAGTTAGTTGTTTATTTTAGCCCGGTTTTAACCTATCGGTCATTCACCGGGGGATTTAGCCACTAAAATCACTATGATTATTTTATATTTCTACTTCATTCGCCTTGCTCCACATTAAGAATCGATTCACATTTCTCGGAAATTACACTTCAAAACAGCTATAAAAACTCTTAAAAGTGTTCACTACAGAACTCTTCTAAAAACGGGTCTAATGCTAACTGTAAGATATTTTTAGAAACAGTTTGGAATCAATGAAACGTTAAAAAATTAATGGGTCGCTTTCCTTTCCTTTCGTTTTATATTTAAAATTTTTCTGTAGGGTTAATCTGGATTGGCCCTTCTAAAACTATGAAAATATCAGATGTACAGCCGATGAAAACTACACACTTAACAGCGTTAAGTGTGAATGAAATCAGTGTTACTAGATTTTCCATCATGGTTATATCATTAGTATTTAACACGCACTTTCTATTAATATTCGATCCAAAAATAGTTTTATTAATACATATATACATATACCAAAAAACACTTATTGATGGTAATTTAAAGAAAAAGAAAAAAAATTATTTCCTGACATTATGAGAAAACTGGGCAAACTTGCGATACGAATTGTGATGAAAACAAGACGCAATCAAGTGACTTAAGTGCAAATTTTCATTTCATATTTTTGAAGATTTTGATCGCTTAGCGGGTGATTTTGGAAGTTTTCAATTGTTGATTAAACAAATGAAAAGTGAACACTGTAAATTATGAAGTCATTCAACATTGAATACTGGTGTAATTATGTGAAATAGTGATCATGGGTTGAGACGAATGAATTAGTAAATATCCAGAAACATGACGAACTGTAGAACTTTCGACGAAAATGTTTTAGGAAACAATTTATGTGAATTTTTTTTTTCGAATGGAAAGAACTACCACTGAAGGATTTAAAACCATTTTTACAATGCAAAAATGTCATAAAAACCTTAATATTTTCAAACGTTTCACAGTTTTGTTTTGGTTGAAAGATATGATTCTTGTTCAAAGTTATGAGATGCAGGGATGAGATGGAATTAGGAGCTCAGATGAAATAGGGAGCCATTATCCTATCCGATTTTTGCGTTTATTCGAGAGCAATTTTCGAGTTTTGCTCTTTCTGCGTTAAATCTTGCTGTTTCCATGATGTTCAAGAAAACTTCAATTTTCAAGAGAACCATTCACAGCTTTGGTCAATCAATCGAAACTTAATGAAGATTTCATATTTCGACAATTTATCAAATTGTCCCAGTAACTTTGTGGTTTTTAGTGTAATCCACTGATTACTGAATTATTGAAAATATATATTCCTTATTCTTTGATTAAATTTCACATTTCTTTTGGAAACCTTGGGATTTACTGTTACTTATCAAAACATATCACAACATTAAACAAAAAACTGTTTTAGTCCACCTAGCGGTGTGAAGATTCTTTTCGCACATTACTCATATATTCAGGAATATTACTGTGGTATTCGTGTACAAACTGCCCATTAAATGGAAACAGAAAAGTTTGTTCGAGCGTAAACTACCGTAGCCTACAAATGGACATAATTTTTAGCCAAAATTAATAGAATTTCTTACGTTTTTTGCAGCTTCTGTGTAAATGACGGTTTGAAAGTTAAAATACACTTCTCTCTGTAATTTTTTAATACCTTTTTTTTGTCGAACCATCTCGGAAAAATGTAAGTGAGTTCTGGTTTGGAGGTTCTGACCACCATTCCCGGTACTTCCAGAGACGATGGTATATCCGTAGTGAGATAAAGTCGAACTGCTGAATATGAAGTTTTTTTTCACTCGCTACCCTGAAATTCCAGAAACTAATCCTTATGAAATTGATAAATTTCCTAAAAGTCAATAGTACCTTTTATTAGAGACTAATTTTGCCAAAATTGGTTCAGTCATCTCAAAGTGCACAGTAATGCCTCCTCATATAAAAGTTATCAAAAACCCTAAATATTCGATAACTGCTTGTTCAACAGCTTCATGTCAATATTTTTAGATCACCTAATTTCCATATTGGTATTAAGTAAAACAAATCTCAATCCACCTAAAGTGAGCTTAGCCCTTTCCAATCTTTATCAACTTGAATGTGGCTGATTGGTCAATTTGTTTTATATATAACCAAATATAAATTTTGCCCTGCTAGTAGGGATCAATTATATATTCGGCAGATATGTGCTTTTGTGGCTGAGTTGATTAAATGACAAGCTTTGTGGTCTAATGTTTCTCGGTTCAAGTTGCCCAATTGCCAATCAATTTTTTTGTTTTTATTACATTATAATACATTGCATTATATTACATTCGATTTCAAGTCACGTAATTTTCAAACCTCACAATTCTACATGTTCTTGAATATAAATTTGTGTGGAATATGACGCTCCAATTATGTGCATCATATAAGATGTAAACTCACAAGAATTTTTTGAACTGTGAAATAAAATATGATTGTCGATTGTGGCGTTTTTTTTTATAATGTACAGAAAAGTGTTTCCACACAGCAAAAAAACTATTGTAACGATCTCAATGGGATTATCAATCGAGGTGAGAAAAAACTTAGACGATTCTGATAGAAAATTATGCATCTTTTCGTGTAATATTACAACCTTTAGAACGACATCAACTTATTTGTGATATTACATTAAAATTGCTGCACATCACTACTAACTACTGATGTGCAGCGATTACAATTTAATATCACAACAATCTTGGTGCCGTTCTAAAGATTCTAATATTACACGAAAAGATGCATAATTTCATATCAGATAAATATACAGAATTCAGTGAGGGTGATGTAATAAACTCAATACGTTATTTCGATGTGATAATGTGTGATTTATCTGCGATATTTATTGAAAACAGATTTTTTTTGCATTTGATGTTCAGTACATCTAGATTTAACCACATCAATTGATAATCACATCCAGATTGTTACAATTCTTCTTTTACTCTGTATAAATTGGTTGTGCCA
Organism: Malaya genurostris; assembly: GCF_030247185.1. NCBI lineage: Eukaryota > Metazoa > Arthropoda > Insecta > Diptera > Culicidae > Malaya > Malaya genurostris. The sequence goes on along the minus strand of NC_080571.1, from coordinate 90,339,568 downwards.
CCAATATACGCATATTAATCGACCCATATATTGCACTTCGCCTTTCGCGACCTTTGGTCCACGCCAAAGAATTTCCATTCCGCCACTTTGTGTTGATTTCACATTTCACTTAATTTCTTAACAATTTTCATGTCATAACCTTTATGTCGATAGACGAATACTACACTAAAAGCCAATTCCTATTGCTATTATTCCATCGCTATTAGGTACACTGAAAGAGAGTGCAATGAGCGTGAAAATTTTAAATGATTGATTCCTCTGAGAGTATGACATTTATGTGCGTGTTGTGCACAGTGCACTCTCTTTCAGCGCACCTATGGGACGAAGCGAGATTGTCGAGAACGAACTTCAACGACGGCTAGTCCACGTCATACCAACACATGCGCGAACTTGGCGCTTCGCCGAAGAAATGAAAATGTTCCATTGGAGACGGGTATAGCGTAAAGCCTTTAACCCAGCCGACCTGGGTTCGATTTCCAACCCCACACATATGATCGGGAAGTTTTTCTGACCCACAGAGGCAAATGAACTTAAGGTTAAAGCCTCTATACATGAAACAAAAAAAGTTTCCTCGTGATGGGAACTGCCTTCAATCTGTTGCGATACTGTAAGTATCGAGAGCAAAAGTATCGATACTAACAGTATCGCTCTGATGCGATATCGATTCCAAAAATATCCGATTCTTGAAAGAAAGTATCGATACCTCAAAGTATCGACTCGGTATTGGACATCCCTACCTGCTAGTCAACGTGTCGAAAGTTTTTCTCATCATCTTTAGAGATAGCAAATCGAGCAAAGTTGCCAATACATAGCATAAAAACATATAAGTTATAGAATATAAAGAATGTAATGAAATCGATAAGACATTTGTTAGTATTCGCTCAACACTGATAAGAAACTCAGTCTAAAATAATTAAGATTTAAAAGTGAGAAGGGAGTTTTTCACGTACCTACATAATACAAAATGGTCCATGTTAACTTTTTTCACTAATAAATAATTCTTATTAATGCATTTATGTGTTTCATAAATTTAATCAAACTCGGCCAACAAACCCCGCCCCTGATTGTTAAAAACTTTTTCCCTGATTTTTATTCAGGAATGTAAAGATGTAAACCTGTAAAGGTGTATCTTCATGACGGAATAAACCGTTTATTATAAAATCCAACCAGAAATGGTATAGAAAATCCGAAAGTAAAACTTGGCCAATCAGCCCCGGTCTCCCCTAACTTGTAAATCAATGTCATGAAAATACTGAAATTTGAAAGGGCGGGTGGTTAATGTCAGAGACATAACTGTCAGATAATTGATCGATTACGTGAATTGTGCAAGCATTCCCCTTCTTTACTACTAGAATTTGTAACGATTCACCTACACTACGAATACAGATATCAGGAATCAGAACGAATTGGCTCAAGTGGCACGTTCCCCTAGTTATTTGGAGATTTGTGCCTATCTATTTCCAAGCTGACCTGTTGCCCGTTGATGATATTCTGATATGGTTAGTGTAAGTACATCCTTCACAACGGATTACAATCTTCCTATGAAGAAAACATTAATTCGCTGGGTTGATCAATGATACTATAGGCCTATGATATGAAAATATCATTCTATTTGAAATTTGAAATATATCTACGGCTATCTATATTAATGTTCCTAGCAAATATACAGAGATAAATACATGTGCCTCCGAGCTTGTGAAGGAGCAGATTTCATATACAACTTCATAAACTTGCTTATGAAATAAATGAATTTAATGTTATCTTGTTATTATCTAGAGTACTATTTAAACACTTCAACTGTTGGTGCAATACACGTTCAAGTTGAAAAATTTCGAATCTATTGGTAGTTAGATAATATAAAGCTATCACTGAGCTATGAGCTTTCAAAACACGAGAAACGCAAACACGCGTCATGAGGTTTCCTCTTTGGTACCAAACATTTCAGAAACGTTTAGTTTTGAATTATTTGAGATTATGTCATACAACGGAAAATTTCATCATAAAATTATTATTTCCGATACAACAAGAGATATTCACGATCAAAAACTTATCACTCTTTCAGAGGGTAAATTTTGAAAAGGCGTCCCATAGTAAAGTAAGTCGTATTCACGACGAAAAACTTTTAGATTTTCATCGAATGATTCCGATATCTCATTACAAAACATAAGATCAACCACCGATTGCGAGATTGTACATTTTGCCCCTCCCCAACCACGGGCGCCACTGGATTTCGAATGCATTGGACTACCCATTGGAAGTCCTGCCAACCGAACCAGCAAACGCTTGGGTGGATGGTGCATGGTGCAATAGAGATTATCGTGTGGCCAGGGCATCCCAACGCGGGAAAAAGCCCTTCTCCACTGCGCCTGGCTGCAGTGCTGCTTTAGATCGTGCGCTGACTGTGTAAGCTCACTTCGTGGTAATGAGTAGGCAGAATTCACGCCAGTCTCTACGACGACGGGCTTCAGTCGCCTGGTGGTTGCTGCATTCCCTGGCGAAGTCTATGAATGGGACCTTCCGCCCCCGGTACAACACGTGAGTTCCCTGGCGGACCACGCGTTGAAATCTTCCAAGTGGCTCGCTGTAGTGGGTCTCCCTGACTGTACGGTGATTATTGTTGAGTATGAGACAGCGAAATCATACACGTATAAATATTGAATTTGCACGACTTTGCACTGAAGATGCTGCCTGGGTTGCAACAATCGCCGCTCCAAACAGCCGCTCTAGACCAGATCTGAAAACTGCTACCATGAGCCGTCTCGTCCGTTCGCGGATTTGCAGCTTTTCCCACTCTCGTTTCATTATTTGTTTATTTTGTTTGCAGCCATTAATTTCCAGTACGATACGAAGACCGCGCACCGAGACGACGCACAGTGATGCCAAGGTGGCAGAAATCCAAAAAATAAATTTATTTTTTTCCTGCACTGTATTATTTTTTCAGAATTCTCAGATAAGTGAAGGATTACAGTTTAAAGTATAAAAATTTTTGAATAAGAAATAATCTCTCCATATTCTCTCAAAGATTGGGTATTGTAAACTTTCTTTTCATCCTTCCATACAACATATATGGCGCAATGACGATGTTTTGCGATTAGAATTCTATATAGGTAGGAAAGGGCTGCCACTGTTCAATAGTATTTGATTTTATAGCATTTTTTCTCTGCTTTTCATAAAACACTATGCGATCCTGCACATTTCTGCACCTTATAGGTTGTTTTCAATAGTTTGCGGGGTCGACAATAAAAATCACAGAAACAAAGGCCAGACTTTTGTAACTGAAGTCGGTGTCAGTAAAATTTAAATAAACGGCTTTATGATAAAAAAAAATCAGAATATTCATAACATACATAACATAAAACACCTATATAAATGTCGTTATATAAATCTATTTATAATATATCAGGCGTTGGAATAAACTATTAAAGTTTCATGATTTTTAGTGAAAGTATCATTGCAAAGTATAGTCCATCGTTATATACTACCACTAAGACTCGGATACCACGTTTGAAAAAATCCTTTTCCTCAGATTCGACAAATTACTCGATCCAATTTTTGGTAGTGTCGTAGCTTTTGAAGCTGACCTGACAAGTTATGCGCCATGGATTGGAGCAAATGGCAGCCGTATGGAACAATGCCAGATAAAAAATGGCGGCTTGGGTAGAACTTTTCATTGAAGCGATTAAAAAAATAAGCTTTTACAACTTTCGAAGCATGGAGTCTAGCATTGTCATGAAGCAAAAATACTATGCTATTAAGATCTTCATATTGCGTCCGCTTTTCATGCAATGCTCTGTCCATGCTCATAATAAATAGCGCCCAGTTGATCTCACCACATTCTCTTTTTCTTTCGGAACTTTCTTGTAGTCCATATAAAAATTCCCAAATTCGAACCACGAAAACCACTTTACGCATGTTTGCTCAGCGTAATTTTTTTCGTCATTTTTCATTTTACATACTTTAATAAGATACTTTAACATAATAAAAATCAATTATTATTAGTAAAGCGGTAGTGTTCAACCAAATTTTATTGTGTTTGTGTTCTTTCATAAAGTCGAAAAACTTAAAAAATGCCAAATGCAGAGAATTTTCCAAAAATTAATATTTTTGTTATAAATGAAAAAAAACACTTTTTGATTGTTACTCTCCCATCGTCAATCACAGTGCAATAAACTACATCAGTCGTATGTTACAACATATCAGAAAATAAAAATATTAAGATATGCACCTCTGGAGAAAATTGATGTTTTCAAGATATAAGGAAAAGTTTTTTTTTCTCTGTGTATACATTTTCCACACAGGTTTAATCATTATTTGAAACATTAGTTAAAGCTCCTAATCAATCATAAAAATACGCAAGTTAATTTATTAAAAAAAGTCGTCATTTTCCGGTCCATAGCGAACGGTGCATCGTGTCACTTTTAGGTGAATCGAATATTTTTCATACATTATCAAGATGGAAATATATTCAGAGATTTCAAATTATTAATAAAAAATCATCCAGCTGACGTTTATCGACGTATTTTTCGTTTTTGCCAACATTTGTATGGAGAGGCATCACTGTGCGACGAGGCGGTGCAGTTTGCGACTTCGTCTTCAATTATCACGGTTTGAATTTGTTAGGATAATTTAGACCAAACATGCATCGGTATTCGTCGTACGGCGCGCGAATTGTCTCTGGGAGAAAATTGCCATTAGACGGGTTCGAGCAGTCCACCTAGGCCCCAGCCGTGGCCGCTCGAAGTTGGACCTGAGATCCCACTGCGGTGGTCATGTGGCACCTTGTCAAACTAATTGAATTTCTGTACGGAGTCGAAACACGAGCCCCATCTCCGAAGGTATCTCGTTGCAAAGTGAGTGGGTCAAAAACGTTTGTCGGACTTGGTCTTTTATGTGGAATAGTAATTGGATAGGTTTTCAAACCGCTTGGCAGAGTGACAAATTGGCTGTCATTATTCTTATAGCGAAGAGTGAGTGGAAGTTTGAGCTCTTGTTTTTGAATAAAAGGTTTGCCAAGCTAGTTTGTTAGTATGTTTCTAAGCGGAGTACAGATTGTTCCGGAAATATTAGAGAAAACCTGTTTTAATCCACCTTGTGGTGTAGTTATTTTCATGAATATTACTAAGAAATTCTTAAGAGAAAACATGTCTTTGAATCTTGAATTCGAACAAGAATGATTATATAAGCAGAAACTAGTAAAACCATTCCAATTTGTAAACAGTTTTCAGCCAAGTTTAGAAGAATTTTCCCACTTTTCGAATCGTCCCTTCAAAAACTCTTCGCTTCAACTCCATCCGAATGAAATTCAATAGCAGCCATTTGATTGTATCTATTTTGTTTGTTTTTTTTTGCTCAAAGTATTGCAGTATCTTTAACACATTTGAAACTTAAAATTTAACTGAGAGAATTCGGATTGCTTTTTAAGAACTAGTATAGGCCATAAAAAGTGACAAAAAATGTTTCGTCGGAGCTTTCCAAAAAAAAAAACTGGAATCATGGCATGAATCAGTTGAGCGCCTCTGTTTTTAAGCTGTTCTTGTTGATCGAAGTATCTCCAAAAATAATCTGTTTAATGAATTCGAACAATTTTTCAAAGATTGTTCAGCTGTATTCAAGAAGTTCCACTGGCTGGCATCTTCGAAATGGCTCTATGCCTCAACAAGGTTAAAATAAATCGGTGAATAAAACCCTATTTTGATCCACCTAGTTGTGTAATGATGCCTTTCTCATATCAAACATACTATCATATATAATACTGTGGTATTCTTCAAAATTATGTTCTTCGATTATTGAAAGAATAACCGAAATCGGTTTGTTTGACCGTCTGCTGAGAAAAACTAAGAATTGGAGTAGTTGGGAATTCCGAATGAAATTTAGGAATTCCGTATGGGACCACAATGACGGTACATCATTATTGACATACTTTACCCTATAACTCCGAAATCAGAAATCCAAATAAATTTCAGCTGTTTCGTATTGGTTGAATCTAAGTGTGTGGAATTCGGTCGCGCCATCGCTGAGAAAAGTTATTACACTTTTTTTTAATTTTTTTGCGCATTTTACCCAATAACTCCAGAACCGAAAGTAAGATCCGAACCAAATCCAGGAGTTTAGTATGAGACCTAAAGAGCTTTCATTTGAGTCTAAGTTTGTGAAAATCGGTTTGGCCATCTCCGAAAAAAGTTGGTGCACTTATTTTATTTATTTTACATATTTTACCCCATAATTTCGGAATCGGAAGTCGGATCCAAATAATACTCAAAAATATTGTATAGGACCACAAGGCCTTTTATTTGAATTAAATTTTGTGTAGATCAGTCCTGCTATCTCTGAGAAAATTTAGTGCAACAAAATGTTACATATACACATATGTACATACACACACATACACACACATTAGTGTACTCGACGAACTGAGTCGAATAGTACATGAGTCTCCGGTTCTCGGTTCAAAAGTCGGTTTTCACAGTGATTGCACAACCTTTCATTGTGGGAAAGGCTAAAAAGCGAAATTAGTCATAATAGGAAAAAAAAGTTCGAATATATCTAATAGTAAAAACAGGAAAATATCAAAAAATTTCTATTTTCAAACAGAAATATTAGAATAAAATAGCTGAAATTTAAAAAAATACTTTCAATTGAGCAAAAATAAAAACAATAAAACATAAACAGCAAACAAAATTACAACAATTTTATTGAAAGAACCAAAGATAAATAAGTAGATAAGAATGCTAGTGAGTAAATAAGTAAATAATTAAGAAATGAAGAGGTAAGCTAACAAATCATATCAATAGTTTCAAAGAAAGAAATATGAAAGAAAAGAATTCAATTGTGGCAAAATAATACACTAGTGATAACAATATTACCAGTTAACGTAAATATAACACAAAAAACATAAAATAACACTTATCAAAAAGAATAAGCTTCTTTTTTGAATAAACTTCAGAACAAGACTACATAAAAATTTAAATTGCATCGAATCATTTTGATTTTATCTGTAAAACCAAAACCGTTTGACTCAGTTTGACGAGATCGGAAAATTTTTGTGTGTATGTGTGTTTCGTTACCGCTCAATTTTCTCAGAGATGGATGAACCGATTTCAACAAACTTGAGCTCGTTTGAAAGTTACTCTTAGGTTATCGATGAATTTCGAGGATCAAATGGCTGTAGCTGCTGATTTCAAAGATATAGTATAAGTGATGTAACCGACAAAACACGTGTTTTTTCGCACTCAATTTTCACGAAAATGGATGAACTGATTTCAACAAACTCAAGATCATTTGAAGACTACTGTTGAGCCAATAAGGAGTGTATCGAAAATAAGCTATCCACAAATTTGTCTTTCAAATTATCATAAAAAACGATATTTTATTCAAACTAAAAATTGATCCTTTATTGTACGAGGTTAAACTTGAGCATAATGAAAACCAGATGAAATTTAAGTTATTCCTTCACGAATTCACGAAGTTTTGATCGAACGCTCTTCATCAATTTCCGGACAAGTGTTGCATCGCTTTTTTTGGACGCTTGATCCCAATTTTTTGTTGAACTCCTGCATGTTCCCACCTGCCTTACCACTCTTCTTGAAGACCTTCTTCACAATTGCCCAGTAACGTTCGAGGGGTCGAAGCTGAAGGCAATTTGGTAGATTGATATTTTTCTCAACGAATTTTATACCCTTTGTACTATGCTTCTTATATAAAGGTGGCAACCTTTTCTGGAGACACTCAGATCGATAGATGCATACATTTATAGTTCCGGTAGTGTAAAAAATGGTTGACTTCAAACCACAGGAGCATATTGCTTGCCATACCTCATAAGTACCTCTCGACCGAATTTCTCCACTTGAATTGACCTGTCCGCATCGCTCACATCCTCCCCAACGACGACAGTAAAGTATTGTTGACCTGGAAGGGTTTTTGAGTCTTTATTTACATAAGTCTCATCGTCCATCAAAACGCATACATCCGGACACTGGAAAAGACGTGAATACAATTTCCGGGCCCTTGTTGCTGCTCGCTTCTTCTGTTCTACACTTTGCTTCGAGATTTTCTGCTTCGTGTAGGTGTTCAGGTTATTTCGCCACTTGATACGCTGGATCATTTTAACACTCGTTCCTGCTTTTTAGGCCAATACATTGATTTGTTCTTCATGATTAGAGATACCACTTTCTGGTCCAGTTTCGGCTTGGAAGAACCGGGTTTTCCCCCTTTTCCTGGTAGCTCATACAAAGAATAGTGCTCCCCAAACTTATTAAGGGGGGGTACGGTCTAAATGATGAAAAATATCATCATTTTTGAGAATATTTTTCAGAGTTATCGTGCAACAAAATTAATTCGAATTTTTTGCAGGATAAAAAACATCATTTAAACAACATTTTATAATTTTTTCGTGGAAAAATATTGAGAAATAAGTTGGTGAAGAGGTATTTTTGTAAACGCTTCTGAAAAATCATGATTTCGGGTGTCCACTGTATCTCAGCACAGACTGATAAGAAGAGAACAAATCAAAGCACCATAGATAGAGTAAATGTTTTTCTAGACCCCAACGTTTCTGTTTGATTTTTTTTAAAATTTTTTGAATTTTTAGTGGTTGTTCAAAGTGAAAACTACGATTTTTCACGAAAAAATTCGCCATATTGTAGCTGTAATACCTCCCCAAAGTAACAAACAAGGAAAAAGGAAAACGTTGGGGTCTGTTTTTTTATGTAGAAAGTGTATGCAAAATTTGAAAAAAATGATTCAGTAGTTTTTGAATGACGATGAACACGGACTTTCAAAACCTGCTTCCGAGAAAAACGCGTTCAAAGTTTTTTTTGTCTATAAAATCAATGGAAACAATTTATCACTCAAGGGAGCCCGTGGGGTCTAACGTTCTCACAAAATCATATTTTTTCTTTTGTATTCTTTTATAATGAAACATTTCAAGAATGTTTTGTCAAATTTTTAGGTCGATCGAGACAGAAATCTTGGACCTGTGTGCCGAGCTCTTTCTTCTTCGCAGTATGAGGCCCATAAGGCCCATTACTTGCCGAGTTCTTCTCCGGTAGGCTTGAAAATTTCACAGAATATTCTTGAAATGTTTTACTATGAGAAAATACAAAGAAAATATTAAATGATTTTTCAAAAGTGTTAGACCCTACCCGCCCCGTAATGATGGTTTTAACACTGGCATGATGAATTCCAAACCGCTTCGCCAATTTTCGCATAGTAATAACCTTCTCACTTAGCCATGTGTCCAGAACCTTAATTTTCATTTCCTTTCCAATACGCGACATTTTAAAAACACATAATTTCAACCGCACAAACAAGTAAACAAACGAAAGCTGACAGCCAAACGCACAGCATACTGTGATCTGAGCATAAAAACCATCACAAACAACACAAATGTATGTGGATAGCTTATTTTCGATACACTCCTTAACCAAGCTCTAAGATCACCTGACTGTGACTTGTGGCTCCGGAGATATAATGGTTTAGGTGACTTAACCGACGAAAAGCGTTGATTTATTATCGCTCAATTTTCTCAGAGATGGCCTAACCGGTTTTAACCATTTTAATGATACTATTGACCCATTGATTAAGTTTGAAGACCAAACGGCGGTAACTTCTGGTCTCGGAGATATAATTGTATAAGTGAGGTAATTGACAAAACACGTTGTGTTTTTTCGCGAAATTTTCTCGAAAATTGTTGAACTGATTTCAACAAACTTAAGCTTATTTGAAAACTACCGATGAGCCAATAATTATGGCTGTGACTTCTGGTTCCGGAGACAATATAGTATAATTGACGTAACCGACAAAATGGGTTGTTTTCTTCACACTCAATTTTCTCGTAGATGACTAAACCGATTTCAAAAAATTGAAACTCGTTTCAAAGCTACCATTGAGTAATTGATCAAGTTCGAAATTCAAATGGCTGTCATATCAGGTTTCTAAGATATAATGGTATAGGTGATGTAACCGGCAAAACGCGTTTAGCAGAGATTGCTAACCGATAATAACAAACATAGGCTGGTTTGAAAACTACTGTTAGATCATTGATCACATCCGAAGGTCACTTTTAAATCCGGAGATATAATAATATATGACGTAATCGACAAAACGTGTTGGTTTTTATTCGCTCAATTTTCTCCAAGATGGTTAAACCGATTTTGTCAAACTTAGTCTTTTTTGAAGCAACTATTCTGTCTTCTGTCTTCTGTCTTCTGTCTTCTGTCTTCTGTCTTCTGTCTTCTGTCTTCTGTCTTCTGTCTTCTGTCTTCTGTCTTCTGTCTTCTGTCTTCTGTCTTCTGTCTTCTGTCTTCTGTCTTCTGTCTTCTGTCTTCTGTCTTCTGTCTTCTGTCTTCTGTCTTCTGTCTTCTGTCTTCTGTCTTCTGTCTTCTGTCTTCTGTCTTCTGTCTTCTGTCTTCTGTCTTCTGTCTTCTGTCTTCTGTCTTCTGTCTTCTGTCTTCTGTCTTCTGTCTTCTGTCTTCTGTCTTCTGTCTTCTGTCTTCTGTCTTCTGTCTTCTGTCTTCTGTCTTCTGTCTTCTGTCTTCTGTCTTCTGTCTTCTGTCTTCTGTCTTCTGTCTTCTGTCTTCTGTCTTCTGTCTTCTGTCTTCTGTCTTCTGTCTTCTGTCTTCTGTCTTCTGTCTTCTGTCTTCTGTCTTCTGTCTTCTGTCTTCTGTCTTCTGTCTTCTGTCTTCTGTCTTCTGTCTTCTGTCTTCTGTCTTCTGTCTTCTGTCTTCTGTCTTCTGTCTTCTGTCTTCTGTCTTCTGTCTTCTGTCTTCTGTCTTCTGTCTTCTGTCTTCTGTCTTCTGTCTTCTGTCTTCTGTCTTCTGTCTTCTGTCTTCTGTCTTCTGTCTTCTGTCTTCTGTCTTCTGTCTTCTGTCTTCTGTCTTCTGTCTTCTGTCTTCTGTCTTCTGTCTTCTGTCTTCTGTCTTCTGTCTTCTGTCTTCTGTCTTCTGTCTTCTGTCTTCTGTCTTCTGTCTTCTGTCTTCTGTCTTCTGTCCTCTGTATTCTGTAAAATTTTTAAATATTAATTGTTTTATTACGAATGTAACTAGATACCTCAATATTATCAGTATGCACAGCACTCCACTTCCACTTCATCACACTGCAAATTAGTTCAACAGGTCATCACTGAATGGCAGTGTGTCGATCAAAATCGACGAATATTGCATGCAGAATTGGAACGGAACCCCTGAAAACTGGCTGGCAGTACAAAGCATAAGAACATTTGCAATCGTTTCAGAAAAAAATAAAAGATCCGCAACCGAGACAATGCAATAAAGGTTCCGACCTGTGTAAACATTGCATTCTTTTGCCAACCGATGCTTTTCAATACATTGATAGGACGGTCGGTACGAGGAATGCTTCGTCGCTTCAAGCCGAACGAAAGGAAAGCCAAAGACAAAAGGTACCAACATAAACCGGTAGCCTTATGTTTTTACTCGCACACACATGGACGGTAACGGGAGGAACGGGCGAAGGTGAGTGCTTTGCGGAACTTGCTTCCGTAATGTGCAGAATGAGGAGCAAACATGAGCAAAAGAAGCACAAATCGAATTCTTCATGTTGTTGCGGTGAAATCGATTGTAGATATGTGCCAAACATGGGAAGTGAACACGATGAATAGAGGGGTCTGAAGAATTAAAAAAAAAACAGCAGATAAATCAATAAAAATTGCAATCGAATTTTCGGAAATCGAGCGAGGATAATGAGATTAATTTGTACGGTGAATGGAGGAAACGCTTGATCCTCGCCCGAAGGAATGTGAGAAATTTTACGCATGATTAATTGGACCGCTTTAAGAAGATTGTTAATTTGAATTCGGCTGGAACCTGAAATCGTTAGTTTGTCTGACTCTTGAATGCCCCTTTTTGTGAGTTATGAAGCAATAGTATTTCTATCTTGTCATAATAATGTATTTTTTAACCTGTGGAAGGCTTTTGAGTATACGAAAAATTTTTAGTAGAAACATAGATTTCCTGAATACCAATTCAAATGGCGATTGAATAAATCTGCAAAATGTTGTCGATCGTACGTTTTTACTAGGGTGATTGTGCGAGGATAACAACAGAACCAAACGGTATATGAAAATAATATTTCAATGCGAATTATGTTTATATCATATTAATCATTCATTTTTGACGCCACATATTTTACCACTTGATTATCATCGTGCTCCCTTACTAGTTCCACAATGCGACCAATTGATCGCATGACTGCACCAAAACAACAATTTCCCAAAGTAGTCTCCTACCCATCGTCCTGTTTAATCAATAAATCGGCAAACCAGTTTATTGACCACACGTTTTCATTTCGCCCACCGCCTACCCGTTAGCCACGGCTGGCACAAAACAAATGTGGTCATGCGAAAAATCGGGCGATTGGAGTGAAAAAAACGAAACTTTCAAAGCAAACCATTCCCTTTAGGGAAGCAGAAAGCGACGTTCAGCTGGTGCGGGTGCTAGACAATTTCCCAGCTAACGCACACGAGGAACAATACCAGAAGAAAAAACAAATCAAACAAACGAAGAAGAAGCCAATGTCCTGTCCCGTGGCGATATGTTTAATCAATAAATCCATAAAAATGATATTTATTCATTAATGGCATACCGTTCGAGCCCTCGATCCCGTTGACTCTCGGTCCACCGAAATCTGCATAAGGACGAAAAGGGCAACAAAAGGAAAAGAAAAAGTCAAAACTCACCGTCCCTATTCGGAGCACAAATAGCAGCTAGCGTGAATGAACCAATTGAGAAACCCCCTTGTCCTGAATTCGGCTAGTGTCCTGGACTGAAACGCCTAATCTAAGGTTTGCATGCAAATGAAACGAAAGCGAACATGACGAATGTTTATTGCCAGCAGTTTGATGTCGATCGGGTCGGCTGGTGAGTTTGTTGATTTCCGTTCCGGTTGGTTCTAACGTGGAACAGTAGGACACCAGCACAGCGACCAATTCAATGAACCGTTAAATTTGTCTGGCCGAAGTAGTTGGACAGTTTGGACTACCGCGCCGAACCGTGCGAACGTGTTCTGATAAAAGACTGACAGTAGATAGTATTGCCAAAATTTGAATTGTTATTTATATCTCATGTTATTTGATCTCGACAACATCAATTTCAGTCTAAAATTCTGTAAACATGTCATTGAGCTAGTTTAAAAAGTTAAAAAATGTTCATTTAGGGGTTAGCCAAATTTTGTGCTAAGACGAAACGTAAAAATAATAAGAAATGTTGCTCATGCAAACTGTTCAATAGAGCGATTCCTGAAGTTGGCAGCAGAAAAGTGACAAAATAGGAATCTACTTTCTCCGATTTGAATGTAACTTTGCACACACCATCAGAATGACAAACCATCTGTTTTGCATGGATGCTATAACTAATTTGACTCAAGACTAATATTTAAAAAAAGAGCTCGAAAATCTCTTCAAATCGATGTTACTCAAAAAAACCCTTCTTAATCCACCTAGTGGTTTGATAATGCCTTTCTCTTCTTTCATAACAGTCTCATGAAAATATGTTTTATACTTTTATTAAATAATTTTGGATGCTAATTTTGACACCAATTGATTCAGATTGTTTCGAGTAGTTCACAAAAGCATGCTTCAGTGTTTATGTCACACAGTCAGCATTATTTTTCCAAACTAGTGCTTGACATTTGCGTTGCCTATTTGTACGAGAACAGTGATGATAATCTAAAAAACGTGCTTAATCCACCTAGCAGTGAGATGATACCTTTTTTTATCAATCCGCATGTGTTTTTTACATGAATATTCTTCAGTTTTCATGACATTATTTTAATGTCCGTCGTTTTAAGTGGCAATCTGAGATTTTAATCACTCATTACTCTGTAATGTCGAAACAGCAAATCGGATCGAATTTGAATCTAAAAGTGTAACAATAGATTAAACATTCCATGATATGTCGAAATAATTTTCACTTTAGAGTTTAGGGTAATTTAAGGTACTACCAGAGCCGGTATTCAGGAACCAGCATAACCCAAACCCTATCGTATGGCCATATGACGATTAAATTGCAATATTTTTGAGTCCAACTTTGAATCTTTTCGGGATTGTTATCTTCTATACCGCCTTGAATTTTAAAAATTCATCATTCTACAATTCCAGAATCGGAAGTCAGAATTGGATTAAATTGGATTTATTTTAATTTGAACTTTTGTTTCTAAAATTCGATTTGGCTTTTTTTTAGAAAACGATTGAGCTTTGAGAAACGATTCGATACTGGAACCGGAATTAAAAATTCGGTGTAGCCGAAGTCAGACAAATTTATCTAAATAGCTATGTAGTTTACATTTGATTTAAAATGTTTAAAAATCAGTGCAGACATCTTTGAGAAATCGTAGCGCAAATTAAATTTTTGAATAATTTCCGAATCGAAAACTGAGTACAACCAAAAATGAAATAAGTTTTTATGGTTATCGACTATACAAACCCGCTAACCCGATAAATCTGATTAATTTTTTTGAAATAGACATTTTTATACTAATCACCATGTTTCTCTCTAAACCGGAAGTTGGATCTAACTGAAAAGCAAGATGTTTTATAGGATCTTAAAACTTTTCATTTGAATCTTAGATGATTCTTAGATTTCATTTGAATCTTAGATCGGTTCAGCCATCTACGAGTAAAATGAGTTACGCAGTTTTAATTTCGTTTCACATATCATCCTGTAGTTCCGGAACCAGAGGTCGGAACCAAACATAATTCCGGAGTCTTGTTTGGGAGTATACGATTTTTCATATGAATCTGAGTTTGTAGAACACGGTTGAGTCATCTCCGAAAAAAATTGAGTGAAATTATTGGTCACACACGGATTTGCTGATCTCGACGAACTGATTCGAATGGTATATGGCTGTTATTTTCTTCCAGCATTTATTTCTGTATGTCGTTTAAATCAATATAATTATGGAATTGCTTTCAACTCTAAAATTCATCTGGTTTACATATTCGAACGATTATGTTGCCAAAAACGAACCATGCTAAAATCGGTCCAAGGCAAAATATCATGTTGTACACAGTCTTTTGGGTACTTAAAAACAAATGTATGTAACAGTATAAAAAATAGTGTTTTATGTTGTTCCCAAGCATTTCTTTGCCAGACAGCGCTCAAAACTTCTACTGCTGGAATAGAGGAAAAAGTCGCTTACAAAAAAATTTCGATATCTCCGTTAAAAATGAACGGATTTTAACAATCTATGTCTTGTTGGATAGGTATTATCGTGCGAAACCTAAGTCTGAAAACATATTCTGTTTTCAAGGTCAATTGTGACAGATACTGTCAAAAAACTGAAAATTTTGACATAAAACTTCGTATAACTCGAAAAGTAAACATCCTATCTCACAACCATTCAATAGCGTTTTGGGTGACGGGGAGACCTTTCATTTGCGACTAGTTTGATCAAAATCGGTCCAGCCATTTCTGAGATCTCGACCTCTTAGTTGACAACACACATACAGACACACACACACATACACACCAACGGACATTTGCTCAGTTTGTCGAGCTGAATCGATTGGTATATGACATTCGGCCCTCCGGGCCTCGGAAAAATTTTCGAAAGTTTGAGCGAATTCTATACCTTTTTTTTATATATATAAAAAACCTGTTTTAATCCACCTAGTGGTGTAATGATGCCTTTCTCATGTATAATATTGTGGTATTCTATTAAAAAAAATTTTCTTCGATTTTTGAAAGAAACCAAAAGATTGTTTGTGCATTAACTAGTATAACATACAGAATAAAACAGTACTTTGATTGATTTGATATAGGTCATCCTTAAGAAAACGAAGTGGGTTCACTATTATATATACTTCCAGCACCGGAACCCGAGAACCAGTATACACTGAGGTCTTTTTTTATGCGCCCTTTTTTTATGCGGTTTTTTTACGCGACTTGTTTTATGCGAATTTTCAGAGTTATGCGGTTTTTTTTATGCGAATTTTCAGAGTTATGCGGTTTTTTTCATGCGAAATTTCAGAGTTATGCGGTTTTTTTATGCGAATTTTCAGAGTTATGCGGTTTTTTTTATGCGGTACGTAAATTCGCATAAAAAAAGACTTCAGTGTAATCGAATTCGGCTCGTACGGTCACCAACTAACATAACGTTCAAACTTCACTAGTTTTTATACGATTTGCCATCGTACTCCAAACGACGGTTTAAATTTTTGTTGAACCCAAAAATATGCAGTAATTTTTGGTAGGACCATAAGACCTTTCATTTAGCCCTAAGATTGGAAATAACGGTTTAGAGTCCAGTTTATAACATTTTTTACGGTTTTTGTTCCGCCGGTTTAAGTGACGGTGTACAATATTGAACACACTTTACCCTATAACTCCGAAACCGGAGGTCGGATCCGGATGAAATTCAGGAATTCCGTATGTGACCACGAGACCTTTCATTTGAATCTAAGTGAAAATCGGTCAAACTATTGCTGAGAAAAGTGAGTGAGATCCATTTTGGTATATATGACCACTATTTCCGGTACTTCCAGAACCGGATACCGGGAACCAGGATAGCCGGAATCGGTTTGTTTAGTTGCCTACTGATAATGACTATCGATTTGTGTTGTTTTGAGACCAGTTTAGAAATTTTTTTACGTGTTTTGTTTCACCGGTTTAAGTGACGGTGTACAATATTGAACACACTTTACCCTATAACTCCGGAACCGGAGGTCGGATCCGGTTAAAATTCATAATCGGTTCAGCCATCTCCGAGAAAACCTAGTGAGATTATTTGACACACACACACACACACACACACACACACACACACACACACACACACACACACACACACACACACACACACACACACACACACACACACACACACACACACACACACACACACACACACACACACACACACACACACACACACACACACACACCTACACACAGAGAGAGAGAGAGAGAGAGAGAGAGAGAGAGAGAGAGAGAGAGAGAGAGAGAGAGAGAGAGAGAGAGAGAGAGAGAGAGAGAGAGAGAGAGAGAGAGAAGAGAGAGAGAGAGAGAGAGAGAGAGAGAGAGAGAGAGAGAGAGAGAGAGAGAGAGAGAGAGAGAGAGAGAAGAGATGAGAGAGAGGAGATGAGAGAGAGAGAGAGAGAGAGTGAGAAGAGAGAGAGAGAGAAGAGAGAGAGAGAGAGGAGGAGAGAGAGAGAGAGAGAGAGAGAGAGAGAAGAGATGAGAAGAGAGATGAGTGAGGAGAGAGAGAGAGAGAGAGAGAGATTTTTGACGTTTCATTTCGGATTTGCATA
Organism: Malaya genurostris; assembly: GCF_030247185.1. Classification (NCBI taxonomy): domain Eukaryota; kingdom Metazoa; phylum Arthropoda; class Insecta; order Diptera; family Culicidae; genus Malaya; species Malaya genurostris. The sequence goes on along the minus strand of NC_080571.1, from coordinate 90,322,308 downwards.
TTTCAATGAAAGAAACTATCAAGATGCTGTACAGGATTCATTTCTACCATTTAGAAGGACCAACTTGTGGAATTCTCTACGATATTTAGCACAGTTCGGAACATTTTTCTAGTACGATTTTCCCACAGCGAAAAATGCACGAAGCATTTTAGCATTATTTTGGATTTTCACTAAGGCACACTGCTTAAGCTCTAAGATGCCAAGGGCTTTTACTAATTTAAAATTTACGACTAACTTAAAACTAGGGTTGTATCATTAAGTAATGTCATATTTGGGTCGCAGTGGTTGACTTTGGCAGATCCAGCCTTCATGTGGTGATCGGCCGGTGAATTGAATATTTCATGAGAGTCTTCCATATGGCGTTGGTGAATATTCATGTTGGCCGCATTCTTCGGTCCGTGTGGGTCCGCGGGAAACACCCCCAGGTTACGAATACCCGGCGGGTGGCCCGCATGCTGTTGATAAGTTTCCGTGGGCGATGATGGTGTTGTTACAGAAGAAAATGAAAAAAAATATAGCGAAGTAAATATTGCGGAAAACGGAGTAAAAAGGGGATATGGGAATGAAATGACTAAAACGACAGAGATCTAATTAGTTGACATCGAGATGGTGAAGAGACGTGGAGGGGGGAAGCGAAGGTTAGTGACAGCAAAAAGATCTTGTTAGTTCCGATGAAGATGGTGAAACAGATGAGGAATCGGGATAATCGGCGGAAGTTAGTGTCGAACCTGCAGTTGAGAAATAATTCTTAGCCACAGTTGAACAACGTCGATAAATAGGAGGAACTTTCTAAGCCAGATGTAACAGATTACACTTGTATATTAATGTGTTTGAGAAACTGGTATATGAGAAGCATATATGAACTATCCCGACTCGCCAACACATCCCGAACCGGAACCTCAGGCGGTCTACCTCGGGCCCTGAGGGATTCCAGTAGCTTCGACCTGGCGTCGCGATACTCTACGCACGACCACACGACATGCTCGATGTCCTTATAACCGTCGCCACAGGTGCAGAGCCCGTTCTCCACGATCCCGATACGCCGGAGATGTGCGTTGAATGTATGAATGTTCATCCCCTTGAACCAAGGTTTCGTCGATACCTTAGGGATAATGGAGTGTAGCCATCGTCCCAGTTCGTCATTGCTCCATGAAGTTTGCCAACTTTCGAGAGTTTTCTGACGAGAGATACTGAAAAATTCATTGAAGCAGATTGGTCTTTCATAAATATCACCTTCTAATGCGCCCACTTTAGCCAATGAGTCTGCCTTTTCATTGCCCGGAATGGAACAATGTGAAGGGACCCAGACTAACGATATTAAATAAGACCGTTCAGATAAAGTACTCAAATGTTCCCGTATTTTCCCCAGGAAATATGGGGGATACTTTCCTGGCTTCATTGCCCGGAGAGCTTCTATTGAGCTTAGACTGTCCGTGACAATGAAGTAATGGTCTTTGGGCAACGTTTCAATGATCTCGAGGGTGTACTGAATAGCAGCTAATTCTGCGACGTAAACTGAAGCCGGATCACTGAGTTTGTAAGAAGCGGTGATGTTTTGATTGAAGATGCCGAAGCCTGTGGACTCGTTGATGTTTGATCCGTCAGTGTAAAACACCTTTTCACAGTTGACTGTTCTAAATTTATTATAAAAAATATTTGGGGCCACTTGAGGGCGCACGTGAGCCGGAATTCCACGAATTTCTTCTCTCATGGATGTGTCGAAAAACACAGTAGAATCAGAAGTATCCAAGAAATGAGCACGGTTGGAAACAAACAAAGAAGGATTAATATTCTGAGCCATGTAATCAAAATACAAGGACATAAAACGGGTTTGAGAATTAAGCTCAACTAACCTTTCGAAATTTTCAATCACCAGAGGATTCAAAATGTCGCATCGAATGAGCAAACGATATGAGAGATCCCAGAACCGGTTTTTCAATGGGAGAACACCCGCCAGCACTTCGAGGCTCATCGTATGAGTCGATTACATGCAACCCAAGGCAATACGCAAACAACGATACTGAATTCTTTCCAGCATGATGAAATGAGTGTTCGCCGCGGATCGGAAGCAAAAGCATCCGTATTCCATCACGGACAATATCGTTGTTTGGTACAGCCTGATCAGGTTTCCTGGATGGGCACCCCACCACGACCCGGTTATTGTACGAAGAAAGTTGATTCTTTGTTGGCATTTTCTTTTCAGATACCTAATGTGACATCCCCAGGTGCCTTTGGAGTCGAACCAGACCCCGAGATATTTAAATGTGAAGACCTGAGCTATGGTTTCACCCCCTAGTTGAAGCTGTAATTGTGCTGGTTCTCGCTTTCTCGAAAATACAACCAGCTCAGTTTTCTCCGTAGAGAATTCGATACCCATTTGAAGAGCCCATGTGGATAAGTTGACAAGAGTATCTTGTAACGGCCCTTGCAGATCGCCAGCTTTGGGTCCTATAATAGACACAACGCTGTCGTCGGCAAGTTGACTTAGCGTGCAAGATGTGTTGATACATTTATCGATGTCGTTTACGTAAAAATTGTATAGAAGGGGGCTTAAGCATGAGCCCTGAGGAAGACCCATGTAACTGAATCGTATTGTCGACAAATCACCATGCGCGAAATACATATGTTTCTCAGACAATAGATTATGTAAAAAGTTGTTCAAAACTGGCGAAAGACCATGCTGATGCAGCTTCTCAGATAGGATATTTATAGAAACTGAGTCAAAAGCCCCCTTAATGTCTAGGAAAACTGACGCCATTTGTTCTTTACGAGCAAATGCCATTTGAATTTCTGTTGAGAGCAACGCAAGACAATCGTTCGTTCCTTTACCCCTGCGGAAACCAAATTGTGTATCTGAAAGTAAGCCATTAGTTTCGACCCAATTGTCTAGACGGAAGAGAATCATTTTTTCGAACAATTTCCGGATACAGGAAAGCATAGCAATCGGCCGATACGAATTGTGATCGGAGGCTGATTTTCCTGGTTTTTGAATGGCGATCACTTTCACTTGTCTCCAGTCATGTGGAACAATGTTGTCCTCAAGGAACTTATTGAATAAACTCAACAAGCGCCTTTTGGCGGGGTCTGGCAGATTTTTCAACAAGTTGAATTTTATTCTGTCTAATCCCGGGGCTTTATTGTTACATGACAAGAGTGCAAGTGAGAGCTCTACCATCGAAAACGGTGTTTCGTTTGTATTTGGTGTCGCGGCGCGGGTGATCTTCTGTTCCGGAACAGAGTCTGGGCATACTTTTTTAGCGAAATCGAATATCCAGCGGTTGGAATATTCCTCGCTTTCATTCGTGGTGTTATGATTGCGCATTCGTCGGGCTGTGTTCCAAAGAGTACTCATAGATGTTTCTTTCGTTAAGCCGTCTATAAACCGACGCCAGTAACCGCGTTTCTTAGCTCTAATCAAGTTTTTAATTTTAACGTCTAACGCCGCGTAATTCCGGTAATTATCAGGTGTTCCATTTTTTCTGAATATTTTGTACGCGGAGGCTCTCTCCGCGTTTAAATTTGTGCACTCTTTGTCCCACCACGGGTTGGGAGGACGGATGTTAGTTTTCGCGCCGGGTACACGTTTCGTCTGAGCTTGAGTCGCGGTGTCGAGAATCAAGCCAGCCAAAAACGTGTACTCTTCCTCCGGAGGAAGTTGTTGAGTTCTTTCAAGTTTCTCAGATATCGAGGTCGCATAGCTATTCCAATCAATATTTCGTGTGAGGTCATACGAAACATTGATTGTCTTCGATGGTTTTGAGCCGCTGGTGATTGATATTACGATCGGTAGATGATCGCTACCGTGGGGATCAGGAATTACCTCCCACGTGCAATCCAACCGTAGCGATGTCGAGCAAAGGGATAAATCCAGCGCACTTGGTCTTGCTGGTGGTGCAGGAATCCGTGTCATTTCTCCCGTATTCAAGATTGTCATATTGAAGTTGTCGCAGATATCATGGATCATAGTTGATCTGTTATCATCGTGAAGACAGCCCCATCCCGTACCGTGTGAGTTAAAGTCTCCTAAAACCAACGTCGGTGCAGGAAGGAGCTCTACGATATCACTGAGCCACCGATGCCCAACCGAGGCTCTTGGGGGAATGTAGATGGAAGCAATGCAAAGGTCCTTACCTTTGATTGTAACATGACATGCGACAACTTCAATACCTGGTATCGAGGGGAGGTTAATGCGATAGAAAGAATAGCACTTTTTGATCCCCAAAAGTACTTCTCCATAGGGATTATCTCGATCCAGACGAATAATGTTAAAATCGTGAAAGTTTAAGGGTATTTCAGAAGTTAGCCAAGTTTCGCACAATGCAAATGCGTCACATTTCAGATTGTTTACTAGAAATTTAAATGAATCTATTTTTGGGATAATACTTCTGCAATTCCACTGTAAAACAGTGATTAGATCCGTGACCTCGGTGGATGATTTAGCCATCGAAAGATACAATCGCTGAAAGAAGGGGCCAATTTGCAGTCAACTGCTTCAAATATGTTTTTACTGTTGGCATGAAAGCAATTAAAATGCTTCTAAGAGGGTCTGAAATATTGAAAGTTGTAAAAATCCAGTCCACAACATCAGAGAACTTTATAAGTCCAGCACCTAGTTGGTTCTCTGGTGGATTTTCAGGGACGCTTGGGGATTTTTTAGTCCCTGGAAGCGGTGGGAATTCCATCTCGGAATTGAGTTTTCCGAGACCAGGAGCTTTTTGCTTCGGTGATTTTTCCCGATTCCCGTTAGCTGTAACTTTTCGAAACCCTTCGGAAGACACCTTCGAACCCTTACTAGGTAGCTTATGAGAAGATTTATTCATTCTTTTCCTACAGCTATGAGGAACCGCTGAAGATGGACCTTCCAAAGGGTCGTCAGAATCGCTCTCGTCAGTTGACAAGCAGGCATATGGATTCGTTGCCTGTTTAGGAGGGGTGGCACTCTTAACCATCTCGGCAAAGGAACGCTTGGAGTGTTCCTTCAGGGAACGCTTCATCCGATCTCCTCGCAGTTTGTAAGCGGGACAGTCAGAGAGGTCATGCGGACCCTCCTTACAGTAGAGACACTTTTCAGCATCCTTACCGCAAGAGCCGTCCGCATGAGCTTCCCCACAGTTAGCACAACGTGGCTTATTGCTGCAATGAGTAGCTGTATGCCCCAGTTGTTTGCAATTGGTACAATTCATTATCCGGGGTACAAATAAACGAACAGTCAAACGAACCCGGTCCAAGAGGATCTAGTTGGGCAATGCCGAGCCGGCGAAGGTCACACGATAAGAGTCTGATTGGGGATAAGACTTTGTTCCATCCCCGGCGATCGATACTGAATGCAATCGCTTGCAATCCAGTATCTTGACATTCTTAAGTGAGGGGTCTTTAAAACAACCCGCCCCGTACTTGAGAATGTCCTCGCAAGTCAAACTCGAATCGGTGACCACACCGTCGATTTCGACTTCACGAGCTGGCACGTAGACGCGGTACTCCAGCGTAAAAGGATCCTTTTGAACAAGCTCATTAGCCTGTTTTGAGCTGGTAAACAGGACCCTGAGCTTGTCTGGCCGTATTCTATCTATACTTTTTATGGTATTATATCGCGAATTCAGGTCCCGCGATATTTTTAAAATATTCAGTTTTTTTTCCTTTGATTTGGTCCGGAAATAGACCGCGTAAGGCCCGGCCGGTAGTGCGAGCCCATCAGGATAGCTCTTTATGCGGGACTTTTTACTGACAAGGGAAGTCTCCATTTGAACATCGGGAGCGGGGGGGGCAGGATTTAAAATAGGCATAGCGGAACTACTTCCGCGCAAAAACAAATGATTCGGGGGGAAATATAATGGTCAAATAAAGAAATAAAAATAAACGACGTAAAGGTACTTAACTAAGATCCAACGGGGGACACCACGCTGGACTTCGTCGATCGGCGTATCGCCGCTTTGATGGTGTGCAAAAAACCTCCGAGAGGAAAAGGCACACTTATTTATAATCCTCACACAATGGCCGCTTGTTTATAATCCTCACACTTGGCCTTGATCGGCGAAACAATAATCGGCTAACGGTACCGTTTCGATCGACCGCTCGCAATAAGGCACTGTTCTATTATATAATGCGAAAAAAAAACCTCTCAGAGGAAAAAGCACTATTGTCTATCACACAATATCGTCCGACCACTTTATCACACACACACAACTGGTTTTCAATGCTTTCGCAGTAAATCCAAATCACGTCCGTTCGCTCGGAAGGTTGAAACGGCAATGAATAATAGGTGTTTTAGTTACTCTTGTTTTACATTCTAATGTTTAATCATATTTATTTTAATTATTTATAAAATATCTACCTACTTACAACTATCCCCAACCTAATACGTACAAATTTTGAATTATTTGTATTACAGAGATTGAGCACTTCTCTTCAAATTTCGTGCAGTATTGTTCGAATTTTTGTTCTAGTATATCCAGGGAGGCCATCTCATGTACTTCACTAGTCCTTGTCCAAGGAGTTAGATTTAGAATCATCTTTAAGATCTTACTTCGAATGCGCTGAAGCCTAAGTTTGTGTGTTCATGCCCCACAAAACAGGGACTGCGTATTCAATTGCGGGGTAGATGATTTGTTTATAGACAGCCATCTGATTCTTCAGGCATCGTTTAGATGTTCTACAAATCAGCGGATACAGAGACCTGATGAGTATGCTGCATTTTTGAACGATTTTGTCAACATGTGACCTGAATATCAGATGTCTGTCAAAGATGAGTCCTAGATAGATATCTTCGTCGGACCATTGGATGACCTCATCACCGAATCGTATTCGGCATTCGTGGAACAAATTTTGGAGAATGTGTAAACAAGATGACCTGAGTTTTTCCTGCATTAATGACAATTTTCCAGCTTGTAAAATATTCAGTTAGAGCGTCCAGACCTGTCTGTAGTTTATTCTTCAGTGCATTAATGACTGGACGTTTGTAAAGAATGGCAGTATCTGATCGATTTTCGACCACGGTTCCCCTTATATACGCATTCAGTTGAAGATATGTGCCTGACTACCTCAAAATCGTCGTCCTTGCGCGAAAAACCCAAGCAAAAGTAAAAAGTTTTCCGCGTTGTTTTAAAATTTTCAGAAAACTTAATTTTTGAGTTGTTTCTGGTTATCTCACTCTCTTCAAAATGTAATCCTAAATTCCTGATCATATTTTTGATAAAATAGTGAAAGAATTATGTTGCTGCCATTAATACATGTTGAGAAATTCACGATTAAGTTCTGCCCATTCTTCCATAAGGCTAATTTTGAAAAGGCGCCCCATAGTAAATTAAGTCGTATTCACGACAAAAGATTAATTGTGCCAAAATTATGTTGTGCAAGTGTAACATAGCGATTTGTGGTTACTATATATCGATCATTAAAAATTTTGGTTGCCTTGTTCCACATCAATGGCTCGAACAACCCCAGGGGCTGATCCTTGTAGTTTTGTTTGATCGGTTTTTACCCCCACCGGGTTCGTACATAAAAAAAATTGTAAAATTTGCCGGAAAAGTGGGAAAAATCCATGAAGTTGTTTTGTATGGACAATGGAATTTTACACTGAAAAAGTCGCCAATGCTTGCTAGATCATCCATAGGTGTTTGGCGCATAACGAGTTGCATAAGTGTTTGGCCTTCGAAGAAAGGAATACTAGATCGTCGAATATTTTTTTTGGCGCGCAACGAGATGTTTTGTGTGAAGATTTTACATGCATACTTGATGTGATGTGATTCGTCATTACGTCGAACCACGTGCTTAATTGGGTATCAACATTATTGCTTACCAATATCGTTTTCACTTGAGAAAACTGAAACTGACCCAGGGTAGTTTCATCAAACACTTTTTAACGAAACTGTGTTGGTTTAGCACTTAGCAACGAGGATCTGATCAAACCTGATATAAAAGCCAGGTTCAAAACTGATTCGATTTTTAGTTCAACAATGTTGAAACTAGGTTCTAAACTAGCTTCAAACAAACGGTTTGACAGCAGTTAGGGACGAAACTGGGTTAACTTTAGAATTAAACGAAAACGAAATAAATGACTAGCGGAATGTATACTGTTCTAGAAATACGCAGGAGAAAAAATTCTGATATCGTTCACTAGTTGATGGATTGTGTGTAATGGAGTCAGATGAATAATATTGGTCATTGTGAGTGTAAGTTTAACATATCTGAAAATTTTTGAATTAATCAATGAAAAGATTATGCTGTAGAAGCGCTAAGTTCAAACTAAGAGATTTTTCTTGAATTTGCTGATTAGATCAATGTTCAAGAGGATTACCATAATGGATTGAGACTGACATTTTCTATGCATTATTCTGTGAAAAATGTTCAAATTTGTAAGATCAATATCAAATTAAAATTTAAGCGTCGTCTCACCAAGCAACAAAAAGTTCCACAGTACCTGAAAAATATCCACTTTAATAGAGCTATAGAGTACGCGTGGCACTTTTTGGCAACTTGAACGCATTTCTGAGAAAACTTTGTCGCTACTTAATAGCTTTACAAGTTCAAAGTTAGTTAGTCCCTAAAAACGGACTGTTCAGAATACTTTGTAATTTTGGTTACTTTGGCTAAATACAAATTGTAAATATATCCAACTCTAGAAAATAAACTTTTCAACAAATTGTCAAGTTTTTTAATACAAAACTCTGGTTAGTGAGCTTATTCATCGATTACCGAAAGCAAGAATCATATCTGGAAGAGAAAACATGTCACCTTTTATCCTTTATGTCGAAGTCATTCGAGAGAGAGAGAGATCTCTGTTCAGTGCTTTGATACAAAGGATGAGATGATAATCTGTACCTTTGCTCAATTTTTGCTCAACAGAAGTATTTCACATTTTCACATTAATTTGTGGTGATATTTCTGTTTTGGGATGAAGCGAATGTGTGTCGAATTCCGTTGATTGTAGGTTAATCAGAAAAACAATGGAGAGAAACGTTAACCACTTAGTCGACAATTCTGCTATCCGAAAACATAAATTCGAACAAAAAACAAAACGCAAATGGACACTGCTGGGGAACCAACTTCAATCATGAAACATCCATGCAACAAAGTCAATAACGAATAAAAAGAATGGGCTATGAGTCTATAACTTCACAAGCATCTCAATATTGCATCAATTAAGTAATTCTCTCTAATGTCCTGATCAGAAAAAAAAACTCTTCAGCATAATATGGTATCTACTCCCCATTCAACCAACCAAACAGCAGTTTAAAAATTACTCTATATGCGAAAGTTAGAGAGCAATCGTTTGCTTGAATTATGAAGTCTCAAAAAGAAAATATATCAGTTATGCCTATGAACGTTTTTGTTCAGTTTTTATTGGGTCGTCGCGAAACAATGTCAAACCGATAAAGATTTATTACACGATTTAATTAGCTGAAGAACACTGGACACTTCAATCGAAATTGGTAGAAGTCTTAGATAAATTCAACATAAATAGCTAGGCATACGTAAAGTTATTGATACTTGCATTACATTTATAGTTAGCACCGAAGTGCCAAGTCCTTCCTGACGTGCCGAACGAAAACAGGTTTCAGCTAATACTGGCCGATTCAGATGGTCATTTAGGGATTAAACTTGTTCGTGCAAGGACACATAACCACATTGAAAGTAGCAAAAACTTTTCGTCTGCCTAGCGGTTTATGTTGAGCTGCAGCTGGAATAACAATTAAACATTAACTGTTATGCTCTGACGAGTCTAAGATGGAACGTAAAGATAATGAAATTGGTTATATACCCTAGCGTAAACAAGGTTAATCCCTAGATGATATTATTTATTGTACCGCTACCATGTTGTAAATCATTCAAATGCAAAACGGTACTTTACATACTAGCAAGCTACAAGTACACCCAAATCTCCGTTTACGAACACTTTTTATACGCTACCTCTTTTTACGTACCTCTTTTTACGAACCAAATCCCAAATAACGTAAACTTTTTTTACGAACCTACTTCGTAAAAAGAGGTTTTGTCATTCATCGAAAGCGATTTCCATGGAAACTACTACAATATGAGTATTTTTGGAACGGGTTTAAAGAGTAGATTCCGGAAAATGATGTTTGAGGTAGTTTTGAAATTCAAGATGGCGACTTCCGGTTTATTGATATTCCTCGAAAATCCTTACAATATGGGTATTTTCGGAACGTGGTTAATGAGTAGATATCGAAAAACGATATTTGAGGTGGTTCTTAAATCCAAGATGGCGACTTCCGGTTGATTGATATTCCTTGAAAACTCTTGCAATATTGATATTTTCTGAACGGAATTGATGAGTAGATGTCGGAAAATGATGTTTGAAGTGGTTCTGAAATCCAAGATGGCGACTTCCGGTTTGTTGATATTCCTTGAAAACCCTTACAATATGGGTATTTTCGAAACGGGGTTAATGAGTAGATGTCGGAAAATGATGTTTGAGGTGGTTCTTAAATCCAAGATGGCGACTTCCGGTTGATTGATATTCCTTGAAAACCCTTGCAATATGGGTATTTTCGGAACGGAATTGATGAGTAGATGTCAGAAGACGATGTTTGAGGTAGTTTTGAAATTCAAGATGGCGACTTCCGGTTTGTTGATATTCCTTAAAAACCCTTACAATATGGGTATTTTTAGAACGGGGTTAATGAGTAGATGTCGGAAAATGATGTTTGAGGTGGTTCTTAAATAAAAGATGTCGACTTCCGGTTTATCGATATTCCTTAAAAACCCTTGCAATATGGGTATTTTCGGAACGGAATTGATGAGTAGATGTCAGAAAACGATGTTTGAGGTAGTTTTGAAATTCAAGATGGCGACTTCCGGTTTGTTGATATTCCTCGAAAATCCTTACAATATGGGTATTTTCGGAACGTGGTTAATGAGTAGATATCGAAAAACGATATTTGAGGTGGTTCTTAAATCCAAGATGGCGACTTCCGGTTGATTGATATTCCTTGAAAACCCTTGCAATATTGATATTTTCTGAACGGAATTGATGAGTAGATGTCGGAAAATGATGTTTGAAGTGGTTCTGAAATCCAAGATGGCAACTTCCGGTTTGTTGATATTCCTTGAAAACCCTTGCAATATGGGTATTTTCGGAACGGAATTGATGAGTAGATGTCAGAAGACGATGTTTGAGGTAGTTTTGAAATTCAAGATGGCGACTTCCGGTTTGTTGATATTCCTTAAAAACCCTTACAATATGGGTATTTTTAGAACGGGGTTAATGAGTAGATGTCGGAAAATGATGTTTGAGGTGGTTCTTAAATAAAAGATGTCGACTTCCGGTTTATCGATATTCCTTAAAAACCCTTGCAATATGGGTATTTTCGGAACGGAATTGATGAGTAGATGTCAGAAAACGATGTTTGAGGTAGTTTTGAAATTCAAGATGGCGACTTCCGGTTTGTTGATATTACTCGAAAATCCTTACAATATGGGTATTTTCGGAACGTGGTTAATGAGTAGATATCGAAAAACGATATTTGAGGTGGTTCTTAAATCCAAGATGGCGACTTCCGGTTGATTGATATTCCTTGAAAACCCTTGCAATATTGATATTTTCTGAACGGAATTGATGAGTAGATGTCGGAAAATGATGTTTGAAGTGGTTCTGAAATCCAAGATGGCAACTTCCGGTTTGTTGATATTCCTTGAAAACCCTTACAATATGGGTATTTTCGGAACGGGGTTAATGAGTAGATGTCGGAAAATGATGTTTGAGGTGGTTCTTAAATCCAACATGGCGACTTCCGGTTGATTGATATTCCTTGAAAACACTTGCAATATGGGTATTTTCGGAACGGAATTGATGAGTAGATGTCAGAAAACTATGTTTGAGGTTGTTTTGAAATTCAAGATGGCGACTTCCGGTTTGTTGATATACCTTAAAAACCCTTACAATATGGGTATTTTCGGAACGGGGTTAATGAGTAGATGTCGGAAAATGATGTTTGAGGTGGTTCTTGATTAAAAGATGTCGACTTCCGGTTTATCGATATTCCTTGAAAACCCTTGCAATATGGGTATTTTCGGAACGGAATTGATGAGTAGATGTCAGAAAACGATGTTTGAGGTAGTTTTGAAATTCAAGATGGCGACTTTCGGTTTGTTGATATTCCTCGAAAATCCTTACAATATGGGTATTTCCGGAACGTGGTTAATGAGTAGATATCGAAAAACGATATTTGAGGTGGTTCTTAAATCCAAGATGGCGACTTCCGGTTGATTGATATTCCTTGAAAATCCATGCAATATGGGTATTTTCGGAACGGGGTTAATGAGTAGATGTCGGAAAATGATGTTTGAAGTGGTTCTGAAATCCAAGATGGCGACTTCCGGTTTGTTGATATTCCTTGAAAACCCTTACAATATGGGTATTTTCGGAACGGGGTTAATGAGTAGATGTCGGAAAATGATGTTTGAGGTGGTTCTTAAATAAAAGATGTCGACTTCCGGTTTATCGATATTCCTTGAAAACCCTTACAATATGGGTATTTTCGGAACGTGGTTAATGAGTAGATATCGAAAAACGATATTTGAGGTGGTTCTTAAATCCAAGATGGCGACTTCCGGTTGATTGATATTCCTTGAAAACCCATACAATATGGGTATTTTTGGAACGGGTTTAAAGAGTAGATTCCGGAAAATGATGTTTGAGGTATTTTGGAAATCCAAGATGGCGACTTCCGGTTGATTGATATTTCTTAAAAACCCTTACAATATGGGTATTTTCGGAACAGGGTTAATGAGTAGATGTCGAAAAATGATGTTTGAGGTGGTTCTTAAATAAAAGATGTCGACTTCCGGTTTATCGATATTCCTTGAAAACCCTTGCAATATGGGTATTTTCGGAACGGAATTGATGAATAGATGTCAGAAAACGATGTTTGAGGTAGTTTTGAAATTCAAGATGGCGACTTCCGGTTTGTTGATATTCCTCGAAAATCCTTACAATATGGGTATTTTCGGAACGTGGTTAATGAGTAGATATCGAAAAACGATATTTGAGGTGGTTCTTAAATCCAAGATGGCGACTTCCGGTTGATTGATATTCCTTGAAAACCCATACAATATGGGTATTTTCGGAACGGGGTTAATGAGTAGATGTCGGAAAATGATGTTTGAAGTGGTTCTGAAATCCAAGATGGCGACTTCCGGTTTGTTGATATTCCTTGAAAACCCTTACAATATGGGTATTTTCGGAACGGGGTTAATGAGTAGATGTCGGAAAATGATGTTTGAGGTGGTTCTTAAATAAAAGATGTCGACTTCCGGTTTATCGATATTCCTTGAAAACCCTTGCAATATGGGTATTTTCGGAACGGAATTGATGAGTAGATGTCAGAAAACGATGTTTGAGGTAGTTTTGAAATTCAAGATGGCGACTTCCGGTTTGTTGATATTTCTCGAAAACCCTTACAATATGGGTATTTTCGGAACGGGGTTAATGAGTAGATGTCGGAAAACGATATTTAAGGTAGTCCTTAAATCCAAGATGGCGACTTCCGGTTGATTGATATTCCTTGAAAACCCTTGCAATATTGTTATTTTCTGAACGGAATTGATGAGTAGATGTCGGAAAATGATGTTTGAAGTGGTTCTGAAATCCAAGATGGCGACTTCCGGTTTGTTGATATTCCTTGAAAACCCATACAATATGGGTATTTTCGGAACGGGGTTAATGAGTAGATGTCGGAAAATGATGTTTGAGGTGGTTCTTAAATAAAAGATGTCGACTTCCGGTTTATCGATATTTCTTGAAAACCCTTGCAATATGGGTATTTTCGGAACGGAATTGATGAGTAGATGTCGGAAAATGATGTTTGAAGTGGTTCTGAAATCCAAGACTTCCAGTTTGTTGATATTCCTTGAGAACCCATACAATATGGGTATTTTCGGAACGGAATTGATGAGTAGATGTCAGCAAACGATGTTTGAGGTAATTTTGAAATTCAAGGTAGCGACTTCCGGTTTGTTGATATTCCTCGAAAATCCTTACAATATGGGTATTTTCGGAACGTGGTTAATGAGTAGATATCGAAAAACGATATTTGAGGTGGTTCTTAAATCCAAGATGGCGACTTCCGGTTGATTGATATTCATTGAAAACCCATACAATATGGGTATTTTCGGAACGGGGTTAATGAGTAGATGTCGGAAAATGATGTTTGAAGTGGTTCTGAAATCCAAGATGGCGACTTCCGGTTTGTTGATATTCCTTGAAAACCCTTACAATATGGGTATTTTCGGAACGGGGTTAATGAGTAGATGTCGGAAAATGATGTTTGAGGTGGTTCTTAAATAAAAGATGTCGACTTCCGGTTTATCGATATTCCTTGAAAACCCTTGCAATATGGGTATTTTCGGAACGGAATTGATGAGTAGATGTCAGAAAACGAGTTTTGAGGTAGTTTTGAAATTCAATATGGCGACTTCCGATTTGTTGATATTTCTTGAAAACCCTTACAATATGGATATTTTCGGAACGGTATAGTGTTTTAAAGGAATACCAAGTTAAAGGAAAGTAGCATAAACTTTCAAAAGATACTAATAAACCAGAAGTCACTGTTTCGCATTTCAAAACCACCTTAAATATAATTTTCCGACGTCTATTTTTAAATCTCTTTCCGAAAGTACCCATATTGTAAGGGGTTTCAGGAATATCAAGAAACCGGAAGTCACCTTATTGGATGTCAGAACCACCTCAAAAATCTTTTTCTGATATCTCCTCATCAATCCCGTTCCGAAAATATCCATATAGTAAGGGTTTTCAAGGAATATCAACAAACCAAAAGTAGCCATCTTGAATTTCAAAACTACCTCAAACATCGTTTTCTGACATCTACTCATCAATCCCGTTCCGAAAATACCCATATTGTTAGGAGTTTTAGGCAATCTCAATAAACTGGAAGCCGCCATCTTGGATTTTTAAACGAGCCCAAACATCATTTTCTTGCACTTACTCTTCACATCCGTTCTGAAAATAAACATATGATGCGCGGTTTCCACAATAATCACACAAAACTTTTTTTACGAAGTAAATTCCAAATAACGTAAACATTTTTTACGAACCAAATCCCAAATAACGTAAACCTTTTTTGTTTCAGTGATTACCGACAAGGGGCATTTTTGAGGCCTGCAAACGGGTGGTAGTCGCTGGGGACCATTTCCGGTGAATATGGTGTGACAACAGCAAATCAAAAACCCAGTTCATACAATTTGAAAAATATTTCATAAATTTTGTTGGAAACCCCATCATATTCTAGGCATTACCAACGGATGTCGGTAAATTTATTATAAATTTAAATAAATATTAACTCTGTTCGAAAATAACCAAGGAAGTTGGTCGAAGCCGTACGCAGAGACATTTACATGCAATTCTCAAGAGTAAAAAATGTTCTGCATATGTCTACTATTTTATTCTTTTATTCATGAATTAGAGTTTACTTATTCTACAAAGATAAATACATAATACATCATCTGGCTTCATTAAGCAGAATTTTGCAAATTTAACCCGCCTGCGAATTTGCAATTTAATAGTTTGCGAAGAATTTTGCAATTTAATAGTCTGCGTTTTTTTCATTTTTAATCTTTAAGAGAAGCAAAAAGAGTGTAAGTTACTCATGGTTGGTAATCCACTCCAGTCGTGCACTTGTAAGATACTCTGATGCTAAAGCAGAGAAAGGATGTAATCCGTTTTAAAGCAAATTCGCTGAATATGTAAGATTGTCAGTAAATACTTTAGAGTTTCAACTATACTGTTTATAGTTGTGAATTCCAAAATGGCTCCAATTGGGAACTGATGTAAGATTGTTATCAGGATCACGGCAGGGTGAAGCATATCATAGCCGAACGAAAACGGCGTTGCACAATGCTCAAGGTTTGTCAAGAAGAACGCATAACTATAAACAATAACATTGGGAGATTGCATGTGATCCGATGTGGTTGTCAAAAAAGCATCCCTTCTGAATAGTAGTGCATCTAAAACATGTGAGATAGAATTCGGCCACATCGCAAAACTTCGGGTTGATTCTCCTCACATCTGTCTTTTCAGTTTTTTCAAAAAGTTTGCCAAGGATCAGCGGTGTAAACATGCAATAAAAGTCACTCCGAAAAGTGGCGGCAAATTGTACCGAATCCCTGCGTAGAGAAACCACTCCGGCTCAATACCCACACCGGGCGGAAGATTACGAGTATTTACAAAGAATGAACTCGAAAGCACAATAAACCACAGTGTGCATAAATGTGCATCTACTCCACGCATAAATGCATTTTATTTTCCCATCAGCTTCCCACTCATAAGTGGGATTGGAAGAATAACGCACGGTTGGCCGGCTCTACAAAATTGAATGCGTTGATGTAATTTGCAAATTTTCTTTATAACAAAACGCAATCCTAACATTGCCGAACCGGCCGCAAACAAGCCCGTTTGAACCTTTGGCTGTACTGTTGAAAAGAAACAATCAAACGATTAGGTTAAAAGAAAAACCGATCCTGGCAGTACCACATACAATGTATGAGGTTAGTGTCGAAGAAGGGGCACCGGCTGCCAATGGTTGGCTGCGACATGCAGGAATTTATGCGTTCCTAAAGAAGCAAACGCTCTGACGAATCGTGCCCGAGCCCAAAATCGGGAGGATTAAATTTAGGCTTCACCTCTTCAGTTTCACACTGCGCTCCTTCGCTCGATCGCTGAACTGATCGGTAGGTGCGTTGGCGATTTACACCACCGGTCGCAAATGTTGTGATGCAGATCTTTTCGTCATTTAGGTTTATTTAAATATCACAAAAATCCTCGTTGAATGAAATTTTTGTTATTATTTATTTTTCAAAGCAGAGCCTTGGTATTAAATTTCGTTTGAGGAATTTGACCTTCTGTTTCAATAGACTTCGCAGGTCGTACGATTCTACTGAACACTACGAAGCCTTACAGGTCGGGGTTCGAACATAAGACAATTGGTTTGTATGACCAGTGCACTATGCATTCAACTGCCCATTCGGGCTTTATTTATTCTTGGAACGGTTTACAAAATAGTTGAAAATCTTTATCTCTCTAATTGTAACCTAATCTCTCTGGGTCAACCTAATTTCTCCTCATTAAACAAAATGTCGAATAAATTCAACAGTCTTATTATAACAATAAAGTTCGGACTGCTAATGCCACCTCGTGGATCAACATAATTGAACAAACAAACAATTGAATAGCACTGTTTTTTCATCAATTTGCAATATTACGGTTTTGATATTTCAAACGATCAAAGATCGGTTTTTGCTCCTTCAGCCGGTTACTTCAGAGTAATTAAGGCAGAACAGATAATAGTATTTTCTGGAGCAGGAAATTGAATACAAAGTTCCTCTACAGTTCTTTAATTTCGATATTCTTTTAAAGCCAAATTAAGCGGTAGTTAAAAATGCAGTCTTATTCTTTGACAAATCAATGCATTCGAAAGTAGTGGATGGGTTCTAGAACAGAACTTGAATTCTGGACATGGAATACGGGAAAACTGAAATCTGAATCTTCAAAACCTGAATTCAGTAATCTAAGTGGATCTAAGTTCCGAACAAGAATTTTGTAAAAGAACTTCGGACCGGGCTTTTGGAATTGAATTCTAAGCCGGAGTTCTGGAACTAAAGATCGGATCTCAATGTTGGTCGTTAACCTGAGCTTTAGTTTAAGAATCTAAATCCAGAGCTCAGTTTCATAATCCAGGTTCACAATTCAGTACCAGGTCCAGACCTCTGAAACAGAGTTCTGAACTTGAACTCTACGGCTGAAATCTAGACCCATGGAATCTTGAAATGAATTCTAAACCTGAATTTTCAGAACTGGAATTCCATAACTAATTCTGTAATTAGTTACTGGGCCGAGATTCCTATCTGATTTAGATTCTTGATTCCTAAAATCCTGTCCAGAATTCAACTTCAAAATCAAATCCAGGTTCAGAATTCTGTTTTAGTTCTAAATCTTAGACCTAAAGATTTGGAACTTGATTATGGAACTTTATTCTGGATCTGGATTCTAGAATGTGATCCAGCTGCTAGATTCTACAGCTGAATTCTGAAACTAAATGCAAGTGATCTGGATTCTGAACCAAGATTTATGAGCTGGAACTGGAAATGAGTTCTGGAACTGAACTCGGGAACAGAGGATCCGGACTCTGAACTTGGATTCTTAAACGGAATTCTGGAATCTAATCTGGGAACTGGAACTGAACATAAGACTTGAATTTTGAAACTGAGTTCTAGGTCTGAATTTCGGATCTGGATTCTGATTCTGGACATTGATTCGGGAGTAGAAACTGGAAATGAAATCTGAAACTGAAATCGGCAACTGAAATCGGCAACTGAAATCGGCAACTGAATTCTGCAACTGGATTCTGAACTTCAATTCTGGGCTGGAATTTTAGAATTTAATTCTGAAATTGAATTCGAAAACTAAAACTGAATATTGAGCTTTGGATTATGAATCTTAATTCTGGATTCTGAACCTGGATTCTTTAGCTGAAATAGAAAAAAATTCAGGAACGGAATATTTTTGGATCTGGGTTCTGAATCTAGATTCTGGAGCTGTAATTGAAAAAAAGTTCTTAAACTGAACTCAGGAACAGAATTCTGGAACTGGATTCTGGGCTGAAATTCTAGAACTAAAATCCAGACTAGAATTCTGAAATAGAATCCCCGGAGCTGGAATTGAATATTGGACTTGGATTTTGGAACTGAATACTGGATTTGGATTCTGAATCATACATCTGGATCTGAATTTTTGATCTGGATTCTGGCATTAGATTCTGGAACTGGAATTGAATTCTGAAATTTAATTCTTGAACTGGAATCTGGAATGGAATGAAGAAAATAAATTCAGGAATAGGAACAGAATATTGGACTTGTATTAAGGTTCAAAAGTCTGGATTCTGGTCCTGTTTTTTTAAGCTGGAGCTGCGAATCAATTCTGAAACTGAATTCGACAACTGAATTCTCGATCTGAAGCTGAATTCCTGGATTTATATTATGCATCTGAACCTGGATTCTGGAGTTGCAATAGAAATTAATTCGGGAACGGAATTCTGCGACTAACTAATGGATTTTGGTATAGGAACTAAATTCTGAACCTGGATTCTGGAGCTGTAACTGGAACTAAGTTCTAAAACTGAACTCAGGGAAAGAATTCCGGAACTGGATTCAGGACTGAAATCTGGCCTGGAATTCTATAATTTAACTCGGGAACTGGAATTGAATATTTAACTTGGATTTTGGAACTGAATTCTTGATATAGATTCTGGACTTTGATTCGGGAACTAGAAATGAGTTCTGAAATTGAGTTCTGAAACAGGAGCAGAATCTGCGATCTGATCCATAATTTTGAAACTGGAGCTGGAAATCAATTCTGGAACTGATTAATTCGACAACTGAATTCTGGACCTTAAACTGAATTCTAGTTTCTTTATCCTTCACTAAATTATAGAGCTGAATTAAGAAAGTGAAACTGTATTTTATGTAAATGCATTTTACCCTGGTTTGATTCTGGAACTGGAACTGAATTCTTAATCTGTATCTGATTTCTGGATTAAAATTCTGGAGCTCAAATTCTGGGTCTGGAACCAGAACTAAATTCCGAAACTGAATTCTCTAACTGAACTTTGAAACTGAAACTGAAATTCTGTACGAATGGAATATTGCGTCATTTGACAGGTTAAGTAGTTTTTAATTGTATCGTTTGTAGAATTATGTCACCTGTATTAATTTTTTTGTGTGCATTCCAGAAATCATTCGCTCAAAAGATGGCAAAATCAGAATCGACCTTCTCTAACTTGGATAAAACTTTGTATGCGTCGTTAGGATGACAAGCCACTAATTTCGCGTGTATACTTTGACTCAAGGCTAGAAGCGGACTGCAAAACTGTGTTTAAGGAGAAGCTGTAGGAAATCAATCGGGCGCTCCAAAAAACATACACTAACAATGGAAAGTTGCACGATAATTCAAAAGTTGGAAAATTTACAGGAAAAACGAATATTTAAAGTACGCTTAGTTGATATTCTGCATAATATATATATTTCAATCTAGACAAGAAAACCATCATTGACATTAATTTAATAAGTGCCTTTTTAGAAATGATCAAGTTTCAGCTAAAACAATTCAAAGGCATTTGGACGACTTTCAATTTGTGGTCAAAAATAGTGATTTGAATCCCAGAGTTTGATTGTAGCCATTTTCGTAATATTCAGACATGTAATTCAAAGTACTCCAGTGATTTTTGGAGCAAATTAAAATTGAAATGATTGCGGAAAATATGCGCTGGTTTTGAGTTTAAATTCCTCAGTTAAATATACAATTGTTAAAAAATATTACCTGCACTTTTTTTGCAGTGCACATTTCTGAAGTGCCCGATCGATTTTCTGAACCTGCTTAGACACAGTTCATGTATTGCAAAAAATTTCCAGTCTCTACATTTATGCAAAATAAATGATTTATCATACTGAAATCTTGCATAAATTTTCGTTAAGATTGCAGTATGTTCAGTTTGTTTGGTTTGCTACTCATTTCAAACATTTTAGAAAACGTGAATTTTGAGTTATTTAGTGTTATCTTGTACTACTCAAAATTATGTCAAAAGTAACTCAGTCGGTGTTGAACAGTCGTTCGATTTTTTTAAAAATCAAAAAACCGTTACAAATGCCACGCCTAATTCTTCTAAGGCACTTCGAATTTAAAACAAAAAACAGGTACGCCTTCCAATTCGTCTTCTAACGAAAACAATTTATTGACAGGTAGATCGACCTCGTCATCATCTTCTTCTAATGTCACTTATGCTAGTATAACAGGTAGAAATCTACCACTTAATTCTTCTAAATTAAATAATCAAAACACAGGACCGCCTTGCAGTTCATCTTCTAATGAAAACAAATTATTAATAGGTATATCGGCCATATCATCTTCTTCTAATGGCAGTCTACCTACAAATATTCCTTCAATGCCATTCGCTTCTTTAATTGAAGTTGATTTAGGCGATATAACTGAAAATAAAATGATCTACCTACAAGATCAACTTTTTCAAATGATCATCCAAATGAATTCGACTTCATCACTCTTTGAAGCATTTCAAATCGGATGGCAATTTGCAAATAATATTATAATGAATTTAAAATTTAACAGTGATGGTAAATAATTATCCGAATATTTTTAATTGGATATTTTAAATTGGAATGCTCGATCTTTGAAATCGAGTGAAGATGAATTTTATAATTTTCTCAAAGTTCACAAAATTCATATTGTCATTGTGACAGAAACTTTTCTTAAACCAAATGTCAAATTGAAAAGTAATTCACATTATGTGGTTCATCGATTTGACAGGTTTACTGGAATGAGTGGTGGAGTTGCCATTTTTTGTCAAACGGCAAATTAAACATCGAATTTAATACTTTAAATTCAATACTAAAGTTATTGAAAGCTTGGGAATCGAAGTTGAAACCATTCATGGAATTTATTTCATCGCTGGAGCATATTTACCATTCCAATGCACCGGCGAACAATTAAATTTCTTTAAAGGCGAATTGCAAAAACTCACAAGATATCGACCGAAATTTTTCGTAATAGGGGACTTAAATGCTAATCATGTCCAGTGGAATTGTAGGCAAAGTAACAGTTA
This sequence comes from Malaya genurostris, assembly GCF_030247185.1. Classification (NCBI taxonomy): domain Eukaryota; kingdom Metazoa; phylum Arthropoda; class Insecta; order Diptera; family Culicidae; genus Malaya; species Malaya genurostris. The sequence continues at coordinate 90,300,664 of NC_080571.1, read as the reverse complement.
TGGTAAAATACTTCATAATCAACTCTCAGCTGGTTACTTCACAGTTCTTCATCCCAGTAATCCGACTTGTTTCTCGTCCGTGAAAAACCCGTCTACAATTGATCTGGTTCTAACAGATCAAAGTCACATTTGTAGTGAAACGATTACACATGCTGACTTCGACTCAGATCATCTTTCTTTAACATTCAGACTTTCCAACGAAGCTATAATAATTCCAGTTAGTTCTATATTCAACTATCATAAAGCTAATTGGTTGGATTACAGATCTCACATTGAAAATCATGTGGATCATGAAACTTTTTTAGAAAATTCTGCGGATATCGACACAGCAATAGATAATTTGAATCATTACATTATTAAAGCTAGAAATCTTTCAGTTCTCAAATTTCAAACTAAATTAAATTCTCCTATCATCGATGACAATCTTCAACTGCTCATTCGGTTGAAGAATGTTCGTCGACGACAATATCAACGTTCTCGTGATCCTGCTATGAAAAACATAGTTAAGGATTTACAAAAAGAAATTAAACATAGATTTGCTCTTTTGCGAAATGAAAGTTTCGCTAAAGAAGTTGAACAAATTGAACCATATTCTAAATTGTTCTGGAAACTTTCTAATGTTCTTAAGAAACCTCAGAAACCAATTCCTGCTTTCAAGGAAGGAAATCAAATACTTCTTACAAATAACGAAAAATCTCAAAACCTTGCTCAGCAGTTCGAGAGTGTACACAATTTTAATTTGAACGTTGTGAGTCCTATTGAAAATGAAGTCTCACTGAAATATGATCATATTTCAACCCAAGTGTTATCATTATAGATGACATTATTGAGACGAATTTTGATTAAATTAAGTCAATTATTAGGAAACTTAAAAACATGAAGGCTCCTGGTAATGATGGAATTAATAATTCTTATTAAAAATCTTCCCGTTGCCTTGAGACTCCTGGTTAAAATTGCAATCTTCAATTGAATCGATTCGCTCTCTGTATTAGTTAGTAAGTTAGTATATAAGTTCCTTTTCCCCAGTACACAATACAAGTAGGTTTAGAATTTTCCCTACACAAAAATCTCAGAATTGCGGAAGCAAATGATGTCTTCATGGTAATAACCAAATCATGTATTCAATAGGGCTGAAAAGTCACCACTTGTGGCTGAACACCCAATTTAAATCTTAATTATTTAATTTTAACTCATATTCCAATAAATAGTTATTAAAAAAAATGTCAAAAGTAACTGAACATTTTTCTCGGAGATGGCTTAGATAAAAAAATAACGTAATTATGTTATCCCACGACGATAATTTTGAAAAGGCGCCCTATAGGGAATTAAAACGTATTCACGTCAAACGAACTTTGACACATTTCGTTGTCTGCCCAACGCCTTCCTACTGTAAGCCCAATATGAGCGCTACTGATCGCAGTGAGCCTTAAGTTGCCATTCCTGCAAACCGCAGTGTATCCCACATCCGACTGGGTCTGGTTACGAGGTATTGTATCAACCCGTACACACCTTTTATTGTGTCAATTGATGGCTCCACTCCACTCGTCTTCGTCATACGATTTGTTCCAAGCCCAAATCTGAAATCCTTATTAACATTATTGATTACTTCCAGCCTCCTCCGCAAGGAAAATCAATCAAGCAGATTAAAAATCCAAATCCCACAGGCACAGGGTAAAACTGCCTGCCGTAGAGCGGCTGATGGATGGAGTTCGGAAGTGGCAGGAAGGAGACGAAAGAAAAAGAATCCATGTTGCCATTGTTGCAGGCACATCCAGATACCTCGAACAGGACCTATAGAAGCGCCGAACATCTCGGACCAGCCGGCTATCGCGAGGACCACCCATGCAAAAGGATCACGCAGGATCCTTGGCACAACGAGCGAGATTTCTGAGGTTTCGCCATTGATAGCCAGTGAAGCGGCGGAAGGATCGAAAACAATATTGGATGTCTGCAGGCAGGCCCTTGTCATGTGTTGCTATATTGCTGTTGGATAATCTGTGAAAACGATGATTTTACATGTTGCGGTGTGTATTGATGAAGATACTGCGGCTTCTCTTTCCCCGATAGATTAGAACTGGATCCGATGCGTGATGAGTCGGCTCGTCATAATGAACTTACAGTTGAGAAAGGACCACCATCGTGGTGCCATTGGAAATTCCATTAAACCCGCTATCCGATTTGATTCGCACCCGCAGATTTGGTCTAATGAAACCGTTTTGGAGGGACATGATTCAATCAATCCGTCAATTTCATTACAGTATCAGAGTCATAAAACGCAATCAATGTCACGTCTTTATGATTGTTACGTCACATTACCATACGTAAAAACATCAGTTACATCATGTATGAACTATTGTCAAATCTACAACGAAATAATGTGCATACTATCCCTTCACCAGTAGCGTGAGCTGTGTTAAATAAATAAATTGCATTTCAATATGTAATTTGGAATATCGCTTTAGCCACATTAGAAAATTTAGCGTAAATAATTCACCTCACGAGTTCTCCGGGCAAATTATTTCACTCAACTTGCGGCATCATCGGTTGCTTAGTTTCCATGTGAAGAGATCATGTGGCAGCTAATATTTAGTCCCCGGGCGAAACGGAACGTTTTGCTACCTATTTTGTTAGAGTTCAAGACCGCACAGAATGCTTCTAGAACTTTATCTAGATTGGATTCTAGAACTTTATCTCACTTACTTGCGCTTTTTTTAAAGAACTAAAGTAAATTCACAAATTAACAGCGGAAAAGGTAACATAAACAGGAAGGAGTTTGTCAGAATTTTATGAATTTTTGCACTAGTCTTTAGTATAACAAACCATTCATTTTGTTGGGATAGAGAGGCCGATTCGACTTAAGACGTTTTTTTTGAAAAAGCGAAAGTAACTTCTAAACATCGTTTCCACTCGTTGTAACTTGCCGTGTTCAGAAAAAAGAGTTCTAGATTCTAATAAGTATTCTAAAAATGTACACTGGATATTTAATATTTGAATGCTTTCACGAGAATTAGATAATAAGTCAACAAAATTAGATTGAAATAAACGCATATCTATTGATTTTCTTCGAAGCCATTTTTCAAATATTTGAACATGTAATTAAACTAACTCAACTGTTGATTAAACGGTACAATTTATCTTTAAATTCTAGTATCTCGATAACTATTAATTATACAAAAATATTGCCAAGGATTAAATTAGAAGAAATCTAGGATCCTAGAACAATATATTGAAATAAAGGTTCGAAGATTTTTCAGTAATTAGAAAATAAACCTAAAAATTACACTTAAAAATAAATCCAAAAAACTTTTTGCTGCTTTTTTTCATGATATAAAAAGCAACATTGAGTAATAATTTTATGAATTCTTTTCTAGAATCAAATAAGATACAACTAAAGCCATGAAGCATTTGTACTATTGTGGGTAAAAAGTTGTAAGACTTTTGAATTAGATTTCGCGCGTAAACCTTATTCGACGAAATATTTTTTTCTAGGTTGGTATAACTGTCAGTGACATCTGTGCCAAGTGTCACATCAAAATACTCAATAGTGTTTAGTATAAGTCTGTCTGTCTGAAGTATTAAAAGTGCAATCGACGATTTTTACAATAAGTGAAATTATTCAACAAAGAAGTTACATTAAAATTTGTGTGCGGAATCAAATTTCTTGCGCCGAAACGTTCGGAATATTGCAAAAGGCGTTCGGTGATAATTATATGTCGCGAGCAAATGTTTTTGATTGGTACAAGTAGTTCAAAGAGAGTCAAGAACGTGTTGACGACGAACCACGTTCAGGACGGCCATCAACATCAACTGATGATGAACACGTCAATAAAATCAAGAAATTGGTGTTCAAGAATCGACGTTCAAGAGCCAGAGATCTTACTGGGATCGTTGGAATATCGAAAGGATCAGCAACAACCATTTTGAATTGTCATTATGGGCCGACGACAAAAAATCAACCAATATCGTTCCGCAACCACCGTATTCGCTTTATTTAGCTCCGTGTGAATCCTGGCTATTCAGCACACTCAAACGACCACTTCGGGGAAGCCGTTTTGAGTAAATTGAAAATATCGAACGTGAATACGCGCATTGAAGGTTAATCCGGAGATTAACTTTAACAACTGTTTCGAGGATTGGAAAAAAAAAGTTGACACAAGTGTTTTGGGCCAGGGGAGATTTATTTGAAAGAGGACGAAATAGATTTGGAATATGTAAAGAATTTTGAAATTATGAACAAAACCGAAACTCGTTTCGCCGAATGCCATTTTGACGAAGGTCGTTTCACCAAATGCCATTTCGACGAAAATCGTTTCGCAGAATGGGTCATTTCACCGAAAGTCGTTTTACCGAAAAGGTCATTGCACCGAAAGTGTTATTTCACCGAAAGAGCCATTTTGATTAAATTGGCCATCTTAAACAACATGCACAACATTGTCCCTCATATTACTCAATTGACAATACTCTTGGTTTATAAGTATACATTGGTAGTGTCTGTTTTACTACTGAACAAAACATGTGAACCTTAATAAATGAAAATGTTCCGTTTTTCTATGTATTGGTTTTGTACGTTACGTTTTGTGCGATAATTTGTTAAATCCATGCAGTTTAAATGGGCAGGGCTCCTATTGTGGTATTTGATTTCACCTTAATGCTCGTTCACACCAAACATTTTAGAAATTTTGATTATTAGTTTTACGTTTCGTCGTTGACTCATCAGTGCAGAGCAGTTTAAATTGAACTGCTTATTGCTAAACTCGGCAGTTTAATTTGAACCGCTAAGCAGACGTAAAGTTTCTGCTTCTTACAGAACACTTTTTGTTTTGCAACGGAGTGCAATGTCTTTTCTGACGTGCCGAACGAAAACGTGTTTTCGACTATTTCTGGCCAATTTTATTTTGAGTTATTTGTGGTTATCTCATACTACTGAAACTTTGATTATAAATTGTTAACCATATTTCCGATGATATCGAGAAAAAAATATGTTGTTACGTTAAATACAACAAGAGATATTCGCGATTAACTTCTACCCATTCTTGTACAAGGTAAATTTCGGAAAGGCGTCCCATAGTAAAGTAAGCCGTATTCACGACAAAACATCAAATATGTGTTCAAAAAGACAGAAAAACCGTTTATCAAGAAGTCTTACCATAAAGAGTACAGAAATTCCAAACGCAAAACTCGGCCAACCAGCCCCGGTCTCCTCAACACCCTTTTCGAAAATCAGTATCGAGTAAAATTGATCTCTTTGCAATACTGGAAACGTGTGTAAAGTTTCATCAAAATTGGAGTAAGTGAAATCTGATGAAAGGTCTTTCATTTCTGAAATTGCTCTATCAAGATACAAATTCACCTACTTTTTTCGTACTGTGTATAATTAGAACTCCATTAATTGAGTTCAATTAGGTAGCTTTGGGTTTTTTTTCGATGAAATCCAGATTATTGTCACAGAACCACGATTTTTCCTTCCTCAAGATAGTCGATGCAGATTATACCATGTGCACTCCAAAATACTGAAGCTATAGCCCTCCCAACTGACTTTTGTGTCTTTGGACGTTTCGGACTTGGTTCACCGACTGCCGTCAACTCAGAAGATGATCGTTTTGATTTTGGACTGAAGTAACGGATCCATGTTTCATCCATTGTCGTATATCAACACAAAAAATCTGATTTATTGTTTGTGAACATGACCAAACCCTGTTCTGAAACACCAGCACGTTGTTGTTTTTGATCAGCTGTGAGTAAAAGCGGTACCCACTTTGAGAAGAGCTTCCTCATGTTCAAATGTTCATGCATAACTGTAAACACACTGCCTATGATATCTCTACAGCCTCAGCTATATCACGCAATTTCAATTTACGATTGGATTTAATCAATTTGTGAACTTTTCCTGTTTTCTGAAGTAACCACCTCAGCTGGACGACCAGAACTTTCACCATCATCCGTGTCTGTACGAACACGTTTAAATACAGCAAACCAATAACAAATAATTTTTTTAGATGGAGTTAAGGCTGAATAACACTTTTGAAGCCATTGCTTATTTTGTAAATAAATTGTTTTTCATCCAGAAGTAATGATGAATAAACACACGTAATTGTTTTGAATCCATTACTTTGAAAATGACAAAAATAGATTCACTAATTTTGTTCCTAACTTATCAATGTCATAAAATTTCACACATACACTGAGATATTTTTTACGCGGTTTTCATGTGGTTTTTATGTGGCTTTTTGACGCGAATTTCCAAAATTACGCGGATCTTTCGTAGCAAATTCGTGGATTTCCAAAGTTATTGCGTTGGTGGATGGGCGCTCTAGTTCCCACAAAATCACTATAGATGTCGCCACTGTGCATAATAACTTGTGCATTGCAGACACTCGGCCAATCAGATCCGGTTTTCCCCAACACAGATAAAAATATTTTGTGAATTTACATCTATTTTCATGCACGTATTTGGAGCAGGTAATTAAACATAAAATTACTTTACAGTTCTGTACGTTTCAATACAATTTAATCGCAAAATAAGCGTTAATTAAAAGATACAGTTATATTTATTGAAAATTCAATGCAATTCAATTTAGTTTTGCATCGATGAAGGTTTTCAATCAAAATTTCGATTCAACCCATGTCTATTCCATGTTACTATTGATTTACATCTCGTGTAAATTTCATTATTTCTTTCTGTGTTTAAAAGTTGTTCTTCGCATCTAAAAAAAAATATACTGGCTCTAAAAAAGACATTAGTCAGACTTACGGTAAAATTTCTTATTACCTCTTTTTTATAAGTAAGTTAAAAAAGCATTGCGAAAATATTGAAAAATTTTTCTTGTTGGTTTTCTAACTATCTAAAAAACATTCGACGTTTTTTTAGTGTATAATATTTTTAGAGCGCTAAATTGATACTATTTTTGTACAAATAACAGCTTTCGAGCTTTCCATTTATCCTTTTTAGAAATTAGTCGTGAGTCGAATCGGTTTCTCTATCCGTGAAAAAATAAATAGTTCACCATTTTGAAAACGTGTACAAAGTCTCATCCAAATCGAAAATAGTCGATCGTTTTTCTGCTACTAATTTCGGGAACTGCTCAGTTTTCTCGACTGATATTAGAGCAATATGTCTAGTATTTTGGAGTTTCAGTCACTCAACCTTGAACAAATTCAACAAATATAATAAACAGCAGCATTTTACAATCGCGTATCGCGTGACGAATTTAGCGAACCAACATTCCTCGTGCACATCTGATCGGAAACCTGTAATCTGGCGTAATCACCAATAAACAATCAATTGTTCAGTTTCGAGGGCAACACTTGCATTCAATTATTTCATATCTTCAGGCCAGGATTCATCGGTTCGTGTTCTTCTTCGCCAGTTCTTTATCTTCCCCGCATTATATGGGATCGCTGATGAATTGGTCCCGGTTCAATACTTTTATTTCATCGCAATATTTTATAATTAATTTGACTTTTATGTTGTTAACGGTGGGACTCGCGGAGTGAGATACAAAATGTATCTGTGTATGAGTATCTAAAAGCCGTAAAAGCGGGCGATCTGCAGAGTCCACTACCGCTACTCAGAGGAGGTCATTGCTTGGAGCGGATTTCCGCACTGTATAATCAACGCCGAGAAGATGGATCACTAAATTTCCCGCGTGAGTGTTGTTAGGAAGCGGTGGCAGAAAATTCCAGTGTAGTCATGCCGAGCCGCGATCTACCCCGAAGCTGATTTGTGTACGTGCGAAGGTCTTAAAACAGGTAGTCCACACGGCTACAAATTGTTGTCTAATAATGAAGCGTCCATCGTGACCGGCGGCATTCGCCGTGGTAGGTTCCATGATACGACCGGCCAGTTCTAAGTTTGATTCGCAGACCCGAAAGCTACTAACCTATTCGACGGAAAAATTCGGAATGTGATTGATAACCCGCCGGCAAAACTGTCCATTTGTTCCGCTAACTTGATTACGTTTCTAAATTAGTTTTAATTCTAAATTTAGCTACTCTCCCAGAGCCGACCATCTCCTTCAATTGTGCCCAGAACCGTTGATACTCGGCTACCGAAGCAGTAATTCCTGTATGATGCCGCCAACGCTCGGCCATTTATTTTGATTTTTATTGTGGCTCCTGGCTCCATTCGCTTTGAAAAGTGCATAGTTCTTTTCCGGCATAGTCGTGACTCTAGGAGCCGTCTAAATGACCACGAACAATTTGTGGCACACTGCGCGAAGCACACTGAATGCCGTGGCCTGCTCCCAGCTGCTGCAGATTTCGCCGACGACTAATAATGCAGTTGCAGGCGATGTGGCAATCAATATTTATTCTGCCGTTTGTTTAATAAAGCAAAATTGTAGACACATTAGGCTTCCAACAGTACAGCCGATTGATTACCGTACCAATCAAAGCCGGGATATTGGAATATCGAACGTGTCACGGACTGCAACGAATTTACATAGTGTTCGTATTTCACCTCTTCCAAATCTTGTCCGGCTACACCCTCTCCAATCCACATTCGAAAAAATGTTCCCACGCTTCGGCAAACAGTGAAACAGATTTTCCAGATGTGTCCAACTGGTCACTGAATGACAACTATCTCACTATGTTTCAAGGATTGGAAGGGAGGATACCAAAAACTGCTACCCTAAATGAGAACGAAAAAAAAACAACAAACGCCTGTTATCTGATCATCGAAACACTTGTTCTGTCGAATTTTCTACTCGATGTTTGCACCAGGAAAAAGGACAACGTAAGAAAATTAGAAACCAAAATAAATGAGGGAAGATAATGGATGATTCTTTTTCGGTCTGGTCTAGTTTCGGCGAAAATGACAACAAGTAAGAAGCATGCAAAGAACATTCACTTCATCCGGCATCAAATCATTATTTTTGTAAGCACAGGCGGGTGCGAGAGTAGCTGACCATCCCCTAGGATTTAATTTGATGCGTTTAGCCGCTGCACTGATTGCTCGGGTCGAGAGAGAGAAAAAAAAAGATAAATACGAAACGTGACGGTTTCATTTTTTTGCTTCCTTGCTGCCTTACAACGGATACAATACAATTGAGCGTCACGAATCGTACGGTCGAAAAAAGGTTCCGCCGCATGCAGTTCCAAAATTCGATCACGATTTCTGCGGTTTCCGCTCTTCCGGTGCGTTGGGATTAGATTGCATCGGTGCTGTCCAGTGCCAGTGTACTAATGAGTGAAACTGGAAGGGACAATTTCATGCTGGCCGGAATGCCGAAAGCGATTCCAATGAATTATAGATGATCTGGGGACGGTGCAATTAAAAGGATATTTTGGATCATGTGTCGAGAAAGAAATTTAAGGCCACGCAGATGCGGTCGCTATATCACTTCCGGGATGTTCTGTTTTTCTAATATTGAAAAATGTTAAAAAAAACTGATGTAATGATATATCTCGATGAAAAAAAGAAAAGGTCCCAAGTGCAAATGACAGTTTCTCTTGGCTTACTTTCTCTTTCAATTATTTCGGAAAATTCCAGTATTTTCAACAAATTCTACACTACTTTCTACTATAGAAAGTTGATGTTTTTTGCTATTATCCTATGTGAAGTGTTAGATGGAAGGATTGCTGAGAAACTGTCATTTGCACTTGGGAGCTTTTCTAATGTTCGTCTTCATATAATATCTTATACAAATATTTTTTTTGCATAACTGGGAGTTCTTGCATTACAACTTGATCAGGTACTACTCATCCCAAGTAATCTCGAATGCCTTATGGTTCTAATTGATTTATAAGAGTTTTGCAATGGATTCTGCAATCACTACCAGTTTTATGTAGTAGTGCCTCTGTTGACAAGTAAATTATTGGGGAAAAATCAAAATTTCGAAAATTGCGACTGAAATTTTTCAGAATTTCATATGATGCACACATTTGGTTCAAATTTGAGGACCCCTGGTTTATAATAGGTTAACAAAAAAAGTTCGCATATTGAACATATCTTATACGAATCTCGAACAGAAGATTTTTGGGACAATATTCAGTGCGCGTAGGATGCTTGATAAGTGGATCAACAGTGGTGATGCATTCGAGATTTACTGAGCAATACCGTGGTGGTGTAGTAATATCAGCAATAAAAACAGCAAGTGCTGTTATTATTCATAGTTATAATGATAGTAAGAACATTACCAATCAAAAAGCTAGTTATGTTATTGAAAATATTACCCAATTTAACTTGAATATCTATGCAGAAATAACAGGTGCGCAGATTATCACTACACCAATTCAAACGCGCCAGGTGCAGGTACAGCGTTTGAGTGTTTCAGATGTGCTGATAATGCTGCGCTCCTGTCACTTCTATGAATCTAATTCATGCTAAATTGCATTCTATCGGGTTTATTCCTAATTGTGCAGTGCAATCTGCCAGCTGGAATTAAAACAGCATACTGTCGCTATTTGGAATTTGGAAAAAAAATTTGTTGTTCATATTGACCACCCCACGTGCATCGAGAATATTGCAGTCATTATTTCTCAGTTGCGAATTTATTCAGAGATTTTATTATTGCTGAAAATATAGTAATTAAATCTTGCCCGAATCACTTCAATGTCGAACTGAAGCGTAGTGGAATTTCAACATCGACGTATCATCGGAGACTCTTCTCCATTTCGATTATCTCTTTAGCGATATTTCCGTGGGTGAAAATTCGTCATAAAGTTCACTGACACAAAAAATCACTCGTGAACTTCAAAGTTCTAAGTTTTGTGGATGCTTGTTTCATGAATGAGAATCTCGGAAGTGATTTTTAGTCACTAACGCTGCATGTAATGTAATAGGTTTTTAAAGTTTTTATAATACCTTTTACCCAAACTAACAAATAAACTAATAATAAAACAACTTGTAATAGAATAAAACCATGCTCACTCCCTTAATATTGCTTTCAAGCATTCTCTTTAAAACATTATTGTCAGCTCAATTCTATCATAAACCTATTTTTGTGTGTGTGCGTGTATCTAATGACAGTTTCACTCAGAGCAAACTCGATGGTGGTATGCACAAGTTTTGACGCAACGAAATAGATTTATACAAAAATGAATAAATCATAAAGACTTTCGCAAAAAACACTTTAATTTCGAGGCAAATATTTATAATTCTTATTTTTATCTATACATTATATTATAAAAAATAAATGCGCATGAAGTTTTCACATTCAAGAAAAGCGACAAGCTTGTAATTTAAATCTAAGATATTCTTAGTGATTGCATTCAAAACCGACATGACACACATATATTCAAAAAAATTGCTACTAACGCTACATGACAGCTTCAAAATTTTTTTTTCGATTTTAATCATCTCGAAAACGATTTAACACAGGTTTATGCTGAGTCTTCACTTTGCTTCACGAACCTTATGAAGAATGGTGCACTTGGCAGGAATATTCTCTGTGTATCGAAAATAAGCTATCCACAAATTTTTCTTTCAAATTATGACAAAAAACGATTTTTTTTTTTCAAACTAAAAATTGATCCTTTATTGTACGAGGTTAAACTTGAGCATAATGAAAACCGGATGAAATTTAAGTTATTCCTTCACGAATTATCGAATTTTTGATCGAACGCTCTCCATCAAGTTCCGGGCTAGATTTTTTGGACGCTTGAGCCTAATTTTTTTTAACTTCTGCATGTTCCCAGCTACCTTACCAGTCTGCTTGAAGACCCTCTTCACGATTACCCATTTGATGGGTCGAAGCTGAGGATGGATTTGGTGGATTGACATTTTTCTCAACTAAATTTATACCCTTTCCCGCAAGCCAATTGAGAGTGGTTTTGGCATAGTGAGCCGACGCCAAATCCTGCCAAAACAGTGGAGGTGTACTATGCTTCTTATATAAAACCAGCAATTTCTTCTGGAGACACTCAGATCGATAGATTTCTGCATTTATTGTTCCGGTAGTATAAAAAATGGTTGACTTCAAACCACAGAAACATATTGCTTGCCATACCAGTATCTTTCGACCGAATTTCTTCACTTGAATCGACCTGTCCGCATCGCTCACATCCTCCCCAACGACGACAGTAAAGTGTTGTGGACCTGGAAGGGTTTTTGAGTCCTCCTTTACATAAGTCTCATCGTACATCAAAACGCATGCATCCGGACACTGCAAAAGACGCGTATACAATTTCCGGGCACTTGTTGCTGCTCGCTTATTCTGTTCTACACTTTGTTTCGAGATTTTCTGCTTCTTGTAGGTCTTCAGGTGATTTCGCCTCTTGATACGCTGGATCATTCCGAAACTTGTATCTGCTTTTTTGGCAAAATCATGTATTGTTCTTCATGATTAGAGATACCACTTTCTGGTCCAGTTTCGGGTTGGAAAACCGGGTTTTCTGCCTCTTCCTGGTAGCTCATCCAAAGAATAGTGTTTCCCAAACTTATTAATGATGGTTTTAACACTGGCATGATGAATTCCAAATCGCTTCGCCAATTTGCGCATAGTAATAGCCTTCTCACTTAACCATTTGTCCAGAACCTTAATTTTCACTTCCTTTTCAATACGCGACATTTTGAAAACGCAGAATTTCAACCGCACAAACCTTTAAACAAACGAAAGCTGAGAGCCAAACACAGCTGTGCTGTGATCTGAGCATAAAAAACCATCACACATACATGAATACAACACAAATGTATGTGGATAGCTTAATTTCGATACACTCCTTACAGTGGTTTTCAGTAGGCTTTCGAGGAGTTTAAATTTTTAATGCAAGATATATGATGTAGCAATGAAGGCAGCTACAAGTATTTATTAATACTAAAAATGTTACTTGGGATGACAGGTTCGAGCGGAAAACAATGAGTAATAACCAAACAATATAGTACTTTCCATACACCTATTTTATTGTACGCACAAAAAAAAATGCGAAAATTAAGCCGAAAATTTGCACTCAACTGAAAATGTTATTCATCCCTTACAAGAGCAAGATCGATTTTTTTAATATTTTGTTTCGGTATAGCTTTGCGTGAAACGCGTAAATTCGATGTTTTAGACGTTTTCGATTTTATGTTTCAAAACGAAATTGCGCATTTAAGCGTTAAATACGACATAAAACGTCGATGGGTTGTTCGAATGGTTGACGTAGGACTACTCAACTAGTGCCAAAATTATTGCCCTCATTTGGTTTGAATATTGACGCAGCAGTCCTTCGTATTCCCTTTAATTTTATTTGTGTCAGTGAATTTTCGCAATTAACTTTTTGAGAATTTTTGTTACCCTGACAGTTTAGTTTGTTGGGATTGATAATGGAAGATGCTGAACTCGTTCATCCAGTAGTTCGTGATTGAGGTTACCCTGTAATATCCTCGAATATGAAAAAAACTGCCGAATTTCGATCAAAATGTGTATCGTGCTGATCGAACGGTGCACAAAATAAATCCACAAACAGTCCAGCCATTGATGTGCATATCACTTTAGTCAAAAGGTCCCGGGACTGATTCGAAGAAATGTCATACTAACCTCATTTTCCAAGTCAAAGTCTTGGCATTACATTCTTTTTGTGGAATTTTGCTTTCTGTTTCAACAGACTTCGCAGCCGATTCATAGCGTACAGAATCATTGCATGGCTAGACTATGGATTCTACTGACACTAAGAATCCTTCCAGGTCGGGGCTCGAACATACGACAACTGGCTTGTAAGACCAGCGTCCTATGCATTGAGCCGCCAACCTCATTTTCCGAATGTACCAAATTTAAGATGACAGGTGTCAAACTTTCACGCCAATCGGACTACAAACACTAAGCCTACAGACATATAAGTGACTTTACTTTTTCATTTATGAAAACTTGTTTTAATCCACCTAGTAGTGCAATGATGCCTTTCTCATATTTAATATTGTGGTATTCTATTCAAAATGTTTCTCTTCGATTTTTGATAGAAACCAAAGGATTGTTTGTGCATTAACTAGTATAACATACAGAATGTAATAGTACTTTGCCCGCGACGGAGATTTCAATTTTTGTTGTATCCGAAAATATGCAGTAATTTTTGGCACGACCATAAGACCTCTCATTTGACTCTAAGATTGGTAATATTGGTTTTGAGTCCAGTTTAGAAATTTTTTTACGGTTTTCGTTTCGCCTGTTTAAATGATGGTGTACAATATTTTACACACTTTACCCTATAAATTCGGAACCGGAAGTAGGATCCAAATGAAATTAAGGAATCTCGTATTGATCGTGAGACCTTCCATTTGATTTCAAGTTTGTGGAAATCGGTCAAACCATCGCTGAGAAAAGTGAGTGAGATCCATTTTAGAATATATGACCACTGTTTCCGCTACTTCCGGAACTGGAGACCGGGAACTAGGATAGCCGAAATCGATTTGTTTAGTTGTCTACTTATAATGGATATCAATTTGTGTAGTTTTGAGACCAGCTTAGATTTTTTTTGCGTTTTTTATTTCGCCTGTTTAAGTGCCGGTATCAAACACCCTATAATTCCGGAACCGGAAGTCAGATCCGGATGAAATTTTGGTTTTTTATTTGGGACTACAAGAACTTTCATTTGAATTCAAGATTGTAAAAATCGATCACGCCACCTCTGAGAAAAGTAAAGAAGTAGTTTGAAACAAATTTTTTTTTCTCTAATCACCCTGTAATTCCGGAAACGGAAGTCAGATCAAACCAAAATTCAGGAACTTTGCATGGGACAATTATAGCTTTCATTTGAATCTAAGTTTGTAAGAATCGGTTCAGTCGTCTCTGAGAAAAATTAGTGCACTTATTATCATTTCTTGTATATATCACCCTGTAATTCCGGAACCGGAAGTCGGATTTGAATAAAATTCAGGAACTTTGTGTGGGGTTACAAGACCTTTCATTTGAATCTATGAAAATCGGTTCAGCCATCTCCGAGAAAAGTGAGTGCAAAAAAATGTTACATACAGACATTTTGAGTACTCGACGAACTGAGTGGAATGGTATATGCCACTCGACCATCTGGGCCTCGGTTCAAAAGTCGGTTTTTCATAGTTATTGCATAACCTTTCCATATGAGAAAGGCAAAAATGAAAAAAAAACGATTTCCGTTTATTGATAAAACCGCGCAAACCCAACAAGTTTGAGAAATGTTATCCATGTTCGGATTAAAAACAAAGATATGTGGAATTCTGATTTAAAATGTGGCCAAATGAGGAAGTCATCCCGAAAAAAATATCAAGTTTTGACAATCCTAGTTAGTTCCTGGACTTTTAACGTTTTTGTACGGCAGTATCGAACCGAACAGAGTGCAAGTCGATTCGATACTGAACCTTGTTTTATATGAACGATTTTCTTAAATGCGAACACACTCATTCAAGAGCAGAAATCTTTTAGAAACCGCGAGCTTATGTTTAAAAAACTGTCGTATCTGTTGGAGGAAATCATGACAATGGTTTGAGAAACTGATAAAATTAGAAATACTTCGTTACTAATTGAAGATTCGATCATCATTTATCGGTGTTATCGAATATCAGTTTAATATGTAGATGTTCAAAACCTGACCGCTGTCTGTACGGTCTTATTTCCTGTATTTTGAATTTGCACCTCAGTATAGAAAACAAAAATGTAATCCTACGTCAAAAGTTTTTTTATTTATGTGAAGATATGGAACGGAAAGGTGAGATGTGAAGGTTCATTTGAGCAAACAGAAATCACGTCTCACCTTTCTGTTGCATATCTTCACATCTCTCCTTTATTATTCTGAGTTACAAATATTCTAATTATGAATCATACTAATATTACCATTGTTTATCGATCGAAATTTCAGGTGGGTAATTACCCACCTTTGGAATTTTCGGATGTGTAGTACTACCCACCGTACCCACCTCTTTCAACGGCCCTGCTTATGTCGTTTTCGTTTTTAATTTAAAAGTGCAATTTAAAAACCGAAAACGCCGTTAGATTTAAATGAAAGATCTTATAACACGTCTTATAATCTTATCCGGATCCGACTTCCGGTTCTGGAACTAAAGCGTGATAAGTGGAAAATTTTCAATTTCATGAGTATTTCTTCACAAACGATGGTCAAAAACCTGTTTCAATCCACCTTGTGGTGGTATGACGCCTTTCTCATATAACTCATGTTTTCATAACTATTACTAAGGAATTCATCTAGGAAACTATTCTTTGAATATTGTATAGAAGCAAAAAAGTTTGTTTGGGCATACATTCCGACTACTATTTCCGGAACTTCCAGAGCCGGGAGCTGGAAACCGACATAACTGAAATCGATTCGTTTGGTCAGCAACTTGCCTAACTTATAAATAGATACAGTTTTGGACCAAGTTTAGAAGAATTTTGCATTATCACTCTGTATGACAATTTACAATTTCATACACACTACGCTGTATTTCCGGAACCGGAAGCCGCATCTGAATAAAATTCTACATCAATTTATGGAAACATAACACTTTTCGTTCAAATCTGAGTTTGCGAAGATCAGGTTTGGCGTTTCTAAGAAATTGGAGTGATTTCCAGTTTAGACCTAGCGAAAACTTTTCCAATACTTCCGGAACCTGGAACGATTAGCCGGTATACTTAACGCTCGTTTATTTTTTCACGAAAAACAGTACATTTTGCACGAAAACCAAAAAAGTACAGTACATCGACATTGAATAAAACAGTACATTTCGCAGTACACATCGTATCTAACAATAGTGAATAATAAACATAAGCGAATATTTATAGGATGATTAGTTTAATAATCTTAATACTTTTTTTATTATTTCCCTTTTCTAAAGTAATTTTTAGTTCAAAATTATCTAAACAAACTCACGAATTAGTCATCGAAATAAAAAATTTTCATAAAAAAATCCGTTTTTTTCCGTTTGTAAACAAAAAACTCGCGGATCTTGCACCACGATAACGCACCGTCACACAATGCCGTCGTTGTCCGTAAATGATTTGCAAAAAAAAAACGAAACGAATACCATTCAGCAACCACTGAATTCACCTGATTTGGCTCCCTGCGACTTTTTCCTGTTCGGTCGACTCGCTTTTCGCTCCGTGGATGAGATTATGTAAAAATCACAGATGGCTTTGATGGCCATACCGAAAACTGAATATAAGAAATGTTTGGGGAGTTTTTTTGAAGAGGACAATATCGATTCTTATGAATAAACTTGTTTTTCTAATTTTCTGTATACATTCCGGGAACTTTTTCAAGGTAGATATAATTTTTTGATTTGAAGATTTTTCTAGATTACGTTCGAACAACCTGGTCCAAATGCCAGATCGTGAAAAACATGAAAAATACACATTTTAAATTACTCGAGGTCACGAGCGTCTGAACATAGAAACCGGATGATCTTCAACAACGGGTAGCTTCTGAGAAAAGCATGAGAGGTGTTTTACCACGGGTCTGTGTTTAACCACATGCTCCCAAATATTCGCTGATTGTACCACATGATATCCTAACGGAAAACAATAGTTTTCGGAAACCAACGCCTTCCCCGAACTACCAGCACATGATGCCAAAAAAGCCAAAAAAAACTATACTTGGCTGTAGAGTAATGGCGCGCAAATAAATTACCCATCTGAAGAAAAAAAGAGCCTCTAACGGTAAATATTTTTTGTCTAAAACAAAAAACAACGCACTAAATCATTAGAAAATTCAACTCTCATGGTGCAGAAAAAAATTTCTTCCTTGCTGGTCTACAATGTAGAACAACATCATTGTTCCGCATTATTCAAATCTTGGCACTGCAACACAATGAGCTTGAGCCGATGTTTTTTCGGTAGTCTGAACCTGTTTTTTGTTTGTGGATATTTACAATCTAATTAATTAAAACGGAGATTTACAGTGAACCAAACCGAGATACGAAGTGAGGTTCGGTGCGTATTCGGATAGGGTTGTGTTTTTTTTTTCTTTCTCACTATCAAACATTGTTTACCGGTTAAGCAAAAAACAAATCCCTGCTGTACCCTCGTCAAAATGGCATTCCTAGGGTTGGCTGATGGAAAAGGACAGTAACGGTATTACGAATGCTAGAAAAAAATGACCGTTACTCAGGTTTTTTTTTGCATAAACGACCCGGTGAATTACGTGCGCATTATAGAATTTTGTGATGGTAAAAAATGTTTCAATGTAAAAGATACTTATGGGAAAATCTTCCGACAAAAGGCTTCTTCTCATAGAGATAGATATTATTAGGTTGATTTTACTCTTATCATATATTCATTTTCATAACATGGAAAATCTATACCGATTCCAGCATTATCATTGTAGTAAACTACGTTCTTGTTTAAAAAAAACAAAATTTCTTCTACAACACAGTTGTCATTTCCAGCGACCCCGCAGCTGCCGAGGGCCGAAGAAAAAAAAATCAGTCAGAACATTTTTTAACCATCTTGACGGGCATGGTATTTTTTTCCTTACTGTCACAAGCAAGCCGTAACCCGATACGAATCATTCTTATTCTGCCGAAAACAGCATCAAATACGTGCCATATTTTTTCAGCAGAAATCACAAAGAGAGAATTTCTCCGCCGCAAGCCCCGACACATTTTTTGAGTCGATCGTCCTAAATTTAATTCGTTCGAATTGCATGTTCTAATAAAGAGAAATGAAACTCGAAATAATGAAGTTTCTCTGCCCACTATTTTTTCTCTTGTGTTCGTGTGTCCTCCTGATCCGAAAGGTCCTTTCCTCCGTTCAGACAGTACACAGTAAGTTTGTTTTTTCATCATCATCATCATGATCCTGCGAGGTTTTTTGCGAACTGCGTCTCGTAATCCTTGATCTCGGCCTCCGACGAAGAATGGTTGTGTATTTTTGATGGAATTTGATTGAAAGGAGAAAGGTAAAAGCGTGAAAATGAAAATTACGGGTAAAACACCGCTGGTGAAAAGATTTCTTTCTTTTTTTTCGTTGGAGTCCAACGGAGACGAAAAAATAAATGCGCCGAATGGATTGGATAATAGGATAGTTGTGTTACTGAATGGTCTTTGAAAATGACCCGAAATCGGATTCGATCCTTTTTCCTCGTTTTGATGAAATTTCGCTGATGCAGGATGATAGCGGGCAAACGGGGGAAGTAAGGCGTTGATCCAACTCGGCACAGATGGACTAAGTTGATTAAGAAACTCGATAGTTGGTTTCGGTTTTGTCCAGAATCATCGAATGGGTTCTATTGTGAAAAGAATTAACTCATTCGGGGATGCTTTTATGTGGGGTGGTGGTCTGTAATTTCAGGTAGATGGAAAATCGTCTGAACATTTGCGATGTTGCACAATAATAATCCATATAGATCTTTCGCATCGTCCAAACATTAAAGAGATTGTAAAGAATTCTAGCAGAAACCCATTTCGATCAAAACCGTGACCAGCTTGCGCCTGTCAATCAGTTCTGTTTTCGTTTCTGTTTCTTTTGTCCCGAAGAAAATGAACCCTTTCGCAGTAAGGGTTTCCTACGCACACCACTCAATTCCTAGAAAAGTATTAATCGACCTCTTGAGAAGCAGCCTGATTCTGAGATGTTTCACTCAACGCTGCAGATAATTAAGGACAGCCACCGTGCATGAAAGTAGTGCAGCTTCTCGTCCATTAAGGGCGCAACGCAGCCGCTGACGGTGGTCTTGAGGGTGCAGAGAACATGGGTTTTCAAGTAAACAGGATACAAAAATAGCATCAACAAAAACCTTCGGCTCTCAAGTGCCCTAATGGAAACGAACACGAAAATATCTGGGTCACGAAGATCACGGCCAAGGTTTTGATGTGTATGCGCATATGGATAAGTGCAGTCCCGGCAACGGAATATGCGTCCAGAAGCGGGGGTCTTGTTTGGAAAACAGACTAATTAAAGACGCTTGTTTAATGTTTACGAGTAGCAGAAGGATATGCTAAAGCGAACATGTCTGCCATTGAAAACCGATTTCAAACGGGTCTTCGAATGTGACTTAAGTGAAAACAAAAATCTGATAAATCATATGAGGGTCCAGCAGATTGACAGAATAAGCAATTTGAAAATCCACCGTTCAATCAAAAGCATGTTTATTTATTTTATTGCGACAGAAAAAAAACAACAGTCCAATCGATTACTCCCCTCCTTCGGGAAGCGAAATAAATCCCATTGTTCACACGTTGAGTAAAAAATCTCGTCCAAAATCCATAAAGCCTTCGACATAAAGACCAATCAGTCTGAATTAAGTGATAAAAAAGCAGACTGTCCAAACAATTAGACCAGTATGCTTTGGGCCAGATCATGCCAAGTGATATCAATTTTCCTGCTCAATTATCTACGGGTTGTCCACTGGTTAGACTGGTCCTCCCTCCCGTTTATCCGACTCTGATTTCGTCAAGTTTATTTCGGGAAAAAAAGAGAGTAATAAAAAACTACGTACGCAATCATCAATAACACATCGCTGTGGTCGATCTGAACAACAAAATCGAGGGAAAATCTACCCTCGAATCATGCTACGGTTGCTACGCTCTGCTAACAAGTTTTGGCTTGTTATTAACTGATAGCTTAACAAAGTCATACGGTTAGCCTGCAAAGAAGTATGTTGAACGTTGATGTATAACCTTCAATAGTTTATGTCGAAGATTAATGATGGCTCGCATTGTCAGCGCCCTTCAAAACAATTTGCACAGAATTTGTTTAACCAATTTTGATATATTTTTTCGATGGACTCAAACATTTGGTCAATGCCTCAAGGGATGAAGTTAAACTTCAAACTTTTATTCAAGACTTTTATATACATTTCCAATTTGTGTCTGTTCTTAAATTTGGAGGCAAGTTGGCAGCACTGTGCTAAAAATGTTATTTCTTACATAATGCTGATTTGTGAGACAAAAAAAAAGTTCAAGTGACCGACACCGATAATTTACCGTCCAAAATTGAACAAACCGATACACTATGGTCCAAAATGGGAAATTAGCGTGACAAAAATATTTTCACTATTAAATATTAGTTTT
This sequence comes from Malaya genurostris, assembly GCF_030247185.1. NCBI lineage: Eukaryota > Metazoa > Arthropoda > Insecta > Diptera > Culicidae > Malaya > Malaya genurostris. The sequence continues at coordinate 90,279,771 of NC_080571.1, read as the reverse complement.
TTTTAGTTTATGTCTTCACAAAAGTTGTTTGTAATCAAATGGCGCTTCTTTTGATGAACAATTTTACTAGGGTGGTTCTCATTTAGATTGAAATCTGAAATCTAACTTTCATAATTGAACTCAAAAATGATTTTGTTGTACAATAAAGTTGTAGGAAATTTTATTTTCGGCAGCTTTGCTGAAAAAGCATCTCTTTAGCTTTTCATTTGATCGAGTCACATCAATTTTCCCGAGTAAAAGTAGGGTTACTCCTGAAAAATCACTTTTTTGTTCTAACTTTTTTGTGAAACGTTCTACGGAAAAGTTGACTTCAGACGAGATTGCGCATAATTTTTCTCAACCAAGCTTTATAATATGAGCTACCAGTAAAAAGTTATGATTACTTTTTCTTCAAAAACTAGTCAAGCTTTAAATATAAATATTCATTAGATGCCAGATCGATAAAAATGTATCCTATGCGGTTCCTGACAGGTCATAATATGAGTAAAAAATTAAGAGAAAATTGGAAGGGTGTTATTTTCTTAACTTCCTTATGAACAATGCTTTCTTTTTATTAACAATTACCTTGTTAACTATCGAGATATACTAAAATCCGTCGATTATCCGGAGAGTGTTAAATCAATTGATTAAAGCCGGGTATAAATAACCAATATAAAATTAAAAAAATAAATCAATTGATCTATTTTCTTTTTTACCTTTTTTTATACATATAAAAAATAGGTATAGAATTCGCTAAAACTTTAGAAAAATTTTCCGAGGCCCGGAGGGCCGAATGCCATATACCAATCGATTCAGCTCGACAAACAGAACAAATGTCCGTGTGTGTATGTGTATGTGTGTGTGTCTGTATGTGTGTTGTCAACTAAGAGGTCGAGATCTCAAAGATGGCTGGACCGATTTTGATCAAACTAGTCGCAAATAAAAGGTCTCTCCGTCACCCAGAATGCTATTAAATGGTTTTGAGATCGGATGTTTACTTTTTCAGTTATACGAAGTTTTATGTCAAATTTTTTAGTTTTTGGACAGCATCTGTCACACTTAACCTTGAAAACAGAATATGTTTCTATACTTAGATTCCACACGGTAATAGCTATCCAACAAGCCATAGATTATTAAAATCCGTCCATTTTCAACGGAGATATCGATATTTTTGTGTGAGCGACTTTTCGCCTTAATCCAGTAGTAGGAGTTTTGAGCGCTGTATGACAAAGCAATGCTTGTGACTCTTGTGAGCAACGTCAAACACGATTTTTTATACTGTTACATACATTTGTTTCTAAGTACTGAAAAGACTGTGTACAGCATGATATTTTGCCTCGGACCGATTTTAGCACGGTTCGTTTTTGGCAACATAATCGTTCGAATATGCCATATGTAAACTAGATGATGGCAGAATTTTCGAGTTGAAAGCAATTCCATAATTATATTGATTTAAACTACTTACAGCAATAAATGCTAGAAGAACATAACACCCATACACCATTCAAATCAGTTAGTCGAGATCAGTGACAAATAATTTAACTCAATTTTCTCGGAGATGACTCAACCGTTTTCTACAAACTCAGATTCATATGAAAAGTCGTATACTCCCAAACAAGGTTCCAAAATTACGTTTGGTTCCGACCTCTGGTTCCGGAGCTACAGGAGGACGTATGAAACGAAATGAAAATTGTGGACCCATTTTTCTCGTAGATGGTTGAACCGATCTAAGATTCAAATGAACTCTAAAAATCATCTAAGATTCAAAAGGAAAGTTTTAAGATTCTAAAAAAAACATCTTGTTTTTTAGTAGAATCCAACTTCCGGTTTCGGGGATACAGGGTGATTAGTATAAAAATGTCTATTTCACATAAATTAATCAGGTTTATCGGGTTGGCAGATTTGGATAGTCGATTACCAAATAAATTCATTTCAGTTTAAGCGGTATTCGTTTTTGGATTCGGAATATGCCCCCAAATATTAATTCTTACTACAATTTCTCAGAGATGTCTACAAACTCCTCAGGTGAATATAACTGATTTTGGCTACACCGATTTTAGAATTCCGGTTCCAGTATCGAATCGTTGCTCAAAGCTCAATAATTTTCTCAAAATTTCTCGATCATTTTCGCCAAATTGAACTTCAAAAACTTCAAATTCAAATTAAAGGACTTAAGGTCCCATACAAAGTTGGTGAATTTTATCCGATTCTGGAATTACAGGATGATGAGTTTTTTTACACGGTAATGAGTAATTAAAATCTCAAATTACCACTTAAAACGACGGACATTAGAATAATGTCATGAAACTAAAACACCGAAAAATATTCATGCAAAAACACATGCGGATGATAAAAAAGGTATCGTCTGACTGCTAGGTGGATTAAGCACGTTTTTTTATAATTATTAGGGAGTTTGTTTCGGGCGGGATTCGACAGATGAAAAAATATACTAACTCCGGATCAAAATCCGAACGCGAGCACATTACGGAAGCGTTTTCAGCAATGCTTATGAGAAATTGGCCATGTTTATGGGAGTAAAAGCCTTGGCATACTTTTCGCCAAAAATTACTGTTTCTGCCTTTCTCATATGGAAATGTTATACAATCACTGTGAAAAGAAAATTTTTAACCGAGACCCGGAGAGCCGAATGCCATATACCATTTGACTCAGCTCGACGAACTGAGCAAATGTCTGTGTGTGTATATGTTTATGTGACAAAATTTGCCACTTACTTTTCTCGGAGATGGCAGAACCGAATTAAAAAAAAATTGATTCAAATGAAAGGTCTTGTAGTCCTATACAAAGTTCCTGAATTTAATTTGTATCCGACTTCCGGTTCTAGAATTAAAGGATGATATGAACCAAAAATATTAAAATAATGTCACTCACTTTTTTCGGAGATGGCTGAACCGATTTTCGTCTTAGATTCTACTGAAAGGTCTTAGGATGCCATGAGAATATTTTAATTTTCATTCGAATTAAACCCCTGAATCCGGAGGTAGGGTGCTTATCGTAAAAATTTCAATTTCAAGAATATTTTTTTATAAGCTACCTTTTTATATTGGCTAGTGAATTTTTCTGGTTCGCAGACCATGAGAGTCTGTGACCAAATAAACCATTGAGATAGTCCCATAAATGATTTGATGAATTTTATTCAAGTCCGACTACTGGTACATTTTTGTAGGTCATATTAGTGTATGGTTGAATGAACCGGATGTCACTATGCTGATATCCATCTTTCGATCCCGGAAGTACCTACAATAGTAATGAAATGTGATAAAATGGAGCTCACTTCACTTTCTCACATATGTTTGAACAAATTTTCACTAACTTGATCTCAAATGCAGTATATCAATTTAGTAGTATTATGCAGCAGAAATCTTCAAAACTCTTTCCCAAATTTTTTTAAATTGTTGTTTTTCGGGGAATTTTAGCTGTAATATATAGGAGAAAATTATAATATGAGAAAGGCAGCATCACACTACTGGATGAATTAAAACAGGATTTTCTTTTACTACTGTTGATGGAACCTAGATCCATTATTACACGCCAGAGATAAGAATAAACGTTTGGTAATGGACTGAAACCAACACGATAGCGCGAAATGCCCAAGGCAGACTCAACGGAAGGGAAATATCATCTTTCATGAAACTGTCATGACATGCTTTTCGTGAACTAGCTCAAAAACTAGAAACATCAGTCCCATTGGGTTGTCCGAGTTGTTGATGTGGAACAAGGCAACCAACAATTAAAATGACTGATAATTTCAATAAAAAAGCTCAATCAGTCGTCATTACACTTATGTCGTTTTTCATTGAAAAACACTGGTGGCGTGGATTGCTCTGGTTTTGCACTTTCGAGCAGAAATGGCAATGAAACACCGTCAGAATGTTGCATTTCTGCTCGAAAGTGCAAAACCAGAGCAATCCACGCCACCAGTGTTTTACCTTTTTTTATATATATAAAAAATAGGTATAGAATTCGCTCAAACTTGAGAAAATTTTTCCGAGGCCCCGAATGACATATACCAATCGATTCAGCTCGACGAACTGAGCAAATGTCCGTATGTGTGTGTGTGTGTGTGTATGTGTGTGTCTGTATGTGTGTTGTCAACTAAGAGGTCGAAATTTCAGAGATGGCTGGACCGATTTTGATCAAACTAGTCGCAAATGAAAGGTCTCGCCGTCACCCAAAACGCTATTTAATGGTTTTGAGATCGGATGTTTACCAAGGTTGCTGATCCTATCAATGAAACATTACTCGTGAACTATTCTCTTCACCGGCGATGCTCTCCGTGCGGCGAGCAGTTTGTATATATTCCGTGTCTGCTTTATTCATTCTTTCCTTCCACTCAGAGAATTGAACCGCTTGGCAAAGCAAGCAAGCATCATATATGCACTCTGTTCGCTCGCAGTGAGTTCGTTTCGAAGCATTTAGGTAGAAAGCTATTCGGTGGTGATGATGACTCGCGTTGAGTCGAATTTTCTACTCACGGTGATTCGTTCTCTGCGACGTATGGTGGTACAACTGAATGACCGCCCAGGATAAAATTTTATTCCTGTATAAAACTTATAAGAAAGATGTCGAATCTTTTTGAATTGTCTTCACTGCACATTTCTTCGGTGTTTGCTATACTTCAATCGTGATTTGTAGCATTAGGGACAACTTTGATACCTGCCAGAATATGTTATTGATTAATCATCAAACTGTAAAGGGTTATTAATGGAAATTATACCTCATTCGAAATGCCAAATTGGTATTTTTCATTCGGTCGAATGTAGGGTTGTTTATTATGCCTGAGAAGTAATAGTCCCAAGTTTTTGTCAATTATTATTGTTTCTCATGATCGTGAAACTATTTATATACCGATTACAAAGCCATTCGACGATCGTTAACTTAATAATTATAAACATATGTGATGACACTAATAATTGCTTTTAATTTCATTCATAATAAACTAATAGTATTTGTATTGACTTCGAGACAAGTTGTGTCGAACCAAGTCAACTACCAAAAAAGTTGAGACCAACTTTGATGATAAACACTATCAGTTCGTACAAATACTAGAAGAACCATAAACACCAAATAATTCCGTCACATTCAATATACAGGGCGTTAGAGCTACAATATAATAGAAACTAAAACCGAAATAGAACTTCTATAATTTTATATAAGGCACTAATTTGGAGGCCAACATAAGATTTTACTGAATAATGATATTTCTATTATTATCAAAAACAAACAAACTCTCTACAGTTACTTGTTGGAAACTGTGCCATGGATAATCGTGCAATGAAGACCTTCCGCAGTTTCCAATAACGAAATAAATATCTAAAAATCAAGTATCATACAATCAAACACAACAAAATTATCTGTCTCGTGACATTAGTGACGTTAAATAAAGTGGAATTAAATGCATATTTTTTTTCTTTTTTTCCTATATTCTCCTACTATCTCCTGATTATGTGATAACAGAATTATATTTCATTTGGACTCTTTGTATGTGATCCTTGAAGTATTCACGTAAAATTTTTTTTGCTCAACACAGTTTTAAGGTAAATAATACAATGAGTAGTTTCAAAACTGAATGTGTGATATGAGTAACAAAAATTCTAAATCGCACTATCTGACAAATCGATAAACCACGCGGATTGTGTTATTTTTCAAATTGAAATCGTTTCCTCTGTAATATGAATATTGTAAAATGTTATGAAATTGAATTTACAATTTCTTCTAGCGGATGTTCTTTTTAAAAAAAAAGCTAAACCGATCACTTCGGGAGTCAATTGTAGAACATTTTATTTTCAATACATTTTTGACAGCAATATCAGATTGTAATCTTAATTTGATTTCAGCTCATCAATTTCTCAACTGATATCACATTACGTTATTATTTTGCTGTTTGCTTTTGGAAGAAAAACTTACGAGGCAATAGTTTTGTGAAACTCCAAAAATGATAATATTAAATGCAAAAATTTAATGAATGCATTAAAATAGGACTAAGTTAATAAGGCGATACAAAAATGCAAAAGTAAATTTCAATGGAACATCTATTCCTCCAATTTTATGTTGCGTTTTACAAAATGCTTCGACATCCTGTGGCAGTTGGCCGGAACCACAACCGTGATTCTCAATTTAAAAGTCTTAATTTCCTGATCGTAGTACAGTTATTCTAATCGATAATTTGTGTAGATGTATGGTAAAAGATGCTGAATGAGTATTTAGTTAGTAATGACTATTTCTTTGTTAGCCTTAATTGCTTCTTCTTAATTGCTTTGACTTTTGCAGAGCAAGCAGTTACATGGCGTCTCAGTAGGTTCAAACGTTGTGGAAAACCCTGCACTCCTATTACTTCTATAAATCAAATCTATGCGAAGAAGCGTTAAATTGTGTTTAATATAATAAAAACATGAGAAAATAAATCATCCCTGGAATTAAAAGATTAGACTTGCCTCTATAATCAATATTCAGAATATATTTTTGTCACTCTATTTGCATTGCATATTGATATTGCGTATTGGACTTGATCATTCATAATCATATGTGATTTTAAAAAATATCACTGTAGATATTTCAGTCCTTTTTCAAAATCATAAATAAAATAAATATCAAACCAACCCGAAAGAGAATCAAAAGTGTTGCTACAGTTATATGTGGAAAATAATTCCTTTTATTTTATTTCTTATATAAGCCATATAAACTGCAAAATTTTCACTTTACAAAAGTGATTGTCCTCAGGTGATTCAACTCCAGCTTTTTTAAAATCTATCTGCCATTACTTGCCGCAAAATTTCAACAGCACGGAGTACGAACGTGAGAATAGTATTCGGTGAAATCTGAATCAACTGTTTCATTAGTTTTATTGCAGTAGGAAGTACATTATGTGTACATTAGTATACGATTTTAAACGACGTTTTGAAGTGGACTATTAGTTTTATTTATCAGTTAAATTTTTATCCAACCCAATCGTTTCGCCATCTTCCAATAATAAGTAATGATATTACGTTTAAAGTTTTCCAAGCTAATTTGTGATGTTCAACGCACACCTTTTATCAGGACAATATCTACGAGACAATTAAACTAAGCAAATTGCTTCCATCGCATCGCTAATTTTTGTCTTCAATTTTTTTCGTACACTTGCATTCATGATTGCTGGCATTTTGACTCACAGTGAGTCAAAAATTGACTCAATGTAAGCGCTACTCGTGCCTGATGAAACCTGCTCTTGGAATGGTAGAGAATGGCTCACGGCGGAATAGCAACCAGCATGAAGAAGCAAGATCTCTTCTCTCTTGCGAGTCGCTCAGGCATTCACATATTGAGCATAGCTTTTGCCTTGTCCGGCATTACATGCTTTGCTGTCTCCGTTCTTGAATCGTTCGCAGGCGATGAACGTTAATGAGTTGCGTGAGGCGAATTTCAGCAACCCTGATGTTTACTTTTTGAGTTATGCGAAGCTTTATGTCAAAATTTTCAGTTTTTCGACAGTATCTGTCACAATTGACCTTGAAAACAGAATATATTTTCAGACTTAGATTCCGCCCGGTAATACCTATTTAACAAGCAATAGATTGTTAAAATCCATCCATTTTTAACGGAGAAATCGAAATTTTTGTGTAAACGACTTTTCCCCTTATTCCAGCAGAAGAAGTCTTGAGCTCTGTCTGGCAAAGAAATGCTTGGGAGCAACGGAAAACACGATTTTTTATACTGTGACATACAATTGTTTCTAAGTAACAAAAAGACTGTGTTCAGCATCCTTTTTCATGACAATTTGCCTTGGACCTATTTTAGCACGGTTCGTTTTTGGCAACATAATCGTTGGAATATGGTATATGTAAACCATATATCAGCATTTTCGAGTTGAAAGCAATTCCATAATTATATTGATTTAAACTACTTACAGCAATAAAAGCTGGAAGAACATAACTTCCATATACCATACGACTCAGCTCGTCGAGATCAGCAAATGCGTGTGTGACAAATATTTTCACTCAATTTTCTCGAAGATGGCTAAACCGTTTTCTACAAACTCAGATTCATATGAAAAGTAGTATACTCCCAAACAAGGTTCCTGAATTACGTTTGGATCTGACTTCTGATTGCGGAACCACAGGATGATATATGAAACGAAATTACAAAAATGCAATTCATTTTTCTCGTAGATGGCTGAACCGATCTAAAATTCAAATCAAATCTAAGAATCATCTATGATTCAAATGAGAAGTCTGAAAATCCTATAAAATTTAGTCAGATCCGATTTCTGGCTTAGGAGATACAGGGTGATTAGTATAAAAATTGTCCAATTCACATAAATTAATCAGGTTGATCGGGTTTGCTGATTTGGATAGTCGATTACGAAATAAATTTATTTCAGTTTAAGCGATATTCAGTTTTCGATTAGGAATTTACCCCCAAATTTTATTTCGCACTACAATTTCTTAAAGATGTCTACACACTACTCAGGTGAATTTAACTGATTTCGGCTACACCGATTTTAGAAGTTCGGTTCCAGTATCGAATCGTTTCTCAAAGCTTAATCATTTTTCCAAAATGGCCAAATCGAACTTCAAATACAAAAATTCAAATTAAAGAACTTATGGTCCCATCCAAAATTGGTGAAATTTATCCGATTCTGGAGTTACAGATGATGAGTTTTTAAAATGCATACCGATATAGAAGATGTAAATTGTTTGGCGTATTAATTTATGGCCATTCGAATCAATTTGGGTTATGCTAGTTCCTGAATACCGGCTCTGGAAGTACCATAAATAATGACGAAAAACTCTAAAGTGGAACTTACTTCGACATCTCATGGAATGTTCAATCGATTGTCACACGTTAAGATTGAAATTCGATACTATTTGCAGTTTCGACCTTACAGGGTAATGAGTGATTAAAATCTCAATTTGCCGTTAAAAATGACGATAATTAAAATAATGGCATGAGAACTAAAACACCGAAGAATATACATGCAAAAAACACATGCGGATTGATAAAAAAAGGTATCATCTCACTGCTAGGTGGATTAATCACGTTTTTCAATGAAAAACGGCATTAATCATTGATACATTGATACAAGAGCCACGACGAAAACATTGTAGTTTTCTTTAAAAATTCAAAAAACAACGCGCACAAAGAAAACAGACTATTCGCCATAATTTGTATTTATTGTTCATACTACTAAATTACATCAAATGCCGAATTGTAAGCAATAATATTTAGGCACTGTAAAGGTTAAGTGAACGGTATTCGGGTATTTGATCCATTTACGCCAAATTTGTGCTCAAGTTTGGCTTGCATGCAATTATTTTTAGGGTATTGGGAATACTTTACGTAGAGAGTTCGTAGAGTATTCGTTTTGAACAAATTTCATGATAAATTATGTGTTCTTGTAATCAAAATTGGATACTAATCGTAAGCATTCAAAAATTATTTTTTAATTCATTCAATTCTTAAGCTTTTTAGTAAACAAGCGAATAACATTTGATCAAAACAAGTCTGTCAGAGCAAGCAAACGTTTTTTATCGTTTCTCGTGACGTTCGCTGCCTGGCAGCATCCCTCTTCTAGCGTGTTTTGTGTGAGACTGAAGCAGTAGCAATGCTTTTACTTATGTATATTTTCAATTTGTGCTTTCACAGTATCGCTTTTGCTTTGAATTACCAATCAGAGCGATGCTTTCCATTTGATTTGTCCCTTACTCATTCAAAACTATCGTCTCCGTTAGGGAAAGCCAGTGTAGTGTCTTAGATGCTTAGCAGGCAAAATAGGACACTGCTCAATATTGATCAAAATTTCAATCATACGAACATATGTTAATATGTTAATATGTTAATATGTTAATATGTAATACGTTGAAATCGATGCTTAATAATATTTTCGATCAGCAGGAGAAATAATATTACAAATCGAAACAAAATTGACTGTGCTGTAAGTGTTCAAAACATCGCCACTTTTTTGTACGTTTACTTTCTTGATTTTCTAATTTCTACCCCTATATAGAAAACAAAGATGTGTTCCACATCAACAAAGAAAAATCTTCAGAAGCGATTGTTCCTGCGCATTATTGGAAAGAACATGAACTTAGATAAGCATCTATCCCCAATGATAACGCGATTTGGTGAATAATTTTTACAAATTGTTGAGTTCAAATCGAAGCCGAATAATTTGTTTCTAATTAGTTTTTTATCCTGGTTTATATCCATGCAGTATTGCACAATTTCCGAGCTATTTTTTCTGCTCTATTGCTTCTTAGAGCCGAAGTAGACTGTTTTTGATGCGATGATTGACTATTTTTTTAATCCAAAATGGAAGAATTGGACATGCCAGACATGTGGTTTCAAGTCTTGAAGCTTTTATTCGTAAAACACGGACCGATATGTTGGAGAGAGTGTGCCAAAATTGGACCTTGCGCATTGGCCATCCCGCTTTAGATGGCCAACATTTGCATGAAATCGAAATTCAAAAATTAAATTATATTGATCGTTCTATCGATTCCCATAAAGATTCCATTTTCAATTTTCTTCAAATTATTTACGTTTTGTCGTGAATACGACATATTTTAATATGGGGCACCTTTTTAAAATTTACCCTCTGAGTGAGTGATAAGTTTTTGATCATGAATATCTTTTATTGTATCTAACAAATCAACATAATTTTTGCTACATGCCATCGAAAATATGATCACAATTTTATGATAAAATTTTCAGTTGTATGACATAAATTCAATAATTCAAAATGAAATTTTTCTGAAGTATTTGGTATCAACGAATACCAAGAAGGAAAACACAAAGGAAAACACAACATTGAAACGTGTTTCAATAGCACGCTATTTAAAAACCTTTCTGATTAGACCCATTTCAGCACCAGCCAATCAGAACAAAACATCTGCTGCTGCATCGTTATCAAAGAAGAATATTTCACTTTTTCCAATCATTTTCTGAGCAACACTTGTCGAAGCAACGCTGTAATGAAGCGAACGCTAGTCGCAGCCAGGCACACAGCAAAACCACACCAGAAGCCTTTCAGCTGAAATCGTTTAGCTTTAAACAAGAGCGATTGCGTCAACCTGCTGCTGGTCGTTTGCATTGGAGCAAAATACAACGAAAAGTTAACAACCTTGGGGAGCATTATGAAAAATCAACCCTTCTAATGGCTTATCTAAAAAACTATTAGAATTACTTCCCGAGTAGAGTGTGAGATCAAAAAGAAAACTCAATTTAATGTTGTGCTGTTCGTATATATCGATTACTTAATTTGCTATAGTTTTGGTCGTTTTAATGGTTAAAAGATCAAAATCGAAAGCAAAAAAAATGCTGTGTGACATCGAACTGAAAACTAGTTTCTGCTCTCAGTGAAAACACATTGAAAACTTAATATGATGTAAATTTTCTCGAAAGCTCTAGGTTCTTAAATCTGAGACATTTAATGTTCGATGTTCGAACTTCGTAAACAATTATTTTTCCATACTGTTGGATATAAAGTTATGAGTATTTTCAGAACGGGTTTGGCGAGTCGATTATTTTCGCCGTCCAGGTCCCCGATTTCTGGATGCACTGAAAATAATGGTCTAAAAACTTTGGAATGAACTTCGCGACGTCATACGATTACAAATATCGAAACATTTTTTTTTAAACTGAAAGCTAAAATTTATTCAGGATCGGATACTTAACGTATCTAGAAGGAAATCGATGACGTCAAATATATTTCTCATATCAAATTCTGAAATAAGCTCATTCTACTGCAGACGATCAGCGAGATGCCACTATTCAGATTGACCTGCTTCAGACAAACTTGGTACCGATGATCGCCAATTTATCTAATGCCTCCCAGACGTGTGGTTTGACACCAATATTCTCGTGGTTAAAAAGAAGGAGCATTACTTGCGTAAAAATTGAAAAAATTTTGAAAAAATGTTGAAAAAATCTTTTCTTCGCGGTTATTGTTGCGGTCAACTGCAGGATCTCGGCAGGATGTCAAAGCATTTTTGTAAAAGGCACCAAAGAATTGAAGGAATAATTTTTCCATTGAAACTTAACTTTGTATGTTTGTGTTGCCATTTGAAATTTTTCTCAATTTCAATAGATTCACTAAGTGGTTGATTTTAATATTTTCATTTTTTGAGTTTCACAAAACTTTTGTCTTAAAACAGTAAAATGATAACATAATGTGATATTAATTGAAAACTTGATGAGTTGATATCATATTAGGATTTCAATCTGATGTTTCTATCATAATCAGATTTCAATTTGTGCTCATTTTGATGTTAGACTTTACTCGGGTTATTTGTTAAAATATGCAAATCACCCTTTATGCACTATCAATCTCCTAGTGAGCTCCAGCCCCTCGGATCCAGATATTACAAATTACTTTTTAGACAAATTATGACCACTCTACGTTCTGCGAAAACTAACAACCAAAAAAACCATGATTGTCAATTCCTTGAACAAGGTCTAACGAAACGTCGGAAAACTAAGTAATAAAAGAATTGATTTTCACACGACACGGCGACCTTTGATTTAAAACTTGCCGCTTTTCAAAACTAAAGAAGTTACAGCTAAAACAGGTATATTACAAGAAAAAATAATACAGGTATTTGCAAAACTTCAAGTGTTTGAGTCAAACAATCATTTAAATTCCACAATACGAATCTGTTAGTCAAACGCTATAGATTTGCCTAGTGACCTTTCTTCTTGAACTATTTGTTTTCTTTCATCTAACTCCGCATCACAAGCTATGATTATTTTGTAATTAGTTTGATTTATCCTTGTAATTTTTGAGTTTATGACAGGACTCCACATTCGAATTATTTTGTGCATTTATTTTTAAAAGTATTTTTTGGGAATTGAAAACAAATTTTCATTGCGTCCTGCTTATTTTTTTTTAATATTTACAATTTTCTAAAAACGTTTAATTTTAAGAAATGCTTATAATATGCTGGTATCCCATGAAAACCAAAATATTTGAATCTTTTTTAGTAAGTTCAGCTGGTTATCACTCGCAACTGCTCCGTTAAAGTTGATAATTTCTCTAATCTCCCGTTGCCGGAGCCAAAAAAAACAATCAATAATATTTGGTATGTGCAAACTCACTCTCCCTTATACGCAAATGATTGCATGATTCGTTTGTCCAGCTTTCGTATGTTGTGTCCTGCAAGTATACGGAAAACCTTAGCACCCTTAGGGGAATGCACCGGACCATCGCTTCATTTTTGCATCTATTCTTTTCCTGGTGGCTGCGTGCTAAAATATGACCCATTGCCTTCGTCCCTCTGTTGGTCATAATGCGTTGGATTACTATTGATGCTGATCGGACAGTTGGGTGACGGCCATGAAGCACGACCGAGGAATTGTGACATTTCGTTAACAGAATTTTGTTACGTTCGTTATGGATAGCTCACGCCTAATGATGCCAGGCGAAATTAGATGTGACCATTAAATGGCAAAAGAGTCTTTTTTCTATTGATTTTTCAGAACGCATGCCTGTCAGGTCAGAGGTCATTTTTTATTCTATTTGCGTGACGAGTGAGTGTGCAACTTTTGCATATCCTGTCGTTTTATTCAGCTGTTCTGTCAATATTTGACCGTTGCCGGCGGTGAATCGTAAATCGAAACTGCTTGTTGCTAGTGACGACACAATACTCTCGATGAATTCAAAGGTAGTGGCACCTTGGCACCAGGAAATAAGCTGCTACAGTTGAAAACGGAACTGGTTAAGCATCATAATTACGATTCGAATAACCAGGCACCAGGATGAAGGAATTTTTCACAATAGCTACAAAACCCACGCCGGCCTGGGTTTCATTGTCATCCACACAGAGGCGAACAGAATCGTCCTATTCATTTTGTCCTGTCACCCAAGCGGTTGAGAAATTGTATTGCAGAAAATGAGTGCACTCGACTCAATTCACGAAACTCCGAATGCCCTCATCCATCTATCTATCTCTGCCCATTACTATTATTATTATCCGATCCTTGAAATTGTGCCGCACTTCTCCGATTTCCTATACAGCCACGGAGGCCAATATACCTTGTCGAGAAGTGAATGCTTCTGAACAGGATCCTTGAAAAATGAAGGCATTCGTTATTCCACTCCCAACTATGCAACTTCCGGCAAGGCTGCACAGGCACAGATATTTTCGTTGAGTACACTTGCATTGTTCGGAATGTTGTGGGCGTTGTGATTGCATCCTAAAGTTTGATTATGATTCACTTTTTTTTGTACAGAGGATATGCTTGATGATCGATCTGCTGACTATACTGAAAACAAGAAGAAATTTTTTTTTGTTACAGCTGAACATAACCTGCCATTAATGATTTTAGTGCAACAATACGACAAACTTTCTAAATGTGGAACTTGCCTATCGTGTTAACGAACCGTCTTACACGAAACCCGAACGAAACGGTGTGCCAGCGACCCCTACGGGTTACAGCTGGTCGAAAATAGCATCACTTGATCCCGGGAAATCGTCTCAGCTTTCAAGGCTAATTAAAAAGAAACTGAAACCCTTTTCCAAAAAAGAAGATCTCCTCCGCATCTAATTTTCAGTTGGTAGGCATTTGTTTATGAATATCTCAGCCGATCATGAGCACAAGGGATAAACAGCCTGCATCTCGGTTGTAGGCATCTATACTGGCAACGTGCTGCACTGCGGAGACGCGAAACGAAGATCTTCACGTCCGCTGCCAGTAAATCATTCGGTCGTTGTCCATGCCCTGCACTGTGCCCGTGAAAGAAAGAACTCCTTTTCAGTTTACCCATGGCACGACAATCTACGCACCCATCAATGTCATAAATTTTTCCTCGTGTTTTCCACGGCGGGACGATTTGCCGTGTCCCGTTTCCCCATTCCCGTGCGCCGTCCTGCGCTTTGCGCGTCTAAACTGTGTGTGGACTCTAATAACCGTTTCGGTGCATTTGTCGCGGCGGCGTCTTCATCCAATGTCTGGCTATGCTTGCTGCCACTGCTGGCCGTCCGTATATGGGAATGGATTTTTCTTGTGACTAAAAATAGATCCTGCAATGCATCTCACGCCGATCGGCGGATGTCCAAGCGTGGAAAACCGAAAAGAAACTCCGCCGAAAAAGGGAAAAACAGTACGATCGCACTTGAGAATGATGATCCAGAACATGTGCAGCAGCCGTTGTTTTACTAAGTGTGTGTGTTTGTGTTTGTATTTAAAGTTGTTCTGATCTCGTTGGGGACCGGCAATTTTTCACCCAGAGACAACGGTTTTTCACGATGTCTGTTTGCTCGTTGTGGACCCTCTTTCGGTGTGACTGGACGCTGAAAGATAAATAGGGGAAACGTTGTGTGCTGATGCAGCCCAAGCTGTGAGACGATCTACGGACACGAAAATGCTGCGCGCCTATAGCGGATGGAATTTCGGCCACACTGAATACAATAAGACAACAGTTACTCGAAAATATATGTAACTTCTTATTGCATGCTGTACTGAATTACATTTTTATCGCCGCGAAATCTTATTATCACCTAAAAATATGAGAATTTGTTTAGTGAATTACTTAAACGATGATGATTCTTTAAATGACGATTGCAGACAACATTCACATTAATTAAAATAACATTTAACTATTTCAATTGTTAACAGCATTTAATTTCACGAATCTATCATTCGGGCTCATATCCTGCATCAGGAAAAGATCGTTCTGATTTGCCTTCATCATTAAAACAAATTCATACAGAAATACATACAGAAATTTTTCAAATAATTTTTATAATAAATGGCTCTTTTGCAATTTACACGATTTCTGATGTGAGTTTAAAAACCACTCTTTCATTAAAACAAAATTGAAAAGTTTAAAAAATGGAACAGATTGTCTGTAAGAAAACGATTTGAAATCTTATACAATAAAAAGTTTGGAACAAAAAATCACTCATTCAACAATTCACGGTAATATCGACTGTAGTTCCATAAAATGATGATTCAACTTTCAGATCTTCAATCCCTGTAATTTACTACACGACAATGTCTCCTTCGCTCAGTCGTGGCGTATGATATATTGTCAGCATCTTCATTGACATCATCGATAATTCAGAAGAGCTGAAGAACTAGCCTCTGGAGTCGTCTAATTTGCTAATCTCTTCAACACTTCATCATACTAATTACCAACAGCAGTGCTGTAAAACTTCATTCAAATTCAGTGAAATCGAATATGTGCACACACTGACGATCACTCTACTGCAGTAAACTTCACGTTCCAACACACTATCTTCGCTGTCGCAAAGAAGAGGCATCATCCCGTCCTTCATTCGTTTCTCTTTCTACCGAAGCTCAGTTTAACCACCGTCAGTTTATCTCTTGAAGTAACAAAATATCTCTCATAGAGAGCTGCCGTCAAAAGAGGTTCATGTAGATTTTCGAATTGGTTCAAGATTCCATTATTAGTAAATTTAGGTAAATCAGTCATGATAACTGAAATATCAGGTGTGCAACTTTACTTCCGCTGTTTTCCGATAGGTGGCTGTACCGGCTGAGGCTGGTCAAAATACATAGATGATAATGCCTTTAAAGTGAGTGTGTACAGTGCCTAACGAATTGTCATCGCCGTTTCAGTGATAGTTGTTCTTGTTTTCGTATTATTCACGCTCGAAAATGTCTGTTTATATGCTCAATTCTCGCCATTTGCGGGAAGTTTTACTCTTCTGTTACAATTCGAAAAAAATGCAGCTGAAGCGCATCGAATGCTCTCAGAAACTTTCGGTGATGCTGCTCTGGGTAAAAGAACTTGTCGGGAGTGGTTTCAACGATTTAAAAATGGTGATTTCGATCTCGAAGACAAACATGGTGGTGGAAGAGAAAAAACCTTCAAAGATGAACAACTAGAAGCATTACTTGATGAAGATTCGTGCCAAACCCAAGAAGAGCTTGCCGAATCGTTGGGAGTGAGTCAGCAATCCATTTCAAAACGTCTCAAGGCCCTGGGTATGATTCAGAAAGAAGGAAACTGGGTGCCGAACGAGTTGAAACCGAGGGACATCGAGCGCCGTCTATTTGTATGTGAGTAACTGCTTCAAAGACAAAATCGTAAGGGGTTTTTACATCGAATCGTAACCGGTGGTTCGATACGATAATCCTAAACGCAGAAAATCATGGGGAAAGCCCGGGCATGCTACTTCGTCGAAGGCAAAACCGAATATTCACGGCGCTAAGATGTTGATTTGTATTTTGGTGGGATCAGCTCGGTGTGATTTACTACGAGCTCTTAAAACCGGGTGAAACCATCACAGGAGATCGCTACCGAACGCAACTGATGCGCCTTAGTCGCGCGCTGAAAGAAAAGCGGCCACAACATCAAGACCGACAAAGTCATCCTTCGACACGACAATGCTCGACCTCACGTCGCAAAAGTGGTCAAAAAGTACCTGGAAACGCTGAAATGGGAAGTCTTACCCCACCCGCCGTGTTCCCCAGATGTCACCCCTTCTGACTTACACCTATTCTGTTCGAAGGCACACGGCCTGGCAGATCAACATTTTCAATCCTTCGAAGAGTTGAAAAAATGGATTGCTTCATGGATAGCGTCAAAAGAGGACTCCTTTTTTCGAGCCGGGATCCGAAAATTGCCGGAAAGATGTGAGAAAGTTGTCGCTAGCGACGGACAATACTTTGAATAATACATCTGTAAGCACTTTTTCGCAATGTAGCTTTTAACTTTGGAAAAAAACGGTGGAAGCAAAGTTGTACACCTGATATCAATTACAAAATAAACATGAATTAATTGTTTCCTCTTTCAGTTTTCATTTTTAATATTTCAAAACACATCTCAATACATTTTAAACAGTCGAAATTATCGGTTTTAAATTGCTCGTGATAATTGAAAACTCAAATGAGAACCGCCACTCTCTATTCATCATTATGTTCGGAGAGAGTTTTGTGTTATCGAGTTGATATTTATGCCTATTCATTCACACTTGCTCACTACCCACAGTGAAGACAAGGAAGACAATGAAACAGGTAGACTACTTGGCCACTACAAACTGAGCCAACAAAACTTCAAGTGACTATGTACGGTTGTTCAATTGACGATGAATCCTGTGAGCTTCGGCAACAAAATTAAAATGAATGAGAAGGGATATGCTGGCAGTCAATGGCCATAAAATTCATTTTCATCTAATAATATTCAATTGAAATGAATTTTCACCGCACTGAACCGCAGTATTATAATATACACCGATGAAATGAGTTCTAATTTTCTCTACTCAAACGATCCACTTTTTACCAACGTATTCTAGTTCTTTTTAAAACACGTATTACATTATACAAATCCATTTAAATTAATTTGCCTACCGGACAACGAGTCTTTCAAGTGTACTAATTTTAACTTGTCATCCAATGCCCAGTGGGGAAAAATGGATAAAAAACGCGACGATTTTTTGGAGGCATGATACAGTTGACCACAAAGCACTTTTTGTGTAAAATGGTCAGTAAAATCGATTCCATGCATTTAGAAGGACCACACGCAACGCTATCATGTTCATTTAACCCCAAGATCCCTTTTTCTACTGTATTGTATTCTGGCTTAACTATATAACATAAAACCGAAGAACTTGCAGAAGAGCGAATAGAGTGTTTCTGGTGTAAAAAAGTCTAACAAATCGATTGCACATAGATTCATAGACAGCAGCAAACTCGTTGTACCGTTTTACCCCATTTCTTTTCTAGTTATAATATTCAGATGAAATACGATCTACAATCCAAAATCAGACTCAAAACGATTTATCAATATTGGTTCATATTACGTACAAAACATCTGTGATCCAATTGAATATAGTAGTAGTGACAGTAGTAGCCTATTTAACCCATTTTACCCCAATTTATTTCATGAGTCGTATCGTTGGTTTAATTTTCTTTCACATTCCGAAAGAAAACTGATTGCGGTTGATGAAAATCTGTTGATATTATGAAGAAAGACCTAAAAATATGATTACAAATGGATTTAATGATCGCATGGACCTAGTTATACCGTTTTACCCCAATTTAACTAGCGAACTAGGGTAATGGGGGTTAAACTGGCTAGTACTATCATTCATATTATGTGAGTTTGGATCACCGAAGTGTTCTATGTAATATGAACCAATATTGATAGGCCATATTGGATCTGCTTCGCGATTGTAAAACTGAAGTTCTGAAACACTAGGAATTTTTTACCTGATTCTGAAATCTAAAACTCGGCTTGCACTCCGATCTGAACTTGAATCTGAGTCAATGAAATCCTGTCCAGTTTAATTTTAAAATCCAGCTTTAGTTCCGAAATTCTGTTACAGGCTCATAATCTGGAACTTCCAAGTCAAGAGATCTAGATAAATGATACGGTCGAATCAGGATCTGGATCTGGAACAGTAATATTCTAAGTCCAGGATCAAATCCAAGACCTGGGTCGGAATCTGGAACTGGAAAAGTTATATAATGAGTCCAAAAGCAAATCCGTGAATTCTAGAACGGAACTTTAATTCTCATTTAGGAACTGAATTCTGAATTTTCAAAAACCTGAATTTAGTAACTGACTTGTATTCTCAACAAGGTCCAGAATTCTGAACCTGGACTCTACAACTGAAATCTGGACTCATGGAACTCCATAACTAATGTTTAAATTAGTTACTGGACCGCAATTCCGATCTTATCAATACTTTTTGTTACTGAGATCCTGGATTGAGAAGTTGGAACTGAAAATTAATTCGGGAGCTGAGCTCGGGAACAGTATTGGATTCTTGAACAGGACTCTGGACTTGGATTCTTGAACAGAATTCTGAAATCTAATCCGGAAACTGGAACTGAATATCAGACTCTGAAGCTGAGTTCTGGATCTGAATTTTGGATCTGGATTCTAAAGCTTGATTTCGAAGTTAGAACTTGAAATGAATTCTGAAACTGAAATCGGTCACTAAATTCTGGACTGCAGTTCTGGGTTGGAATTTCAGAATTGAATTCTAGAATTGAATTCGAGAACTAAAACTGAATATTGGACATGGATTTGGATTATGCATCTGAGTTCTGGATTCTGAACCTGAATTCTTGAGCTGGAACTGAAAATAATTTTTTAAATGAATTCGAGAACGGATTCCTGCAACTAAATAATGAATTTGGATACAGGAACTGCATTCTGAATCTGAATTCTGGAACTGTATTCTGAACCCGAAACTCGAAATAAGTTCTGGTACTGAACTCGAGAACAGAATTCCAGAACTGGCTTTAAATTCTGAACTGAAATTCTTAAATAGAATTCTGACATTGAACTCGGGAACTGGAATTGAATATTTGACTTGGATGTTGGTACTATAAAAAGAAAATTAATTCTAGAACTGGAATCTAGACTGGAATGCTGGGAACAAGTTCTGAAATTGAGTTTTGGAACAAGAGCATAATATTGGTCTTGGATTCAGGATCCGAATTCTGGAACTAGATTCTGGTCCATGATTTTGAAGCTAAAGCTGGAAATAAATTCTGAAACTGATCAATTCGAAAAATTAATTTTGGATCTGAAACTGAATTCGGGACCCTAATTTGAATTTTTCGATTTAGTTTCTAGGTTCTTAGCTAAATTCTAGAGCTGAACTCAGGAAGTGAAACTGTAATTTATGTAAACTTATTTTACTCCGGTTTGAACCTGGAACTAAAACTGAATCCAGAATCTGGATTTGATTTCTGGATCAGGATTCTGGGACTCAAATCTGGGCCTGGAACAGGAACTGAATTCCGAAACTGGAATCTGGATTTGATTTCTGGATCAGGATTCTGGGACTCAAATCTGGGCCTGGAACAGGAACTGAATTCCGAAACTGAATTCCCGAGCTGAATAAATCTACCGAAACGGCGTGGCTAGAGTACCCTGGTCATCACAACGTCAAAACCGTCATCCGATGCTGAGAAACGCAAACAAGAGCAATTCGTAAAATTAATAGCTCAGAAGGGTCAAAATCAGAATCGACCTTCTCTAATTTGGATTAAACTTTGTATGCTACGTCAGAATGACAAACCGGTAATTTCGCGCAAATAGAGATTTTACTCAAGACTGAAAGCGGACTGCAAAACTGTGTTTGAGAAGAAGCTGTAAGAGATCTATTGGACACTCCAAAAACCATACACTGACAATAAAAAGTTTCACGATGGTTCAAAAGTTGGAAAATGAACAGGAAAAACGAATATTAAGGGAGCGCTTAATTGATTTTGTGCGTTATATGTTTACTTCACTCTTGATGATAAAACCATCATTTGACATTAATTTGATAAGTGCCGTTTTAGAAATAACGAAGTTTAAGTTAAAACAATTCAAAGGCACATTTGAAATTTCGGCAATTTCACGTGGACCAGTGACAGTGTTTTTTTGCTTGGCAAAAAGTTTCGTCACCAATATTTGGCACCAAACTGTGCGACGAAAATGTCGGTTGACTTTGACTATAACATCGTTACACTTACATATAAATGTGACAATCTCAACTAACATTGATCACACAATACTAAATGATTATCCCAATATTCAATAAACATCCCAAAACCATGTAGAATCGCGATCATCCAACCGAACCCTAGGTTAGGTTCGACAAAAACAAACAACGGAACCAAAACAACAGCGATCTCGACGGACTGAACGCTTCAGCTGGCGGTTGCCTGTTGGTCTGTACCATGTTCCGAAATTTTTCATTTCATCTAAAAATAGTTCACATCATGGAACTGCAGGGCCGCTCGCGTCACGCCACGGCAAAGTGCATCAGACCGTAGCCGGATCCTCGGGTGCTGCTGGTGCGGCCACGGATGCTGCGGGAGACCTGCGATGCGATGAATATGCTACGCTAGAGGATGAATAGTTTTAAAAATAAAAACAAAAAAACATTTACCAAAACAGTTGCTGCTTGAACTTGACTTTCGGGCCTTATGTAGGATGTAAACGAGAGCAATTGATATTTCTAGGTAGCAGCATAAAAATGCACTTTCGCGTTGCCGCTGTGCTGTTGGAAGTGCTGATGTGGAAGAATCAGACCGTTGCTTGTTGGTTTTTTTTCTATTCAAAACTGTATTGGTAGACGAATGAGTTATGCTAGTTTCATGAATACAATTGTAGATTGTAGAGTTTTATTGTTCATACATTTATGACAAGGCTGTTCTTCAACGATTCTCTGTTTCGGTGCTCGGAGTTGGCTGCAGGTTAGTATATGCCGATGATTTGAAATGATATCTTGTAGTTCACTCTATCGACGACTGCAGCCGGCTTCAATACATTCGTCGCCTGGTGTCGTAAAAACTGGGTTGATTGTCAGCATTTCAAAATGCCTGTAAACTGAATCCAATTCGATTCGACTATACAATTGATGGACAAACGCTCCAGAGAGTTGATCATGTTGATGAACTTGGTGTTTTGTGAGATGCCAAACTTACCTTCAATCTACATCGTTCATCTATAATTTCAGAGGCGAAGTCTGGCGGGACTTCAGAGATCCGCATTGCATGAAGGCGTTATATTGCTCTTTGGTTCGTCCCATACTGGAAAATGCTAGCCTAAGTCCTTATTAACTTACAGAGAACTTACGGATTGAGCGCGTTCAGAAACGATTTGTTCGTCTTGCTCTAAGAAACCTTCCCTGGCGAAACCCACTTGAGCTTCCACCGCGTCCCGATCGCTGTCGACTGGTCGGACTCGACTCATTTGAACGACGCGGGAAAATTCAGCAAAACTGATCAACGAGGATATCGACTCACCGAAGACTTTGTCTCAATTCGATTTTCGTGCTGAGCCGAGATTTAATCAAGCGACGTTCGGTTATTACGAACCCATAACATCATGCTTAAGGGCATTAGGCGCTGTTGAACATCTTTTTGAATTAGATGAACCAAGATTCGCGCAGAAAGTACAGCGATCTACAATTTTATGCCTTGACTAATACATATTCATTAAGATCATTTTATTGTTAGATGAATAAATTTAATAATATATAAATAAATTTTATCTAAGCGAAGTTATCGATCGGTAGCATCAAAGACTATCATAAACATATTAGTATTGATGTATACTGCCCATACTTGCATATCAGTCCCATATGGAAAATCAGCAAGTCGAGAAAAAGACGATTAAAATTTTATTTTAGATTTTTTTGATTTATTGTGCTACCTAATGCTAAATCATGATATTAATACATGAAATATCGATAACTCACCTTTGCTTTTCCAATATTGCAACAAAAGAAATTATTGAAATTTGCACTAAATGGGACTGATATGCGGGTATTTTGCATATGGGACAGATATGAGTTGATATTTTTTTCACATTTTACTGAACAAACCCTCAACTTTTATTACAATTTCTGAGAGTATATTGAGGATAGATTGCATTCCTCAAGCTAACTCAATATTGGCGAAAAACGATATGGGACTGACATGCGAGTATGGGCAGTATAGTAATGCATTGTTTTATCATTGTATATTTTACGCATATTGGTATATTATGATAAAGTCGAACCGTTTGTAATATCATATTAATTAAAACCTGCTTTAATCCACCTAGTGGGAATTGATGCCTTTCTCATATTGAAATTACTCATAACATCATAAATATTACTGTGGAATTCGCTAACATAACTGTTCATTGAATAGAAATAGGAAAGTTTGTTCGGACCAAATATAACAAACTCTACAAATCCTGTTTACCCTCTAGTTCCGGAACCGGAAGTAGTATCTACAACAAATTTAGGAATTCCGTATGAAATTGTAAGACTTTTCCATTAAACCTATAAGTTTGTGAAAATCGATGTGGCCATCTTGAAGGAAAGCGAGAGAGACCCTTTTGCAGATTTTAATCACCATTTCCAATTCTTTCAAAACCGGATTCATATGACCGGAATAGCCGAAGCTGGTTTGTTTGCCAGCAACAAATATCACCTACAAATTCGAACAGTTTTTAACCTAGTTAAACCTAGACTAGAGCTCTATTTCGATTAAACCAACTAAAAGAAATCTTACAAACGAAGTGAACGTGCGTTTCTGTTACTTCTGCATATACCTTATGATCAAAAAAGAACCGGAATTTGCCGGAACCGTGCTTGTCCAATCGGTAAACTTTTATTCTCTCAACGTTGGCAACACTTTTATACACATTCTGTCAAATTTTGACGCATATCGTACCATTAGTTTTTGTTTGGCGTCTATACAAAGAAGTTGAAAAATTTTCGTGTGGCGATTTTTATAATGGATGAAAATTTAGAACAACGGCTCGCCTTCGAAGCGCCATTCGGTCGATTGTTGTGCGGTTTCGACGACATATTCATAGATCCACACCTCATCACCAGTTATGATGCATTCGATGAATGTGGGGTCACTATCTGCGTTGAAAATCATCTCTTTGGCCACATCAACACGACGCTGTTTTTGAATGAAATTCAGCTTTTTTGGTTCCAGCCGAAAAGCGACGCGTTTCAAACCCAAAACATCAGTTAAAATGTGTTCGGCTGATCCATAAGAGATGCCCAACAGCACAGTAATCTCTCTAATCGGTACGGAACGATTTTGCAACACGATTTGCTTCGCCGATTCAATGTTTTCTTCAGTAACAGATGTTGTTGGGCGCCCAGGGATCTCATCATGATCCAAGCTTGTACGACCACCTTTGAATCACCTTAATTGTGCGATATGCGTCAAAATTTGACAGTATAAAAGTGTTGCCAACGTTGAGAGAAAAAGTTTACCGATTGGACAAGCGCGGGAATTTTAAAACGAAAATTCCGGTTCTTTTTTTATCATAAGGTATGAGTCAAGCTAAACAGCAAGAATCAGCAGCATAAAACATATAGTAGGTAAATTACTATTATTGTTATTATAGACATCATTGCACCATCGGCACGGTATTAATGCATTATTGGCGGTGAAAATAGCATATTTTTTCAAATAAATTTGAATTCAATGACATTCGTTTATTCTTTCAATCGCACTTATCATAGAATAGCTAAAATTTTTATCAACCGCCGCACCGTCTTTTACCGATATCACACACCATTAGCAGACATCCGTAACCGTTTCGATTTTTTCATAGCGTGTACGGAATAGAACAAAGCACGCGTCGTTTGTTTTGTGTTTTCTTCTTCTTTCAGTGTGGTACGTATTGTCGTTCTATATGGCGATTTGAAAACTTTGACACTCATCGCCCTGTATGTCGGATGTCGGATCCGGATGAAATTTCACAGTATTTTTAAAGATAATATGAGCTTCAATTCAAATCATGGTTTGTGAAAATCGGTTCAAGCGTCGCAGAGAAATCGAAGTGAGTTCTATTTAGGGAGTTTTCCTTCACCACTTTCGTTGCTTCCGGAACAGGAAACGGAAGGACCAGTAGTACCGAATTATGTTTTTATGCAAACAAACCAACAATGTCTGCAAACTAGAATAATTTATCAGACAGTTTTATGAGATTTGTACCTGTTTTTGACCATCGTTTGTGAAAAACTACTAATGAAATTGGTAATATTCCACTTATCACGCTTTAGTTCCGGGACTGGAAGTTGGATCCGGATGAAATGCTCTAAAAATTTTTAGGAAACTATAAGACCTTTCATTCGAATCTTAGTTTGTTAAAATCGGTTGAGCCGTTTCAGAGAAAAATGAGTGCACACTTTTTCTCTAATTTTCACATATTACCATGTAACTCCGGAACCGGAAGTCGGATCCAAATGAAATTCAATAGCAAGCTATGGGACTGTTAGTTATTTTATTTGAATCTAAGTTCGTGAAAATCGGTTCAGCCATCCCTGAAAAAAGTGAGTGCATATTTTTTCCATTCCATTTGAGAGACTTTCATTTGAATCTTAGTTTGTGAAAATCAGTTCAGCAGTCTCCAAGAAAAGTGAGTGCATATTTTTGTTACATACATACAGACATACACAAACACGGACGGACGGACACACACAGACAATTGGTCAGTTCGTCGAGCTGAGTCGAATGGTATATGCCATTCGGCCCAGCGGACCTCGGCTAAAAAATCGGTTTACACAGTTTTTTTTTTTTTTTTTTCATAAATACGTTTATTTCATAGGCAATATACATAAGTTTTTCTTCGCCGTGGCATCTACAATACATAGTACTTTAAACCTAATACATTTCGAATATCCTATTAGTATGTTGGTATTCATTAGTTAATCTAAACACTGTTTTTATCAAGCGAGTTGCTATTATAAATTACATTAAATGAAATACATTTATTTTGTACATGATCTTATAACTATTTCAGGTTTGTTTGTATCAGTTCATCACTTTTATTTAATATAAGATAGCTGGCTATTGGTTGAGCTCATGGAAGAGAAAACAATCTAACATAAAATAAAATTTAAATTGGAACTCCAATGGACTTAATGAAATAATAAAGAAGTTTCATGTAAGGAACGTCACGACAAGCAAGAATGTCGCGAACTGGGACATTGGATAGTCTACCTTGGGTACGCAAGGAATTTATTAGTTGAGATCTGACATCACGATACTCCACGCATGTCCAAACAACATGGTCAATATCGCGGTAACCTTCGCCACAAGCACAATGATTAGTCTCGGAAAGTCCAATTCGAAGGAGATGTGCATCTAACGTGTAGTGATTGGACATGAGTCTGGACATCACACGAATGAAATCTCTACTCACATCCAGTCCCCTGAACCATGCCTTTGTCGATATTTTAGGAATAATTGAGTGCATCCACCGACCCAGATCATCTTTATCCCAAGAAGCTTGCCAGCTGGCAAGTGTTCTTTGGCGAGACGCGCTATAGAATTCATTGAAAGCAATTGGTCTCTCATAAATTTCACCCTCAATAGCACCACGTTTGGCTAAAATATCGGCTCTTTCATTGCCTGGAATGGAGCAATGAGCCGGAACCCAAACTATTGTGATTTGATAATTATTATTCAATATGACGTTCAGGCACTGTTTTATTTTGCCCAAGAAAAAAGGTTCATTTTTGCCAGCAGCCTTTGAGCGAATGGCTTCAATTGCACTCAGACTATCTGTGAAAAGAAAATAATGGTTTGGAGATAATGTGACGATTATACTCAAACTATAATGAACTGCTGCTAACTCTGCTATATAAACAGATGCAGGTTCTTGAAGCCTAAAGGAGACCGAAACATTATTGTTGAACATACCAAACCCTGTCGCTTCTTCAATTCGCGATCCGTCCGTGTAAAACATTTTCTCAGAGTCGATATGCCTGAACTTACTTGTAAATATTTTTGGGATTTCCAACGAGCGTAGGTGTTCCGGAATTCCACGCACTTCGCGCTGCATGGATGTGTCGAAAAATAAAGTTGAGTCAGGGACATTTAGGAGGCTGACACGGATAGGAATATATCTTGAAGGGTTGATTTCCTGTGACATATGGTTAAAATATACAGTCATGAATCTTGTTTGAGATTGAAGCTCAACTAGCCTTTCGAAGTTATTAATAACTAGGGGATTCAGTACCTCGCATCTTATTAGCAGTCGCGACGAAAGCTCCCAAAAACGATCCTTCAATGGAAGAACTCCCGCCAGAACTTCAAGACTCATTGTATGTGTCGAATGCATGCAGCCTAAAGCAATTCGCAAACAACGATATTGAATTCGCTCTAATTTGATAATATGAGAGTTTGCAGCGGAACGAAAGCAAACGCATCCATATTCCATCACTGAAAGTATCGTTGTCTGATACAATTTTATTAGATCTTCCGGATGAGCACCCCACCAAGATCCGGTTATTGTTCGAAGAAAATTTACTCTTTGTTGGCATTTTGTTATCAGAAACCTAATGTGTCCTCCCCACGTGCATTTGGAATCAAACCACACCCCGAGGTATTTGAAAGTCAAAACCTGTTGGATCATTCTTCCCATCATATGGAGCTGAAGCTGCGCGGGATCATGCTTTCTTGAAAAGACGACTAACTCTGCTATGCGTAGGAACAGAATCTGGACAAACTTTCCTCGCAAAATCAAATATCCATCGGTTCGAGTATTCCTCACTCTCATTTCCTACGTTACGATTCCTCATTCGTCTGGCCGTATTCCAAAGAGTGCTCATTGAGGTTTCTCTTGACAAACCTTCGACAAAATGTCTCCAATAGCTACATTTCTTGGCCCGAAGTATGCTCTTGTACTTGGTTTCTAAAGTCAAGAATTTTTCAAAATTCTGAGGAGTTCCTCCTCCTCGTTTTAAAAACATCTTGAAGGCATTTTGTTTCGCGTGCTTAGCATCTGAGCACTCTTTGTCCCACCAAGGGTTTGGAGGCCTTCTGTTAGACGATGGACCAAGAAATCGTTTGGTTTGGGCTTGTTCTGCGGCCTCCAGAATCGAACAAACGAGGAAGTCATATTCTTCAAGTGGGGGGAGCTCTTCCATTGAAGTTAAGGCACTTGAAATATTACTTTGGTATTTAATCCAGTCAATATTTTTTGTCAAATCATATGGAATATTAACTGAATTAGCAATGCCTTTGTTACTGCTAATTGAGATGATGATTGGTAAATGATCGCTACCGTGTAAATCAGGAAATACTTTCCAGGTGCAATCTAGTCGAATTGAAGTCGAGCAAAGAGATAAATCTAATGCACTTGGACGTGCAGGAGGTCTTGGGATCCGTGTCATGCTACCCATATTTAGTACCGTCATGCTAAAATTGTCGCAAATATTATATATTAAGGATGATCTGCTATCATTGTAAACGGAACCCCACATCATTCCGTGCGAATTGAAATCTCCTAAAATCAAACGTGGAGCAGGAAGGGCTTCGACAATTTCATTAAGCTGTCGTTGTCCAACTTGAGCTCTTGGAGGAATATATACTGAAGCAATGCAAATGTCCTTTCCTTTAATGTTTATTTGACAAGCAACAACTTCTATACTAGAAGTCGAAGGAATATTTAATCTATAAAAGGAATAACATTTCTTAATTCCTAAAAGCACTCCACCATACGGAGAGTCTCTATCGAGACGTATAATGTTAAAGTCATTAAAACTTAAGGCTATGTTTGATGTAAGCCATGTTTCGCACAAAGTAAATACATCACATTTTTGACTATGCAACAAAACTTTAAATGAATCAAGTTTTGGCATGATGCTTCGACAATTCCACTGCAGGACAGTGATTGAATCATTTGCGGCGGATGATAAATTATCCATCAAATGATACAAAACCTGAAAGAACTGGCCATTGAGCTGATAACTGTTTCAAAAAAGTTCTAGCTATTGGAAGGAATGCCGTTATAGTTTACACAGTGATTGCATAGCCTTTCTATATGAGAAAGGCAAAAACAGCATGGTATTCATTTAATATACTAATATACCAACAACAACAAAAATTAATGTCCAGTAACTGTAGATTGAAGTCAAATTTACGGAACCTGTGGACGCAAAACGTTGCTCAAACTAATTGTGGAAAAATTCAAATGGAGAAAAAGACCCCCTTATGCGGAAAGTTGAACATTGTAAAACGGTTTCTTGATTCCATTTTGTTTCTTTAACGTTCCATTTAATGTTTGACTTGATAACAACTGAAAATTGGCCCTTCAGTTTGATCTCTCAGGTAAAAGATAGGTAAAAGACCACCCAGGTAACCGGTAGCCTTTTATGAACACCAAAAATGCTTATAGCTCAATATCTGCAATCTGAAAGCTCATCTGTTGTAAATCAATCGGAATTCAGCTTTCAGAATGCACTCTAGCCACAAATAAGCATTATATGTGAATAGCCGTATATTTTGCCAAAGTCGACCCTAATTCAGTTTCAAGTGCGATTGAAATTGATAATTTGCTGTCATAATACAGCATTAGTATGTGCTTATTGGTTACCGGGGAAATTAATAATTTGCTGTCATAATACAGCATTAGTATGTGCTTATTGGTTACCGGGGCAATCAAATAAACTTCTCTTAAAATTCTTTACTGGTTTTTAAGTACTGTGACTTTATAGTTTTTCATCATTTTTCTCAACCAATTGACGAATCCAGCCAACTTTTCTGCGATTGCTGCGCTGCCCAAGTGTCGAGCCTAGAATCAGGGAATGATAATAATTTTTAGATTTTCTTTGAAAATTTGAAAAATTCGCTGATTTTACCTTTCTAACATATATAACAATAGGTATAGGATTCACTAAAACTTTAGAAAAATTTTTTTATCATATACCAATCGATTCAGCTCGACGAATTGAGAAAATGCCCGTTTCTGTATGTGTGTTGTCAACAAAGAGGTCGAGATCTCAGCAATGGTTGGACTGATTTTTTATCAAGATATACGAAGTTTTGTGTCAATATTTTCAGGTTTTTGTCAACATCTCATAATGAAAATATGTTTTGACACTAAATTTTCTCGGTGATGGTGTAACCAGTTTCTACAAACTTAGATTCATGCAAAATTCTTCATACATTCCTATTGTCCCATACAAGGTTCCTGAATTTCATTTGGATCTGACTTCTGGTTCTGAATTTTTCTCGTAAATGACTTAACCGATTTTAAGGGGCGGGTAGGGTCTAACACTTTTGAAAAATCATTTATTATTTTCTTTCTATTTTCTGATAGTAAAACATTTCAAGAATATTCTGTGAAATTTTGAAGCCTATCGGAACAAAACTCAGCAAGTTATAGGCCGTTATTTTTGCTGATCTCATACTACGAAGAAGTAAGAGCTGCGCGCACAGAACCAAGATTTCTCCTTCGATTGACTTAAAAACTTGACAAAACATTCTCGAAATGTTTCATTATAACAAAATACAGAAGAAAAAATATTGGTTTTTGACAATGTTAGAGCCAACGAGCTCCCTTGAGTAATAAATTGTTTCCTTCAATTTTATAGACAACTAGCTGATTTACCCGGCGTTGCTCGGAAATGTTTCGTGAAGGGGAGATCGAAAAAAATTCTCGAAGTTGTCCTGCTTAGTGAAATACTCTTGTAGTGAAACATAACTTAGACGGAAACCCGATCGAACAATACTCCGTTCATGTTCAGACTGCGAATGATCAGTGTCCCATCTCAGATCTCACAATAATCAAAATTTTCATGGTATTCTCGACAACCTGGGTCAGTTTCATATTTGAACCCTTTTGTTAGAAACATTTAAAACACCTTTCTCTCTATTAATACCTTCTTAGTAACCTCCGAGTTTCATATGTATATGTGCTTGTAACGTACTTCCTCGTCACAATCGATCTATAATGCCTTTGGCTTCCATGGATATAATCACTTTCTACTCCCTCCTCTTTATAAAAATTTTATTACATCATGAATTGTTCAAAATTTTCCATCTGATAATGATTATTTTAAAACGAAACGTTGTTTAACATCATAACTACATTCGTACTATAGAATGACGTTTTTATATAATTTATTTTACCAAGGTTTTAACCATTTTGGTCGTTCATCGGAGAGGAAATCCTATAGAATAATGATTCATTTAATACAAATGTTGTTGTAATCCTATTTCGTCAACTCAAATCAATGTTGAGAATTCCTCTTGTGAATATTTTTGTGAACCTCTCTCAGTTGCTAGAAATATACTGTACTCATGAAGAAGTACCAATTTTTCGTAAAACCCGATCAATTTCCCTTACACTTTTCATGTTCGGGGCACTTGCTACTCTCTCTCACCCTCTAAATAACCTTATAATCTATTTTTATTTAACTTACTTTTTGTCAGTGAACTTACTACAGATCTCCTTCATGATTACCCTGAGTAGTGTAGAAAGTATCTTCGCTTTTCAAGAAATATCGATTCCCACCTTTGATACATGTGCCAAACTTGGTGACGATTCGTTTAGTTGTTTTTTTGTTATGCTGAGACTTGAATACACTCACGTTCATAGGCAGACAAAGATTATTTTCCCTTAGTTCTTTGAATTCCCCGGCAAAATGGAACCAGATCTTTTGTAATTATTTAAAGAAAAATACGACCTTGAAATTCTTGCCGCTCTCTTGTTTTATAAAAAATGGGAGATTAAAATTTATTTTCAAAAACCCCTCCTTCTAGTCTAAATGTCGATTCTCTTCAAATTTCGTCATTGACCCTCTCCCCCATGCTAAGGACAATTCCTACACACTTTCCCCCTGAAAATGTCCTAATGACCATTTCTGAAGAGCTTCTTTGTGCAAATTTGATAGCAATTCGTTCAGTAGTTCCGGAGTTGCGCCGTAACAAACTTTACATCTCCTTTTTTGAGGGATGTACTACATCCACCCAACACGAATACCCTAAGTTGCACAAAAAGTATCTATGGTCTTCAAAAAGTATCGATTCTCGTCAAATTAAATAATTTTTTTCATGACCCCTGTTAAGGATAGTTGCTACGCTCTCTCCCCCATAAAAATACCCTTACAACTATATTTGAAGAGCAAAAAGCAGCTGTGCCAAGTGTGATAGCAATCCGTTCAGTAGTGTCGAAGCTATGCCGTTACATCCCCCTTTTTAAATGCACTTGCTACATCCACTCCCTATATCTATCATATTTAAGGTATGGAAAATGTTTGCCTGATATTCAAAAATAATCCATTCTTGTCAAATTTTATGATTTTTTTTTCATGGCCCCTCCTGTTAATGATACTTGCTACGCTTCCTCCCCTACAAAAACATCTTTTGATTATTTCTAAAGAGCAAGAAATAACTGTACCAAATTTTATAGTAATTCGTGCAATAGTTCCGGAGTTATGCCGTTAGAAACATTGCACTCCTTTTTTAGAGGCACTTACTACATCCTCTCTCCACATATTATCCTTATAATCTTATCTAAGTTGTGCAAAAAGTGTCTTCAAAAAGTACCGATTCTCGTCAAATTAGATAATATTTTTAATGACCACCTTTGTTAAGGACAGTTCCCACGCTCCCTCCCCCCATGGAAATATTCTTATAACCATCTCTGAAGAGCAAGAAGTACATGTACCAGGTTTGATAGCAATCCGTTAAGTAGTTTTGAAGTTATGCCATTACAAACATTATACCCCCCTGTTTAAAGGCATCTGCTGCATCCAACCCCCATTAAATTATATCTACGGTATGCAAAATGTTTCTAAGATCTTCAACAAATATTGGTTTTCATCAAGTTACATGAATTTTTTCATGACCCCTCCTTGGTTATGACACTTGCTACGCTTTCTCCCCCCATAAAAATACGCTTATGACCATCTCTGTAGAGCAAGAAGAACATGTGCCAAGTTTGGTGGCAATCCGTTCAGTAGTTTCGAAGTTATGCCGTTTTAAACATTACACCCTCCTATTTAAAGGCACTTGCTACATCCACCCCCCATATAGTCATATCTAAGGTATGCAAAATGGTTCTACGGTCTTTAAAACGTATCGATTCTTGTCAAGTTATATGAATTTTTCCATGACCCCCCCTTGTTTATGACACTTGCTACGCTCCCTCCCATATAAATATACTCCCTAGACCATCTCTGAAATACAAGAAGTACCTGTGCCAAGTTTGGTGGCAATCCGTTGAGTAGTTCCGAAGTTATCGCGTTACAAACATACAAACTTACATCCATTTATATATATATATATATATATATATATATATATATATATATATATATATATATATATATATATATATATATATATATATATATATATATATATATATATATATATATATATATATATATATATATATATATATATATATATATATATATATATATATATATATATATATATATATATATATATATATATATATATATATATATATATATATAGATAAACATTAAACGCGTTTTTCTCGAAAACAATTTTTGAAAGTCCGTGTCCATCGTCATTCAAAAACTACTGCAGCATTTTTTTCAAATTATGCACACACTTTCTAGATTTAAAAAACCAGACCCCAACGTTTTCCTTTTCGTTGTTTATTACTATGGTGAGGTTTTACAGCTACAAAATGGTCGATTTTTTCGTGAAAAATCGTAGTTTTGAATATAAACAACCACCAAAAATTCAAAAGAAACTAGAAGAACTTCTATTCTAACTATGCTGCTTTGATTTGTTCACTTCTGATTAGTCTGCGCTGCGATACAGTGGACACCGCAAATCATGATTTTTCAGAAGCGTCCTCAAAACTGCCTCTTCACCGACTTATTTCTCAATATTTTTCTACGAAAAAATTACAAAATATTGCGCGAATGATGCTTTTTATTATACAAAACATTTGAATTTATTTTGTTGAACGATAGTTCCGGAAAAACAATCGCACAAATGAGTTTTTTCATTATTGCGCAATTTTTAATCATACGTTTGAAGATAATACATTAATAATGTTTTTTTACACGGAACGACTGAAATTAGCTCTGCGCCTAATTCGTATTACTGTTTTTGAATTAGTTGATTTTAACAACAAAATTTCCAAAATAACTAAAAAATTAGTTAAAATTGAGAATTTACTTTGCTGAAAAAACTCTTATTTTTAGAGAATGTGTTTAGTTGGCGAATATTCTGGACACAAACCAGCAATATTTCAATCCAGTACGGAATTCTCATTGACAACAAATTTTGTTATTGAAATCAGAAAATTTGTTTCTATTTATCTATCACCATCATTACTGAAGAACAGGACAAAGAAAACAAAAATGAAATTGGTTTTATTAACAAGTTTATTAGCTAAAAACTCATGAGAAGTGTCAAAGCAAAACAATCCATTAAAAAGCTAAAAGGGACAGTCTTGTTGAAACTGCTTGCAAATTGTTTAGATGTTTTTCGCATGTGTTACGATATATCCATATATAAATTTCTAAACCGATATGTAAAAATGACGTAAACTGTTAGTGGAAAGTGTATTTATTCAGAATTTGTTCGCATTTAAAGCGATCGTGCGTAATAATGTTTTTACGGGAAACAGTGAAGTGAGTTTCGAATATTGCACTTTAATTGTATATGTCAAATGATGTTTTTTGTATCTACCAACCTTCTGGGCTACGCTGTCCGGTATACTACTTGTATTCGGTTTTTGTTTTCCGAGTGCTCAAAGTTTTCAGTGAGATAGTCAATTTCGCGAAGTCGAATGAAGAAAACAGTAATTGAGAAGAAAAATTTTCAAAAAGAAGTGTATGTTTCGCTTATGTCTTTTTCAACAAAACAGCATCGTATTTATACCTGCCAATATAGAAAAGATAATCGTGACTGAAATTTTTTCGGTAGTCGTGTGCCATCTAGTGGCTAGTAGTCATTACGGTGTTAACGTTTTTTCGGTGACAGAGCGCCATATAGCTGCAAATGGCAGAAACCAATTCAACCATTTATGTTGTTTGAAAACAACGTTTTATTTCTCTAATTCAACTAAAAAATTAGTTGGATGGATATGAAGCGTACCTTAGCTAAGAAATGACAGCACGTTTAATTGGTGAATTCAACTAAAAAAAATAGCCATTTCAACAAATATTTTATTATTATTAAGGGAATTAGAATTAAAAAATCTAAATTAGCAAAAGTAAGATTTTTTTAGTTGTCTCAAAAACTAACTAACTAAAATCAGAAAATCAACTAATTTTTTCGCCAAAATGCTGATTTCGGTCTTTCCGTGTACCATATATCATTCATAACAAGGGTTACCATTTGTAATTTTTCACAAATTATAATTCTTGGAGTCTCATTCATCTAGCCTTCTGTTTTTGTTGGATGGTAATAAAAATAAAATTAAATTTGGATCAAATTCTAGAATGTGAATAAAGCGAACTAACATATATCGTTACTTTCGTGATAACTAATCTGCAACCCGAATGAATCCAAATGTACATAATTACAAATTTCGAACCAGGTTCGCAATGCTTTTACAGAAGTAAAATTAGTTTGATTCAAATAGTTTCATTTCACAACTACACGAATTGAATGTAAATTTAATAATCGAAACATATTTAAGAATTTTCTGTCAATATTCTTTCCGAAGAAAATTCTTTACAATTAGGACACTTTAAGTTAACCTATATCTTCCGTTCCATCACAAAAAGTATAAAGTTTTGTTTTCTAATAAACAGGATCAGCCAAAAAAGAAAATGAACCGAAATTCTATTTAAATTAAATACAATAAATTCGATTACCCATCAAACTACTGCCATCTACCAGCAACTAGCCAAAGTGTAACATAATCCAATTAGAACATTCTAATCATATACCGACCGAGAAAAGCTCATTTCCTTCCACCCGACCAGCGCCGCAGAACACCACACACGAAAACTACGTGTATTGGTATGGGCATAAATCGATCGGATTTTCCCCCTCGGAGCAAAGCACATGAGCAAACATTCATCAGCGAAAACGGGATCGTGTGTTTCAAATCGTTTAGCCAGCCAGCAAGCATCGGCATCAAGAAGCACCACCTAAGAATGATGTATGCACTGGACTGCGACCAAGTTTCGTCTCGGCTCGGTCTCTTTCGCTCGCTCTCTCTCTCTCTCTCTCTCTCTCTCTCTTCCACTCTGTACCCGAATCACATTGTACGCGTACCTACGCGAAGAATCACACGGGAAAAGAGCAAGCACACATGTGCGCTGTAGCGGGTGGAGGAGGAAAATGCGGCATTCAGCGCACGTCCATAAATCCTTCTTCCTCGCGGATAAGCTTTCCCGCTCTGGTGCTGGCCTGATTGGATTTCACTTTCTCTTTCCCGGCGGCATCCTTTCCGAGAACAGAAGGGACTTCTTTTCAGAGTGGATGTGAAATCCAGTTTCGGCTCGTTTTCGATAGCTCTGCCAGGTCCACCACCAGAAGCCTCGCTGGTCGTTGGCGGAAAAGGAAGAACGTTGGGTGGAGGGAAATGTTTGTTTTTCCATCTTTTACCCTGCCCCGCAGTCCCTTCTGTGTGTTGGCCGAAAGGAAAACTCGCTCCAACCCGTGCGTCATGTGCTGGGCTTCGGGGGAGTCAGGCTTCCATTTTGCTGCGGCTTTCGAACGCACGGAATGGGGTTTTCCATCTACGCATGACAATGACTCGTGTGGTGACTGCTGCTGGTGGTCAGTGTACCATTGATGATGGTTGCTTATGTTGCTGCTGATGCTGCTAGTGGTACTAGTGGATGTGTGTTCATATGAGTGGATCGATAAGGGTCGAGCATATGTGGACATGCGCCCAACTAGACACTGGAGAACGGCGAGTATGATGTATGGTAGCAAATTAAAATGGCTTCAAGAGAAAAGAGTTCGATTCGAAGGCTTTGGATTATTCAAAAACATGTCTTAGAATTTATGTCCTGCTTTTATCCAGTATTTTCGGATGGGGTAATGCTCTACTTAGATTTCTGCCACAATTCATTTAACTAATGACTCTTAAATGCTTTATTGTTTGTAATCTGTAAGTTTTTGTATACCATGGTAAAACTTACAAATTACAGACAAAAAAGCATTTCATAGATTCCGCAATCGATAGTAAAATGAATTATGGCAGAAATCTAAGTAAGCATTTCCCCATCCGAATTTTCAGAATACTAAGTAAAAGCAAATAATTTTGGTTTTATAGTATAGTATGATTTCTTTCATAAATACAACTTTGATTAAGCCATATTCAACAAGTCTTTCTTCACCAAACCATCTATTGAATTCTACTTTTTCTCTCTTATTTCGTTTATTTGTAGAATTTTGGCTTTATAACGCTAAGACTAAGAGACTAAGACTAAGTCAACGAAATTCAAGCATCTGTGCCTCATGATATAAACATAAACGTTTCATATTTTTCAATTTGATATTAATTCATGGACATGAATGATTTGTATTTTTTTAGATGAGTTTTAAGAACTTCTTTCGATTTTTTTGAGAATTTCGAAATACTTCTTTCAATTTTTCTAAGAATTTTATAAAATATATTTTTAAATGTTCTTCAAAGTTTTTGAGTTTTTAGTAATTTTATCGTTAAAATTTCTGAATATCTCACAATTTGAACTATAGGCTTGTTTTGAATTTTTGGAAATCATAAAACTCATGGTTTTTTTAAGAAATTTATAAAATATTCGGAATTTTTAATTTTTTACTTTTCCAAATTTTTAAAATAGTCAAAATCCTCAAGTTTCCTGCATTGTTGAAGTTTCAATTTTTTTTCAATTTGCAGAAACATATCCGAAAATTCCAAAACATTTTGTCGTGAATACAACTTACTTTACTATGGGGTGCCTTTTCAAAATTTACCCTCTGAGAGAGTGATAAGTTTTTGATCGTGAATATCTATTGTTGTATCTAATGAATCAACATAATTCTTGCGACATGCCATCGGAAATATGATCACAATTTTATGATAAAATTTTCAGTTTTGTGACATACTCTCAAATAATTCAAAATTAAACTTTTCTGAAATGTTTGGTATAAACGAGTATCAAAGGGGATGATAATCCATAAGGCGCGTTCGCCTTGCTCGTATTTTTAAAGCTTATAGCTCAGTGATCTGTGGAAGGATTTATATAATCTAACTCCCAATAGAATCAAAATTCTTCAACTTAAACGTGTATAGCAAAAGCATTGAAGTATTTCAATAGTACACTATTGAAAAACCTGTCTCATTTGACCCATGTCAACACCAGCCAATCAGAACGCGTTCTGAGGAAGAGAACAAAATATCTGATGCTGTACAACAAATCGTCCGAGGAAAATGTTCCGAACAGTGTTTAATATCGTAGTGAGTTCCACAATTTGGTCCTTCTGAAAGGCAGGAATGAATCCCGTACAGCACCCTGATAGTTTCATTCAATGAAATGCAAATCCGAAATGAAATAATCGATATTAAAATTCTGTATGCGGCTATTTTTATAGCCGTTAGGACCGCCCATTAGTGAAAAAGCTACAAACGAAACCACATAAAAACAAACCTTTTAACAAAAATTGAATCAGTTTGGATTCTATCGCCACTACGAGCAGATGTATTTTGTGTCGTTTGCACAGCTAGTTTCGCTTCCGACAAGAGCGATTACGTCACAGCTGCCAGTCATTAGCATTGGTGAAAAAACAACGGTGGAGAGCATTACACGAAATCAGCCGTTCTAATGGCTCTAAAAGTTTTTTAAAGAACTATTAGGATTTGTTGTTCGCGAGTCGAAGGTAAATATCCTCAGTTTAGTGCAAATCTAGAACAGTTTGGTTAGATTTGTGCACTTTTCGCTGTGTAATTCGAGATCAAGTGAAGCCTTCTTTGTTTTTGCGAAAAAGGGGAATGCTTGCATAATTCATACATTTGATCAACTAATTGATATTCGGAAGTGTTAAGGAACATGTCAGCTATTTTCGTATTCACAACATCCAGTTATGTCTCTGACCCACCCGCCTTTTTAAACATAAAAATTGATAAGAATCCAAAAATTCTTAAAATATTGAAAAAATTCCACATAAAGCAATATTGAAAAATTTCGAAATTTCTGAAACTTTAAAAACTTTCAAAAAGATAATCCAACATGTCTAAAATATCTGAAAATTCCGATAAAAATCAAACAACATTCTAAAAACTCCGTACATTTCAAAAACTAAAAATTCGAAAAACCCCATATGTTATAAAAGAAATGTTGCTTGAATATCAAAAATATCAACGAACGCCAATGATCATCGTTCGCTTCTTTTCGCCTTTGTTCGATAATCGCTCTGGTATTCGGACTTGTCCGTACATTCGGGTGCGAACGAATTCGACGCAGCTTCGTTGCTCGCATGAAGATCTATTCCTTGCAGTTATTATTCGCAAAAAAACAAACCCTCGAATCACTTGAGGTTAATGAGGAACGAATATTCATGCAGCAAAAACCTAACTCACGATTGAAACAAGCAAATTAAGACGTTTTCCCCTACATTAGTACCTTAGTCTTATGTGTATGTGATGAACCATATCCCAGCACTCTCCCATTGCTGTTACCCAACAAGATATGATAAATTTATCAGATGAATGCTTTCGAATCTTTAATAGTTCAGAGCTTTCCAATTTCCTAAGAATCTTAGATTTTTCAGAATATTGGGAAATTGTTTACAATTTTGATTATATAAACGTTTCTAAAATCCAAATTGTACACAATTTCCAAATATTCTTAAAAACCTAAAATTGATTGATTTTCCTAAATGGCTTGATTAAAGTTGAATTTTAGATATTTTAGAAATTTTTGAGTTTTTGGTATGTTCCCCATCGTTGTCCACTTTTCGGTTTTCTTTTCCTCCAATGCAAACGACCAGAAGCTGTATGATGCAATCTCTGTTTGAACACACACTGCGGATCTCCAACATCAGATATCTATATATCTATATATATATATAAAAATGCAGAGATCATTCTTTGTAATCGCATCACGTAAGAACGGATGGACGGATTGAGATGCTTTTTTTTTTTGTTTGATCAGTTTTTACCCCCACCGGGTTCGTACATCAAAAAAATTAGGAAAACTTACCGGAAAAGTGGGAAAAACCAACAAAGTTATTTTGTATGGACAATGGAATTTTCCACTGAAAAAGTCGCCAATGATTGCTAGATCTACAATTGATGTTTGGCGCGCAAGGAGATGCTCAGTATTTAGCCGTTGAAGAAAAGAATACTAGATCTTTGTAAAATCGTTTGGCGCGCAACGAGTAGATTTGGGTGGAGATTTTACATGCATGATTGATTCGTCATTTGGAAACACGTGCTTAATAGGGTATCAAAATCATTACTTGCCAAATGACTGTTTTAGCTATACCGTAAACAGAAGCACAAGTTCTAATGTCATTTACCAGTAGATGTAGTTAGATGAATTATGTTGGCCATCGTGGGCGTGAGTTGAACAAATCAAATTATGTAACGATTTTTTTACGTATCAATGATAGGATTCTGCTGTTGAAATAATGAGTTCAGATGAAAATATTTTCCTTGCATTTAGCATGCTGACGTTTGTTCAGCCGATTCGAGTGAGTTTTCAAGAGTGGTTTACTTCAAAACGGATGGTATTCATGACATTTGTAAGCTGCTTAAACCAAATCATTTCATTTTCCCAACTTTGGATTATTTGACGAATTACCATATGCGAATCGTGAATATCATATCTGAAGGAGAAATCGTGGCATGTAAGAACCATTAGTTGTGAGATCTGCTGTTTTATACATTGGCTTTAACGATAAGAAGAATACTGGTATAATCACTCCTCATGTTCACTCCGCTAGAACAGAATATTGATTCTCAGGACTGAATACTAAGCAAACCAATGTGGTGGCTCGACAAATGAGAGGCCTTTTGATACAATTCTTGAACGAATATAGCGTTCATGTCAAAGTTAATGGACACAATATTTAATAAAAGGGTAATTTGAACTTTCGAATGTCCAAGTATTTTTCATTTTATCGCTAATTCGTTGATCGAAAATTGATCCTTTCATTATCCTGCTACGAACATTCATCAAACACGACTAAGTAATATCACTAGCGGTGAAGTAGGTTATGGACAACCGTTCAAAATTAGTTTATTACTTTCGATAATCCCTAAGGATTTGCTATTAAATTTTAAACGTCTTCAGTACATGCTTATCTTGGTCATCTCTTTTTCATCCATCTGTTAATTTATTTATTTGTTTATTTAGAAGCAAGGGAAAAGCCTGCTGGAGCTGAGATTTTGGTTCTCCTTCTCCAGCAGGCATAAAACCTTCTCATCTTTTGTATCAACAAATAACATTTGACCAAATGATACATAACGAATCTTAAATTACCCTTATTTAAACTACAAAGCTAACTAACAACTATTCATATTGACTAATTATCCTAATAAAACTAGCGGGAAAATATTTGGAGAAAACGGATTTTAATGGCGTTACGAGATAAATTGAAATTAAATCCATCAGAACAAGTATTGAATACGCGACATATACAGGGTCCGGCACTCGAAGTGTAACCAACTTCAGACCGCTCGCGCAGCTGACACACGGGCATCAGCTCTCTAGAAATTTGCTAAATGACAGTTCGGAGTTGTATTGTTTACAAGCGCAAGAAAGCATTTTGCCAAAAGTGAACGCGAAAAAAAATCTTGACTTGAGAGAGCGAAGGAGTTGCTTCGTTTGGCCGAAAGCGGTCAATTTCCGAACATTGTATTTTCTGACGAGAAAATTTTTCCAATTGAGCAATTCGTAAACTCTCAAAACGATAGGGTTTACTTGACCGACCGTTCATACGAGCATTTGAGTCATCGATTGGCCACCAGGAGGCAGCACCCGCAACAGATTATGGTTTGGGCCTCTGTACAGCAGATGGGCGCTCTCCAATAGTTTTCATCGAGCCTGGCGTCAAGGTAAATGCGACATATTATCGGGAAAGTATTCTGGAGGTTGCTTTGAAGCCGTGGGCAGACAAACATTTCGGTGGCAGACCATGGACGTTTCAGCAGGACTCGGCACCGTCTCACAAAGCTCGAGTGAACCAAGAATGGCTGAAAAACAACGTTCCGAACTTCATCACGTCCACACAATGGCTCTCGAATTCACCAGATGCGAATCCAATGGATTATTCTCTTTGGGCCATTTTGGAGAGCAAAGTCCGAACTAAAAGATACACCAGTCTCGAGGCGCTGAAAAAAGTTATTGTCCGCGAGTGGGCCTAAATACCTGCAAGTCACATTCGGCAACTTGCGATTCGTTTTTTGACCGTCTCTAGGCCATAGTCAAGGCAAAAGGTGGTCATATCGAGCAAAAGTGAATTGATTCTGAATTTTGTAGTATTTTTACACATTTTGTACTTTGAATTAAGTAAAAGTAATTTTCCAAACTGAATTTATGGCCTTTTTAATAGGTTACACTTCGAGTGCCGGACCCTGTACTCGAAAACGGTTCAATGAACCCATAGTTAGTTCTAGCACGAGGAATTCTGAGAAAGGGATTAAACCGCAAATTACGCCGAAGAATGTCAAAACTTAGCTGTTGTAGGAGATCTGCACTATCAATTCGAGATTGGATGAGGTCCGCGACGAAAACAGCTTTTTGTGTATCACGGCGGACAGATAGCAAATCGAAGTGTATGTCTACAACGATTTTCGTAGCTTGGAAGATTAAATGGATCTCTCCAGGGCAGGCGACGCAAAGCAAAACGAATGAACTTGTACTAAACAGTTTCAATGCGAAGCTTATCTGTTTGATAATATGGTGCCCAAACAACAACAGCATACTCGCGAACTAGAGCGCAATATAACGATTTCAGGCAGTATATGTTATTGAAATTTTTTGAGATGCGAAAGATGAATCCTAGCATTTTTAATGCTTTAGAGAGGGTATATTCTATGTGATCTTTGAAACTAAGTTTTGAATCCAATAACACTCCTAGATCCTTAATTGATGTCTCCCGTTTTAGTACAGCTTGCGAAATAGTGTAATCATACATGATCGTGGTTCGTTTACGAGAGAAGGAGAAAACGAAGCATTTGAAGGCGTTGATAACCATTCTGTTGACGTTGCACCAGTTAGAAAATACATCCAACTGTAACTGCAAGAAATTTGAGTCTTTCAGATCTTTGATAAGATGAAACAGCTTGAAATCGTCGACGAATGATAGCTTCATACATTGCAATGCGAAATTCAGATCATTTAGATATAGCAAAAATATGAATGGTCCTAGATGGCTTCCCTGAGGAACGCCAGAGCTCACGATGAATGATGGAGTAACGCAGTCGCTAAATTTCACGGTCGTACTACGACCAGTCAGATATGATTCAATCCAATCCATCATCCCACATGTCAAATCTTTAGTTTGAGAGAGAATTACAATCTCTGTTTAATACACTGACTCGAAGGATGAGATGGCAAACGGTGTATTTGTTTAGTTTTTGCGTAACAAAAGCATTGAACATATCCACAATAATTCTTGATGATATTTCTTCTTCGGGACGAATAACTTCGTGTTGGATATGAATTTGTCGTAATTCGTTTATTGTAAGCCAAGTAATCAGTAAAATAATGGAAAGAAACATTAACGTTTGGCAACTCTGCTGTTCGAAAACACAAATTAAAAAAAATAATTTCAGGCGAGACGAAGTTCGACGGGTCAGCTAGTACTCAATAAAAAAACTAGTTGTTGTTTTTATGTGTTTAGGCTTGATAAACGAAACCGCCATCAAGTCATTCTTCCGTAGCTTTTTATCAAAAAATAATGATCAGAATTTCAAAAACCTGTTTTAATCTACCTAGTGGTGTAATGATGCCTTTCTCATATCAATCATACTATCATATATAATACTGTGGTATCCTGAAAAATAATTTTCTTCGATTCTTAAAAGAATAACCGAAATCCGTTTTTTGACCGTCTACTGTTAAAAACTATCAATTGGAAAAGATTTGAGGTCGATTTAAAAAAACTTTTTACGGTTTTTCGCTCTTTTCAGTGATGATATAAAATTTTTAACACACCTTACCCTATATTTCCGAATCCGGAAGTCGGATCCGTATGAAATTCAGGAATTACATATGGGACCACAGGAATTGAACCTTTCATTTGAACCTAGATTTGTAAAAATCGGTCGCGCCATCTATGAGAAAAGTTAGAACACACATTTTGAATTTTTTTTTTGGCGCATTCTACCCCATAACTCCGGAACCAGATGTCGGATCCAAATAATATTCAGGAATTTTGTAAGAGACTACAAGACCTTTCATTTGAATCAAAGTTTGTGAAAACCGGTTCAGCCATCTCCGAGAAAAGTTAGTGCAAAAAAACGTTACACACACACACACACATTTCGCATACTCGAACTGAGTCAAATGGTATATGACACTT
Source organism: Malaya genurostris (assembly GCF_030247185.1). Lineage (NCBI taxonomy): Eukaryota > Metazoa > Arthropoda > Insecta > Diptera > Culicidae > Malaya > Malaya genurostris. Next base: position 90,235,128 of record NC_080571.1, on the reverse strand, counting down.
GGCCCTCCGGGCCTCGGTTCAAAAGTCGGTTTTTACATTGATTGCATAACCTTTCTATATGAGAAAGGCAAAAATGAAAGCAAACGTAAGCGTACGCTAGCGAGGAAAAACAGCGAAAGCTTTAAACAGGGTATCCAAACCTACCAAATCTAAAATAATTAAAAAAAATTAACATAAAACGAGAAGCATCATGATGTGCACTGACTTGTTTCCACTAATAAACGTTTTCCATTGATGCATTCGATGTGTTTCACATATTTCATCATACTCGTTCAACCTATCCAGGACCTGAGATTAGTTGGCCGATTTTTATCTCCGCATTTGATTGTTAATAACCTTTTCCCTGATCTTTCTACAATAACGAAAAAATTCTCAAATGTGCTCAATAGATGTATCTACAAGTCAGCGTAAACAGTTTATTAAAAAGTCTATCCAGAATGAGTACAGAAATTTCGAAACCAAAACTCGGTCAACTAGCCCCGGTCTCCCCTATTTCACGAATAAAGGCTTCAATATTGGCTTCTAGTGCGTCAATCGTTTTTAAATTTTCTTTGTAGATAACAGCCCTAACATGGCCCTACTTGAAATAGTTCAAAGACGTTAAATCACACGATCTAGGTGGACAACTCACGGACCCAAAACGTGAGGTAAACTGTTCACCGAAGGCGATTCTCAATTTGGTCATTGTTTCACGTGCCGTGTTGGATGTAGCACCGTCTTGTTGAAACTAAATGTCAGGTACCCTCTCTTTGTGATTTCTAGGTCATTTCTACAATAATTGTTTACAAAAGATCTATAAGATTGAAATATGCTGATCGTAAGAAGAAATAATCAGTTTGGCAACCGTTCGCTGTGCGAACTTCGCTCTAAACGAGTGTAAATAAAACTAACATTCAGCTGATCGTTCGAGCAAAATGCATTATGTGATTTGGTTTGAATGCGTTTTGGTGATTTCAAGATATGCAACTGGTGTCCGATATTTTATTGTTTATTGCATCTGCATTCAATTAGAAAAAAAAATCGTATTCACGTCAATCCGGTAGTGCCTCTGACATTACCTACCCTTCTTTTTAAACATAATGTCAAGCTCAACTTTGAGATGTACTACCAAGGCTTTATTATTGATATTGTTAAGAAAAATATTACTAAAATACCGAAGAAGAATCTCAAGACTTCAATATTTGTTACAAGATATGACAAAATTTTAATTTTGGTATTTTGGTTGATTAAATACAGTGAATCTCAAGCTTCTGGAAGCGGTTAGGCGTTGTTAACAAGCCATAGAGCAGAGAAATTATTTACCATAGCTTCGGGCTAAGTACCGAATCAGATTGGACCTCATCCCTGCAACTTAATCCGTTCGAAACAAAGGTATGACATCTCAATTTCAACTCTTGAAAACTCCGGAAGTCTATCCAACAGGTGCGGATCATAAACAAAAAAAAACAACAGAGAAAAAAAGTGACAAATGCTTCCCACCCGGTACTTCGTCATCATTCGGCGGAAGGGGGGAATACTAAAGAAAAATAAAACGATTAAGTACTATAGTCTCGGAAACCGTCAACCAGTGAGGCCACAAAAAAAAAACAACTCATTGATCCCAAGAGAAAGAAGTTGGGGGCGGTTGTAATATAATTTTTTTTTGTTTTGGTTCTCTACTCGAGAACAGACCGCTCGTACAATCGAGTGAGCGGGGAAAAAATCTAATTAAAAGAAGATGAGAAAACCGTAGGTGGGACGGGCTCGGTTCGCCAGCAGCCGCCAGGAAAACTCTCGCGATTTATGCTTCAACGAAGATGCGGGTCGACTACGGCGGCGACGGGGAAACAGCAGTTTTTAACATAAAAAAAAGTCGAGACTTGGCGTAGGTTATGGTTTTTATTAACTCAAGTCCCGCGTGTTCATTGTCGTTCAAGTTGCCAAGGGGCCAGGGAGTGGCGGCTTGCCCTGGCCTGGCTGGCCGTCGTCTGAGCAGATTTTTTCTTTTAATGAGTTTTTTTTTCTTCAACGAACTTGTCTGATCAGCACCTCCTCCTCCTCTTCCACAGACGCAAGTCAAGTCATTCGCTATTACGTCGTTTTGAGGATTTTTTCGCCTGCTTCGCGGGTTTCATTCATTCACAACTTTTCTCGCAGGGAGCCGGAGGATATCCTTACGCGGGAACACCCGTCAAGGAGTGTTTTTTTTCTGCCGCATTCATTATCATTCTTTTTATTGGTTTCTCCTATTAGGCGTAGATTAAGTGGTAAATGAGGGATGAAACAGGATTATTTAATTACCGGCTAATCTGGGTAAAGTGAGAGTTAAACGAGAAGAGAGTTTATTGTCGCTTTTTCGTGAATCTCAGCAGAGCCAGATATTCAGTAGGAATGCTTTGTAGTTTTTGATTTCGCATTAACAGCTCGACCATTTTCGAAAAACTAGACCGATTAGAAATATGCGCGCCAGGAGGGCTAATCTCTCATAGGATTATTACAAAATAAAACTGCAACGATCTACTAAAAAGTATGAAACGTCTCTCCTCGGATAGTGTCGTGAAAATCGTAACCTTTGTCATAAAACTTCCCCTAATTCTATGCTCTTCTACGTATAATCACGCACGATACTTCGCCCCTATACCAGCAGAAAACACTGCCAAGCATAGGCGAATCCGGCGAAAGCTTTACGAGCGGCGGCCAACCGGAGAAAGAACACCCAGCGCCCCTCGAGAGGCTTGAAACACATAACATAAAAGCACTGCGCGTAAAAGCATAACACTAAACATAACAAAATTATTTTCGCCCGGTTGTTATGCAATTGGCGCTACATCAGGTGTCTAAATTGGATAAATTAGATTTATTTGAAGACCAAACCAGCAGCCTCTCTATTCGAGAGGGTTCAGGTAGAAAAGGATCATAACGGAGGCTTCATCCGCCAAGACGCGGGTTTGCTGTTATTAGAAAATATTTTATTTGTCGGGAATCGCAAATATTACGGCTCCTCCGAAAGAGAAAAAAGAGGAACCCTCGTCTTTTCCCAGCGAAAATTGATGAATTTTACGACCCACCTTTAACTAACTGAGGGCGGACAATTTTACCACTTGAAAAACGCGCACACTTCGCGTTATTTTTTTTTTTAAGTTTTTTCGCAAACAACACATACTCCAACCGAACTCGGCCCGACCGGTTCGTGTCGTGTGTGACATAATAGAATAATTTATTTAACGAATATGAAAAGATGGGACCGAAAACTCATATGAGATTAAAACTTTTTCCATTTCGCCAGTAACATCAGCCAGCGAACCAACCAACTCAAACCGTACCACCGTGCTGGATTCCTCCCTTCCTTCGTACTGTGGATCCTCTCGAAAATCTCGAGAACCGTCCTTCAGCTCTGACGATAGGCGACTCGCTATTGGTCTCGATGGTGTTGGTGGTGGTTTTGACGATGGTGAAGGAAATGCAGGTCCTTATCTGAGCAACGAGTACGTCCTGCTTCTACTCGACGAGAAATGAAAGGCTAATAATATGTGCGAACCAGACCTCCGTACCAACCCACACCCCGCCGTTTCACACAAGAGTAAACGATGAACGGAATAGGCACGGCCTGGGTGTTGTTGGTGGACTGGGGCGCTGAGAATATATTGCCAACATACATGGATTAGGTCGATGAGGAACGGAGCGAGCGGAGAAAAGCGGATTTTTGAGATATTATTTCATCATAGTATGCAAATTTCACTGGATGTGACCGTGGCCAAACAGTTCGGGGTGTCGCAAAAGGGCTTCCGAGCTGGCACGAGCATTCGAGCGTTGAAATACGACGACGGATAAGTAAATATTGTTCAACGAATTTCGAAAATTAAAGAATTTCCTAAAGTAAGATAGAATGTAAATTTTTATGCGACCTACAAAATTGGATAAGAGGTTATTGAATAAAAAAGAACAGCTCGTCTATTGATGAAAACTAAACCAAACAATGCAACACTGATACTTAGAATCAACATTTGAAATCGTTACCTTTAAACAACATGTGAGCAAACACCCCATTCGATTGATTCTTGACTAAAATCTTTAACACCCTGTGTCAAGCAATCACGGTGAAAACTGACTTTTGAATAAATTCCCGATCGGCCGAGAGCCATACACCATTTGATACAGTTCATCGAGATCGGCTAATGTGTGTGAGTGTGTATGTATGTATGTAACGCAATTGTACTCTAAATTTTATCGGAGATGGCTAGACCAATTTTAAATGAAATATCTCGTAGTCTCATAGTCTACTTTTGAAATTTATCCAGATACGACTTCTGAATACAGAGTAATGGATTGAAATGTAAAAATTGTTTCTAATTTTGCAATAAATTGATTCCATTTATAGGTTATGATAATTGCTGGCCCAAAAAAAACCGATTTCAGCGATATCGGTTCCCAGCTTCCGGTTTCGGAAATACCGGAAATAGTGTTCAAAAACTCGAAAACTAAAACTCTCTTCGTTTTCTCAGAGAAAATCCGAAGTGACAAACCATGTTTTAAAACTTACTGTAAAGTCACAAAATATCATGTAAATTATTTTTTGTTTGCGTAAAATAGCATCATCCATGTATTCTGAAATATAAGAAATAGAGAGTTTATGTTTATGTTTGAGTTTATGCTATAGGACTTGTGCTTATCTAAAATATTGTCGAAGACAACAGAATCTATTTATTAAAATAAAAATTGAGCCATTGTTCGGACCTTTAACATTTACGGTTTTCTGGCAATTCTGGTCAAAAATCTCCTCAACTCTGTCGCATCCTGAATTACTCCTTCAATTTCTGTCTTAAACGATTGTTCAATATTTCTCCTTCAATTTCTGTCTTAAACGATTGTTTAATATTTCTCAAAATTTTACAGGCCCATTGTGAGCATCAACGTACGGAAGAATACGTTTTTTTTCAGTCAGTTCTACTACAGTCCTTTGCCCGGGCACATACCCAGAGGGCGGGGCCGAGGGGCCCTGGCCCATTCCTGAAATCAGAAACAGGAACACACAAAAGAATTTAATACGACGAATACATATAACAGTGTCAAAACTAAATAACCGGGGCAAAATACACGACAATAATAATAATAATACACAAAGTTGTACTGGTTGACCGGAAAAAAGTACGCAAGCTTGCCATAAAAATATCCTGCCGCTGGATCCCGCACATACTTATTTCGGACTAAAAATACGAACGCAATCGCACTTCAAGTACATGTTTGGCTGGATCCATTATTATACGCCAGACAATGGACTGAAGTCGTGCTTCAAAGCAGCACGAGTGCCTAGAAAGGAGGCTCAACAGGGCGGAAAGATCGTAATGCCGGTTATCTAGGACTGTCAAAGTATACTTTTGGCGGACTATCTCTATGCAAGTATTAGTGTGCATTAATGAACCGATTGAAGACCGAAATCGCTGTAAAAAGGGCCTTACATGAAGCACGTGAGCACATCGGTATCGTGGTTAAAATCAACGGTTTAGGGTTCCAATTACTTGCCCATCCACCTTGTTCACCTGATTTGGCTTGCTCGAACTGTCATCTGTTCCCAAACCTCGAATCATAACTGAGAAATCAATGTGAATTTCGTTTTGGAATTTTAGACCACCAATTCCGGAACCTAAAACCAAAAATAGTATAGTTTGAATGGTAAACAACTAATATAACCTAAAAATTTGGGAAGCTATTTCGGACTACCTCTTGTGAATTGTTCTGCTCTATAAACAGATATTTAGATGGCCATAGACATGTGTGACAGAAATGGCATTAAAACAGTCACCAACTCTATTCGAATACTCAATAATAATAGTCGCAGTAGTTCACAGGGTATGTTAAAAACACCAGTAAAAGACGCACCGAAAGTTATGTACATAAGAAATCTTCGATAACATTAATTTTTTAACTTAGGACCCCTCCCGAAACAAAATTGAAATTCTGGACTTACTTACTTATGTATCCTGTGCACCGGCAGTGGTGCAAAGGGCCAACGAGAAAGATTTCCACCCTGGGCGATTGTTTGCCTTCGCCTTGACCTGATCGAGTCGCTTAAATTCATCGTTCAGACTCCGCCGCCATGAGCCCCTAGGTCTACCTCTGCTGCGATGTCCGGCTGGATTCCAGTCCAGCGCTTGCTTGCAGATTTCATTTCCGCTCTTTCGAAGTGAGTGTCCGACTCACCTCCACTTACGTTCCAGAATTTCAGTCAATATCGGCTTCTGATGACAACGACGATGGAGCTCGGCATTTGGAATCCAATTTTCAAGCCACCAGGCACGAATTATATACCGCAGACATCGGTTGATAGACTCGCAAAGGCAGACCTTGCCTTCTTAATCCGCGCGCCTATGTCGCTCTTGGTCCCACCGTCTGACGCTATGTGGCTGCCAAGATATTGAAAGCTTTCAACTTTATCCACTACCAGACCAGCTACCGTAAAGTTGGATAGATTGGCCGCGTTGACATTCAACGATTTATTCTTGCTGACGTTGGTGTTGAGACCCGCCGCTGAGGAGCATTCGACGAGATCGTTGAGCTTACTCTGCATGTCAGAGTGTCGTTGCGATACTAGAACAACGTCATCTGCCAAATCGAAGTAGTTGAGATGCTCCATAGTGATAGGCTGCCAAAGCAGCCTACAGTTTGGTTAACGATCAACGGCACCAACCATTATTTCGCCTATCACGATGAGGAACAGTAGCGGTGATAGAATACATCCTTGCCTCACTCCAGCGACTACCCGAATAGGGTTAGACAAGGCTCCATTATGCAGAACTCTACACGTGAAAGCCTCATACTGCGCTTCGATGTGGTTGATAATTTTATCTGGGACTCCTTTGCGTCTTAGAGCGCCCACAGGTTTTCGTGATTGAGTTGGTCGAAGGCTTTTTCGTAGTCAATGAGAACCAAGTAAAGGGACTCTTGGAATTCATTGACCTGCTCCAGAATAATACGGAGTGTGACAATATGGTCCACACAGGATCTTCCGGCACAGAATCCTGCCTGCTGCCGTCAGAGATTCACATCGATCATCTTCTCCTGTATCCGGTTGAGGATAACTTTACACAGAACTTTGAAAACAATACACAGTAACATGATACCTCTCCAATTGTCGCAAACAGATGAGTCCCCCTTCTTCGGGACCTTCACTAAGACGCCCTGCATCCATTCGACCGGGAATGTCGCGGTGTCCCTGATATTCCGAAATAGTTGATGCAACATTTGAGCAGATAGCGTTGAGCATCTCCTTGTTGGATTACATGCTTTGGATGGTGGCTTCGATTGGTTGAGTTGGCGCCTCGGAGCTGACACGATTGTAGCGTCGCAGTCTTGGTGGCTCATGCCGAGATGTTGATGGCTGGTTGACCGCAGGAACTTGAAGAAGTTGTTCGAAGTGTTCAAACCAATGTTTTAACTGGTCAGTGAGGTCGGTTAGCAGCTGACCAGTCGCGTCCTTCACTGGCACTCTTGTATTAATCCTTGCTCCACTAAGACGTCGTGAGATATCATAGAGGAAACGGATATCGCTGGTTGTTGCGGCTTTCTCACCTTCTTCGGCCAGGGAGTCCACCCACGCTCGCTTATCCCACCTACACGAGCACTTTAATATCTTTGAGAGGTCCGAATAGTGTTGGCGGGCTTGGCGCTTCGCTTCTCTGGTTCTCGCTCGCTCTATCGCTACTTTTGCGTCTCTCCGTTCCTAGATTTTCCGCCAGGTAAATCACCCTTTTTCTAGGGGGAGAGGAGCTTCCATTTTCCTCCAGCGAGGATTGAGGGACACTTCGTTCGTCTCGTCATCCATTACCGCATCGGTGGTATTGTTGTTGATTTCGTTGCTAGTTGCTGGAGATGCGCTTTGTTGTACATTGTTTGCAGTTGCAGTTCGTTGAAGGGGATGCTTCACTGTTTTTGGTGACTGTCATAGGTGTACTGGGGTTGCTTGGGGTTGATGTGAAGGAAGCACCGTTGTCCTTTGGTATAGTTGTCTCCTTGTCCAGTTTATCACATGGCTTACCGTAGTGAACAGCTTTGGCAATATTGACATGTGGCCATCTGATTGTCATAGGTAACAAGTGATTTGCACGGAATTCTTGTATCTTGACCGAAAATCACATAAGAAGGTATAGGCCTCTTCAAGTGTATGCGTAATAAACGTACGCCATTTAGAATACCGGGGAAAAAATTCTTCCACTTTTCTTTTTCGATAGAGAGAATCTCTTCGTATTGGGACATAGTTTTGCGAATATATGAATCGGTGACGCTTGAGGGAAGATCATGCACACGCACTTCTGTAGCACTATCTTCCATATATACTGGAATGTTGTACTTAATGTTCTCGTGCTCCACATAGTGCACATTGTTATTGTATTTTGCGAATTGAATTGCATCCAACTCTTTATAAAACTGGATGTAAACAACATTATTCGTCTTATTGCGTTGAAGTAAATGCACACGTTTAATGTCAAGATGCATTTGCTCTTTAAGCAAACCTTCAAGTTCTCGTATCGAAGGTTGAATTTTGCACTGCCTGAAGTCAACAACAATTGCATTCTTTCGTGTCGGCGGTAGCTTTTGTTCGTTTTGTTCATTTTGAGATCGTTCTATTGTTCTCTACACAATACTATACTTGGTTTCTTTCGTCTCGAACGTAAGTGGTTTTGTGTTTAATCGACTGACTTGGATGAGATGTGGTCCCGGGTTGGCGGTTCAATGCGTAGGGCGCTGGTCTTACAAACCAGTTGTCGTATGTTCGAGCCCCGACCTGGAAGGATTCTTCATAGTATCAGTAGAATCGTAGCACCAGCCATGCACTGGTTCTGTACACTCTGAATCGGCTGTGAAGTCTGTTGAAACAGAAGGTCAAATTCCACTACAGAAATGTTATACCAAGGCTAGGCTGGATAAGATGTAAAAGCGAACTGATAGATCTTGATATCACCATTAGGAACACAGCATCTAGTTCACTGTAAAAATTCTCCTTATCTTGTAGCTCGGCAGCATCGGTTGGCGCACAACATTGGATTATGGTTAGGTTGCGGACCCGCGTTCTAAATCCCACTTGATGAGCGCCGCATTCGCTTGGGCGCTAAGTAGGAACACCAACTCCACGGTGACGGGGAACATTTTCAACTCATATACCAGAATACAGTAGTACCTGTCCCGACGGTAGCTTGTATTCTCCAAAGTTTGGCCAACGGACTTCACTTAGTCCCAGGATCTCGAGCTTCATGCGTCGAGCCTCACTGGCAAGTTGTGCCAATTAACCCTGTTGGGCTAGCGTTAGTACATTCCATGTTCCAATTCTTGTCCGTTGTTTTGCGCTAATAGTCGTTGCCGTTAAATCAGTTCGTAATCTTTCTCTGTTGGTTTCTGTAACAGTTCTTGATTTTCGGAGACAGTAGGTATCCTTGGGATGGGACTCCCATCTTAGATATAGCTTCCTGGCCACACCTGCATTTGTCATCAACTGACTAAAGGCCAGGACCAAGGATAGCATCCAACATAAAGTTTTATTAGTCACGAAACTTTGGTTTTTGTCCGCAAAGTCAAATACCTAGCCAGATCGTAAGATTTACTGAAAATTTATCGGCAAAAACGAATTTGTACGTTGTACACGGTCGAATTAACTAATTTTCAGTTCTCGGTATTCTCAAAGAACAAAATGAATCGACTTTGAAACAAAATGAATCATGTCGAAATGTTCAGCACTGAAAGTGGAAACATTTCCTTTGTTGCTCTGTTACAATCTTTCATTCGGCATAGTTTTGCATACTTGAGTCTGATCAACGATCAAGACGCTTTTTTATATTTTGTGTTCATCTCTTAACTGGGTTAAAAATATCGAACCCATGCATTTATGTCAGCTAAGTCGATGATGATGTAAAATACATGCGGAGGCCATCTATAGTATTTACATTTCACACCGTTCAGAAGTGTGCTCGTTCAAAGAACGGCACCTCGCGGCGTCAAAAACGGACATCGTTCGGCACTTTCCAGCATCTATAACATCTTGGAACAATTACACAATAATCAGAGCATCGAAATAAAGTCCGGTACCGACGACACTGAGCGACAAGCAGCTCCAAAGGAAGCTGAAGAGGAAGACCGAAGGAAAAATCGTTGCGTGTGCTTGGCCGGGAGATCGGTGCAACCGGTCAAACAATGAATAAGTACCTGACGAACCTGAACATACATGTAAGTTGCAGGCAATGACACAATAAAACAAAAATTGTTGGTTGAATAGCGTGATACCTGCTGATCAAAATTGACCCGGAATTTTGTTTAGATCTTAGTACATTTCTGATTATCACCTTTAAAATAGGCTCCTTTTGAACCAACACAGGCATTCCAGCGGTCAGTACAATTTTCCATTCACTTGCCATAGGCCTCGGCCGGGATACCCTTCAGTTCCTTCAACGAATTACTTTTTATGTCTTCGATCGAGTCATCGCGCGTTTCCCAGAGTGGATATTTTAGTTTTGAAAATAGGAAACAGTTCATTTCGTGTTTGGCCAAAAATTCAGTCACAATCATGCAAAAAACAGTTATTTCGGTTCTTTCTTGCACCAACTTCCCGATCAAGCGCAAGTAGCGACTTTCCCCTCGATCTTCTTCTTCAGCTTCCGTTGGAGCTTCTTGTCGCTCAGGGTCGTCGGTTGTCCGGAAACGGATTTCCCTTCGATGCTCTGATTGTTGTCTAATAGTGCCAAGATGTTGTAGATGCCAGATTTCGAACTGTGAAGGAATATCAAAACACTGTTATGACAAAAATTCGAAAAAATCTTGTGATTTAACATCTTATAGGATACACATAAATAATAATGTGATTTTACATCTTATAAGATGCACATGTGAAATTGTGTGATTTGAAAATAACATGGCTTCGAATCGAATGAAATAAATACAAAAGAACGATAGCAACAGCGCGACTTGAACCGAGAAACATTTGATCACATAGCACACCAGCTCATCGACTGGGCCACAGAAGCACAAAGCTGCTGAATGAATAATTGGTACATATAAATCCATAGTAGCCGGGTACAAATTACACTTGAAGCCTGTAAAATTTTGTACAAATGGAATATTGCGTCATATGACAAGTTGAGTAGTTATGAATTGTATCGTTTGTATAAGTATGTCACCAGTAAAATTCATTTTTTTTCTGTGACACCTTATGACAGAAATAGGCATACCATTTGAACATTTCTAAATTCAAGATTGGCTGTAGGAAAATTATATCGCTAAATTATATTACCAACTTATCTACGAAAAGTCATAAAATTAATTGTGGAAAATTTTTTTAATTTAGTGATCACGTTCAGTTGAAAATTGCAAAAAATTGATACCTCCGAACAGAAATAGAATTAACAGAAATACAAGGAATTGGTGTTTTCTATTTTTCGCTGTTTAGAATAGAATGCGATACTCCGCACACCTTTTTTATATCGTTTGTTTATACCCGGTTATAATCTAATTGTGGTCGTTCGCCGAGACCACCACACACTAAATTACCATTGAAAGATGGAAGTAAATGTCATCCTTCACGTCAAAGTTTCAGGAATCTAGTCTATCAATTCTTGAATGTAATATTACAGCCACCGGATACCACACGGTCTCGAGGCTGGGTGTGTTTAAGGAAATATTATGCTATTATAAATCTCCTAATGGATTCCAGCCATTAAGCAGTCAGTATCAGAAATTATTAGCCGCGTTTCATATTTAGCATATACAGTCCCAGAACGGAAACACTCTTTGGCAATGATGAGTAAATTGTGCCACGATATTCCGACATTAAATACGGTTGCTTTGGAAACGCGTTGTTACCTTCATTAAAAATAACAAACGTATCTGGGTACGTTCAATAACTGGAACATATCGGAAATTTTACCTATTCACATACTATCCAATCATTTTTTCGCCGATTGTAATTCTCTCCAAGCTCGATGTATCATTTTCCACCACCGAAAAGCGTAATATTCCAACTGAACCATGCTGCAATTTGCCGTCGCGAAATGTGTGTACTGCCATTCAAGATTCGCCATCATTGTCCACCATTATGGCATTTTCCGCAGCACGTTCCATGTTGTTGGCTGCGAAGGAAGACCGAGTGGGGTGCATCACACCCACTCCATGCAGCACTCTCGGCTCTAGTGTGTGCGTGCGTGTATGTGAATGTATGTGAGCTAGCGTGGCTAGGCAAAAAAAACTACACACCGACGACGACGCCGCTTTGTATCGAACAGTTGTGACAAACGGTCATGGTTCCTCCGTATCTTTTTTTTTGCATGCCAGCATCCCGGACACTCCCCCTACTCCGGTGGACTGGTTACTATACTTCAGAACAGAACTCGTTACTGTGTAGAACCTACCATTTGCGTGGTTGGACAACCGTGCTCGAATGCTGCCGCTAGCAGAAGAGAAGAGTTTTTTTTATACATTTTCCTGCTTTTCATCCGGCCTTCCGTGGTACACACATTTTTTGTTTTGTTTTTCTACTCTTCCATAGGATATTCCTGGTAAACGGAAAGATAGCCCAAGGCGTTCTGCGAGATTCCAGAAATTTTTGTTGTGGTGGGTGACTCGGAGGGTGGTGGACCATCGCAGGAGATGTTTGACGCATTTTCGGTATGTGTGCGCGCTCGTGTTTGTCGGCGAACATTTTTCGGTTTTCGCAGAGACATTTGGTTTTTGAACTGTTTGGCGTTTTTTTTCACTCTTCCTTCATACGAGGCCGTCCACGACACAGGGACGGTGGAGGTGAGTGAATTTTGATGAGATGAGCGTGTTTTTGCGAAACTTTAGCAGCCACCACGCAAGGGAGATTTTTGCGTATTTGGGAAAAGGTTTTTTTTTCTTCTAAAAGGCGAGGGTGAGTGAGTGTCCTGAATTGTGCGGTAGGCGAGTTTTACCCTATTTCAATATCGTAATATATGGTAATGCTTCGAGATGAGGGATAAACATAAAGGGCTTTGGTGCTTTACATACGAGATCAAGGGGATAAGTGTGAAAGCCTTTGCACGGGATGGATCGTGTGTGAGTGTTAGTATTTATAGTATTGGAAAATGTTTCATAAGCCTTCGAAATTTTCTTAGGCTCTGCGAAGATTTATTTCTAGGCAACAAAGCATCAATTATGTTGGATAACAACTACAAACATTTTTAATATCTCCAAATATCTTACCAATCATTTATATAAATGAATAAAGTATTTTCAATAACCATTTTTGTTTAAGAAAGCATGCATCACATTATAAACGATGTGTTTATATTGATGATTGATCTCGAAACTCGAAACAATTTAGAATCATATCCGCACAACATACAGTAGCGCTCAAAAGTCTTTTGTGGGTACACTTTGTACTGTAACCAATTGGCTTAATAACTGCGGCACATCTTTTTGGCATTGATGAGACGATGTTTTCAAGGCATCTTTTGGGAATTGTGAACCATTAATTTTGCAAAGCAGTAAATAATTCTCTTTTGTTAGAGTAATTACGTGTTATAATGCGTCGTTCCAGCTGTTGTCACAGGTGTTCTATGAGACTTAGGTCTGAACTTTGGTTTGGCCAGTTTAGAACTGTTTGTTTTTGTGACTTGAAAAATTGTTTGAAAAGCAGAGTTCGTTTTTTCGTCACCCACGTGCCCACAATTTGAGAAAGGTTGAACTCTCTTGCGACACACTTTTCCTTGACCCAATGCGTACAAATCGACTGATTCAAACTTTGAAGAGTATTCTTTGCATGTAGTCATGGTAATTAGCAAGTAAATATAGTTTTGAGTAAAACGATTTTAGTGAAAACCATGACCTGAACTGTAAACAACGCTGTTGCCGTTCAACAAGTTCAAGTGACAACAAAAGTACAAAAAACGTGCTTAATCCACCTAGCAGTGAGACCTTTTTCATCAATTCACATGTGTTTTTGCATGATTATTCTTCTGTGTTTCTGTTCTCATGACATTATTTTAATGACCGTCGTTTTAAGCGGCAATTTGAGATTTTAATCACTCATTACTCTGTGATGTCTAAACTCAAATTGGATCGAATTTGAATCTAAAAGTATGACAATCGATTGAACATTCCATGATACCCAAACCTCCTTTCACGAACCTTCCACAGTAGCACATGTAACTTGTTCATAAAAAATAAAAACAAAACAGATGCTACATAATGATCGCATGATAGACACAACGAAACAAGTTGGATTATGATGGTGACAATGAAGTAAAAATAATGTTACGAATTCACATGTCATCATACTAAGTTACAGTAAGTTCCGACGAAACTTTCTCTAACTCTAACTCTTACGACGTACTTGCTTTTAGTCGCCAACTGGTCACCGTAACAAAATGTGACAATGAAAAAGTGACACACTACAAGACAAAGTTAAGTAATAATTTCATATCGGTTACCGTATTCGTTGTGATGCAACAAAGAAATACAATTACAGTGTCGGTTGAAAGCTTCCGTACATTATACCGGACAATAATATTAAATCAATAAGTAGAATAAGTAGAAAATTCCTTCTGTTTAAAAAATTGGCTAAAGTTAAATCTGCGCTAATACGCAAATTTTTTGCGGGTACATGTGCGCAACGAATTGTTTTGTGTGGATTTTTTACATGCATACTTGATTTATTTGATTTTTCATTACGAGCCACGTGCTTAATTGAGTATCAAAATTATTGCTTGTTAAATACCTGGTGGAATGCATATGACTGTTCTAGAAATACCGCTGCAGGCAGGAGGAAAAGTTCTGATATCGTTCACTAGTGGATGGGTTATGTGTAATTGAGTCAGATGAATAGTATTAGTCATTGTGAGCGTGAGTTTAACAAATCAGAAACTCAATGAAAAGATCGTGCTGTAGTAGCGCTATGGTCATACTAAGAGATTTGAGATTGACACTGCCATTATATATTTCATGTTCTGAGAAGAACTTTCAAATAGGTGAAATCTACATCAAATTAAAAATTAAGCGTCGTCTCTCTAAGCAACCAAAAGTTCCACAGTACCTGAAAAATATCCACTTTATTAGAGTTCTGAAGTACGCGTGGCACTTGAACGTATAAAAAAAAATCTAAGAAAACTTCCTCGCTGCTTAAAAGCTGTACAAGAAACTGTTTCAAAGTTGGTTCTGTTGCGTCAGGTGAAGATTCAAGTATGAACAATTTCTTAAAAACGTTCTGTTCAGACTACTTTGTATGCTGCTTAAGCCAAATCTTTTTTTACGAGCTTTTGGTTACTTAGGCTAAATACGAATTGTAAATATATCCTACTCTACCGAATGAACAACTCTAGAAAAGAAAGTCTTCAACATTTTGTTAAGTTTATCAATACAAATTTCTGGTTAGTGAGCTTTTTCATAGATTACCAAAAGAAAAATCACATCTGGAAGAGATAATGTCTATTATATCGAAACCATTAGAGAGGGATTTGCGTTCAGTGCATTGACTCACAGAATGAGATGACAATCTGTGCATTTGCTCCTTTTTTGCTTAACAGCAGTATTTGACATTTTCACATTAGTTTTTGGTGATATTTCTGTTTTGTTTTGGGCTGAAGTCAATGTGTGTCGAATTCCATTGATTGTAGGTTAAGTAATAAGAAAAATGATGGAAATAATAATAAAACTAATTTTTGGGCGAAACGAAGTTCGACGGGTCAGTTAGTTTAATATAAAGCAAGGACTGAGAAAGGTTTTATCATACCGTTAGATAAAAGGTAATATAATTTTTCTGCTTCATTAAAAATAATACTTGGCTTGATATGAGTGTGATCCTTTACCGAAAACTAAAAATTAAAAATATATTTTAGGGCCATAGGATCTCATTAGACTTTGAATTGATATACTAGTTTTTTCGCAAATCAGTTACCAATCATAGAAATCAATCAATTTGATGCGTTACTTTTGTACATGACCACCGGTTTCAGTGCGTAGAAGCACTACGCGCAGAACTACAACAACATTAACTTTTATTTACACCGTCATAATATAATATATTATTTATAATATATATTACATATTTTTATATCTTAACATACCGAATTTTCATTCAAAAAATCAGAACGTATATCAATAAGGAATATTTTATTGTTATTCAAAATCAATAATTTTGCTTAAGTTGAAATAACTAATCGTATTATCTAAAATAACTAAAACCGATTTGTTTTTCAACTCACATAACTGTTGCATTAAAAAAAGTTGGTTGTTGCAACTAAAATCTTTATTGAAATTGAAAGGTGTGTGTCTTGACTAACTGACAGCATCTTTTTTCAACCAAAAATTTTGTTATTTCAACCATCGTTTCTGTTGATCGAAAAACAAAAATGACAGTTTAGAAAAAACAACAATCGAATAGTTGTACCAAATTTTAACCTATAAAATTCAGAAAAACAACTAATATTTTGGTTGTTTCATGATCGCGAGGGGTTCCGTGTACCTAATCATTAGAAGTTTTGCTTGCTCAGTTTCAAGTGTCAAGTAGTATAGCTGCGTCATTGTCTTCGATGTTGGTAGTGAGCAAGTTCGAATGAATAGAATTATAAATGGAGTAAAGAATTAAAAATGAGGACTGAAAGAGGAAACTTTTAATTTAAGTATATTCTGTAATTGATATTTCAGCTACCTGGTTTGTCTTCCATTTATTATTTTGAACCCATTCGAATGTTGAAAGAGATATTTTGTTACTTCAAGAGATTAACTGACGGTGGTTAAACTGAGCTTTGATTTAAAGAGAACCGATTGAAGAACTGAATGCTGCTGGTTCTGTACGTCAGCTAACGTTGTGTGTGTCAGAGTGTGAAGTTTACTGCAGTAGTGAGATCGTGAGTGTGTTTCACATTCGGTTTCAATTGAATTGAATTGGTTTTACTGCACTGCTACCAAGTTTCACCCAAATACGACTTCCGGTACCGGAGTTACATACTGATAAATATTAAAATTTCATTTCCAGGAGTGTTTTTTTATACATGGCACCCAAAAATCTATCCAAATACATTCAAATAACCGTATGATTCTTCAATTAGGCAGGTATGATTAGTTGATAATCAAATACGTTGAGTATAGGATCATCGTTCCCGATTACGGAAGTACCGGAAAAGTGTTCGTGGGCTTCAAACCGGAAATCACTCCAATTTCTCATAAATAGCCAGACCGATCTTCGCAAACTCAGATTTAAATTATAGTATTATATTTCCATAAATTGATGTAGAAGTTTCCGTAAATACAGGGTAAAGTGTATAAAATCGCAACCCGTCATTTGAATTGATAGCGTAAAAAAACGTAAAAATTGTTCTAAATTTGGTTCAAAGCTGTTTCAATTTATAACCTTTTTATAATACTAATGAGAACATGAGTTATATGAGAAAGACACCACAACACCACTAGATGGATCAAAGCAGGTTTTTCCAAAAGTGATAGAGGAATGAAACTTTCTGTCACTTTTTCAACAAAACCGCACTACTATTATTATTCAAATAATCATGTTTGAGTGAAACTTCGACACATCACGGTTTATGCAATAAACTTGAACTTCCGTTTCCGCTCAGTCATTGCAAAAACTGAACTTGAACTTATTATTATGAAAAATATTTGAACTTTATAATTGTTTTATATAATTTTTATACACAATTAGTTTTTCGTCATGCACCTTGAAAAAATCAAGGAAAAATATTAAAAATCCAAAAAACACCAGGTAGCAGAAATACATAGCGTGCACTGTGATTCTGGTTTATTCAAGACAGCTGAAAACTTCTGGTCAAGTCTTTGCAATGAATGAGCGGAAACATATATTGGAGATGCCAAATGAAAGAAAAACTAACAGAAAAGTGGATTTTTTCGAAAAAGATACGCTCAGAGACAGGATTCAAACCTGGGTTCTTATGCATTCCGTGCATACGCGCTACCATTTTGCCACTCTGAACCTTGTTTTAGTCACCCTAAAACGCCATGTTCGATGTACTTCTACGTATGTACGTTCGTACGTTCGAGTCCTGTCTCTGAGCGTATCTTTTTCCAAAAAATCAACCTTTCTGTTAGATTTTCTTTCATTTGGCTTCTCCAATATATGTTTCCGCTCAGCCATTATAAAAACTGAACTTAGTTATGGCGGCTTTACGTCAAACCAACCAAAATTAATAAATCGTTCTGGTCAATTGTTTACGATCAGCACCGGACTCGGTTATGTTTTAAAATCAAAGATTCGATGTTGGTTTTCGTTTTCCTTATAGAGTGTATGAAATTGAACAAAGCACTTTGTGTGCATCGTTAGTAAAGGCGTGTTTTGTTTTCTTCTTCCGTGCCAGCTCATACCGGTTTTGTATTGTCATTTTAGATGACGGTTTCCGCCCTGTAATTGCGTAGTTTTTCGTTACAACTTTCGGTGCTTCTGGAACAGGAAACGGGAGACCAGTTGTTTATAATTAAGTTTTTATAGTAAAATGTTCTGCAAACTAGATGAATTTTTCATTCAGTTTCATGGGATTCGTACCAGTTTTTCACCATCGTTTGTGAAAATATACTCATGTAATCAAAAATTTTCCATTTCTCGAGCTTTAGTTCTGGAACCGGAAGGTCGGCTCAGGATAAAATTCTCTAGAAATTTGTAAAGAACTATAAGGCCTTTTGATTTGAATATTACGTTGTGAAAATCGAATAAGCGATTTTTGCGAAAATTGTGCGAAGATTTTTTCCTTACTTTTCACTGAATGTGTGATTTTTTACTGGTATCGTTTTGGCAACATTGTTTTTGACAGATCACGTTTGAATCGTGTCACACTTTTTCAGTTTTGTATATAATTTAATCATGAAACGTCGTTTGGTCTATAATGCAATCATGAATGGGCGCTGGTAAAGATCCACTTTTTTAATCGAAAACTTGTGTTCAGCGACGAAGCTCATTTCTGGTTGAATGGATACGTCAACAAGCAAAATTGCCACATCGGGAATGAAGACCAGCCAGAGGCATTGGAGGAGCTACCAATGCATCCCAAAAAAAGTCACTGTTTGGTGTGGATTATGGGCCGGTGGTATTATTCGTGAAATACCGGAGAGAGTGTGCCAAAATTGGACCTTGTGTATGGGTTATCTAAAGCGGCCAATATTTGCATGAAATCATCTTCAAACATTAAATTGTATTGATCGCTCTATCGATTTCATCAATTTTCTCAAATTTCAAAAGTTCAAATTTTATACCTCTTAAAAATCACCTTTTCTGTCCTTTAACTCCGCAGCCAGAATTCGGATCCAAATGAAATTCAATAGTAGGCTATGAAACCATAAATTAGTCATTTGAATTTTCAAGTTTGTGAAAATCGGTTCAGCCATCTCTGAAAAAAGTGAGCCATTTTTTATACATTTGAATCTTAATCTGTGAAAACCTATTAAGCAGTTTCCGAGAAAATTAAGTGCACATTATTTCCTTCATTATTATTGTTACATTCATACATACACACATTTTCTCAGTTCGTCGAGCTGAATTGAATGGTATATAACAGTCCTCCGGGTCTCGGTTGAAAAGTTGGTTTTCACAATGATTGCATAGCCTTTCTTTTTGAGAGAATTAAAAATAGCTCATGATATCACGACTGTTATTCATGGTGTATTTTAATAACATGAAAATATACAGTTTCACCGAAATCGTGACGAAAGTAGTTCTTCTGTAGATTATTTTTCATTTAGGAAAACTGTGGCAATTGATGCATCACCAAGACTTTTTATTTGCTCTTCACTTCAATAATTTTTACTACCTTATGGGTGCAACAATAGAACAAACAAACAAATGAATAATGAAATTGAGTCGGGCGCTGGAATTTCATCAGTATTTAATTAGAGTTGATTCAAACAAAACTCGGTGTGATCAGAAGTCAAAATTTAATTTCTAACTAACTAACTAACTTGCACCTGACAAAACTCGTCGGAAGAACTTAACGATCGCAAAATCTACAAACCAAACAATCGATTCACATCACCTCAAATTGACCACTCCCAGCAGGTAACTAATCCTGTTTTCCAAACAAAAGTTCCAAGCAAAACATACTTCAGGCAACACAACCAGCCAAAAGCCAACACCTAAATAAATTCATTAAATCCTCGATCGGAACAACAGCCGAGAATTTCAAAAGCGATTCTTCCACCTCAAAACGAAGCAAACCCATACGGTTTACCTTTCCCTCGCCACCCTTCCACGGCCAGGTAGGTCGTGCCACAAATTCATTACGTGAAGAGTATCATGTTCTGTTTGCATTGCCAAACTGCAAGGGATAACCTTCTCACCTTTTTTCGATGCATTCAGAGATCTGATTAATATCAGTACAACACAGCAGGGGCTCTAACGTTCGTTGAACTTTGGGACCCTTCTTTCCCGTAGGATATTTTATTTCCTGCATGTTCCGAAGTTCATATTCTACCGACCTTCGCAAAGCAGACATGTGATTGAATATAGATTGAAGATGAGCCATTGTTGCTATTTTCATGCATCCTTTTTTACTGTTAGTTGCCGAATGACGAGCACTGAATGGTGAACCTAATCCGGAGTCAGCTCCCGATTGACGATTCTATTATTTACGACAGTGGGAACGAATCGATTTCCTTTGCCATCACAACTCTTTCGAAAAGCGAGCAGGTAACACCGTGATTGTTCTAAAGTGAAAAAGAATGAGCTATCTTATACGTAAATAATACAAAATGCTCCAAAACACTGGACATCAGATCTGTGAAAATTCATTGACATCTCGAAAACTTTAATTTTGAACAGCACGAACAAACTTCAGCTGTTCAGTTGAGTGGTCCGTTTTTCATCTCATTCCAAAAGAAAACAGAACTATGGACAAAATGTAATCTTTTCATACCAAATTTCTTCTTTTGCTTTCAGTTTCTTATCTACCGACCTAGCATCAACCCTCCGGACAGCCAGAGGTAGTTTCCGTTGCTGGCCTATCAACTGTCCCACGGAAAACCTAAGCCACCCCAATCACTATCGACGATACAACGTTTCATTTCAGTGTTGCAGTGTTGTTTCACCCCCCCCCCCCCCCCCCCTGATCGGCACAGCAGCCGGATCGAGATGAAAGGGCCATCGAGGACGCGGACCGAGGACGAGATGAAAAACTTTAGGTAAATTTGCATAAACACAATGGTCGAATCTACCAATAATAAAAACCGTTGTTTGGAATGAACAGAAGAAGCTCTCTTCCCCGGGGGTAAAGTACGAAAGCGGGAAGCGGAAAGTACGCCGAACCTAGATTGAACGTAGAAATGGGCCGGCATACTGTTTGATCACCATTAGCATCGGCTCCGTCGTCCGTTCGCTGGGAACAGACCGCTTCGATACCAGCTATAGCCATCCGAACAATCACGCAATCCTCCCCACGCAAGAACGGCAAGGAGAGAGGACCTTTCGCTTCTCGAACCCATCCATCCACGTGCGATTTGCTTCTTCTTGTAGTAATTCAATCTTCGGTGGCGAGCCAAATGGGATTGCTCGACGTCATCAATTTTTCCCCCGAATCGACCCCTCACTAATTCGTTCAACGTCGCCTCTCTGTTTTTTTTTTGGTGTTCGATTAGTGAACGGAATATTACAGTTTACGAAAATTGGGAATTTTTCATTTTGACGAAAACATTCATTTGAGAAGCGATTAGACTTGAAATAATCTAGTAGAAATAAAATGCTGAACATCTATTTTCAGGCCCGCTTCACCTGAAAACATGCACATAAAATTTTGGTAAATAATCAAATGGAAAACCAAACATCTAAATTTCTAATTTATATTCTACCCGTTATTTTTGGATAAATAATATGTATCCCTCTCAATGCTGCTTACTTGAAATATTTGTTAGATTGAAACAAGTAAACTATAAAAACGGTATTCGAATAAATTGAGATATACCAAAATGATCACCGAAAACTTACTTTAAATCGAATTTCTCTTCAAATTTTTAATAAGTAAACTGCAACATTTCGGAAAGGTTACCACTTTTTTTTTTAATAAAATTTTTATTTTTTATTCTGGCCAATTTGCGTACAAGCTTTACGTGGCCGAATGAGCCATGTTTTTATTAGATCAAATAATTTTTTTACCGTTGGATCTCGTTGTCACCCTTTTTCTAGGGGGAGAGGAGCTTCCATTTTTATCTTGCGATGAGTGAGGGGCACTTTGTTCGTGGCTCGTCTCGTCCTCCATTGCTTGCCGCATCGGTGGTATCGTTGTTGGTTTCCGTTTTTCCTTCGTTTTCCTTGTAATTCGCATTCTTGGGTTTGTTGTTACGCGCCTTGTTGTGCATTAATTGCAGTTGCTGGTTTTGTTTGATGGTACAACAGGAGTTCTGCGCTCACTAGTTTCCGTTGTTGGGCGGTTGTCCATATTTTTGTTTGAAGATGTCCTTTTTGCAGTTTCAGTGCAAGGTTTGCCGTTGTTCACAAAACTGACATGTAACCAGTTGATTTTCATACGTAATCAGCGTTTTACACGGATGTATCCCGTCTTGATCACAAATGATGTCAGATGGAATTGCTTTACGTAGTTGCATACGTACCACTCGCACGCCATTCCGGATACCCGGAAAAAAATTCCGCCATACTTCCCTTTCGATGGAAAGAACTTCACCGTTCTGCGACATACTTTCCCGAACATACCCATCGCTGGTCTGCGGGGGAAGGTCATGCACGCGTACCTCTATGGCATTGTCCACCATGTACACAGGGATTTTATATTTAACATTGTCATGATCAAGACTGTACACCCCGTTATTAACCGAAGCAAATGCAATTGCATCTTTTTCACGTTTGAACATAATGTACACACAGTTAGACGCCTTGTTGAATTGAATCTCACTTACATCATTAACGTTTAGATGCATTCATTCCTTAAGCAAGATTTCAATTTCGGTTGCTGCTGGTCTAACTTTGCAGCGCTTGAAATCAATACAAATTGAATTTGGCCTTGTAGGCCAAGTTTCAGGCTTTGTTAAATCGTATTTGCTCATTTCGTACACTCTATTGTTCACTACACTGTATTGTCTTTGTTTCTATCGTCTCGACCGTAAGCAATTGTCGACTGCGTCTGATGAGATGCGAGCACGAACTGAGGTTACCACTTTGGTGCATTTCCTTAACTGAACGCCCATGTCTTACCCTTGACACCACTTGTAGATTTTTAGGAAATTGCAGAACTAATTTATTTTTATACTTTCTAGAAAATTAACGCTTTGCAAAAACCTCAGATATATAACAAAATCAAACCTTCAATATGGGCACTTAGCCGAATAAACTTCCAGAGAGTTGGAACAAATTGTAGAATTAAATAGCAGAAATTGGATAGATTTATTAAAAATAATTGAATCTTTCCAAACGTCTTCAATACAACAAACCATTTATTTTTCACGAATGGATAGACCAATCTGACTCAAGACTGACTTTTAAAAGGTTTTGTTTCTTTATTTTTTTCTAAACGTGAACCAAAAATGCAAATTTGATTGACTAAAATGTGAAGAAGTTGCAGCTGAAACAATACTTTGGCATTTTTCTAGCTTTGAGTTCCTGATGTAAAATAGACATATAAACAAAAAAATGTAATAACAATTCTTCAGATAAAATATTTGCTATAAATTTGCTCACTAGAACCATCCTTCTAAAGCAAGATGGGGAGATCGATACAGACCCCTTGGGGTCGATATCCTTTTTGCGGGGGTCGACGTAAACGAAATCTGACTATGGGGGTCGACGAGGTCTAGAAATCGACCCCCCATTGTTTTATATAAGTTGTTATTTGAATTATTCATACTAAAAAGGTAGTGTTTATTTGACCATCCGCAGAAATTGTTAAATATTTTACATCAATATTAAAAAAGCAAGATATTTAATTTTTAAAGGTATTTGTTAATGGGGGCCTGAGGCCTACGTTAATTTTAGTAACGGGGTCCATGACCCAAAATAGTTTTGGAACCCCTATTATAAACGTATCTATTTTCAAGGTATTTAGACATGAAATCCAAAGTACTCAAATTTCTAAGGTAGGTATCATTGATAATGCATTTAATGTCTAAATATCTCGTAAAAGGGCGTTTGACTGTTTTTCATAAAAAACGTACTTAATCCACCTAGCAGTGAGATGATACCTTTTTATCAATCCGCATGTGTTTTTTGCATGAATATTCTTCGGTGTTTCAGTTCATTATTTTAATGACCGTCGAATCAAGCGACGATTTGGAATTTTATTCACTCATTACACTGTAATATCGAAACTACAAATCGGATCGAATTTGAATCTAAAAGTGTGACAATCGATTGAACAATCCACGATATGTCGGAGTAAGTTCCAATTGGGGTTTACGGTAATTTAAGGTACTTCCAGAGCCGGTATTCAAGAACCAGCATAACCCAAACCGAATTCGTATGGCCATATGACGAATAAATTGCAATAGTTTTGAGTCCAACTTTACAACTTTTCGGGATTGTCATTTTCTATACCGGTTTGAATTTTAAAAAAAATCATCATCCTGTAATTCCAGGATCGGAAGTCAGAATTGGATAATATTAGTTTATTTTGTCTTTGTAGATCTGGCTTTTCTTTTAGTGCGAATAAAATCCGAATCGAAAACTGAATACCACTAAAACTGAAATAACTTTAATTGGTTATCGACTATCCAAATCTGCAAACCCGATAAACCTGATTAATTTATGTGAAATAGACATTTTTATACTAATCACCCTGTATTCCCTAAACCGAAAGTTGGATCTGACTGAAAAGCAAGATGTTTTACAGGATCTTAAAACTTTTCATTTGAATTTTAGATCGGTTCAGTCATCTACGAGAAAACTTGGTCCACAATTTTAATTTCGTTTCACATATCATCCTGTATTTCCGGAACCAGAAATCAGATCAAAACATAATTCAGGAACATTGTTTAGGAGCATACGACTTTTCATATGAATCTGACTTTGTAGAAAACGATTGAGTCATCTCCGAAAAAATTGAGTGAAACTATTTGTCACACACGCATTTGCTGATCTCGACGAACTGATTCGAATGGTATATGGTTGTTATGTTCTACCAGCATTTATTACTGTAAGTAGTTTAAATGAATATAATTATGGAATTGCTTTCAACTCGAAAATGCTGCCATCAGGCGCGTAGCCAGAGAAAATTTTCGGGGGGGGTTTTAGAACATGGTGATAAATCAACACATGTACAATTTATATCACAATGTTTCCCATGGGTTATAATTTTTTGTTTCGGGGGGGGGTTTGAACCCCTAAAACCCCCCCCTGTGTACGCGCCTGGCTGCCATCATCTGGTTTATATATGTCATATTCGAACGATTGTGTTGCCAAAATCGAGCCGTGCTAAAATCGGTCCGAGGAAAATTGTCACGAAAAAGGATGCTGTACACAGTCTTTTATGTACTTAGAAACAAATGTATGAAACAGTATAAAAAATCGTGTTTTATGCTGCTCCCAAGCATGTCTTTGCTAGACAGCGCTCAAAACTTCTACTGCTGAAATAGGGGAAAAAGTCGCTTACACAAAAATATCGATATCTCCGTTAAAAATGGACGGATTTTACCAATATATGGCTTGTTGGATAGCTATTACCGTGCGGAATTTAAGTCTGGAAACATATTCTGTTTTCAAGGTCAAATGTGACAGATACTGTCAAAAATCCGAAAATTTTGACATAAAACTTCGTATAACTCAAAAAGTAAACATCCGATCTCAAAACCATTCAATAGCGTTCTGGGTGACGGGGAGACCTTTCATTTGCGACTAGTTTGATCAAAATCGGTCCAGCCATCTCTGAGATCTCGACCTCTTAGTTGACAACACACATACAGACACACACACATACACACACGGACATTTGCTCAGTTTGTCGAGCTGAATCGATTGGTATATGACATTCGGCCCTCCGGGCCTCGGAAATTTTTTCTAAAGTTTGAGCGAATTCTATACCTATTTTTAATATTTATAAAAAAAGGTAAAAATGAATTCTTCAAAAATGAAGAAAGATTATTTCAGCTGTAACCAATGAAATTTGCGAAAAACATACACTGAAAAACAATCTTACCTCTTTTTATGAGAAATTGCTCATTTTTGAGCTCATCTATGAGCTACTCAAAATTCGATAGAAAAAAAATTTGCCACCCAAATTTTTGGTAAATAACCAATTACTTTTTCTAAGTTTATAGTGATTAAACGTCTAGTGCGCGTCCAGTAGGGGCTGGGGTCCACTAGGAGATTGATAGTACCTATTAGCTCTCTCCGGACAGTACCAGCCTAGATGCCGTGTGGAATCCGGCGGAAAAAAATGAACCAAGCATAGATCCACTGGGTTCCTGCTTCCATGTCGTAAAAGGCGACAATTGCAGGAGTTTCCTTTTCCTTTCAGTTATCAGATATTTCCAATGTTTCACTTCTGATTACTCTATTTTACTAAATTATCTCTTTATTCAACCTATCAATTTCCGTCTAGCTTCGGAGAAAAGTTTTATTAGGAATGATTTCTTCTTCCATGTTATTGATTGTCTTTCAGGATTATAAAATGAATGATAAAAATCAACCATTGCGCAAATCCGTTTATATTACAAAGTTAATAACAGAGATAACATATATCGGTATATTGAATACATAGTAAAAAATACTTGATATTAATATTTCAAACAGTAAATTAATATTTTTCTCGGTAGTCGGCTGTCCAGATCAACCAATATAACCAGTTGAGCCTAGTTTCATTTATAAAAAATGAATCAAGACTTCCCGCACTTCAATATAGGATATTGTTGAAACGTTCACTCGGGAAGTCAGTGAGTTCAGTGGTGCATCCGAGCATCTTGAAACCGGAACATACTGAGTCGCGCGCGAATAATACCAATACTGAAATTTTTACTAACCAATATCCTTCTCCCGTGACACTTGTGGGGTGCGCAGTAGTATATACGGCCTCTAGTAACAACAAGTGTTGGACTAACATCCCTTCCTATTCCTTAGACGATCTACGTTCGGGCCTGGCCGGCGCCGGTACTGATCATTGAATTCTGGGATTACCAGAAGATGTACATTGAAGGATGATTTACCAGTCCCAGGTCATCTAAAAACTTCCTGTACAATTTCAGCTAATTCCGATCAGTAACGGAGTAGCAACCAGGGGTGGTCGCTCAAGCTCAAACGTCAAATGCGCGTCCAGACGCTTCACGTGACGTTTTCACTCTGACACCAACCTTATAATATATAGACTATATAAGAAAATGTCTGTATCTGTGAGCCGATTTTAACACGTCTAGGATCATTTGATAGCTACTGTTGAATTATGGATCAAGTTTTAAAATGGCTCTCACTTCTAGTTCCGGAGATATAATGATATAAGTGACGTAACCGACAAAACACGTCGTTTTTTATCGCTAAATTTTTTCAGAGATGGCAGAGCCAATTTCCACAAGTCTAGGCTCGCTTGAAAGCTGCTACTAATAAATTTTGGATGAAACACGAAAATCAATCCGGCTTTGCAGATATACACTAAGGTCTTTTTATGCGTTTTTTTTATGTGACTTTTTTATGCGAATTTTCAGAGTTATGCGAAGTTTCAGAGCTATGTGGGTTTTTTTTTATGCGAATTTTCAGAATTATGCGGTTTTTTATGCGGTACGTAAACTCGCATCAAAAAAGCCTTCAGGGTAACAGTATAAGTGACGTAAACGACAAACCGCTCATTTTTCATCGGCAGAACTTTCTCTAAATAACTCAAAGAATTTCGATAAACTTAGGTTTATTTGAAAGCTAATAATGTCAACCAAATTTAGAAGGATAATTGCGAACATGTTATCTTATATGTCAGCAAACCGACAAATCCCAGTGTTTTTCTTAAAGCACCAATATTCTCGGAGTAGAAAGAATTAATTTTATAAGACTTAGACTATTAGACTAGTTTGAAAGCTACTATTAGGTTATTTAATAAGCTCACATATAATATATATGACCGAGGATTGAATCTTACAAATATTTGAATAAGACTATTTAAATGGCAATAAGGCATTATCTCACCACTAAGTGGAGTAAGAAGGTTTTTTTTTTAATCAGTCTTGAGTCTAATCGGTCTGTTATTAGCTTGCTTGTGGTTATTGTGGGAGTATGAATAGTTTCTTTGTTTTATACAGGCAATATTCAAGAAGAAACAAGTGCAAATGATACACGAATAAAAATATTGATGATATTATTAAGAAAAATTATGGTGAAAATTTTTGAAATGGAGCATTATGCAAAACAAATTTTTAAAACTGGTCCTCAAACTTTTTTAATGTATAGTCTTTTGGTAAATCCCACTGTGGTATATGAGAGATAATTATTAATATTACATTTTTACACCACTAGGAGAATTAAAACAGTTTTTTTTATCATACAGGGGTTAGCCAAATTTTGTGCTAGGGCACATAACCGATTTGTATATGTTTACGTTTTGTCTTTGACTCATCAGTGCATACCAATTCAAATTGAACTGCTTCATGCAAAACTCGGCAGTTCAATTTGAACCGCGAAGCAGAAGTTTTTTATATTAATGAAAGAAACGTATAAAGATCTCTCAAACTTTGAAGAAATAATTCGAGACCCGGAGGACCGAGTATCACATCGTCAATCGATTCAGCTCAACGAACTGAGCAACTGCGAGAACTCTGACGTTCCTTTGCATTCTAGGAAAATGCATTATGAATAGTCATTTTGGTTTTGGTACCTCGTGGGTACCGATTTGTGCAGAAGTGCACATGACTGTTTTGATTATTTTACGTTTCGCATTCAGCTCATCAGTGCATCAGCAGATTATGTTGACTGCTAATGCCACCTCATGCCAGCAGACGTAAAGTCATTGCTATTTACAATGCACTTATTTACACCGAAGTACTATGTCTATCCTGATGTCCCAGGCGAAAACGAATTTACGACTTTATGGCCGCAAACATATTTTAGTCATTTTGGTTTTAGTACCTCGTGGGTATCGATTTGTGCTGAAGTGCACATGGCTGTTTTTGATTATTTTACGTTTCGCATTATGAATGCAAAATATCTCGATCATATGTAGAGTGCTGGATGAACGTGATCAGCACCTTTCATTTTTAACCCCAGCAAACTAAACAGTCTTTTTCAGGGCATTCAAAATTTTCAAAAAGTTAGTTTCGAATTAATATTTCCCATGGACATAAATAGGTTCAGGTGGAACAAAAAAAACTGCTTCCTAAGTATTCAAAATAAATTTGATTTGATAAATAAAGCAGTGAATTTGACAAAAGTTGTACAACTCGAACAACTTCACACGCTCAAATTTTATTGCCTAAGCTCAGTAAGCTTCAGTTTCTGATTGGATGATTTTCAAAACTTCGTCCAGACAATAAGGACAATAAAAGTTTCAAGTGGGCTTTTGTGCAATATTGCTTAGTATAAGAGAAAATCAAAGCCGAGTTGAATAAATTGCATACTTTCAATTCGTCAGAAGTTATATCTTGCGTTCCAAGTTAAAATATAAATTGTTATTGTTCACACTTGATTTTAGAAACCCAGATATTATTCATTTTCATTGCAAGATATAGATTTATGGAGGGATGAATTGAGAAAGCACTGTCTGGAAAAATAAGTATGCAGATATTCTGTACCATAAGTATCTCATGTGACGTTGATCAAAATCAAAGGTCAACGTCAACGATTTTCAATGCAAGGATGGTTATTTATCATTATCTTCTGTTCTAAAACAGAATCCCATTAATATAAAACTTGGGGCTGAATTTTCTCCTCAATAAGTTTTTACAGAGTAGTATTATTTTCCAATAACTCAATTTATAAATCGTCGATCGTCGAATGATTGAATCTTACTAGAATGGCATAAATCTGTGTAGCACATATTTAATATTATGCAGGAACGAAGTGTTACATGCTTCAACTCGTAAAATAAAATCCAAATGCATGAATTATGTCACTTTTGATGCCCAAATTTATCGGTCTTAGAAGACGTAAATTTACACCATTTGAACGACATTCTTAGATAAAACGAAATTTTCGTTAGACGTAAATCAAGCATGCCGTAACATCTTCGGTGATGACACAATATAACATCTATCAACACGTAAAAATAATTTTTGTGTCTGTATCGATGTAAACTTCAGCTAAACCAACTAAAAATAAGCTAAATTTAGTCGAAAGCTGTTCAACAACACACTTTAAAAAAAACCTGTGATTTTACATCTTATTAGATGCACATAAATGGAGCGTCGCAACTTACGAAAATTTTCGTGGTAGAACATTTAATATTGTGTCTAAAACTCCATACATGAAATTCATTGAAATAAAAAAAAGAATACTGAGAGCAACTGTCGCGACTTGAACCGAGAATCATTGGATTCCGAGCCACAGAAGCATGCATCTGCTTGGCAGGTAAAAGGTGCATTTAAATTCATGCTAGCAAGACGCAAGTTACAGTCAAAACCAGTAATATTCAAGCTCATCTAACATTAAGTCATTACGAATGAGATTTTCCGTCATTTGACAAATTAGGTCTTTATGAACTACATCGTATGAGGGATTAAGTCACCTGTAAAATTCAATTTTTTTGGTGTGAACCCAAACAAAAAAAAGCTTCAATTACTTCCTAAATAAGTGCATTTCTAATGCCATATACGATAGAATTTCTGGTCTAAGGTGTTCAACAGAACTGTAGAAGCGAACGAATTTGCAATGATGTTAAAAAGAGTACACCTGAAAACCCACCGTAATCGACTCACCACGGGTCGCACAACTAATCGAACTTCTTACAATTCAATCGAACAAAAATACAATTTCCTTTATTCTGTCCCAGCAAAATCCATCAGCCATTTCCGATAGTGTTCACCTCCGCAGCATTTGCGCTCGAAACACTTTCCAATTCAATTTATTTCCTTGCGGCGGTCCGCCATCGCCCATCCACCTCAGCTCATCATCAATTCCTCCTTTAGGAGTTCTTTGAGTCTAAACCTGTCGTCCCGTTTAGTTTGTCGAACCATAGCCCGCCGCACCACCGCACGGCGTGTCAACCCTCCCTAAACCGAGCACAAAGTAGTGGGCCGCTATGGCTGTCGGTGTCCATTCTATCCCTCTATCACAAATACATAAAGAAACCACCCTCCACCGCCTGGCTCGGATGTCACCCTCTTCCACCCGCTCCCTTCCGAGCCCTTTCACTTTGCACTCGAATAAATGTCCAACGACTACTCCGGTGGTGGTGTAGTTGGATATCCATTGTGACCATCAGCCAACCAAGAAAAGCGATCGATTTTCCTCCATATCCAACTGCCCGGTTTTTCGGCTGCCTGTCGTAGATGGACGCTCGCCTTGCTTAAATGTATGTGTATTTGTACGATACCATGTATACTGGCGAGGGTTTTTCGACCCTATTCTGGACCGAGAAACCAACATAGCAGCATTAAGTCCTTGGCGGCAGTCCTTCTTCCATCCTCCCCCTTTGCCACATTGCCATCACTTTATCCTAGCGAAAGGAAGGCATATTAGTGTATAGCAGCGAGTCGTTTCTCGGACGATAGTCGATGGTTTTATAAATTGTATTATACATCCCCTTCCTTCCAGCAGCTAGCCATCAAGGATCCGAAAAGAGGGTGGTGGTTTTCGATTCGATGCTAACCTCGAATGGGGCGAACCGACCAAGTGGAAATATATGTAAAATGGGTGATATTCTTGGAAATCAACGATGGTTTACGGTGAATAACGTCGGCCGGTCGGGCCACGACCATAGCCCGGCAGCTGAGGTGTAGGGGTAAACTTGGACGCGGGCTGAATAAACACGATTTCCAACATTTTCATCTTCTGCAGCTACTACACCCAGAAACTCCTGCCCTCCTTCCCACACGAATCACCCTGGGAAACCATCGTTGAGTAAGGGCGAGCTGCTGGTCATATTACAACGAAAATGTTCGTTCGTTTGTTTGGCTTCGGTCTCGTAAGGTGGAAATTGTCGGCGGTTGTATTTCCACGAGTCCCGGTGGTTGGTTTTAATGGAGCTCGAGTAAATAGGGACCAGGGACAAGAACGGTGTACGGTCAGCGCTAATCGGAAAGTATCGATTTTTCGTTGAATGAGCAGCTTGATTCGACTGCGTGGATATCAAGACGTTGAGTTCGATCGTTCATTTTATAGAGTGAATTAAAGAATTTTGATGTAATCGAAATCATCTCAGGATCAGGCGATAAAAAATATCAATCTTTCGAATTGCTAGAATTGAAGAGTACTTTTTTCATTATCATCACAACGATTCAAATTTCCTTATCCATTATGCTACACAACTTAAGCATTTGAGAAACAAATGCTGACTAAACTGAAAGAGGATATTGAGAAAATAAAGCTCAAGTAAAATCGATAGCCCTTGTCGAAACTTTCTCACTGGAATCGCTAGTACGAATCATTTATTAGATTTTTAGAATGAGCACGTATTTGGCATAAAGTCATCTGTAAAAAAGTTACCCACATTATGCATGACAGTTCCTCAAGTAGCACTTGTAACTTATTCCTAGAAAAGAAATACCCCACATAAGGATCTCATGATAGACACAACGAAACAATCCGGATTGTGATGGAGACAACGAAGTCAAAATCATGTTACAAATTCACATCTCTTCATCTGATTCTTACGGTATGTTCACATTGACTGTTTTTGGTTACCAACTGGTCACCACAACGAAATGTGACAATGGAAAGCAACACACTACAAGACAAGATACGTAATGATTTCCTATCGGTTGCGTATTCGTTTTGATTCAAAAAAGAAAAACAAATACAGTATCGATCGTACATATATTATTTAATCAATTCAAAAAGGAACAGGTATAGTTCTGTCTGTGTTTATACGAAACTGACTAGTGAATTAAATATTCATTAGACTAAAAAAAAGGATAACAATAATTCGGTCAACTGTTCAACTTTGATTTGTGAAAAACTAATATAAATTTCAAAAAAAAAATCTGTCTCAATACATTTAGACTTTTCAGCTCTAAAATGCATATGACTGAAACAAAAGTACAAATATTAATTGTATGTCGATGTTTTAAAACCCGAAATATCGATTGCACCCATTTTGCCTTTCTCATATAGAAAGGCTATGCAATCACTGTGAAAACCGACTTTTTAACCGAGGCTCGGAGGGCCGAATGTCATATACCATTCGACTCAGCTCGACGAACTGAGCAAATGTCTGTGTGTGTGTGTCCATGTGTGTGTATGTGTGTGTGTGTGTGTGTGTGTGTGTGTGTGTCCATGTGTGTGTGTGCGAGTATGTAACAAAAATATGCACTCATTTTTCTCAGAGATGGCTAAACCGATTTTTACAAACAAAGATTCAAATGAAAGGTCTTATAGTCCCATAGCCTGCTATTGAATTTCATTCCGATCCGACTTCCGGTTCTGGAGATATAGGATGATATGTACAAAAAAAGTGAAAAAATATGCACTCACTTTTTTCAGAGATGGCTGAACCGATTTCCACAAACTAAAATTCAAATGAAAGGTATTATGGTCTCATAGCTTGCTATTGAATTTCATTCGAATGTGACTTCCGGTTCCGGAGTTATATGGTAATATGTGAAAATTTGAGAAAAAGTTTACACTCAATTATCTCTGGAACAGCTAAACCGATTTTCGCAAACTTCAAATGAAAGGTCTTATAATATCCTACAAATTTATGGAACATTTTATCTGGATCCGACTTCCGGTTCCGGAACGAAAGCGTGTTAAGTGGAAAATTACCAATTTTATTAGTATTTTTCCACGAACGATGGTTAAAAACAGGTACAAATCCCCTTAAAACTGTCTGATAAATTCTTCTAGTTTACAGAACTTGTTAGTTTGTGAGCATGAAAACTTAATTCGGCAGTACTGGTCCCCTCTTTTCCTGTTCCGAGAGCACCGAAAGTGGAGAAGAAAAACTCCTAAAACTAAATTCACTTCGATTTCTCTGCGGTGCTTGAACCGATTTTCACAAATCTTGATTTGAATTAAAGTTCATACTGTCTTTAAAGCTACTGTAAAATTTCATCTGGATCCGACTTCTGGTTCCGCAGTTGCAGGGCGATGAGTGTCAAAGTTTCCAAATCGCCATATAGAGTGACAATATGTACAACACCGAAAGAAGAAGAAAACACAAAACGAACAAGGCGTGCTTTGTTCTATTTCGTACACGTTGTGTAGTGATGCCAATAATAATAATAATTATTATTATTATAATTATAATTATAATCCTACTACATGTTTTATGCTGCTGATTCATTCTGTTTAGCTTGACTTACATATGCAGAAGTAACAGAAACGCAGGTTCATTTCGTTTGTTAGATTTCGTTTAATTGGTTTAATCGAAATAGAGCATGAGATAGTAAGTATGAGTTGAACTACGTTCAAAACTGTTCCAATTTGTAGGTCATATTTGTTGGTAGTAAACGAACCAACTTCGGCTATTCCGTTTATCTGGATCCGGTTTCGGAAGAATTGGAAATAGTGATTAAAAACTGCAAAAAAAAGGATCTCACTCACTTTTCTTGGAGATGGCCAAATCGATTTTCACAAACTTATAGGTTCAAAAGAAAAGTCTTACAGTTTCATATGGAATTCCTTAATTTATTGTGGATACTACTTTCGGTTCCGAAACTACAGGTTAAACAGGATTTATAGAGTTTGTTAGATTAGATCCGAACAAATTATCCTATTTCTATTCAATAAACAATTGTTTTTGCGAATTTCACGGTTATATTTATGATGTAATGAGTAATATGAGAAAGGCATCATTATACCACTAGGTGGATTAAAGTAGGTTTTTGTTAATAAGTTCAATGATTAATTTTACCATAAATATCGAGTATCACATGAATTTGAGATAGATATAGTGGGCTTAAAAAAGCTTGAATTATGTATTTCAGTTTAGATCATCGGATATCAATATTAGGTCATAAACGTTGAATGAAAAAAAAAACAACAACAAATTTTAACTTGACATAAACTTATATTTTTTGTTTCATTGTGACTAATGTGCGCGTTACTGAGAACTTGTTTGGCAACCCATGGTAAGTCGCACAAGTTCCACCTCTTACACTTTTCAAGTTACATAGCAGTTATAATGCACGTTGTAATGTCTTCAACAAGTTCCATGAATTTGTTTCATATAAGTTACTGTCACTGAAGTGTAATAACGTTTGCTACTTGAGAAACTCAATAACCTATCAATCGAAACGGATTGAATTTTGACAGAAAAACGGTTACTCTTGTAATTCCGGTTATTTCAATTCAATAGCAGCCTAAGGAGCCATACAACCTTTTATTTGAACCTAAGTCATTGAAAATCTGTTCAGTCAACTCTCAGAAATATGAGTGAGTTTGATTTTGGAGTTTTTACCGCTATTCCCATACTTCCGAAACCGGAATCGGGGGATCAGTATAGTTAGTTCAAATGACCAACAACTCACATAACCTACAAATTGGAATAGTTTGAAACCAAGTTTCTTAAAACTTTTACGTTTCTGCACCATTGCTCTATGTGACGGTATGAAATTTTTTCCTGTATTTGCGGAACCGAAAGTCATGTTCGGTCAAAACTCTGGAAATATTTTTGGAGCTGTATAACCTTTTATATGAATCTCAGGATTTGAAAATTAGTTCCACAATCACCGTGAAATGTGAGTAAGTTCCAGTTATTAGATTTTAATCTAAAAAGTACTTCCGTAACTAGAATCCAGGGACCGGTATACACACTTAAAAAACCCCTGTGATTTTACATCTTATTATATGCACATAACTGGAGCGTCACAGTTCACACAAATTTACGTCGAAGAACATTTAATATTGTGTCTAAAACTCCATGCCATGAAATTCATTGAATTAAAAAAAAGAATACTGATAGCAACTGCCGCTACTTGAACCGAGAATCATTGGATCGCAAGTACGTCTGTTAATCGACTGAGCCACAAAAGCATGCATCTGCTTGGCAGGTAAAAGGTGCATTTAAATTCATACAGTCGCACCTGCTAGCAGAACGCAAGTTACAGTCGAAACCAGTCATTACCAAGTTACAGTCGAAATTAAGTCATTACAAATAAATTTTTCTATCATTTGACAAATTAGGTCTTTATGAATTACATCGTATGAGGGATTAAGTCACCTGTAAAATTCAAATTTTTTTGGAGTGTAGCTGAAGTCGGTTCGTATGGCCCGCAACTAACACGACGGTTTGAAATTTTAAACACTCACCACCCTGTAATTCTGAAATCGGTAGTCGGTTCTGGATCGAATTTATGAACTTTGCAATGAATCATAAGACCTTTCATTTCAATTTTCTCAGAAGTTGGAAAATTACTTCCGGTACAGGTACATGCGAATTTGTATGGACATCAACTTACAAGCAGAGCTTAAAATTGTCACGCATTCTCAATGAAAGAAACCATTCCAACAGTCTTATTTTCAATGTTTCACTGTCTCATTCGTAAATGACCGACATCAGAACAAAAGAAGAGAGACGAAGCATTTTCGATTCTCATCGATAAAATAAGAGAGTATAATTACCAACGTCACTCTTTCCTCTATGACAAGACGAAACCAAACTAACGTCTTCAGGTAGCAACAGCAGAATCTTAACTCTCATTCTTTCATCGATGTATTGAAAATCTATGACGCTTGGCTATTAGAAGTGACTAAAATATGGCAAATCGAAGTAATTACATCCCAGAACTTCTTTGGAAACCGAAACTACTACAAATTCGAGCACCAACAGTTTAAATTTATTGTGAAACCTTTTTCTGCCATTTTCAATTCTCATAGCTTTGGTTGAATACCGACACTGCATACTATGAGATTTTCACTGAAAACTGCAAATGACGGAAAGGGTAAATGAAAGAAAAAACACAATTTTGAAACTACTGTCCCGCTCATGTCATTGACAGGACATGGATTTCGTTCTCATAGTTTACAAGCGAAGCTGAGAGTGACAGTAATTTCTTGTCATTTTCGTCTATTTTTCAGTCATTGAAAATTACTTTTATTAGCTCTGCTTACAAGACCTGTGCAGTCGAGGAATTTATACACTTTTTTATGAGAAATTAACCCATCTTTACATCTCGTTCTGTTAAAGCAAACTATTCAATTTGCATTATTTTCTCTCTTATTTTGGAACCGGAAGTCAGATCCATGTGAAATTCATTGGAGTAATCGCATCTTTCAATTGAGCATTTTTTTAAATCCCTGGGAAAAGTTGGTCCATGCTTTGGTCACATACAGGGTGCCTAACGAAAAATTTCGGATTTAAAAATGCAATAATAAAAAAAAACAGTTTGATAGATTTTAATGATTATACATTTATTTGCAAGGTTGAATCATGCAATTTGTTTATGAAAAATTTTTAGTTTCAACAGGACGGCGCTACGTGCCCCATAGCCAACCAATAATCAGCTGCGATTTGACGCTGCTAGATTATTTTCTTTGGAGAGCGGTTAAAGATTAATGTTACGCCAACCATCCAGAAACAATTGTAGACCTCAAGCACAAAATTCAAGTTGCTATTGATGACATAAGGCCAGAAACAATTGAAAATGTACTCAAAAATTGGCTGGAGCGGATTGGTTACAGCCAGGATAGTCGTGGGGGTCATTTGAATGAAATTATTTTTCCTAATATATTCCATGAATCAGCCTTTCAAATTAATCATTTAAATCTATCAACCCGTTTTATTATTATTCCAGTTTTAAATACGAAATCTTTCGTGGAACACCCTGTACATAATTTCACATACGCACGAAGCCATTTTGCGATCTCGAGGAATTCGATACGAATGGTATTAGAGAATCGCCCAACCTCGGATTAAAAGTTTGTTTTTACAGTTATTATTTTTACAGAATTCGCTCGAGTTAAACTGCAATCCGGGGATTCATTAAAATGTTTTTTTTTATTGAAATCTCTGAAATTCTATTAAAAATGATGAATACAGTTGAGCATTGATGCAAGCATATTCAATTGGGGAATAAAAAAAGGCATCCTCCCACTGCTAGGCGGATAAAGTACGTTTTCAAAAGACTCTTACTGTTTTGGTCATTGTTTTCCATCTTGACCTAGAATGCAATAAACTACACACTTAAAACCTATTCTCGAGCTCGGTTTTGATGGAATGCCGAATTAAATCGACAACCTAACATTATACTGATTGTTCATTAATGCACATGCTCTTTTCCGAAATTCGTTAATGTAATATTCTGATATCACGGTAAAGCGCATTTTTTGCCGAAGTTTGGCCTAAAATGTAACTGAACTTGTCAGTAAACAATAAATGTACCCCTTTTCTCAACCTTAGCATTTGTTATAAATATTTAATTCAATAATAAAGCAAAATACTTTCTACGCTAGATGGCTGATGACACGGCAATTCATGATTCAATTCTGATCGTCTTTTCCGAGCTAACAGCAAAATTATGGCTGACAAGTTCGGCAATAATTGACAACTGACGAAGTTCGGATTACCGAGATTTTCTAAAATTATACATTTGGCCGATGCAATAACCGAGCACTTGGACGTGCAAATTTCGGCATTTGTTTGCCGAGATCTAGGAATAAAATTTAAGTGTATTCTCCAGATGTCAACTACAACATATCGAAAAAATGAAACAAATCAAAAATAAAATTTTTGAGATAATCGTATTTTTGAGATTTATTTTGAAATTGGAATATAACAAAGTCATTTCCATATAGTCTTGACCTAAAACATTGCCGATGGCATCAAATCAATTGCACCAATAAATTTTGAGATATCCGTATTGAGAATTTTGAAAAGAGATTTTCGTTAATTTGTGTGCCTCAAAACGTTAAATCTTGGTAATATTACACGAAATATTGATAGTACACCGTTAATATTTCTTTGTTACATCAGGGTAATTCCCAAAAATAGTAAGAAGTCATCAGACATCATTCACTCCGATAAAAATTGAACTTTCCACACGTTTTCAATCATACAAACCCTTTGGTTTTTGGTCAGGTGAAGAAACCACATCAACTCTGACTGACTTTCAAATTTTCAAAACGGGCGAATATATTTTTACGTGCTTTTTCTTGGAATCATAATTTCTAGAAAACTGCACAGAAAAACTATCTAAGAAATAACGGACGTTTTTTAGGAGGTTTCTTTTTTTTTCAATGGGGATTACTCTATTGTCTAACAGTTAAATTTGACAGTGTAAAGTGACGTCTCTACTCAGTATTGTTAGGCAAATCACCATGAAATTCCAGAGCAACGTTTACAAATCGTGGAAATTTATTTTCAAAATCAGTGCTCAATTAAAACGGTTTACAGCAAAAAAATTTTCTTCATTTATGCATTTTTGGTTGAATGGATACGACAACAAGCAAAATTGACGTATTTGGATTGGTGGGGTTTATGGGCTGGTGGAATCATCGATCCTTATTTCTATAAGAATAAGGAGTAACGAGGCGTTACCGTGAACGGAAATCGATACAGAACCATGATCAATGAATTTTTGTTGCCAAATCTTAAGGATATAGTCGTGGACGAAATGTGGTTTCAACAGGATAGTGCCACTTGTCATACTGCGGGTGGAGCAATCGACTTTTTTTAAATAACATTTCAATGACAACATTATTTCAAGAAATGATCCGGTGAATTGGCATCCGCGTTCAAATACTTGAAAAAGTGATCGAAAATTGACCATTGTGAAAAGTTGTGGCGACCATAAATCCGAAATCATATTTAAATGCCCAGAAATTATCTACGAAATTTTAAAAAAATGACCATTTTATAATTTGGCATTTAAATTTCAAATCAGCAATCACCCTTTAGTTGTAGAAAATCAATTGCGCATTCTAAAAAA
Organism: Malaya genurostris; assembly: GCF_030247185.1. Classification (NCBI taxonomy): domain Eukaryota; kingdom Metazoa; phylum Arthropoda; class Insecta; order Diptera; family Culicidae; genus Malaya; species Malaya genurostris. Next base: position 90,195,267 of record NC_080571.1, on the reverse strand, counting down.
TACATACCAGATAAAATTCGAATGCAGCGAATATAAAAGTTCGAAAAACAGCATTTGCTATTTTTTCGTCATAATCTCTATGCCAAGCTAGACATTATAAGTTAGTCAATTGGGAGACATTTACTAAACTTCAAGCTATTGATCAAAATAAGGTATTCAAATACTTGAGCATGATCCTTCTGACTGAAAGTTGAATATATATTTATTATCTCTTCAAGCAGAAGGAGCTCTCGAGATATTCAGACATGACATTTTCAATTTTTTTTTTTGAATTTCGTGTTCCAAAAAATTTACCCATACAAGAACAGTTATGCAGAATAAAATACCTATAACATGTTAGAATTACGCAAATCAGTTAAAAAATAAGTTCTTCAAATTTCATCAGTCAATATCTTAAGAATGGTGATTTTACCACCTTGTCTCCCGCCCCGCATACGCATGGCTGCCAGATGGCTGACAAAACGCTGCCAGCTGGAAAAATATGGCTGGCAGACATTCTGGTGACCGACTGCCTCACCGCTGCCAGATATACAACTCAAACGTTTTGGCTATCTGGGCAGCCATGGCCACCAGACGGCTACCAAAATTGATTCAGTGACGGTTGTTAAATCCAATTTGTCAAAACAAAGTCGCCTGTATCTAAGTTAGCCGAGCGTTTTCATCTTCTCACCTTCGCTGAAAATGTCAAAGATTTCAATGTTAAAAAATCCTGGTGGATACGGTTCTATCGTTTGAGTTGAAAATCTGGCAGCGGTGAGGCAGTCGGTCACCAGAATGTCTGACAGCCATATTTTTCCAGCTGGCAGCGTTTAGTCAGCCATCTGGCAGCCATGCGTAATCGGGCTGTTGTGAATTTCCTAAATTGCTTTGTTATCTCAACGTAATTTGCACTAAGTGGAACTGATATGCGTATACTTTTAGTTCCATACTACACGAGTTGATAGTTTTTCATATTTTGCAGTTCGAACCCGCAATCTTTATTACACATTTTGTAGAAGTATGGGACTGATTGATAGGTGAGAATTTACAGTAACGGTCACCCCTTTATTTAAACTATCTGCTATTCCTTAAAAACCCAGCACAATAATGGCTGGATTTAATGATTTAAATTGAGATTTCACTCCTAAGCTCTCTAAACAGCTCCCTCATCCAAATGTCGATGCATGTTTCGGTATCAGGATGAAAGATGTTTTTAAATTCCGCCTCATTTCTCAGGCGCACATATATTCTCAGGAAGATTTATTCGTCCAAGCCTAGCTACGGGCTGCCACTGCCAAAACCCGCAAATTAACGATCAATCTCCCGTTTCAATTTACCTAAAACTTAGTTGCAAAACGACAATAGTACCTCAGACAGGATGCAAAACGACGACCGTTGTCGAAGCCTCGAAAGACTGCAGAAGGGATGCAAATTGATTCCGGGTATATCCCTGGCTCACGGTGTTCGATACACCGCACCGAGCTGCATCTGGCTTTCACTTGCACTGATGGCGAAAGGAAACCTCCGAGCTCACGGGAGAGATCTCATCCCCGAGGGCAGGAAAGAAATTCGCTGCCGAAAATAAATTACGTAGAAGAACAGTTTGCAACCCTTTTGCTTATTCTGAGGAAAAACTCAAGATTTTTGCCACCGGCGAAGTTCATCGTCGCACATTTCTCAGGAATCAATTGAAGTTCCTTTTCTACGATTGCGGCTACCTGCCCGGCTGCCTGTTCTACCGAACCCAGCAACATCCAATGCATGAGAACCGATGATTTCAGAGCGCGGAAATTCTAGGGTGCAGAATCAAATTATTTTGTCTGTCAGAGCATGAAGGAAGATCCGTATAATTTGGGCTAAGGTGTGCTGCTGGATGGTAAGTCGTCGGCAATTTCAGCGCGTTCGATTTTTTCCGTTGTGGCTCAGGCTTGGATTGAAAAACGGCGACAACCACACGCTCGCCGGGAGAGGGTTCCTGTGCCGTTTCTTGTGGGAAAATCTTGGCAGAATGCAACGTATTTGCATCCGTTTAATCTGCATAAAGCAAACTTCAATATTTCAGTCTTGCCATTTCTCAGACGGGGCTCAATACTTGGGCGAACAAAAGGGTGACATTTGTTTAGAAGCGATTAGATTGGATTGGCGAAGTTGAATACGGTAACGGAAATTTGCCGTCCCAGTGAATTGAAAAGGTTTGGAGAGAAGTGCAATAACTGCAGCCAAAGTAGAAAATATCACACATGTGATATTTTTTAAGTCGTTAGAAGAATGACAGTTCATCGATTTTTGTTGAATTGCACAATGAGGTCTTAACGTTCGAAAAACCGAGAACCAACTAATTTATTCCTCATCAAATCAGACTGAATCGAAACGCATAACTATTCCATTAACTACTCAAGCAGTCAAGAACTTCTCACCCAACCTTCGTCCGGATTGAAGTGGCCACTCGCTTCACGCGACTCAAGTGGCGCTCCATGTGGCCAAGCTTCTCTAGTTATCGTTCGATCGTTAGAACCGGCGACTGTGCGGCACTGATTCCGTTGATTTATATCCGCCATTCGAACCGAAACGTTTCCATTACGGAATAATAGAGAAAATACGCGATGCACCACCCCGGGAGCGACCAGACCAGCCACCATATGCAAAGAGCACGGTGGGTTCTTCGCTTCGAGAACCGTCCTACCCGGGGCCGGCATTCCGCGAGGGATAGGCTGAATAATTGCGTCCTATTAATCTGGCCGAATGTCGTCGGCAAAAAAAAACAGAAACGGTTACGCATCACTTGTCGATGCGATGTTTTGATTACGATTCGTAAGTACGACCCCCGTCGAATTGCTGTGCCTTTATGCATAGCTAACGGCCGGCAGTTGGAAGTCTTTGGTACTTTGAATTAGAACAGTTGGATTCACGCTTTTGTGCATTCGATACCGAGGGGTTAAAATGGTTCAAGCCATACCGTAGCATCCGAGAGATAGGATTCTTTTTGAAGAAAAGATAAAATCAGCGGAAATACTCAACCGATCTCTCAATTATGGGAACGTGTTGGATTAATCGAACAAATTTCACACTCTACGGATTCAAGCGGTTCCTTGACTTTGTTCATTTAGATATTAGATAATATCTATTGCGTATGGTTGTCAGTGGCGTTACTAAGAGGTTAAAGTATCCCGGGTCAGCCTCTTAGGAGGCCCACAAAATTTATCAACCAAAAGCGAACTGAAGAGATTTAATCCTTCCAGATGGTCGTCATACGATGATGCTATGAACACGATTGCTTTTAGATACGTCGATATTTTACCAGCACTGCCAAAGTTGTTTCTTGGTAAATAAAAGAAAGATGACCGAAATTTATCTAAAAGTCTCACAAGCACATGGAACAGTTTGATTTTATTCGTCAAGTTAAACTGTATTCGAAAATTCTTACAACTACAAACACGGTTTCAAAATGCTTCATATTATTCGCACTTTACTCCTAATTCATCCTGGGGAACTTACTATCAAGATGGAAGTTTGTAGAATCGAAGCGACTAGTTCCCAAAACAATTGAACTAACTTTAAAACCCATCGAAGATAAATATTTCAAAATGCTTCATATTATTCGCACTTTACTCCTAATTCATCCTGGGGAACTTACTATCAAGATGGAAGTTTGTAGAATCGAAGCGACTAGTTCCCAAAACAATTGAACTAACTTTAAAACCCATCGAAGATAAATATTTCAAAATGCTTCATATTATTCGCACTTTACTCCTAATTCATCCTGGGGAACTTACTATCAAGATGGAAGTTTGTAGAATCGAAGCGACTAGTTCCCAAAACAATTGAACTAACTTTAAAACCCATCGAAGATAAATATTTCCGAATATGACACCGTCAAACAGTTCGCAAATCATATCTATACTGTAAACGAGATTTCCTGATGTCTGTTCTGCAAAACTGCCAAATTGTCAAAATGTAAATTCTAAAAGTTTTAACTAGACCGGACAAGCAAACCTTTATTCTGTATTCCTTAAGAATCAAGTGGCCTACGGATAACCAGCATTTCATACCAGAGTATTTAGGCTACGTTGCCCACTTGAACACTGAAATCGAAGCTTCTGAGTTTATTCTGAAGGATATTTTGTCTAATTTGCTACCGTATTACTTATTGTATGATGAAAGATGGACTTGGTTTTACTTTCAATGAATCAAATTAAATGTAATTGTTCTTTCCCAATCGAATATTTTCTTATTTGTTTGTCAACGAACCTCATTGTAATAAAATCAAAACCGTTTAATTCATTATCTATTCAAATAACAAGGTTTTATATTTTAAAACTGCTAAAAAAATACTTTTTACGTTTCGTCTTTGGCTCATCAGTGCAGAGCAGTTCTAATTAAACTGCTTAGTACTAAATTCGGCAGTTCAATTTGAACCGCTAACCAGACGTAAAGTTTCTGCTACTGTGTTTTGCAACGGAGTGCAATGTCGTTTCTGACGTGCCGAACGAAAACGTGTTTTCGACTATTAACTACCGAGTTTAACACTAAGCAATTCAATTTGAACTGCTCTGCACTGATGAGTCAAAGACAAAACGTAAAAAGTAATAAAAACGGTTATGTGCCCTAGCACAAAATTTGGCTAACCGCTAAATGCTAAAAAACGTTAAATATAATTAAAATAAATATAAAATTAATTAATGAACAACTACAGATGCCTTGCTAAATCATTAACTTGAGAACAAAATTTGAAATAAATGGACATTTCCTCAAATCTTCAGTTGAATACTGTAAAATCAGATCTTTTAATTTTTTAAAAGATTTCCAAAGAATCTCTGATAGAATTTGATTATCATATGTTCTGAAAACAGAAAGTTTTTGAGAATCTAATTGCATATCAGAAGACTAAGAGTCTGGGGTGTCCTGATCGGACATCTGTATAGAAAACTTATTGCTGATAATGTTCAACAGTGTGTGAAGTAGCTTCGAGAATTTTAGAGAACCACTACGAGCATGTCATCATAACATGCTTTTTCCACACATCCGAATATCGATAATCGCACGTACTATTTGATTGGTTGAGTTTGGCTAACTTTCAATACTCTACTTTACCTAATTGTAACGGTAAAGCTTGCTTCATTTAGAATTGGAACAAACTTTTGATCATATTGTGGCGCTCCTGGTGGACGGATTTGGAAGTTCTTGGCGCCCACGTGTCGGGAATTTTGTCAGCTTCACGTATGATTTTTGACATTCCGCAAATCGACTGTACTTTGTAAACAATCAACATGGAAGCCGAAAGAAGGGAAAAAATTGTGCACGGTTATTTGGAAAATCCATTGTGGTCTGCATCTAGGCTAGCTAAACAGCTGAAATTGCCCAGAAATACCGTATGGCGCGTAATCAAACGGTATAAGAAAACATTGACGACGATTCGGAAGCCTCAAGCCAATCGTCGGAAAAGGAATTGTCGACCGGAAACTGCGTGGTAAGATTTTGAAGACGATTAAGAGGAATAATAATCTGTCGGACCGTGATTTGGCTAGAAAATTCGGTGCTGCCAGTAGTACCGTGAGGAGAACTCGACTCCGGGAAGGAATCAAGTCGTATAGAGCTAGCAAACAGCCAAATCGGACCATAAAACAGAATAGTGTGGTCAAAATTCGTGCTCGGAAACTATATGACCAGGTGCTGACCAAGTTCGACGGGTGTCTTCTGATGGACGATGAAACCAACGAAAGTTTTCGTTACAAATAAGACAATGACATCGAAACTATACCAAAAAGAGTGTCTAGAAAAACAAATTTGTCCGTTCATTCGATCCCCCGACCATCTCGTAATGTTTTGGCCAGATTTGGCAAGCTGTCAGTACAGCAAAGTCGTTCAAGAATGGTATGCAGAGAAAGGGGTCCAGTTTGTTCCGAAAACCCTTAACCCACACAAGTGCCCCCAGTTCCGCCCTATTAAGAAATACTGGGCAATCATGAAGAGGAGACTCAAGGCAAAAAATAAAGGTTGTCAAAGATATCAATTAGATGACGACCTGGTGGAATGAGATAGCTAAAACGATGGACGAAGAAGGTGTGCACCGCCTAATGAGCCGTGTTACAGGATAATAAATAACTGAAATACAGGCAATTGTCTTTGTTCCAATTCTATCTGAAGCAAGCTTCACAATTATAAGGCAAAACGCACAAAAAATTTCGGAGTTGTGTAAGGGGCAAGACCGAACAAATCAAAAATCGTTTAGCCATCTAGAATTCTAAATTGTATGTTAGGATGTTATTATTTTATGTTAATAATATGAAACTAGTTTCAAAAACTTATTTGTCGAACTCGACTCAAATACAAATTGTATTTTGATTTGACGAATTCCTAAACTATGAATTTTATATAAGTTGATATTCACTCGCCAAACGTGAACAAAAAGTATCTATAATTCTTTCAAAATTCCATGAGAAATGGTAACATATTATTCATATTATTCGAAGATCATGGGCTGTAACAAAGAATGAACAATTTTGCTATATAGGGGGCGGGTATAGCGTGATGGGTTAGTCGATGCCTTTCACGCAGCTCACCTGGGTTTGATCCCCAACCCCGGGGGTCAGCTTTCCTGCCCGAAGAGATGAATGACCTTAAGGTAAAAACCTCTATAATTAAAACAAAAAAAAATGCTGTATACGAATATATAAATTATGAGAATTGTTTGGTTATAAATTGAATGACTAAATTGACCGACTTAAACAACTTACATAAATGTGTTTCCTTTATATTAGTCAATTAAAATACTCATGGTTTATAACTATGTATGGTTTTATAACTATGTATGGTTAGTGCCTGTTTTACTAGCGTACAAAACGTTCCGTAGTCCACAGCACTAAATCACTGAAAATCATCCGTATTTCTATGTGTTGGTTTTGCACGATACGCTTTGTGCGTTAATTCGTTCAAATCAGACATTATTTTGGCATTGAATTTCACCTCAATGCTCGTTCATATCAAACCTTTCAGAAAACTTAAAATTTTGTGTTATTTGTGGTTATCTCATACTACCAAAAAATATTAACACAAATTGCTGACCATATATCCGATGATATGGAGAAAAAAATATGTTGCTACGTTTAATATTACAATATGTATAACAATATATTCACGGTTAAATTCAACACATTTTTGTACAGGGTAAATTTTGAAGAGGCAGCCCATTCTAGGTTTGAGTAGCTGCACAGAAAGAAAAGATGAAACTTACACGACATGAAAACCAATAATACTATTAAGCAGACGTCAGTTGAAACGAAAATCTGATTTAAAACCATGATTGATGTAAAATTACATTGAAATGCATTTACTTTTTCATTGAACAAGGCTGTATATTTACAAATCGCTTAGTTTTGTAATGTACCTTCCAATCAATTACCTGCTCCAAATATGTGCATGAAAATAAATGTAAATTCACAAAACATTTTTATCTGTGTGGCAACGAGCAGCCAAGAACCGAGTTGGAAAGAGTAAAACTTGTTCTTAATTCAATAAAAGACACCCCCATACTAGAGCTACTGGCCCTTATTACCGTTCTCATTTCCACTTTCACATTCACTTCACTTACATGTCACTTCACTTGATTTTCCTTATTACCAGTATAACGCACAGTGAAGTAATCACCGTAGTGAAAAGAAAAAAAACATTTTTCCAACAAAATTTTGGTGATGTAATGTTTGTAATAACTACAAGCTCATCTAAGTAATTACATTTTTCTCTGAATCGACTTTCGTGATAATGACCTTCGTTCACTTTACTTGATTTTCACCGTGAAGTGATACCGGTAATAAGGGCCACTAGGTAAGATAAATACCAGGTTTTACAGAACGAGTATAGCATGATGGGTTATGCGATGCCATTTCCAACACCGCACATAGGGTCAGAAAGTCCAAAAAGGCGAATGACTTTAAGGTTAAAACCTCTATAATCGAAGCACAAAAAAATCCAAATACCAAAACCTCTGAATGACTACAATCTGCGGCCAGACTTAGTCTCATTCTTTCGGCACATCAAAAAAGACACTTCACTGATTGTTCTAGAAATTGCAAAAACATTGCATCTGCTTTGCGATGTAAATTTAACCGCGAGGTAGCATTAGCAGTGTTTCAAAACAAACTGCTAATGCACTGACGGATTTTATACAATTTTGTCATCGTACTGTAAACGACGATTGAAATTTTCGTTGTATCCAAAAATATGCAGTAATTTTTGGACGAACCATAAGACCTTTCATTTGGCCCTAAGATTGGGAATAACGGGTTTGAGTCCAGTTTTGAGTTTTTTTAACGGTTTTTGTTTCGCCGGGTTAAATGACGGTGTACAATATTGAACACACTTTACACTATAACTCCAGAACCGAAAATCGGATCCGGATGTAATTCAGGAATTCCGTAGGGAACCGTGAGACCTTTCATTTGAATCTAAGTTTGTCAAAATCGACATATAGTTGCGTTTGAGGAATTATTCACAAATTTACATCAAATAATTTGATTGTATTACAAATTATTCATGGCCTACTATGACGAAAACTTCTGCAGAATTCCGTTACTGAAGCCAAATGTTACCATGTTTTCTTAACTTCTAATATTTTTACCTGCTCCTTTGACTGATTTACATATAGTAAACATGTATGAAAGCTAAGTTTTGAACTTCACAATCGTTAGCTTTTTGAAAAGTTGCTATTTTATTTGTCAATTACCTGAATAATAAAATCAGAGATTACATTCATATAAATCTAATAAATACTGTGCATCGGCATATTAAAAAAAATAAAAACAAACAATGTGATTTCTTGGAATGAAGAAAACTAGAGGTCGAGTTTCTTTTAACTTGAATTTCACTGTCAATTACCTGAACAGTTTATCTCAACAGTAAGTCCTAAGTGTAGTCTGAAACGTTGCTCTATAGTACGTTTGTGTTTTTTTACAAATTCAGCATCAGATCCAGTGCATTTCCTTACTTCCATTTCATATCCCAAAGGCAGAAAATATTCAAAGAATCTGTAAAAGTTCAATAAAGGTTAAAACCACTGTCTGGGAACTGTTCGTATATTAACGAATATGTATCAGTGGTTTCACTTGCCCGCTTCATTGGTCAACCATCGGAAGAGACACAAAAGTCCTGCAATAAAATGATGATACGATTCAGATAAGATTATACAAACTACAAAATATAAAGAATTGAAACAAATAACGATCTCCTTAACCGGCTCCTGATTACTTCAGATTCATTAGTTAACTATTTAAGAACAGCTTCCGTAAAACCTATGAAGAATTTTCTGTGTGTACACAGTATATATTAGATTTATCTGAAAGTGATCTCGATTCAGATGATAAATTAATGTTTAGATAACCTAAGATTGAGTTAAAGTTGAGATAAAAGTACTCCATATAACCGAAACGGTGCGACCTAGTTTTAGTTCGAACATTTGGGGGTTTTCGGTTTGAACAATAAATACTTATTTCGTTTCCATTTTTTCGCGTTTCGCCTTCGGCTCATCAGTGCTTAAAGCAGTTCAAATCGAACCGCTATCTCCGTCCAACAGTTCAATTTGGACCGCTACGTAGACGCAAAGTTCACACAACTTTTGTGACACTGAGGATATTTCATTAGGTGCCATATCCTATTTGACGTCTCGGGCGAAAATGAGTGACGAGCTGGCCGCCACAGAATTTGAACATTTGGGGGCCCGAGACGTCAGATAGGATATGGAACCTAGTGAAATATCCTTATTGTCACATAGATTGTGTGAACTTTGCGTCTGCTTAGCGGTTCAAATTGGACCGCTAGGCGGAGATGGAGATTCAATTTGACCTGCTTTAAGCACTGATGAGCCGAAGACGAAACGCGAAAGAAATCTAAACGAAAAAGTTATTTTAGTTTTTGTCATAATAGATCATGAACAACTTGTGATACAGTCAAAAAGTGTTTTGTATATTTACTGAATTAAGTTCAAGTTGTTATCGATTCGAACAATTGCGCGGTGTTCTGGCCGAAAGTTTTTGAGTGCAGTTTCATCCAATTATCTGACAGTTCATTCAGTTAATCGTTCAAACCGTCAGTTTCCTTTTAGCCAAGAAGGAGCCCTTTTCATTATTTATCGAAGCGGGCAGAACCTTGCCGGAGTTATGGGATCTGCAAAATGTTAATTACAGCAATAAAATTGAAATAGAAGTCACGTATGACATTTTAATCGAAAAACTAAAGCCGATATTCCGATAAATCTCAACGACCGCTTGCATAAAAAACTGATGTTAAAGCTGACATAAAATTACAAAATTTAATATTTGCTTACATAGTGCCGGAACAGATCGAGGCAATGTCAATCTCGTATTTCATATGTTATATAATTACTGAAACTTTGTTACATTGAGAATTAAAAAACTGTCATTTTTTTTGTACCGCATAACTTACTGTTTTTCAGTCATCGTCGGATTGCACCAATCACTGTTTAATTGCCAACGGTTGGTAATTCACATTCACCGCAGAAAATTTCGGTTTACGGTAGATTTCATCTACGGATCTGAATATTCGTGGTATTTTTCGAAATCTTAGGAGATTTATATAGATCTGACATCGCTGCATTACAAGTCATGGTTGCCAAAACTGAACGATTATTTTCAATCATGAATCATGATCAAACATTCATTAGATAGACAAACCCGAAATCTTCCAGGAAGAATCTTGAGCCCGCAGTTTCCCAATCGCTTTGCTTTCCAGCTACAATCTACTAGGTCATTAACATTCAGTGTACTCCTGCAAAGCATAATTTTCCCCACTCCTCGAAAAAAAATATCAAAGTCAACTCAACCAGACTCAGCAGAAAGAGAAAAAAACGGCATCGCAGTCATCATTCAGTGAAAGTTTTCCAAGTTCAAGGCCAAAGACGGTCGTCTACGTCTACGCTCTTGCTCTTTTCTTTGTGCCACAGAGCCGTTGACCTAATTTAAACAAAAGACCAGAAAAAACTCAATTAAATTTCCCGTGAAAAAAATTCACCCTTTTTCATTATTATTATTTTTCCAGCGCTTTTTTCTCCTTCTGCAACGGTGTGAAAAAAAAAACAGTTTTCCGAGACGTGTCTGGCGTAAGTCTACTAGCATCTTTTTTTTTCACCATCCCGCCAGCAACCACCACCCCCTCCACCACCATCGCCACCACGGTAAGTTAACTTGTGAATGAATAAAGCAAATTTAAATAATGAAATGTTTTTTTCTCATCTCAAGCTTTTTTCCGCGTTCATTTTCCCGCAAGGAAAAACACCTCCCACCGCCTTGGCGGTTCCCATCGCTCGCTGCCGGCACAAATACAGGAAGAACTTTTTTTTTCTCCTGCTGGAAAATTAACGACTGCTCTATTTTTTCCGCGAGTCTACTTTCACTTTTTTCCACATCCATGACTGAGTGGGATGGGGCGGGACCGGGACCGAGACGAAGCAGCCAGCGCTCGTTAATCGATTGTGTAATTAACGCCTTATGCTTTATGCTGAGACGCGCCGAGACGACGTTTTTCTGGATTATTTTTTTCATCGTTAACGTGGAACCTTTTGGTGTAGGAGAAAAATTTAACAAGCATGGGCAGTGTTTTTTCGGCGACCTTGGCTCTAGTTTGCACTTTTAATGTTGTTTTTTTCGCTAGCATTTTTTTTGTAACTGTAATTAGTTTAAATTGCAGGTCCTACGATGGAACAAACTGTTACTATTCAGTTGCATTTCTTCAGTTATCAAATGAATTAAGAGTGGGTAATGAACCTTAATGTTAAGCCTTGAGGCCAAATGTAAAAACCTAACTGACGTTTGCGAAATATTGCTCTGTACAGTAACCGAATATGTTGCTAAAGAATTATATGTTTCATCGTACAGTTCAATAAATTATTTCCACTCGTAGTATCTCATATACGAAGCATATTCAAAAAGTAATCAAAACTTAATAATCATATGTAATAGATTTTGCGAGAATATTTAGTTTCCTAGAAATCTACTTCACTTCTCACTTTACAAAAAGTATGCATCTTCTTGTTATTTTATCAGATGATGTAGTTTGAAGCCATCCACAAACGATAGCTTGAACATTTCACTAAGAGGTAGATCATTGAGATAGAGTAAAAATATAAACGGTCCTAGATGACTTCCTTGAGGTACTCCGGAGCTAACTTCGGATCACCATTTGCGGTGATGTTAGGCAAATTTCTATTTTCACCGTCATTTCACGACAAGTCAAATATGAATGCATCCAATTCAGTAAAGTGCCACCAAAACCAAGTTTGTCGGGCTTAGCAATTGTTATTTGATGGTTTATTTTTTCAAATGCAGCCGAGATATCGGTGTAGATAGCGTCAACCTGTAGACGCGATTGCAGAGATCGGATGAGATGTGCAAGACACTAGGTTAGTGATTTTCTGACATGTAGTCGTTGCACCCATGAGCTATGAAGTCGAGAACGATTTTTTTGGATAACTTTAAGACAGCACACCGAGAGGATAAACCACGGTAGTTTGTAATATCAGAATTGGTTCCTTTCTTAGAAACCGGAATTTTTTCTTAAAACATAAACGCGAGCGCACTTTGAAAGCCTGTTTTGCCATGGTGACGTGAATTCGGATGGACTTTCGGCGTCGATTGGTAACTGTAAATGAAACGTGAATCCGCGGAATGAGTTTCCGACCATAGATTGGAGCCATCACGAGTGCTTCGATGTGACCTAGTGAGGGGGTTATTCAAGAAGACATATTTTTCTAGACCCACTTTGAAAAGGCAAACAGGTATTACTACGCATTATTCAGTGTGTTCGCATCTCATCCAAAACAATCACGAATTGCCCACGGTCGAGACATGAATAACTAAGGCAGTGAAGTGTTTTGTACAATGAGACGCTTTGAAGTAAGCAAATCCAACATGTAAAAACCTGAATCTTTATCTTGGCGACTAAATTCAAACTGCATCAATTTCAAGCACTGTAAATAAACGAATAAATGCAACAAATTATGTGATTATTTTAAAAAATGACTGAAATAATGTTGATAACGAAGCGTGAAGTAGTAGTTCGAGTATGCGAACTGATGAGACTGTTTATATATGCCCTGGCACATAAATTTTCTCGTATTGGAAGCTCTACTATCCTCCTAAATAACTCGGAAAAATTCAACGCAGACGATGTGCTACTATCCGATTATGTAGAAAGAACATCTGACCGACATTTTCTTTAAAGAACACTGGTCAGTTTTAAAAACAAGATATGTATTTATTACATCACTATAGAAGAGCTGATACAAAACATGAAATAGAACTTTTTTCAAAAATCGTGTTCGAGTAATGAGGTTCGAGGTATGATAAAACTACGATATCATTTAAGAGTCTGTTTGAGAAAAAATCGAGAAACTAAAGTTGAAACGTACATGAATGTTCTGTTTAATAGTATTTATCAATCCAGATATATCGGTACAATTTCCAATTCCGTAGCATTGAATGTCTCGTAAAATATAATTAGCACTAATACAATGCCAGAAAAATGCAGTGAAATTTGATCAGTGTAGAAAACGCTAAATTGTTTAGATATTGGACTGACTATTATTATTCAAAATGCTTTATGGTATGGTTCAAATTTGAGCTACGATTCAAAGCTGAAGCATATTGCGATCCACAGCAGAATTACTCATTTCAGCTGTTCTCGTCGCTTCCTGCCAATTGCAACAATCGAATCCCTTCGCACGTTCATGTTTCTAACTCCATTCTAATGCAAATCAGTCCCGACCTCCGGCACAATTAATAACCGCCTTTCCTTCGATATCGATCAATACATTTGCATAATTTTAAGCTGAAACTTTATATCCGCTTGCATTCATCATTCGAACCAATGAAAGAAAATCCTTCCCGCTCGTGAAGGGATCCTCTGTACCAATTAGCAAAGTTGCACCAAATTTCGCAAATTATGTTTTTCTTTCCGTACGACAGAAGCAGCTGTTTACGAAGTTATTTGGAAACAGTCCCATGCGAATCACATTTATTGAGTTTATTAATCTTCCCGAATTGGTTGCAATGGGTTTGCGTACCCCTTCCGGTTCGCTTGAAATTAATTTGCATACGTAGCTTTCGTTTGTATGGAATCCTTCCAACCGGGTGCCGATCAAATTGCACTCATTGCACTGTCAATCACGGATTGACGGATGAAGCAGTTCTCTTTCACGCAGCGGTATTGCTGCAAAGCCATTTATTTACCCGCGTAAAATAATCTCAGTGGGATGCGCCGACTTTTTTGTTCTACAATTTTTAATTTGCTTTTTTTTTACGGGAACCCGTGTCGTGCTCGGTGGTCTCAGATAAAACCAGGTGGTAATTTCTGACAAACCCTTCTGCTCCTTTACGGCGGGTTGAGTTTTTTTTTGTCATTTACCAAGAGCTACGGTGGATTCGATTGAATGCTTGAAGGTGAGGTGAGAAAACCGAACAATGTTTCCACAGGTAGGCAACCAGTCATTTCAGACGGAAGGGTTTAGTTTAGTTCCAGTGCGCAATGGATAGAAAGTGAGATAGGAGTTGGTTAGATTTTACTTCAATCAGTTTAAGCACAATTGCGTAACAGATTTGGACTGATCTATGAATTCTTCAAATATTTGTAATTAGTTTCTGAACTCAAAAGGACTCAAAGTGATTAGTGAAATCGGTGTTGGTTGACAGTTCTAGACACTAGGCTAAGAGATATAAATTAAAATATGTTGTTATTATTAAGGGGTTTGGCTAAAAGCCATTTTAGCCAAACGCCTTAATAACTAAAATTTGTAGCCGGCCAGTTCAGTCGCCTATTCGTTTCCTTCGGGACGTTGCGCTTCGGCGCAATATAAAAAAGTGTTTCGCAAATAGCGTTAACTTCACGTCGGTTCAAATTAAACTGTCCAAGTTTTGCACTAAGCAGTTCAATTTGAACTGCTCTGCGCTGATGAGCTGAAGACGAAAAGTAAAGAAGAGTGAGGTAGTTATTGATAATTTAGTAACTATGCGCCAAGTAACATAAAGAATAAACAATAATAAAGATAACAAAAATGTTTTGGATGAAAAATTTCATTTGCAATTGAATTCAACACACAAGCTACACTGAATCAACGAAAAATGTACCAAAATCGTCAAAATAAAAGAATGGTTTCATGTTGAAAGTATTAAGATGCAATTTACAATTACAGGAAGATTACCATTGTTGTAAAAGAGTTCTCTCCACTATTATTAAATCAAGCTTCGAGAAAAAACATAATTCTATTAACAACAACGTAAAAACATGAACTTATATTATTCAACGGCAGCGTGCTATAACGTTCTTCTGTCAGGGTAGTTTTCTCAAGACTAGCACTAAAAAGTCAGCTTAACGAAATTCTTTTAGTATTCAATTGAAATTCGACTCATGACGGTAAAAAGTGATAATAAATTAGGCTTTAGCTTTCCGAAAAATGGTGTCACGCTGCTTCGTTTTGCTTCGCATAACACAGTGATTTTATCAAAATTACGATCGATTAAATTTAAAGAGCTACCTAGATAACGATACTTTTATATAAATTCTAAACTTATTTATTACAAGGCATATTTGAAACATAAAGGACGTTGGCTCGTAATTCAAAATCGACAAGTCCTAACACGTTAAAACTTGTACGTACATCACTAATTGTATAACTACTTCAGGTGTTGTTTTGAGTCAGAATCCATTTACCTAACTGTGCGCACAGGAAACAATATCCGCAATATTCGTTACTCTAGCCAGCTGTGAAGTTCGCGTTGTAATGAAATTTCGGGGTGCAAAAGAATCTTCAATTGAATCAATTCATTGAGAGTCATGCCTACTTAATGAACAAACTGTAATGATTGGAGTGAAGTGCAGGTGTCGTTGTTTAAAAATCTTAACGAACATAAATGTTCACGTCGAAGTGGTAACCCTAGTATGCAAACCGACGACAGAAACTTTGGTTGGTCCTGGACACCAATGATTATGGATATTTTCCCTTTGGACACATCACAACCGACACAGATGTCAACTGGTCAGTCTCCTGGTTCAACTAACTGGCGGTGAACATCTATGCAGACCGGCTATGGAAGCTGGTGCTCGGAAAATGCATTGAATTTAACTGCGATTATGTGGAAAAGTGAAGTAGGAATATGTTAAATATGCTGATCAAACCTACTTCATATAATTTTTTTTTTTTGAGCAAAACGATCCTTCACTCTTAGAAAAAATGAAATTTACGCTTGACGTAAATTCAAGTATGCCGTAATTTCTTCGGTGATGACACAATATTACATCTACTAACATGTAAACATAAATTTCGCGTCTGTATCGATGTGAGTTTCAGCTAAAACAACTGTGAAGTTAATTATATGACTTATCTTTAAATGCTTTGTATTGTGAATGTAAGTAAATCGCGACGCTCCTTTTATGTGCATCTATAAAGATGTAACATTTTTTAAGTGTGTTACTTTTCGAATATGACTCACAAAGGAAATCATAATCTGCCGGAATTAGGAATCAGATTTTAGTGTATTACGACTGTTTATGATGTAGATGTTTGACTTATTTCCAATACACATACAAAATAGATTGTAAGACTACTTGATATTTCAATGAGTAGTATTGATATCGATGATGATGAAGATGAAGATTTTCCACGCGAACTTTGAGAAAGAGTTGAGATATGAGAAAGGATTAAAGTGCGAACTTTGAGTAAGGGTTAAATTTGTATATACTATGACGTTTTTCTATACTGTTACACGAGTTGTTAATAAAAATGTACAAAATTATTTGTTTTTATTTTAAGTTTTAATGGAAATTTGATCTTGAATTACTTTTTTCACCAGAAATTCATTGAAAAATGAATTATTTTAGGTTCAATGTGATTTTTGAAGTATGATTCATCTCTTCTAATTTCTTTGGAAATATAATCACTAACATTGCAATTTGAAATTTTTTTCCTCGTAAATAATACGAAAATATAACCCTATTTCTACAAATGCATAACAATTTTAACTGATTCTTTCATCCTTTCAAACTACATATATGATGATATATATTGGAAAGAATTCATTAATCAGGAATATTTAGCTTGTGGTTTAGGTATGATCCAAAATTGTTTCGGTATGTTCCAAAATTATAGTTTTTTATAAGCATAGTTTAATTATGCGCGAAAATATTTTTTGACGAAATGAACTCGGAAAAAAAATCATTACAGCGTATTTACTTCGTAAAATAATTATATTTCGGAATATGCTTCATAAAATGTACTTTTACCAAACTGTATGCTTCCAAAGTATTCGCATTAAAAACCTTCTGTCTAAAAATAAATATGAATTCATGAAGTTCATGTATAATCTTACCATATATTTCCGGATACGGAAGTTAGGTCTGGATGAAATTCAGGAATTCCGTATGGGACCGCAAAGACCTTTCATTTGAACCTAAGATTGTGAAAAATAGGTCGCGCCATGTATAAAAAAATTCATTTTTTTGCACATTGCTCCGGAACCGGAAATTAGATCTAAATGAAATTCAATAATTTAGCATGGGACCTAAAGAGCTTTCATTTTAATGTAAATTTGTGAATATAGGTCCGAGAATAGTACTAAAAAACGTAACACACACACACACACACACAGCACACACACACACACACAAACACGCACTCATACACACACACACACACACACACCACACACACACACACACAAGAGCGAGAGATAGAGAGAGCGAGAGAGAGAGAGGAGAGAGAGAGAGAGAGAGAGAGAGAGAGAGAGAGGAGAGAGAGCAGAGAGCGAGAGAGAAGAGAGAGAGGAGAGAGAGAGATAGAGAGAGAGAGAGATGAGAGAGAGAGAAGATGAGAGAGAGAGAGAGACAGAGAGAGAGAGATGGAGAGAGAGAGAGAGAGAGAGAGAGAGAGATAGAGAGATGAGAGAGAGAGAGAGAGAGAGAGAGAGAGAGAGAAGAGAGAGAGAGGAGAGAGAGAGAGAGAGAGAGATGAGAGAGAGAGAGAGAAGAGATGAGAGAGAGAGAGAGAGAAGAGAGAGAGAAGAGAGAGAGAGAGAGAGTGAGAAGAGAGAGAGAGAGAGAGAGAGAGAGAGAGAGAGAGAGAGAGAGAGAAGAGAGAGAGAGAGAGAGAGAGAGAATGAGAGGAGAGAGAGAGAGAGAGATTTTAATTTTTATGGTTCCGGAAACGTTATGACCTGGTATTTCAAAATGCTGACAATCACGTGTTTGCACGCAATGCTTTGAAATATTTGTTCGTAAGATTTTTATTAAAAGCCTAATTTATATGCGTTTATGTGTGCAGCTTTTTAAAGACTATTTCTCTCCGAACATTTTGTCGTTGATGGCTGGGACGATTTTTACAGTCTTAGGCTCGTTTGAAAGCTGCTACTGAGCTGTGAATCAAATTCGACGATTAAGTCACTTCTGGTTCTGGAGATGTACTGATATAAGTGACGTGTAACCGTCAAAACACGATTATTGTTTATCCGTACTTTTTTCAGAAAATAACCAATGATCAATCAGTTCAATCAGCTCAAATGTATTATTACTAATTTCGAGAATATTTCGAATATGCGATACGTAACGCTTTCCTGAACTAACCGAAACAATTTAAATGAATTTGTGTGAAAAATAACCCTGAATTCGTGTTGGAAATTATCCTAACGATATACATTATCACACCACTAGGTGGGTTAAAATGAGTTTTCTTTTGTATATTTTTTCGCTTGGGCACAGATAAGAACTATACTATTTCAACCTTGTAGGACCGAAATCATCTCATTTCTCGTAGAATTCAGTTTGAAAATTTTGTAAGAAGTATGCAGTTAGAAAAGGTCTAGAAATGATTTTTTTTTTTGAGTTCAGTACATGAAACGGGAAGTGAGACAATTATTGATTGCGGCCCGAATAATTGAGCAATCGCCATGTTATTTTGATTTTCTCCTTTCCTTGTCTTCGACTTTCAAAACAAAATTGCATATATGGAACAATCAGCAGCCTTGAAGGGATTGATTTGAATTCTTATTGTAAGTAAAGTGCATAATTTCTGTAACCTCCATTCAAATTTAATCAAGAATATTTGATTACTTAAAAAAAACCTTAGTTTTGCTTAGACAACGTCAATTTTCCGTATCTGAATGCGAGAATTTTCCTTTGGATTTGCATAGAATAATGCAATTGTATGTTGTCGGCAGTCCATCGGATATTTTTGTTATTTTACCGAAAAAGGTATAGCTGCTGTAAACGACAAAACGCGTTGTTTTGACGTAGGACTACGTCTTTCTTTACTATCCTCACCTTACAACACGAAAGTGTAACCAAATTACTCCGGGTTTGTTTTCATAATATATTTTTCTCTGTTTTAGTATTTTCTCAAATTCTTCCACGAATCGAATGGAAGAAGGTGTAAGATTATTATTAATACCTTGTTTTTTATGTATACATTGTGAAAAAATAGTTCCGAACACGAAACATCAAAATCAAACGAATCTAGGAATAGACCCTGTTGCACGTTTGCTAGCTTCAGTCTATGATAATCTATGAACGGAGCAAGATGCCAGGTAAAAAATTTAAATATCTGCAAACAGGGTTGCAAAAGTCTGTATATCCGAAAAAAAATCTGCAGTATGATACGCTAAACTAACTTGGCGAGCAAAAAAAAATTAAAATAAAGGTCGCGGCGATTTCAAAAGTCGGTAAACTTTGACGAAAGTCTGCAAAAAATTAGATTTTCAGAAGTCTTCAAAAGTCAATACAACAAAAAAAAGTCAATACAACAAAAATAAAGGCACTCTATGTACGAAATCTGAAGATTTACAGACAAATCTTCAGATCTGGCATCTCTGGAGCGGAGACAAGTCGAGTGCGCAGGCTGACATCTACGCCAAGACAGTGGAACTACACCCGGCATTATTCGACTGGTGCTTCAGTCAATGGATAAAATGAAAACAGAAAAGTGGACAACAATGGGGAACATTATAAAAAACCGGTCGTTCTAATGACTCTAAATGTTATCTAAAGAACAATTAAGATTACTTTTCTTGCAAATCGACGAGAAAAATCATCAATTTAGATTTACCTATAT
The DNA here is from genome assembly GCF_030247185.1 of Malaya genurostris. Lineage (NCBI taxonomy): Eukaryota > Metazoa > Arthropoda > Insecta > Diptera > Culicidae > Malaya > Malaya genurostris. The sequence goes on along the minus strand of NC_080571.1, from coordinate 90,175,190 downwards.
CAATTTGATAGGTTGTGCACTTTTCTCTATGCGAAATTCACACCAAACGAATGTAAATAAAGCAAGCATACGGCAGCCTTAAGAACATATACATTGTTATTTTTGTAGCCATTAGACCCTCTTTTTCGAACGTTGATCTATTAAGATCATTGTTCGCTCCGTTCGCAGTGCGGCTTTTGCTTCAAACAAGTGCGGAAAATTCAGTATGAAGTATGAACACAACGGAGAGAATACTTACACAAATCGACAGTTCTAAGGGCTGCAATTAAGGTCAAATCATTTAGTTCCAAACCATGTTCAGTGTCTCTACATATAATCAAGCAAAGAGTTAGTTGGATTTCCTCATATACATTAATTTGATTTTATAAAATCGATTTTCAATAAGAATGAGTATCGTCACTAATCCATACGACGTCCGACTTCATGGGTGCCACGACTCGGTGCAGAACGTTAGCGCTGTAGAGAAGGGCACACAAGCATGTGGCAGATTTACTTTGTGCGCCGTGCACCAAACAAAAGGCAATCGATTTGTTCGGTGTTTTTATTTATTTATTTGTCTTCGAGTTAAAAAAAATAATATAATTATATAAAAATAATTTCGCACAGACTTAGACTTATACTAATTTAATCCTAATCTTATTCATTGTTTGAAAGCCTCTTTGCTAATATTAAAATCAAATAAATAAAAATGCTATTGAATTGTTGACAGCAAACGTGCAGTGGATTTTTTTGGCCGTACTGCGTTCTATGAACTGATGATCGGAAGAAATCCATTCGGCGTAGCAGTTTGCTTGGAACGTTGATATCCAATTTAACTAAAAGAGCATCACAGTCAATATTGTTTGAGAGCAAGTCGAAAACGAATAGTTGCTGTAGGAAGATTCGCCTATCATGTAAATTAGGCAAACTGATGAGAGCGCAACGATGTTCATAAGGAGGTAGTTGGAAACGATTTTGCCAAGGAAGTCGTCTAAGAGCAAATCTCAAAAAGCTCTTTTGAACACGTTCGATACGATCGATATGAATGGAGTGATACGGGGACCACACAATATCTCCATACTCAAGGATGCTCCGAACCAAATGTAAAGTGTCTCTAGAATATAAACGTCTGTGAAGTCTCGAGTTACACGTTTGATTAGTCCCAGTACTGCGAATGCCTTAGCAGTAACCGTTGAGTAGTGTTCCGTAAAACGAAGCTTGCAATCGAGAATGATACCTAGATCCTTAACAGATGATACTCGTACAGCTGGGATGGTGTTCATGGCGTACTCAAACACAATAGGCGAGCGTATACGGGAAAACGTAATAACATTTGATTTTTCTATATTCACCTTCATACCGTTTCTGTCACACCATGTCAATATCCTTTCCATGTCCATTTGCAGAGCACAGCAGTCCGCTAGCGTAGTGATGATGCGATAAATTTTTAGATCGTCAGCATACATGGTATTAAAAGACGTTAGTCTATCACATAAATCGTAGATAAAGAGCACAAATAGTAGTGGCCCAAGATGACTTCCTTGGGGTACTCCAGATGTGGTAATGAAACTGCTTGAAAACGAAAATCAAGTCGAACAGATGCACTACGATTTGTAAGGTATGAAAAAATCCAAGAGGTTAGCCAGTTTGGGAAGCCATTTCGTTTCAATTTCTCAACAGTAAGTAGATGTAGTACGCAGTTAAAAGCTTTCGAAAAGTCAAAATAAATCGCGTCGATCTGTTGTCGTATTTCCATTTTGCTAACAAGATCAGATTCGTTGTGGCCGATCGTTTTTTGATAAAACCGTGTTGGGCCGATGAGATTACGTTTTTAACTGTCGGATACAGAATTCCTAGTAGCATACTTTCAAAAACTTTGGGAATGCAGCTCAGAATTGAAATTCCTCTGCAGTTAGTGACGTTATGAACGTTACCGTTTTTGTGTATTGGTAAAATCAAAGTCTTCTTCCTCTGCGTCGGGAAAGTATACTCAGCAAGCGATCGATTGAAAAATACGGACACAGGTAATGTTCGTGGAAATAATTGTCAATTGTGTTGAAAGTTGAAGAAATGCTAAACTTCGGTTCTTTCCAGAATCCAAAGCATTTCACAAAGATCTAATGAGATTTTACTTCAAATGGATAATCTATTAGACAATCTACCGGAATAAATGTGCATTTTTAAAGTGATCTGCCCCTTGTCGACAGCAGTCACGGTTATGTGTCTTAACTACTACAAGTTTTTTTACGCAACAATTTTCTGGCTGAACCGGTTTCAAAAAGCTTAGGCTCGTTTGAAAGCTACTATGGGGCCATTGATCAGGATTGAGCCGAGGATAGGATCTTATGAATATTTTAATGAGATTATTTGAAAGGACAGAGAAAAGTATTATCACACCACTAGGCTTAAGAAGGATTTTTTTTTTATTTTTACTTGCATGTTTTTTTACATCATATTTTGTGATATTACTTGCAGTAAAAATATGAATTTGTGAATAAGTACTATATTAATATTTGTTTCTTTTACAAGGAACAGTATCATTCAATGTTTTATCAATTAAAACAATTATAAATTCAATTATCATAGTTGAGGATAGTTGTGACCCAAGGAACCCATCCTCCATGGTGCCAAAAACCAACCAAAAATTCACAATAAAGATAAAAAGGTATATTAAAATGCCAGGGTGGAGAATTTTTGAATACTTCTCATTTACAGTTATAAAAAATGTCAAGTGACAAATGACCCACAGCAGCCGACTATCCCCTAACGATGATTGAGAGAAGATGAAGAACCACAGAAAGCTCGAGAATTTTACAGAAAGGAAGATTAACATTATAATCGAATGCTTCTAACTAACATATCATTCTATTATTCTGAGTAAATTTTTGTTGCTGCTATTATTTCGGTGTCCAAAATAACCGTGGGCAGGTTTTATATATTTTTGACAACGAGCATGATTTTTATACGTTACAAAACAATCTTACTTTCTCGAATATTTTCTTTTAATTCAAATTTATTTTCTAAAACATTATCGACGCATAGAACCACATCCGAATCATCCTGCACGTTCCACGCTAAAACGCTATTTAAGAAAATAAACCCTGATAACGAAAACCGAAGTAATATTTCTTATTTTCAGACACAACGTTATCGCTTTAGCAACTTTCTAATTTATGCATTTCAGGCCAGATGTTGACTCAGAAAGTTCCATTCCCCAAAACTAGCTGCACGCATGCAAGAAATGACGTATTCAAACCCAATTTTCCCACCCGAACAGTTATTATGCGGCGAAATTGGCTTATCCTGTTAGGAGTATTTTGCATAACATAGTACGCTCATTAGTGAACTCGGCAGTAGGTACATGCAGCTATGTTACCCCGGCAACTCATTGTCATTGCCTTCCGCTCCACCGCCGCGTTGCCATCGGCCGCAGTTACCGAGCAAACACTACGCAGACAATTCACCCGGTAAGTCTTCATTCTAGCGTGCGCTGCATCTGTACGGTGTATGATTATTTGTCTTTCATAAGTTTTCATCTTTGACTGCCGGTGGTGGGTTTTGCGGGAACGTTCTGCGCTCAGCTCACCTCACCTGTTCGGCGAACGTCCCACGATGGCGCCTTTATCGTTACCATGTTGATTTATGTTGTAAGCTTCAATGTTGAAAATTCACATCAGTCTCGTAGAATGGGAGCCCCACCGTTTCGGTTGACTCGAACAAGACTTAGAAAAGCATACCACATACGTAAGAGGGAATCCTTAGCAGCAGCAGAAGACGTGGTGACTGTAGACGAATAGTGCTGCCGATTCATACACCTTCGCTAGGTGAGTGATGAGCGCTTAGGGACTACTCTCTACAGCAGTAGAACACATCGCAGGCCAAGAAAACCCGCACCTCAAAACTGCATTTAATGAATATTCTACGTCTACTCTGACAGCATGTGTGCTGTGGTCGTGCTTCGCATTCGTCGAAAGGGAGAAACTTGACGAACGTTGGTGGTGGGTTGGTTACCTTACCCAATTTTCGTACGGGGATGCTCGGTACGGTTTCCTGCATGTTCTTTTAATTAAATTAAAATTATATCCATATATCTATTTTTATGCCAGCCATTTTCTGCTGGTGGCTGACTGGCTCGTGATATCTGTGCTGTCGGGTTGGGCGCTTCTGATGTGAAACTTTTATCTCTCCCCTGACGACGACTAACTTATAAGCAAGAGACAGCGGAAAAAGCCGCCATATCCCGTGGCGCATATTCTGTTCCGGAGATCGCGGAGCTGCTTGTGCCATAATGATTTTCACATACTCGTGTGCCGTTCTTTCTAAATGCTACAAGAACCAGAAGTAGGACGACACCACATTTGTACAAAAATGCTAACTAGATTCGAAATTAATAATACTGTTCAGAAAAAACGGTTCTAATTGAAATACAATACATATATATATATGATATTATGATTACTTCAGCAAAAGAAATACCTCTAATATTTGACCTGCACTCCTCAATTACTAGTTCAAACATTTTGAATTTAGAGATAACTATGATGTTATCTCAAACACCTTTACATTAACCAGGTGATTTTCCTATCTAAAACTCAAAAAGTTCGATTGCAAAATTAAGCTTAGCCATTGTAAACAAGAGTAAAAGCGTACATTCACTCATGCCTCGCCCCCGTAAGTCCACACCATTTGAAAAAGGGCCCATTTTAGTATGCACGAGAAATTCGGAACGGCCGCCGTTGCTACAGTTAACCACACACATGTGAGTTCTACGCTCCGGCAAGACTCATCCCATTTTCCGACACATCCGGATCTACAAAATTTCACCCATCTCCGGCGTATACTGCTAGTGTAGTATGCATACACACACAGCCCAGCCAACGAAGCGGAATTCATTTGTATGAGCAAAGCCGTACCGGCGATAGACGACGATGCCTTTTCGAATAACGAAGGGTGATTCTGTAGAATTTTACCACCAGCCTAACTCAACGGAAAGGCTCTTAGCCAAACGAACCTCTTATCGCCGGCGTACCATGCATACGCTCGTCCAATCGGCCTCGAAAAGGAAATACACTGGAAAATCTTTTCTGTTGTTGTACACACGAAAAGTATCTATCCGGGCTGATTATATATTGTTCTTGGGTGCATGAGAACAACTAGTTGTGAAAATATTCTAAATGTAATCATTACGTCAATAACATATTTAAAGCTTTATTTCTTATAATCTAAAATAAAGATTATGTAGGGTAAAGTACAGTCTTAAAAACCTTTATGATAACATCATAAATATTACTGTGGAATTCGCAACAACAACTGTTCATTGAATAGAAATAGGAAAGTTTGATCGAATTTAGTCTAACAAACTCTAAAAATCCTGTTCCGGAACCGGAAGTAGTATCAACAACAAATTAGGTAACTCCGTATAAAACTGTAAGACTTTTCTTTTGAACCTATAAGTTTGTGAAAATCGATTTCACCATCTTGAAGAAAAGTGAGTGACATCCTTTTTGAAGTTATTAATCACCATTTCCCATTCTTCCGAAACCGGATTCAGATGAACAGAATAGCCGAAGTTGGTTCGTTTGCCAGCAACAAATATGACCTACAAATTGGAACAGTTTTGAACGTAATTAAGCCTATACTTACTATCTCATCTCAGCTAATTAAGCCTATACTTATTATATATGTATAGCTAAACAGCATGAATCAGCATTATTATTTTTATTTTTATTATTATTATTATAACTATTATTATTATTATTATTATTATTTTTATTATTATTATTATTATTATTATTATTATTATTATTATTATTATTATTATTATTATTATTATTATTATTATTATTTCTTTTCCTTTAAAGCGTGTACGAAATAGAACAAAGCACGCATCGTTCGTTTTGTGTCTTCTTCTTTCAACGTACCACGACGTACCGGTGTTGTATATATTGTCATTCTATATGGCGAATTGAAAACTTTGACACTAATCGTCCTGTAACTGCGGAACCGGAGGTCAGATCCGGATGAAATTTTACAGTAGCTTTAAAGATAATATGAGCTTTAATTCGAATCAAGATTTGTGAAAATCGGTTCAAGCATCGCAGAGAAATCGAAGTGAATTCCAATTTTGAGCTTTTTTTTCACCACTTTCGGTGCTCCCGGAACAGGAAAAGGGGGAACCAGTAGTGCCGAATTAAGTTTTCATGCCCACAAACTAACAATCTCTGCAAACTGGAAGAATTTATCAGATAGTTTTATGGGATTTGTACCTGGTTTTGACCATCATTTGTGGAAAAATACTAATTAAATTAGCAATTTTTCACTTATCACGCTTTAGTTCCGGAACTGGAAGTAGGATCTGGATAAAATATTCTAGCAATTTTTAGAAAACTGTAAGACCTTTCATTTAAATCTTAGTTTATGAAAATCGGTTGAGTCGTTTCAAAGAAAATTGAGTGCACACTTTATCTTTCCTTTTCTCATATTACCATGTAACTCCGGAACCGAAAGTCGGATCCGAATAAAATTCAATACCAGGCTATGGGACCATGAGACCTTTTTTTTCGAATCTACGTTTGTGAAAGCCATCTCTGAAAAAGTGAGTGCATATTTTTTCCATTTTTGGTGCATATCATCCTATATCTCCGGAACTGGAAGTCGGATCGAGATGATATTCAATGCCAAGCTATGGGGCTATAGAACCATTCATTTGAATCTTAGTTTGTGAAAATCGGTTCAGCCATCTCCGAGAAAAGTGAGTGCATATTTTTGTTACATACGTACACACATACACACACATACGCTTGCTCAGTTCGTCGAGGTGAGTCGAATGGTGTATGATATTCGGCCCTCCGAGCCTCGGTTAAAAAGTCGGTTTTTTAATGTTATTGCATAGCCTATCTAAATGAGAAAGGCAAAAACAATTCAAGAGACAAAACTAATTATCAAAGTCTGTTTTAATCCACCTAGTGGTGGAATGATGCCTTTCTCATATCAGTCTACTGACAAAAACTATCAATTGTAGAATATTTAAGGTCGATGTAGAAAATTTTTTAGTTTTTTTTTGCCTTTTCAATGATGGTATAAAATTTTTAACACACTTTACCGGATCCGGAGATTGAATCCAGAGATTGGATTCGGATGAAATTCAGTAATTCCGTATGGAACCGGAAGCCAGATCCAAATGAAATTTAGGAATTTAGTATGGGACTTGAAAAGCTTTCATTTGAATCTAAGTTTGTGAAAATCGGTCTAGCCAACTCCGAAAAAGGTTGGTGCACTTATTTTCTTTGCTCATTTTACCCCATAACTCCGGAACCAGAAGTCACATCCAAAATGAAACTCAGGAATTTTTTTATGGGACCACAAGACCTTTCATTTGAATCTAAATTTGTTGAAATCGGTTCATCCATCTCCGTTAGTGCAAAATAACGTTACATACGCACATAAACACACACAGCCATTTTACGTACTCGACGAACTGAGTCGAATGGTATATGGCATGAGAGAGGCAAAAATTCATTTTTAGATATTTTCGAAACTCTGATGGAACAAATAAACATATTGGTTTATTCAACTTCATTTCTTAGGTCTTAGACCTTAGACTTAAGGAAAATTTAGTTCTAGAAAAATAATCGTTGTTGCAAAACTTAAAAACGGATTTCTTCACTGTCGTTGATGGGAAATTTAAAAAAGAAATATCAGATTATTCAGTAAATTTTTCTGAATAAAATTAGGTTTTTATCACGAAGATTTATCCACAAACTTTTTTTTTTGCTGAAACTCGGAAAAATAATTGCCGAGATTTGAACCACCGAATACTCTGGAAATTTTTTTCGGCAAAAGATAAAGTTGCGGAATCTCTGCAATCTTAAATTTAACAAACAACAGTTATTACAGAAATTGTCAACAAAAAGTTTACTGTCTGTTCGGCATAACTTTCACTGAATGTTCGGCAAAAGCAACGAACTGAAATTTATAAATTACTGAGCGATTCAATTGAAAGTAAACAAAAAATTCGTTTTTTATTCAACTTGTAAACATTCAACTGCGGATCAAGATTTCATTTTTTTTTTCTTCCTAAACAAACAAAAAATTTATATTACAATACTTTTATTTATTATATTACAATACAATTGTATTTCGAGGACGTACAATTGTAAAATATGCAATCCGGAAGGAACCTTTCTAAAGGGTGATTTTTTAAGAGCTTGAGAACTTTTTTAAACAATAAAACGCATAAAATTTGCAAAATCTCATCGGTTCTTTATTTTAAACGTTAGATTGGTACATGACATTTACTTTTTGAAGATAATTTCATTTAAATGTTGACCGCGGCTGCGTCTTAGGTGGTCCATTCGGAAAGTCCAATTTTGGGCAACTTTTTCGAGCATTTCGGCCGGAATAGCCCGAATTTCTTCGGAAATGTTGTCTTCCAAAGCTGGAATAGTTACTGGCTTATTTCTGTAGACTTTAGACTTGACGTAGCCCCACAAAAAATAGTCTAAAGGCGTCAAATCGCATGATCTTGGTGGCCAACTTACCGGTCCATTTCTTGAGATGAATTGTTCTCCGAAGTTTTCCCTCAAAATGGCCATAGAATCGCGAGCTGTGTGGCATGTAGCGCCATCTTGTTGAAACCACATGTCTACCAAGTTCAGTTCTTCCATTTTTGGCAACAAAAAGTTTGTTAGCATCGAACGATAGCGATCGCCATTCACTGTAACGTTGCGTCCAACAGCATCTTTGAAAAAATACGGTCCAATGATTCCACCAGCGTACAAACCACACCAAACAGTGCATTTTTCGGGATGCATGGGCAGTTCTTGAACGGCTTCTGGTTGCTCTTCACTCCAAATGCGGCAATTTTGCTTATTTACGTAGCTATTCAACCAGAAATGAGCCTCATCGCTGAACAAAATTTGTCGATAAAAAAGCGGATTTTCCGAATGGACCACCTAAGACGCAGCCGCGGTCAACATTTAAATGAAATTATCTTCAAAAAGTAAATGTCATGTACCAATCTAACGTTTAAAATAAAGAACCGATGAGATTTTGCAAATTTTATGCGTTTTATTGTTTAAAAAAGTTCTCAAGCTCTTAAAAAATCACCCTTTATGTATAATCAACACTAACTTGTAGTTATTATATTTACTGAATAGATTGTGATTTCTCACGTCTTCCTGTTGAAGTAATTCCATTTTCGTATTTCGTCAGAAAATAACCGCCTAATGCCGAGCGAAACGTAGATGAGTCTTCTAGCCGAATTTCGGAAGAAGCTAACACATATTTCCCAGTTCGGTTTCACATCTCATCCAAGTCAGTCGATAAACCAAAACCGCTTACGTTCGGGACAGAAGAAACCAAGTACAGTATTGTGTAGTGAACAATAGAACGATCTCGAAATGAGTGAACCAAACCAACAAAAGCTACCGCCGGTACGAAAGAATACAATTATTGTTGACTTCAGACAGTGCAAAATTCGACCTTCGATACGAGAACTTGAAGGTTTGCTTAAGGAGCAAATGCATCTTGACGTTAAACGTGTGCATTTACTTCAATGCAATAAGACCAATAATGTTGTTTATATCCAGTTCTATAAAGAGTTGGATGCAATTCAATTCGCTAAAGACAATAATAATGTGCACTGTGTGGAGCATGAAAATATCAAGTACAACATTCCAGTATATATGGAAGATAGTGCTATAGAAGTGCGTGTGCATGATCTTCCCTCAAGCGTCATCGATGCTTATATTCGCAAAACCATGTCCCAATACGAAGAGATTCTCTCTATCGAAAAAGAAAAGTGGAAGAATTTTTTCCCCGTTATTCTAAATGGCGTACGTTTGTTACGCATGCGCTTGAGGAGGCCTATACCTTCTTATGTGACATTCGGTCAGGATACAAGAATCCCGTGCAAATCACTTGTTACCTATGACAATCAGATGGCCACATGTCAATATTGCCAAAAAGCTGTTCACTACGGTAAGCTATGTGATAAACCGGACAAGGAGACAACTATACCAAAGGACAACGGTGCTTCCTTCACATCAACCCCAAGCAACCCCAGTACACCTGTGACAGTCACCAACAACAGTGAAGCATACCCTTCAACGAAACCATCCAACGTATCCCCTGTAGAACAAAGTACACCAGCTGCAATTAACAGCTCACCATCTAACCAACCAGCAACTGCAACCAATATACAACAAGGTGCATCTACAGCAACTACACGGAACCACCCGCGATCCCATTTCAACCAGAATATTAGTTGATTTTCTGAATTCGATTGGTTAAAATTTGGTACAACTAATCGATTTTGGTTTTACTAAACTGTCATTCTTGTTTTTCGATTAGCAGAAATGATGGTTGAAACAACTAATTTAACTGTTTGAAAAAAAAATGCTGTCAATTAGTGAGGACACATACTTTTCAATTTCAACAAATATTTTAGTTGAAATAACTGGTGTAGTTATTGAAACAAAATTCTGTTAGTTGAAAAATAAATCGGTTTTATTTGTTTTAGACATTGCAAATAGTTGAATCAACTCGAACAATGTTATTCATTTGCGAAAATAATCAAAATATACTTACTGATATACGTCATGATCTATTTGAAAAAAGTTCGGTATGTTGAGATTCACGAAATAAATATCTTTGTTAAAATATAAACAATATTTTAGATTGACATATAATTTTATTAGTTATTAACAGGGCTGGGAAAACCACCGATCACTGCTGATTTCAAGTGATCTTAACCAAGGAATAAATTATCATTACGAAATCAGAACTGATCTGATCTCTAAGTGATTTCGATTTTTGTATGATCATGATCATGTCAAGTCGAGATCAGTAAAGATCTAAATTCTAAAAAAACTACTTCTGATTCGATCCCAAATGATTGATGTAGAAAAACGTTTTTAATCAGCAAAAGTGCCCGGAGGGGCGAGTAAATTAGCGAAATTATTAAATTTACCTTCAAACGGTTGAACTAAAGTTATGCACTGATAATTTTAGTCAATTTATATGAGCTTGGGTGCATCAACCGCTGGGAATTGGAATTTTGCGACGGCAATTCAAACGCGCCTTTCAATCGCAGCGCGTTCTGTGTGTTTGAAACCCTTCGCTCCTGTTACTTTTATAAATTAAATTCATTCATAAAACAGTCTACTGGAAGCAAATCAATGATCGAATTTGAAGCATAAAATTTTTGCGCATAACTGAAAGATGATCATTCATTAACATTTTCTAATTTGTCACCAAATCTTTTTCATCTTAAACAAGGTTAACTTTATCACAACACCGCTGTTAGATAGACACTTGTTATCATAAATTTCTCAAATCGAATGAACACAATTTCACCAAACGCATTAACCATCGATGTTGTTTTCATTGACATTTTGAAGCGACGCGAACAGATTTCAACTAAAAAAGTTGTTGATTTCGCATTGCGATTATTATTTTGCTTTCAACTGTCTCCGGCATTTGACAGCATTCTAAACAACATATTTTTCAACTACTTGAATATATGCAAATCAAAAACCATATTGGTTGAATCAAAAAGAAATTAGTTAAATCAACTATCGTAAAAATCAAAAACTGCGATATCGCAATTTTATGATCGAAGGGTTCTCCGTGTAGCAACGAAAAGAAGACGGAAATCGACAACAATACCATCGATGCGGCAATGGATGACGAGACGAACCACGAACAAACTGCCCCTCAATCCTCGCAGGAGGAAAATGGAAGCTCCTCTCCCCCTAGAAAAGGGTGACAACGAGATCCAATACAAAATAAATTATCTGAAAACTTTGCTAAATCGGCCACGTAAAGCTTGTACTCAAATACGCCTGAATAAAATATCTTTTAAATAAAAAAACATATATTTCGAAATTCCGGCAAATGCATTCGCTGATCTCGGATTAATTGTAAATCGCCGATTAGTTCAGCACAAGATTTTGCCGAAAAATCAGTTAATCTATTAAACGAATCTCGGAAAACATAATATTGATTACTGAGTAATCAGCAATATTGTGTGTTGTCGATATGTCTCGGCATTTTACTTTGCCGAGCTCAAGAATTGGGTTTAAGTGTGTAGTGATGGTGAAGGAATATGCTTTCGAGATTATCAAAAGTATCTGTTTTCCTAAGATTGTAAGCCCTAACACGGGCAGAAATCCGATTCTATGAATGGGAAGAAAGTGGATTTTCTTGATGCATCATGGTTAAAAGTCCTCGGATCACGAATCATTAGATCTGATTTGACTGAAATTTAAGCGTAACGCTCCATACATTAATGGGTATGCTTCAGGCGTATTTTTGTTATTATTGACTACTATGTAATAAAATTTCAGGCTTTACATCTTATGAACATATTTTTTTACCTACTATTCCAATATATTTTGAGAGATGTTAGATTAAAAAATGTTAAATATGCGAAGCCTTCGGATAGTGAAATAAGGCATAGAAAAAAGCAAAATTGTTTGAAAAACAGTTAGAATCAATTCAATCGTATTTATTATATTTTTTGAAAAAACGACATTGAAAATACTGCGTTCTCTGAACAGGGTTTTGTTGATTGCTCCGGGTACAGTTTTGTACTACTTTTACACAAATATTTTTGAAAAACCACGTTTTTGCGCGAAAAAAACTTGCGCGAAAAAAAAATACAGCACGTGTTGTCATGAATCTAATTAAACCAAAACGAGCAAGGTTTTCATTGAATGGTGTTCGGAACTCATATTCCAATTTATTCTTCGGATGCTATTCTAACAGCAACAAAACATTTAAAATATAATTATACTTTCAGATATATTCAAACCAAAAGATTAAAGTGTAACCATTCATGATCTTTGATGTAATTTTCTCATGAGACGGATAGATGAATACAATTAATTTCTAATTAGTATCTAAATATTTCTCCGAAGCAAGTAAACAATTTGAGTAGTACTTTCGCTCTAATGTATTCTTTATGCCTATCCATTTATCCATCACACAACATAGCATATTAACTCTGACACTCAAGACACTGAGAGTTTGATTCATGATTTCTGAAAATCGGTTGCTGAGAAATAGAGTCAGTTCCGTTTTTGAAGCTTTTCTTCTCTAGTACCGGTGCGTTCGGAAGCGGAAACCGGAGACTAGTAGTCCCAAAGTAGATTTATATATACAGTAGCTAATAAGGTTTTTATAAAAAATGCATCTCGTTTCACCATAGCTATCGAAAAAATACCCATGAAATTGAAAATTTTTCACTTATCGTGCTGTAATACCGGAACCGTAAGGCGGATCTGGATCAACTTTTCAAGGACTTTTTGAAAAATTCCGAAACATTTCATTTGCATCGTAGTTTGTGAAAATCGGTTAAGAAATTTACGAGAAAATTGATTGCGCATTTTCTCATAGATTCGAACATATTGCCTTGTAATTCCGGAACCGGAGGTCGGATAAAGATAAAATTTAATAGCGAAATATGGAACCATTGAACCTTTTGTTTGAATCTAAGTTTGTGAAATCGGTCTCTGAGCAAAGTGAGTGACAATTTTTTGACATTTGGACGTTTCATGTGCGTGGTCTTGTTTGCGGTATACTTCATGAATGTTTTGGCCAAAATGGCAAGATACGAAATCCAACCAAAACAAAACGGAACAATTGTGCATATGATAGCTCAATGTTGGATACTATCAATGTTGAGCCTAATTCGTAACAAATTACGATAGCCTAGATGAAAGCAACGATCTCTCCTGAGCAAACTAACTGCAGAAAAGGTGTTGAAATCAGAATGGACTCCGATTTGGATAAAACTTTGCAAACATCTTAAGGACGGTAAACCATTTGTTTTGCACGGATGGAAAGACACAACATTAAATTCATTTTGAAAGTGAGAATATATTTTTGCTTGAATTTCTCTTCAAATTGTTGTAATTCGAAATCTGGTATTGGAAAAAAAATTGCGCCGGAAAAGAAGTGGTAAGAAATCAAAGGGCACTTGAAAGAATCTACACCCTGAACAGGAAAAGTAAAAAAAAATTTTCATGATTTCAAAAATTTACCGAAGAGTATAATTATGACAAGAGCGCAACCAAAATTATTTTTTAAACATAATGTTGAATCCCAAAATATGAATGCAAATCGTGTCTTTAAAACCTGTTTTTATCCACCTAGTGGTGTAATGATGCCTTTCTCATATCAATCATTCTATCATATATAGTAATGTGGTATTCTTCAAAATTATTTTTCTTCGATTCTTAAAAGACTAACCGAAATAGATTTGTTTGACCGTCTACCGATAAAAACTATCAATTGGAAAAGATTTGAGGTCGATTTAGAAAACTTTTACGGTTTATCGCTCTTTTCAGTAATGGTATAAAATTTTTAACACACTTTACCCTATATTTCCGGATCCGGAAGTCGCATCCGCATGAAATTCAGGAATTACTTATGGGACCACAGGACCTTTCATTTGAACCTCAGTTTGTGAAAATCGGTCGCGCCATCTATGAGAAAAGTTAGAACACATATTTTCATTTTTTTGCACATTTTACCCCATAACTCTGGAACCGGAAGTCGGATCCAAATAATATTCAGGAATTCTGTATGGGACCATAAGACCTTTCATTTGAATCTAAGTTTGTGAAAATCGGTTCAGCCATCTCCTAGAAAAGTTAGTACAAAAAAACGTTAGATACACACATACGCACATACACACACAGACATTTTGCGTGCTCGACGAACTGAGTCGAATGGTATATGACACTCGGCCCTCCGGGCCTCGGTTCAAAAGTCAAAAAAAAAATCCGCCAAAACAAAAGATAGTGACCATAGCCAAAGTTTTTAATTTGTGTTTCTAGACAAATTTTAATGAGTAATTTTATTGTAATTCTTGTAAGTAGCCCTGTTTGTACATTTCTTGTGAATATTTGTTATATGTGTTTTTGTAGTTATACCAGAAGTGAATCTCCACCGTATGACTATTGACACCTACAAGAGTGTTTTTGACGAAGAACGATAACCTGTTTTTGTAAGTCTTTTCATAATTGTGATTAGTCGAACATAGTTTGTAACCTCTATTTTTAAATACAGTTCCCCTGAAGAAGACGCAAACCAGTAGCGTCGAAACATTGGGTGTTAAAACAAAAAAAATGGGTGTTAAAACAAAAATAATCGTTTTAATCCATTATTGACTGCATAGCCGATAAACAAATCTACATTCAAATAGAATCCAGTCGAAAGTGTCCCAAAATAATGGCTGAATCTTGTTGTTATCTACTTCTATCGAGAAAATATGCTCTCATTGCTATTCAGCGAATAAAGGGGAAGCAGTGGTTCGCTATTCACGCTCCCATCCATTTGTTCGGTGTCGCTGTTGTTGTCGAAAAAAATTTTATACTGTTATTTGCCCATAATTTCGAAATCGTCCTATTGTCCAGAACACAAATCTTGTTTGGTATTATCCTGAACATAGTAAAAAGCGAATTGAAATCTGATGATTTGTCCCCCATTACTGGTATTGCTCTAATCGCTTTTATTCATATACTCTCCCTCGAAGAAAAAGCTTTCGGTAGTATTGGTAGTATTACTATTTCGTGATAAAAAGAGATATGTTCTGAGAAGAAGTTAATAAAGATTATTACAAATCAAGTGGAACAAACCGCGAAGGGAAGATCAACTTTTGTACTTTAATGTAGGACAAGTCAGTGTATTATTCCAGTCTCAGTAATTGATAAATTTTACCGGAAAAAATTTAGAAACTCAAAACAACGAGAAAAAGATTTTCCTGTGCACTGCAAAGCCAACCCGCACAACTAACGGGAAGAGTGAGAATCAACATAATTCTACACACTCTAAAACTGCCTGGTTTTCGGTTCAGCCAGTTCTCGGAATGGTTGAGGTTTGCAATTTCCCCACATAGTGATACGGCATTAATACACACACACATCCCCATGACGTACATATGTGGGATGGTGGCACAAAATGGTTCCATGGAAACTAAAATGGAAAAGGCGAAGCCTCTCTTCATTAACTTTGCAGAAATTAATTTAATTTTTGCTGTTTTATTAAAATTAGAAATTCGCTATTCGGGTCGCACAGGACAGAACCAGAACGAAGCAGCATGCGCGAAATGTGTGTCTTTCCGGGAAAAGGCTTATTCCTGTCTGCACCCTCCGGTGTCGCTATAGGCGTAAACCTACGCTCCAGCCGTGCGACGTGAACCGGCGGAATGGGCTGACTAAAATTTCCGAAAGAAGCCCGTTTGGGCTCATATGTGAACTTTCCCGAAATGCGAGAGTTTTAGTCGAAATTAGTTTCTGCTGAAATTGAAAATTTTGAATGTGATTAAATTCTGTGAGGGTAAAGGGTTAAGTTTACGGGCGGCCTCCCGGGGACTTCCATGGTCTATGCGGGATTGAAAAATTAATGCTTGTAAATTGAGGTAATTTAATTGTATCATATCAGAAAGTTTGACAATGCTCTTGTAGGTAGCTTCCAAGAAAGTCTCCGTTTAGAACAGGACATATTAACAAAAGTTGAAAATAGAATGACGCGAAAGATTTTAACTCGTACAACTCCCGAAATGTCAATTAACAACATTTCACTTTGCATACGACTTCAACTGCACCATACTCCATCGCAAAATATACAATTCAGTTGCTCAATAATGCTAAATACTATACGTAAAGTCATGGAAAGATTCATTGCATGATGGATGTCCTGTTTATACCATGCTGAGGGCAAAATAAATATTCCTCTGTTACTTGAATCACATCAAACATAGTTTGGTGCAAAGACCCTCTGTTCCTGGAGTGACAAACGAAAGGAACGTCACTCCCCTCATTTCCACGCAGGAAAATGCACTAATCGCTGACCATTGGTCAACGTCATCATTTGATTCCATCCCTGTTCCCTGTACGGTTCGCGGCACGACATTTCAACGCACGCCGCACATGTCCCTTTTCCAACGGTCAGTCAACAAACGCCGGGAAGGTGAGCACGCGGCGCCCTCAGCATGTTAAAGAGCTTAGCCAGGTCATCGTGTGCCGTGACAACATCGGTCAATTGACCCCAAATTTTGTACTGACCCTTCCGTCTTCGTGTGAGGGGACCGGATTGGTCAGCTGGGTGGGCTGTCACCGTTGTGCTACATCAATTTGCATACGAACCACTATGCGGAGCTAAGCATACAGGAAGCGTCGGTCAAACAGCAGCATAATTTATGGGCTACAATTGGAGGAAAAATCAGTTTTGCCGAGTATATCTCCGGAGAATGGATGTCCTTTTTCGGAGTACACTGGGATGTGTCTTCTATTTGATTATTATTTATTGGATTTATGTCCGGAATTTTGCGGTCATTTGTTGTACCATGCTGGGCGCTGTCGAAGGGCGACGCGTGGCAAAAAATCGGTGATAAATTTGTTTTTATTGCTCTCGGAGGATGGACAGCGGCTCGAGTAAATAATAAAAGTTTGATTTATTGCTCTAGGGTTGGCAAGAGCTAACGTTGACAATATTAAAGAATGTTTTATTTACTATGGAGTGGTATGTTTTCATCGATGTTTTCTTGCTTGATATGCATTTAAAATTACATCAAATGTATGTCACATTTTTTTCAAATTTTTTATTCTAGCATGGGAAAAGTACTCCAATAGTTCGTTTTAATTATACGATTTCACCTTAAAAAATTGTATTTTTCATACCGATCCCAGTTGTCAACCGGGAAGGGAGGCGCTATGATTACTGTCAAGCGACATGAAAGGATGCAATGGCTCACTAATCATGTATTTGTTCATTGGTTCGGTGGCGTTGTTGTGAGTTTCTTGTTGTTATATTGTCCAGGTGTTGGGTTCGTTATTAGCAGAAGCAGGCGTACCTTGATGTACATTGGTTGCGGAGTACGGCTTGAGGGATGTGGGAGCTTTAATGCTTTGTATAGATAACCTCAATTGTACTATAGATATTTCTTCGATTCACGTTATTGCAACTTTTATATTTTTAATATGTCAAATGTTTAACTCAGGTATCACTGATGAGAGATATTATCTGATTGTGGTTCGATTAAATTCCTCCGATTTTAGTGATGAAGATGACGATCACATATTAGATGCTATAGTAATACAACCATTGAAAATTTGCCGGCAAGGAAAAGAGTTTGTAGCTTGATTTCTTTTCCTTCGCTAAATTGATTTTGTTTAAAATGTCATTGTAAGGGATCACATATCAAACAGGTGACACCAATCGAGAACACATCACTTAGTACTAAACAAATAGTACTGATTTCTTGTTTAGTGTTCTTTTGCCCATCTAAGAACTTGTCAGGAGCTCATTACGCGGAAAAGTAGGTATCATTTTTCCTAAGTAGTTCCATATATGGTTCCACGAAATCAACTGTTTTCAGTCCAGATTTGAGAATTGTTTGCTTGAAGTAAGTACTTTTCCACTTATATATGAGATGCATGTTACACAAGTTTTACATACGATCTATATGCGCCACATGGAAAAATCGCATTCGGAGGTTCACATAAATGAACTATACTATCGTAGTTTAGATAGAACACATAAGCATAAAGACTGTTCACCAGGGCAGTTATTTTGAATTAATATTCATAATTTAAAAACACCAGAAACAAGTTGCGAATGTTCTAGTGTTGATTTTGATCTGATGTCACTTTATCTTTACTTTACATTTCCTTTGCTTTTACTTTACCTTTACTTTACCGTTACTTTACCTTTACTTTACCTTTACTTTACCTTTACATTACCTTTACTTTACCTTTACTTTACCTTTACTTTACCTTTACTTTACCTTTACTTTACCTTTACTTTACCGTTACTTTACCTTTACTTTACCTTTACTTTACCTTTACTTTATCTTTACTTTACCTTTACTTTACCTTTACTTTACCTTTACTTTACCTTTATTTTACCTTTACTTTACCTTTACTTTACCTTTACTTTATCTTTACTTTACCTTTACTTTACCTTTACTTTACCTTTACTTTACCTTTACTTTACCTTCACTTGACCTTTACTTTACCTTTACTTTACCTTTACTTTACCTTTACTTTACCTTTACTTTACCTTTACTTTACCTTTACTTTACCTTTACTTTACCTTTACTTTACCTTTACTTTACCTTTACTTTACCTTTACTTTACCTTTACTTTACCTTTACTTTACCTTTACTTTACCTTTACTTTACCTTTACTTTACCTTTACTTTACCTTTACTTTACCTTTACTTTACCTTTACTTTACCTTAACTTTACCTTTACTTTACCTTTACTTTACCTTCACTTTACCTTTACTTTACCTTTACTTTACCTTTACTTTACCTTTACTTTACCTTTACTTTACCTTTACTTTACCTTTACTTTACCTTTACTTTACCTTTACTTTACCTTTACTTTACCTTTACTTTACCTTTACTTTACCTTTACTTTACCTTTACTTTACCTTTACTTTACCTTTACTTTACCTTTACTTTACCTTTACTTTACCTTTACTTTACCTTTACTTTACCTTTACTTTACCTTTACTTTACCTTTACTTTACCTTTACTTTACCTTTACTTTACCTTTACTTTACCTTTACTTTACCTTTACTTTACCTTTACTTTACCTTTACTTTACCTTTACTTTACCTTTACTTTACCTTTACTTTACCTTTACTTTACCTTTACTTTACCTTTACTTTACCTTTACTTTACCTTTACTTTACCTTTACTTTACCTTTACTTTACCTTTACTTTACCTTTACTTTACCTTTACCTTACCTTTACTTTACCTTTACTTTACCTTTACTTTACCTTTACTTTACCTTTACTTTACCTTTACTTTACCTTTACTTTACCTTTACTTTACCTTTACTTTACCTTTACTTTACCTTTACTTTACCTTTACTTTACCTTTACTTTACCTTTACTTTACCTTTACTTTACCTTTACTTCACCTTTACTTTACCTTTACTTTATCTTTACTTTACCTTTACTTTACCTTTACTTTACCTTTGCTTTACCTTTGCCTTTACTTCACCTTAATTAATTTACAACTTAATTTCAGGTTAAGGACTTTGTTTCAGAAATCAGTTTCAGAGTTTAGTTCCTGATTACAGTTTCAGAAATTAAAGCTATGACTCTGCAAGCGAATCTTAATTCTGGAACTGGTTTCTTGAGTATATTTTAGTTACTTAATTCGTATTCGGAATTTGAATCCAGAATTCTGATTTAGGATTTCAACTTCAGCATACTGTAACAAAATTCAGGATATGAATTTCAGATCTTGGAATCTTAAACTAAATTTTAGATCTGAACTCCAAACCTGATTCTGGAACTAAAGACTGTCCCAGAAAGTATGAACGCAACCAAAAACCGCTGCCATTTGGCAATAGTTCAGAATCTGTCAATTTTTGTGGCTGCGTCCTGTCGTTTACACTCTTCTCTAACCACTTCTGCAGTTGTTCATTCGTTTTCATTAGTTTGTTTCGAAATGCGTGGACTTTCAGCAGAACAACGTCGAAAATTGTTCACAGAACGCGGACTGTCACTGAGAAAGAAAGCAAAAATGAAAGAAGTAAGTAAAAAAGCCGTGCGAAATGCAATCAGGAAGTTCGGTGAGGATAACACCTTCGAGGATAAACCGAAAACGGGTCGAAAAAAGGTTCTGCTAACCATCAGTTGGATAAACGTATACTGAAGGCGTTCGAGCAAAAGAAGGAGGTTTCAGTTCGGGATGTGGTAAAAAAAGTGGGCACTGAGAAGTCGAATGTTCTTCGTGCTAAAGAACGTTTGAATCTTCGAACCTATAAGAAGCAGAAACAACCAAAACGTAGTCCGAAACAAGAAGCATCGATCAGGCCGAGGGTTCGAAAGCTGTGCAATACGATTCTTGCTGGAAATTTGAACTACATAATCATGGACGACGAAACTCGATTGCATATCCTTGCCGGGACCACAATATTATACGGTGCGAGAAGGGTAAGCGTTAAACCAGTCCGAGACATCGATTGAAGTCGAAAAATTTGGTAAGAAAGCTATGGTCTGGCAAGCAATTTGTAGCTGCGGTAAGATTTCGAAACCCTTCATCACCACTGCTTCAATGAACAGCGAAATATACATCAAGGAATGTTTACAAAAACGACTTCTACCCATGATTCGAAGCCACAAAGATCCTATTGTCTTCTGGCCAGATCTTGCTTCTTGCCACTAGTCGAAATGAACGGTAGAATGGTATACTACCAAAAATGTCACTTTCGTCCCAAAAGACATGAATCCACCAAATAGCCCACAACTTCGACCAATTGAGGAATTTTGGGCATTAACGAAGGCAGCTAGTCTACAATGGCTAAGTAGCAAATGTTGAGAATAATATTCTGTTGTTGTAGTCTAATATTATCAGTATATCGAATAAAATTTGAATATCTAACACTTGTGAATTATGAGCGAAATCAGGATCTAGGATAGTCTTTAACTTCCCTAACACAATTAAATTAGTGATTTCTGTTTCACAATTTAACTCTGTAACAAATGTTAGATGTTTTAACGCAATTGCTGAACATTCAAACGAAGACAGTCAGAACTGTTTCATAACTTAACATGTTTCCATTGGTTTGAATTACTATAAAATAATACCGTTTGGAAGAATTCCTCACTGGCATACAAAAACCATTATTTGTAACATCTACTGTTCCTGTTCAATCCATTGACTCGACTGATAGTACGACCAGTTTGACATTGACTGCTCATTTTCGCCTCGCTATTTTTTCCTAAATATTAATTCTCAAGTACCTCAACGTGATTCCTGGATTGTAGGCCGAGAATAATGCTAAATAATGCGATTGTTTGACTAAATGATACGAATGCCTTATATTTAAATGAATATATTGAATGCGACGGTCATTCGATTTTTTGAATGTCCAGAAATTTTTCATATTATTACTAAATTTTAAAAAAGAGCATTAATCCTGTGGTTGTCACACTGCGTTACAACGATAAAGCACGATTTCGTTATGGCACCAGACTGGCGGTCAATGACTTTTAAGAGGAAGTGAAGAGAAGAACTTCGCTCCTGATAATCTCCAACGATTTGCGAAATCAATTCGAATAGGAGTAAACGTTCTTTTAGTCTCATAAACCGTTCGGCTTGGTATCCAATAGAAGAAAAGATAAACAAAGTCACTTGTTCATTCGCCCATTTGAAAAATTGACACCGAATTCAGGAAAAACTATTTTGGGCGAGACGAAGTTCAACGTGTTACCTAGTTGACTCTAATTTACCCACCCTCTTCTCAAACCTATTTGTATATTTAATAATACAAGTTTGAAGGAACTCTGTCTAACCTGTTGATTTATTTTCATAAAAACTATATGTAACATTCCTTGCATTAATCATAGATTAACATTTTCCATCTTATCGTTAAAGGAATCGATCTACCGTACAACAACATAAATCTTATGATTATAAAGAAATAAAGAAAGAAAGAAAGTTTGAGTAAGAAAAAGCTGCATAGGTATAAATAATCTTTCTATTCGTAATACAAACCCTCTATGTGTAGAACCGTGTAAAGAAAATATAGTGAGATGTGTGCCATATCATATTACATCTAAAGGGCACAATTGGCCGGTTCTGAAAATTGATGGTTTGGATACGATTGGTAGGAAATAGGACACTAGTTGCAAACTGGAGTGCTGGTAAGATCCGAAAATATTAATTATGTATGTGAAACTGCTGCGTGGATTGCATGCCATTTGCAGATATCGAACGTCTTTTTATTATTATATCAAAAATCTAATTTCGGGTAGATCGGGAACATTAAAACACTCAATTTACGCGAACTTCATTTATGACACTTCTTCCACGCGTTTTATTTGAAATAACGCGATTTTCAATTCAATTTATGAGTTAGAAAGTTATGAAAATAATACGAAATGCACATTACGGAATTGTTTGGTTTGATATACTATAGTTAAGATCGTGGGTATCCAAGAATTTTGCAAAAAAAAATCTAATCATTATATGATTACAGATTCTCTTTGTTTACTTTCTCTTTCGACTATATCTGCGTTATAATACAAACGTTCGTTGCATATTTGGTACTGTAAGAAACATGGGAATATTTAGCTTTCATTCTCCACGAATAATTTGGAGATATTAATAAAAGGAAAAGTAAACAAAGAACTCATTGGTTTATGTCATCTTGGAAATGTGGACGTCGATATGAAGAAACACAGGTATCGCTATGACAGCACAGAAACTTCAAGACAAGATATGATGGTAAAATTTGTTATTATTTTTTGTTATTTTCATCTACCCGAATATTTTCAGAAAACCGACATATTGTAATAATGTCTGTAGAAGTTTTTGTCCAACTAAAACCTTCTTGGAATAAAGGCCTTAGATTCAACCAACGTAACCGATTACATTAGGGATTTTCTTATTTGTGGTCCATACTCGTGGTATCACATTCAATTAATGGGATCACCGTGATAAGTTATTAGGAAGTGTTTGTTGCTTATTGCCCGGGTTGGCGATTCAATACATAAAACGCTGTCATTATCTTGCTCTGCTAATAATTAAACAAACCTAACACACTGAAGAAGAATATAAATTGTATTCGAAATGCGTATATGTGATGTGACGTTTATTATACATGATTTATAATGTTGTGAGATACATAGTGAATTTGTATAGTGACGTGATATACTTATAACATTAATAGACTTATAAATTAAATGGTAATATTATAAAATTTGTCCTTGTAGATTGTTTGATTTTTTCAACGGAGGGGCGGGAAGACTCTCCAAACTCCAACAACTCGTCTACTGCAGTGACTGTTCTTATCCATGCAGTAATTGGCTCGTTGCATCCGAATACAGTCCTATAGAATCTATACTGATGCAGGTTTGTGTTACGCAGTAATCTATTCGGTATTCGAAAATTAACATCATAAAGCAGTTCAGGAGTATCAATCTCTCCGTTGATCAATTTAGCAATTATCAACACCTGTTGAGTTTTTCTACGTCGCTGTAACGAGTCAATTCCCAACAATTGGCATCTATCTGAATATGGTGGTAAGTTTACCGGATCTCTCCACGGTTACCGACGCGTTTTCGAGAATTGGGCGATGAAACTCAATTAACGGGTAGCTTTCGAAACGATATGTGACCGATGAACATCGAACGTCAGTTTAACATCCAGCTGTACACCAAAATCATACACTTGATCCACTCTAGAGATAATTTTACCATCAATGTTATAGTCAAAAATGACTAGAGATGGAATCCGATGAAATGTGATAACTTGGCACTTGGCTACACTTATGATGAGTTTGTTTTTCTTGCACCAATTGGTGAACAATGTAAGCAGAGATTATAGTCGCCCAATCATCTACACTACGAACAACGAGATACAGTTTAAAATCATCTACGTAGACTAATTTACATCCAGCTCACAAATACCAAGACTTTGCTT
Source organism: Malaya genurostris (assembly GCF_030247185.1). Taxonomy (NCBI): domain Eukaryota; kingdom Metazoa; phylum Arthropoda; class Insecta; order Diptera; family Culicidae; genus Malaya; species Malaya genurostris. The sequence continues at coordinate 90,150,754 of NC_080571.1, read as the reverse complement.
TGCTTCTTCATCCAAAAACTATCTAGAGCATAGCCCTTAAGATCTACCAGCGGAGATTCGGAAGCGGAAACCAAAGTAGATTTAAAAAAAATAAAATTTAATAGCAAGCTATGGGATCATAAGACCTTTCATTTGAATCTAAGTTTCAGTCATTATGTATCTTAAAGCGTCCTTATCCTTATCACTATTTTTTGCAGCCATGTTTTTGAATATTCCACGTTTTAAAGATATAACAAAATGGATTTGATTTGCTGATGGCGAGAGATTTTCGAAAGACTTCAACTAATCATAAAATTTTGATACTCGAGTTTATCGGTTAACGATATGCTTTGGAAATTTTTTTTCTGTATTATCCCACCGTATGATATATCATACGTTCAAATGTTAACAACAATTTGTTAATTGTTTAACATCTATTTTAGGAATTTCACTTTTGAAATAGGAAGTTTTGCGTATGATATATCATACGCTAGGACATAATGGGTTAAAAGAACCCAATTGTTGAATTACCTACACTTTAATTAAGGTCGGATACATTTTCCAAGAATGCGAACTTCTGCTGCTAAATATTGTTGAATTTTATTGCTACTTTTTCGGTGTGAGCGGCACACAAAGCTTTTTCGTAAAATGTCCGAAAGCAAACTAAATTATTTCATGCTTGTTTTTCACCTCTTATACTCACTCAATTGAACAGCGAGAGAAAGGTAAAGCGTTCGAGTGCGAAGAAGGCAAGCCATCAATTCAGCCACATACATATGACATACACACATACACACAAACATTTTCTCAGTTCGTCGAGCTGAGTCAAATGGTATATGACCTTCGGCCCTCCGGGCCTCGGTTCAAAAGTCGGTTTTCACAGTGATTGTATAGCCTTACCACATGAGAAAGGCAAACACGTTTTTTTTTCACACAAAATATTCGAAATAACGCGATGTTTTATTTAATTTACGCGAAGTTCGCGCGTAAATTGAGGTTCCAAAGAAAAAAAACTTAAACGCAGTGTATTTATTTTCCGATCGAACCGAAAATTTCTTATATTTTTTTAATACGTCGTGAAGTTCGAAAATGTTAGGAATCTATCGTAACAAAGGATCATTAATATCAGGAAAACCTCATATCAATAGATACTAGGAAAAAGGACAACAACAACAACAACAACAGAACAGCATAACATAACTCTCCTCCAAATGTATGCTTCCCATGCTGACCACACACAGTACGAATTTCCTTGGCAACGCCATAGCAACGGTCAGGTCGGTCCCGGCTATTTCGTTATTTATGCACGTACTTCCACTTCGTCCACATACCATCGTAATTTCTGTATCATCTGTCTCATTTGCTCTCGTCGGGTGAATTGTTCTCCTCTGGTACGACCGTTTCAACCACTCCAAATGAGTTCCTACTGGTCGGGGCTGTACGTTTGGTCCGTTCAGTTCGCTCACATTCAGATTTTCCTAATTTCGAATGCGTGCTAGCTAGAGACAGCCAGAGTGGGTGGAATAAAGCGAGACGGAATGAACCCCAAAACGATAACAAAGAAGGGGACACCAAACACCCGTTGCCTGCTGCTAGGTCCACGATGTCCTTCAACGGTTGCGGCAGAAATGGCTACGAATCCGTTCTGCTGGGGGTGATATGAAAGGATGTACATACAAAACGCTCTCTAAAATCCGTATATTTATTCGTTTCCATTCCACATATATCTGCTTCGAGAAGCTGGTCCATCGACGGAGAGTAGAGCTGGCAGCAGAAGCGTTATATATGTGAGTCACATACAGCATGGGGTGGCGCGCGCGGTCGATGGCTGAGCTGAGCACATTGTGTGGACCACCCACGACCCACTAACAGTATCCACCGCTAAATGTGTATTCCCAGCAACCCGAATCGACCGAAGGATGTGAGTTTCTGTGCTCGTTTCAGTTGACGGGCTCGTCCGCCCGTCCGCTCGTATCGGCCCACGGTGTGTAAGCCCGAACACTTATCCTGTGTTTTCTGAAAAGCTGCCCTCTCATTCGATGTATCCTCCGCTGCAACCACCACCACCACCACTGTTCTACGTCCCGATACGAACCGAAAACCGATGGTAATGTCGGTGATGATGGTGATGGTGACTCGAAGTCCGTTCTGATGTTTTTGTTCGTTTCCAGGAGAGGAATCTGGGCTGATACGAGCGCTCGAATGTCTGATAGTCGATTAATGCTTAGTAATCCTAGAAAAATAAATAATTTTCAACAGAAATCTCATTTTATCAAACGGACTATCCAAAATGCAAACTAAAACAAACAAGTACACCAAAAGAGCAAATATTTTAAAATAAACATAATTAGTTTCTTTTCACGCCACACTCCCCCGAACGCTTCCCATCGAGCGGAACTGATAACCGGCAACCGAAGACCCTTGGGAGGGGGGGAGGTAGGTGCAAGAAAACCCAGTGAATGGTTCATGTACATCGAATGATGTGGTACGTTCGTAGATGAATGGGAAACTGTTTCCTATCCCCACTCCTTCAAACCCCAGGATACAGCGCTCCACCGCGTTGAGGTACAAAGGTATCGTGATCTAAGCGTACCAACGTCCATATATGTGAGAGTGGATTTTGTGGGTGGCATCGCAAAAATGGGGTGGCAAAGGCACTTTCGGATCAAAACAAGAACAACAACTCGCTCTGTGCTGTGTACTGTATGCGAGCGAAATGAAATACTTTTTTCCTCGGTCGGTATGTTGAATGGTTTCCATCTCAGTTGAAGAGCACACTAGGGGGAAAGCGGGACTGACGATGACGGGTACGGACCCGGCACGGAGGCTCGGCAGAGGGGCTGTGCAAAAGTTTTTGGGGATTCGACTTCCGAGCCAGAGTATAGAAAAGGGTGATAGCTAACGAAGGAAGAAAATGAGGGTGGTTTATTTTATACTTCTTCTATCATCTTTGTTGTTTCTACGCTGTCGATGGAATGTCGACTGGTGAGAAGTGATTTGTTTTAATTTCAAACAATACTACAAGGAACAAGATTCCACAAGTAAAGCATCCAAACTAGTAATTAGTTCAAACCATCAAAAGACTTTGAATGTGTTAGTATTCTTCAAAATCATTCGAAATGTAAAATTTCGTTCGTTACTTAGGAATCTTCAAATGAATCCTTTGAAAACAAACATTCCAATTTTTATATATTACAAAAAATGTACAATGATTTTTTACATTGAACCCAAATCACCAAAATATGAAATAGTGCCTACTGTTTTGAACAGTCAGAATTGTGCCATCTTGTCATGCCAAAATCAAACATAGAACCAGATGCCACTGGCCGATCGGAACACTGTTGCTATTGGGAACTGCACCAATGATTCGGGTGAACGAGTGGGAGCTTGACGAACCGACGAGCGTGTGTAGTAGAGAATCTCATCGAGTGGTGCTACTACAACTTTTCGGTGAAGGCGACTATAGGCTATAGAAACTGGATGCCTGTCGGGTGCCCATGGCCCATGGTTAACTTCGCTGGCGCTGGCGTTGGCTCTCAACTCAGGTATCACTGGAATTCCGCCGTAAAGTGAAAACTCTGGATGAGGAATGACGGCGAAGGTGGAAGGAATGGAACGGCGGCTCCAACGGCCCATCCGGGGAAGCGAGTTCTGTGTGGTAAGTAGCAATGTGCGGATGCTGGTGGATATCAGAGAAAGAGTAGAGCAAACACAGCTAGAAGGACGAAGCGTAAACGACGGTGAGGATGGGTTTGTGTTTATGTGTACTGCTGCTATCGGTCGTATGTGTGAAGAAAGGACGAGTATAAAATGAATTATAGCGACTCGTATCAGATGGGGTTTGGTTTGGGGAAAATATCCAAACGGTTTTCAATACACACCCATACACGAAGGAAAACTGAACTAAATGGAAGTTGGAGCTTGCCGATGGACCACGAACGGGACAAATACATGTACAGGGAGGTTGTCCCATTTCTATGGCAATTTAGGAAAGGTTTTCGTGCTTGGATTCTGGTTTTCCTACACGACGAAGCTGCTTCCAGGTGGAACACATATTGATTTTATTCGGTGGTCAAACGAAACACAATAAGAAAAGAATCATGTGTTGGGAAACTATACGGGTCCCAAACCCGTATGTTAATAATTATTTCGTTATGATTTGAAATATACCTAATATCGGTTTCAACAATTTTATTGAAATTTGAAAAAACAACACCTATTCATATCAACTGTCCAGAAATTTGCAGTAAATGGTAAAATCTGCGATTTAGAAGAAACCATGCACATGTCATCAGTATGGCATATTAATTGTTTTGCCCGGGAGAGATCAATTTGTTTTTCAAAAGGGCAGCCTTGTTCCTTGCAAGCATTTTCTAGAAACCTGAAAGATTCAATAACTGTTAATTTAATCAAAACAATTTAAAAAAAACCCTTTTAAATCCACCTAGTGGTGTGATAATGCCTTCTCTTCTTTCATAACAGTCTCATGAAAATTATTAAAATTGAAAATTATATTTTATTAATTTTTATTACTATTTTTATTACTTTTATTATATTTTATTACTATTACTATATTACTATATTTTATTACTTTTATTAAATATGTTCGGATACTAATTTTGACACCAATTGATTCAGATTGATTCGAGTAGTTCACAAAAGCATGCTTCAGTGTTTATGTCACACAGGCAGCATCATTTTTCCAAACTAGTGCTTGACATTTGCGTTACCTATTTGTATGAGAAGAATGATGCTAATCTAAACAAACCCTTCTCAGTCCACTTAGTGGAATTTGCATATATCTTGAAAAATTACCATCACCATGAAATTTTCAATATCGAAAAAAAAAATTTGATGCCAAAAGGCTTAGAATTGCATGAAACGTCGAGATTTAGTGTCATCTCGTAAAAAATTTTTTTTGAAAAAATCGACTTTTTGGGACTTAGTCCCAGAAAGTTATATTTTCAAAAAAAAAAAATTTTTTTGAGATGACACTAAATTTCATGTTTCAACAAAATTTTCGATTTTGGAAATTTCATGTACTGCCCCTATGGTGCTTTTTCAAGATCGAAAATTGTCAAACCTTTACCACCGGGCAGCACCCCTTACGCATGTCCGACTTAGCTCAAATCTTGCATGAAGGCTTTTTTCGAGGTGCTTAAACTTTTGAGCACTAGAGCTTAACGAAAATTGAGGTGATCCCAAAATTTTGGCACCCTTATATAGATATAAGAGCGGTAAAAATCAACGTGTTTTGTCGGTTACGTCACATATACCATCATATATCTGGTTATACCATAATATAAAGATTTTGAGCATGTATGGGCCAAAGTCTCAATATTGGGAGAAGAACATATTTACTGCTCTGTCTACTTCCCACGCGAAAATGCGAACAAATTCTTTTTTGAATTATTCTTTCAATCCTTAGACACAATTATTTCGAATATGGAACCCGAAGCAAAGCTACATATTTTTGGCGACTTCAATCAACGTAATGCGGACTTCATTTCTGACATTGAAAATGAATCAATCTTACTCCCAGTCGTTGGAGAAAACGAAACATTGCACTACTTTTTCGACCAAATTTCTAATTTTGGCCTACATCAAGTAAACTCCGTAAAAAATCAACAAAATGCATATTTAGACCTTCTTTTCACAAATTGCACAGAAGACTTTTGTGTGAATGCATCAAACCTGCCATTATGGAAAAATGAAGCATTTCACACCACAATTGAATATTCATTATTTACACACAATGCATCCCTTCCCTACGACTTGGAATATGAGGAAGTGCCGGAATACAATAAAATTGACTTTGAAGAAGTCAAGTGTAGACTAAGTATAATAAATCGGCGGAACATACTGAGTACAGAAGGAAATGTCGACGTCGAAGTAAACAAATTCTATCACATTATAAACAAAATATTATCCGAAACTTTGCCCATGAAAAGAAGAAGAAAAAATCATAACAGCAAATTACCTGTATGGTTCAATTCACAACTAAAACATTTGAAAAATAGGAAACAAAAAGCACGCAAAACTTACAAACAAGAAAAAAGTGACGCTCATCTTCAAAATTACTTAAATCTATGCAATCAACTCAAAATAGCCATTAACACAGCACACGAAGAATACAACCCCAAAATTGAAAACGAAATAAAGACTTGTCCTAAGAACTTTTTTAACTACACAAAAAACAAACTAAAAAGCAACAATTTTCCAACTCAAATGCACCTCGACGAACATGTAGGGAAAAATAGTACAGAAATTTGCAATCAATTTGCAATTTTTTTTCAAGAAGTATATACATCTTATTCAGAAACTGACCGTGACCGTGAATACTTCTCTTTCATACCTGCATTTTCTAGCTCCATCTCTGTAAACTATCTATCAGAACATGCCATTATCTCATGCATTCCAAAATTATTTGAAAAAATTGTAAACGAAAAACTTTTTCATCAACTTAAAAATGTAATAACAAACAAACAACATGGCTTTTTTAAAGGCCGCTCAACTACAACAAATCTTTTAGAATTTATGACATCCACTCTGAATGCAATGGACGCCGGCAACTACGTAGAAACTCTTTACACTGACTTTAGCAAAGCCTTCGACCGTATTGACATACCTTTACTTCTACACAAACTACAAAAATATGGCATAAAACATACTCTTCTTGAATGGCTCAAATCATACTTAACGAATCGTGTACAGGTAGTCCGCTTCCAAAACATTCTGTCTGAACCCATTAATGTAACATCTGGCGTACCTCAGGGTTCTCACTTAGGGCCTCTCCTTCTCATTTTACATATAAACGACATTTCCTTCATACTCAAAAATCTGAAAGTGCTTATATATGCAGACGACATGAAACTCTTCATGGAAATAAAAAATATCAACGACGCTGTAATATTCCAGAACGAAATCAATCTGTTCTACATTTGGTGCTGCAAAAGTCTACTCCAACTTAATGTAAAAAAATGTAACTCAATAACTTTCAGTAGGAAAAATGAAACTATACCCACAAACATACATCTAGGAAATCAACTTGTAGAAAAATGTAAAATTGTAAGAGATTTAGGTGTAATCTTAGACTCCAAGCTCACTTTTGTGGAACACTACAATACCATAATCAATAAAGCAAATAGCATGCTGGGCTTTATTAAACGCTTCAGTCATAACTTTCAGGACCCATACACAATTAAATTATTATACAGTACATATGTCAGACCTATTTTGGAATATTGCAGCCTAGTATGGAATCCATATAATATTATTCACGAAGAACGCATCGAATCTATTCAAAAACAATTTCTTTTATATGCACTTCGTAAATTAAACTACCATCATATGAAGCATTTCCTCTACCATCATATGAAGCACGCTGCATGCTCATCAATATACAAACACTTAAAGAACGCCGCGACCTTGCAATGCTTTATTTTATCAGCGACATTATTTCTCAACGCATTCAATCACCTTCTTTATTATCGCAACTAAATTTTTATACACCTAGCCGTCAATTACGAACCAGGAAACTATTTTTAGAAAGAAACACTAGAACAAATTATGCAAAATACAGTCCAGTCAATCGAATAATGCGCCATTACAATCAATACTGCGAACATCTTGATCTTACTATGTCAAAAAATCAAATCAAATCTCAGCTTTGTCGTAGAAATAATGCGTAGTATGTAAGTGAACATTGTAAACAATTTATATGTAGTCTACATTTGCTTGACGAAATAAAAAAAAATAAATAAATAAATATATCTGGAACCAAAAGTCACAACCATTTGATCTTCGAAGTTGATCAATGGCCCGACTGTAGCTTTCAAACGAGCCCAAGTTTGTTAAAATCGGTTCAGTCATCTCTGAGAAAATTGAGCGCGTTCAAATATAACACACACGTACACACACATACACACACACACACACGCACACACACACACACACACACACACACACACACACACACACACACACACACACACACACACACACACACACACACACACACACACACACACACACACACACACACACACACACACACACACACACACACACACACACACACACACACACACACACACACACACACACACACACACACACACACACACACACACACACACACACACACACACACACACACACACACACACACACACACACACACACACACACACACACACACACACACACACACACACACACACACACACACACACACACACACACACACACACACACACACACACACACACACACACACACACACACACACACACACACACACACACACACACACACACACACACACACACACAGGCTCCGTTCGAAAGTCGGGTTTTCCAGCAATTCTAATACCTTTCTATAGAGAAAGGCAAAAAGTACACTGAAAACCAGTTGAACATTTTCTCAGAAATCGGAAAATGTCCAACAATAGAATGTGGCATCTTTTTTTAATGAACATTTTAATTTTCAAAATTCACAAAGAAGTGAGGAGTTTCGGACCAGACTTTTATTTGACAGTGGTTCTGGAATCTCACCTGAATATCATATTTTTTAAATTGAAGAAATGGAGCATAAACTAGATGCAAAATGCCGCGTTCAAGAAGTTCCAAGCCAATTTAGCAAAGTTATAAAACTTGTATAAAAATGTTCCATTTTGTCCGTTTAAAAAATCATGGAGAGTTTCGAACTACTTTGCAAATTGACACAGCTTCAGCCTGTTTTAATCCAGCTAGTGGTGCAATGACGCTTTTCCCATATTACTTTTTGACTTTATTATAGAAAGGATACAGAATTGATGGAGAAACCGATCCGATTTTGATCGGAGTTCTGAAGAGCTAAACTCGACGAGATCTGAATATGTATGTGTGTATGTGTGTGTATGACAAATGTCACTTTTTCTATACGCTCTCTTTTCTCGAAGATGGCCAAAAGTTTTTCAACAAGCTCACATATGATCGACAAAACGTACTTATTTATCTCTGCTCACTTTTCTGGTAGATAGCTAAACATATTCAGACAATCTTAGACTGATTTGAGGGTTACTATCGGCGCATTCATAAAATTCGAAGCTCAAATGGTTGTCACTTCCGACTCCGGATATGTAATCGTAGAAGTAACATAACTAACAAATCTAAAATAAAACAAATAATTGTTGACACCTTTGGTTTCGAGAACGTTGACGCGAGAGCACGACTTAAACGATGAAGTACGTCAGTCAAGAAATAGCCACTTGCACACTTAAATTTTATTGCTGAATCTCGGCAAAAAAATTCCGAGATTTGCACAGCCGAGAGATCGGTAATCATCCCGACAAAATAATAATTACTGAGAATTCCGGCAAATTTGTTAGAAATTCTAGAAGTTGTCCTGCCCATTGATACTCTGACTGTAATGAAACACAGCTTTGACGACAACCCGATTGAACAATACTCCGTTCATGTTCAGATTGCGAATGATCAGTGTCCCATCTCAGATCTCACAATAATCACAATTTTCATGATATTCTCGACAAATTGGGTCAGTTTTATATTTGAACCTTTTTGTTAGAAAAATTTTAAGACACCTTTCTCTCTATAAATACCTTCTTAGTAACCTCCGAGTTTCATATGTATATGTGCTTGTAACGTACTTCCGTACTTCCTCGGCACATTCGATCTACAATACCTTTGGCTTCCATGGCTATAAACACTTACTACTACCTTCTCTTAATAAAAATGTTTTACGACATCATTATTTCCACGTAATTGCTCAAAGTTTTCCATCTACTAATGATTATTTTCAAACGAAAGGCTGTTTAACATCATAACTACATTCGTACTATAGAATAACTTTTATATATTATTTATTTTACCCCGGCTTCAACCATTTCGGTCATTCACCGGGGAGGAAAACCTATAGAATAACGATTCAGTTAATACAAATGTTGTTGTAAACTTATTTTCATTACCTTGAGTCGACAGTTTTTTCAATTTACATAAAAATGCACATTGATTGTATGATTTCGTCAATTCAGATCAATGTTGATAATACTTATTCCCACTCGGAGCACTTGCTATACTCCCTCATCCTCAAAATAACCTTATAATCTATTTTAATTTAATTTTCTTTTTGTCAGTAAACTTACTACAGATCTCCTCTATGACTATCCTGAGTAGTGTAGAAAGAATCTGTGCTTTTCAAAAAAATATCGATTCCTACGTTTGGTACATGTGCCAAACTTGTTGGCCATTCGTTTAGTTGTTTCGTAGCTATGATGAGACTTAAATACACTTGCGTTCATAGACAGAAAAAAACATCCTGAAAATGTCCTAATGATCATCTCTGAAGAGCAAGAAGTAAGACAAGTGTGATAGCAATCCGTTCAGTAGTTTCGGAGTTATGCCATTACATCCCTCTTTTTAAAGGCACTTGCTACATCCACCCCCATATAATCATATCTAAGGTATGCAAAATGTTTGCATAGTCTACAAAAGTTTTCCATTCTCGTCGAATTTTATACATTTTTTTATTTCAATGTGGAACACATTTTTGTTTTCTATATACGGGTGCAAACCAAAAACTCAAGAAAAATACACGTAGAAATGTGGTCAGGTTTTGAACAATTACAGCTCAGTCAATTTTGTATCAATTATTAATATTATATCACCATTTGATTGGAAATATTTCTACGTATTGATTTGAATGTACATAGCTATGTTTTTTAATTGTATATCATTGAAATGTTGATGAATAGCTAGCAGTGTCCTATTTTGTCTGCAAATACTACAAGGATCAGCCCCATGGGGTTGTTCGAGCCATTGATGTGGAACAAGGCAACCAAAATTTCCAATGATTGACATTTTCAATTAATCGTCACACTTTTGAATCCGCAAATGCACAAGAGTCTGCTTAGATTGATCCTTATTAGGAATCAACACCGAACACGCGAACTCTGAATATAGACTCGATTTATCGTGATTTGTATTTGTTTCGTAGCCGACGAAATTACATCAATAGCCCAAATGTATGCAATTATATGTTTGTACACTCTAGCGATACGGATATCGATATTTTAGCTTCTTTTCGACAAGCTTGTGTTCAAGTTTTGTATGCAAGCAGTTATTTTTATAGCGTTTCTCTACCATTACTACCATTCTGCGATTTTGGTTGAAGCGATAAATTTTTTCTCATTATCAGCACTCAAAATTTACCCTGGGTAGTTGTCAATTTCTCAGGCGAAACGACATAACATGGAATTTCATCCGAACTTGCATGACACAAGATCAGAGCATACCAATAAAAGCTTCAAATTGTTTTATGGCACTTTTTGTCTTGCTGTCTAGCAACAACCTACCTCTAGCAAGCTACGTGTAGCACTGAAACGTTAGCTATAACTTCGCTTCTATTTATAGATTCACGTGCTTCCAACAGCTTCGCTTTTGCTTCGATTGACCAATCAGAGCGATGCTTTCCCTTTGATATATCGTTAACTCCTTCAAAAGCGTCGTCTATGGCAGGGAAATCCAGTATGCCGGAGATTTTTTGCAGACAAAATAGGACACTGCTAGCTATTATTCAACATTTCAATGATATACAATTAAAAATACATGGCTATGAACATTCAAATCAATACGTAGAAATATTTCCAATCAAATGGTGACATGATATTAATAATTGATACAAAATTGACTGAGCTGTAATTGTTCAAAACCTGACCACTTTTCTACGTGTATTTTTCATGAGTTTCTAATTTGCACCCGTATATAGAAAACAAAAATGTGTTCCACATTAAAAAAACATTTTCGAGATGACACTAAATCTCGACGCTTCATGAAATTCTAAGACTTTTGGCATCAACAATTGTTTTTCGATTTCGAAAATTTCATGTAAACTGTGCGTTTTATACCCAACCAAGGGTAATATTAGACTATAAACCGTTTAAGGCGGTTTCACATTTTTGGAAATCGAATATTAATTGATTCGCATTACACATATTGCTATGCAAAAACAGAAACTTGCTCACAAGGGCAAAAGAAACGTGCTCCAGTACAAATGACAACACAAAACACATTAAATGACGTCAGTGTGTGTATATTTGCTCACTAAATCACTATAAATATTACCACTGTGCATTAAGGACACCCTGTCGCTTCGGCACATCTTGCCGCTTCGGCCAACTAGCCCCGGTCTTCCCTATACTGAGTTAGAATATTGAAGAATTATTCTTTTGAGCTGAAAATTCATCTCAAATTTTAAAGAATTCCTTAAATATTGGTTTTACCGTCAGCTGTCTGAAACTCTGCAATTTTGGAAACTAATAAATATCATAAAATAATCCTTATTGAAAACATTTGAAGGTATTTTTAATAATTCGATGATCTGGGTCGGTGGATGCACTCAATTATTCCTAAAATATCGACAAAGGCATGGTTTAGGGGACTGGATGTGAGTAGGGACTTCATTCGTGTGATGTCCAGACGCATGTCCAATCACTACACGTTAGATGTACATCTACTTCGAATTGGACTTTCCGAGACTAATCATTGTGCTTGTGGCGAAGGTTATCGCGATATTTATCATGTCGTTTTGACATGCGTGGAGTAACGTGATATCACCGTACCGTATTGCATACCCAAGGTAGACTATCCAATGTCCCAGTTCGTGACATTCTTGCTTGTCGTGACGTTCCTTACATGAAACTTCTTTATTATTTCATTAAGTCCATTGGAGTTCCAGTTTAAATTTTATTTTATGTTAGACTGTTTTCTCTTCCATGAGTTCAACCAATAGCCAGCTGTATTATAAAGAAATAAAAGTGATGAACTGATACAAACAAACCTGAAATAGTTATAAGATCATGTAGAAAATAAATGTTTTTTATTTAATGTAATGTATACTAGCAAAGTGTTTAGATTAACTAATGAATACCAACATACTAATATGATATTCGAAATGTATTAGGTTTAAAGTACTATGTATTGTGTATGCCACGGCGAAGAAAAACTTATATATGTATATATATGTATATTGCCTATGAAATAAGCGTATTTATGGAAAAAAAAAAAGTTCGATCGTTGAATTGTGATGTTCCGTACTGCTACCATGTACTTTTTCAGCATAATACCAAACCACGATTCACAATTATGTTTGATTTATATAAATATTAGTAGATATGTGTTAACAAATCGTATATCCGTAATCGTAATTGGAAAAGCTATATAAACAATTACAGATGGAAATACATCGACACAACATTTTTATTTGGCATTATCATGTTTAAGTAAAAAAAATCATCTGTAATTGAAATTCTACACGTTATTCAACGTAAACTTCGGCACGTAGCTAACCAAATGGCGATTCGTTCTGTTTCTCAACTGATTACGCTGGCAGAAGCGGTTCCGAAACTTCATCAACCATATCAGCTCGGAGGCGTCAACTTGCTGCAAAATGTGTGATGTTCGTATATGTGCATGTGATGTATCTGCTGCTGCCGGCGAAAGAACTTGCTTAATTATTCATCAAGCTCCTTACCCCTTTCAATTACCTCTTGCGGTTCCCGCACGCATATATCCTGGGAAAGTACCCTACTCCTCCTACTCCAACGAGGGAACCATTTGAGCAGCGCAACCGGTGCCACCACGCAGTTCTCGAAACTTGGTCATGTGTGTTTTTCGTCAGTCGCTGAGGATCTCTTCGGTTCGTCTTCTTCTTGTTTCTTCTGCTTTCGCGACTTAGAGAGCGTGGTGCCATGGTAGCGCCATCAGGGCCGCGAGCAACTATCGCTACCATACAGCACCAGACCAACCAACCAACCAACCAACCAACCAACGAACCAAGAACTCTAAGAGCACGGTTTCAAATTTCGATCCCACACATGAATGCATCGCCCGTGCCCCAAAAATTCGCCAACTTACCACCCTATAAGATGAATGCTGCCACTGCCGCCTCAGAAAGCACGATGGATGGATACAGATAGATGGATGGTTGGTTGGTTGGAGCGCGATGGATGGATGGGTAAAAAGTTCCTTTTGTTGAAAGTTGTGAAATATACAGTGCAAAATTTATGCAAATGAAAGGCTCTCGCCGGCGTGTGTGCCGGGCGCCGTTTGCTTTCAGTACGGTGCATTTATTGTGGCGAAACCCTGCACAAACCTGGCACCCGGCTACGGACGGGACGACACATATTGGACTCGAAATGTTCCACTTACGTGTGTGTATATTTGCCAACAGTTCCATACGAGCCTAGAAATCGTCTACTTCCCACAGCGGGGATTCTCTTCGCTTAAGATTATACGACCACTAGGATGGGAAAATTGTACGATTTCATAGGTCAAGAAATGTTCAGCACAAAGATTTCCTACTTTTGATAACTAGTTTTTGCAGCTTCGAGAGTCAAATGCACATCATAGTAAAATTTCCTTGACAGGCAAAAAAAATTATTTATATTCAAATTAAATACTCTCACAGTTGCAGAGATGACAGCAACATACACCCGGATGAGCGAATACGTACTGTTTATTTCTTACAGCACCATCCGATGAAAATATCCTATGCTAACCCGTTGTGAGATGTTGACGATAATGACGGGTAAATATAGTTAGTCAAACTGAAAGGAGCCGGTTCCCGCATGGGCCTGGACTCAATGAGAAATGCAGGTCTTTTACTTTCTTGTTTGAAGACATTTGCCAAGAACCGGGGAGTTGGAAAATGCTTCTAATGCATGAATAATGCAAATGCGTTCGCAGCATATATTATTTAATTTAGGGCGTTGGGTTGCGGTGAGGGTGGGTTTTTGGGGGCGCATGTGAGTCGAAAAACCGCATCACCCTGAGCTACATCAGTGCCAATGAGAGTGATCTGTGCGCCGAACAGCTCACAGCCGAAACTCGTTACTTTGTGGTTTGTACCCGGTGGTGCAGCAGAATGTGGTAGTATGTGAAAGGAGAAAGAGAGAGAGAGAGTCATAAAATTGCTTCGAAAAGTTAGACTACTTCGGCGGTGGATAAGTTATACGTTGATAATAATTGATGAAGGTTTTTAGCAGGTTCGAAATTACCTGTCAGGATGGTTGATGTACTTTGTTGCAACGAATGCTGCTGTAAATTTTCTTATACACACACGCAAGGTACGAATATGTGGAATCTGCTGCCGACACATTCGAAGATTGGGCAAGTTTTACGTCATTCCAACTAATGTAATTTACTGGTTTCGATTGCCATGATTCCGATCGTGCTGTTAGAATCGAAAAGTTGATTTTCTTCAAGTAGAATGCAATTAGTATTCGATAAAGGTTTAAGTAGGTGATTGTGTTAACAGTTAAGCGAAATTTTTGTGCTGCAGTAATTTTTTATCAAAATTAACTGCTGTTCTTCATATTCAAATGTGGGTTAAACTTCTCCTGAGTTCAGAGAATCCTTTTCACCTTTCTCATATAGAAAGGTTATGCAATCACTTGAAAAACCGACTAGTGAAAATTGGCCCGGAGGGCCAAGTGTCATATACCATTCGACTCAGTTCATCGAGCTGAACAGTGTGTGTGTGTGTGTGTGTGTGTGTGTGTCAAATAATCTCACTAGGTTTTCTCGGAGATGGCTTAACCGATTTTGAATTAAAATGAAAGGTCTTCCGGTCCCATACGGAATTCCTAAATTTCATCCGGATCCGACTTTCGGTTCCGGAGTTCTAGGGTAAAGTGTGTTCAATATTGTACACCGTCACTTAAACCGGCGAAGCAAAAAACGTAAAAAAATTCTAAAGTGATCTCAAAACTACACAAATCGATAGTCATTATCAGTAAGCAACTAAACAAACCGATTCCGGCTATCCTGGTTCCCGCTATCCGGTTCCGAAAGTACCGGAAATAGTGGTCATTTGTACCAAAATTTATCTCATTCACTTTTCTCAGCGATGGTTTGACCGATTTCCACAAACTTAGATTCAAATGAAGACCGGAAGACCTTGGTCCCATACGGAATTCCTGAATTTCATCCGGATCCGACTTGTGGTTCCAAAGTTATAGGGTAAAGTGTGTTCAATATTGTACACCGTCACTTAAACCGGCGAAACAAAAAAAACGTTAAAAAATTTCTAAATTGGACCGTTATTCCCAATATTGGGGTCAATTGAAAGGTCTTATGGTCCTACCAAAATTTACTGCATATTGTCGGTTTTAACAAACATTTAAACCGTAATTTAGAGCGCGTACTAGTAGAGTTTGTATGTCATGTTAGTTGGTGGCCGTACGAACCGACTTTGATTATACCGGTTCTCGGGTTCCGGTGCCGGATGTGCATATAATAGTGAGCCCACCTCGTTTTCTTAAGGATGACCTACGCAATCAAAGCACTGTTTTATTCTGTATGTTATGCAAAAACAATCTCTTGGTTTCTTTCAAAAATCGAAGAATAGCACAATTTTATACATGGGAAAGGCATACTTACACCACTAGGTGGATTAAAACAGGTTTTTGTGTGTACCTCCGTGTCTCCGTCTTAAAATTTAATATAAGTCCTCGTAAACTTTGTAAAAAATTACTTCTACCCAGTTACATGCAAACTAACCCAACGCAGTTTCTTTAATTACACTGCGTGAACTTCTGATGGATTTAAGAATGTCTCAACAATCAACAATCAACCTCTGTCCGTTGAACAGAGGAATTGGCCCCGGTTGAATCTTTTCAAAAAATGACAAACGTTAATCCCAAATTGAATCTTCGTTCGTTGATTCATTGGACATTGCGACGGTTCAACGTAGTGGACCAAAGAAGAATTTACATCGGACGTGTTTTTCTCACAGTGTCCTTTGGCATTTTTTCCCTAAATCATTTAATTTGATTCCATACCCAATCCGTTTGAGATGACCCGAAATTATCACGGGACTCAAATAAAACTATTTTGGAAATCCTTTCGGTTGAACTTATTTCTGTCACTATTCACAACAAAAGTCAGGCATCGCTTGACGCCGTTACTACAGCTAATGCAACGCTTCGCGTAAAATCGTTGCGCGTATAAATTTTTTTCCACTGCCATCATAGTAGGCGTAATTGCATTGGCAAGTGTAAATTCGAACAAAACATTGTTGATAGCAAAGCGATCAAGATGCGAAATCTGCTAACGCTTTCGCTAGTGCCGCTAATGGCCGCTATCGGCTTTTTCGTGACAGATACTGCTACCATCGGGCAGGACGCGATCGTTAACCTTCCTGTGAATGTGTTCAGGAAGATATCTGGTTCGCAAACGGTGTTCCCGTACGGTGAATTGTATCGGAAAGATTTCTGTGCTACCAATCGTGTAGCAAACAAACATTTTCTAATAGCTATCCACTGCTTTGTTACCGATTGGAGGTAGGTTTATTTGAATGAAAAGTTACTATTGGGTTAGATTCACATTTTTCCTGGGTAAGTATCGAACTAGTAGTATGGAAAGTATGAGACCTGTTCGGAAGGATGTGAATCGAACCCGTTCTTACTAAAATCTTTTTTCTGTAAGGCATTGGCATAGAATCTAGATTTTTTCGATTCGAGGAATGTAAATATTGATTCCAAATTAGGTAAAATTTCAAATTATTTTGAAGGATATTGTCGGGGCATCGTTGACCTTAGTTTTTGGCAGTGGAAGTGGATTAGATGAAACGTTAAGTTGTTGTATCTTTTATTTTTTCCGATCCACAGATCTGTAAGCGGTTCCAATTGATTCTGATTCAGCTCCCTCCAACTGTAACACCAGAATAGATGCTAGTACTGTGCCTTCATCTGTGGTAACTGGCCAAGAAACTGGATCTGAAGGCATAAGTGTTCGGACCCAGAGTATTCTATGCAGGAAACTTCGGGTGTTATCCAAGACGAAAACACTTCGCGTCTCGAGGAAGAATGATTGGCTGTGAGGAATCCTGTTGTACATTCTTTAGGCCACAAATCACCGGAACGACTTCCAGGTCAGTAGGTTTCTAGTGAAGACTGACATCTAGCGGAATAACTTCTGATAGCAACATTCTGGACGTCGAACAACAGAAAGAACACAGAACCGTAATGCATGGGCCACGAAAGAATCCGACAAGCAAAAGTATGATGCGAGGAACTATTAATAAGTTTGTAGAAGTTAATTTTATTGTAATCTTTTAAATAAAATTAAATCTATATATCGTAACAAGTTTTATTATTTCACTAAAAGTTTTACTGAATACTTTATGTTTTAAGTTAGTAAAGAAAAATCAAGCTGTGCTTCATACTGAAATTCGACGATTTTTTGTACTATGGTCCTTGACATTGGTGTTACATAGCTAAGTGAAAAAGTTGCTCGGATGAATTCAATTATTTCACTATAGTTTGTGAACATGGAACTGGAATTTTGGAAAAATAAAGTTAAAAACAGTAAAGTGAAAGTGAAAGTGGAAGTGAGAACGGTAAAAAATACATTTTTTAATTCGGTAATGCAATAGTTTTTCAACCCGGGGGTTCAACGTTTTGATCAACAATCAGATATGTTTCCAATGCGGGTCCCGAACATTCGAATGTCGGTTTGCGGATACCAATTCAATTGACAATCGACAGGCATTCGCGAATTTCAGTGTTTGTCTCCACTTCGAATTGACTTCAAATGTTTGAACAAATTTTAAATCTTGTTTTATATTTGCGATGAAAAATAAATGTATTGAATCACCCAACTTAGATACCTTGCAAATATTGATATTGGTCATTTAGTTAATGATTATTTATTTGCTTAATTGCAGCGAGAAGAGTTGGGGTTGGATAGTCAGCCTACATGATTGTTTCATTTATTGGCAACCGATTCCAGAAAGCACTCGGTAAATATACTTACTTTTAAATGATCTAGTTTGATTTGATTCTATTGATTCTCTTTTTTTCAATCAGAGTTCATACAGAAAAGATAATAGATCAATCGGACACAGAGCCGCATCAAATGTTCGATGTAATATTATAACATTTTCACATTGCATTACATTACATGATATTTGATTATGTTCTTTTACTCTCTATAGGATTCTTCTAGCTCAAGTTTTGATTCCGGATTCGATGAGGATCTTCCAATATCACCGGACGAGCCTGAGCCACGCGTTAGAACCTTATTCGAGGAGCTCCACGAAGTATCCGATGAAATACTGCGTGATGTTCCAGTTGTAAAAGCGATGAAATTTAAGATCCTGCTCTACATAATTGAGTTTTTACTCCGTTGAACAGCATACTGCAATTATTATCTTTTGTTATTTTTACGGTTACCGTTGAATTTTGAGTTGTAAAATAATAAAACAATAAACATAATATTAAAATCACTGATCAGTTCATCCGAAAACACTATTAGTTCTGTTTCATCTTAGCCATCATAAAATTATTAAAAACAACCTTTTCATAATGTACCTAGTTGCTTGAATAAATCTTTCTCCTGTCATTTAAAAATACTTTTTCATTGTCAGTGTCTCATTTATAATTTTATCTACGAACTTGATCCACAATCCAATAGTAGCTTTCAAGCGAACCTAAGCTTGCTGAAATCGGCTAAGCCATCTCCAAGAAAATTGAGCGTACAGAAAAACATGACAAGTAGAAATATTTCGAAGGAAATGCAAAGATTCAAAACTGTTTTTTCGTTCTTCATAACAAAAAAAACAAAAATCGGCTTGAAAATTATTTTTTTTAAATAATGTATTCAAAAATCTCTTGGTTCGATGATATTCCCATACTTACAATGTTCTTTTTATACTTGTGTTTAACAGTGGTACTCTCGGTGGCCCTGTTTGGACATGAAATTCAAAGAACTTAGATTTTTGTTGAAATGTGTCGTTTTTCATCAGTTTAAGTTAACTTGGAAATAGGTCATTATAAAAAAATTAAGGCGATGAAAAAAGTTCGGAATATATATATTCAAAACTCTGAATTAGGAGTTCCGGAACAAAATTTAAGATACGAATTCTAGATCTAGATTCTGGAAATTCTTGATCTGGATTACTAACCTGAACATCGCAACTGAATTCAAAGTCTGTTCCAAATCCCGAATTAAGTTCTTCAATTCAGTTCCTTTCGCCGAATGTTCAGAATTCAAGTTGTTGTGTAGATATATGAATGGAGACAAAAAGTAATCAACAGTTGTAAACATCGGATAAATTTCACAAATCGGTTCATTTTAAAAGAAGTTTTCTTCCATTGAAGATGAAAATCCACAAAAAACAATTATATCATTGTTTATTGTATTCTTTTACTCTAATTTGTTCAACGTTATTTGTGTGGTAGAATATGTTAGTATGATAGAATACTAAATCGTACTTTAGTATAGATGCACCGTTACAATTCTGGAAGCGTTTCTGAAAAAGTGGCAAAATTCACACAATCAATCAACTAATACGAACGATTATTGATATTTGGATGTGCGAAGAAGCATGTCAATTTTATTCGTACCCACGGCCTCCAGTTATGTCTCTTGCATTTTTTAAATGGCGAATCGATTTCCAATTTTTTTTCAAGACCGCAATTTCGTACATTTAACAGTTCCCGAATTGTAACGATTTCAATGAAATGCCAAATTAGATCGGCAACACAAAATTTTACTGATCATTCAGTAATTCACATGCTCAAATAAATAAAATGCTGATATCTCGGTAAAGCGCGTTTGGTATAATTACCGAGATCAGCAAAACCGTTTCCGAGATTTCGATCAGTAAGTTAGCTTCTACCGAAACTCGGTGAGACACTTATCATCTAATATCTCTTTTCGATTTTGCAAAGCATCACGTCGCCATTGCTCGTGGAACTGAAAAACATGTAAATTGGATGAAGGAAAAAGATTTGTATATTTTGTGAAAAGATAAGTGAAATCAAGAACTACCTACTTTGCATGTATATATATATATATATATATATATATATATATATATATATATATATATATATATATATATATATATATATATATATATATATATATATATATATATATATATATATATATATATATATATATATATATATATATATATATATATATATATATATATATATATATATATATATATATATATATATATATATATATATATATATATATATATATATATATATATATATATATATATATATATATATATATATATATATATATATATATATATATATATATATATATATATATATATATATATATATATATATATATATATATATAGTTATGGACTAAATTCATGCAAACTAAGCATCTCACGCACTTGCCAACAGACGACGTGGCGTGAGACAGGAAACAACGTAAGCACTATCCCGGTTAGCAACGAAACCAGAGACCCGGCATATTAACTGCATCATCAGCACCCTTGGTCCCAACAGGTTAGGTTAGCGGCAGGTAGCTTAGGCAGTTTTCAATTAGTCTTTTATCAGAAGTGTACAAAGAAGGTTCTTTTGTTAATAATAATAATAAAATAAGTTTTTTAAAACTCGCTCCCGCGAACCAAGAACGTAATTGGCGCAGCCGTCCGGGAATCGGCTAAGTGGATTTACATGCGATAACAGTGGACTTGTGTATAAAGTGAACTCTTATACCTTAAGTGATTCCGCGAAAGCATCAACGTCTCGAAAGTGTGTACGTCGAGTTGAGGATCCCCCCGTGTGTAACCATCTGGACAACCAGCAACGTCAGCCGAACAGGACACGACAGCACCGTGAGTAACTATACGTTAATCATTTAAGTAGTTATTTGCGAAGAAGATTCTGTGCACTAGCAAATAGGCCAAAATCTTTTTGATAGCGTACTACCAGATAGGCGCCGTCCAAGAAAATCCCGCACTACCAGATAGGCGTTATTTTTTTCTCTTCCTCTCTCCCTTTCTCCGAAAACAACGCACTACCAGATAGACGCTGTTTTCATTCTACTTATTTAAACTACATGAGTAAAAGGCTAGCAGAAGTCCTGTTCGCGAATCGACTGATTAATAGCGACGACGAACATAGTGACGATAGCGAGAACTCAGAACAAAATTCCCACATTCCAATAAAAAATTTGGATCTTTCATTTGACCTTACATTACAAGAAAAGGCTGAAATGACAGATCAAAACGAATTTTTGCAGCAACTTGCTAGCCAAATGAACGCGTTGACGCAATCAATCAACACGATGACTGCAATATGAGAACATGCTAGCGACGATGAACACTAAAATAGATAACAATAGCTCCACACAGGACACTTTTTATCCTCCACCAATATCCACAGTTAACCAAAAGGACCTATTCAGGATCCCCGACCCTATTAAGTCCATCCCAGCTTATGATGGTAACCGTAGGCAACTAAATTCTTGGCTAACCACTGCCGAGAATACACTCAACATTTTTAGACCTATCGTTAACGAACAGGTATTCCAAATATATTTACAAGCAGTTAGCAATAAAATAGAGGGTAAGGCAAAAGACATTTTATGCCTCGCCGGAAACCCGACATCTTTCGAAGAAATCAAGGAAATACTAACCAATGCCATAGGTGACAGACAAGAATTATCTACTTACAAGAGCCAGTTATGGCAAAATAAAATGACTGAAAACACAAGCGTACATAAATACTATCAACGGACTAAAGACCTCATCCAAAATATCAAAACACTCTCAAAACAAAACGAAAAATATCGCATACACTGGGACGCAATTAACAGCTTCATAGAAGAGGACGCACTCGCAGCCTTTATTGCCGGCCTTCGCGAACCATACTTTGGTTATGCACAGGCTGCGCGCCCAAAAGATCTGGAAGATGCATACGCCTTCCTGTGCAAATTTAGAAGCAAAGAAATAACGGCGAATAATATGAACCAGCCGAAATTCGTAAAATCAAACCCCAACAGACAAAACCCAAATGATAAACCTAATTTTAACAAACAAACTTCTAACGACAACTCGGAGCAGTCAGACGAAGAGGAGGAAAATGAAGTAAATTTTTGGCTAACAACTCAGAACATCCCCGAAACATGAATTACCTCCCATATTTAGAAACACAACATAAAATAAAATTGCTTTTAGATACAGGAGCTAATAAGAATATCATTAAACCGGGAATAATCCCCAACACAAAAATAACCAAAAATACAAGCGTGAAAAATATCACTGGTACGCACATCATCAATCGCAAAGGAGAAGTCAACTTACTTGGTTCTGACATCCCCAAACAAATCTATTTCGAAGCAAATTTTCACAATTTTTTTTACGGAATCATTGCCTCAGAATTCTTCGCTAAAACAAATACTGTAATTGACTACAAAACAGAAACAATATCGATAGCAGGTCACACGATACCTTATTGCAAATATTACCCACTGAAGAAAAGTTTCAACCATATAACAACAGAAATGGAGACTGGTTTGTCCCGAAACCTACAAAACTATGCAAAAACATACTCGTCGAACCTGGCTTATACCAATCAAAAAATAAACTTACTTCTCTTCTTGTCAGAACAAACAGTCCCAAAAAACCACAATTACCACTTAAGAAAATTCAAATCAAAGTCAACAACTTCGAAACACATGATTTCTTTTCGCAAAAAACAGAAAACTCACCCAAATTTAAAGATAACCTAAAAACCTTAATTCGAACCGACCATCTTTCTAACCTAGAGAAAACCGAACTACTACAGGTACTCACCGATCATCATAATGTCATATTAAAAGAAGACGAAAAACTGAC
This sequence comes from Malaya genurostris, assembly GCF_030247185.1. Lineage (NCBI taxonomy): Eukaryota > Metazoa > Arthropoda > Insecta > Diptera > Culicidae > Malaya > Malaya genurostris. Next base: position 90,127,114 of record NC_080571.1, on the reverse strand, counting down.
CTCGACAACCAAAATAAAGCATAAGATCCAAACAACTAGCGACAGACCAATCTATACTAAAACCTATCGCTATCCGCACATCCATAAAGAAACCGTTAAAGAACAAATTCAAGAAATGTTCGAGAACGGAATAATAACACACTCAAACTCACCGTGGAACGCTCCTATATGGATTGTACCGAAAAAAACCGATGCGTCAGGCAAAAAGAAGTTTCGCGTAGTTATAGACTACAGGAAACTGAACGAAGTAACAATAGACGACAAACACCCTATACCACAAATCGAAGATATACTCGACAATTTAGGACATTCTCAATATTTCACCACTATCGACCTAAAATCAGGATTCCACCAAATCGAAATGGACGATGAATCGAGACAAAAAACGGCATTTAGTACCGATCTCGGACACTACGAATTCTTGCGGATGCCGTTCGGCCTCAAAAATGCTCCGGCAACTTTTCAAAGGGCCATGAACGCCATCTTAGGAGAACTAATCGGCAAAATCTGTTATGTATACCTAGACGACGTAATCGTTTTCGGCAGGGACCTAAAAGATCATTTAAAAAATCTGAAAAACGTATTGGAAAGATTGGAGAACGCTAATCTCAAAATACAACTCGACAAATGCGAATTTCTCCAAAGAAATTGTGAATTTCTCGGACACATAATAACTCCCGACGGTATAAAACCCAACATAGAAAAAATTAAAGAAATACAAAATTGGCAATTGCCAACTTCAGAAAAACAAATCAAACAATTCCTAGGACTTTTAGGCTACTACAGGAAATTTATAAAAGATTACGCAAAACTTACAAAACCCATGACCCAATACTTAAAAAAAGAAAAAACACTAAATGCTAACGACCCACAATTCATAGAAACTTTCGAAAAATGCAAAAAAATCCTAGTAGGCGACCCCATACTCAGATACCCCGACTTCACCAAACCCTTCATTTTGACGACCGACGCGTCTAATTACGCATTGGGCGCTGTATTATCCCAAATACACGAACAAAAAGACCATCCCATTGCTTTCGCATCCCGTACGTTAAATAAACACGAAATCAACTATTCCACGACAGAAAAAGAAGCGCTAGCCATAATTTGGGCCGTAGAAAAATTCAAACCGTATTTATACGGAAACAAATTCACTCTCATAACGGATCATAAACCTTTGATTTTTATAAAAAATTCGACCAAAAACCAGAAAATAATCCGCTGGAGATTAGACCTAGAAAACTACGACTACGACGTAGTATACAGAACAGGTAAAACAAACGTCGTTGCCGACGCGTTAAGCCGAAAGATCGACGTCAATGCAAACGAAACAGACGAAACCTCAAGCCTCTCAGACTCCCAAATCAACAACCCACCCTGTTCCTTGCCAGACACCTCACACTCCGCTGATACGTCCGACGACTTCTACATCCACTGTACCGAAAGACCCATCAATAACTTCAGAAACCAATTAATATTCCGAGAAGCTACCTTCAATTCAGACATCACCGAACAAATTTTTCCAAACTATAGAAGAACAATTATCTGCCGTGGTTCTTTTAACCATGAAACCATTACAGACGCTCTGAAAACATATCATAACGGAAGGCAGACAGCCATACAAGCCCCAGAAAATATGTTGCAAATGATTCAGGACGTGTATAGAGAACATTTCTCAAACTCTAACTCCCACTTTGTCATAACACAAAATACAGTAGAGGACGTGACCGTAGAAGAGAGACAAGATCAAATTATAAAAAGAGAGCACGAACGTGCCCACCGTGGCATACAAGAAGTGGAGAACCAGATAAAACGATCTTTCTTCTTCCCTAATATAACAAAAAAATTCGGAAATTTAAATACGAAATACATAAATACGAAAGACGACCATACAACATCAAAATATCACCCAGGCCAATAGAAACAGCTCCTTTCCATAGGGTCCATATGGACATCTTTGGCATTGACAAGCACAACTACTTATCCCTAATATGTGCTTTCTCGAAACACCTCTATCTTATCGAAATCCCAACTCGAAACGTTGTAGACATCCAAAACGCACTATCCCAATATTTCCTACATTTTGGCACACCTAAACTGCTAATTTGTGATCACGAAGCCTCATTTACGAGCATCCAAATCAAAAGTTTTCTAGGTGAACTCGGAATTCAAATACAATTCGCCTCTTCATCAGAATCCAATGGCCAAGTCGAAAAGACTCACAGCACAATAATCGAGATGTTCAACACAAACAAACATAAATTCCCCGAACTCAATTCTCCAGAAATCATTGCACTTGTCGTAGCTCTATACAACGAAACCATACACTCAGCTACCTCATATAAACCTAATGAAATTATCTTCAACCAAACGAATACAATACACCCACGCAACATAACACAAGCCGCCCAGAATATATTCTCCAAAACCCGAAACCACCTAAAAAGAAGTCAAATAAACATGACCAAATACAACGACACAAAAGAACACCCCCCCGAAATTAAATTAAATGATGATGTTTTTATAAAAAAGATAACTAGAAAGAAAACTGACCCCAGATTTACAGAATCAAAATGTTTAAGTAACAACGAAAAAACAATTGCAATTAAACGAAACGTTAAAAGGAACAAGAGCAAATTAAAACGGACAAGAAACAAGAGATAACTCCACTAATATTTTCCTTTCTCGTTTTAGGAACCATTGATACAATAAAAAAAATATATAGAAAATAAAGAGACGTACTACAAAACCGGCCACTGAAAGCAGCCTACACTAACCAAAATACCAGCATTCTTTTCTTTTCAGCTCAACAAAAAAAAACCCTAGTATCAAATTTTTCTCTCTCCCTTCATTCAATACCAAGATGCAAATTATAACTATCTTATTTTTAGTAACAGGAACATTATGTCAGAACCTAGGAATCACAGACTTGAACGAGAAGCCTATCTTGATGTTGAAACTAAGAAAATGCAGGATCCAAATAGGGAACACTCAAATTATACATCCTATAAACTTAACAAATCTAGAAATTACTATTCAAACATTGACCAACATAGCATACAAAAAGATCTCAGATAACAACACTCTGAAAAACATAGCAAAACATAAGATTAGAAATACATATAGTAACTTCTATCAGATCAGACCAGAAACAAACCACAGATTCAAGAGATGGGACACACTAGGGAGTACATGGAAATGGATCGCCGGCAACCCGGATGCAGAGGACTTAAGGATAATCAACACAACGCTGAACAAACTAATAGACGAAAATAATAGGCAGTACACGGTCAACGAGCAACTGGGTCAAAGAATTCAACAATTAACAAACGCTATAAATAGCATAGCAGAAAACTACCACTCCAACCAGCTAGTTCTCACCGAACTAGAAACAATTACGCTGATCTTGAACGTAGACACAATAAACAAAATACTACTAGACATCCAGGACGCGATACTATTATCGAAAACTGCAACAGCCAACAGTAAAATGTTATCATTCAAAGAAGTTAACACCATCAAACAAATACTACAAAACCAAGGAGTCACAGTAGACATCCCAGATGAAGCGCTTACCTATGTTACACCCAAAATAGCTACTAGCAAGGACACACTTTTGTACATCCTACATATTCCAAAACTACAGGAAAAGGAATCGGACATAATCCGTATTTTCGCATTAAACTACAACAACACAGTTATCAAAAACCATCCAATTCACCTCATCAAACATGGAAAAGAACTTTTTACAACAAGCAAACCAGAAGACTACGTTCAACGAAGCACATTCATCGAAAAGTTCCAAGACAATTGCATTTATCCCATTATCAACGGAATGCAAAGCCACTGTATAACCAAAACCGAATCCGGTACCGAAGCAAAACTCATCGGAAACAACCAGCTTCTAATTACGAATGCTTAAAACAACGAGCTAAAATCCGACTGTGGTCCAGACAACAGACCATTAAAAGGAAATCTCCTAATAACATTCTCAAACTGTACCATAATAATTATGAATAAACAATTCACAACAAACGAAATCTTCGAAGAACCACAAGTTATGCAAGGCGCTCTACACAACCTACTTATGAATCATCAACTGTTGGACAATCATGACATTGACGAGATCGATAATAGAACACTGCTGAACCGCAAACAAATTCAGCATGTTTATTTAAAGCAGTATGATAATAAGATCTGGACATGGAGTCTATCAGGAGGATTGTCTCTAACGACAATATTGTTAATAGCCTTAAGTGCCTTCATAATTCTTTCCTACAAACGTTCAAAAGATCGTTGGAAAAATCACCACAAGACAACTCATAAACCCAATAATTCCCAAACCATTACAAATTCTAGAAACCCATGCTCAAGTGCCGAGGACGCCACTTTTTCACCCCCCGGAGGAGTTATGGACTAAATTCATGCAAACTAAGCATCTCACGCACTTGCCAACAGACGACGTGGCGTGAGACAGGAAACAACGTAAGCACTATCCCGGTTAGCAACGAAACCAGAGACCCGGCATATTAACTGCATCATCAGCACCCTTGGTCCCAACAGGTTAGGTTAGCGGCAGGTAGCTTAGGCAGTTTTCAATTAGTCTTTTATCAGAAGTGTACAAAGAAGGTTCTTTTGTTAATAATAATAATAAAATAAGTTTTTTAAAACTCGCTCCCGCGAACCAAGAACGTAATATATATATATATATATAATATATATATATATATATATATATATATATATATATATATATATATATATATATATATATATATATATATATATATATATATATATATATATATATATATATATATATATATATATATATATATATATATATATATATATATATATATATATATATATATATATATATATATATATATATATATATATATATATATATATATATATATATATATATATATATATATATATATATATATATATATATATATATATATATATATATATATATATATATATATATATATATATTAGGTATTAGAATTGCTGGAAGAACCAACTTTCGAACGGAGACTCGGAGACCCATAGTGTTATATACCATTCGACTCAGTTCGAGTTTGTTCCGGAAATATGATTGTATAAGTGACGTAACCGACAAAAAGCGTAGTATTTTTACGCGCTCAATTTTCTCAGAGATGGCTGAACCGATTTTAACAAACTTGGGCTCGTTTGAAAGGTACTGTCGGACTATTGATCAAGTTCAAAGATCAAATGGCTGTGACTTTTGGTTCCAGAGATATGATGGTATAAGTGACGTAACCGACAAAACACGTTGATTTTTACCGCTCTTATACATATAAGGGTGCAAATATTTTGGACTCTTTTTTCGTAGAGCGCTAGTGCTCAAAAGTTTAAGCTTCTCGAAAAAAGCCTTCATGCAAAATTTGAGCTAAATCGGACATGCGTAAGGGGTGCTGCCCGGCGGTCAAGGTTTGAAAATTTTCGATCTTGAAAAAGCACCATAGGGAGGAGTACACAAATCTTAAAATTGCATGAAACGTCGAGATTTAGTGTTACCTCAAAAAAATTTTTTTTTGAAAAAATCGACTTTCTGGGACTTTTGATATTTTTACTAAGTCCCAGAAAGTCGATATTTTCAAAACAAAATTTTCGAGATGACACTAAATCTCGACGTTTCATGCAAGTCTAAGGCTTTTGGCATCAAATTTTATTTTTCGAAAATTCCATGTGCTCTAACCCCCCCCCCCCCCCCCCCCCCCCCCCTTCCTATGGTGATTTTTTAAAATATATGAAAATTCCAAGTGGATTAAGAATGGTTTTTTAGATTAGCATAACTCTTCTCATACAAATAGGCAACGCAAATGTCAAGAACTAGTTTGGAAAAATGATGCTGACTGTGTGACATAAACACTGAAGCATGCTTTTGTCAACTACTTGAATCAATCTGAATCAGTTGGTGGCAAAATTAGTATCCGAAATTATTTATTAAAAGTATGAAATATATTTTCATGAGACTGTTATGAAAGGCATTATCACACCACTAGGTGGATTAAGAAGGGTTTTACTAAAGGAAATGGCATATAAATCAAAAATAAATAACTAATTACGCTTCCGAAAGCGTTTAGTCGACGTCAACTACAAATTTATTGCGGAGTTGCACTCTAAGCAGCCAAAACCGCCGTTTGGCAGTTTACCCACATATCTACATCATGTTTTATAACATATGAATTGGTGTCCTTGTGATAAACATAAAGAAAAACAAAGTTAGGTAAAATTGGCATGAAATTATTTGAATTTATTGCTATTATCTAAAACTTAAAGCTAGAGGTATATACAGAGCTAAGGTACAAGGGTGATTTTTTGAATGGAAATAGATGTTGTTTGTGAGTGATATGTTCAAGATACTTTATAGTAGTTGCCTTCGAAAGATAAGAATTTTTTACACATTTCCACTAACCTACGAATGCCACTTCGAAAGCACCGTTCGTGTTTTGAAGCGAACCAGTGGTGAAGCCATTTTTCCACATTTTCATAACTAGTGAATTGTAATAGTCTGCAAGTACGTTAGACATCAGTGAAAACAAATGATATTCGTAAGAGGCCAAATCGAGGGAGCATGTTGGGTTGAGCAAATATTCTCATCTGTGTTCAGAAAGGATGTTCATGATCGCTTTTGCTCTGTGTGTATAGGGGTAGAGCGTCATTTCGCCGAAAGTCGTGAAAACCGTTTCATCGGAAGCCGTTTATCCGAAAAGTTCATTTCACCGAATCGTTCAATTGACTAAGTATCGTTTAGGAATTGATTTAAAATAAAGACGAATGAAAGATGACACTGTTTACGTTTGTCTTGTTGTTCAAAAATATCTCATATTAAAAATAACGGATAAATTCATTCCCCGTGTTTAATCCAGGAAGATTCTCTTGGTTGAAAATTTTAGATTGATTCATGAACCTGAAAACGAAATTTCCAGAATAACTCGTTGACTCTGTTAGCTACTGAGCATCAAAGCATTTGCTTGGATGTATCTACTAGGCAAATGGTTGCTGTATTTTCCGCTTAGTGTAAATATATCTAGTATAGTATCGCCATATCGTTTTTAATTTTCGTGTGAAAACCGACTGTCTCAGATACTATGAAGCATTCCGATCGTTTTTCAAGCAATGCTTGATTCAATTTCATCGCGAACACCTTTTTGATTTGATTTTGATCTTTTTCTTTCTGAAGCCATTATAGTTTACAACAGAAGTAATCGAAAACCCGAAAAAGCGGAGCTTCCCTCACAGTTTTTCGAGAGACAAAAGAACTTCCGGACAAAACTCTTCTTGAAAATAAGCGCAATCTCTCAGCTGCGGAGTTCGCTGAGAGAAATGACAATTCACTGAAGAGAAAAACATTTCAAGATTTTCTTCCCTTCAAGAAAATTGGAATAAATTTGGTTGTCAAATGGTGAGATAACCCCGTGTGTCTATGATGACATTTGGTCATTAGAACGGCGTCGACTGGGTGCTATCGCCTTTTGCGTTAATAGCAGAATGAGAGGGTGCGAAATGGCTTAAAAGTTAAAGCTAAAGTGCAATATATATCATAGTATATTGCAACATATAATTCTGTTGTTTATAACATTATGTATTATATATTTAATTGAAAAATAAAAATAAAAATGTAATATTATTATATATAAAAATAATAATAAATATTGTTATTATTATTATTATTAAAACAGAAATTCCTGCAGCACTACGACGAAAGAAGAGCATATTATTTCATATATTACGTTGTGTTATTTTATATTATGATTTACTATATTTCATTATGTTATAGTATATTGTATTGTATTATATTATATTATATTATATTATATTATATTATATTATATTATATTATATTATATTATATTATATTATATTATATTATATTATATTATATTATATTATATTTCACAACGAGCTTAAGCTTGAAGTAATCTTTTCAGTCATATATTGTGAATAATAACCGTTTTGTCGCTTACGTCACTTATACCAGTCTATCTCCGAAATCAAAAAAGAAAGCCAATTGATCTAAGAGCTTAATTCACAACCCAATAGTAGTATTCAAACGAGCTTAAGTTTGTTAAAATAGTTTCAGCCTTCTTTAAGAAAATTGTGCAAAGATTGCGATTTGTTGTTTACGTCACTTATACCAATATATCACTGGAAACGGAAATGACAGCCACTTGAGCTTTAAACTTGATTAATGACCTTATAGTAGCTTCGAAACGAGCTTAAACTTGAGGAAATCGGTTCAGCCAGATTCAATAAAAAAAATGCGGTTTACGGTTATGTCATTTATACCAGTACATCTCCGGAACCGGTCGATTTTTGCAAACTTAGATTCATATGAAATGTCTTATTTTCCCAGAACGTTATCGAGTTTGAACCGGATACGACTTCCGGTTCCGGAGTTAGAGGATGATATGTGCTCAATGTTCTCAGAGATAGTCTGATTTAAATGTTAGGCCTTACAATCCTATAGAACGCAGTTGAATTTTACCTTGATACACCTTCCGGTTCCTAAATTACAAGTTCCTGAAAATTGAAAATGTTCGAGTAATTTGAAATACAAGATGACGTGAAAACGAATAAAGTCCTTGATAGTAGCCATATAATTATTATATTTTGCGTTATTTAATGGCCAAAATTTTGGATTTTCGATGTATCGGTTCCCAGTTCCTGGTTTCAGAAGTATCGTAAAAAGTGGTCAAAGCTCTAAAACGCAACTCACTTCATTTTCTTATAGCTGCCCAAAGTTATTTTCGGAATTTAACCTCAAATGAAAGATTTTACGGTTATATAAACTGTTGTAGAATATCATCTGGATGCGACAACCGGTTTCGAAATTGAAGGTCGAAGTGAATGTGTGTGTGTGCGTAAAAACCTATCCCAAGCCCCACTGTCTGGCAGCGGTTCACAGAAAACTGATTCCGATCGATCTTTGTTAGCAATAGTCGCGTATTTAGTTTATGTTATTCAGTTTCGACACATAGGCAGGCATGCGAAAGGAGCACTATATGCGGCTATATCGGATCTTAGTTGCAGATTCCGGAAGTATCGGAAATAATGGACAAGAACTTCAAAAACAAAACTGACTTCATTTTCTCAAAGACACCTAAACCGATTTTAGGAAACATCGATTCAAATGAAAGGTGTTTCGGTCGAATAAGCTGCTCTTGAATTGTATCCGGATCTGACTTCCAGTTTCGGAGTTACAGAGTGAAGTGAGTATAAAATTACACACCATAATTTAAAACGATGAAGAAACGGAAAAATTCCTCTAAATTTGACTGAAACTGGATATGTCGGTTTTATCGATTCAACCGATTTTAAAATTGACAAAACCATGACTTACATGTTCCAATCACTGAAGCATGTTCACCACAAGTTTCTACTCGTAACCAATAAGATTCAGCTGCTTTCTTCTTTCGGTGAAATAATGTGCGACCAATGCGATTTACCAAATCACTAGAAACTGACTGGCAAACGTAATCTAATACCTCTTGTATGTAGAATTCCCAAATGAATGCACTAAGACTGTTTTATTGTTGTGTTTAAGTTCCTTCAAATATAACTATTTTAATGAGCTTCTATATTGTCGTACACATTATCAAAATCCAATGCACGTAAGCAGCTCTAATCATGCTTGATCACATGAAACATATTCTACTGTTATTGTACTCTCAAAACTGGCTGGTAAAGGCGGCACTGTTGTGCCGTGCTTTTCAATTTCGAAAAAAAGTGGGCAGAGGCACCGGACGGCTTTGCTGCATCGCCTCAAACGAGCAAACGTTATGGCTTCGGAAGGCTTACACGGCATCAGCGAAGGATATCCGGCAGGAAAGAATGTCATGCTACAAAACGGATAGGACGGATAATGGGTAAGGGGTACCGGCGTTCACTGATGCTATTCAAACTCAGTTTCTATTTATGTCATGTCATGTTACGTTAGCAAACCAAACACCACTTGCATCCCGTTCCACATTTTCGCCCCACCCAACCGGCTTTCACATTCATTTCCCAAAATCTACCCCAAGGGCAGTGTGCTAGTGGGCGGAGAAACCACCCCATCACCGATCCCATATTCTGTTGCACGACTTAACAGAGTACATTCATGCGATGGAACACCAAACATTTCAACATTTTGGGGTAAATATTCCCCCTCACTGTGCCACCTAACGATGATGGTCTTCTGATAATAGCAACTACAATGAATGGAATATACCCGTAAAAATAACAAACAAAGCTCTATTACGACTACTTTATAGATTTGACCACATCCTACAACGCCAACTATGATGGAATTATTTTTTACTAGTTTTAAAGTAACAAAAGCCCACTGTGAATCTCCAACCCTTACTGGCCACCCAGTTCCGGCCGTATGTAAGCTTGGCAAAGTTTTACTGATTTCTGTGTACGCTCTCATGTACCACAATCCCGCTTGAGGTTCGGTGCCAGGAAAAGTGGTCCCATGATAAGAAAACGTAACGGTCGACGACTGACTACATATTTTCCGCAACCAACCACCGGTCGCCCGCAGTCGCACTCCACCACACGGTACAGTTTGCCGTGGTGTTAAGATAAGAAAGAACACATTTCCTGATGCTGCCTGAAGTTGTACATGGTGCACTGTAGTGGTCTTGGAGACTCGCACAGCAAGATCCCACTCTCTGGAAAATTTTCGGCAAAACGTAGTACTAGGGGCTCTGCTGCAGCGAAACCACAAGCTGGCAGAAGAACCCTTCCGGAAATCTGGCGGGCCCGGTTCGTGAGCAACCACGAGACAGACTTGCCGCGGAATGAGTTTCTTGACGCTCTACCGGTCGTGAAATGTGTACACATAATCAAAAAGAAGTCTCCGCTTGTATTTGTTCTGCCAAATTACAAGCCATAAATAAACTGCAAATTTTGGAAGCTACTGACAGAGTCTGCATTGAGTTTACTCAATGCAAGTCGGTAAAAGCTATATACGAGATACTGCTAAGGTGTTTTAATGTGTCTAACGGCATTTTATTTTTATGAAAATCCTTCCATGGTTATGGAATTAAAATACGCACTCAGACAGATAGAGGGAAATACTATACCGGTGGTTAAAACAAGTTAAAGTAACAAATATTTTAGGACTAAATTAAACTTGAAAATTTGAAGTTTAATCTTGAACATGAATATTTCATTTGTAGTTTCCAAATTTAAAACCGCGTAATCTAACGCATATATAACGAAAAATTGACATTTATTATCTTTATCACAGACTTCACCGCCAACTTGTAAGTTATTGGAACATTCGCATAATTAATTCCACGATGTGGTTTGCGAGACCAACGTCTTAAAGACTATACCCGAAAAAAATTCAACACTTTCTTTAGTGTATAACTTATTATTGCATGAGTAAAAAATCGATGAAATTTCGAGTAAAACTAGTACAGTGTGTTAAATTTACAAGTTCAAAATTTCGTCACAATCTGTCAAGTGGTTATCGGGGTGACTTTCAATTAGGAAGTGCTTGAGCACTGATGTAGAAAAAGCGAGGAAATGCAACACAGGGAACATAAGGAAGGTGAAGGTGATTACGTCATGCTCAATCCGAACCTTTCGATTCGGTCCCACAGACAATGAAGCTAGCTGGACCTCCTGTCTTAGGAAGGCGCTTCACTGAACCGAAGAACAGAATACAGTGACGAAATCCCGAAGCCATATCGTGAATGGTTGATGCAGTCGAAATGATGATTCAAAATGTACAAAAATGACGAAAAAATGTCAACGTAAGCGGAACAGTAGTTTCAAAATTGTGTTTTTTCTTTTATTTGTCCTTTCAGTCATTTTCGGTTTTCAGTGAAAATCACATAGTATGCGGTGTCAATATTTAACCGAAGCTTTGAGAATCGATAATGACAGAAAATGATTCCCAATTACTTTTACCAGTTACTGCTCGAATTTGTAGTAGTTTTGGTTTCCAAAGAGCTTCAGGGTGGTTAGTACTTCGATTTATCATATTTTAGACACTCTTTATAGCCAAAAGCGACAGATTATCAATATATCTATGAAAGCCGGGTATAAATAAACGACATAAAAAAAATATATCGATGAAAGAATGAGAATAAAAATTCTCTCTGCAGACGTAAGTTTGATTTAGTCTTGTCGTAGAATAACGAGTGAGTTAACAGTGATATTCTCTATTTTTGCAATAAGAGACGAAAATACTCCGTCTCTATTCGTTTGTTTTGGATGGGGTCATTTACGAATGAAATCGAGAGTGCGTGACAATTTTAAACTCTGCTAACCAGTAAACCCCAAAATACGAATCAACTTACTTCGATTCACAAACCTAATGTATAGAAAATTGTTTTCAAGTCAGAAGGCAAATTTCTACCTGTTAAAAACCTGTATTAATAAGTGCAATAATTTCAATTTTAAGACCGACATTATCATAACAATTCTGCTCTGTTCTGTATAAAAATTCTAATTCAACAACGAACACATTATTTGTATAACTTGTGTCACAAATAATAAAAACAAGAAGAAAACTAAACAATAATAATAAAAACAAGGAGAAAAACTAAACAAGGATGGCTTTTATCGTATCAAAGAACGCTCACTAGCAACGCTTCACACGATTCATCAGTGCCATCAAATAGAGACGGCTATCATCGCAGCAACAAAAAACCGGCATGGTTCATTTAAAATAGAATAGACACCAGTGCGAGAGCGGATTTCTCTCGATGACCTGTCTGAGAATCAAAGGTTAGCTGTAGGGATTCTCTCTGAAGCAACAAACGGTCGCTTATTCTCGTTTCGCGAACCGATTCTGTATGTACTATTGCCTCTTATTTTAAATATGTGCATATAACCTTTGTATAAGTTGTGTCTATGAAAATGTATGTGAATGCTCCACACAAGGGTTTTGAAATATTGCAACCTAGTATGAGAATCATCAAGTCGAATCATCGATTCGATTTTCTGCGATAATTGTCAACTTGCGATTCTCTCTTGGTAAATTCCACACAGCACCATTATCATTATCATTATCAGACTTTAATTTTTTTATGGGCCGTAAAATACTGAGAGTATGAAGTAGAGGGAAGAAATGTGGAAAAATTCTCTCGCGGTTCATCCATGAGAGACTCGAGTTCTTGTAGCATCTTCTACCGGATTGAAAATTTTGTATATAATATTGATAAATATCTAGGAGCTTCTATCAAATTTGCGACAATCACCAACACTGATACTAAATAAAGTAGAGGATCGATTTAGCGTGATGGGTAAGTCGATGCCTTTTACGCAACCAGCTCAGGTTCGATTCTCAACCCGCACATAGGTTTTCTAACCCGAAGAGGCGAATCCGAATCCGAAAAGACCGTCCAGTTAATGTTGTGTATTAAATGCCTTGTGGTAGAGGGAAATCCTATTTGGGACAAATCAGTCCGACTTTTAAAAAAGCATTTGGAGCAACAAAAGAATTGAGAGACTGAGTGAAAGAGAAAACCAGAAATGCCAGATTAATCTGTGTTTTACAGATTTTTAATATTCGGCAAAGATCAATCACAGACTTTAAATGAAGCCTCCAATGCCTTCAAATTGCTAGGGAAAACAAAATGCAAATGTATTTTCGACAGAGCATTTGAAAGTGGTGGTAGTTTTATCTTTGTTTTCTGTTCACCATAATGATCTAGATCTGCAATGTTGTTATGGGAAGTGTACACAGATTTTCACTGACTGATATTTGCATGGATATTTGATATTTGAAATGTTTTGAATGTGTGTCTAGGATTAGCTTTGTTGACAAATATATATCTTAGAAATTCGCTGAGGATGACGATTACAGAGAGCTACCCAGTTGTATTTGCCATCATTTGCACGTGTTGTACCAGTTAGGTATTTGGTTGTGATTTTTAAATTATAAAAGAATTATTCCAGAAAATGACTTAACAAATGGTTTCAGAAACAGGATCGACATGATCCGATTTGGATGAAATTTTAGTATGGTAAACAACTAAATTTTTACATAAGACAGAGGAACCGATTCTATTCAAGACTGATTTCTATAGGATTTGAATTTTAAGCATGCGATCTCCTTAAATTATTGTAACTTGGAAACTGTTACTTATACAAACAATGTATTTATGGAATTGGGTGAGAAACGAGAGAATATCCTTCAATTTTAGCTCCACATACACAGACTCAACCATGTATGAAGAACCAAAAACCCGGATACGTAGCTGCGTCAATGCGGGACAGTTACATATCAGATGATATGAAGTACCGTAATCGCATTCACACAAATCACACGAATAATACTAAGCACGTTGAATAGTAGCCATGTAATAATTGAGTTTGCAATGTCCAGTCAGAGCTCTGAACAGAATACTGCAATGATGCTTGGAGAAATGCAGTAGACACTTTGACATTTTCAGATTTAAATCTGGTAGAAATGCTTTTGTCTGAGCGCAAGTTTGCAAGCTGCGCCAGTAGCGGGCATGTTTGAATGCTCCCCAAGAACGAATCTTGTGCTTTATCCAACTAGTTGAAAGTGGTAAAGCTGGTTCAGGACCAACGAAATCATTCGTTACACCAGCTCTAGCCAACTCATCAGCCCATTCATTTCCAGTAATACCAGAATGGTCGGGTACCCATAAGAAGAGAACAGCATTCGAAATGCTGAGGTCTTCAATTTGAGTTCGACATGCGATCACTAGATTCGACCGTGAATGATTCGAACTGAGTGCTTTTAAAGCTGCCTAACTGTCGGAACGAAAATAAATTCGTTTACCACAGATCCTCTGCTGAAGTGCCGATTGTACTCCACACAGAATCGCGTAGATTTCTGCTTGGAACACAGTACAGTATCTACCAAGTGAATGAGACTGCTCCAGCCTCATTTCACGACAGTAGACACCAGCACCAACACGACCATTCAACAGAGAACCGTCCGTATAACAAACTATATGTTCATCAAGTTGTCGTTCCAGACAACAATTTCTCACGAAGACAATAGCTCACATTGAATATTTTGAAAGAAAAACTGATGCATGTGAGAGTTAGGGCACTAGAAGCGAGTAAATACTCATCCCAGGTAACCATTTGGGACCACAAGCGAGTGTGGCTAGTAGCATAGTCTAAAGAATTACTGTTCCGAAGTTCTGTAATCTTAAGACGGTATGCACAAGATAGTGCTTCTTGTTTTATGAACACAAATAGTGGTTTAATGCACAGTAGCGCCTCTAGAGCAGCAGTAGGAGTTGTCGTGAATACTCCTGTCATCGCCATTAGAACCATCCTTTGGAGATGATTTAGCTTTGACTGAACTGTCGCGACTTCTCCTTTCTGCCACCAAACAAGACATCCATATGCTAAAATTGGTCTAACAATAGTTGTGTGGATCCAATGAATATATCCGGGTTTGAGTCCCCAAGATTTTCCAAAAGCTCGTCTGCATTGGCCGAAAGCCATGCAAGCTCTTTTAATCCTGAAGTCAATGTGAGCAGACCAATTCAGTTTTGAGTCAAGAATAACCCCGACGTATTTAACTTAATCGACCACAGTGACCTCTGAACCGAAGAACTGTAACGGACGAGCTCCTGTGATTGAACCTGACAACACCATTGTTCAAAAGATCGCAGGGCTTGCTGCATTAAATCAAAGAGAGTGTTGATGCTTATACCGGCCATCAATATATGATAATCGTCGGCAAAACCATAAGTCGGAAATCCAAGGTTCCAAGGTTATTAAGTTTCCTTAACACACCATCAGCGACTAGGTTCCATAAAAGTGGGGATAGTACACCACCTTGAGGACACCCACAGACACTCAGCTTTGTAATCTCTGCTTGCCGAAGCGATGAACAAAGAAGTCGATTACTAAGCATTGCGTGTATCCAATTTGTGATACTTGAAGGTATGCCATGACCACGGGCTGCTTCCAGAATTGAATTGAATGATACGTTATCAAAGGCACCTTCAATATCTAGGAAAACTCCCAAGCAAGATTGCTTTTGTGAGAAAGCTTTTTCAATGTTGTACACAACATCATGTAACAGGGTTGTAGTGGACTTTCCACGTTGGTAAGCATGTTGCATTCTATGTAGCGGATGCACGCCCAGACTAACATTCCTGATATAGTGATCGACTATGTCTCGGGAAGAGCTGTCGGTGATGGATCCATACGTCCTGGAAAGTTTGTGTTAAAAAGACATTTGTGCAAAGGCTTTTCCAACCACTTCGCTCAGACGATCGAAGAGCATTTTTGTAAGCCCTTCGAGCCGACACGAATGCCTCCGACCCATCTCTGCGTCGGTGGTTCCAAGCTCTTCTGCATAGTTTCCTTAGTCTAGCAAGTTCAGCATTCCACCAAGGAGTTCCTCTAGTAGCTCGCACAATCCGAAGTGGACAAGCCTCTTCATATGCTGCAACTATGAGTGAGTTTGTCTCGTCGACAACATTTTCCAAATCAATTGGGGTTTCAATTGTTGGTTGGTACCCGTAAAATCTAGTCGCCAAGCCCTCTTCATAGAGGTTCCAGTTTGTAGATTTGGGATTACGATATGTGATAATATCAAATTTAACGTTTGAATGATCAAAGAAGATGTACTTATGATCAGAAAACGACGGTTCGAGCTCATCGGAGACGAGCCAATTCACCAACTCATGCGCAATTCTATCAGAGCAGAGAGTTACGTCCAAAGCCTCCTCTCTTCCAGATCTCGCAAAAGTTGGACGGTTTTCTGCATTGACTATGTGCAGGTTTGTACTACTCACAAATTCCATCATATCAGAGCCTCTCGAATTTATATCTGTGCTGCCCCAAATGATATGGTGAGTATTTATGTCACTGCCGATTATAAGCGGTAAATCACTATTGCAGCAGTATGATACAACCTTTTTGAAGTCATCGCTTGGCGAAGATTGGTTATGCGGCAAATATGCCAAACAATGCTGTCTATCCCATCAATAGTCATACCAACTGTGTCAGCACAAATATTCCGAGTTGTGAAATTTGGTTCTTGAACCAAAGCTATAGAAGCTTTCTCTTCTTGCAGAAGTCTGGATAGATTTATAGTTGCTGTACGTTTATGCTGGAGATTGATTTGTGCTACTCTAACCATTATCAATCAGAGTAATGAACACTCCATCTTCAGCACTTATCGTACAACAACTAGAAGAAACCAAATATATTGGCTTATAATCGCCTATAGCGACCCATGTAAGGATTTTTTTGAATGTTTTAATCATTTAAATCCCACGAGTTGCGAAGAAAGAAGTCGTCCACTGTGCCAGAGCTTCGCTTAACACAGTAAGGGAAAACCCCAAGATATTCCGTTCACGACTGCATTATTTAACCTTCTGCAGCCATTCAATCATCGGCACGGAAATACACCTTGACTTAGGATATCCTATTTTTGTGGCCTTTTACGACATGGAACAGGAAACCAGTGGATCAATTCTTGGTAGAAAATAATTCCGCCGGATGCCACACGGCTTTTATGTAACAAACTGTATCTCAGGAACCAGAAATGACAGCCATAAGATCTTTGAACTTGATTAATACCTCAACAATAGCTTTCAAACGAGCCAAAGAATCGTCGAGAAATCTGGAATTACTCCGCTTCAGACAATGAGAAATGAAATAAAAAACCCTACACTTCTGTAGGAAATTTCCGAAATCGAATTACTGTTTTTAAACCCTATGTCCTCGAAATGCATGGAACGTCGTTATCTCGAAAAAATTTTCCAACATCTACGATTTTTCAGTCGATGAGTAATCTGTTTATCAGTGAAGATATATTGAAACCGAATTGTAGAATCTGCTTTATCGTGGTATGTGTGACGAATAGCAAAATCCAATTTACTTAAAACAACTCAAAACAAAAATATAATTTTGTGTGAACAAATATAACAATTTGAGCCGCTAAGCGTGTACTAGGTAGACATGGCAGTTCAATTTAAACTGACTTAAATACTGATGAGTCGAATGCGAAACGTGAAGTTTGCCTATTGATTAAAAAACCAACCATCGATGCTATGCAAAATTTATCGAGAGTAAAACGGTGAAAGCATAACAAAATAAATCTTAGTTAATTCGTAGCTCATCGAATAATGTGAACCAGTATGCAGAAAAAGTTGACTCAATGCGCAATTAATATCCAGAGGATCCAAAAAATGTGTTGAAGGAGAATTGAAGAATAGTTACCCCTCTCACACACTAGCAATACTAGAAGAATGCGATTTGTGAATCTTATTTTCAACAGCTAATTGAACCAGAAATAGGTAGTCGTACGGAACGATTTTTGATTGCCGCATTTTAATCCAACCTATTCCCAAACGCGAGAGATTTTAAAGAACAATTATATGCGAAGTTAACAGGCACTCAGTTCATTTGTAAACTAAATCATGTGGAATATGAATCTTCTTTCTAGCGTCAGGGGAACGATAAAAACAAAATTATATTTATGAATGGGTATGACTTGTGAATGCATGCTGGCAATATAAGGATTCATGGGGAAGACTCAAACTAGAACTGCTACAATCATGTTGTTCAATCAGGTGGCCTTTTGAAATGCGTTTAATCCGATCCTAGAACAGTTAAATAGGTACAAAAATTCCAGGGATTAGTGAGCTCAAGTCCTATATCTAAGAAAATCTAGCGTTTTATAATCTGTCTGTCGTTGGGTATTGATTGATAGTTAAGGTATGTTAATGATGACTTTACATCACTTATTTGAATGTTTCAAAGTCGACATATGTATTGCGGCCCGGCAGTTACTTTTAGGCCCACATCGGCCGAACAAGGCCCGTGCAGGTGGTAACCTTAGCCACACACAGGATAAGCTATCTGTTGCGCAAGTGACAATTAGTGGAAACTTATAACGGAAACGTTTCGTAATTTTACGATCAAACATAATTTATTCGTAGTTATCAAGTTTAGAAACCCGATGGCAACAAACAAACGTTCTCCGGGTTGTAACACGAAGATCCCAGGTTCTTTCAGTTATTTCTGTCTAACTAAAGTCACCTTGCAAACAAATATCCAGAATTTATTTTAGCTCTTAGTTATGTCTCCATCTAATTACGCAACGCTGGCTGCATAAATTGTCTACTTCATACCGCCATTCCGAACGTGAGGACATCTCCCCACGCCCACCACGGTTAGCATGGGTGCCAGTGTAGCGCCAACTGGTCGCACCCTTCCTCGGTTCAACCTTTCTGGCCCGGTCCGGCCCAGCCAACAGCGGCAAGGGTCGCGCATGTTGTTCTGTCACGTGCGACTCCTGCCCCTGCCGCATGCTATCTCGTACGCAATAATGTGCCATGTTTATGGTTCAGTTTTATATTTTAATGCTTCTTTCGTTGCGCCTCATATGAGAAGACGCTCGGAACACGGTCGCTCGGTGTGTCCTCATGCGTGCGTATGCCTGTTCCGGGCTGCGGATGTGGCAGGACATGTCCCACACCGATCGTAAAATTTATGGCCATTTTACTATCTACTTTCCATGTCATGGGGCGGCACGCGAGTCGGGCCGCAAGCGCGAGGACTAAGAGCACGCATGACGACAGATACGCGATATGATGGCTGCTACCATGGCGCTGATGCTGATAAGGCGACTAGTGTTCCGAATGGGAAGTCTAGCAAGGAATTAAACTCGACTGACTGAGCAAAGGGTTAATTTCAAAATAGCTGGAACCCAACACACGCGGGATAACACGAAAATGGTCGTTTTAGTTGAATTGAGCGTGTATAATTAAACTTTGCTCTTCAGTTTCCACGGATAATTTTGCCAAGACACTGTCTCCAAATTATTAGAAGTAATCACAATTTTACGAGCTTTATTTACGCCTCTTTAATAAATTATGCTTGATTTTATTACTACCATGTGTGGCTTCTAACAGCGGGCTTTTACAATGTTGATGCTACATGAATTCGACGTCTTTATTCGTTTTTTGGACCGAAAATGCTATTCGATGGACGCGCAGATTTGGTTCTGCAATGTAAAAATGACTCTAACATCCAAAGGAAGCATAACGACTGCAGAAGATTGGAAAATGACGGTCGTAATGTGTGCTGAAATGGTACAGAAAATAAATTCTAGCCTGTTAAAGTTTACTGCACAACTCCGGGTGGTCCCTCAATGCGATAAGGGTATTTATTAATTTATATTATGAAACGAGTTCAGACTACAGGCAATGTTAGTTCTTTCAGCGTCATTTGATTTGCCAACATGGTAAAGTCAACAGTTTCAATGATGTCGTTAAAAATGGAACACCATTAGAGGTATATGATTACCAATTTTTCGATAATCACAAAAAAATCATCTTAAATTGAAATAGCCATCGTCATCGAAACAAAGCAAAATTTTAATTCATCTCGGGCAAACCAAGATAACACTAAAAACAGCCATTTCAAAGAAACCATGACTGCAGTAGGACTGCGCCTAAGGGAGAAGAGATAGCATTTTACACATTCATAGAATACCATGAACTGACGATCAATGACAATAAAAACCCCACGATAGGTTTCCACACCGAGTAAAGTAGACATAGCGGAAAGTTTAGGAATATGAGAGGAAAACCTATCATCTCTGTTAAACAAGGACACAGGCAATGTGTATTCATGGCTACTACCTAAACCGAAAATGACGCTTGATAATTCAGAATTCAGCTGCCATTTGCGAATAAAATTCCTGTACATACTACAATTTTATGAGATGGAAAAGCTTCTGATCCAGATACCAAAGAGTAGATACAAACACCGAAGTAGTTGACTATTTTTGTTACGCTAGCTTATTTGAGACTCGCTTGCAACAATACATTTGAGTGATTGTTACTAACATCTAACTTTTTCTTGAAACCCGATCCAAATGCTCAAAAATGCCACATTCTCAATATTTTAAATTCATATACTATTTTTGTTAAGAAAAAGTTTTGAAAAATTTTTTTTTTCTGTTTTATTTATGTTTCATACACTTCTTGCGACTCCATAGTGTGTTCGTCATATTCAAGCCAACAATAGTTTTCTAAGTTGCATTTTCGTTATTAAATTGTATGTTATAATTTTGTGATATCTATATTACTGCTATATCAATTCACAGTAACGATACTCACATACGCTTTTGTGTTTATAATAGTTTCGCAACGACAAATAAACTTGTTTTCAACTAGTAGCTAAACGCATAGCTGTGAATAAAGATATGTTTGAGTTAAGTTACAATAACTAATGAATGATAATTTGTTCAATATGACAAAAAGTTATGAACTAATTATGTTATCAAGAAACATTGCTCTCACCTTGTTATAACCAGTGTAACAAAAAAATATTTTATTTGCTACTTGGGATTAGGTATCTGTCCAGAATGCTAAGAATACCGGTAGAATTAAAGGGAAGAACTTTTCGGGGCTTAGCATTATGTAGTTTATCTGCTCCGGTTCTGGAAGATGTCGGTCTGAAGTGGAGCTTGAATCAGTTTCTTGAAGATTCGTGAACAGAATTTAATTTTGAATTAATGCTGCAGTTTGACAGCCTGTT
This sequence comes from Malaya genurostris, assembly GCF_030247185.1. Taxonomy (NCBI): domain Eukaryota; kingdom Metazoa; phylum Arthropoda; class Insecta; order Diptera; family Culicidae; genus Malaya; species Malaya genurostris. Next base: position 90,105,577 of record NC_080571.1, on the reverse strand, counting down.
TTTGAAAATATTCAGTTGCTCATAACGAAGCGAAATCAGGATACTATATTCCGATGTTGTTACAGTTGTCATGATTAGAAAGGCGGGTGGGTAATGTCAGCGACATAAACAAATTGACGTGATTACGAATAACATTGGTTCGCTAAAACTGAAACTGTGTCCTTATAAAGCATGATATCTACTCTGGCAAACGACAAATACAGGTAGAGATTGGGGCTAAATAAAAGACATAATACTACCTTGATTAAAAAGTTATCGGAATTTATTCAGAAAATCAAAAATACAATACTGCTGACGCACTGATGAGCTGAATGCGAAACGTAAAACTAAAAACTAGTCATGTCCACTTTAACACAAAACGGTACACATGAGGTACCAAACCCCTAAATGACCAAAAATACAAGATTATTCATCAAAATCGAAATTGTCCCCTACAAAGTACTCCCCATCGACTGCAACACACTTATTCCAACGCTTGATCCAATCCTCGGAACATTTTTTTATATTCAGTTTTCGGTATGGTTATCAGCGATTTTTGCATAATCTCATCTGCGATTTTTGCATAATCTCATCTCGGGTTCTAAAACACGTTCCACGAAACGGTTTCTTTAGTCGACCGAATAGTAAAAAATCGCCAAATCAGGTGAATTCGGTGGTTGCTGAATGGTATTCGTTTAATTTTTAGCCAAATGTTCACGGTAACGATGGCATTGTGGATGCACCGGATTCGATTTTCGATGGATGCCGCTGATGTCCGTCATTTATTTCCATGCTGACCTATTGTCCGTGGATGCGATACTGATAAGATTGGTGCAGGTGTAGTGTCCATTACCGATTATGATTATGATTATTAGGCCTGTAATATGAGAAAGAGGAAGACATGCTTTTCAAAATATTTTTACTTTTTTCAATCTTGAAGAAAATAAGTTTTCTTTGGGTAAAACTAACATTACCTTTTAAAATTGTAAACAGCTATGTCAAGTTAATAAGAAACTTTCTATATGAGAAAGGCGATAAATGTACCTTTATAGAAAAGCATCGTTATCATGATTATGTAATAACACTAACAAGTAGGTACAAATTGAGTAAATGGATTACAAATTTACATATTTTTCACCTGAAATATTTAAATTTTAATGTGGCAACTCTGCACCCTTCACGAAATTGAACAAAGCACGCTGCGAATGGAGCAAAGTCGCACGTACCGTTGCGTACTAGTTTTGCATCGTCATTTTCAATTTGAATGTTTTGACACTCATCGCCCTATAATTTCGGAGCCGAAAGTCGGACCAGGATAAAGTTGCACAGTATATTTAAAGACAATGAGAACCTGAATTTGAATCATGATTCGTGAAAATCGGCTTAACCGTTGCTGAGAAATCGAAATGAGTTCCGTTTTTAGATATTTTCTTCACTATTATCGATGCTTTCGGACGCGGAAACCGGGGACTAGTAGTCCTAAAGTCGTTTTATACATTCACTAACTAACAAGATCCGCCAACTAGATGAATTTAGCAGTAAGTTTTATAAAAATGTGCACCTCGTTTCGCCATCACTTTTGAAAAAATACTCATAAAATTGAAAATTTTTTTGAGTAATCGCACTGTAATACCGGAACCGGAAGTCGGATCTGGAACAACTTTTCGAGGACTTTTATTTGCTTATTAGTTTGTGAAAATCGGTTGAGAAATTTCCGAGAAAATTGATTGCGCATTTTTTCATAAATTTGCACACATTTCCTTGTAATTCGGAAACCAAAAGTCGGATCCAAATGAAATTCAAGAAAATTGTACTATAAGACCATAATACCTTTCATTTGAATTTAAGATTACGAAAATCAGTTCAGCCATCTCTGAGAAACGTGTGTGACTATTTGTTTCTTTTTTTTTTTATTGGTGCATATCACCCTGTAATTCCGGAACCATTTATAGCCTTTTAGGCTGATTTGTAGAATTTTCACAGTCGTTGTTAACTTTTCGTTGTATTTTCCTCCTATGCAAACAACCAGTAGCTGGTTGACGCAATTGCTCTTGTTTGAAGCGAAACTTGCTATGCTTATTTTACGAGGTAAGATTTTCGACTGAAAATGCACGTTAGAAAACAATACACAACTTCTCATAGAACATATATGTAAGGATGTAATTCGCTAAAAATGAGTATTCAAGGTCTGGTTACACATTTTGGCGGTCGTAAACTCTCAATAGTACCTCTAGAGCGCTGCAATGAGAGAAAACCATGGTTTTTTTCTTCAGATCGTTTATTTGATATGGCACATAGCTTTAACTCAGAGATGCCAACGTCTGTATTGTATTTTTTCGTACAATATAATTACAATTATTATTTAACATATATACATACACATACAAGGTTGGTGGGAGAGTTAAAGAGTGGGGAATACAATTATGTTTAAACTATAGAAAATTTAAGGTTAGTGTTAAAAAAAGGGAGCTGAACTACTGGCGGTTACTCCAGGTTAGTATGGGAAAAACAAATAGTTACATACACACTCAAACGATATACATTAACACAAAACAGATAATAATAATGTAATAACTTCAAAGTCTTCGTGTAATCTTCGTTTCATTTTGGCTCAAAATTTCCGATGTGTGGTTACAAAAAACCAATCAGTACGTCACAAGATGGCATTTTGGGGAAAGGTTTACAGTTCACCTTTCCCCAAAATGCCATCTTGTGACGTACTGATTGGTTTTGGATGTAAATAAAGAGCAGTAACTAGATTGATAAACCAATAGTTTTCAGAAAGATGTAGTACATATAAGTGCAATCGCGACTTGCTAGTACATCTCGCACCGGCACATTTGGTGGCCTACCTCGGGCCCAAAGGGAGTCTCTTAACTGTAATCTTGCGAAACGATTCAGGGCACATGACCACACAATATGCTCGATGTCGTGGTAACCATTGCCACAAGCGCAGATACCATTCTCAGCGAGACCAATTCGCCAGAGATTCGTACCCAACTCGAAGTGATTAGACATAAGTCGGGACATCACCCGAATGAAATCGTGACCCACTTGCATCCCCTCAAACCAAGGTTTCGTCAATACTTGTGGTATAATAGAGTACAGGGTCCGCCATCTAACATTTTTTTGTTTTTGAACTAGCGGTTATTTCGACATTGGTAACCTTAATGTCACTTCTGATTTGAAAGGAACTTAGTTTTATCCTTTCGCTGAAAGAAAATGGTTGTGTATACGCTTGAGGAACGCGTGAAAATAGTGCAGTTTTACTTTGAAAATCATGGTAATGTTGCGGATTGTGTGCCAAAAAATCATCTTCTCGGATGAGGCACATTTTCATCTCGGCGGGTATGTTAATAAGCAAAATTGTCGCATCTGTGGGACGAAAAACCCGCACGTTATCATGGAGAAGCCGATGCATCCTCAGAGAGTGACGGTTTGGTGCGGATTTTGGTCTGGCGGCATCATTGGGCCATTTGGGAAAATGAGGTAGGAGCCGCCGCCACGGTCAATGGCGAGCACTACCGCGCCATGATTAGCAATTGGTTCTTCCCGTTACTTGAAGAGGAAGACTTGGACACCATTTGGTTCCAACAAGACGGCGCTCCGTGCCACACAGCCAACGCTACGATCGATCTTCTACGCACAGTATTCGAAGATCGAATTATTAGTCGAAATTTGAATGTCGTTTGTCCGCCTCGGAGCTGTGATTTGACGCCGTTAGACTATTATCTTTGGGAGGCTGTCAAAGATAAGTGTTAAGTGGACAAGCCAGAGATCATTCAAGCCTTGAAGGACAATATTCGTGCAGCCATATCTGAAGTAAAGCTGCATACAATCAAAAATGTATTAAAATACTGGACCGACCGTATGGCGTACTGCAAGGCCAGCCGAGGCAGCTATTTGAATGAAATTATATTCCACAATTAACCGGAAGGATTGTACTTTAATATGAAAAAATAAATTTTGAAATCGGATGAACCGTCTGTGTTTTATCGCATGTTTAAAAAAAAAAGTTACATGGCGGACCCTGTATAGCCAACGTCCATTGCTCCATGAAGCTTGCCAACTTTCGAGTGTCTTCTGACGACAAATGCTGAAAAATTCGTTGAAGCAGATTGGTCTTTCGTAAATATCACCTTCTAATGTGCCCACTTTGGCCAATGAGTCTGCCTTTTCATTGCCCGGAATAGAGCAATGCGAAGGGACCCAGACTAACGATATTAAATAAGACCGCTCAGATAAAGCTCTCAAATGTTCCAGTATTTTCCCCAGGAAATATGGGGGATACTTTCCTGGATTCATCGCCCGGAGAGCTTCTATTGAGCTCAGACTGTCCGTGACGATGAAGTAATGGTCTTTGGGCAAGGTTTCAATGATCTCGAGGGTGTACTGAATAGCAGCTAATTCTGCGACGTAAATTGAAGCCGGATCAATTTAGCGAAACGGTGATGTTCTGATTGAAGATTCCAAAGCCAGTGGATCCATTGAGAAATGATCCGTCAATGTAAAACACCTGAGGGCGTACGTGATCCGGAATTCCACGAATCTCTTCTTTCATGGATGTGTCGAAAAACACACTAGAATTAGAAGTATCCAAAAAATGAGCACGGTTGGGAATATATGAAGAAGGATTGACTGCATGCAACCTAAGGCAATACGCAAACAACGATACTGAATTCTTTCCAGTTTAATGAAATGGGTGTTCGGGGCAGATCGGAAGCAGAAGCATCTATATTCCATTACATACAGTACAGTTGTTTTGTACAACCTTATTAGGTCTCCTGGGTGAGCTCTCCACCAAGTTCCAGTTATTGTACGAAGAAAATTTATTCTCTGCTGGCATTTTTGTTTCAGATACCTAATGTGACATCCCCAGGTTCACTTGGAATCGAACCAGACCCCGAGATTTTTAAATGTGAATACCTGAGCTATGGTTTCACCCCTTAGTTGAAGCTGTAATTGTGCTGGTTCTCGCTTCCTCTAAAATACAATCAACTCAGTTTTCTCCGTAGAGAACTCGATACCCATTTGAAGAGCCCATGTTAACAAGTTGTTGAGGGTATCTTGCAATGGTCCTTGGAGATCGGCAGCTTTGGGTCCTATAATAGACACAACGCTGTCGTCGGCAAGTTGTCTTAGTGTGCAAGATGTGTTGATGCATTCATCAATGTTGTTTACGTAAAAGTTGTATAAAAGGGGGCTTAAGCATGAGCCCTGAGGAAGACCCATGTAACTGAATCGTATTGTCGACAAATCACCATGCGCGAAATACATGTATTTCTCGGACAACAGATTATACACAAAGTTATTCAAAATTGGTGAAAGACCATGCTGATGCAACTTCTCAGACAGGATATTTATAGAAACTGAGTCGAAAGCCCCCTTGATATCTAGGAAAACTGATGCCATTTGTTCTTTACGAGTAAATGCCATTTGAATTTCTGTTGAGAGCAACGCAAAACAATCGTTCGTTCCTTTGCCATTGCGGAAGCCAAATTGTGTATCTGAAAGCAAACCATTAGTCTCGGCCAAATTGTCTAGGCGAAATAGAATCATTTTTTCGATCAATTTTCGGATACAGGAAAGCATAGCAATCGGCATATACGAATTGTGATCGGAGGCTGGTTTCCCTGGTTTTTGAATGGCGATCACTCTCACTTGTCTCCAGTCGTGTGGGACAATATTACCCTCTAGGAACTCGTAGAATAAATTCAGCAAGCGTCTTTTGGCGGTGTCAGGCAGATTATTCAACAAGTTGAATTTGATTCTGTCTAGCCCCGGAGCTTTATTGTTACATGACAGGAGCGCAAGTGAGAACTCTACCATTGAAAACTATGTTTCGTTCCTGTTTGATGACGTGACGCGGGTGATCTTCTGCTCCGGAACAGAGTCAGGACATACTTTTTTAGCGAAATCGAATATCCAGCAGTGAGAATATTCCTCATTTTCGTTCGTGGTATTATGATTGCGCATTCGTCGGGCCGTATTCCAAAGAGTGCTCATTGATGTTTCTCTCGACAATCCCTCTACGAACCGACGCCAATAACCGGGTTTTCTTAGCTTTAATTATGCTTTTCATTTTAAAACCTAACCATGGTTGTGTAAAGTCACCTCGCGTTTACCAAGTCACCCCAGTCTACGGTTAATTAATCTTTGGAAATTCGTGAATTGATATTTGCTCTTTCGAAAGCATCGAAAATTCTAAGCATTCAAAACTTTTGCAGAAACTTTGGAAAATGATCGTACGTATAAAATTCGTTCATGTTAATTTCATTTCATGTTTAAAGAGATTTATCATTTTGAAACATAACGCCAGAATTAATACTGCAAGGAAGGCTAAGATAACAGAAATACACCTAGAGTTACATCAACCAATATGATGTCCGTTACGATTCTATTTCAGCAAGAAAAAAGTCCTAATAGTTCATGATCCGAGAAATTGCGATTATGTTGTATAGTCATAATATGAAAATACTCTCTTTTCCTGAAATCATAACTCATTGTTTGAACCAGAGTTCTGCCCATGTACTCGTAATAATCGGAAAACAAAGTCCGCATTAGTAAGTGTCAGTTTTTCTTTTGTTATTTTCTCTGTCGATTGCTATAACTCAAGCTTTTCTTTTATCATCCAGTGAGGTAATGGAGGTATTCGGCGACTCTAATATATTTTGTTCCAGCGCACATATTTCTGAATGCAATCCAAATGAAGTACATTGTGTTGCAGAATTTTTAGCATTATTCCATTATTTAACATCCACAGTATAGCGCGAAGGCTCCGGCATCTTCGGATTTAATTTGAAATGTTTCTTAAATTCACGAATAGTTATAATGCACGACTGATTGCCGAGATTTGCACAGCCGACAGGTAATCATCTCGGCAAAATATAAAATTGCGGAGTCTCGGTAACCTAAAGTTTGACAAACGCCAGTTATGACCGAAATTGTCAGTAAACGTACATTTGGCAAAACTTTTACTGTATGTTCAGCAAGTGGAATTTATGAATTCCAGCTAGTGAAAGTAAACAAAAAAACGGTGCTATTTTTTCGAAAATATAAATATTGAATGTATGGACAATGTTTCGTTTTATTCTCGTGTAAACGTAAAAAAAATACAAAAGATGCGAAAAAAAGAAGATTAATGAATTTGGTACCGGTAGTACTCAAAGCCTCTACTTCGAAGCAAACAGCGGTAAAAAAATTAAAAATAGTTCATCATAATATTGATTACTGAATAATCAGCAAAATTGTGGGTTGCCGATCTGTCTCGGCATTTTACTTTACTGAGCTCGAGAATTGGTTTTAAGTGTGTATAAATAAAAGCGCGGTGAGCGACACTTCAGTGCTCCTTGATGGAAAACTACTAGACGAAAATAAACCTTCATTCTTGTACTTTCCGATGCCGTGTTCGGTTTCTTCCTCCCCTGTTTGGTTCTAGTGTGACCGGAGAACCAAATGTGTCTGGTCCCTTCCGGAACCCTGTACTAGGTATGAATATTAACTTCATTTTGATCGCAACCAAAATATAATAGAGTGACGAAAATACCTCCGTTAACCTGCTTATCGAACAGCTTAGTAGTTTATAAATAAGTAAGTATACGAAAAGTAACTGACGAAAGCTAATGCGGAAAGTTTGCCAAAAACTAACAAAATTGTCTTTCGAAATGCTCGCTACCATAGCAACAAATGAGTTTTCTTCTCACACATGTCTAAAATTTCTATGTCTTCTCAAATTTTTCCGTCCACGTGCGTATCAACTAACATCTGACAGAAAATTACCCAACCCGGGGATATAACCGGTAACAAATCATCTTTCGCTAGAGTAACGAGCTGTGCCATCAACTAGCACGCGAAGCTTGTTCGATTTCTCCGGCGAACACAGCCCACACGTATGAAGATACCTTACAATCATTCAGTCTATAGTCTTCGAAGCCACTTCCCAATACAACAGCGCTGTTTGACACCACCAGGTTTTTTTTCCTTTTCAAAAGCGAGATGCTCTATTTACCATCCACTTGTCCCGTATCAGCTTTTCCTACCTTCACAGGACGGCTTGTACAATCATGTGTGTGTGTCTGTGAGTGTACACAAATGCGTTTATTCAGCTTCTTTCGCCGAAAGAAAACACATCCTCTCAAGAACAGAAAATATATAAATTTAGATTAAAAGTCAGTATGAAACGAAAGAAACGAGAAAGCACAAACCTTTTCAAACCATCAGAGACCAATCGGAAGGTTTGCTTCACCATCTACACCCTTTCCAGGCATTGTAGCCCAGTGTCTACCTACAGGAATTGGAAAATGCCACTAGTACACGGTGGAACGATTGTCTTTGAATAATGTTTCCTCTCCATTGCATTGTTTCTCCATTGCTAATGTCTATTTTATCACTAATATTCTTTTACAGAATTATAGATAAAAAATCAAGTTTCTGTTTACACAAATCTATCAGTCGCCTTTGAAAAAAATTATCAAAAAATTTCTATTGCAAAAATCCAAAAACTCGATCTCTACAAAAACATTCTAGAATAGTCTATATCTTACTTCATATGTCGAAAATTTACGGTTAAAATTGGAACGCACCTATCTTCCTCCTTCTTTGTTTCATCTGGTGTACCTCAAGGCATTCATATCGGACCGTATTTACTTCTATTGTGTTTGAATGATGTGAATATCTCAGTTCAATGCTCCCAGCTATCATAAGCTGACGATTATAAACTATTTTACACGGTTAGACATCTTTCTTATGCTATGTTTTTACAGTCTCAACTTGTTTTTCAATAACAGGATGATTTTGAATGCCACAAAGTGCTCGGTAATTACTTTTGCTCGAAAACGATCAATCATAATTTTTTATAATCGTATCTCCAAACTCCAATTAAAACTGTGAAAGATTTAGGTTTTATTCTTGGTTCGAAGCTCACTTCAAGAATCATGTTGCTTTTATTACATCCAACGCATCGGAAAATTTATCATTTTTGTTCAGTTACCAGACATTTTACCAATGTACAATGTTTGAAAACACTGTACTGCACCCTAGTTTGGTCTACACTGGAATATGCAGTAGTTCAACGTATAGAATCTATTCAATGCAAATTTGTACACCTTGCGTTACGTCATCTACCGTGAAATGGTCCTCACAACCTACCACATTACCAAGACCGCTGCAACCCTATCACTCTCGAGACACAGTCCCTCTGTCAACATGTTGCTAAGGCATGATTCTTTTCTGACGTACTGTTGTTTCACATTGACAGTGCGGACATACTTCGTCTTCTCAATATCGACATTTCGGAAGCCTTCACTCATATAACTTTTCCCACAATCCTGAAAAAACTGAACCCTTAAGTAGCATGTGTAGAGTTTTGTTTTTTTTTGTATTTATTTGGTACATTTCCGTTATCTAGTCCAGTAATTTCTTATTTCTATTACTATATGGTACCGGTGAAGATCTATGCTTATTACTAAACTCGGACATAAGCATTGTTTGCATGTTAGTCAATACATACACATGAAACCTCATGTTAGTCAATTATATATACTAAATGATTCATAGTTCTAGTGTAGGGTAGAGGTGGCGATTAGTGCGCACCTAAGCTTTAAGTGTTACAAATAAAATATTACTATTTTCAAGATCATGTCCACGGAAACTTGCAACCTTGCTTTACAATATCATTAAATGAACGATTACATTTATTTTGTCACATGCTAGTGCATGAAAGCCACAAAATGGTCGTGTTTCGTTCCTAATAGTACGTATAAATGAGATAATAGTGCGCAGTGGTACACGATTATGCGCACAATGAATTTTTCGTAATACTCGAATACTCGATGATAACTTCGTTTAGGTAAAAAACTACAAGGATCAGCTCCATGGGGTTGTTCGAGCAATTGATGTGGAACAAGGCAACCAAAATTTTTAATGATCTATATTCAAAAAGGTGAATCAATCGTCACACTTTTGAATCCGCAATTGCACGAGAGTATGCTTATATTGATCAAGATTAGGAACAACACCGAACACGCGAACCCAGAATATAGACTTTATTTGTCGTGATTTGTATTTGTTTTGTAGCCGACAAAATTAAACCAATAGCCCAAATGTATGCAATTATTTGTACACGATACGGATATCGATATTTAAGCTTGCGATACGGATATCGATATTCAAGCTTCTCTTCGCTCAGTTTGTGTTCAAGTTTTGTATACAAGCAGTTATTTTTATAGCGTTTCTCTACCATTACTACCATTCTGCGATTTCAGTTGAAGCGATAAACTTTTTCTTATTATCAATCGGGTTCATCTTATATAAACTGGAAATTAATCCTATGCACTCCAAATTTACCCTGGGGTAGTTGTCAGTTTCTCAGGCCAAACGACATAGCATGGAATTTCATCCGAACTGGCATGACACAAGATCAGAGCATACCAATTGAAGCTTCAATTCGTTTTATGGCACGTTTTATCTTTCTGTCTAGCAACACCCTAGCATGCTACTCGTTGGACTTAAACGTTAGCTATAATTTTGCTTATATTTATAGATTCGCGTGCTTTCAGCAGCTGCGCTTTAGCATCGATTGACCAATCAGAGCAATGCTTTCCCTTTGATATATCGCTTACTCCTTCAAAACCGTCGACTATGGCAAGGAAATCCGGTATGTCGGAGATTTTTTGCAGACAAAATAGGACACTGATAGCTATTAATCAAATATTTCCAATCAAATGGTGACATAATATTAATCTATATATATAAAAATGGATGTAAGTTTGTATGTTTGTAACGCGATAACTTCGGAACTACTGAACGGATTGCCACCAAACTTGGCACAGGTACTTCTTGTATTTCAGAGATGGTTTAGGGAGTATATTTATATGGGAGGGAGCGTAGCAAGTGTCATAAACAAGGGGGGGGTCATGGAAAAATTCATATAACTTGACAAGAATCGATACGTTTTGAAGATCGTAGAACCATTTCGCATACCTTAGATATGATTTTATGGGGGGTGGATGTAGCAAGTGCCTTTAAATAGGGGGTGTAATGTTCAAAACGGCATAATTCCGAAACTACTGAACGGATTGCCACCAAACTTGGCACAGATACTTTATGCTTTTCTGAGATGGTCTTAAGGGTAGTTTAATGAAGGAGGGAGTGTAGTAAGTGTTCTTAACAGGAGGGGGTCATGAAAAAATTTGTCTAATTTGACGAGAATCGATACTTTTTCAAGACCATAGAAACATTCTGCATATATTAGATATGATTATATGAAGGGAGGATGTAGCAAGTGCCTTTAAAAAGGGGGGTGTAATGTTTGTAATGGCACAACTCCGGAATCACTGAACGGATTGCTATCAAACTTGGCACATGTACTTGTTGGTCTTCAGAGATGGTCATAAGCGTATTTTTATGGGGGGAGAGAGCGTAGTAAGTGTCATAACCAAGGAGGGGTCATGAAAAAATTCATGTAACTTGATGAAAACCGATATTTGTTGAAGATCTTAGTAACATTTTGCATATCGTAGATATAATTTAATGGGAGAAGGATGCAGCAAATGCCTTTAAAAAGGGGGGTGTAATGTTTGTAACGGCATAACTTCAAAACTACTTAACGGATTGCTATCAAACCTGGTACATGTACTTCTTGCTCTTCAGAGATGGTTATAAGAATATTTCCATGGGGGGAGGGAGCGTGGGAAGTGTCCTTAACCAAGGTGGTCATTAAAAATATTATCTAATTTGACGAGAATCGGTACTTTTTGGAGACACTTTTTGCACAACTTAGATAAGATTATAAGGATATTCTGTGGGAAGAGGGTGTAGTAAGTGCCTCTAAAAAAGGAGTGTAATGTTTGTAACGGCATAAGTTCGGATCTATTGCACGAATTGCTATAAAATTTGGTACAGTTATTTCTTGCTCTTCGGAAATAGTCATAAAGGTGTTTTTATAGGGGAGGAAGCGTAGCAAGTATCATTAACAGGAAGGGCCATGAAAAAAAATCATAAAATTTGACAAGAATCGATTATTTTTGAAGATCATGCAAACATTTTCCATAGCTGCGTTTTGCTCTTCAGAGATAGTTGTAAGGGTATTTTTATGGGGGAGAGAGCGTAGCAAGTATCCTTAACAGGGGTCATGGAAAAAAATATTTAATTTGACGAGAATCGATCCTTTTTGTTCAACTTAAGGTATTCGTGTTGGGTGGATGTAGCACATTCCTCTAAAAAGGAGATGTAAAGTTTGTAACGGCGCAACTCCGGAACTACTGAACGGATTGCTATCAAATTTGGCACAAAGAAGCTCTTCAGAAATGATCATTAGGACATTTTCAGGGGGGAAAGGGTCAATGACGAAATTTATATAATTTGAAGAGAATCGACATTCAGACTAGGAGGGGCTTTTGAAAATAAATTTTAATCTCCCATTTTTTATAAAACAAAAGAGTGGCAAGAATTTCAAGGTCGTATTTCTCTTTAAATAATTACAAAAAATCTGGTTCCAGTTTGCCGGGGAATTCAGAACTAAGGGAAAATAATCTTTATCTGTCTATGAACGTGACTGTATTCAAGTCTCAGCATAACTACGAAACAACTAAACGAATCGCCACCAAGTTTGGCACATGTACCAAAGGTGGGAATCGATATTTTTTGAAAAGCACAGATACTTTCTACACTACTCAGGGTAATCATGAAGGAGATCTGTAGTAAGTTCACTGACAAAAAGTAAGTTAAATAAAAATAGATTATAAGGTTATTTAGAGGGTGAGAGAGTGGAGTAAGTGCCCCGAACATGGAAAGTGAAAGGGAAAATTGATCGGGTTTTACGAAAAATTGGTACTTCTTTACGAGTACAGTATATTTCTAGCAACTATGTGAAGTTTACAAAAATATTCACAAGAGTGAGGGGGAATAAGAATTCTCAACATTGATCTGAATTGACGAAATCATACAACCAATGTGCATTTTATTAAGTAAATTGAAAAAACTGTCGACTCAAGGTAATGGAAATAAGTTTACAACAACATTTGTTTTAACTGAATCGTTATTCCATAAGTTTTCCTCCCCGATGAACGGCCAAAATGGTTTAAGCCTTGATAAAATAAATTATATAAAAATGTTATTCTATAGTACGAATGTATTTATTATGTTAAACAACCTTTCGTTATAAAATAATCATTATCAGATGGAAAATTTTGAACAATTCATGATGACATAAAAATTTTATAAAGAGGAGGGAGTAGTAAGTGATTATATAAATGGAAGGCAAAGGCATTGTAGATCGATTGTGACGAGGAAGTACTGAAGTACGTTACAAGCACATATACATATGAAACTCGGAGGTTACTAAGAAGGTATTTATAGAGAGAAAGGTGTTTTAAATGTTTCCATCAAAAGATTTTTAATATAAAACTAACCCAATTTGTCGAGAATACCATGGAAATTACGATTATTGTGAGATCTGAGATGGGACACTGATCATTCGCAATCTGAACATGAACGGAGAATTGTTCAATCGAGTTGCCGTCTAAGTTATGTTTCACTACAAGAGTATTTCACTAAGCAGGACAACTTTGAGAATTTTTTCGGCCTTCCCTTCACGAAACATTTCCGAGCAACGCCGGGTAATTCAGCTAGTAATTCATATAAAATTGACTGAGCTGTAATTGTTCAAAACCTGACCACATTTCTACGTGTATTTTTCTTGAGTTTCTAATTTGCACGCCTATATAGAAAAGAAAAATGTGTTCCACATTCAAAGGCGGTTGGGTAGTGTCAGAGACATAACCGGATGACATGAATACGAATAAAATGGATGTTTCGCTTTCTTTGATGTTCTTTTGTTTTGGATCTGAAATTTTGGAGCCTAGTGCTAGAACTGAAATCTGGACATATTATAGGAATTATAGAACTCAATATTGATGCTAGATTCTGGAACTGAATTCTGAACCTGAACTCGGGAACTAAGTTCTAGAGCTGTATTATGGGTTTGGATTGTTGAACTGAGCTATGGACCTGTGTTTTGGAAATGAATTTGAGACCAGGATTGAACCTGATTTCTAGCACTGAACTCCGGACTTGAATTCTGATCTGCAGCTAAATTTTATTTATAGAGCTCAGGTCCAGGATTCAGTTTTCAAATTGAGATCCAACATACAGCTCAGAAATTCTGTTCTAGACTCCAGATCCGGTATTTTGTTTAAAAATTTTCAGAATCCCGTTTCTAATTTTAGTTCCACTTATAGAAATGTGGAACTAAATTTCGAAATCAAATGCTACCTTGATCTGAATTTGGATTCTGGATTTCGGTCTGAAGTTCCAGGTTAACAAAATTCAGAATTCGGGAACTGAGTTCTAATTGTGAATTCTGGGCAGGAACATTTGAACTGAATTCTCGTACACTTCAGTCCAGAATTCAATTTCGAAATTCAGAGCCAAAGTTTAGGTCTACAATCAAGTTGCTGATATCAGTTCCAGATTTCGGTTAAAAAATCTAGACCTCGAATCAAGCTCAATAATTCAGTTTCAGTTCCAGAATTCCAGAACTCAATTACGGCCTTGCATTCTGGACGACTAACTGAATTTTTGTTTTGGTTTCTGGAAATGAACAAAAATGAATGAACTGATTTCTGGACCCAGATTCGGTTTGAACTGAAATGAAGCATCAAATTTATACCTTCTATTTTAGAAAACATTAATTTCAAGTTATTTGTGGTTATCTCATACCACTGAAAATTCTATCATAAATTGCTGATCATATCTCTGACGATGTAAAAAAAACAATTATGTTAATGCGTTTAATAGAACAAGAGATACTCACGAACAAAAACTAATCTCTTACCCATATGATAAATTTTGATGAGGCTCCCCATAGTAAAGTAAGACGTATTCACGTCAAAGACTGTTACCAACCCAAGTAAAACGCGGTTCTATTAGAAATGAATATAAAGCTTTGTTTTCTAATGATAGATTTTATATTTCTGTCAGTCGTATTTACATGAAATGAACAGGAAAGATGAAACGTGGCCAAATGCAGCTAATAGGGCAAAATCGCAATGTTTATTGCAAGTAAATAATGGTAAACATTAACAGAATTAGAATATATTCAAGTTGTAAAACATTTTTTTTCTGAAGGAAGAATTGCACAGCTGAAAACGGCAACTTTCTACTTGTTCATTAAATATCTCACCTTCAAGGGCATGCATCAAAAATCTATCCTGACAATGTCTAGATAAGTTAATTTAGATGCGATTAGTGCATAAAAACATAGGTCGCATTTTATCGCGACAACCGCGATAAAAATGAAGTGAATGTTTTTTTTGTGAAAGTAAGTGGATTTCTATACACGCGCTATTTTTTCTGCTCCAGTTTCCTGGTAACGTAACGAAAAATGAAAGAGAAAAAAATCGGTTCAGAAAGGCTGCCAAATAAGCGGTAGCTTTGTTGGATTTTATGTGATGTAGTCAAACTTGAAACCGAAAGTATCAAAACTTGCTTGGCCGCCATTGAGAGTCATTTTGCACATATGCGAGAGAGCATGGAGAGAAATGTAATACGCAGAGCGAGTTATACGCGACCTACTGGCCTCAGCCCTAAAGAGCAAGACTCTTTGCAAGCGTATGAGTAATGTCAACAATGTATACGTAGAAACAAAATCCGGCGCATATTTTCCTGATTTTAATCCATAAATCTTCCATATGGTTGAAAAATAAACCAATCAGTTCATTCTGCTTAGAATTGTAATTCAAGAAAAGGGAAAATCGTAGTCTAAAACTTCTGAAAAATGCTTGAGAAAAATTATTTCAGTTTCAGTTTACTCCCACTAACACATTTGATTAGGAACGAAAACATTCCTATATGGATTTTCTCTTACAGAAATTATTGCGAAATAAAGATTTACGTGCCTTTTATTAATAATCTCGCAAAATAGGAAGCTTCAATTTGACACACGAAAGACAATGGACATAGAAGGTTGTCGTAAGACTATTTATTTTTCCGGAAAACTGATTTTTTAACAGAAAATATTTAGATTTGTTTATTTTGTGTAGCGCGAACTAATACAAATCCATTGGAGCAGTGTAGCTAACTTAACAATTTGTAAGCAATTTGCCATCAAACATTGGTGAACAGTTGATCAAACCCGATATTTCATCCACAAAGTCAGGCTTAACATTAGCTAGAGAATTAATTATTGCTAAAAAGATTGTTTTAAACTCAATCGTTCAAACCAGTTTGATAAACTGATAAATGTACGTAATACACAAAATAACCAACATAAGTAAATTTGGTTTACATTTGATCCTTGAGCATTTGCTTTGGTGTATCAACTAGGCATATTTATGCCATAAAATGCATGCAAATGCGATGAAAAAACTTAATTATTTTACGCAATACAAAGTACGAATTATTCGAATTAGGTTTGAAGAAATTATGCTTGAAATTTTATTAAAAAAAGCACACAAATTGATCGGAAACATTTGAAGTCATATGGTTCACTCTTTCATTTATGGTTCAATATAGCATTTAATAGTGAGATAGGAAGATGCAACACAAACACACATTTCGAAATTATGCTACAAACGGTTCAGAAAGCCAACAGTCAAAATTTACTTTCCCAAAAGTGGTGGATTTACGTAATCACAAGTTCCGAAATTTTTCACCCCGCAGTGCCGATTTTCTTCGACTGGTCGATTCGGTTTTCCCATTCACCCGGAGGCACTTTGGCAGCATCAAGAATAAGAAACGAAACCATCCATCGCCATCACAGTGAATTAGACGAACGCGCGGGGGGAAAACGGCGTCCCCGTCGTCACGTGGCCAGCCGTGAGGGGAATCCGGTACGCGGTAGCTCGGGGACATGTGACGTTGAGAGCACTTTCTTTTTTCGCAAATTCTATACCCTTATCTTCGCATGCAAATTTAATGTACTTCTCTTTTTTGCGCAAATATATGAGCTTGGGTTCGGGGCTGCTTCCATCACCGTCACACCGCTGATTGTATCTGCGGGGCCGTCCGACTGCCTACGGTGGGTGGTGGTTGATGGGTTTTCCTGACTGCCAATGGTTGATGATGGCTTTCGCCTTTGCTAACCTAAACCGAGGGAGTCCTCGTGCAGAAGGTAAAGAGCAGTTCTGTGTGTTTGGTGATAAATGGAAATAGCATCGATACCGGGAGGACCCACGATGGAACGAGTAGCAGTTTTTGGGGCCCCTCGCCACCAGCGGTAGCAGCAACGGATACCGATGATCTCTCAAAAACAGGCACGGTGCTGCAGTTGACGAAGGAATGCTTTGCACGCCGATTGAAGAACGTACACAGGCACAGCACTTTGATGGGTAACCTAATATTACTTTTTCGCTTGCTCGTTGACGAAATGTCGAATCGTTTCGTTAGTGGGATTGAGGCAAACCACTTGATCAAGAGAGGCTAAGCTAAGGCATCGGAAGCCTCGACTCGGATAAAGTATGTGTAGCGATAGAAGACTGTTTGCGGGCTAATACAACATTACCTTTGATGTTTTGAGGGCCTAATTAGGATTATCAGATCTTGCGTTCAGTTCCGTACTATAAATCAAATACGAATAAATTACCAGTTTAACTAACACGATACTACTGATTGTTTCTGAAAATGTAAGCTCTCTATCATCAGAAAAACTTATTTACACGCAGTCTATGTTAGAAGATAATGTGCGAAATTCTGAAACATATCAGGTAACTTCGTGTTTCTCACACGAAGGAAAGCCACGGCTCAAATATAAATTTGTCATTGTCTGTGAAGATGGAAATGTGATCATTATTTTGAAAATACGTGATACGTTTAGAAGCTGTATTTCTTTTTGAACATGTAAAAGAACTCAAATTATGATCAATCGAGTTCTGAAAACACCACAACTTTTGTTGCGATGTAAAACCAACAATTCGAGGTGTGTAAAACTATCGATGACTGCAACGAACGGGACACGATGCGAAAAACCACAAAGTAATACTTGATCTATTTAAGAGGAAGAGAATATGAGGCAGTATTAACATTATTCAATGACTTTTACAAAAGGCGAAAGTGAAATATTGATACTCACTCTTGGAAGCGTATTTATCTCAAAGTCAAGTCGAGTCTATCAGTGGAACATTTCATACAGCGTATCACCAAAAATCTGTTAAAAGTGAATATTGAGGAATACTTCTCAAGTCTCTGTTCCGGCTATTTTGAGTTAGTTATCCGGCTATTTTTTAAGTTTCATGAAAATCTTAATTTCTCAAGTATTTTTATTTTATTCGTTTTGAAAATTCCACTTAAAATACATAACTTAGAAAACTTGCGTGATAAAACCGCACAACTTTGAAAATTCGCATAAAAAATCGTATAACTTGGAAAACTTCCATAAAAACCTTTTTATTTCACCTAGTGGTGTAATGATGCCTTTCTCATATTACCTATATTTTCGAAAATATCACTAGAAGAGTCTGTCAAGTTTTTTTTCAAACTTGAATAAAATCAAAAACTTTCTCTGGTATAAACTACCATCACCTGTTCAATTTGGGAACAGTTATGTCAATTTAATATAGATTTAAATGTGGCAACTCTGCACGTTATACAAAATTGAACAAATCAAGCTGTGTGCTAGGCGGTAGCGTTTTCTTCTTCCTTACCAGCACGTACCGATGCGTACCGATATTGCATCATGCATGTATGATAGTTTGAAAGTTTTAATACTTATTGCCCTGTAATTTCAGAACCGGAAGTCGGATCTGGATGAAATTGCGCTGTATCTTTTAAGAAAATGAGAGCTTTAATTTGAACCATGATTTGGGAAAATCGGTTTAACCGTTGCTGAGTTCCGGTTTTGGAGCTTTTCATCGCTATTATCAGTGCTTCCGGAAGCACAAACCGAGGACTATTGTTCCCAAAGTAGATTTATATATCCGCTAACTAACAAATCTGCCAATTATATGAATTTTGTAGTAAGATTTATAAAAATGTGCACCTCGTTATTCCATCGCTTGTGGAAAAATACTCGTGAAATTAAAAATTTTCACTAGTCGCTCTGTGGCTGGAATTCCGCTTGGCTGCATTAAGAATTAGTTACTTGAGTCACTCTAACGCTCTTGTCTCAGTCCGCTCATTTATAATTTTTACGCGAACAAAATTAACAGTTGAATTTGTCACCCAATGCACGCTTAGACAACTGACCAATGATGACGTGGTTTCTGTTGTAGGACCCAAAACTATCAATTTGCAAAAACCATTGCTAGATATCTGGGTATCGAATTCTCTTCTCTACTAAGATAACAGAGCTGTTCGAAATCATGACGCATTAAATATCTGGTAAAAACAAGGAAAAACAAAAAACAAAAACAAGGAATACATTTTTTTCGAACAATAACAGGATCTTGGTTGGGTGCTCATTGCATGCGGTTGTCACACACAATGAGTCTTCAAATTCGGACGGGAGTTTTTCCATTGAAATAACGCCTTTGGACACTTTCATCACGCCTGCTAATAAGTTGTGCAGTACTGAATCCACAGATTGTTTTTAACTTCGGAGAATTTGTCGATCTTCAATCCCAAACAAGATTTATGACAGTATATTCTAACCATATGTTACAAGAAATCAATCCTTCAAAATACATTTCTATTCTTATTTGTCAGCATCCAATTTTTTCTTTACTAAACCTTATTTTTCGACACATCCATTCAGCGCGAATTCGAGGAATCATTTATGCTCGAAGGAATTCCCGAAAATATTTTCTGGCAAGTCCTGGTATATTGATGAGGCTACTGAATTTTGTATACTCAACAATAATGTTTCAACCTCCTTTTAGCTTCAAGAACCCGCTTATGTCCGTATAGCAGAGTTAACAGCAGCCTTATCAAGCCTCAATTAATAAAATTTCACAAATCCAAGACTACATGGTAATAATATCCGTCTTCATGAAAACCTGAATGTAAGACCGTGATCAAGTTACTGAGTTTAATCAATTCAGCTTTCGGATATGTTTCGAATCGAATCGATGTACTACCAACAATCCGCCTACACGTAGACTACAGATATGTTTAGGTTTTTCACTAGCGTCGGCAAGAATCATTATTTTAGCAATCGGTTTCTAACAAGACTTCAACATTTAAGCACACGTTGATAATATGGTATACAACGTCGAATTGAGCTAATATTAGATCTTCCAATTGTTGCTTTAGAAACTTTTATGTTAGGTGAAGAAAACATTTTAGTTTTATAGCACGTTCTTTTTGAATCTGTGGATAAATAGTTTGTTCCACAATATTCATTTCTGGTTCTATTTCAAATAAATTATTGTCGCTTCCGTTATGAAGGAAATGCTATTCTACCAACTGAATTGTCTAGATATCGGCAATAAGAAGGTTGTCTGAATGTACGTGATCCATAGAATGTTCTTTCAAATTCTATTTCGATTTTATTTTTCCTTGCTTTTATTTACGATTGCACTGAATTTGCTCTGTAGTTCAAGCATTCCACCTAATTTATGTGATCTATAGTATGTTCTTTCAAATTCTATTTCTATAATTTTTGTTTGTAACGTTACACTCAAGTTAGAAACGTAATATGCGCTGCGCATAAAAAACAATGAAAGAGTGTAGCTCTGATTTCACAATAACGTAGTAGCAAATACAAATAATAATACCCCTAAGTCCCATACAAACGAACCGCCAATGTTTGGTTCACAGCCTGAACAAGTAAGCCTAGCAAATTAATCCCTTTCGTTGCGATAGTTTGAAAATGTGAAAGGAGATCGTTTCTGGCAACGCTTTATGCTAGTTGCTACGGTGCAAAACAAACTTGTTTGTTTATGTTTATCGTTGCTGTATTAAACTGCAACAATCAGTCTAAATATCACCGGCACTAGCACAAAAGATGAAAAATGAACACAAACACCCACGAATCTACAAATATCAATACATTCATGGTGGCTTAACCATTCTAGATTATTGTTTAACTTACATTTCGCTTGTGATCTTGATTATCAGATAAAAACTGTTTGTTTATTCATTTTTCACTATAATAAACAGTAACTGTGGTGAACTTGTTCTTACCCTTCAGTGTTGCTAGTTTTATAGAAAACTCGTTAAAGTACATTGTCACTCCGACAGTGTACCGCAATGCAAAATGTGTCCTTGAAAATTTGTTGAAGTATTCCGTATTATAATTTGTATTTGGTAGTAGTACTGTTCCAAACCGTTTAAAGATGTTAATTCCTGAATAAAAAGCCAAATTTTTGATAACGATTAGTCTCACCTGAATATACGTTATGGGAAAGTTACAGCAGAACAACAATGAAAGTAAACAATTCATTTGCATACAAGTTTAATTAATTTAAGCGAAGTGGTTTAATACTGTAACCCCGAACGCTAGTAAAAACTACAAGGATCAGCCCCATAGGGTTGTTCGAGCCATTAATGTGGAACAAGGCAACCAAAATTTTTAATGATCGCCACACTTTTGAATCCGCAAATGCACGAGAGTCTGCTTAGTCTTTATTATGAACCAACACAGAACACGCGAACCCAGAATATAGACTATATTTGTCATGATTTGTATTTGTTTTTTAGCCAACGAAATTACATCAATAGCCCAAATATATGCCATTATATGTTTATACAAGCATGCGATACAAATATCGATATTCAAGCTTCTTTTCGCCAAGCTTGTGTTCAAGATTTGTATGCAAGTAGATATTTTTATAGCGTTTCTTTACCATTACTACCATTCTGTGATTTCGGTTGAAGCGATAAACTTTTTCTCATCATCAATCGAGTTCATCTTATATAAATAAGAAATTAATCTTATGCACTCAAAATTTACCTTGGGGTAGTTGTCAATTTCTCAGGCGAAACGACATAACATGGGATTTCATCCAATCTTTCCTGACACAAGATCAGAGCATAGCAATTAAAGCTTCAAATCGTTTTATGGCACTTTTTGTCTTGCTGTTTAGCAACAACCTACCTCTAGCAAGCTACGTGTAGGACTGAAACGTTAGCTATAATTTTCCTTATATTTATAGCTTCGCGTGCTTCCAACAGCTTCGCTTTTGCATCGATTGACCAATCAGAGCGCTGCTTTCCCTTTGATATATCGCTTACTCCTTCAAAACCGTCGACTATGACAGGTAAATCCGGTATGCCGGAGATTTTTTGCAGACAAAATAGGGCACTGCTAGCTAATAATCAACATTTTAATGATATACAATTAAAAATACATGGCTATGAACATTCAAATCAATACGTAGAAATATTTCCAATCAAGAGGTGACATGATATTAATAATTGATACAAAATTGACTGAGCTGTAATTGTTCAAAACCTGACCACATTTCTACGTGTATATTTCTTGAGTTTCTAGTTTGCACCACTATATAGAAAACAAAAATGTGTTCCACATTAAAACTATAAATTGGATTGCATACTTTTGGGCTGTTGACAATATTTCGTCGGAGTCAAATCAAATACGTCAAATACGAATTATGGTGAACGATTTTTATGTTCTTGATTCGCGTTTTCGATGTTCTTCGAATGTTTACACAAAAACTAAAAGCTAGATGCCGTGAATAAGGATGTGCTGCTTATACATTAATAATGACGTATTACAACTGAGAACCAACATTCAAGTAGATATCTTGTGTAATAGTTTCAACGGTTAAATGATCAAATAGCAATTCGCCTATGAAGGCGCTTTGAGCAACTCAGCAAAGGCTTATGGGCTCTTGCGTTCGAGCTTGCATACAATGTTAAATCATGCGTGCAAAATCATACGCATTAGTGATTTTCAACAAATTTTCACTTGTAAAATATATAGAGAAAAATATTGTAAAAGTAACTAAATATTGGTATATAGGCATTTGATTTGTCTCAGTGAAGTAACTTGTTTCAAAATATTTTGATAACAAATGTTTTAGTAGCAAAATCTGTTTAAAATAAACTAACTTTCGATAGAGGTAATATTCATAGTGCTTTGAATTTATAAACTTGGCAGTTGAAATAAATGAAAGGTCTCGTGGTCCCATACGGAATTCCTGAATTTCATCCGGATGCGACTTCCGGTTCCGGAGTTATAGGGTAAAGTGTGTTCAATATTGTACACCGTCACTTAAACCGGCGAAACAAAACACGTAAAAAATCTAAACTGGTCTCAAAACTACACAAATCGATAGTCATTATCAGTAGGCAAATAAACTAACTGATTCCGGCTATCCTGGTTCCCGGTATCCGGTTCCGGAAGTACCGGAAATAGTGGTCATATATACCAAAATGGATTTCACTAACTTTTCTCAGCGATGGTTTGACCGATTTCCACAAACTTAGATTCAAATGAAAGGTCTCCCGGTCCCATACGGAATTCCTGAATTTCATCTGGATCCGACTTCCGGTTCCGGAGTTATAGGGTAAAGTGTAAAAAAGGGTAAAGTGTCAATATTGTACACCGTCACTTGAACTGGTGCAACAAAAACCGAAAAAAATGTTATAAACTGGACTCTAAACCGTTATTCCAAATCTTATGGTCAATTGAAAGGTCTTATGTTCCTACCAAAAATTACTGCATATTTTCGGATGCAACAAACATTTAAATCGTAATTAAAAGTGCGTAATAGTAGAGTTTGTATGTCATGTTAGTTGGTGGCCGTACGAACCGACTTTGATTATACCGGTTCTCGGGTTCCGGTGTCGGAAGTACATATAATAGTGAACCCACTTCGTTTTCTTAAGGAAGACCTACGCAATCAAAACACTGTTTTATTCCGTATGTTATACTAGTTAATGCACAAACAATCTCTTGGTTTCTTTCAAAAATCGAAGAAAAATTTTTTGAATAGTATACCACAATATTATACATGAGAAAGGCATCATTACACCACTAGGTGGATTAAAACAGGTTTTTTTAGTAGTAATTTCAAGGGGAAAAAAATTTGTTTTTACCCCCCAATTTATGCTAGGCGCACAAAACCATTTTGAATGTTTTTTTTTTTTTTTTTTGAAAGAATAAAATGATTTCTTTCAAAATAATTTGGAGAATTGTTTTCGATACATTTTTTCTTCCATTTATTCCATTTTAACAATTCCGATTATTTACAAACCACAATCAAGACCTGGTATATTTATAGTTACCAATGCCCTTGCAGTTTGGTTCTTTTGAACAAGCTCCATTTCTCTACGTGTTACATCGGTTTTGCCTTTCAATATAGGAAGGTAAAAGAATTGCTGAGAAACCGACTTTTGACAGGAGCTTCGAAGACTTCTAATGTTACATATCATTTGAACCATCTCGAAGAGATCGGAAATTGTCTGTGTGTGCACTTTTCACTTTTCCTATATACAATGCTTCGGGTTGGAAGGATTCTTAGTGTCAGTAGGATCGTAGTACAGGTCATGGAATGATTCTGTATGCTATGAATCTACTGCGAAGTCTGTTGAAACAGAAAGGCCAAATTCCACAAATGGGATGTAATGCCAAGACTTTGCTTATATACAGAGGTTATGCAATCACTGTGACAACTCAGAGACGGCTGAGCCGATTTTTTTCTTAGAGACGACTGAACCGATTCTCACAAACTAAGATTCAAAAGAAAAGTATAATTGTCTAATACAAAGTTGCTGAATTTTATTTCGATTAATTATGTAATTATTCGGAATTAAAAGGTAATATGTGCTAACTTATGAGAATATGCCAATTCAGTTTTCTCTAATCGAATTTCACAAACTAAGATATTAATAAAAGGTCTTGAAATTCTAAAAAGTCCCCAGAAAGTCGGTTCGGATGGGACTTATGGTTTGTATCACAGCGCGAAAAGAGAAAAAATTTCAATTACATGAGTATTTTTTCACTAATGATATCGAAACGAGGTGCAAATTTGCATTAAATTTATTGGTAAATTCATCTAGTTGGAAGATCTTGTCAGATGGTGGGTACATAAACTTACTCTGGGACTACTAGACTCCAGTTTCCGGTTTCGAAAGCACCAATAGAAATGAATAAAACCGCCAAAACCGGAACTCACTAATACTGCGCAATTTCATTCAGATCCGACTTCCGCTTCCGAAATTGTGGGGCGATGAGCGTCAAAACTTTCAAATCATCATATAAAATGACGATGCAAAACCGGTACGCATCGGTACGTGCTGGTATGGAAGAAGAAAACCGAGTTCAATTTCGTATAGCGTGTACGAGAGAACGAAAACTTACGACGTTTTCAATACACAACCGAATTCATCGGCTATGATTACAAATGATTATATTGATAATAATAACAAAAATCAAAATCCAAACGCAAAACATGTTTCATTATTCTGCTTGAAAAGTATTACTACCCATTTAACTTGAATTTCTTATACAGCAGAAACATGAGCACAGGTTTTGTTTGGTTTCATTTTCGTTTAACTGACTCAATCGAAATAGTGCATGCGAGTTGAATAAACCTGCTTTCATTCAAACAAAGTCTTTGCCTCTATGTTATATGTAGGTCAAAATATCTAATCGTCATAAAATTTACTTCACAGATAAGTACGAAATTTTCAAAGCCGATTTTGGAGACTCAAGAAATAAATTATCAAAACTCCATCGGAACTTGTATCGATTTCTAATGAGATGGCTTTATTACACCACTAACAGTTCGGCTGAAAAGTTCGTATCGTTTAATAGAAACACACATTTTTATGCCAAAATTCGTTTTTATTATTCAACATAATTGCCATCAGTGGCGATACAGCGATTATAGCGATCTTCCAACTTTTCGATACCATTTTTGTAGTACAATTTGTCCTTTGCCTCAAAATAGGCCTCAGTTTCAGCGATTACCTCTTCATTGCTTCTAAATTTTTTACCAGCGAGCATTCTCTTGAGGTCTGAGAACAGGAAAAAGTCACTGGGGGCCGAATCTGGAGAATACGGTAGATGAGGGAGCAATTCGAAGCCCAATTCGTTCAATTTCAGCATGGTTTTCATCGACTTGTGACATTGTGATTGTGAGCTCTGGCGGCACCCATTTTGCACGAAGCTTTCTCATATCCAAATATTCGTGAATAATATGTCCAACACGTTCCTTTGATATCTTTAGGGTGTCAGCTATCTCGATCAACTTCACTTTACGGTCATTGAAAATCATTTTGTGGATTGTTTTCACATTTTCATCGGTAACAGCCTCTTTTGGACGTCCACTTCGTTCATCGTCTTCGGTGCTCATATGACCAGTACGAAATTTGGCAAACCACTTACGAATTGTTGCTTCGCTCGGTGCAGAGTCTGGATAACACTCATCAAGCCATTTTTTGGTATCGGCGGCTCTTTTTTTCATCAAAAAGTAGTGTTTCATCAACACGCGAAATTCCATTTTTTTCACAATAACAAAAGTAGCTTCACTCAAAATGCAATATCTCACAAACTAATAATCAGACAGCTGTAAAATTTATACACGTATCTTTTGAAGGTTGGTACTAACTGAAAATGGTATGGATTTAATTCTAGCGGCGCCCTCTCATAGAAACGATACGAACTTTTCAGCCGATCTGTTAGGTGGATTGAAACAGGCTTTTAAAGATTTTTCTCTCTGCGCAATTTTCTCGGAGATGACTGAACCGATTTTAACAAACTTATTTTTTTTACTGTCCGATTAAAGATGCCTGATTCCGAGAGTTTTTCCAGCCTTAATTACTTAGTAACTTATTAAACCTTGGCCTTTGGGTCCTAATTTTTTCCAACCATTGTTAGGCTCTATTATTGGTTCGAGATACGAAGAATAACCCGCGGGTTTCGCAAGCAAGTTGTCGTATATCCGAGTCCCGATTGTTCTGTACACTTTCTAATCGGCTGAGTAGTTGATAGAAGCAGAATACATTCTACATTCCGGAACGCAATGTAGTACTTTGATTCTTCGGTTTAAACCATTATAACTGGAAAATTTATAAACAGTGCAGGTTGTGTCGGCAGAACCCTTACAGACTTTACCACTTATTGATTCGGCCAACGCTTTAGATTCTTTAACGACAGCAACGATATGAAGGCTTTAGAATTTTCTTTTGCCTAACGTTAACTTTTTTCCCACAATCATACCAGCATCGCAGAGCTTCTCGTTTTATTCGCGAACGAGCATTCCTAATGTCCATTTTAATGAAAGCATTCCACTGTAATGGGATGATACACCATGATTATATGATACCATTTGCCATAACAACGAGAGGTTCCTTGTCTGCGTGCGTGCTGGAATGTGCAGAATGTTGGTAGACCTGTTAGAGCACTTCTGTCAGCCAGTCCCGACCCAGCCATGTTCGATTAATATATTTCTGCTCGACGTACACCTCGCAGTACCAGCAGACTATGGAAAGGTAATGTCTATGCGTATGTTCGCAATGGCGGCGTTCATATTTCAACGTCTGTAACGACGAGCAAGCATGTAGAACTCGAATAGTCAAGAGGATAAAACAATTGATAGTGAGCTTATGTGTAACAGGTTCAATTGTTCACTTTTATTATGTCTAGAAAATAATGAGCTACTGCATTTTCAATAACGTTGAAGTGACTACCAAGTTCAAGTGTCGTGAGATCAGCATAGCATGACTTCAATGGGATGCTTGCGAGTAAGGTTGCCAAATACTAAATTTTCCAGCGTCCATCGAACAGGAAATAGACATTTCATAAAAATGTGTGCTGACGGGAATTACTTATGTTGTGGATACCTTGAGCCTGGATAAATCATTTTATGCGTATTGCTAGTAAGGAGTTTTTTCGATCACCGAAATGAATTCTCAAGTGCATGTTCTTCGATATGTAACCTACTATTACGAAATCGCTTAGTTTTCTTAGTAAATTTATTGCCCTCAAGAAGATGCAAGATGGGAGTGGAACTTTTCCTGGAAGGGAGCCTGCAGCACTCTATCGGAAACAGGTGTTAGTTGCACCGTAGATTGTTTAAGAAAAACGTTTGCAATTTTGACGTTAGTGTTATGGAATTACCAGAAACTGATTATGCTCGAAGTTTTTAATTCGGAACTATAAGTGGCATGTGATAAGGGTGGTATTGTGACTTATGGTCCTGTTTACACAGTGGCGTACCAAGGAAATTTGGCGCCCGGGGCAAAATAAGAGATTTGCCGCCCCCACCGTTAGTTTACGAGCGAAAAAAAACAGCTTAATTCCATCTCCGGAAAGATGACTTGGGCGAGCAAGAAAAAAAGGTCCCAAGGATTAGATTGCCGCCCCTAAAAACGTTACGCCTGGGACGAGTGCCCCCTTCGCCCCCTTTCTCATTTCTGAATTACCAGGATAATAGTGGGTGATTAATATCAGAGCCTTAACTGGATAACGTGAATACGAATAAAACTGGAATGTTCCTTTTACACTTCCGGATATTGGCCCTTATTACCGGTGTCACTACACGGTGAAAACAAAGTGGAGTGACTGTGACCCTTATTATGGGTATCACTTCACGGTGGAAATCGAAATATATCAACTCTATCGCACAAACGGCGCATGGACACTGTCTCGAGCAAGTACAACAAAAAGGAGGTATCCATTATTGAGAAAAAACGGGTGGGTAATATCAGAGACATAACTAGATGACGGGAGTACGAATAAAACTGACATATTTTTCTACACTTCCGGATATCGATAATGGCACGTACTAGTTGATTGATTTGTGAATTTTGCAAACTTTCAATGCTTCAGTTGCAGAATTTAACGGAGCAAGTAAGAGTCGAAGCACACGAGGGGAAAATTACATGGTTGTGTAGAGGACAAGACCCATTACGATGGCATTTAAAATGCATTGTTCAAATTCATTCATTAATTCATTTAAATAAAAAAAAATTCACAACAAATCATTTGTGGTCAACTAGGAACAATCAAGCTTTAGTTTGTAGTGAGCAGACTCAAAAGAATGTTAAAAACGCTTAAATTATATTGGCCAAAGAAAAATACTCATGGTTCATAATGTTGCACTAAGAAGTGTATCGAATAATAATAATAAGCATCCACATACATTTGTGTTGTACGCAAGTATTTGTGATGTTTTTTTAAGCTCAGATCACAGCATGCTGTACGTTTGGCTGTCAGTTTTCGTTTGTTACTTGTTTGTGCGGTTGTAATTCTGCGTTTTCATGTCGCGTATTGAAAAAGAAGTGAAAATTAAGATTCTGGACACATGGCTAAGTGAGAAGGGTATTACTATGCGAAAATTGGCGAAGCGGTTTGGAGTTCATCATGCCAGTGCAAAAACCATCATTGATAAGTTTGAGGAACACTATTCTTTGGATGAGCTACCAGGAAGAGGTAGAAAACCCGGTTCTTTCAACCCGAAACTGGACCAGAAAGTGGTATCTCTAATCATGAAGAACAAATCAATGTCAATACGTGATTTGGCCAAAAAAGCAGGAAAGAGTCTCCGAATGATCCAGTGTATCAAGAGGCGAAATTACCTGAAGACCTACAAGAAACAGAAAATCTCGAAACAAAGTGTAGAACAGAAGAAGCGAGCAGCAACAAGGGCCCGGAAATTGTATTCGCGTCTTTTCCAGTTTCCGGATGCATGCATTTTGATGGACGATGAGACTTATGTAAAGGAGGACTCAAAAACCCTTCCAGCTCCCCAATACTTTACTGTGGTGGCTGGGGAGAATGTGAGCGATGCGGACAGGTCGATTCAAGTGGAGAAATTCGGTCGAAAGGTACTGGTATTGCAAGCAATATGTTCCTGTGGTTTGAAGTCAACCACTTTTTATACTACCGGAACTATAAATGAAGAAATCTATCGATCTGAGTGTCTCCAGAGGAGATTGCTGTCTTTATATAAGAAGCATAGTACACCTCCACTGTTTTGGGCGGATTTAGCGTCGGTGCACTATGCCAAAACCACTCTCAATTGGCTCGAGGAAAAGGGTATAAATTTTGTTGAGAAAAATATCAATCCACCCAATTGCCATCAGTTTCGACCCATCGAACGTTACTGGGCAATCGTGAAGAGAGTCTTCAAGGAGACTGGTAAGGCAGCTGGTAACATGCAGGAGTTCCAAAAAATTGGGCTTAGGCGTCCAAAAATGCGATGCAATACTTGTCCGAAACTTGATGAAGAGCGTTCGATCAAAAGTTCAAAAATTCGGTAAGGAATTTCTGATACACTCCTTAGCAAACATAACGTGTCGTAAGTCCACTGTATTAAATCACTGAAAATATTCCGCATTTCCATGTGTCGTTTTTGCACCATACGCTTTGTACGATGATTCGTTCAATTTCATCCTAATTACTGTCTCTATTTATTTTTTTAACTAATATACATAATCAACAGACAAAATATGGTCCTAATGATTATTTGTAAGTATATTTGAAAAAAACTAGTTTTAATTCGACTGCGCGGGAATCCCGTCGAAACAGCATTGAAAGAACGTTGCAATCCAATAATGGTGACCTTAATGCTTGTTCATAAAAAAACATTCTCACTAACTTGAATTTTGTGCTATTTGTGGTTATCTCATACTACTGAAAATTTTACTATAAATTACCGATTTATTAATTTTTAGTTTGACGTAAAGCCGCCATGACTAAGTTCAGTTTTTGCAATGACTGAGCGGAAATATATATTGGAGAAGCCAAGTGAAAGAAAAACTAACAGAAAA
Organism: Malaya genurostris; assembly: GCF_030247185.1. NCBI lineage: Eukaryota > Metazoa > Arthropoda > Insecta > Diptera > Culicidae > Malaya > Malaya genurostris. The sequence goes on along the minus strand of NC_080571.1, from coordinate 90,074,980 downwards.
GATGAATTTTTGGAAAAAGATACGCTCAGAGACAGGACTCGAACCTGCGTTCTTATGCATTCCGTGCATACGCGCTACCATTTCGCCACTCTGATCTTGTTTTAGCCACTCCAAAACTCGAAACAGACATAGTAGCAACGTACATCGAACATGGTCTACATCCTGGCCGTCACCCGACCGATATCTTACATCCAAACATCTTCTCTGTCCATCAAACACTAGTCCTCTCGCTTTATACCTATGTCTCTGATCAAGCATTGAGAAGGAGAGTGTATTTATAATCGCTTGTCACCTTTTTAATGGTGCCAGTCGCTGGCTGGACATCGTCAGCGACAGACCCCTATGAAGGTTGTATTGATTGTCTGCCCTTTCCTACCAGAAGCAGGTTGTTACGGAAAATCAAACCGCAATTGTTTTTAACGATTTATTAATTTTTAGTTTGACGTAAAGCCGCCATGACTAAGTTCAGTTTCTGCAATGACTGAGCGGAAATATATATTGGAGAAGCCAAGTGAAAGAAAAACTAACAGAAAAGATGAATTTTTGGAAAAAGATACGCTCAGAGACAGGACTCGAACCTGCGTTCTTATGCATTCCGTGCATACGCGCTACCATTTCGCCACTCTGATCTTGTTTTAGCCACTCCAAAACTCGAAACAGATATAATAGCAACGTACATCGAACATGGTCTACATCCTGGCCGCTAAATTGCTGTTCATATTTTCTATTGTATGTAGAAAGAGAATGGTGCTTCCCAAAATACAACAAGAGATATTCATGATTTAGTTCTGCCCATTCTTGTTCAGGATGGATTTTGAAAAGGCATCCCATAGTAAAATAAGACGTGCTCACGTTAAAAGACGGGTGGGTAATATGGGAGACATATCTGGAAGATGGGAATATGAATTAAACTGGCATGCTTCTTTCAAACTTCCGAATAATCGTTCGTATTAGTTGATTGATTGAGTGAGTTTGGGAAATTTCACTGCTTAGCTTTCAGAAATGTAACGGTGCATCTATAATGAAGCTTACCTTTTTGACGACAAACATACTCTACCACACAAATAAAGCAGAACAAATGAGAGTAAACATACAGGTTCTGAATTCTATAAATAAGTTCTGAAACTAAATTAAGGAATTAAATTCTGAAACTGAATGAACTGAATAAATATTAGTTCAGAAATAAGTTTCAAAATAATAGTGCGGAGTTCAGATCTAAAATATTGATCCAGAGTCCAGATCTAGAATTCACATCTTGAATTTTGTTCCAGAAATCTAAAGTCAGAATTCCCGGAATCAGAATTCTGGATATGAATTCTGAACTTGAATTAAGGCACTAAACTCAGTTCCAAAATCTAGTAAAAAAAACAGTTCCTGAATCTAGAATTGTATTTGTATCTGTGTTTTAGCACTAAAATCTGAACTAAATTTTAAACCTTAAATTAAGCTCAGAATTCAGGGCGAACAGAATCCAGGTTCTGAATTAAGTACCAAAATTCAGCTTTAGAATTCAGTTCCAGAATCCAATTCAAATGAGCCTTTACACCACGCAGTTTGCTCGTCACGATATCCGAAATGCGAATGAGAGAGTAACTTGAGCGTTGGAGACTTTACTCCACGCAGAAGGTTCGTGGTGGCTTCTGTTGATGGAAGATTCACATCACGTCGTCCAGACCCGTCTAACGCACAAGAAGAATTGGTCGACTTTCGACCATGGTTTATCTTTTTTTCCAAATTTTTTGATTCAGTTAAACATAGACCCTGAGACTACCTCAAAACCATCGTACGCGAAATAGGAAACAAAGTGTTGTGAATTTTCCTCATTATTTCCAAAAGTTTGAGTAAACTAAATATTTGAGTTATTGTTGGTGATCTTGCATTGTTGAAAATTTCATCATAAATTGGTGATCATATTTCTGATGGCATGGAAAAGGAATTATATTTTTGCGTTCAGTGAAACTCGAGATATTCACGATTGAGATCTATCCATTCTACCACAAGGCGAATTTGGAAAAACGCCTCATAGTAAAGTAAGACGTATTCTCATTGAAATTAAGTTTTTTCGGTGCGAAATGTGGCTCGCAAAGGTGGGAAGTCAAAATCATGCGTACCAGCTCCGCTTTTACGTATTAATGGGTCCGGGGCAAGCTTTTTTTGTGTGCCCCTAGAGATAACTGAATGTCTTGTTTTTTTTTTTGCTCGATTGATCCTCTCCGGGGCTCCCTATGAGCGTGGACCCGGGACACTTGCCCCCGCTGCCCCTATGGAAAAGCGCCCCTGATGCGTACAAAAAAGCAAAAGACAAAGACTGAAGGTGTCCAAAGTGAAAAAGGTGCCCAAAAGTAATGCCAAACGAAAATTTCACTGCAATATTTTGCAAAATTCTTGTTCCATAATGGACAACTAAACTTACGTGCCCGAAGACTTTGTAAGGTTGCCTGAGTAAGATAGATTCGATCACTTGTTTTTCTGCTCTCAGTCATATCACACTAAAAAAGGAGAACTGATTCAGAAGGTTCAAAATGAAATCTGGGAAGAGAATCGGCGTTAGGAACTTCGGATTATGATGAAGAGTTATTGATTGTGATTTGGATCATTCTGATCATAAAATTATAAGTAATTGCCATGACTTCGAGAGATAAAATGAATGATTTCTTTATTTTTAAATCATGAAAACGGTAACGTAATTCGTTCCGTTTAATAGTGTAACCAAACCAGTGTCTGTCAAATAAACAAACCCGAATGAATGCAACTTTCGTTAGAAGTCAAGGGATACTGTTTATATTTACATCATTTTCGTTCGTTTTTGTAAGCCTTTCTGTAGCACTGCACCAATGTAGTGAAATTAAAAAAAGACGGGTGGGTGATGTCAGAGACATAACTGGATGACGTGAACATGCAAAAAAAAACGAAATACATCATTCTCAAATATCGAAAATCGCTCTCATGGTTGTGAATCTGGAGTCGGAACCTGGAACAGAATTTGAACTTGGACTCTGGAATTGAGTTTTGTATCTGGAACTGAATACTGAGCCTGGATCTGTAAATGAGTTCTGATCTTGGAACTGAATATTCCTGAATATATAAGGAATCGAATTCTGATTAATGAGAATTGAACCGATTGATATGACGTGCTTATGGTGCTCTGGACTAGACGTCATGCTCAGTCAAATGCTCAGTCAAATGCGCAGGCCAGAAAGAACGAATCGAATCAATTTTTTACCCAGTAGGAAACGCTTAAATGTAATGTCAATCACTACATCGAAACCGTTGTCCGAGTACGAGAAAAGCAAACACTCGTCATAAGTTTTCCTCCGTGATAATGGTTGATTCCAAATAATAATAACTATGATATGGTGTTTCTTAGTGTCAGTAGGTTCGTAGCACTAGCCATGCAATGATTCTGTACGCTATGGATCGGCTGCGAAGTCTGTTGAAACAGAAAGGCCATTCATTCCAGTTCCTGTAGTTAGATAGAATAAAAAATATACATTTTTAAATCTGTAATGCATATATAATAATTATAGATGTTATTAAACAATATGGAATATTTTAAAAATGTGCCTCTCGAACATTGTATAAGAACTTAAAATTCTTTCGGCAATGAAGCTTTTCTTTCTAAAAAAACTCAATAACCATCCGAAAATCGTAACAAAAAATTCTTTTTGATATTTGACAGTATTTTAAAATAAACAAAAACCAAACAAAATTCCAACAGCTTTAAGTTTTTGCCTTTCTCATATAGAAAGGTTATGCAATCACTGATGTATGTGTGTATATGTGCGTATGTGTGTATGTAACGTTTTTTTGCACTAACTTTTCTCGGAGATGGCTGAACTGATTTTCACAAACTTAGATTCAAATGAAAGGTCTTCTGGTCCCATACAAAATTCCTGAATATTATTTGAATCCGACTTCCGATTCCGGAGTTATGAGGTAAAATGTGCAAAAAAATGAAAATATGTTTTCTAGCTTTTCTTATAGATGGCGCGACCGATTTTCATAAACTTAGGTTCAAATGAAAGGTCCTGTGGTATAAGGTAAAGTGTGTTAAAAATTTTATACCATCACTGAAAAGGGCGAAAAACCGTAGAAAGTTTTCTAAATCGACCTCAAATCTTCTCCAATTAATAGTTTTTCTCAGTAGACGGTCAAACAAACCGATTTCGGTTATTCTTTTTAGGAATCGAAGAAAATTATTTTGAAGAATACCACAGTATTATACAGGGTGATTTTTTAAGAGCTTGAGAACTTTTTTAAACAATAAAACGCATAAAATTTGCAAAATCTCATCGGTTCTTTATTTTAAACGTTAGATTGGTACATGACATTTACTTTTTGAAGATAATTTCATTTAAATGTTGACCGCGGCTGCGTCTTAGGTGGTCCATTCGGAAAGTCCAATTTTGGGCAACTTTTTCGAGCATTTCGGCCGGAATAGCCCGAATTTCTTCGGAAATGTTGTCTTCCAAAGCTGGAATAGTTACTGGCTTATTTCTGTAGACTTTAGACTTGACGTAGCCCCACAAAAAATAGTCTAAAGGCGTCAAATCGCATGATCTTGGTGGCCAACTTACCGGTCCATTTCTTGAGATGAATTGTTCTCCGAAGTTTTCCCTCAAAATGGCCATAGAATCGCGAGCTGTGTGGCATGTAGCGCCATCTTGTTGAAACCACATGTCAACCAAGTTCAGTTCTTCCATTTTTGGCAACAAAAAGTTTGTTAGCATCGAACGATAGCGATCGCCATTCACTGTAACGTTGCGTCCAACAGCATCTTTGAAAAAATACGGTCCAATGATTCCACCAGCGTACAAACCACACCAAACAGTGCATTTTTCGGGATGCATGGGCAGTTCTTGAACGGCTTCTGGTTGCTCTTCACTCCAAATGCGGCAATTTTGCTTATTTACGTAGCCATTCAACCAGAAATGAGCCTCATCGCTGAACAAAATTTGTCGATAAAAAAGCGGATTTTCTGCCAACTTTTCTAGGGCCCATTCACTGATTTGCAAGCGTTGCTCGTTAGTAAGTCTATTCATGATGAAATGTCAGAGCATACTGAGCAAATAATAATGCATGAAAATCATAACCTCAAAAAATCTGAGCAAATACTAATGCATGAAAATCCTAACCTCAAAAAAATCACCTTTTATATGATGGTATGATTGATATGAGAAAGGCATCATTACACCACTAGGTGGATTAAAACAGGTTTTAAAATAATTCTTACAATTAATTAAAATTATTATAGCTCGTTTCTGAAATATATGATTGAAAATGTTCAAGTGATTTTATCTAAATCTCTTCTCGAAAGTAAGGCTAGAGTAAGTATGATGAAAATTGTCTCTTTTGATAAAAAAGAATGCATATGAAAAATTTGAGCCGATTTTTCAAAAAACAAGAAAACGTTGACCTTCGATTTCGTACGGAATTGCTCAGGAACGTCCATCGTCACTCCGATTAACCTCTATTCTTCATTCGTCTCCTGCGACGATGTCGGCAGAGAAGAAATAAAGTGCGCGATCATCGGTTTTCGCCTAAATATAACCGTTCGATGCGTTTTGTAGATACCTTCGATTGAGTGGCAAAAGTGCTTCTGAAACTGAATTGTCTTCGTGAAGAATACTTTAAAATAAATTAAACTTGATTTAATCCATCTAGTGCTATGTTGATGCCTTTCTCATATTACTCGTATTACTGTGAAACTTTTGAAAAATCTGCTTACTAAATAGAAGCAGGAAAGTCTGTTCAGGCGAAAACTAGCCTAGCCTATAAATGTTTTTGAGTTAAAATGAGAAGATAATTTCCAATGTTCAGTCAAAATGTCGGTTGTAAATTTTAAACACACTTTTACCCTGTTGATTCTGAATACCATTTATTTGGTCGTTTTGTTTGTGAAAATCGGTTTAGTCATCTCGAAGAAAAGTGTTTGGAGATTTTTATTCCTAAGGCTATTATACCAATAGTTATCCCATTAGTACAGTCACCATGTTATTTGGCCGATAACTAAACTTTTAATCAACGAATTGTGATAAAATCAAATACAAAATCTTTGCTTAGGCTCTAAGATGCAATACTGCAGAAAAAATAGTTGGTTATATTTAGCTTATACTATTTCCAATATCCTCATAACGAGAAATAAACATGCTACTAATCTTTTACTTATAGTAAAAGATAAACTGGTATTGAGAGTGAAGTAACTATGTTTGTTGTATATAAAAACCACCAGTACGAAATGTGACTTTCTTCCAACTAAATCTGTTATCTCGTAAGTCAAAAATATTGAACATTCCAATCTAAATAGGTTTTTTCGCTACGTTGAACTTCATTATTGTTTCCGCCCAAGCTGCTCCTAGGCTACCTCACCCACGCACCATGAAAATTTGCCGATGTTATATTATGTACTCTCCATCACATCAATTCCCTAGTGCCCGCTGGTTCACCCTCGCAAACTTCACTTCAACTTTAAATTCGCATTTTTCTTTCCCCACGTCCATTTTTGCACATTGAAGGGTTCCAAAGCTGTTCGAGATGGTAAAAAAAAACTGTGCCCCCTCCTACGCAATGTATTTTCTTTTTATCCGCTTCACACTATGTGATCACGTTCCAAACGACCTGCTGAAAGGCCTATCGAAGATGTGTGGATTCGCCACGATAAACAAAAACAGGGGCGAGCTGGAATGCTCAAAATTGGAATCCGTATACAGTCCTGTAGTGCTCCCTGTGGCCTGTGCGAATGTGACACTACAAAGTGCGAGCGTTCCGGTAGCGGAGGACAAGTGCAGAAAAAAAAGTACGCACATAAATATTTCATGCTTCCACGATTTTATTTCGTCAAAAGCAGATAAAAGTGGAATTCAGGAAAGATATAAAATATAAATGGCGTATCCGGAACCAGGGAGCAGCGCAAGCGGAAGGAAAGCTACTGAGAGCGCGCCCATCGCATATCCGCTTCGGCTATGGCAAAATGCTCGTTTCGCATATCTAACGGATTCGTTTTTCTTTTGTCGCTTCGCTTGTCGTTTCGGTTCGACAGAACGGAAGGCTAGAGCACTCACGTGTGGGTGACGAACCGGAGGAACGGGAATCGCCCCAAGCTCCGAAAAGCATCCTGCCCCGATGATCTGTTTAGAAAAAAAAATTCGTTATGGTGACAGCTGGTTTCCAACTTCGATGGCCAGACAAATGAGCGTTGTTCCCGGGAACTGCAGTTTCGCGCCGTACTGAGTTCACAAATCATACGCTAGTGTACCCAAAGAAGAAAGGATTCTACTGTTGAAAATAGAGGCATTGGTAATCTTCTCATGAAATTAATGATATGATGTCACCAGTTACTTTACTATAGTTCTGAACCGAGCATTCAAGCGGTATTTGTTCAACAGTTTCTATTTGCTCCTGAATATGAATTTCTCAAAACAGGTTATTTGCTTACCATATAAAAGTTACTGGTATTTCCTGGAGTAACACCGATTGTTCAGAAGATAGTCGCAAAGTTCACTGCTTTTGACCATGGTGAAATTGGCTTCAATATTCTTGTCAACTCGCATCGACAAACTTATAGCCATAGTTACGCAACCAAAAAAGTGTTACTTCAATTATTAGACTTGTTTTCGAGCGTCGAGAGTCCCGTCGCGAAAGATAAAACCAATTTCGCATTTGCTTTGACAGCATCTCTCCGAATAAACACAAACATTCGTTTGCATTATCCAGCCCACTGCTGCCGAGAGCCAAACCCCATATAGGTGAACTCCCTTGTGGCGTGCGAACGAAGCAGATTATATAACCGAGAAATTACTTCTTGAATCGATTCCTAGGAGATTGGTTGGCATCCATCCATCCATCCATCCATCCATCTATCTATCCAATGCCAACGCCGCAACAGAAGATAACAAACATCTCAGCTCGGGATGGGATTTTCCGGCTCCGAAAAAGTGTTGACTCTTCGTTTTAGGTTGCGTGTAGACATGTAAACAGTTTTTCCACCAAACGTGCGTACATAATATTAGCTTCGAAAAATTTGCAAACGCGTATATCGAATGCAAACAAATGTCATTCTTTCGCAACATACACTGTATGTTACGATGATGAGGTGGAGAAAAATATGATGATAGTGATGATGATGGGTAGCCGCGTTGGGAGATGAGATATGCATATCCGTGCGTTTAGGCGAATGAGTTTATCTTAAAACGATTTCTATGCATGAAAGGGAAATTTTTTCTTAATTTTTTAAATAGATTTAATAACACAAATTAGCACAGATCTTAAAAAGACGAGATAACTAAGTGCTCACAAGTTCCTGTGGCATCGACTGTGGCCTATCGCCTTCTGCGTTAGTAGCAGAATGAGAGGGTGCAAATCAATGAGTTTGATTCAAAATCATTCAAATATGTCTAATGATTCGACTTGACGTTCCATTGCTGAAGTTTATCGAAACCATTTTATGCGGTTTTAAGTTGTCAATGTATCCAGACTTTTTGTCAACTCGTTTTCATAAAAAAGCGTCTGTTACTTTCCTTGCACAATTCAAAGATTAGCATTTTTCATATCATCCTCAATGAATTCGACGTATAAAACAAAACACGGTAAATTCAGAAATTTCGATTCAATGTATCGGTGCGAGGGTATGTGTCAGTGTGTCTTTTGTCACGCCAAAAAAACGTTTATAAAAGTTACTCACTTCTGTATCATCTAAAAAAAACTATTATTATTATCTACTTACTTTTGATGACGTTGCGAAGGCCGTTACATTTTAGCGCTGTTTTGCAAAATAGTTTTTCCCCCGATGTTAAGATGATTCTTACGAATCCACTCGTTTATTGCATTGTGTGACGGATTTTTTTCTTCTGATTGCTTGACGATGGTGTTTGTTTTCGAGTAGCAACAAAAGCAATGAATGATAATCTTTTACTATAATGCATTTAACATACATTACATTTTTAAAATATTCTCTAAGTGGGGCGTCTCACTCTGCGGTTTGGAATCTCACCCGGATTTACATGTGTGTTTTTTTCCCAAACATAAATATAATGAACAAATTTTATTTCTTACCGCCAAATCATTGTTCAATATCTAGTACTAGTACTAAAAGGTGATTTTTTTGAGGTTAGGATTTTCATGCATTAGTATTTGCTCAGATTTTTTGAGGTTATGATTTTCATGCATTATTATTTGCTCAGTATGCTCTGACATTTCATCATGAATAGACTTACTAACGAGCAACGCTTGCAAATCAGTGAATGGGCCCTAGAAAAGTTGGCAGAAAATCCGCTTTTTTATCGACAAATTTTGTTCAGCGATGAGGCTCATTTCTGGTTGAATGGCTACGTAAATAAGCAAAATTGCCGCATTTGGAGTGAAGAGCAACCAGAAGCCGTTCAAGAACTGCCCATGCATCCCGAAAAATGCACTGTTTGGTGTGGTTTGTACGCTGGTGGAATCATTGGACCGTATTTTTTCAAAGATGCTGTTGGACGCAACGTTACAGTGAATGGCGATCGCTATCGTTCGATGCTAACAAACTTTTTGTTGCCAAAAATGGAAAAACTGAACTTGGTTGACATGTGGTTTCAACAAGATGGCGCTACATGCCACACAGCTCGCGATTCTATGGCCATTTTGAGGGAAAACTTCGGAGAACAATTCATCTCAAGAAATGGACCGGTAAGTTGGCCACCAAGATCATGCGATTTGACGCCTTTAGACTATTTTTTGTAGGGCTACGTCAAGTCTAAAGTCTACAGAAATAAGCCAGTAACTATTCCAGCTTTGGAAGACAACATTTCCGAAGAAATTCGGGCTATTCCGGCCGAAATGCTCGAAAAAGTTGCCCAAAATTGGACTTTCCGAATGGACCACCTAAGACGCAGCCGCGGTCAACATTTAAATGAAATTATCTTCAAAAAGTAAATGTCATGTACCAATCTAACGTTTAAAATAAAGAACCGATGAGATTTTGCAAATTTTATGCGTTTTATTGTTTAAAAAAGTTCTCAAGCTCTTAAAAAATCACCCTGTAGTAGTTGTACTTCGTGATTAACCGTGTGAGTGAAAATGCACTAAAACTCGTTGTTTCTAGAAACCGCGAGTACCACTGCTTCTCCACGAGTATCACGGGAGAAGTATTGTGTTAGTAGAGATGAGAAAAGATTTGGGACATGTCTTGGTGCGATCTCAAAATGCCCAAAATAAACTTGCGAAATTCGTAAAACTCCAGACAGCCGGCTATCTAGAGATCTACCACATCGCTTGTTAGTTAATTTAAATGAACGTATGCCGCTATGAAATACTATTTTGAATCCCGCTTTCGAATCAATATCATCAAGTAAGTTTATCAAGGCAACCGAAAAAATAATCATTTGATTCCGTTTATTTGTTCAACATATATATGAGACAGATTTATCTATACTATTAATCTGGTCATTTCAATTGATTTTAGTTTGAGATTACTTTTATTAATCAAATTCTAGTCTTAAAGATCAGAAATAACATGGAAAAAGAAAACAAACTTAGCCAGACAAAACTATTTTCAGATGTCAAAAGAAATTGATGAGAAAGAGTTCTCTCGAAAAATAAAAAATAATTTTTTTTCAATATGTATTTTAAACGAAAGGACAGTTTAGTTAAGAAAAAACAGTCAAACTCAAAACACTAAAATAAATCTGGTAATCGAAATGAGAAAAGCAAACTCATGCAATTGTAGCAGTACGAAGTAACACATAGGCTAAATGCCCCGGGCTTAACACTCAGATGATGCTAGTTTTATTGCAGTCAACTTTTTTCAGTTAACACTATTCTTTAAAAAACAGCAGTTAAAATTTCATGATTCTATTCATTAGTTTGTGAGTTATTGTGCTAAGACTGATGCTACTTTTGTTATTTTCAGAACAATGGATCAAAAACAAGTATTTGACTATGAGTAAGCTCTGTTGAAAGTGGGTGCCCCGGTTTTTCACTGTTGACCAAAAACGAGAACGTGTTGATGATTCTGAGCAGTGTTTGGCCATGTTTTTAAAGTAACAAACCGCTCTTACATTCACCGTATTCGCCAGATTTGACATCCAGCGATTACTGGCTGTTCGCAGATCTGAAAAAATGCTCGCCATTAAAAAATTTCACACCAATGAAGAGGTGATTGCTGAAACTGAGGCCTATTTTGAGGCAAAAGATAAATCGTTCCACAAAAGTGGTAATAGGGGAAGATGGGGTAAAACGTACCCCCAGGCAAAATGCATCTTTTGTTTTTCTCAAATGTTACCAATTTTTTTTACTGAAATTGAAAAATGAAAATCTGGAAAAATTAAACAAAACCAATTATGTCTCTGTTATAAGAATTTTCTGATGTTCGTTCCATAGTAATTTTCTAGGGTGAGGAAGACGATTTTAATTATGTAACCAGTGAACTTCTTTGCCAATCATTCGGGTTTCTAAAATTAGTTTTAATACAGACGATGTATATGCGATTTTATAGAAAAATCGTCAAATTTATCGTCTCATATTTTTGGGGGCAAAACGACCCGAATTGTGTGAGGCAAAATGCTCAAGAATTCGCTTACAAAAATTATCCATAAGTTATCAATTTAATGAATAATAGTGAACAATCTTCCACCTGACAAATGTTTCGTCAACGAAAAGCCTAAAGCTTTTTTTAAATATGAAGAAGAAGCTTTATGAGGGTGCATATTGCATAGTGGTTGTCATGAGCTTTAATCCGTTGTTTAAGATCATCCTGCCTCTATGTTCCGATAATCATCACTTCGCGTAATTTAAAATGTATATTTTTCATGTTTTCCACGATCGGGTGTCATGCCCCGCCTATATTTCAATAGACAATTTTAAGGGGTTTTGGAAAATAAGATATTTCATGTATTTTTCAATGCATTCAGCGAGTATTTGTACGTAATTTCGAGAAATAATGATTACGGAAGATAGTCATGCATGAAACTTTTCCGTGTTATTCTCTATAGTTAAGATATAGCTACATTTCCTTAGAGGGTGCGTTTTACCCCATCTACCTATTTCCTTAGAGGGTGCGTTTTACCCCATCTACCTCTAACATATTAGAGTGGTATTGAAATATGACTGCGTTGCTCTTGATGGAGATTACGTTGATAAATAATGTTAATTTTGTACCAAAAAATCGTGTTCTCTTTGACAGACTTTTCAGTCCATGTGTTATAAAACTAAACATTTTTATAGATATCAACAAGTTCGTTGTTATAATTTGTGTTATAATTTCCAAAAATATTTTTCTAGATCTCAACAAGTTCGTTCAAGCGAAATCATCCTTCAATCAGAGATGGCATTTCACCAGAGTTATACACGCTAGAGTCAGATTTTTGCCACACCGAGGATGAAAAAAACGAAGCACCGCACAAAGAGGAAAGCGCACTTCATCTCAGTGTCGAATAGACAGCATTTGAGTGTGTGCTTGTGGTTAAAGCAGCTGGCGCGAGTGAAACACATTCTCTTCGCATGAATCGCTCACACGCGCTCTCGTCTAAATACACCCAAGTGACCACTGGCGTGTGATGGTGAGCGAACACTTCTGTGAACTTCAATTAATAGAGAGTAGATCTGGCCTTGCTATGAAAAATTTGCAAGGAAAACCGAAAATTTTACGATAAATTGTTTTATTTTGCTGATTTTGCGTGTCCACGCTTCATCTACGAAAACCATACAGCAGAGTGCTCACCGGCGTGTACACCTCTGTGAAAGTATCTGCATCCACCTCAGAGAATTAATTAGCTAATGCTCTAGCACTTTGGTGCGATTCAGTGGAAGAGGTAAAAGGAAATAAACAAACGCACTCATGATGCGTGCACACTTACACAACAGTGGTTTTTTAATAATTGAAGCAGAGATGTCTATCTCCTCTGTGTGACGAAGAGCAAGCAAAATTTCTCCCCTCGCACTGACAACTTCGAGTGATATTAAAGAATTCAACGGCGATAAAATATTACTCTAGTGTATCAATTCCCAATTATTAGTGTTTAATATGGCAGCGTATGTAGGAAAATATATTCAGATCCGGGCAGTATCAGTGTCCTAAATGGTGTAATTGCTCGGTTCCGAAGACCGGAGGTGAGTATCCGATTGGCACGAAATAGGATAATGAAAACTGGAGATTTAGTAAGATCAAAAAGGGTATTATTTATACAAAACTGAACAACAATCTAAACTAAATGCGCGTCGATTGTTGGCCATTTGCAAGAGATTGAAAGTCTTTTTGTAATGTTTGAGTCTATTTGATGCGAACATTGCAATTAAGCTGGGCTGATTGATGGAACGGTGAACTTGGAACACGATTTGCTCTTTATAAGAAATGTATCGTCAGAATTCGATTGAGTAGCTCCCTCCCTGAGTTCTGGACTAAAATTATTTCCATATATAAACTAAACACATAGCAAAGTCCTGACAATACCCTGGCATCCCTTTGTGAAATTTAGCCTTTTTGTTTCAACAGACTTCTCAGCCGATTCTTAACATCAAGGATGGCTTTTATCGTATCAAAGAATGCTCTGTACCAACTCTTCGCACGATGCAATCGGTGCCATCAAAGAGAGACGGATATCATCTCAGCAACAAAAAACCGGCATGGTTCATTTAACATAGAACGGACACCAGTGCGAGAGCGAATTTCTCTTGATGAGCTGTCTGAGCATTACGAATTAGCGTGCTGCTGTCGGGATTCTCTCTGAAGCAACAAACGGTCGCTTATTCTCATTTCGCGATCCGATTCTGTATGGGTAGTGGATAATTGCGATAGAATCATTTTACTATTGCAGCTTGTTCTAACTATGTGCATATAACCTTTGTATAAATTGTGTCTATAAAAATGTCTGAGAATGCTCCACACCAAGGTTTTAAAATATTGTGACCTAGTATGGGAATCATCAAGTTGAATCATCGATTGGATTTTTTGCGATAATTGTCAACTTGCGATTCTCTCTTGGTAAATTCCACACAGCGCCGATCATTGCCAGACTGTAGTATCGTAGTCGTGAAGTACTCAGAGTATGAAGTGGAGTGAAGAAATGTAGAAAAAATCTCTCACGGTTCATGCATTGAGAGGCACCAACACTGCTTAGTTGTAATAAAACACAACGCCGTCGAACGATCCCTGTTTATAATATAATACTGTAAGTTTTCTTCGACTCATGAGTGCTTTAACATTTCATACTAGTTCACTTAGCAGTACAGTGAATTATCATTGTTATCACGCCAGTCATTATTTTTTTGCCTTTCTCTATAGAAAGGTTATAGAATTGCTGGAGAAACCGACTTTTAACCGACGCTCTGGAGACCACTTGTGCTATATACAATTCGACTCAGCTCGACAAGATCGAAAAATGTCCATGTGAATGTGTGTATATGTGTGTGTATGTAAAGTGTGATTTTTTAGAGTTATAGAATTTGATTTTCAAAAATAACACACAAAAATTGAGAAAATTGAGGAAATCTTTGTTGGAATCGATAGAATGATCAATATAATTTCAATGTTTGAAGATGATTTCATGCCAATGTTGGCCGATGACCCATGCGCAAAGCCTAAATTTGGCACACTCTCTCCAACATATCGGCCGTCATTTCACGAATAATGCCACCGGCCCATAATCCACACCAAACAGTGACTTTTTTTGGTATGCATTGATAGCTATTGAAATGCTTCTGGTTGGTTTTCACTCCACATGCGGCAATTTTAGTTTTCAACCAGAAATGAACTTCGTCGCTGAACACAATTTTTCGATAAAAAGGTGGTTCTTCTTCCAACTTTGCCAGCGCCCATTCAATACCGAACAATGATTCATGATTAAATTATAGACCAAACTGAACAAGTTTAATGATTACATTATAACACGATTCACGCGTGATCTGTCAAAAACCGTGTTGCCAAAAATAATACCATCAAAAAAATCACTATTTATGTGAGTGCACTTTTCTTACCCTCAATTTTCTCAGAGATGACTAAACCGATTTCAACAAGCTTTGGCTCGTTGAAAAGCTACTATTAGGTCATTGATCATTCTCGAAGTTTACATGATTGTCTCTTCTGGTTCCTGAGATTTAATTGAATAAGTGTCGTAACCTACAAAACCAATCTTCTTATTGCCGCTCAATTTTCTCGGATATAGCTGAACCGATTTGAACATGCTTTGGCTCGTTTGAAACTACCACTATTGGGTCATTGATCAAGTGCAAAGTTTAAATGAATGATACTTCTGCCTTTGAAGATATAATGCTATAAGTAACATACAGAAAGGTTTTGCAATGGCTTGAAAAATCGACTAGTAAAAATGAGGCCAAGTTTTATGTTCGTCGAGCTGAACAATGTCTGTGTGTGTATGTATGTATATGGGTATGCATGAGTATGTTTCAAAGAATAATGGCTTGAGCGATTTCCACAAACCTAGGTACAAATAAAACTTTCATCCGGATTCGACTTCTATTTTAGGAGCTATAGGATGAAGTGTATTTAAAATTGGACACCGTCATTTGGAGCGATGATGCGGAAACGGTATAGTTCTTCGATATTTCACATAACTGTTTAGAAACTGAAAAGGTTATGTTAGTTTACACTAAAATGAACTTTTAAATTTTTATTCAAGATTAAAATAAACTTTTGTAACAGAATATTAACATTCGTATGTCAGGTAGAATTCATAGCGCAACCCAAGCAAGGAAAGCGTTCGTTCATTAGTACATTAATATGCCCGCTATCTAAGACCTATGCTTCACGAGGTTAGCATTTGATGAATGGTTCTCATATTGAAGATGCCTATGAAGAAACTAGATTCATAACTTTCAGTTCCGATGAATATTAATTTAAAGAACATTACTTTTAATGTTTCTAGGATATGTACACAGTGTAAACTCCCCAGAAACAAATTGATCGTTTTGAAAATGGGCTCAAATGCAAAATTTCTGCTATAAAATGTTTAAAGTATGTTTGAAAATGTGATCAAATTTGATCTTAGAATGCGAACATTATGTTCAAAAATGATTTCGGTAAACCTACACTGTGAAATCACCATAAACATTGCCTATTTGACTTTGCTTCGTGTCATGTAGCACGCCGTGAAGCAAGGCCTTCTTTCTCATACAATACTAACGAGAGCGAATCCTACATTTCATTACATTGCCATGGATTGCTTAGGTCATGTGTTAAATGAGACTGAGAGTACAGACAATTTACTATAGGCAAGGGAATTGATCTGCTCAGTAGCATATACTCTCACGCCTTCAGTTTCTCTCTAATATAGGTCTCTCATTCAGCTATGTCAAGCAAAGTGTTCGCAGCAGATGTTTTTTTGTTGCTTCGTTCGTTTGAGGATTCACAATACAAGCCCTGCACACCACTTATAGGTTTGAGAATAGGATTTTTATTAGTATCAGGTGTACAACTTTGCTTCCGCCGTTTTTTCCAAAATTAAAAGCTTTATTGCGAAAAAGTGCTTACAGATGTATTATTCAAAGTATTGTCCGTTGTTAGCAATTTTCGGATCCCGGCTCGAAAAAAGGAGTGACACTATCCATGAAGCATCTCTTTTGACACTATCCATGAAGCAATCTATTTTTCCTACTCTTCGAAGGATTGAAAATGTTGATTTGTCAGGCCGTGTGCCATCGAACGGAATAGGTGGAAGTCAGAAAGGGCGACATCTGAGGAATACGGCGGGTGGGGTAAGACTTCCCATTTCAGCGTTTCCAGGTACTTTTTGACCAATTTTGCGACGTGAGGCCGAGCATTGTCGTGTTGGAGGATGACTTTGTCATGTCGCTCTTGATATTGTGGTCGCTCTTCTTTTAGCGCGTGACTAAGCCGCATCAGTTGCGTTCGGTAGCGATCTCCTGTGATAGTTTCACCAGGTTTTAGGAGCTCGTAGTAAATCACACCGAGCTGATCTCACCAAATACAAATCATAACCTTGGGGCCGTGAATATTCGGTTTTGCCTCCGACGAAGTAGTATGCCCGGGCTTTCCCCATGATTTTCTGCGTTTAGGATTATCGTATCGTAGTAAAACTTCCCGCAAATGGCGAGAATTGGACACATAAACAGACATTTTCGAGCGTGAATAATACGAAAACCAGAACAACAATCACTGAAACGGCGATGACAATTCGTTAGGTACTGTACACACTCACTTCAAAGGCATTATCATCTATGTATTTTGACCAGCCTCAGCCGGTACAGCCATCTATCGAAAAACGGCGCAAGCAAAGTTGTACACCTGATATTACTACATGGAATGAGAAATCCTGCGCCTAACAAAGAAAAAGTCGATTTTTTACCGTGAAAACTTTTTCATTCTTCAGTATAATCTCTAGACCTCTAGAGCGGTACACTTGACCCATCGGTCCTCCAACATTTTGATGCCCTTTAAAAAAAAGATTTGTCAAGACTTTCAAAATAAGCTTCCGTTTCTACAATGACCTCAGCATTCGTCGAAAATATCCCTCCCTGGAGAAACCTTTCTAGGTTTGGAAATAGATAATAGTCGCTGAGTGCAGGTCTGGACAATACAAAGGGATTGTAAATCCAATCGTACCGCGAATTATTCAATTTTACCGTTGCTTTTATACACGAATGCACTGGTGCGTATTTTTCCATCGTTTGATGAAAAGTAGAACTTTTTATTCCATTTAGTTTAAGAGCTAGCTGATATTAAATTTGAATAAAAAACATGCCAAATTATGAGATAACCAAAAGATTTTCTATTTGATAGATAATTTCATATATTTAAATATGATTTCGGGCATATGCCCGCCAGGACTATTTTTCAAAATAGTCATTTTGAAGGTACAATTTTCGATAACTTTTCCAAGCATTTGAGGGCGTATTTCAGCAATGACACGTTGAATATTTATTTTCAATGAATCAATCGTTGCTGGTTTATCCACATAAACCAATGACTTCACGTATCCCCACAAAAAATAATCGAGTAGCGTCAAATCACACGAACGCGGAGGCCAATTTATTATCGTTGAAATGTTCTTTCAATAGGTCAATTGTTTCATCCGCAGTATGACAAGTGGCACCACCCTGTTGATACCACATTTGTCCACATCCATATCTTGAAAATTTGGCAACAAAAAATCATTGATCATGGTTATGTATCGAATTTCATTCACGGAAACGCGTCGTTCTTCCTCATTTTAAAAGAAATAAGGACCACCAGCCAATAGATCGCACGAAACAGTACAATTATCGGGATGCATCAGTAATTCTTGAAGTGGATTATTTTTGCTCCAAATACGGTAACGTTGCTTGTTGGCGTATCCATTCAACCAAAAATACGCCTCATCACTCAAGAGAATTTCATTCAAGAAAAGAATAATAAATGTTTTTGGAATCACCGAAATATAGGGCTATTGTACCAATAGTAATCTTGTTAGTAGACTTGCCATGTTATTTTGCCGATTATTCGACTTCCAATCAACGAATTGAAATAAAATAGCATATTATATCTTTGCTTCGGCTCTAATAAGTAATACGGTTCGAAAATTGTGCAACACTGCTGTTATAGCAGTACGCGAAAACTCAAAGCGAATGTGCCTAATTTCATCTTACTTTTAATGTCAATCCATCGAACAAAGACAGTACTTCTCACTCTAACTAAGGATTTTCGTATATGAGATGGTTACTAAAGATAAGATAAATGAAAGTAACGTTATCCCACTTATATCATAAAACGTAAAATATTTGAAATGTCCAATCCGAAGTCCCAAATAATTTATCTACTTTTAATTTTCATTCAATCAACATAATAATCTGACGAAAAAAACATTGAAAAAATCAACTGGAAGCATCATCGAGCAGTAAATGAATCAGGTTACTCATCGTTTAATTAGTGAACTGCCGCTCTCAGCTTGCTTCAACATTTTATTTTTATTCGTCTAAACCATTTGGGACGGAATGACTTCTGATAAGTAATAATCTCTGAAGGCATGCTTTGCACCGGTATTAATATGCCACACCGCCACGTGACAATAATCGGCAAACCACCAGGCGACAGTTTTCGGTATCAATAGCCCAATGAAACGGTAAGGAATGCGTAACTCATCGTTACCATTTGTGAGTCGCATTAAAATTCACAACTCCTCAGTTGCAGTCAATTTTGATTACACGCACATCTTCCTCGATTCATTCGGCTGTCTCGAGATCCTCTGAAAGCCGCCGCTACTGAATGATTCTGACGACAACAGCCAGGAGCTCTCCGCCCATTCGCGAAAAAAAGGGTCTTTTTTCTGCTCATCGCCATACTTTTTTATGCGTTTCCCTTCGCCTGAAGACCAGGAAAACACATTTCGCAAATATTTTCACCCCCTCCTTGATCCGCTTAGTTATAAGTTTGCTATTTTTCGCGAGATCCATTCGAACAGTGGGCATACTTTTCACTCGCCGAAGGGTGCGGGAATAGCAGGAAAAATACAGGACATCAGTACGAAACGAAGTAAATAGGATAAATAATAAATGAGTTCAACCTCTACGCACATTTTGGTGAGGATTTCAAATATGAACGGTCTTCCTATCGGGAGGATGTTTTCCAAACAGAGCTTCCGCCGATATGTCCTCATATCAGCTTCCGCGCAAATAGGCGAGGGATGGGACCCAGCAAAAAAAAACAGTTTGTACATACACATAGCCAGTGGTAGCAAGTGCAAAAATGAATATTTTTCGCGAATGAAAAAGACGACGTCGTTATCACCCTCTCAGGTTAAATGTGCGTGCGTGTGTGCCGATCCGCACGCCCTGGCGAGGAGGAAAAAATACTGAGAAAAAAATATATGTACGTGTCGGGAGAAATTCATTTATTCGCTAACACGAAAAACGAGCCTATTTGGAGAACTGTCACTTGCCAGGTTGGCTGCTATCAGATGGTTTGCTGTGGAGAAAGGGATCAAACTGATAAGCTATGCTTTCAAATAGTGAAAAATTTAATTCGACGAAACTTTTCGATTAGTGTTCGCTCTACATGCAGCACTTCGTATGCAGATCGGGACTCGATATTAATGATGCAAATGAGCTAAACGCAATGCGATGTAATGTGGTAAACGCAACTAAAGGGAATTGATTCAATCGAAACTTTTGGCACATGGCGCTGATGTGTGCATAAATTTAACACAGTTTTTCAATCATGTGGGGCTCAATCGAAAGGTATTTGATTTTTGAGCTAAATGCGTGATTGTCGTCTTAGTGTTATGCCCGTTATGCTTATTATGCCGAAAGGTACCCGGTTACTAGAAAACTTCAAGATAGGAAAAAGCAACCAATTTGACTAGTGCTCTGGTTTTAAAGGCGCTCAGACTCAAGAGTTCTGCTTCGATTGACTTGAAAATTAGACAAAATATTCTTGAAATTTATTATGTTTACGTTTCGTCTTTGACTCATCAGTGCAGAGCAGTTCAAATTGAACTGCTTAGTGCTGAACTTGGCAGTTCAATTTGAACCGCTAAGCAGACGTAAAGTTTCTGCTACTTACAGAACACTTTTTGTTTTGCAACGGAGTGCAATGTCTTTTCTGACGTGCCGAACGAAAACGTGTTTTCGACTATTTCTGGCCGATGCAGGTTTGGTCATTTAGGGGTTAGCCAAATTTTGTGCTAGGGCACATAACCGTTTTTATTATGTTTACGTTTAGCACTAAGCAGTTCAATTTGCACTGATGAGTCAAAGACGAAACGTAAACATAATAAAAACGGTTATGTGCCCTAGCACAAAATTTGGCTAATCCCTAAATGATTCTTGAAATGTTTTATTATAACAAAATACAAAGAAAAAATATGATTTTTCGAAAGTATTAGACCCAAAATTTAAAATTATGTACGCTGGAACCTCAAGTTTTGCGTAAAATAAACAAAACATCGTGTAAATAACACGAACAATCCTACTACGTCCGATGCTTCAGCGCCTGATGACCTTCTGAATATGTTCTGAGCCTATAGAAAAGCCTTAAGAGATGTTCCACGATCCAAGAGCTTTTTGGAGTATTGTCCTTAAAGATTCCACTGTGTCACAGCAAGAACTATAACGGCAAATACATTTTTTGTTTGTGGTTCATACTTTCAGAGCTACACATTGCTTACTTATCTATTTATAGCTGTTCCAGGAAGGTTCCCAGTCGTCCAAGAACTTCGGTGAATACAGGTCTTAAGATCTACACGAGCATTCAGTAGTTTATGTATAATTTTCAAATGCAGTTCATAATCGTAGAGCTATATACTACTTACTTGGGTATTTTAATATTTTCTCGATGGGGTAACACGAATATGGACCGAGAACGATAAGTTCGTTACTGCCCTTATTCTTAAGGCCTGAACTCCAGGTAGTTTGTGGATGGCCTAGAGCAATCACAATTATTCTATTGATCGCATGTGGTATAACAAATGTGGACCGAGAACGATAAATTCGTTACTGCACTGTGTTACACAGGTAGATCCTAAGGTCTGAACTCCAAGTAATATTTGAATGAACCAGGACTTCCTAATAATTCGTCGCAATGATTCCATAAATTGATTGAAACACAAAAAGTGTAGACCACAATCTCGTGTTTTGCATATGCATATAAATTGTAATTTTCACTATTATGCAAAAACCTTTTTTTACGCGATCATCTCGTAAATTAAATAAAAAATCGCGTTATTTCAAATAAAACGCGTAAAAAAGTCTCGTAAATTAAATTCGCGTAAATTGAGGTTTTAGTGTATACACTTTCCACATTTGAAACACACTTTGTACAGCTACAAAAAGGCGGATTTTTTCGTGGAAAATCGCAGTTTTTACTTTAAACAACCACCAAAAATTTAAAAAAATATATACTAAATAAAAAAGTGGAGGTCTAGAAAAACATCTACTACAACTATGTTAATTGGATTTTTTGACAAATTCAACTATCTTTTCTTATGATAGGAAGGAGGGCATTTCATTAACTTTTCCCTACTGAGTTTTGGATATGTATGCTAGCTTCTTCCAAAATTCAATGACTGTAACTTGTAACTTTTGTAACGCACCAAATCGTTTTTTTTTTTGTGAAATTGAAAATCAAAAGTTTTTTTTTAATATGATAAAACGACCGTACAGATATTTAGCAATAATTATGTCTTCGGTCTGTTAAGTAAGCTCTTATCTTATTGATAAGACGTTTCCCTTGAAAAAGACTATAACCAGTTGTCGAAACGTTGGGCAGTATAAAACAGCCGTTCTTATTTAACAGCCGAAGACATTATTGTTGCTAAAAACTTGTACGGTCGATTTATATCATATTATCATATTTCAAAAATATGATATATGATATCATATTTCAAAAATCATAATGGTGAATATACAACCAAACTTCTTCAAGCTTTTTTTTAATATTTTATTAAACATTTACTTCAATTCACTGGGTATAGTTTAAATGCAGTTTTACTTCGATTACATATTTATTACAGACCTCTAGGAAAAAAATCATTTACAAGTACATAATATTAAAATCATCAATTAATTATTAGTTTTGTTTCATGTTTATCATAAAGTAAAGCTACGCAACCGTAAAAGCGACTTTTTACCAAGGCCCGGAGGTATGATTCAATGAAATGAAACAATGGATAACTATTTCCCTAAACTTGTACATTCTATAATCCAAAATTTTAATGAATATCACACAAAATTCGTGTTATTCTTGCATTTTAACTAAATTCACTAAAAATTGCCAAAACTTCTCTGGAAATTCTATACAAAAGGCACAAATTTCAAATATCAATTTACATTATCTCGAAATTACGGAATAATAGTAAAACAAGCTATTATACCATATCGAAGCATTATTTGGCTATTTCAATAATAAAATTATGCCTACTTAAACAATGATAGTAAAACCAACTATTATTATGATATTAGTTTGCTTTTACTTTAAATTCAAGTGCGCCTATTTCAATGAACATAGACTCAAATAAAATGTATTGTAGTCTCGGGGCCCGACTTCCAGTTCCGGATTTACAGGGTGATTGTCAAAAAATAGGAATATCAGCATTAACTTTTCTTGGAGATTGCTGGACCGATTTTTGAAACTCAAATGAAAGGGTGTAAGATCTCTCTTAAAACTTTGGAATTATAGGGGAAGGTGTTCGGCTACCGGCAGTGTTCGGTTGCCGGCACCCCACCGTAACTTTTGACAGAAAGCAGATAGCGTCAATCCGACAAATGTCAAGTGTGTGTAGCAGCACCACGTTCGTTTTGTGCCGAATTGCGAAGTAAACAGTCACTTGTACTTTTTGCTGCGTTCAAAATAACTTTTAATTACGTGAATATCAACACAAAAGTTTTTTCTGATTTTCTTTAGAGTATCATGAATTAAAGAGCATCAATCGGAAAGGTAAGTGGATTGAATATTAATGAGGTGAAATAGATCTATTTCGTGATTTAATACCGGATGCTATCGAAATTTTCGCAATCAAAGATTTTTTTTTGTAATTTTCAAAATGTCTACCAGTATCGGTTACCGGCACCCCAAGATGTTTTCGACAAATCGTGAAAAATTGTCAGTGATATGCAGGCTGCTGTCGAGACAAACATCTAGCTGCGTTGAAGATCGGCCAAATTAATACCAAAGGCGCCACCATCCAAATATTCGACCAAGAGGGCCAAGGCAAAGTCACCATCAGACAATGAAGACTTTTGTCAAAAACGCTTCCAAAAAGAATAAATTCTGTTTTCTCTTTGAATAGCTGCAGTCTTTACTTATATTTTTCCATTTTTTGCGAAATTTGTTGGGGTGTCGGTAACCGAACACCTTTTTTAAAATGGCCAAAATTTATCGCTTTACTAAATTGATAACAATTTTTTTTCAATCAGATGAATTAACTTAATTTCTTAATCAGTTGTTAGCCAGGGACTTTAGCTTTCCATTGATGTATAGATGTCCGCATAATGTGCACTAAGTTAGAAGTTATGAGCTAAAAAGAAAATTTTATTTATTTAAATCCAACATCAGTTCCGGAGATTCGGGATGATTAACGACCGTATACGTACTGTATTTTACAGCATTGTACTGTATTTTTTACCCATACGGACTGCGTACTGTTTTTTCCCTTAAATGTACAGTATTTTTCCATTAAAAAGTGCTGTATTTTTCAGGTCAGGGTCATTTAACCGAAAGCCATTTCACCAAAAGGATAATTTCGCCGAATGGGCCATTGAATTGATTGAATTGATTTAAATAAAGAGAAATAAAATATGATAGTGCTAACATCCGTTTAGTTAACCTACAAATGAAGTTCTGAAATATCTCAAATTTAAAATAACGGATAAATTAGTTTACCCGCGTTAAAGACTTCAATAAAGATTGGTTCATGATTATTAGAGATGGAAAAAAGAACTAGTTCTTTTGAACCGTTCCCAAACGAATTGACAACTCTAATGATTGTTAACTACTACTATAACTACTGTATTTTTCATATAAAAAAAATACAAAATTTAAAATTTTTGCCGCATCGAATTTCTATTTGTCGCAATATAAAACGGCAGGAAGTGAATATAAATACATATGCAAACAGAAAATAGATTTGTCTTCCTCTCTCCTTTTCATAATGATTTTTTTCATTATTCGTTTTTGTTCAGATATCACAACAATTATGCCTAATTTTGTTGATTTAAAACAAAAGAAAATTGTCTCCATCAAAAGCAAAGAATACACTAAATCAAAATCATCGTCAAATATATCCGTTTCATACAAAAAGTAACTGAATTTTTGTGCCAAAAATGTTCAATGATAATTACGTGCATTTTTTAGTTTATAAACTTAGAAAAGGAAATAAAAGGAAAAACTATTGAGATTATGAAAATAGATCATCTGATAATTTTTTTTTTTATTCAACAATATAATATAATTTTTTAGGCACACTGCTTAAGCTCTAAGATGCCGGTTTTTTCTAATTTTAGTTAACGACTAACATAAAACTGTAATATTGGTGTTGAAATTGTCTATTCTCGAGAATCCAGCCTACAGCTGGCAATCCGCAGTGGTTGATGAACTGAATATAGCGTGTGTCTTCCAGATGACGTTGGTAAATATTTATGCTGGCCGCATCCTTTGGTCCGTATGGGTCCGCGGAAATCACCCCCAGGCTACGAAGACCCAGCGGGTGGCCCGCATGCTGGTCATCGATTGGAGCGGTCTTCCATTGGGGTTGATTGTTATGTTACGGAAGAGAATAAAAGAGACATAGACTAGTAAATATTGTAGAAAAACGGGGTAAAAAGGGGATATGGGAACGAAATGCCTAGAAAACGACAGAGATCTAATTAGTTGACAACGAGATGGTGAAGAGACGGGGAAAGGGAGAACAGAAAGTTAGTGACAACAAAAAGATCTAGTTAGTTCCAATGAAGATGGTGGACAGGACGAGGGGTCGATAGAATCGGGCGGATGTTAGTGTCGAACCTGCAGTTGGAGATTATTCTTAGCCATAGTTAAAATATCGTCGAGGAATGGGAGGAACTTTCTCTGCAAGATATAATAGATTACACTTGTATACGAATGTGTTTAAGGAATTGGTATATGAGAAGCATGTATGAACTATCCCGACTCGCCAACACATCCCGAACCGGAACCTCAGGCGGTCTACCTCGGGCCCTAAGGGATTCCAGTAGCTTCGACCTGGCGTCACGATACTCTACGCACGACCACACGACATGCTCGATGTCCTGGTAACCGTCGCCACAGGTGCAGAGATTGCTCTCCACGAGCCCAATACGCCGGAGATGTGCGTTGAATGTATAATGATTTGACATGAGCCGCGACATAACACGAATGAAATCGCGACTCACGTTCATCCCCTTGAACCAAGGTTTCGTCGATACCTTAGGGATAATGGCGTGTAGCCATCGTCCCAGTTCGTCATTCGTCCATGAAGTTTGCCAACTTTCGAGAGTTTTCTGACGAGAAATGCTGAAAAATTCATTGAAGCAGATTGGTCTTTCATAAATATCACCTTCTAATGCGCCCACTTTAGCCAATGAGTCTGCCTTTTCATTGCCCGGAATGGAACAATGCGAAGGGACCCAGACTAACGATATTGAATAAGACCGTCCAGATAAAGTTCTTAAATGTTCCCGTATTTTCCCCAGGAAATATGGGGGATACTTTCCTGGCTTCATTGCCCGGAGAGCTTCTATTGAGCTTAGACTGTCCGTGACAATGAAGTAATGGTCTTTGGGCAAGGTTTCAATGATCTCGAGGGTGTACTGAATAGCAGCTAATTCTGCGACGTAAACTGAAGCCGGATCACTGAGTTTGTACGAAGCGGTGATGTTCTGATTGAAGATACCGAAGCCTGTGGACTCGTTGATGTTTGATCCGTCAGTGTAAAACACTTTTTCACAGTTGACTGTTCTTAGTTTATTATAAAAAATATTAGGGGCCACTTGAGGGCGTATGTGATCCGGAATTCCACGAATCTCTTCTCTCATGGATGTGTCGAAAAACACAGTAGAATCAGAAGTATCCAGGAAATGAGCACGGTTGGAAACAAACGAAGAAGGATTAATATTCTGAGCCATGTAATCAAAATACAAGGACATAAAACGGGTTTGAGAATTAAGCTCAACTAACCTTTCGAAGTTTTCAATCACCATCGGATTCAAGATATCGCTTCGGATAAGTAATCGGTATGAGAGATCCCAGAATCGATTTTTCAACGGTAAGACGCCCGCGAGCACTTCGAGACTCATCGTATGAGTCGATTGCATGCAACCTAGGGCAATACGCAAACAACGATACTGAATTCTTTCCAGTTTAATGAAATGGGTGTTCGCGGCGGATCGGAAGCAGAAGCATCCATATTCCATTACGGACAATATCGTTGTTTGGTAAAGCCTGATCAAGTCTCCTGGGTGGGCACCCCACCAAGTTCCGGTTATTGTGCGAAGAAAATTGATTCTCTGCTGGCATTTTCGTTTCAGATACCTAATGTGACATCCCCAGGTGCCTTTGGAGTCGAACCAGACCCCGAGATATTTGAATGTGAAGACCTGAGCTATGTTTTCACCCCCTAGTTGAAGCTGTAGTTGTGCTGGTTCTCGCTTCCTTGAAAATACAACCAACTCAGTTTTCTCCGTAGAGAACTCGATACCCATTTGAAGAGCCCATATGGATAAATTGGCAAGAGTATCTTGTAACGGCCCTTGCAGATCGCCAGCTTTGGGTCCTATAATAGACACAACGCTGTCGTCGGCAAGTTGTCTTAGCGTGCAAGATGTATTGATACATTTATCGATGTCGTTTACGTAAAAATTGTATAAAAGGGGGCTTAAGCATGAGTCCTGAGGAAGACCCATGTAACTGAATCGTATTGTCGACAAATCACCATGCGCGAAATACATGTATTTCTCGGACAATAGATTGTACAAAAAGTTATTCAAAATTGGTGAAAGACCATGCTGATGCAACTTCTCAGATAGGATATTTATGGAAACTGAGTCAAAAGCCCCCTTGATGTCTAGGAAAACTGATGCCATTTGTTCTTTACGAGCAAATGCCATTTGAATTTCTGTTGAGAGCAACGCAAGACAATCGTTCGTTCCTTTGCCCCTGCGGAAACCAAATTGTGTATCTGAAAGTAAGCCATTAGTCTCGACCCAATTGTCTAGACGAAACAGAATCATTTTTTCGAACAATTTCCGGATACAGGAAAGCATAGCAATCGGCCGATACGAATTGTGATCGGAGGCTGGTTTCCCTGGTTTTTGAATGGCAATAACTCTTACTTGTCTCCAGTCATGTGGGACAATATTATCCTCAAGAAGCCTATTGAATAAATTCAATAAGCGCCTTTTGGCAGAGTCAGGTAAATTTTTCAACAAGTTGAATTTGATTTTGTCTAACCCCGGAGATTTATTGTTACACGATAAAAGCGCAAGTGAAAACTCTACCATCGAAAACGGTATTTCGTTTGCATTTGACGTCGCGGCGCGGGAGATCCTCTGGTCCGGAGCAGAGTCTGGGCATACTTTTTTAGCGAAATCGAATATCCAGCGGTTAGAATATTCCTCGCTTTCGTTTGTGGTGTTTTTGTTGCGCATTCGTAGGGCTGTGTTCCAAAGAGTGCTCATCGATGTTTCTTTTGTTAATCCGTCAACAAACCGGCGCCAGTAACCGCGTTTTTTTGCTTTAATTAAGTTCTTCATTTGCGTGTCTAACGTTGCGTAATTACGATAATTATCAGGTGTTCCATTGGCTCTAAACTGTTTGAACGCGGAGGCTCTATCAGCGTTCAGTGATGAGCACTCTTTGTCCCACCACGGATTGGGAGGACGGATGTTAGTTTTCGCGCCAGGTACACGTTTCGTCTGAGCTTGAATCGCAGTATCGAGAATCAAGCCAGCCATAAACGTGTACTCTTCCTCCGGAGGAAGTTCTTGTGTTGTTTTGAGTTTCTCAGATATCGAATTTGCGTAGTCTTTCCAATCAATATTTCGTGTGAGGTCATACGAAACATTGATTGTCTCCGATGGTCTTAATCCGCAGGTGATTGAGATTACGATAGGTAGATGATCGCTACCGTGGGGATCAGGGATCACCTTCCACTTGCAATCTAACCGTAGCGATGTCGAGCAGAGGGATAAATCCAGCGCACTTGGTCTTGCTGGTGGTGCAGAAATCCGTGTCATTTCTCCCGTATTCAAGAGTGTCATATTGAAGTTGTCGCAAATATCATGGATCATAGTTGATCTGTTATCATCGTGAAGACAGCCCCATCCCGTACCGTGTGAGTTAAAGTCTCCTAAAACCAACGTCGGTGCAGGAAGGAGCTCTACGATATCACTGAGCCGCCGATGCCCAACCGAGGCTCTTGGGGGAATGTAGATGGAAGCAATGCAAAGGTCCTTGCCTTTTACTGTTATTTGACATGCGACAACTTCAATGCCTGGTATCGATGGGAGGTTAATTCGATAGAAAGAATAGCACTTTTTGATCCCCAAAAGTACTCCTCCATAGGGATCATCTCGATCCAGACGAATAATGTTAAAATCGTGGAAGTTTAGGGGTACATCAGAAGTTAGCCAAGTTTCGCATAATGCAAATGCGTCACATTTCAGATTATTCACTAGAATTTCGAAAGGATCTATTTTTGGGATGATACTTCTACAATTCCACTGTAAAACAGTGATTGAATCCTTAACCTCAAAGGGTGACTTAGCCATCGAAGGATACGATCGCTGAAAGAAGGGGCCAATTTGCAGTCATCTGCTTCAAATATGTTTTCACTGTAGGCATGAATGCAATTAAAATGCTTTTAAGAGGGTCAGATATGTTGAAATTTTTGAAAATCCAGTCCACAATATCTGAGAACTTGATAAGTCCAGCACTGAGTTGGTTCTCAGATAGATTTTCGGGGACGCTTGGGGGGTTTGATGTCCCAGGAAGTGGTGGGAATTCTTTCGTAGAATTTAGATTTCCTAGTCCAGGAGAATTTAGCTTCGGTTTTGCTTTAGCACCACTTCCTCTAGCTGTAACTTTTAGAGGCCCTTCTGAGGATATCTTCGAACCCTTACTAGGAAGCTTGTGGGAGGATATATTTCTTCTCTTTCTATAGCTTTGAGGGACAGCCGAAGATGTACCTTCCAAAGGGTCGTCATAATCACTCTCGTCATTTGACAAGCAGGCATATGGGTTCGTTATTTGTTTGGGGGGAGTGGCACTCTTCAGCATATCGGCGAAAGAGCGTTTAGAATGTTCTTTCAGAGAACGCTTCATTCTGTCACCGCGAAGTCTATACGCGGGACATGCCGAGAGATCATGCGGACCCTCCTTACAATGGAGGCACTTTTCAGTATCCTTACCGCAAGAGCCATCCGCATGTCCTCCCCCACAGTTGGCGCACCGGGGCTTATTGCAGCAATGAGAAGCTGTATGCCCCAATTGTTTACAGTTGGTACAGTTCATTACTCGCGGCACAAAGAGACGAACGGGCAGACGAACCCGGTCCAAGAGGA
This sequence comes from Malaya genurostris, assembly GCF_030247185.1. Lineage (NCBI taxonomy): Eukaryota > Metazoa > Arthropoda > Insecta > Diptera > Culicidae > Malaya > Malaya genurostris. The sequence continues at coordinate 90,045,004 of NC_080571.1, read as the reverse complement.
CGTAGTTGGGTAAAGCCGAGCCAGCAAAGGTAACTCGATAAGAATCTGATTGGGGATAAGATTTTGTTCCATCCCCGGCGATCGATACTGAATGCAAGCGTTTGCAATCCAGTATCTTGACATTCTTAAGTAAGGGGTCTTTAAAACAACCTGCTCCGTACTTAAGAATGTCCTCACAAGTCAGAGTCGAATCGGTTACCACGCCGTCTATTTCGACTTCACGAGCTGGTACGTACACGCGGTAGTCCCGCGTAAAGTGCTCATTTCGAACAATCTCGTTTGCCTGCTGAGAGCTGGTTAGTAAGACCCTGAGCTTGTCTGGTCGTACTTTATCTATTCTTTTTATAGTAGAATATCGCGAGGACAGGTCACGAGATATTTTCAAAGTATTCAATTTTTTGTCGTTTGATTTGGTCCGGAAATATACAGCATAAGGTCCGACCGGGAGTGCAAGCCCATCCGGATAGCTCTTAATGCGAATCTTACTGCTGTCAGCAGAAGTCTCCATCTGATCATCGGGAAGGGGAGGATCAGGTTCAGAGTTGCTCATGTCCTCACGGATAGTTGTGAGGATAAAATGATGAGGAACCGATAATAGAAAGGCGGGAGAATAAACAATGAGAAGACAGTACTTATCTTAAAATCCGGCTGATCGTCCACCAAGTTCTCGCTTTTGCAGATCGGTGTATCACCGCAGATGGTGTGTAAAAATCCTCCACGAGGAAAAAAAACACAATTGTCTATAATGTTCAACGTATAACGGCACTTTTCACCAGAACACAATATACAGTGATATCACAATAGCACCCGGCACTGGCCAACTGTGCCTATTGATACTAACACTCGCTAGCACACAGAGAGAGCAAAATGACCTTGAGAATGGATTAAAACGCTCGACTGGACAAATGTTAAGAGAAACGTAAATACGCATCCGATCACATCGACTGTTGATTTGAAACTGTCATCTGATAATTATTTGCTTTTGTATTTTATAAACTATTGTTATATAAAAAGCGTACTGCCAAATGTACTGTTTTTACAAAATCGATGTACTGTATGTTTTTTTTAATTTTTATGCAAATGTATTGTTTTTCTCAAAAAAAAATATACCAACGTTAAAGATGATAAATGGAAAATTTCATGTTTACAGGTGTACTTGATAAGTTACCATGCAAAAAAGGAACGCATTCTTCAAACCTGGTTGACAAATTCTTCAAACCTGGTTGACAAAAACCTGGTATATGACACTCGGCCCTCCGGGCCTCGGTTCAAAAGTCGGTTTTTACAGTGATTGCATAACCTCTCTATATGAGAAAGGCAAAAAGAAATTGATTATAGCTGTAATGAAACCATAGGAGTGGGTGCATGAAATTTCCGAAATCGAATTTTTATTTTGATGATGAATGTCTTAGAATTCCCTAAAACATCGAGATCAAAAATTTCTAAAAATGTATTTGAAAAACCTAGACTCTAGATCTCAGAACCATTTTGAGATATTTGAAATCGAAAAAAATATTTGTATGCCAAATGTAACAGAATTGACAATGGAACTTTGAATAATTTTGAGATTTCCGAATTCGAAATATTTTTATGACAAATATCTTAGAATTGCCTGAAACATCGAGATCTAGTGTCATTCAAAAAAATATTTTTAAAACCGACTCTCTGGAACTTGAAAAATTTTTGAGATTTCCGGAATCGAAAATTCACTTTTTTGATGCCAATTGTCTTTAGAATTGCCTGAAACTACGAGATCAAGCTCGGGAAAAAACGACTCTGGAAATTCGAACTCATTTTTTTTATGCTAAATGGCTGCCTTCAACGTTGAGATCTGGTGTTATGCAATGATTCTGGGCGCTAAGAATTACTTTGTACAGACAAGTCGATTCCACTTGGATGTATTATTTCACCCATGATTAAAATCATCCAGCACTCGATGATTGACGTCGTTCAGCACCATGAATGGACCAAATTAGTAAAATTCCGGGAAAAAATCTTTACCGCTCATGCAAGGCGAACGGCGCATAAGAATTCACAGAAAGCTGATGAGCATACAATCCTTTTCCACGGTACAAACGAACCACACAGAATGCTAGTCGATTCAATACTAATTTCGATTGTGTGAAGAGGCTCAGTTTAAATATACGCAACCATTTTATGCAAAATGCAAAGAGATTTAATGTAAATGAAGTTGTCGTCTCTGTTAAGGGAAGCTATGATTGCGGCTTGGTAAACATGAAAAATTATACATTGTTCATTATTTATGAAAGTTTCGACTACCAACTATCTCAAATATTTCGTTTTATCTATTCGAATCGATACGACCTGGAAAGTTGGCGCCAAAATTTTTGTAGATAAAATTTAGAATAAAACAAATTTCCTATTAAGTTAATCAAAGATACATTTTTCATTCATTCAATTGTGCGTTATTAGTCATCTTAAAACTAATAACAGTTACTTAATTAGAATGCATGAAGAAACTACGAGCTTTTGAGTTTACTCCAGTCGTTGGGGCCTGTGTAGATTTCTCTGTAACCGATTTAGCTGTTTATATTGAGATAATTCCCTCTTCACGAGAGCCCAATACCACTCGACACGTCACAATACTGAACTGTTATTTGAATTCGCCTCTTTCAGTACAGCATGGTTTCCATTCGTTTTAGATTATTCCAAAACATCTTTGGCTTAGTGACCAGATCAGCCAAATCAGCCCAAAACAGTGAGGGAGCTTCATGACTTCCTAGAAAGGGTAACACTCGCTTCTTTAGGCATTCTTCACGGTATATTTCCCTGTTTACCGTACCAGCAGTGATGAAGCTTTGGCTTGCTCGATCACAGCTGCATATTGCCTGCCAAATCAAATATTGTTCATCCGGAAATGCTCCTCCACGCCCTTCCGTTGCATGACGGTATGAAAAGACATTCCTGAAGGCCTTCCAGTACATAAGCTTTGTCGTCCATTATCACGCAGGGAAACTATTCGCGATATAACTTGCGAGTCCGGATTACAGCCGTCACATTCTCTTTATGATGATTTGGCCAAATAAGTACCCGGTTTCTGGTTCAAGAAGTGATATAGAACCTCCCTCAGTGATAGTGATAGTGATATAGAACCTCCCTCAAAAAAACTTACTTTGATTTTTTGGAGGCGGTTAGACCGGTTTTCACAAACTAGAATCCAAATGAACGATCGCATTGCTATGATTGCTACGATGATTGACTTCCGGTTACGGAATTACAAGGTAAAGAATAATAAAAATGTCCATTAGTCATTCAAGTAACGATCGTAAAAGTTCATCAAAATTGTGCTAAAACTGTTCTAATATATAGCTCTTGTTAGTTGATAGCTAAACATATGGTCCCCGGTTAACGAAAAAACGGAAATATTGATTAAATACTGAAAAAAAATCATTCCTAATCCACCTAGTGGTGTGATAATGCCTTTTATTCTGCCGTTCCACGCATAATTATCCCATATGTTTGTGCATATATATTCCGTTATATCTCCGGAGCCAAAAGTGACAGCGATTGATCTTCAATTGTAATCTACGGCCCAATAATAGCTTTAAAACAAGCCAAAGTTTGTTAAAATCGGTTCAGCCATCTATAAGAAAATTGAGCGGTACAAACAACAACGCACTTTGTCGGTTACGTTACTTATACCATCATATCTCTGGAACTAGCAGTCACAGTTATTTGATCTTCGAATATGATCAACCTAAGCTTTTTAAAATCGGTTTAGTCATTATATTTCCGGAACCGAATGACATAATAGTAGCTTTCAACCAACTCTTCCATTAACTGTTGATTACCAATGTTTAAATAAGTATGAACGAAAACGTTTTTAATCGATTGAATCTGTTTCTTAACGCTCTGAGAAAGTCTATACTTGCTACCGTTTATGTTTTGAGATATGAAATTCGCACAACGTTATGAATTTTATGCCCCTTCGGAGGAAAATAAAAACAATCACGAATGTTATGTCCAATTTTATTCCGATTCTACAAGCATCTGCGATTTGTGAGCATTCACACAATAGTTTAATGAAAACTTCCCATTTTTGTTTTAGAAATTTCAGAACAATACAACAATTAATGTGTACGAAGAAGGCCGTCCCCTCTCTTTATAGATGATTGATTCTCAATACTTTACCACTTGACAGGATACAGGAGCGTATGATAAGTTCAGGACAAGAAATACAGCCATTCTGCCAAGCGCGATTGTTATCACGTGATGCCACAACGCGCCAACTACTCGACTTCCGATTTCGAGTGGGACCCGAAGAACCGAAGACCGTTTCCAGGAGCGTGAAATCAGTGATACAATCTTCGTTAGAGAAATTACAGTTGCACTTTTTATCCGTTTTCTGTGTGCATTATTATCCCCCGGTCCTTTCAACCGTGTAAGAAAATGTCATCATAGGGGTAGTTTTTTTTTCATGCCTCAAACTACCTGCCGTTCTTTGTTCTTGTTGACATTCAACCCTTCGCTTTCATGATTTGATTCCGCATGTTTGTGAATCCAGCAGTAGGTCTAGAGGCAGCTAACGAGGCTCTATTGAGAGCTGGGAACCAGCACGGGACGAAACAAAATCAGCATGCGTTTATGTAAATCAAACTTTTATAACCCGCACCAAGTCCCTGTTACGAGATGAATGAAAACACATTAATATTGAATCCTGTGGCACACACACAAAATTTGCGCAAATAAAGACAACCCCAGATATTAGTGAAAAAATAAGGTACTGCTTGGACTGGGTCGACGGACTGCTGTAGCATTGGTGTGACTTCGATACTCCTTCAATGCTATTATAATTATTATTTTGAAATCTTTGAATTGTTTTCAACTAACATTTCTGTACTATAAAGTCATTTTGTCAAATGTAGATCATAAAACTATAATGAGAAAGGCGACATTCCCGAGAATACTACAATTACCAAATGATAGCAATACTTGCCCATGCCAAACAGTACAGACAAAATCTATTAATCAATCGCTAGCTGCTTCCACATGCCAAAATATCCTTTCATAATCCGTGAAAAGATAAGTACGAAAAATCAGTCTATATGTGGTGCCACCGAAAACATGACACCAATCCATTGTAAATGCGCGTACTGCCATCCCAATTTAAATTTATCACTTTTACACCCATTCCCAGTATGTTGAAATTGGTCACAAAAGTAGCGTAAACTAACTAAAATCTGCTACGTTGGGACTGACAACCCGGAAAAAAAACTCAATGCTATCTCAAACAGCAATGGATGACACCGTCATAAATGTAAACCAATATATTTCACGTGATGGGTTCGGATATATGCAAAAAAATATTCAGGAAAGCATGCAGATTACCCTTACGACACTACAGGACTACCCTTTCCCAGAATCGAGCGACTCACAGGGATTCGATGGATGATATATGTCAATTTTTTATTAGTCCTTTCGGTTGCAGCTTTTGTGCCATTAATTACGAGCGCACATCACGGTGAGCGGCACCAAATGCAAAATAAATGTAAATCAAAACCCTTTCAAAGTCGCCTCGATATCCTCGACACGATGAACGGAACGAGGGGAGATACAATTTTTAGTGTGAAAACATAAAATTTCACAGAAGCGTGTCGTTCCCATTAGGAGCCAGATTTTGTGTTGGCCCGGCAGGGTCGATCTGTGTGTCGTTTCAAATTTCGTGCGATTGCCCAGGGTCTTTCTTTTGTGCATTCTGGTGTCGGCAGATCGTTTCGGCTTATCTTGTGGCCTATAAGGTCGCACTGGATAGTGGTTACCAAGATCTATTATATTTTTTACGTTCGAAATTAGAAGAATATTAGCTTGGTCCAGTGTACCTAAACTATGAATAAAAATGGCATTTTTTAATAATAAAGTAAATACTTAACACGTTAAATTAAGACTCATTCAGAGTGTGACCATCATTGAATGATGATGGCAAAGCTCAATATGTGTCTAGTAAATAAGTTCTTAATCGCTTTCAGACCGCATAAAAAATTTATTCAATCAATAATGATCTATACAGTTTGGAATGATAAATTGATCGTCAAATTGTAATCACTTACTTGAATGATTAATGTGCTTTTGATATATTTCAACTGCTGGGACCGCAACAAGTAAATCGATGTTACTTTAAATAACAAAACTTTGACAAATATGAAGCAAGGAAGAAAATGATGGAGATGGAGAAGGAATCACTCTCCAAATTAAATTTCCAAGCTGCCCATTGGAGTTGAGTTGGAAAATTAAATTCAAAACCCGTTCCTTAGGAGCATCCAAAATTATTTGATCTGGTAAGCAATGTACAGCTGCGGCAAACAAAATTACATTTTTACAGAAAGTGAAGTTTTAAATCAGAATATGTTACCTGACTCAGCACAGTGGTTCTACGACACTTAGAATGTATGTGACACCTTGTTTAGCATGCTGTCTCCGGACGGAATTGATATCGAGTAAACATAATAAATATTAACCCGATGCCACTAAACATTCTGGAACTTCGACCATATATACAATTGTGAATAATAAGGAAACAATGACTAAGAAAAAGTACTGATGTTATGCTGAATAAAGAAAAATCGGTGCATGTCAGATATCGATCTTTACGTTGTCATATTTGATATTCAAATATTGTGCAATGTAGTCATCGAAATTCACAATATGAGGGAAAATATATTTATTGCTGTTTATATTCATTAAATCTTATCCTATTGAAATGTTGGTTGGAAACAATATCGTCGTTTTGTGTCAAGATATAATTTAATTTTCAATAATTTTTTTTGATATAATGTGAAAAGCGTATAATCTACTCAAAGTAAAGCAATTTCAGAAATTATAAGCGATTTCGATGAAACTTAGTGTCCGTTTTCAGTAAGGTAAACCATAAATTTTGCACCAATAGAGAGACCGATTCAATTTATGACTGAATTTTGCAATAGAATGTTACTTGTATAAAAATGGTTTTCAACGAGAAGTTGAAGGGAACGGATTCTTGAATCATACCCAAATATTGATATCTATGTTTCTATTCTACTTCTTATGACTTATTAAAACTAGATTTACTTTAAATTTAAAAAAAACTTTCATATATGTACCATAACAATTAAATACTCTTCAATAAAGTTTCTAAAGTCAGTTTCGACCTTTATTTTTTGATAGGGCGTGATTATGTCTCACGCAAGGTTGAAACCAACAAACAATCCATTCGAACGCGGTTTCATTTCTTTTGCGCTCATTAGGTTTTCTAAAGATTTTCCGCCTTACTGCATTTGTTTTTCATTTTTATTTGAAATTTTATAGTCTGGTTTAGCCCCATAGGGAGTTCGCTTTAGCCTCGCAGTTCCTAAATATTGAATTTTGGATTACAAAAAGTAAACACACACTGCACACTTTAAAAAAAACCCTGTGATTTTACATCTTATTAGATGCACATAAATGGAGCGTCGCAGCTCACGCAAATTTACGTGGAAGAACATTTAATATTGTGTCTAAAACTCCATACATGAAATTCATTGAAATAAAAAAAAGAATACTGAGGAGCAACCGTCGCAACTTGAACTGAGAATCATTGGATCGCAAGTACGTCTGTTAATCGACCGAGCCACAGATGCATACATCTGCTTGGTTGGTAAAAGGTGCATTTAAATTCATACAGTGGCACCTGCTAGCAGAACGCAAGTTACAGTCGAAACCAGTAAAATTCAAGCTCATCTAACATTAAGTCATCACAAATGAGATTTTCCGTCATTTGACAAATTAGGTCTTCATGAATTACATCCTATGAGGGATTAGGTCACCTGTTAAATTCAATTTTTTTTTTGTGTGTGTGTTAAAAATTTGATTCTTTTTCATGAATTAGAAATCGCAAAAAAAATGTAACAAAAAAGGCGGGTGACATACACAGAAAGAAAAGATGAAACTTACACGACATGCAAACCGATAGTACTATGAAATATACATCGGTTGAAACGAAAATCTGATTTAAAACCATGATTGATGTAAAATTACATTAAAATTTATTTAGTTTTTCATTAAACAAGACTGTATATTTACAAACCGCTTCGTTTTGTAATGTAAATTTCCATTCAATTGCCTGCTCCAAATATTTGCATGAAAATAAATGTAAAATCACAAAATATTTTTATCTGTGTATTATTTTCAAGATTTCGAATATAGATATTCGTTCGCATTAGTTGATGTTGTGAATTTTACAACTTTTACTATTTCGTTTCCATAATTGTAACACACATATTTTACGATACAAATAAATAATACCACAGATAACGGATATACAGGCCCACTTATAAACTTTGTGTAAAATTTGCTCAATCAGCGTGGCGAACACTTGCAGTTGTCACCACGATCGACACGAGGTGCCACCACGATTTGGGTGCCGCTTTTACTGAGCAACAATTTTGGGTGCAACATTCACTTCACGCTATATTTTCGTTTTGCAGTTGGTTAAAATGACGAGCTTATTTTTGTTTTATTCCGATCGAGTTCTCGTGTGATTTATGCGACATGGAAATAAAGTTGTAAAAATGGTTGTAGTTGGAATATTTCCATAACAGGCAGGAGGATTTTGTTATCGTTCCGGAACGTTTTGAAAGATCGCGGCGAACAGTCGAGTAGGTGGCAGTAATGTTTCCAACGTATAGCAAATTTGAAATTCACACAGGATTTTGAAAAATTTGGTTCGACCCTGTATATCTGTTATCTGTGATAATACGGCATTTGTTCCGCAAGTGTGGTAGTATTTTTGTGGATTTACAGATTCATTACGAGAAAAATTTGGCATGATCCTTAGGGAAAATTTTAACGGCTCTAAAACAAAACTGATTTGGGGAATTTATCCAATATTTGTTGAATACTTTTTGGCATCATTTATTTATCTACACCACCAAAATTCTAAACCAGGAGTCAGGAATCTAATCTGTATTCAAACATTATATTCGAAATATGGAACAGGGTCAATTTCAATTACACAATTTTGTTCTAGAATTACGAAACTGAACTTATTTTCAGAATCCAAAAATTTCTAGAGCTGAACTCTTAACTGAAATTTATAACATCCATTAAGGAACTAAATACAGTTCTAAAATTTAGGTCGAGAATCCAAGTTTACGAATTTAGTTCATGCAGACAGTTTCAGAATTCTGGAAATGAATTTTGAAACTGAATTTAGGAATTAAATTCTGGTTCAGAAGTAAATTGCAAAATTCAGGTTCAGAGTTCAGATCTAGCATTTATTTCCAGAATAAAAATCTATAGTTCATATTCTGAATTTAGTTCTAGAATCTTGAAGTTGAAATTCTAAATCATAATTCTAGATTTAAATTCTGAATGTAGTTTAAGAAACTAAATTCAGTTCCAAAGTCTAGTAAAAACAGATTTAGTGTTAGAATTCAGTTCCGGAGTCATAGTTTTAATTTCTGAGCCTGTAATATGGAACTAAATTCTGAAACATGAACCTGAGTTGTCAGACAATTGCCAGAAAGCCTTAAAGCCTGAAATGAAGTTCAGAATTCAGGTGGAGAAGGTTCTGAATTCAGTTTTAGTATTTTTTCCCCGATTCCAATCTATAATTCCCGAATTCAGATCCAATATTCAGATACTGATTAATGATAATCTGTAGTTGATGCTGTTGGTGGAAAGTCCTTACCAGTCGAGTTCCATGTAAATCGCAAGCAGAAGAGATCGATTTTCAACAATGATTTACCTTTTATAATCATCCAGTTGAACTTCGGGACTGATATGTGCCCTACTGTCTCAAAACCATCGTCGCGGGTACGAGAAAGACAAGCAATGAGTTTTCCATATTGTTTCTAAAAGTTTTAGAAAAATTCATTGTTGAGGTATTTGTGATTACCTCACTCTGTTAAAAATTTCATCATAAACTGCTGATTGCTGATTTCTGATAACGTGGAGAAAGAATTATGTTGTTGCGTTTAGTGTAACTCGAGATATTCCCGATTAAGTTCTACCCATTCTTGTGTAGAGTGAATTTTGAAAAGTCACCATGTAGTAAAGTTCAGATGTATATGTCAATATTTCTATATCTTTTTTTAGCTTGGTATTAACACCAACTTTATGTAACTCGTGCTTTTTTGAACGAAATAGTATCAACTAAAACAATTTGAAGAAATTTGCATAGCTTCATGTTATTGAGGAAAAAAAAGCTAGTAAAACCGTTAAATATGATTTTACCGATTATGAGATAAATGATCGAATGTTTATTTCAATGTAAAGAGGTAGGTATAGCATGAACCATATCCTTTTCATTAAACTTTCCATCACCAAATGGCAAAGCTTCATGAATTCCATTTTCGAGGCCTTGAGTTTACGCTAGGCTGTTGACGTAGATCTTATCTTCCACGGGGCTCCAAAGGAAGAAGTCGCGTGATGTTAAATCACAAGATCACGGTGGCCAATTGTGATCACCTCTTCGATAGGTAACATGGTCCGAAAACTTTTCTCGTAAAAGATCGAAGGTTTCGTTTCTTGTATGGCACGTAGCACCGTCTTGACGAAAGTAAACGTTGTCCGGACCAGTAGCATCCAATTGAGGCCATGAAAAATCATTAAACATCTCTCGATAGAACAACTCATTCACCGTGCCTCATTTTCAAAAAAAAAAAGTAAGGTGCCATGACCCGGCCGGACCATAAACCACATCAAACAGTTACACTTTGAGGATGGAGAGGCTTTTGAATAACATAACTTGGCCGTAGCCGTCGAAATGAGAATGGGCTCCATATGGGCTTTTGATGATATTCCGGATCTGTCGTTTTTCAATTTTTACCATTTTGATAGTGAATTTTAATAATTTCAACGTGTATCGTTCCATTTTTATTAACGGCGTAGTTTCTAGTTATCAAATGTTAAAAAAGCTACACATACCAAAATATCGGACTATTCAAAAGTTCTTCTCTTATTAGCAAACTCTATGGCTAGTGAGTTGATGTCGAATTTTGTAACCTAACATAACCCAGTTTCAACCCTAACTGTGGTCAGACCGTTTGTTTGAAGATAGTTTTGAACCTAGATTCAACGTTGATGACCTGAAAATCGAGTCAGTTTCGATCCTGATTTTTATATCAGGTTTGCTCAAACCCCCGTTGCTAAGTGCGAACCCAACACAGTTTCATGGAAAGTGTTTATTGTTGAAATCACCCTAGCTCGGTTACAGTTTTCTCAAGCAAAAATGACATTAGTATTATTGGGATCAAAACCCTGCACTTGTATGCTAAAAATCTTATCGATGAATAATCCTTTGAATATTGAATTTGTAATAAGGTTTTGTCAATAAAATTCCAAATAACTAAATAACTCAACAATTTTTTACGGTTGCATTTATAGGACATCACTTAACAATGTCTCCTTTCAAAAGTATTTGAGCAAAATATGCACAATGCGGTACATCAACTAAAATCGTCGGTTTCGATCGATTGTGAAAGTAAAAAAATAGAAATCAAAAATTTGCTTTGCATGAATGTCACGTTCGGTTTCACATCGAGCCTCATGTTACCCAATACATATGAAAGTATGATCATTTATGTATGTTATGTCAAGGTTTTATGTGCAAACATAAGAATTCATTAGTGGTAATCTACTTGATCCCCTAACTTACTTTTCGCTTTCAACATATAATTTCAATAGATTTTTTTTGGTTGTAAGTTTGTTCGGTTGTTTATTGATACAACAAAAATTTTTATTCGGTTAGTAAGATCTACAACATTATAGATTCATGAAAGCCGCCATTCACAAAACCCGTTTTGATTTCCAAGCAGAACATTTCTGCCAAGACAAGTCCAATTTTAAGCCATTCCCTAAACGAAGTGTATAAAACGAAATGTTTTTATCAGAAAAACTTCCAAAGTAACGCCTCATTTTCCACCTATTTTGGGCTACCCAAATTCCATATACCACAGTCTTCATGAATTCCCACTTTCTTTGAGCTCATCGTCTTAACCTAAACTGCATGCAAATCTACTCGAATGTGTGGTTTCACCCATTTCCTGTCGACTCGTCTAGTCCCCATTCGGAACGACCAACGATAAGCACATATGTGCAATAAAAGGCCTTTCTCTCTAATCGCCTCCACGCACCCGGCCTCAGAGGAGATGGAATTAAATTAGACTAAAAACTGACACAAACCAACCGTATCTGTCTGCCGCTTGCCAACCGTTGAATCTCAGTGCGTGGGAGGGGCATTAAGTGCAAGGCAAATAAGTATGTACTAAAATTGCGAGCCAGTAACAAACTTTCTAAATGAGAAAAGTCCCCATGCCACAAGCTGCATCATCTTCAGAACCCGTCGCGTCGTAGCAAGTGCCAAAAGCGAAGTAAACCCTTTCCAAGTTACCAACGGTTACCATCCAGTCCGCACAAATATCTCGGTTCGGCCGGTTTGGGCAGTGGGCAATGGCAATTGCAATGAAGCTAAAAATCGCTATCAAAAAAAGGAATTCCTTTCTATTGAAACATGATTGAGCATGGACAGTTTTAGAAGGTGACTACCCCCTCGCTCGAATACGCCTCGGTTGTCTGGTCACCGTACTACCAAAACGATATCCAACGCATTGAAGCAATTCAACGGAAATTTGTTCGATTTTCTCTGCGTCGGCTTCCTTGGAGAAACCCTTGGAACCTTCCAAGTTACCATGCCAGATGCAAACTGATTGACCTCGATTTGTTATCTGTCCTTTGCGATGTCAGCAAGGCTACTTTTGTTGCTGATCTCCTCCAATCGAGAATAGACTGCTCCGAGCTCTTACAGCATTTACAAATTGATATCCATCGCCGTAATCTTAGAAACTATTCTTTTCTTAGGACCCCCTATGCTAGAACTAATTATGGGTATAACAACCCAAGTAACATTTTTAATATTATTAAATACTTGTAGCTGTCTTCAATGCTACATAATAAATCTTGCAATATAACTTTAAACTCCACGAAAGCCTACTGAAAACCTCTATAAGAGCATGTTCCTGCAAAGTGGACCATTCTTCATAAGGTTTATAAATCAAAATGAAGAATCAGCATAAACCTGCTTTAAAACTCCAAATTCAAGAAAATTTTGAAACCAGCTGTACGATCAACATTAATTTTTTTTGCATGGAATGAATTCCGCTATGAATAAACTGTCGTTTTGATGATATTTTTCTTGACTATGTGTGTCATGTCTACTTTGAATGCAATCAGTAAGAATATATATTTTAATTACGAGTTTGAGACCTTTTCCGAACGAAAAAACTTCATGCGCTTTGATTTTTATCGTGAATATAAGGATAAAAATAAGAAATATAACTAATCGCCTTGAAATAAATGCCGTTTTTGCGAAAGTCTCCATAATTTATGAAAAATATTTTTTGTGATTCATCGTCATTTTTGTATAAAACTATTCTGTGGCGATAAAACTTGTGCATACGATCTGAAAATGAATCATGAAAGTCCAACATATTTCCTCGTTTTTGCATTGCGAAGTTTATTTGATGTCAATAAATGCTACGGTATAGAACATCATAATGGCGGCCATGAAATTTCTTTTAATGCAAATTACACTTAACCTAAGAAGCAATAAATCAAATAGCCTACAACTAATGTGTCATAAATGTACTTTAGAACCCTCAAATTTACTCTGAGTGAAATTGTCATAGAATTAACACGCACACACACACAAAACTATATTTATGAAAGAATTTAACTGACAATAATGTTTTAAAGAAAATGTTTGAAAGCAATATTAAGAGTGTTTGCATGGTTTTATTCTAGTGCAAATTGTTTTATTTTTATTTTATTTTTAGTGTAGGTAAAGGGTTTTATAGAAGCTTTGAAAACTATGATATTACCGGTTAAAGGAGACACTTATTATAGTTGTCATAAAACAGGTAGTGATTGAAAAATCAATTACAAAACTCCTATAAATTATAATCAAAACCATAAGGCATTTGAATTGTTACTTGGGAAGCCTTTTGCCAGTATATGCCGAATGTTCAACCACTGTTCTAATTCATTCGACTTTAATCTATCACGAAACGTTGTCAAGAAATTGTTCCTAGGGTTACTATCTAATTAGTTTTGGTTTAAGTTAGTTTAGAAATGCTATGTTTAAGTGAAATGTATCATTTGGATGATTGTAATCTGTTGATGCTAAAGATGAGGAGGTTTTATGCCTGTTGGAGAACAAGTTTGACAGAAACTAATACCACCGGGCTTTTCCCTGCTCCAAATAAACATTTACTGAAGACATCCACTTTCTTGCTACTTAAGAGTACACGTGGAACTTTTGACAACTTGAAGGTACAGAACAAGGTCCTGGTGAACTGTTCCGCTGCATTGTAGCTGAGAATTGCATTCTAGAATCAGATTAGAAGTTCGTTTGGTTGTGTCGTGATAATTACTTAATTACTTACTTAATTACTTCTGGGAACTACGTAGTAGCATTTTTAGTATCATGGGGGTCAAAGCCCTGCAACTGTATGATCAAAATCCTATCACAGTATTTTGCTCAAGGATGGAGACGCAAGAATTTCGAAAGTGAAGAAGGTGTTCAATTATCCTTTACAGTGGAATACATTGAGAAAGTTTTGACGCGATCAATAAGACATCATCACTACTACTTCAGGTTTTCAGCAAAAGGTGGACTCGTACAGTTTTCTAAAGTTTATTGATATATGCCTAAACGAGCGCATTGCAGTATTGAACTGCTGCAATAAAATGTGTTTTTATTCTACTCTAGAGTAGCTCAATAGCAGAGCGATTCCATGCATTGGAAAAGGCTTGCAGATTAGAGAGTTTCCGACTATGACAAAAACATTGCAAGAAAGAATAGTTCTCTAATGTTAACATCGTTATTCAAACAATACATTCGAGTTTTCCGACTCGGATCAAATATATACCGTACAATGTGTGGTAATTTTAAGGATCTCTTTCATTCTCTTGATGCTTTTTTTTGTCTATAAGAAATTTTTGTAATACGAGAAAAAGATGGTAATTGTTTGACTACCGGTCCTGGCTATAGAGTGACTACATAAAAACTCTCCAGCCAAGCTCCCAAGAATAATGACAGTTCTAACAAGTGATTTTAGACGTGTATGTCCAAGCGTTGTCCTGATGGAACACGACACCTCTTCTGTTGGGTAATTCTGGGCATCAAACGATCCTGTTTTTACCGGTAGTTATCCAAATTCAGTGCTGGACCATATAGAAGCAACTTAAAATACAGTATCTCCTGCCCTTCCAAATTAACAAAAGAACCTTCCAGCCCGATAGTCCTGTTTCGGCAACCGTTTGAATTGCTTGACCGCGGTTGACCATGATCAAGCATTACTGAATGGGATCAATGAAACTGTTTCAGTTTCGGATCTAAAAAGACCATTCGCAATCTCAGTTATCTAAGAAAAACCTGATTTAATCCACCTAGTGGTATAGTGATGCCTTTCTTGTATTACTCATAACATCATAAATATTACTGTGGAATTCGCAAAAACAGAAGTTCATTGAATAGAAACAGGAATACTTGTTCGCACGTAATCTGACAAAATCTACAAATTTTGTTTACCCCGTAGTTCCGAAACCAGGAGTAGTCTCCAAGACGTATTTTGAATCTATAAGTTTGTGAAAATCGATTTGGCCATCTTGAAAAAATAGTGAAAAGTGCAGTTTTGTACCATTATTTCCAATACTTCTGAAATTGGATTTCTAGGACCGGAATAGCCGAAGTTGGTTTGTATGGCAAGTAACAAATATGACTTACAAATTGGAACAGTTTTAAACCAAATTGAAAAGAATTTATACATCGTCGCTTTAGTAGCGGTAAAAATTCCTTCACACTCTTCACAATTTTAAAGCTTAATTTGGGACTATAAGACCTTTAATTTGAACCTTTAAGTTTGTGAAAATCAATCACGCAATATCTGAGGGAAGTCAGTAATACGAAATTGAATCTCAAAAGTCAAATACACTAATCACCCTGTAGCTCCGGAACCGGATAAATTCCGATTCAAAAGTGTTTCTAATTCTTTATAATAAAAATAATTCAATAATCCAAATTTGTGTATCGTTGCGACCGATCTGAAAATTTTGCCGGATCCGTCATACCAATACATGCAGAAACAGCATGCTCAGTCAAAGCCGAAGAGAAAAAACTGCAATTCATGCGAGATTCGCGTTTTGTTGAGAGAAATACACGGAAAGTTTATTATCACGTAATATTGCAATCCCCCCCCAGGCTCGTTTTTTCTCTCGGTGGCCCTGCCAGTAGCATACATTCGTAACCGTTTCGTTTTCTTTATGGCGTGTAAGATCACGCATCGTTCGTGTTGTGTTTTCTTCCTCCACGTTGCACATACCGGTGTTGTATTGTCATTCTATATGGCGGTTTGAAAGCTTTGACACTCATCGCCCTGTAACTGCGGAACCGGTAGTCGGATCCTGATGAGATTTCATACCAGCTTTTGAGACAATGTGAGCTTAAATTTAAACTTAGGGTTGTGAATATCGGTTCAAGCGTCGCTGAGGAAGCGAAATGAGTTCTACTTTTGGAGTTTTGATTCACTACCTTCGATGCTTCCGGGAGAGGAAATGGGAAGCTATTAGTACCGAATCAAGTTTATTTGCCCATAAATTAATAATTTCTGCAAACCATAAGAAATTATCAGGCATTTTTATAGGTTTTTTTATTGTGTTTGCTATCGATCATGAAAAAAATACATGAAATTGAAAATTTTGCACTTATCGTACTCTAGTTCCGAAACCGAAAGTCAAATCCGGACGAAATGTTCTAGAAAGTTTTTAAAAATTTTAAAATCTTTCGTTTGAATCTCAGTTTGTAAAAATTGGTCAAGCCATTACCGAGAAAACCGAGTGCATATTTGATAATTAATTTTCACATATTTCCATACAACTCCGGTACCGGAAGTTGGATCTAGATGAAATCCAATAGCAGGCTATGGAACGATATTTTTGTAACATCCATACACACATACACACAGGCATTTACTCGGTCGAGCTGGGTCGAATGGTATATTAATCTAAATAATTGTAATCAACCAACTGTAAATAAAACAGACTTCCGTCGCTATGATCACTATTTGGAATGTAATAAAATGTGTTTTTGTTCCATTCCATTCTGGAGTAGCTCAATAGTAGAGCGATTCCATGCATTGAAAAAGGATTGTAGATTATAGAGTTTCTGGTTGTAACAAAAACATTGAAAGAAAAAACAGTTCTCTAATGTTAACAAACAATACATGCTCATTATTGTGATTTATGTCATAATTTTATCATTCCGAGAAAATCGAGAGCATACTTTATAATTAATTTTCACATATTACCTTATAACTCCGGAACCGGAAGTTGGATCTAGATGAAATTCAATAGCAACTATACGACCTTTCATTTGAATCTAAATTTGTGAAAATCGGCTAAGCCATCTCCGAAAAAAGTTATATTTTTGTAACATACATACACACATACACACACGCATTTGTTCGGTTCTTCGAGCTAAGTCGAATGGTATATGACACTCGACCCTCCGGGCCTCGTTTAAAAAGTCCGTTTTCACAGTGATTGCATACCCTTTCGATATGAGAAAGGTGAAACAATCATAAATCATGCTATGCAGCTGATTAAAAAATATTACCTAATTGATACGATATGATATTCATATACGCAGTAGTAACAGGAGCGCAGGTTTCCGCTACGCCAATTCAAATGCACCACACAAACACTGCGTCTGCTGTGTGTTCATGACTTGTAAAATGCTTTATCCCTGTAATTTCTATGAATTAATTTCATGCTAAATAGCATTTTACTGGGTTTAAACTTAATAATTGTAATCAACCAGCTAGAAATAAAACAGACTTTCGTCGCTATATTCACTCTTTGGAATGTTGGAAAAAACTATTGTTATTCATATTTACCACGCTACATGCATCGAAAATATCGCAGTCATTATTTCTCAGTTGCGAATTTATTCAGGAGATATTCAGTTTTTGATGGAAATATAATACTGTAATTTTGCACGGATCACTTCGGTGTCGAACTGAAGCATAGTGGAAATTTTCCAATCGATTATCTCTTTAGCAATATTTCTACAAAATCTTCTGAACCTCGAGATTCAGAGTTTTGTGTATACTTTTATCATGAATGAAAATCAAGTAAGTGATTTTTTCAGTCACTGTGTTTTTTTTTGAATATCTCTTGGCCTATATTTTAAACAAGTCATAATGAAATGTACAGGGTGCTCCATCTTTTATGTCGGTATATAAACATTGACAAATTTAGTGAAAAACAATAGATTTCTATAAGTGATGTATTGTTTTTAGTTTGATTCCTTACAATGTTTTCGAGTAGTTTTTGAAAACAATTTCAATTAAGTGGCCACCTTTATAAGCAATTACAAATGACTTTTTTGCGTTTATTATTACCTTTTTGAGCATATCGGGCAGTGCAGTAAAATTTCATTCAATTCAATTGAACCGAATGTGAAACACACTGACGATCTCTCTACTGCAGTAAACTTCACACTCTGACACACACAACGCTCGCTGACGTATCGAACCGACAGCATTTAGTTCTTCTATCGATTCGCTTCAAATCAAAACTCAGTGTAACCACCGTCGGTTGATCTCTTGATGTAACAAAATATCTCTTTCAATAGTGTGAGAGCGGACTTCAAATGAGGTTTATGTAAGCATTCGAATTGATTCAAAATAATAGAAGAAAGACAAACCAGGTATCTGATATATCAACTACAAAATACACATAAATTAATATTTTCTTCCTTCAGTCTTCATTTTTAATACTTTACGCCATTTATAATTCTATTCATTCGGACTTGCTCACTACCAAGAGCCAAGACAACGAAGAAGCTAGACTACTTGGCATTTGAAACTGAGCGAGCAAAACTTCCCAAGAGGCATGTTAAATTGCTGTCCTGTATTTTTCTACTGATTGTGAAATTTATCAAGTTAGTTTATATCACTATTCTAGTAACTGTTGTGTTATGGAAAAAGCGCAATTTTTCTGTGTTGTGCAACTGATACAAAAACTCATGCGTCGATCCCATCAAAAAGGTAGTAATAAAATCAGCGAAAAAACGATTGTGAAACTCGTGAGAACTACTACGTAATGTAAACAAGATATGGAAAGACGTTTACAAAAACATGCCAACTTAATTTCTAATGAATAAGTTTCACATTTGATTTTCAATACAACTGCTCTTAATACAAACATGGGTCTTGTTAAATAATCTGCACATGAAAAATTATAATGCACCATATTGTAGAATTGATCTTTTGTGTTTTTGTAAATGAAAAATCGACAACGAACTGCATTTTTATGGTGAAACATGTTTTCGTACGCCCGAAATTTTCAAGCGCCTTTGAATTAACGTGTTTTGATGATTCTAAACCAATTTCTGTGAAAATAACAGTCTATTATTTTCAATGAGAATCATCGGAATGGTGTTTAAAAGACGAGTATTCAAACATTCTTAAAAATTCTCAGACGATTTTGATCAAACTAATGTGTAGTTACACCTGAATAATTTCGAAATGAATTTTTCTTGAATATTCTCCAATATGGCATCGATGGTAACAGTGAGTTGAATAGAAAATAGTTGACCCAACGTAATGACGTACACTAAGGTCTTTTTTATGCGGTATTTTTATGCGGTTTTTTATGCGACTTTTTTTATGCGAATTTTTAGAGTTATGCGTTTTTTTATGCGGCACGTAAACTCGCATAAAAAAAGACTTCAGTGTATATTACCTAAATAACAGGAAACATTAACATGTTAATATTTCGGAAAGAAATTCTCTACGTTATGTTTTTTTATCTGTTTAAATCTTCTAGTTGAATAAAACAAAAATACAGTATAGTCGTTCATCTTAGCGGGCCCGACTTTTGTGATACGCACTGTAGGTATTATTTTGGTAAGTCCGTGTGCTAAAGTTGCAAAAACAAGTTGCACAAGCGGTAATCTATAATTATGGGAGTAACTATGATGAAATTAACTTTTCGTTCAATATCTTTAAAAAGTGATGTCAGGTCTGCTTATTTTTTTTGCGAGATGAAAACCGAATACAAATTATCTGATTGAATTTTTTTTTCATTGCGTATTAACGCTGTATTCCTGCAACTTTTATGGTAATAATCTCATATCTGCAAGTTTTGCGTTCATTTCAAACAGATAAATCTTGCACAACTTTTTTGCAAGTTTTGAATTTAACATCAATGTTTTTCTAAAACTGAAGAAAACTGCACACACTGATCTGAAAATTCAAGAGGAAGCCAAAACAATGCGGACTCTGCAGAAATATGTTTTTTTACAGCAAGGGTATCAATTCGGCTTAGCATTTTTTGCCTTGCGAAGAGCGTCAATCATTTCACTAATTTTTCTTCCACAAGAGATTTACAGCAATTTCGACATATATTGTGTCCGGTACAATTATGACAGCCGTTTGTAAAGTTTTTGATAAGTTGCACAATTGTTATAGTTACTCCCGTTTTACATGACGATGTGAAATTTTTTGTAGAACTTCTAGTGAAACATTAACAAGTTGGTGATTTACTGCGCAATTGTTTCAGATGTACTTAAAGTTGTTCTATAGTGATTTTTTCGGTAGTATTGTGAAACTTAATAGTGATAAGTTGCACAACATAAATAACATTTCTAAATCAATTGTAAAACATCTTGAAAGTTCAATAAATTACATTTGCTACTTGGGTTCAATGGACTAGGTACGATTATTCAACTGACGATGAATTCTGGGAGCTTCACTTGAAAATGGCAGCAAAAGTCATATGAATTTGTATCGATATGCTGACGGTCAGTGGCATGGTAAATTTCATTTTCATCTGACATCATTCGATTGAAAGTGATATTTTATCGCACTGATCTCGGGTGTTATAGCGTCCATTTCAGCACGAATGTCAATAGTTCGAGGCTGGTTGGCGTAAACCTTGCTTTTCAGACAACCCCACGAAAAGAAGTCCGGAGGGGTTAAATCAGGTGATTTGGGTGGCCAGTCAATGACGCCGCGATATTTTTTCTGATATGCACGTTGAGTTAACACAATGGAACAACTGTTTTCGATGTAAAGTGTCACTATTTCAGCGCGTTGTCTCGGTGTGAAGCAATCCATGACAAAAATTGTACTGAATTTACGTATTCAAAACATATCTGATGCAATCGTTTGGTTAGTAAATGTGAAAGTTATTAAGCGTTTACATACCGACATAAAACATGCAACACCCTGTACTTTTTCGTGCCCCGATCTAGAAGGATTCTTGGCGTCAGTAGGAACGTAGTACTAGCCATGCAATGATTCTGTACGCTATGGATCGGCTGCGAAGTCTGTTGAAACAGAAAGGTCAAAGTCCACAAAAGGAATGTAATGCCAAGACTTTGCTTTGAATAGAAAGCATAAATCCGAGATTATTTGCTTGATACTTTACGAAATATCGATCACTACATCTGTATACTGGAAAATTATGGATTTCTGTTTCCTGCAATCTTATATAACAACCAAAAATTGGACATTTACCAGCGGAACTGCGTCTCAGACCATCAATTACGACCAGCACTACAACAGTATTGATGCAAAAAAGCATTTAAATGTAAAATACCGTATAGATCCGTAATTACTCTTTTTCAATAGCAGATAAGTAATTGATATCGCCAATTAAACTTAGAAATACTCTCACGACTGAGAGCTGGAAATAAATTCCAAAAACAATTCGGAATGAAACAAACACAAAACTTCAAATAAACACTAAACCAATCGCCTCTGGCCCACTGCGACGTAGAACTCTCATTTCATCCAAACTGACTATGCGAAACCGGGCTACACATGCGAACTTATCCCGGACCCACGTATATACATATATAATTATTGGAAACTGTAGAACGCTATCTCAAAGTTTCTTCGAAAATACGCGGCACAGAGTTTAATTAGCATGGCTCTGGTAATCCCCATCCCACCACACTCCTCTCCACCACCGTACTATAAAAACGCCACTGGGACAAAGCAAAATACCGCTCTGGTTCCAGAATGGGTGGAGCCTGTGAGCCTGCGAGGAGGAAAAACTTCATATCAGCTCGGGAAGCGTCGCTTCATGTGAAAGGAGTTGTCCTCGTTCCCTCGGTTCCCAGCGGCACCGCTACACTTGGCCAGTTCCTACACCAGAAAACGATGTGATGGAATGTACATCAGGCTGATGGTCTACGGCTGGTACCAGGATCCCGGCACTGTGACGAGTCCCAGCAAATGGCGGGACACGGGTACGTGGCGTCGTCGGTTCGTGCGGAATTTGTTGCGCTGATATTAGCTACAGCTCAACTCACTCGACTGCCATTCAATTTCACCCAGAACGATAGATGTGTACACAACACGGTGCCTGGAAGCCTGAACGAAAGATGTATGGTGTGAGTCCATTTGTCTTAACTTGTCGTGTTATGTTTTATTTCTTGACGGAGAAGACCGATGTTGAGTTTTATTGCTGGCTGGAATACTTCTAAAAAGATGGGGAAACAAAACTTTCACTAAAGAACTATCAAATCTCATTTTAGAAGTTTTGTACTGAAACATCACTGCTAATTTTTGTTGATGCAATGTTTAGGATACTTTGTCCCGTTTCTCGCAACTATTATAAAAATGAATAACAATTTCCTCAGAGCAAGGTGAAAATTTATGTTTTTAGAAAATTTTCATCTAACTTGTCTCACACGACGCGATGTCAATCCCAGTAGCGCGCGGAACAAATCAGCAGCAAGATACCAAACAAATATATATTATGAATTCGAATCATCTGGAAAGCTCTCCGAAACCCTGATATTGAATGGAGAATAGGTTTAGCTGGCCTACCCCGGAAAACGGAGGTTCAGCAGAGTTACCCTAAAAAGCAATGCATTGGGTTTACCGTTAATGATAGGATGTTTATTTCTTGTATCGTTTACACTTTTCATGTTAAATTACTTCAACTCTTTGGAGTTGATTATTGCTCAGTTGTTATGAAGAGACACAGAAAATGAAAGATGGAAAAACCGCTCTTCAAATGACCTTTTCCGAATTTCAACCCCAGCGTCAGTCACCAAGTAACAAAACTACCCCATTTGACTGTACCTATTCGTACCTCTCCCAGCAGGAAGGCTTACCAGTGGGATAAAGGGAAACCGCGTGTCTTAACTTATATCTTGGCCCGCTTCTCGTCCGAAAACGCCAAACTCCAAGGAGTCCCCTTTCCATCGTTCGCGTGCATTCGTGTGTTCCCGTATGTGTGTACGGCAACGGGACACAGCAGTGCCGGGTGAGTGGGAATGGCAAAAGGATATATAATAGCTGACTCCTCCACGCTTCGTGCTTGCCTCAAGTCGTTGGGACCTTTCGAGCAAGATGAAGTATAATAAGACGAATGCGAAGCACTTGGCGAAGAAAATAAAGCTGGCCTCAAGTCCTCGAGAAAAGTTGGAATGGAAAAAGGATATGAGATATTTGCATGTTTGATACGCGAGCACTAGGCAGGGGATCAAGCGGTACGTGTGTGCGATTCCGAAGCACGCGTGGGTTGGGCAGAGAAGGAATCCTACTGCTTCCAGCGGAAAGGAATTGGGCAGAAAGGATTTCTGAACGGGCGAAACGAATGGTGCGGGGTGGAGTTTTCTGAACGGATCAATGGAACGGAAGCTGTGAGGTGTACGAAGAAAATAAATTTTATAATAAAACAAGCTTAAATTAAAATACGTACATACACACGCTCAATGCGGGCTAGCGAGGTACGCAAATTTCGTGTTCATTTGGGGTGAGGTGCGCTGGTGGTAGATGGCATACTCGCCCCACCCACTGACCGTACGAATGTGTATCCATGCTCGAAATCCTTCACGATACGTACGTATACGCGAAAAAGAAGCGCAGTGATCCGGCCGGAGGGCACAGAGAAAGTTTATCTTGGCACATTTCTTCGAAAAAGAACGCACCCCACATTCAGTGTGCTATTTTGCTGGCGGGTATTTCTCGCTTTTGTTAACATGATGGTTCCTGGATAGGGACGGCTACCGAAAGAGTCCTGGAAACGAAATAGATATAGGGACCATTTAGAAACTTCTGTCTGTTATCATTTTTAGAAATACAAAACTGAAACTTTGCAACTGTTGAGAAACCGGTCATTCAAGGCAGAAGGATACAAAATAAAATCTTAAGTTCTCGGATACAAAGCAACAACGATTGTGTCCAAAATCAACTTCAAATAAAAAAGCAGTTTTAGAAAAGTCTTGGGACTTTTTGTGTACAGAACTATTACATGGATACCCGATCAACTATTGCTCTCAAAATAATATCTAATCTTGATATTTAGATCTCATTAAGTTGTAGCAAATTATTGAATATCCCTTAAAAAAGAGTACAAACACTTTTATCGATCATGTTTTTGATTTTCAACACGAGTAACATGTATTAATAACACCAATTTCTGATGTAATTCGAATGAGTATTTCTATTTTTTAGTGATTATTATAAAATTACGCTTCGATTGAGAGCGCCTAGTAACAAAACACATTTTACTATTTCACTCTATTGAAGACACTTTGTGGAAACAATAATTTTACATCTGATTTCGGAATGACGTCTTAAATAGAGAATTTGAGATCATTCCTAAGTAATTACTACTTTTATTGTGTATAGTTTGTGTTCAAAGACTTGGACATTATTTTACCCTAAAATAAACATTTTCAATGATGATTTTGCGCTTTTGACGTAGGACTACGTCTTTCTTTACTATCCTCACCTGAGTGCATTTTCAAAATTTCACGACACGAAAGTGTAACGAAATTACTCCAAATTTGATTTCTTAATAACTTTTTCCTTGTTTGATTATTTTCTCTAATTCTCTCACGGAACAAATGAAAAAAGGTTAAAGATTGTTATTAATACCATGTTTATTATGTATACATTGTTCAAATAGTGAAAAACCTGTTTTAATCCACCTAGTGGTGTAATGAAGCCTTTCTCATATCAATCATATTATCATGTATAATACTGTGGTATTCTTCAAAATAATTTTCTTTGATTCTTGAGAAAATAACCAAAATAGGTTTGTTTTTCTGTGTACTGAAAAAAAACTATCAGTTGGAGAAGATTTGAGGTCGATTTAGAAAACTTTTTACGGTTACTCGCCCTTTTCAGTGATGGTATAAAATTTTTAACACATTTTACACTATATTTCCAGATCCGGAAGTCGGATCCGGATGAATTTCGTATAGGACCACAGGACATTTCATTAGGACCACAGGACCTAAGTTTGTGAAAATCGGTCGCACCATTTAGGAGAAAAGTTAAAACACATATTTTCATTTTTTGCACATTTTACCCCATAACTCCGGAACCGAATATTCGGGAATTTTGTATGGGATCACAAGACCTTTCATTTGAATTTAAGTTTGTGAAAATCGGTTCAGCCATCTCCGAAAAAAGTTAGTGCAAAAAAACGTTACATACACACATACGCACATACACACACATACACATACACACACACATACACACAGACATTTTGCGTACTCGACGAACTGAGTCGAATGGTATATGACACTCTGCCCTCAGTGGCCTCGGTTCAAAAGTCGGTTTTCACAGTGATAGCATCACCTTTCTATATGAGTGGATTAAAGAGGTTTATACATTTCGTTTTCGATTCTGCAATGTGAAGTAGTTGAGCTAGAGATGCTCTGCTCTTCCATTTACGTCAAAAACTACCATCCAGCTTTTATCGAAAAGCTACACTGAGACAAAACCGACCTCATAAATGAGCCGAATCACTCATGATTTCATGAAAATACAGTATTTTCATGTTATGAAAATATGATGTGAGCATTATTTCAGTAATCCGTAACATTTCACGAGTGTAACTTTTTCTTATGACTTCTGTTGTTTTAAATTTGGATTTATTTGTTTTCTTTATTTATGAATAAAATGCCATAAATGAAAAACAAAATCTACGTAATTGTTATTAAAAGATTGCTAACTTAGCCACAAGTACACTTAGAATCATGAAGAATCATAATTCAAATTTAGCAGTTCATAAAATTTATTTGTGATCATGATATAAGTCGAAATTTTTTATGGTCTTCAAATTCAAAATTCTGCAACCTTTGTGGTTAAGTTTAAAATCCTTTAAAAGCAATGTTGCAAACGGGCGAGTATTCTAAATGTAATTCATGTATTATACACGTACAGAAGCAAATTGAGTTTAGTATAATTCTGCTGAATATTTTGCACCAAAATCTTTGCCGCACCTACGGCTAGAATTTGTGGTTGATGATTTACTTTGTCTCAGTTTATAATGTAGTTTTAATTTTAGTTTACCTTCAACGATCACTGAAAACTTTCACTCCGAACATTTTGAATGCTCAAACTGTTTGAACATAATAGTATGTGTAAATCATGTGATACCCATGATAGTTACGCATGAGTGCGTTTTTGAATTTTGATGAACAATCATGATAATAATATCATAAAATAATATTTTTTGTTGTGATATTTTATTTATTAAAGATTCGTCAAAAGACGTTCGATAGATTTGTCGGAAGGCGCAAATCGATTCAAAAAGAAAAAAAATCCATTTAAATTCACAATATTAAAAAAAATCTTTACTATTTCGCAACTAATGTCATGAGATAGTATCGAACACAAATACCAATATTTCGGTGTGTTATTAACGGAAGCAGTTTAAAGCAAAATGTGTGAAAGGTAATATTACGAAGAGTTGATTTTTGGATATGCAATCACTGTTAAAACTGTCATTTAAAACAAGGCCCGGAGGGGCAAATGTCATACATAATTGGTATCAGAAACCAAACAAGTCAATCGTATTAGAAACTCGACCAAGATTTAGAAACTTAAACTGAATTCAAGAACTACATTCGAAACATGGAATAGGCTCAAAACACAGTTGTAAAATTCTGATTCGAAATTCAGATCAACAATTCCGGACCCGAATGACCAGTCGGCAAAAAGGTCTACAATCAATAAAAAAGGATCATCAATTCAGTTCATGAATTTAGTTCTACACTGTTAGGAAAAATGAAATTTACGTTTGGCGTAAATTCAAACATGCTACAATTTCTTCGATGATGAAACAATATTACCAAATTTCTGTTACTATGTGAAAATAATTTTTGTGTGTGTAAGTAAACTTCAGCTAAATTAATGGCTAAGTTGAAGATATAACACATCTTTACATGCCTTGAATTGTAAATTTAAATGAATTACGACGCTGCTTTTATGTGTATCTATAAAGATGCAAATTTACACGATTCTAGAAGCTCTAGAACTGAATTCGAAACATAGATTCAATATCGGAACTGAATACAGTTTTAAATTCCAGCTCCAGAATCCAGGTTAGGAACTTAGATCCAGCAATCAGATTTGGAATTCTGAAATTGAATTCTGAAACTGAATTCAAGAATTAAATTCTATTTGAAAAGCAAGTTCCAAAGTTCAGGCTGGGAGTTCAGATCCAAAATTTTGCTCCAGAATCCAGATCTTAAACTCATGTCCTGAATTATGTTCCAGAATTCTGAAGTTGGAATCCTAAACCAGAATTCTGGATTCAAATTCCGAATATAAACACGAGAATTGAATTCAGTTCAAAAATTCAGTCAAAAAACTATTATTAGGATTCAGTTCCTGAGTAAATTTTTATTTCTGAGCCAGAAATTAATTTCAGGATTCAGCTAGACCAGAATCCAGAATCTGAAAATTCATTTTATGATTTTGTTCCAGAATCTATTCCAAAATCCAGTTCCCGAATCCAGATCCAGTGTTCAAAAGTTGAATGAAATTATTGATAATCTGTTATTGCTGCTACTCAACACGACGTCCGAAAAGCGAATGACGCGTTTGAGGTTTTATACCTCGCAAAAGGTCTGTTTTTGCTGCTACTGGTTGAAGGTCCTCACCACGACGTCCAGTTCCGTATGAAGCACAAGAAAAAATGATCGATTTTTTTATCATGGTTTACCTTTTATACTGGTCCAGGTAAACATTGGGACCGATATGTGCCTGACTACCTCAAAACCATCTTCTGAGTGCGAAAAAGGTAAAAAAAAACGGGATTCCTCATTCCTCATTGTTTCAAAAACTTTTAGAAAACTTACTTTTTTAGTTATTTATGATTATCTGACCCTGCTGAAAATATAAATAAATTGCTGATCATATTGCTGATGACATGAAGAAACAATTATGTTGTTACGTTTAGTACAACTCGAGATATTCACCAATAAATTCTACTCTTTCTTCCACAGGACGAATTTTGAATAGGCGCCTCGTAGTAAAGTAGGACGTATTCACGTCAAAACAAAGACTATTTGGACGGATATCAGACTTCAGAAGGGCAAAAAACGATAAACATCGAAAGTTAAACAATTCGAATTTTAAAAAATCAAAAAATATCAAAATAATACCTAAACATTCCGTATACGATAAGTGATTGTTATCGCAAGTCCCTTATACAAAAATCCAGCGCATATGAAGTGCTCTTTGTTTCGATTTCATCAGCACTACGGTTCTACGGTTTTTGTTTCCATTCAACCACAACAGTCCATTCGCGTTCCGATTTGAAGTACATTTTGCTCGTTATACACGATTGTCTCGATGGAAACGGTGCGAATCCGACGATCAATTTCGTGTTGGCTATTGGAGGAACGGGGTGCGGCTGGTGATGATTACTGGTCACTGTTATGTTGGTGTTCGTCTTTATTTTACGTCATTCTATGTACACTTCGCCCGGTCTCAAATGTGATGGCCTGCTCGGAATTGATTCCTAACACATAGATGCTTCCATGGCATTGGATACGAACGCAATCACCCTTCTGTTCTTTTTTTTTTTTTTTCCATAAATACGTTTATTACCCTTCTGTTCTTATCAACGGCGATGTGCATGAACTTGTACAATCCAGATCCAAGTGACGTAAATCGCCACCACCAGCGAAGTACTTTCTGAGATGTCTATTATTTCTAAGGGTTACTAGGCGAATTTAAAAGAAGTTTATGTTTCAATTGTTAAATATCGAAAATGAAAATAAATTATATCACTTGCGTTTCATGTGCAATACAACGAATGTAGCACATGCATTAAACCAATCCAATTTTCCGTCGAACCGTGCATTTTCATTAGTCTTCATAAATAAATTGGGGTGGTAAACAACTGTTTGGACTACCAACCTGCTTTTATCAACTGACGGTGTCCGCACAAACCACCCTTCCACCCCCGTCAGACCATTTTCAAATGCTTTCCACGGCAGGCAACAGCAACCGATAAAGGATCCATTCTCCACACACCCGAATAAAAACCTTTACTTTATATCCAATCACGTGACAGACCGTCGGCCATCTTGTTTTCGGCAGAGTGGAAACTGTCCCTCTCCCAAGGGGGTTATAAGCTCTTGTATATACTGCCTGTCGCCATACGGGAGGACCATATACAACACATGTGGCCCGGCTGCGGAAGGGTGTGGGTGACGGCTTATGGGCCTTGTTGGACAGATCGAGCACAGCGAGCCAGCAACGAGGGACGAACGAGACAGACATAGAGGAAAGAGCAGCGAACGAACGAACAAACGACACAGGTTTGCTTTATGTGCGGAAAACCCTCGAAATTGAAGAACGGACCACGAGCGGCGAACCCAAACCCCCTCCGGGTGGGTGGTGTTCGTGTGTGATGTGGGCAGGTGGCTGCTTGGGTGATGTCGTATGTGAGCATACATTATATTCGACATAACAACCCCCACATCATGGTCGGTTGGTTGTACTGCTACTGAATGTCGGATAAGAAGGGTACCGTAGCGCAGGATGTTGGATCGCCGCCACCACTCGAGGCTGATGATATGGCAACGGACGAACGCCAGAACAAAAACTTTTCCTCTATGCTCTCTAGCATCGAACTGGCGCACCTCAGCCGAAATAGAGGGTGGAATCGTGAACGGTGGCTGCCGTTTCTGCTGTTGACTGACTGACTGCTGGAATAGGGTTTGGGTTCGCTTCGGCTAGCAGTAATTGTATTTTATGTGCGCCCAGGTTTCGTCGATACGTGCGGGAGCAGAAATCCTCTTTCCATGCATCGGTGGTGAAATGGTTTCATCATGTGTGGATTGTGAAGAGGTAAACCGGTGACTGTGGGTGGCAATGGCGAGCTACAACAGAGCTTCACCTTCAGTTACGGGGTTCGGCTACTGTCGCTGGGAAGCATTTCCTGCCATAGGAATGTACACTGGTAAACCTAATTAAAATCAACTTGATTCTGTGGAAGTAGTGAAACATTGTAATAAAAAAGATTCTACCCATTGGTTACAAGTGAGAAGTTCACCAATTAAACTCAAATTTCTAAGTAATATAATTAAAACTAACTTTTTCTGCAAGCTAACAAACAGATTTGGTTAGCTCGTTAAAGTTTAAAAGAATTTCTTCCAAGAATCGAACAATACAAGAACGTATTTATAAATTTAAGTTTTTATACATCCTTCGACGAATTTTCTTGAATTTTTTATAGGGACTGAAAAACTGCTAGCGATCTGTAGTTTACCAAATTGAATTATTCAATTTCGTCCACCCAAATTCAGGCACCTTCCTTCCCACTGCGGCCACCTCATGATTGACAAAAGTCGCTTCTCAAGACACTCTTTCGCGTTAAACGCACCGTTAATTGTTCCAAAAATAATTTTGATTGTAACAGCGTAAAGACTGTTCCAGAAAGTATGGACGCACTTTGATTTCGCTGTAAATAATTAGATATTCATATTTTATTAGATATACTGATAATATTAGACTACAACAACAGAATATTATTCTCAACATTTGCTACTTACCCATTGTAGACTAGCTGGCGCACCTTCTTGTGAACGTTCCTCATTAAATTCCGTACAGACTTCTTGGCGACAAGTTTTGACACTTTTTTCCAATCTTTTTCGAACTGTTGAATGGTTTCGGCTGCCGAGACATGTTTCCTAAGATGTGCCTTCGTTAATGCCCAAGATTCCTCAATTGGTCGAAGTTGTGAGCAATTTGGTGAATTCATGTCTTTTGGGACGAAAGTGACATTTTTGATAGTATACCATTCTACCGTTGATTTCGAGTAGTGGCAAGAAGCAAGATCTTTCCAGAAGACAATAGGATCCTTATGGCTTCGAATCATGGGTAGAAGTCGTTTTTGTAAACATTCCTTGATGTATGTTTCGCTGTTCATTGAAGCAGTGGTGATGAAGGGTTTCGAAATTTTACTACAGCTACAAATTGCTTGTCAGATCATAGCTTTCTTACCAAATTTTTCGACTTCAATCGATGTCGGGGACTGGTTTAACACTTGCCCTTCTCGCACCGTATAATATTGTGGTGCCGGCAAGGATTTGTAATCGAGTTTACGTAGGTTTCGTCGTCCATGATTATGCAGTTCAAATTTCCAGCAAGAATCGTATTGTACAGCTTTCGAACCCTCGGACTGATCGATGCTTCTTGTTTCGGACTACGTTTTGGTTGTTACTGCTTCTTATAGGTTCAAAGATTCAAACGTTCTTCAGCACGAAGAACATTTGACTTCAGTATACGTTTATGCAACTGAGGGTTAGCAGGACCTTTTTTTGACCCGTTTTCGGTTTATCCTCAAAGGTGTTATCCTCACCGAACTTCCTGATTGCATTTCGCACGGCTTTTTCACTTACTCCTTCCATTTTTGCTATCTTTCTCAGTGACAGTCCGCGTTCTGTGCACCATTTGTACACAATTTTTCGACGTTGTTCTGCTGAAAGTCCACGCATTTCGAAACAAACTAATGAAAACGAATAAACAACTGCACAGGTTAGAGAAAAGTGTAAAAAGATTCTGAACGATTGCGAAATGGCAGCGGTTTTTGGTTGCGTCCATACTTTCTGGGACAGTCTTTATTGTAATTTTTCAGAGATAGTTTCTTATTTCGATGACATGACTGCGGAACTATGTATGACTACCTTACTATAAAATTTGACAAACGTAAATAATACACTATCAATAAGATTCACTTTATTTTCAAGGTGTTTTACTCGTACAGTTTAAAAAGTGAAGAAGATTTCTGTTGTGCAATTTTGATCAAATACACTCTTTATACAAAAATGTAAGTTCGAATCCGCATAACTTGAGAATGGACTGACCTGGGAAATGGGTTTATTTTTCCAAGTAAAACTAAACTTCTTATTACGGTTTCTTCCTGCTATAAATAATACACCACTAGTGATCAATGTTTCCAATTACAATCCCTGGCCATATTATTAGACCCATACTGGAAAACTACACACTTAGAAAAGTTTACATCTTTATAGATGCACAAAGAAAGAGCGTCACGATTCACTTACATTTACAATTCAAAGCATGTGAAAATAAGTCATATCATTAACTTCACAGTCCATTTAGTTGAAGCTTACATCGATACAGACGAAAAATTTATTTCTACGTGTTAGTAGATGTAATATTGAGTCATCACCGAAGAAATTACGGCATGCTTGAATTTACGTCAAGCGTAAATCTCTTTTTTTTCTAAGAGTGCAGTATTTCTCTGAAATATTGTTGTTATTTTCAAAATCAGTCCAGTGGACCATGCCATCATTTTCAACGTTCTTGACTGGCTGGGAGATTCCTCAGACATGAATCCTATATAGAATATTTGGGAATATCCGATATGTTAAGTTTCTAAACCTGCTCCTACAACCAAACAGAATTTGGTTGATGTACATAATGAAACCTGGAAGAATAACGAAGAGATAAGCAAAAAATATTAAGAATTGCCTTGACAATATGCATCGTCGAATAGCAGCTTCTAAAGATGGCTAACCAAAACTCTGAATTTATTCTCATTAAAATAAACGCATTAATCTACTGTAAACAATTACTTTAACAAAGTGACTAATATGGGATCTCTCATAATTCAATAATTCAACTGACTAATAATGAACATGCATTATGGTAAAACTGGTAAAAATGTGATTTTTCAACATGGTTTTAAAAATATGGGCTGGGGCTGCAAACTAAGAATTTTTATGACCACTTTTAGCAATCAACATGGCTGTTATGTGATTTTTTTCTTCAAATTTTCACACTTCATTGGGTGCATGAAACCGATCCTGCTTAGTTGTGTGTGTGTATGTGTGACAAATAATGTCCTCAATTTTCTCAGAGATAGCTGAACCGATTTTCATAAAGTTAGATTCAAATGAAAGGTCTTATGGCCTCATACAATTTTCTTGAATTTCATTTGGTTCCAACTTCCGGTTCCGGAATTGCTAGGAAATATATGCAAATTTATTAAAAAATGCCCATCTTTCTCGGACATTTTTTAACCGATTTTCACAAATTAAGAAACAAATAAAAGGTCTTATAATTCTTTGAAAAGTCCCCGCAAAGTTGTTTCAGATCCGACTTCTGGTTCCGGTTTTATAGTACGATTAGTGACAATTTTCAATTTCATGAGTATTTTTTCTCAAGCGATAAACAATTTTATAAAACTTACTGCTAAACTCATCTAGTTGGCAGATCTTGTTAGTTAGTGAATATATAAAACTACTTTGGGACTACTAGTTCCCGAGTTCGACTACTAGTTCCCGAGTGACGATGCAAAACTAGTACGCGTCGGCACGTGCGGCTTTGCTCCGTTCGCAACGTGTTTGGTTCTATTTCGTATAGCGTGCAGGGTTGCCACATGAAAATTTATATTTTTCAGGTGAAAAAATGTAAATTTCTAATTCTTTTATTCAATTTGTACCCACTTGTTAGTGTTATTACAAGATCATGATAACGATGCTTTTCTATAAATGTACATTTATTGCCTTTCTCATATACAAAATTTATGCGATCACTTGAAAAATTGACTAGTGAAAATTGACCCAGAGAGCTTAGTGTTCTACATCATTCGACACAGTTCATCGAGCTGAGCAATGTATGTGTCTGTGCGTGTATGTGTGTGAAAATGAGTCAAATAATGTCACTCATAAAATAAAAAATCTCGTAGTCCCATAGGTTGCTATTGGATTTCACACCGTCATTTAGAGCGACGATGCAAAAAAGAATAAAATTTTTCTAGAGTTGACTTAAATCTGATTTAATTTGTAGGCTATATTAGTTACGTACTAAACGAAAAGACTTCGGCTATACTGGCTCCCAGTTCCCAGTTTCATAAGTACCGGAAAGTTTAAAACGAAACTCACTCAATTTTCTCAGAGATGATTTGATCGATTTCCAAAAAACAGGCTCAAATAAAAGTTCCTATAGTCCCATAGGTTGCTGTTTAATTTTATCCGGGTCAAACTTCCGGTTCCAGAACTATAGGGCGAAGTGTGTTTAATCATTTAAAAATTCTTATTAACTTGACATAACTGTTTACAATTTAGAAAGGTTATGTTAGTTTCTACCCAAAGGAAGTTATTTTATTTTATTCAAGATTGAAAAATAAATTCTTCACAGAATCTTCTAGTGATATTTTGATATTTTTGAAAATATAAGTAATATGAGAAAAGTATCATTACACCATTCGGTGGATTAAAAAAGGTTTTTCTCAAAAATATTACCCTTAATAACAGTACGGCGCTTCTCGATTTAATTCATTCTCTCAGTATCATCCAGTAAATGATGACAATACACTCAATACTTTTCAAGTATAATTGAATGAAATACAGATGCAAAAATTTATTAGAAAAAATAGTGGAAAAAAGAAAATAAAATGCTATCAACGTTTTACCACGATAGAGTGAGATGGTAGGCAAAAATTAGTAAGACTTTGTTCATAATTTCAAAATTACCGAGCTGGTAAGCGTACAACGAACAGTGATCTAAATCCTAGCCGCCTCACGATCGGTACCCTATATCAAAACATCTTCTCTGTTCATCAGACAATAACACCTATTTTCCGGCCCAATCTGCCGCTTCACTACCAGAGGCAGATTATGACGGAAAATCATAATCGATTTATAAATTTGTAGTAAGTTTGACGTAAAGTCGCCATAAGTTAAGTTTTAAAATGACTGAGTGAAAACATATTTTGAAGAAGCCAAATCAATAAGAAACTCACAGAAAAAAATGATTTTTGTGGAAAAAGATACGAAAGATGATGTTTACAAATCTACAGAAAAAAGTTTAGTTTTTATGGTAATTCAACCAGTTATTTAATAAATTATGATTGATATTAATTTCATTTGTCTTTTTGCATGCATATCAAACTTGAATATATATATATATATATATATATATATATATATATATATATATATATATATATATATATATATATATATATATATATATATATATATATATATATATATATATATATATGTATATATCTATATATATATATATATATATATATATATATATATATATATATATATATATATATATATATATATATATATATATATATATATATATATATATATATATATATATATATATATATATGAATAATTTCAATTTTCATCCAATATTTTCAAATATCTACGACAGATGTTAATCATACGTTTGATGACAATACGTGAAAACCAGTATAGCGCTTTTACACCAAAAGATGACAATATACTCAATGCTTTTCATGTATAATTGAATGAAATACAGATACAAACAAAATGCTACTGAAAAATCCAATCAGCGTATTTACCACGAGAGCGCGTGATGGTGATGCTTTTTACATACTACTGTGGTAAAAAATATTAAGACTTTGTTCATAATTTCAAAATTCTCACATTTATTCTGCGGAGTCTCATTCGTCCCTCTCAAAGTTATCTCCCCCAAACTTGTAGCAATCAAAAATACTTGCTCGCGACATACATTTATCACCGAAGGCCTTTTGCAACATTCTGAATATTTTGGCACCAGATATTTGTTTCCGCATACAAAGTTTAAAAGAACTTCTTTGTTGAATGATTTCATTCATTGTAAAAATCGTCGATTGCGCTTCTAATACTTCAGAAAGACAGACGTATATTAAACACAAAATACCTACCTAGAAAAAAATATTTCAACAAATAAGGTTTCTGCGCGACGTACAATTCAAAAGTCCTACTACTTTTTGCTCACAGTAGTATATAGTTGCATGTTATGAATAAGTTTTCTGTTAGAATTATTAATTCAACATGGTTTATCTAGTTATTCTACAAACACTAGAAAGACGAATACTCAACATCAAATGATAGAAGACTTCGATCGAAAGTATCAACTGGCATCCAGTGTGTTTGGACAAATTGTTACAACATTGATAAGAAACAGCTCCACAAGCAGAAGCATGGCTCGCTCTTAATCTTCCCACCCACCTGATCCAGCCGAAGCACATTTCACCAATTCCTAAACCAAATCCAAACCGAGCCACTGCTGACTACGACATGTGATTAATTACACCACAGTGTCAGCATCCGAAGTCCCTCCGCCGTACTGGAAAGCGAATCGAAGTGGTTTCTGCCTTCCGTCGTTACCATCGTCACGGTTTAAAACCTTTGTTTATCCGGGCGAATCCTCCCTTGCCGAAAGAGCCACACAACAGAAAGTGTACCAAGGATTTCCAAATCATTTATTTAAAATTCCCATATCACCCATTAATGTCCTCTTTGGCTCGAACCCTTCAGCCGACCACCGCAATCCTCCGGCCATGCGATATCTCCTCCTACTGCGACAGTGTGAGGCGAGTTTTCCCTAAATTTAATGGAACCGTAATTAAGAATGTTAATTAAAAATATATTATTCGCTTCTGGCATCTGTTTTTCGAAGACTTCGTTTTCTTTGTCACCGCCAGTGAAAGAGTAACTTTTCGGCAAAGTTCTTCGATGTGCCCAATATGTCAGCGAGCGTAGGAGGGAGCAAAATTGGAAAATGGAGGAAATTAGATTTTTCCCATATGTGAAACATTCTTCCACGAAACCAACCTTTGCTCTTTCTGCTCGTTAATTAATCTTGCGGAACGTTTAACCCGCGATGGCTTCTGGACGATTCGTTGCTGCTAATGCCTTGTCAGCCTCCAGGGGGGAATGGAAAGGAGATCTTTTTGTTAAATAATGAATTTCCAGCAGTCGTCTAATGGGTTCTCTCATTCGGATTTAAAGCGAGTACTGACATTATTTCCACACTGTCAAATGGGGAAAAAATTTCGAGAGGGATTTATTCATTTGATGGTCTCTGGCATATTCTCATCTGCTTGACCCAGGGTCATCATTTTGAACTAAGGCCACTGATTGTAGAGCGAAATTCTCGTACCCTGTTGGCACAGTCTAATCCAAAGAAAGCCCTCTTGAGCAATAAAGACAGCACAGGACATTTCAATTATCCAACCCTTCTTCTATATTCCTTCCCTTCAGGAATTTATTCTTGAACCAAAAATTTTCCCTTTTGACCTGTAAGAAAACATGTCAGTTCACTCCATTCCGGTGAGAAAATACTTGTCTTACAACTTTACTTCGAAATTGGTCAGTTCTAAAACTTATTGCAATCCGTTGCGACCTTTAAGAACTGGTTTTCACCCAACAGTTAATTGACCGAAACGGACTTTAGATGGAAAAAAGTGCCAGCAAAAATATAATCATGAAAGTTGTTCACGAACTGGTAATACAAATTAAATAATGGGGAACAAACCAACAAGGAACCACCTCATGGTGATTTCTCGTTGTTTACTACCTCAATCGGGGTTGTTGGTGGTTTTCCAGATGACAATAAAAAGTGATTTATTTTAGAAAACGTGACCTGGTGATTTTATTGAATTTACCTATAAATTCTAATGCAAATCAGCTCAGCTGGTTATTAAAGAAATGTCCGGATAGAGAACTAATTTTAATCTTACTCCCCAGAAATAGATGGCGAAGTTGCACATGATAAATAACAGCATATGGAAATATGCTCCGGGACTGAAATGCAATTGAATGAACGTTTTTTCTTCAACTCCGTTATTTGTCGTCGAGAATTGACAAGAGTAATTCAAATTGAAATTTTGATTATATCGTTTTGTCCATGCAACGTTTGAGTATTTTCAATACAATAGCGTCTCCGTAATAAAGAAATAATAGCATACATAAAAAAGTTATTTACTTCACCATATAATTCCGGAACCTTAAGTCGGATCCGGATAAAATTTAGCAGTTTTGTATGAGACTGTGATACCTTTCATTTGAATTTAAGTTTGTTGGAGTCGGTCACGCCATCTCTGAGGAAAGTGAGGAGGTAATTTGAAATAAGATTTTTTTCACCATTTCATTTTGATCACCCTGTAACTCCGGAACCGGAACTCAGGAACTTTGTATAGGACAATTGTATCTTTCATCTGAATCTAAGTTTGTAAGATTCGATTATTATTATTATAAATATTGCCGTTTATTTAAATTTTACTCACACCGACTTCATTTATACAAAAGTCTAGCCGTTGTTTTTGTGATTTTTATTGTCGACCCCGCAAACAATTGAAAATAACCTTTGAAGTGTAGAAATGTGAAGAAAGGTTTTTGAAAAGTAGAGAAAAAATGCTATAAAATCTTTTACTATTTCCTGTCTATCCAGAGCTCTAATCGCAAATCATCATCATTGCGTCATATGTTTTGTATGGAAGGATGAAAACAAAGTTTACAATACCTTTGAGATGATATGGAGAGATTATTTCTTATTAAAAAATTTTTATACTTTAAACTCTAATCCTTCACTTATCTGAGAATTCAAAAAAATAATACAGCGCAGGAAAAAAATATTTTTTTAATTTCTGCCACCTTGACATCACTGTGCAGTGGTCCGAAACGGAAAATTATCGAGGCAAAAATATTTTCGCTATTGAATATTATTTTTCTGTAGCTGATGTCTTCACAAAAGCTATTTGTATTCAACTGGCGCATCTTTTGATGTAAGAAATCATTAGGGTGGTCCATGTTTGGATTGAAATCTGGAATCGAACTTTCTCAATTGAATCTATAAATTATTACACATCTAAGCAAAGTCTTGGGAAATTTTATTTTAAACAACTTCACTGAGGAAGCCATTTTCCTACCTCTTCATTTGATCGACTTTATCGACATTATTTCGGAGTAAAAGTAGGGTGGCTCTAGAAAAATCACCTTTTTGCATTTCTTATATAGAAAGGTTATGCAGTCACTGTGAAAACCGACTTTTGAACCGAGGCCCGGAGGGCCGAGTTTCATATACCAATCGACTCAGTTCGTCGAGTATGCAAAATGTCTGTGTATGTGAAAATAAGTGCACCAACTTTTCTCGGAGATGGCTGAACCGATTTTCACAAACTAAGATTCAAATAAAAGCTCTTTAGGCCCCATACTAAATTCCTAAATTTCATTTAGATCTGATTTTTGGTTCCGGAATTATGGGGTAAAATGTGCAAAAAATTAAAATATGTTTTCTAACTTTTCTCATAGATGGCGCGACCGATTTTCACAAACTTAGGTTCAAATAAAAGGTCCTGCGGTCCCATACAGAATTCCTGAATTTCATCCTGATTCGACTTCTGGATCCGGAAATATAGAGT
This sequence comes from Malaya genurostris, assembly GCF_030247185.1. Lineage (NCBI taxonomy): Eukaryota > Metazoa > Arthropoda > Insecta > Diptera > Culicidae > Malaya > Malaya genurostris. The sequence goes on along the minus strand of NC_080571.1, from coordinate 90,005,488 downwards.
AAAATGTGTCAAAAATGTTATACCATCACTGAAAATCGCGAAAAACCGTAATAAATTTTCTAAATCGACCTCAAATCTTCTCCATTTGATAGATTTTATCAGTATATGGTCAAACAAACCGATTTCAGTTATTCTTTCAAGAATCGAAGAAAATTATTTTTAAGTATGCCACAGTACTATATATGATAGTATGATTGATATGAGAAAGGCATCATTACACCACTAGGTGGATTAAAACAGGTTTTTGTAAACAGTTTTACGAGAAAATCGTCTTCTAAAGGTTTGTTGAGCTAACTATTGCGTACAAATTTACTTAACTAAGTTTTTTCTATATATGCTACCATTCAACATTTATGATTTTTTTCATTTTACGGTTTGTTTTAGAGATTTATTAAATGAAAGACAATAGTTGCAAAGTGTAAAGATGATTGTTTGAGATGTGTTCTTCGATTTTTGTTTAAGCTTGTTTGTAAACAGTAACGCTGAACTGTCAAGGATGAATTCTTGTTCATTTGTGATGTCACGATAAAAAATCTAATACTACCTTCAGCAGAACCACTGGGTTCTGGTGGATCTTTCAACACTTCAAAACAAGAGAAAATTTCTTTTGTGTCTCCTCGTTTACAATTTGTTTAATAAAATCGATTCCTCCATACTACGGAAAAGATTGCATCTCAATATCCATGTTTCAAAATCTTTACATGTTCGTATTCAGGGGATAGTATGATTAGTCATCCAAATAATAGTGTGTGCATGCCTAAATATGTTCCGAAATATTCAAATTGGAAACAATGAAATGACGAATGCGGTAGAATTTTGCCATAACAATAACGAATTTTGCACAAAACTTCGAGCAGCCCCGTTAATCCATATGCAAATACAAACTCATACTAGTCGCAGTTCGAATTGCTATTGCCAAACAGTTTGTTAGCTGGCTCGGGCATCAATCAACCGCCATCGCAGTCTTCGCCGTGCTTCGGACCTTGATTGATTCGGGTGACAGTGTGAAACAACAACAGTGCAAAGGTTCGTTCGCACACAGTCCAACCTTCTGAACGGGATGAAAATATAGGGGATTTATTGCGGCACCGTTCCGTATGCAAATTTAGGTTCAACCCGAAGGACTCACGTTCGGGATTGGTAACCCGGAGCATATCCCTATCCCTTCTGTTAATGCACCCGTTGGATAGCAGCTGAGATTTTCTACCTGCGAGAGTTTCCTTCGGATGACGTAGCGAAATTAACAATGAGCATTTAAATTAAAAATAAAATATTGTGTAACGTTCCGCGATTACCTCGCACGATGACGGCGGTGAAATGTGAGTGTGTATGCTCGATATTTAATTAGAGCACCTTTCACAGATGGACTAACGTGCAGTTCCTTCGTAGGCACAAGGAAAAAAAGGGTTCCGAAGTCTGAGTCTAAATTGTGGCACTCAGTGGAAATTTTGCACGTTCTGCAACATATGCCCCGAACAGAGTGAATAATTTGATACCTCGCCATCCGCTGGCTTGGGTCGTATTCGGCTATCGTTTGTAACAAAGTGCGAGAAGCTGCAGGTAGAAAAGGTTCTTCCGATATTGCGTATGTTTGTGAGTGGAAAATTCTAATTTTTAATGCATGGTACATAAATAACAATTCTAAACACACAGACGACGCCTGGAACTAGAACCAATGAATGGTGTAGAGTTGCGGTAACGTGGGTACTGATGGGTACCAAACCAAATTTATGCGCAGATGTGAGATACTTCCTGCTCCTGTGCCACGGCCGAAACCTTGATTCCAGAGCAACCAGTCGGTCGGATGGGTACTGTTTGTCGATGCGAATAAAAAAGGTTACATGATTTGCGTAACAATAAGCCAAGGCCTATTGTAGGTATGATATTTGGCTGCAGGAAATGAGGGGCTGGCGTCAGATAAATCTGTCCGTTGAAAACAGTCCTATATCAGGAAGTTTGTGTTATTATTCTGGAGCTATTTAAACGACCCGCATTTGGTCGAGGTTTTTATTTCATAATTAGATCGGAAGGAAGACGGTCATATCGTATTATTAGATTTAACTCAGTAAAATTCAGCCCAATTAACTCTATGTTTAACGGGCAGTCAATTGATAATCAGTCTGAACCAAATCGACTGCTTTTATCACTCGTGAAAACCAGAAATCGAGGTATTCAATCAGCATTTGTATCGCAAGGTTGCACGAAGGTCATGCATGAACATTTCCACTGATTTTTATCGTGTTTATATAGAACATTATAAAGATGGATAAAATGAATTTAGTTAAATAACTGTACTTCGTCGGTTGAAAAATTCTACAGTATATTCAGTATTCAGTCTACATTCGATTCAAGAATTAATAACAGAAGAAAGGTTAAAATAAAGATGGACATGCTTCGATTTGGATGAAAATTTGTGTATGGCGATTCATTCGTTCTGCACAGATGAAGAGCTCTCGCATGCTCTCTCTTCAAATCGCAGTAACTCGGAAACTCTTAAATGTACAAAAACTTTATATAACAAAAGGTGCAGTAACTCGATTGGACACCATAAAAACATGCTCCAAACGACATGTTTAGCGCTTTTTCGAGAATCAGAAAAGTGTCAGAAAAACTTCAATTTAAAAAAAACGCTAATAAACATTTGAATGCTATTTCAAGAATTTGAGAAGTAGCCGGAGAATTAAAACTTGAAATAATAATACATTTTTCATTATTTTCATATCATATGTGTTAGGCATTTCTTTTTCTTTTATCTAAGAAAAACTAATGTTTGAACTTCAACTAAACTTATATTTTTTAACCTCAAAACTACGTACGATTGTGTCATGTTGGACACGTGATTTTTAATTTATTTTATATACTATCACATTTCTTATCTCAATAGCAGGAATTTCTTCACTCGCAGACGATCAGTATCTAACGGTAAAAACAGATTGAAAAACTGACATGTGAATACAACTATGTAATGAAAACTGCGAAAAAGCTACCACCGAGACGGGACTCGAACCTGTAGCTAGCATCAATCTGGGGGAATTGATTTGAGAATTAAACTAGCCTGCATTTGAAAACACATGGAGAGACAGCCTAACTAGAGGAACCTAACATGCTCCGCTGTACTCGGGCGTCACGGATTCAATTATTGTTATATCTCTATGGCAACCCCTCGACCAGAAATCACTACACGTCGTATCGCAAGTCTATCTTCACCCTCTGCTTTGCCATCAGATGCTGATTTGCGATTTTGTTTTTGTCTCTTTTGCAAATAATTCATTAGTATTAAGTTTGTTTACTTTTACTGATTTTCAAATTGTAGCTCAGCCTATTTCTTTGCTTATCGTTCCCATAATGAAATGAGGCTGATTCCATTTGTACCTACAATATGTGACGTTGATGCTCTACCAAAAATAAAAAAAAAAACATTAGAAAATCTATGAATTTTTCAGGAAACCAAAGCCCTTGTTTTATGCAATTCATTGAAAAACAATCCTGCGGCATGGCCCTTCTCTGGTTCAGTCGTCTAACGCACGTACTAAATGATCTAATGACTCTAGATTCAGTTGTACATCTAATGACTTTAGATTCAGATTGTACAGAAATGGTGTATAATAAAAGGAAGAAATAACTCGTATTTTAAGTAAATTTAAGAACATTTTTGATTTCAGATAATTCTACGCCGAGTTATCGTATTCACCGTGCAACATGATTCTCAAAAGAGGTTTTGTGTCAGTTATCGCCTTATTTTTCAATATTAATTTAGGAAAATTTAACTAAATATTCTTTAAATGCTTTATAATGTAGAAAAAGTTTGAATAAATTTGCTTAAGGCCATCGTCCAAGTACCATGCGCGCGAGTGGTTTTGGAAAATTTTCGATGGAAATTTTGAAAAATTTGCCAAAACCTGAAACAACAGACCTTTGAATAGCTTTTATCTATCTGCATGAATGGCTGAAAAATTCGGAGGATTTTCGGTGTGTAGCTCGGCAAAATAAATGTTTTTGTGATATTTCACAATTATCACAAACATTCAAACTGAAACGAATTTTCTTCAGCTTATTGCAAAATTGATCTTATTCTGTGGAAATCTTTACAAAACTAACAATTTTTCGTTTATAAATTGAATTAGCATTATTGCGAGATAATTTGTATTTCATTTAGTCCTTCCAAATCGTCAAAATACAACAAAATCGGTTATATGAAATTCGATGATTTTACATGAGAAGCGCGGAAAGCTTTTCCAAAATTGTGTCTGAATGTAATCCTTGCAGCCAGAAAAATGTTTATTCAAATAAATAATGTAACATTATTTTTCCAAATAATTATGAAAGATCACACTAACACTAATTTTTCAGAGTTATTTTTTGGTAATACAGGGTGATTTTTTAAGAGCTTGAGAACTTTTTTAAACAATAAAACGCATAAAATTTGCAAAATCTCATCGGTTCTTTATTTTAAACGTTAGATTGGTACATGACATTTACTTTTTGAAGATAATTTCATTTAAATGTTGACCGCGGCTGCGTCTTAGGTGGTCCATTCGGAAAGTCCAATTTTGGGCAACTTTTTCGAGCATTTCGGCCGGAATAGCCCGAATTTCTTCGGAAATGTTGTCTTCCAAAGCTGGAATAGTTACTGGCTTATTTCTGTAGACTTTAGACTTGACGTAGCCCCACAAAAAATAGTCTAAAGGCGTCAAATCGCATGATCTTGGTGGCCAACTTACCGGTCCATTTCTTGAGATGAATTGTTCTCCGAAGTTTTCCCTCAAAATGGCCATAGAATCGCGAGCTGTGTGGCATGTAGCGCCATCTTGTTGAAACCACATGTCAACCAAGTTCAGTTCTTCCATTTTTGGCAACAAAAAGTTTGTTAGCATCGAACGATAGCGATCGCCATTCACTGTAACGTTGCGTCCAACAGCATCTTTGAAAAAATACGGTCCAATGATTCCACCAGCGTACAAACCACACCAAACAGTGCATTTTTCGGGATGCATGGGCAGTTCTTGAACGGCTTCTGGTTGCTCTTCACTCCAATTTTGCTTATTTACGTAGCCATTCAACCAGAAATGAGCCTCATCGCTGAACAAAATTTGTCGATAAAAAAGCGGACTTTCCGAATGGACCACCTAAGACGCAGCCGCGGTCAACATTTAAATGAAATTATCTTCAAAAAGTAAATGTCATGTACCAATCTAACGCTGCTTATTTAGATTTTTTAATTCTCATTCTCTTAATGATAAAAAGATGTTTGTTAAAATGGCTATTTTTTTAGTTGAATTCACCAATTAAACGAGCTGTCATTTCTTTCCATTCAACTATTTTTTTAGTTGAATTAGAGAAATAAAACGTTGTTTCCAACCAACATAAATGGTTGAATTGGCTTCTGCAAGCTGCAGCTATATGGCGCTCTGTCACCGAAAAAACGTTAACACCGTAATGACTACTAGCCGCTAGATGGCACACTACTACCAAAAAAAATGTATGTCGCGGTTGTCTTTTCTATATTGGCAGGTATAAATACGATGTTGTGTTGCAGAAAAAGATATAAACGAAACATAAACTTCTTTTTGAAAAGTTTTCTTCTAAATCACTGTTTTCTTCATTCGACTTCGCGAAATCGACTCTTTCACTGAAAACTTTGAGACTCGGAAAACAAAAACCAAATACAAGTAGTACACCGGACGGCGTAGCCCGGAAGGTTGGAAGATACAAAAAACATGATTTGACATATACAATTAAAGGGCAACATTCGAAACTCACGTCACTGTTTCGCGTAAATACATTATTACGCACAATCGCTTCAAATTCTGAATAAATACACTTTCCACTAAGAGTTTACGTCATTTTTACATATCGGTTTAGAAATTTATATATGGATATATCGTAACACATGCGAAAAACATCAAAACAATTTGCAAGCAGTTTCCGTTTTAGCTTCTTAATGGATTGTTTTGCTTTGACACTTCTCATGAGTTTTTGGCTAACAAACTTGTTAATAAAACCAATTTCATTTTTGTTTTCTTTGTACTGTCCTTCAGTAATGATGGTGATAGATAAATAGAAACAAATTGTCTGATTTTATTAACAAAATTAGTTGTCAATGAGAATTTCGTGTTGGATTGAAATATTGCTGGTTTGTGTCTAAAATATTCTCCAACTGAACACATTCTCTAAAAATAAGAGTTTTTTCAGTTTTTAACTAATTTTATAGTTATTTTAAAATCAACTAATTCAAAAACAGTAATACGAATTAGGCGCAGAGCTAATTTCGGTCGTTCCGTGCATTTGCGCGCATGTTACTTGGCCATAAGCTGTTCCTCCGTAAAAAAAATACAAAAGAAGGATGTAGACAATGTTCGACGTACAATCTATCATGCCTAACCGTGTTTTAGAGTTATGTCTATTACAAGGTGACGGGTGGCGAAATGGTAGCGCGTATGCACGGAATGCATAAGCACGCAGGTTCGAGTCTTGTCTCTGAGCGTATCTTTTTCCAAAAAATCATCTTTTCTGTTAGTTTTCTGCTTCATTTGGCTTATCCAATATATGTTTCCACTCATTCATTGCAAAAACTTAAAAACATGGTTTTTTGATTCAAATTATCCCTTACTTCCCCCTTAATGATATTTGCATGTACACTTTGCACCGAAGTGCTATGTCTTCACTAACGTACCGAAAGAAACAAAACTACATTACGGCGTTCTGACTGTCAACAGATTATATTATTATTATTACTATTAGTTTATTTCGGTTTTAACCTATGTTTAGGTCATTCGTCGGCTCAACAGATTCTAGTTATTTAGGGGTTTTGGTGCCGCATGGCTACCATTTTTGTGCCATGTAGGGAAAGATGTTCGGTTTCCGGCACCCCACCGTAACTTTTGACAGAAAGCAGATAGCGTCATTCCGACAAATGTCATGTGTGTATAATAGTAGCAAGTTCTTTTTGTGCCGAACACCAAAACAAACAGACGGTTGTACTTTTTGCTACGCTCATAACAAATTTTAATTGCTTGAAAATTAACACAAAAGTTTTTTTTTATGATTTTTTATAGTATCATAAATTGAAAAGCATCGATCAAAAAGGTAAGTGGATTGAATATTTATGCAGCTACGTATTCAATACTGCGAAGCCGGTGGAAGACCGGCCTAATCGACATCAAAGGCGCCAAATCATTGGCCAAGAGAGCCAAGAAGAAGTCACCATCAGACAATGAAGACTTTTGTCCAAAACGCCTTCGAAAATAATAAATTCCGTTTTTTCTTTGAATAATTGCAGTCTTTGCTTATGTTTTTCCATTTTTAGCGAAATTTCTTGAGGTGTCGGTAATCGAACACCTTTTTTGAAATGGCCAAAATTTATCACTTTACTAAATTGATGATAAAGTTTTTTCCAATCGATTGAATCAACTTATTTTATTATTCAGTTATTAGCTAAGGACTTTGACTTTCCATTGATGTATATATGTCCGCACAATGTTCACTTAGTCAGAAGTTATAAGCTTAAAAGAAAAGAGTGCCGGTAACCGAGCACTCTCCTCTACACATAACTATTTTCTATTTCTACGTATCGCCTTCGGCTCATCAGTGCGTCAGCAGTTTATGTTGAACTTCTAACACCACCACTATAAAAGAATATTCCTACCAAGTGGACCATTCTTCATAAGGTTTATAAAATAAAGTGAAGAATCAGCATAAACTTGCGTTAAATCTTTCGAAATGATTCCAAATTAAAGAAAAAATACAAACAGCTTTACGATCAACATTAAACTTATTCGGATGGAATGAATTCCGCAATGAATTAGCTGTCATTTTGATAATATTTTTCTTGAATATGTGTGTGTCACATCGGGGTTTTGAATGCAATCGGTAAAAATATATTAGCCTTCCATTGATGTATGTATGTCCGCATAATGTGCACTTAGTCAGAAGATATAAGCTTAAAAGAAAAAGGGTGCAGTGAGGGGGGGCGCAGCCCGCCTGGGTTCGATTCCCAACCCCGCACATAGGGTCAGAAAGTTTTTCTGGCCCGAAGAGGCGAATGACCTTAAGGTTAAAACCTCTATAATCGAAACAAAAAAAAAAAAAAAAAAAAGGGTGCCGGTAGTCGAACACTCTCCCCTACACATAACTATTTTCTATTTCGACGTTTTGCCTTCGGCTCATCAGTGCGTCATCAGTTCATGTTGAACTACTAACGCCACTACTATAAAACCATATTCCTGCCAAGTGGACCATTTTTCAGAAGGTTTATGAAGCAAAGTGAAAAATCAGCATAAACCATCGTTAAATCTTTTTCGAAATGATTCCAAATTCAAGAAAAAAATACAAACAGCTTTACGATCAACATTAAACTTATTCGGATGGAATGAACTCCGCTATGTCTATCATTTTGATAATATTTCTCTTGAAAATGGGTGTGTCACATCAGGGTTGGTTTGATTTTAATTACGAGTTTGAGATTTGTTCTGAATATAAAAACTTCATGCGCTTTTATTTTTATCGTGAATTTATAGATAAAAATATGAATTATATCTAATCTCCTTAAAATAAATGTAGTTGTTACGAAAGTCTCCATGATTTGTAAAAATATTTTTTGTGATTCTTCATCATTTTTGTATAAATCTGTTTCGTTGCGTCAAAACTTGTGCATACGTTCAAAAAACGAATCATAAAAGCCCATCATATTTCCTCGAATATGTATTTCGAAGTTTATTTGATGTCAATAAATGCTACGGTATAGAACATCAAAATGGCGGCCATGAAACTTTCCCTAATGCAAATTACCAGTGTTGGGGAAAAATCAAAACTTCGAAAATCGCGAGTGGAATTTTTCATAAGTGAATTTTAGACAAAAATATCATCGATCAGAAAACTCACTGCACAAAAGTTCAGTACTGATTTTTTGATAGCGCGATTCTCACTGAAACTGATTTCGTATGGCAAAAAATCAGTTGTGAAAAGTTCACTAGCGAACATTCCTTCCTGAAAATGTTAATTTATGAATGATGAATTGATGAAAATATAATATTGAAATTGTTGACAAATTTGGTCAACGTGCGTGAGAGGGTTAATTCCGAATGTATAATCTCCGGTAATAAAAAACGATGAATTTAGGTTTGGGAGATTATAATATTCCTGCGATAAATTTTCAGTGGTAAGTATCATGTATAAACTTATATAATTTAGAGACTTCATTGATGGTATTTTAAGTTAAAGAAATTGATCGACTTACGTTTAGTTTCCTCGTTAGTCTTACGGTCTTCTAACCTCACCGAGCAATCGGCTTAGAAACACTGAGCCAGAGTGTTCCGACTATAGTATAGACTCCTTAATTTAGGTTAGGTAACTCTTCGCTTGTAGCAATTAGCACTAGCCAACCTATTTATAAATTCATTTTAAGCACAATCTATTATTCACATGAAACGTCAAATTACCTTAGATATAGCTTTTACTTATATAGTAAATCGACTTAATCGGGCAAATATATCAAACAAAATGAACTTAAGCGAACTGAGTGTGCTCTTTTCACCCACAGGAAATCAATGCGTCACTTACTTCTTTTCTTCCTTTTTTCGTTTAACAAACCGCGTTCCTCGATGACCATGACGTTCGATGGTAAGGTGAGCGCTTTTCGGATGGGTCCGATAACAGAAATCTTTCACGAATCACTTTGATGTCGAACTGAAGCGTAGTGGAAATTTAGCATCGAGGCATCATCGGAGACTCTTCTCCCTTTCGATTATCTCTTAGGCGATATTTCTTTGAGTGAAAATTCGTCATCAAGTTTCGCTAACACAAAAAATCTCTTGTGAACTTCGAGATTCAGAGTTTTGTGTAAGCTTTTTCTAATCATGATTATCCCAACACTGCAAATTACACTTAATCTAAGAAATAATAAATCAAAATGCTTGCGAGTCAATAGTTTGAATGAAAAATATAGTTAGTTTTTTACCATAATGCTTCAAATTTTGGGGAAATAATACTCCTAAACCCATCAATTGTCAATTTTATTTCGTGGACTTCTTCAACCTATGAAGTAATATGCCCAATACGTTTATACGGATAAATAATAATTAGTTAATGGTTCTTTCGCAGGGGGTAGTAAATAATAGAATATGAGAGATAAAGGTTTTGCTCGGAATTTAAGAAAATCTTAATTATGATTATGATGGAATCTCATGGATCTATCAAACACCGTTTTCTGATGTAAACAATCCCCAAACACGTGCACGACCCAACTGCGGCTGATCTTTGCCCTTACGAAATTGAAAAAATGAAGGCTATCTTGAAAAAACTGGAAAACTTCTAAAAACTATTGACAAGAAAAAGTATGTACGCTTCTCCTTCGAACCCTTGTCCAGCTGGCCAACTGACCCTCCTCTAAAACGCAAAACTGTCATCGGACTATTCCACGGTCGTTTATCCGCATTTCAATCTAAATGCCAAGCCCAGTCCTCGGTTTCAAATATCCACTGACCAGCTCGGTTCAGCCTCAACGTTTGGAAATAACCGGACAGGGTCAGACAGGCCCAGGTCAGCTCGTGGATTGTACAACCGTTGAATGTAAATTTATTCAAAATATTTCAAAAACGATTAAATAATGTACTATGCTGCCTGAAGAACCGGCAACCCTTAGGGACACATTCGGTCATCGGAAACGGAACGCAGGTAGAATTTGGTTGTTACCATTTTAATTTCATTCGTCACCGCCAAACTACAGCAAAGGCGGATCAAGTCCATTTAATCACCCTTATCCCACTCGAGTGAAGCGCAAAGCACATACATACATCGGTAGCAGTGGTCATGCACGCCATTTTCCAGCATAACTGGCTCGCGCCTTGCCACTTTTAATGCACTGGGAGTGACCCTTTGGCGAGCATGCTTTGCTCACACATTTGCCGACGGAATACGCGAAGGGAAATCCCGACGCTACACCCTGTTACCGACGGCATTTCCTTCGGTATGTGAATAATGCAGGATACGATTCAGCACCCATTCAGAATACCTAAGGGAGAGAAAATATGCAAATGGTATGCTGTGCCGAACCAGCACAGAAGCGAGGCGATCACCAGTCGTCGGGAATGCATTTTGCCCAACTCCGATTAGCGAATGTGTCCGGTCGGTAAAGGGGACTTGCGATTGACCAAAGCGTCCACCATTATTACCGGCGTTTATTCGTGTATGTCAGCTAAGGCATTATGTTCCTAAAATTAAGGAATTGATTTATGATCTTCGGTACGTACGCCTCGGAAAGCGAAGGTACAACAACGAGCCTTGAAGGCGCGTGCGATGCAGTCATTAGCAGTGATGATAACGGGGACTTTCTTGACCCGAGCGGTAATTGGACAACACCAGATATTTGTTGACCACAGTTTTGGACTGTCCATGCGGGTTTGTAACGAACTAGTACGATATTCATTAGCTAGGAAAAATTCATTTGAAACTATAGAACAGATAAAAAACAGATCAATACATTTATTTCCTTGGTGTTGATTTATAGTTTATATAAAATAAGCGAAGTATTGCTTTGTATGAATAGTCATCACATTAGTAGAATCGCCGTGTTATTTTGCCGAATACTCAACTTTGTATCAACGAATTATGAAAAAATCGGATACAATATCTTTGCTTTGGCTCTAAGAGCAATTCCGCACAAAAGAGTAGTTCATAAATTGTACAATATTGTTGTTATAGCGACACGAAAACTCGAAGATATCTACTGGAGCTGAGATGAAATGGGGTACCGTTACCCTATTTACTGAAATAATTTCACTTTCGACGATTTTACTGCCATTTGGTCTTTAACTACTGATGCAATAAAAAACTAAATTTCAATAACTTGGTTGCAAAAAATATGTTGATCAAAGTGTATGTAAATAGAGCGACAACATCTAATTCGAAGGAATACAAGAATATTGGCAACAAAGCGAACTTACTACTGGCTACACGGAAATTTCTTCATCCTTATACATGGTTTGATATTTCGTTCATTCGTTTGGAATGATACAGAATAAAAATATTTCCATATTTACATCCACTTTGGTGATGACAATCTGAAATTTCCAACAAAAGAATTAATACTTGTGTTGTCATTTACTTACGACAACGTTCTGTCAGATCAGAGCAGTTGCACTTATGATCACACTTTTACTTCAGCACGCTTTAATACTTTCATAGTTTGATTAGGTGCGGACTGTGCAATACACACTTAAGTTTAATTGTTGAGTCTCTACGAAAAAATACCAGGATTTGCACCGCCGTATGCTCGGTAATCGTCTCAACCAAATGTATAATTACTAGAAATCTCAGTTATACTAAATTTGGTTTTGGAAGTCTTTTCCATCACAGAATTTTTATATTCTTCCGTTCCATAAGAAATGACGACGTGTCGCTAGACAAAATGGACAACTGACATTAGATGACAATTCCCTCTCAGCAGGCGGTTCTATTTTGTTGGTCGTTGAGCGCTTGTTGAGCGACATAACACATGGATCAATAAGTCCCGAGACTAACAATGGAAACAACATTTTTTTCCAAATTTTTTTTTATTCATCAACATAATCACCTTTTAGGGTGATACAATGGTTCCAACGTTTTTTTTCGATAAACTGCTTTCTGAATCATCGACTCGTTGCTGTTTTTGTTACATCGAAAGCAATCGCGGCACCCACTTGGAAAAAACCTTTTTCATGAAGGATAGTAAATACACTTCCATATGATATCTGTGGCATCTCAGAAATCTCACTGAGCTTCACTTTACGATATTTCATTATAATTTTTGTCACTTCACTCACATTTTCCGGTGTAACGGCTTCCACAGGTCTACCCGAGCGTTCCGCGTCATTTGTGTCGGTACGACCACGTTTAAACTCGGCGAACCACCGACAAATCGTTGCTTTTGATGGACAAGAGTCCGGATAACATTTTTCAATCCATTGTTTCGCTTGCACGGTGTTTTTACCCATTAAAAAACAATGTTTTATCAAAACACGAAACTCAATTTTTTCCATTTTTTAAACAAACTACAAAACGACTTTACTCCAACCTCGATAACTCAGCTGTTTCTGGTCGGATCGACTTAAAATTTTGACCCGTTTCAAGCAAAGGTTAGTACTCTAGAAAGACGTGGTTACTGGTTTACTACGAGCGCCATCTCTGCTTTAGTCTCGGGACTTATTGATCTATGTGTTACTGCACGAAACATTCGTTCAGTTTGCTGGAACGGTTTGTTGTTGTTTTTTCTCTTGCAAAAATAGTGTCAAAATTAGGTGTTACCTTCATATAGAAGAAAAAATTTTTGTTATTCTATGTGAAGGTGAAGTATTGTAAAGGTATGTAGTGTTAGTTTAACAAAATAAGTGGAGAAAACTTCGGAAATTCTCCAGTAAAACCATCCTAACGGGGCTCCAACTCTTCATATTAAAAATGGCTCAACAATGGACCTCTGCCTGCCGGGTTTGTTGAACGAAAAAAATGGCATTCGGTACAACGGCCTGTTTCAAAATCGGCAAACGAAGGCCCCGTGTTGGCCTACCGTTGAACGATTGATTGGACTTTCATTGGACCAATGATGCAACGTATTGGACCAACGAAGGACCACCGTTGAACGTTCTTTTCTAAGAGGGTTGTCTCGCCGAGTTTCGGTAAAAGTTAACACACTGTTCGGAATGTACAAAAACGCATTTATTTTTTTCGGTATATTTGTAATTTACTTACAAGTTCACAAACTTCGGCTAAATGAGAGCGTTTGAATTGCTGAACAATTAGTAAGAATTCGTTTTGCCAATCTAATTAGGAATTTCACTATGCCGAGCACGAGACTCGATTTTAAGTGTAAAATTACTTTCTTCGTTGACTTGAAACAGCCCTGTTTGTGATGATGGTAAATTTTGATAGTTCAATAACTATTTACCGATCACAACAATTTGACAGTGTTGAACAAAACTCACATGAACGTACAAGCTTAAGAGCAGCAGGGGTGTATTGAAGAATCATGGCCTATCTAAAATTAACGGAAACTCGCTGGACCGCTCTAGTAAAATATTTCAAAAGTTTAGTAGATCTTATTCATAGTGTAAGGTTTACTTTTGTCAAGTTTAATAGATATTCATGCAGTAGATTCAGTCATGTCGTCGAAACAAGAAATTGTCCTCGAAAAAAATTGTGCACTAACAATCAAAATCCAAAGACGTCTCGCCAATGAATCGATGAAAAGCTTAGAATTTCAAATAGAACTGTGTCTCTTGTGATGAGAACCTTCAAAGAGCATCTGAGTATCCTAAGAATGGAAACAATTCAAGAACCGTCTAAACATGTCAATACGAGATGTCGCTAACAAGTTCAAGGTGTCAGTCGGTTTTGTGAAAAAAAACATGAAACGTCTTGGATTATATCTTCACAAAGTGTATAATTTTGCTTATCAAATTGTGGTGCATCGTGATGGATTATGAAACTTACGCCAAGACCGATTTCCGTCAACTCCCTTGGCATATATCTTTCGTTGCCAATTCTCGAGTTTGATGTTCTGGAGGATGTTCAGAAGAAAAAAATTATCTAAATTTGCGCAAGTTTTTGATCTGGCAGACGATTTGCGGATGCGGTGAAATAAGTGCTCCCTTCATTACTTCCGGGACTATCAACGGTGTAGTTTACACGGCAGTGTCCTAAAAAGCGTCTCTTGCTTTTAAGGGCTGAGGCCAATAGGTCGCGTATAAGTTTTGAATCGACCACGTGTGCGCTCTGCGCATTTTATTTCTCTCCATGCTCTCTCGCATATGTGCAAAATGACTCTCGATGGGCCGGGTGGCCAAGAAAGTTTTGATATTTTCGGTTACAAGTTTGGCTACATCAACCGGTCGATACTAAGCCGATTTTATTTCTCTCTCATTTTTCGTTACGTTACCAGGAAACCGGAGCAGAAAAAATGGCGCGTGCTTAGAAACCGACTTACCTTCACAAAAATAACATTCACTTCATTTTTATCACGACAACACCTATGTTTTTATGCACTATCTAAATTAAATTATCTAGACATTGTCAGGATAGATTTTTGATGCATGCCTTTGAAGGCGAGATATTCACTGAACAAGTTGAAAGTTGCCGTTTTCAGCTATGCAATTCTTCCTTTAAAAAAAAACTTTTCCGACCGCTAAAGTCAATGAGTCGTTCTGAAATTTTTATAGTCAGTTGGGTTTATTGATATTTGTCACCGTTTCTGAAAAATCAGGATTGAAGAGTGAAAATAGCCCTCTAAAACACTCTAGAACACACTGGCCTCAGATCTTAAGGGCTGAGCACAGTAGGTCGCGTATAAGTTTTGAATTGACCACGTGCTCTCTCGCATATGTGTTCTTCTTGTTGAGCAACATTCTGCGATCTTGATAAATTGATTGTGAATAAAGATCCGGAGAGCCGAGTGTCTGATTGTGACACTCGGCTCTCCGATCCTTTATTCAAAGATAGGTGGTTGCACACAGTGATCACGAAGCCTTTCTGTATAAGACAAGCAAAAATATTCTAAGTTTAGAATAGCGTGTCTATACATGTCTCCATTCAATAAAGCTACCGCTTGTTTGGCAGCCTTGCTGAGCCGATCTCATTTCTCTCTCCTTTTTTGTGATGGTACCAGGACACTGAAATAAATAGAATCGACTTACTTTCACAAAAAAAAACATTCACTTCATTTTTATACTGGCTACACCTATGTTTTCATGCACTAATCGCATCTAAACTAAATTATCTAGATATTGTCAGGGTGGATTTTGATACATGCATTTTAATCCGAGATTTCAATGAACAAGTTGAAAGATGCCATTGCAATTCATCTTTCAGAAAAAAGACTTTCCCAACCGCTAAAGTCATCTAGAACTTTTCACAGATTAACATAAACTAATTTTCGAAGACATCGTCTGTTGGATTTTTTAGATATTCGTCACCATTTCTGATAAAGTTAGATTTGAAGCGTGAGAATTGCCTCCGTGAACACCTTAAAACACGCTGGCCTCAAATCTTAACAGAAAGCACAACGGATCAAATCTGTTTTGAGTTGATTTAGCATTCTGCCACTACGCTCGAAACGTAAACGTAACGAACAAACGATTAATGAAGTCTTATCTTTAATCAGATTCGAAGAACTTGCTAGTAGTAGACCAAACAAATTCACTTTGATTACGTCGCTTTTCGGTTTCGAAAGCCTTGAAGGTAATTTTGAAATTACTTTAAATCAATTTAAAGTTTTCACTGCATTGTATCTTTTATTGTAGCTTACTTACTATTTTCAAATATGGAACAAAGCTTCGTTGCATTGCTGTAATTATTTTTGTTGGTAAACCGTCGAATTAGTGCTATCCGATCTTCTCATCTGTTACTGTTCGGAATCTTCTTTTCTGTTACTATTTAGGAAGTCTCGATTCAATGTAGGAAAAATCATGATCAGAAAGGGCTCATATCATTATCACTCGTGAAAAACTCAGGGCAAGAGATTTTCTAGAAAAAAACTCAGTGACTGAAAAAATCACCCCCCAAGAGTTTCATTTATGAAACAAACTCTAAACCTCGAAGATTACAAGTGAATTTTTGTGTCAGCGAAACTTGAAGAAGTTTCACCCACCGAAATATTGCTAAAGAGATAATCGAAAGGGAGAAGAGTCTCCGATGATATTTCGATGCTGAATTTCCACTACGCTTCAGTTAGACACCGAAGTGATTCGTGTAAGATTTCAATATTATATTTTCGTCAATAAAAAAATCCCTACTGAATACGGAACGACCGAAATTAGATCTGCGCCTAATTCGTATTACTGTTTTTGAATTAGTTGATTTTAACAACAAAATTTCCAAAATAACTATAAAATTAGTTCAAATTGAGAATTTACTTTGCTGAAAAAAACTTTTATTTTTAGAGAATGTGTTTAGTTGGCGAATATCCTGAACACAAACCAGCAATATTTCAATCCAATACGAAGTTCTCATTGACAACTAATTTTGTTATTAAAATCAGAAAATTTGTTTCTATTTATCTATCACCATCATTACTGAAGGTCAGCACAAAGAAAACAAAAATGAAATGGGGTTTATTAACAAGTTTATTAGCCAAAAACTCATGAGAAGTGTCAAAGCAAAACAATCCATTAGAAAGCTAAAAAGGACAGTCTTATTGAAAAAAAAAGAGCGATTTAGAAAAAAATTCCAAAGAGAAGTTTATATTTCGTTTATGTCTTTTTCTCCAATACAACATCGTATTTAAACCTGCCAATATAGAAAACACAACCGCGACTGAAATGTTTTTCGGTAGTAGTGTGCCATCTAGTGGCTAGTAGCCATTACGGTGTTAACGTTGAAAACAACGTTTTACTTCTCTAATTCAACTAAAAAATTAGTTTAATAGAAATGAAGTGTGCCTTAGCCAAGAAATGACAGCACGTTTAATTGGTGAATTCATCTAAAAAACGTGATTAATCCACCTAGCAGTGAGATGATACCTTTTTTTCTCAATACGCATGTGTTTTTGCATGGATATTCTTAGGTGTTTTAGTTCTCATGACATTATTTTAATTATCGTCGTTTTAAACGGCAAATTGAGATTTTAATCACTCATTACCCTGTAATGCCGAAACTGCAAAACATATCGAATTTCAATCTTAGCGTGCGACAATCGATTGAACATTCCATGAGATGTCGAAGTAAGTTCCACTTTAGAGTTTTTCGTCATTATTTATGGTACTTCCAGAGCCGGTATTCAGGAATTAGCATAGCCCAAAATGATTCGAATGGCCATAAATTATTACGCCAAACAATTTACATGAAATTTATAAACTCATCATCTGTAATTTCAGAATCGGATTAAATTCACCAATTTTGTATGGGACCTTAAGTCCTGTAATATTTGTTTTTGAAGTTCGATTTGGTCTTTTTTGAGAAAATGATTGAGCTTTGAGAATCGATTCGAAAATCGGTGTAGCCGAAATCAGTTAAATTCACCTGAGCAGTGTGTAGACATCTTTGAGAAATTGTAGTGCGAATTAAAATTTGGGGGTACATTCCGAATCCAAAAACGAATACCGCTCAAACTGAAATAAATTTATTTGGTAATCGACTATCCAAATCTGCAAACCCGATAAACCTGATTAATTTATGTGAAATGGACATTTTTATACTAATCACCCTGCATTTTCTAAACCAAAAATCGGATCTGACTAAAAAGTAAGAGGTTTTATAGGATTTTAAGACCTCTCATTTGAATCATAGATGATTCTTAGATTTCATTTGAATCTTAGATCGGTTCAGCCATCAACGAGAAGAATTAATTGCATTATTTTAATTTCGTTTCACATATCATCCTGTGGTTCCGCAATCAGAAGTCGGATCCAAACGTAATTCAGGAACCTTGTTTGGGAGTATACGACTTATCATATGAATCTGAGTTTGTAGAAAACGGTTTAACCATCTCCGAGAAAATTGAGTGAAATTATTTGTCACACACGCATTTGCTGATCTCGACGAACTGAGTCGTATGGTATATGGAAGTCATGTTCTTCCAGCATTTATTGCTGTAAATAGTTTAAATCAATATAATTATGGAATTACTTCCAACTTGATAATGCTGGTATCATCTGGTTTACATATGCCATATTCGAAAGATTATGTTGCCAAAAATGAACCGTGCTAAAATTGGTCCGAGGCAAATTGTCATAAAAAAGGATGCTGTACACAGTCTTTTTGGTACTTAGAAACAATTATATGTAACAGTATAAAAAATCGTGTTTCATGTTGCTCCCAAGCATTGCTTTTTCATACAGCGCTCAAAATTCCTTCTACTGGAATAAGGCTTACACAAAAATTTCGATATCTCCGTTAAAAATGGACGGATTTTAACAATCTATGGCTTGTTGGATAGGTATTACCGAGCGAAATCTAAGTCTGGAAACATATTCTGTTTTCAAGGTCAAATGTGACAGATACTGTCAAAAAACTGAAAATTTTGACATAAAACTTCGTATAACTCAAAAAGTAAACATCCGATCTCAAAACCATTCAATAGCGTTCTGGGTGACGGGGAGACCTTTCATTTGCGACTAGTTTGATCAAAATCGGTCCAGACATCTCTGAGATCTCGACCTCTTAGTTGACAACACACATACAGACACACACACACACACACACACACACACACACACACACACACACACACACACACACACACACACACACACACACACACACACACACACACACACACACACACACACACACACACACACACACACACACACACACACACACACACACACACACACACACACACACACACACACACACACACACACACACAGACATTTGCTCAGTTCGTCGAGCTGAATCGATTGGTATATGACATTCGGCCCTCCGAGCCTCGGAAAATTTTTCGAAAGTTTGAGCGAATTCTATACCTATTTTTTATATATATAAAAAAAGGTAAAAATAGCCATACCAACAAATATTTTATTATTATTAAGGGAATTAGAAATAAAAAATCTAAATTAGCATAAGTAAGATTTTTTTAGTTGTCTCATGAAATAACTAACTAAAATCAGGAAATCAACTAATTTGTTCGTCAAAACGCTGATTTCGATCTTTTCGTGAATAAATTCACAGCCGTATCTCAACTGAGAAGTAGTGATTTTTCGATGCATATAGGGTGGTCAATATGAATAACAATATTTTTTCGACGAAAGGTTTTTTTTATTAAATTCCTGCTGGTTTATTATACTGCACTATTTAGATTATGGAACTTTATTTTGTATTATTTGATTTACAAAAGAAACAGAAGCGCAGCATTGTCCATGTTTCGAACACACATCGAACGCAGCGTTTGAATTGGCGTAGCGATAAACTGCGCTGCTGTTACTTATGCGTGTGATATTCAAGCTAAATTGGTTAATATTTTTCAATCCAACATGCTTTGTGGTTGGTTTCTTTATGAAAGTTTTTATTATCATTATGATTACAGCACTTGTTGCTTTTATTGATGATATTACTCCATCACCACGGAATTGCTGAATAAATTTCGAATACATTACCACTATTGATCCACTTATGCACAGAGCATCAAATTGCAAGAGCTAAAAATTGAGCATTTTTTCATCTCAACCATCCTACTCGTACTGAACATGTTCAGAAAATTAAATTAAATGGTACATAAATAATGCAACTATTGAATATATTCCACTAACAGCTCCAGGTAAAAATAGTGATTTTCAGAAAGTTTTTGTTCATCGGCGAGTTTATTCATCATGTGGTTTGAGATATAACGACTGTAAAAACTTATTTCACAAAAATCTTCTTCTAGAGAATCATATCAGAAATATTCGATGTTCGAATTTTTTCTCAAATATCATCGAGGAGAATGTTCGCTAGTGAACTTTTCACAACTGATTTTTTGCCATGTGAGATCAGTTTCAGTGAGGATCGCATTTGAAAAGAATCAGTAGTGAACTTTTTTTCAGTGAGTTTTCTGATCGATGATTTTACTTTCTGAAATTCACTTGCGAAAAATTTCAGTCGAGATTTTCGAAATTTGTTTTTTTCCCAACACTGGTCTCGAATATACATTATATATGAAGTCAGATTGAAAATCTAGAATGCTAATAGGCATGCAAAATGTTTTCCTCGTGATTCCTCATAATACGATTAATTCCTTAACATGTTGGTTATTCCTGGTCAATTTTTAATTGAACTCAGATATCAATCCGAAGAATATTGAAAGGAGCAAGCATTAGTAATATTTCCTAAAGCTTCAAAAGTATCACATGTAAAGGGTTCGATAGAGCGAATATAATTATTAATTGATTTCGAAAATGGTTCCATTACATGACAAAAAGTTTATTACGCTACTAGGTCTGCTAAGGTGGAGTTTACATCTTAGAGTGACGCAATATTGTTTATGTTAAAAGGTTGATGGAAAAGTTTTCCTAAAAAAATCGTTAATAAATCAATCAAACCACATTGGAATCTATCAACCTTAACTCGCAGATTACGCCGTGCCAACCGTCAGAGGGAAAATAAAAAAAGAACGTAGCACACTTTTCAAGATCATTTCTGAGCCATCGAGTGGCATACATAATTTTTCTCGTGCCACCACCAAACACCGACACATGCAACAGACTACGCTGACATCATTTTCACGCTTCCTATCCCATTCAGATCTTAGAATATGTATGGGAATAAAAACTGTTGCAGCAGGAAAATATTCCCGCGACAACCATATCAACTCGAGACGCGCCGTTTTCGCTACCACGGTTTATGTACTACCCCGGAGAAGCCGGTAACGTAACTTGAATGAATAAAAAACAGGATACTTAATGCAAGAGCCAGCTGGCGGGATCGAGCGCAAAAAAGCACACTCAACACGTCAGCTGATTTTCCTTTTTCAGAGAACAAATTTTTACCTTTATTTTAAGCTATGCTGGAGGTTTTACTTTTATCCGTGCCGTAGTCCCAACGAACCTGCACCGATTCTCGAGGCAAATCGTTTATTGCGAAATGATAAAACGAATAGTCTGCGCTAAACTGTTTTCGACATATCAAACGACGTAGTTATCTATAGTTGTCAAAAAATGTTACTGATTATTTTATAAAATATTGTAACTATTATTTTTTGGTTATCACATTCTCAAAATACTTTGATATTTGGTATTCATGCAAAAACAGCTGTGGAGACAAACTCCACACTTCAGAAATCAATCATTCAATATTATTTTTCAACAGGCAGAAAAGCATATAAATACGAAATAAAATGATTTTAGAATATTTTAATTTGATGAAAATGACGTGTCAAATGGGCCTAAATAAAAAGCAAACGATAGATTCTCTTTTTTGCCTCTCTTTCGATTATAGCTAGTGCGGTAACCTGAACCGAGAATCATTGGATCACAAAGCAAGCCACATAAGCACACATTTGCCTTGTTGACAAATGATACATATAAATTCATGCAGTCAAACATATCCAGAATTTTACGCAAGCACGTAAAATTACATGATTCGTTAAATTTCATGATTAAAAAATATATCAGAATACCTGAATCATATGGTTCAATCAATTGTACAAAAGTCGTATTTTTGACACTCAAATATTTTGGAGTCTGAAACCGTGAGTTATTTCTAAATGTGTATGATAGAGTGAGCTTGAGCCAATGTGTAATCAAATTAAGTGAGATATATAGAAAAAACCATACTCTTCTCTTAGTTTGAAAAAGTCGCACGAAATTTATGAAAAAAAATGTCTGAAAACAATAACTCTGAAACAACCACCTAGGGTAACAGACGCATTTTGGCCCACTTTAGGATTTATTTTATTTTGACCCACTTTGTAAAAATATCTACCAAATGTTGTAATATCTTTGAAAAACCCTTCCGCAATAGGAAATTTTATGTGATTAGCTTCAAATGGATGCAACATGATTCATCGATTAAATCCATAAAGTTTGTTTGGTGGGCCAAAATACCTCTGTTACCGTACATCTTCAAAAGTCTTTTGGCAATTATTTCTCGAACCTTAGGATCTGGGATCTGGAATTTTCGAAGAGATTTCAATCGGGTTTCAGTCTACCAGTTCTGCCAACTGACGAAAAACATTTACCGATTTATTAAGGGTTCTCACCAGAAAAAATGACTCGAGATTCTTCAGATCTGAAAAGATGGGAATAAATTTGTTGATATGATACATGAAAATGCAATAAAAACGTTTCATTTTGACACTTTGAACCTATCCAAATGATTTCGGGATAGATTCCGGAATTCGTTCAGGAACTCTAATGTAAATCTGAATGCATATCGTTGACACACATTGATTCGTAAAATATGTATTGTAGAAAATTATATTCCACCTTATAATTTTGTCCCAAAATATATAAAGATGGCGTTAAGTTTTTATCAGTATCCAGCGAAGAAACACATTAGAGTAAAATACTGACAAAACACCACACAGACGGGACAACTTTCCGGATGCTTATTTTCATTTCAATATCATGTATTTACGTCACATTCGTCGTCGATTTAACACAGCTAAGAACCTGTATTGATTTATATACCCATGATTTTTCCGATTAGGATTCTTAAAATTATTTTATCGGCTTTCCATCTATTTTTCATTCATTTCATGTGGCACTCATTTTACTTATATAACTTCGGAAATCCACATTTAATGCCAAGTATTATCTTTATGTAGAACATTCGACCTTACTCTATCTATAAAGGGCTGGGGTCCACTAGGAGATTGATAGGACCTATTAGCTCTCTCCGGACTGTACCAGCCTAGATGCCGTGTGGAATCCGGCGGAAAAAAATGAACCAAGAATAGATCCACTGGGTTCCTGCTTCCATGTTGTAAAAGGCGACAATTGCAGGAGTTTCTTTTTCCTTTCAGTTATCAGATATTTTCAATGTTTTACTTCTGATTACTCTATTTTACTAAATCATCTCTTTATTCAACCTATCAATTTCCGTCTAGCTTCGGAGAAAAGTTTTATTAGGAATGATTTCTTCTTCCATGTTATTGATTGTCTTTCAGGATTATAAAATGAATGATAAAAATCAACCATTGCGCAAATCCGTTTATATTACAAAGTTAATAACAGAGATAACATATATCGGTATATTGAAAACATAGTAAAAAACACTTGATATTAATATTTCAAACAGTAAATTAATATTTTTCTCGGTAGCCGGCTGCCCAGATCAACTAATATAACCAATTAATAATTTTAATAAACAATTGAAATAATAAAGCGGAAATAATGAAGAATCAAGACGCGTGTGAAATCTGTTGACCTTTGTTTGGTGATTTAAAATGATTTTATAATAACTGTTTAGAATATTTCAATGCAATGAATCAACTTTTTTGTCTAAATCCTATTCGCTCGTTTATTTTATATCACGTAGTTTCATTTATAAAAACATGCTTAATCCACCTAGCAGTGAGATGATACCTTTTTTTATCAATCCGCATGTGTTTTTTTTGCATGACTAAAAAAAACGCGAAAGGTAGATGCATAAACGAGTGACTGCATACTCGACAGCCGGCTGTCCGGAGTTTTGTCAATTTCGGAGATTGACTGTTTCGTGCATTATATTGCCAGCACAAAGTAACACATAAAACGATAATACTTTAAAACATTCTCGGTAGCCGGCTACCCAGAGCAATAAACACATGATAACATTATTAAAACATTTACTAACAAAGTATCCTCTCCTGTGATGCATGTGGGAATGCAGAGGATTCCTCGGTTCTTAGTAGCAACATGCATCGAATTAACAATCCTTTCCCTCCCAAGTAGATCTGCATTCGGACGTGGCCGGCGTCGGTATTGATCAGCATGCATGGTTCAATACAGTTTGCACAGTGTGAAACAATGTGTTATTCCCAAACATGTTACTTCAAAAAATCATTTTGCAATCTCAATTAGTCCAGATCAATAACGGAGTAGCAACACACTGGCGGTCTCTAATGCTAATGCTAATGCTAATGCTAATGCTAATGCTAACATTCGACCTTACTCTATCTATATAAATTTCATCTCAACGGCGTGAAGGGTCTGGTGAACTACTGTCAAAGATACCGAAATTACTTGAATGTTTTCTTGTCTGCAATCGTTCTTTTGAAGGAGAATCCATGCTTGCTACTAAACACAGGCCTGTTAGCATGTTAGTCAATACATTATACATATAACCTCATGTTAGTCAATCATAATTACTGATAAATCATAGTTCTAGTGTAATGGTCATCACTAACAATAACGATTGATTGATATATGATTAGGATATATTCAAAGTGTGAAGGATTCAAAAAGTCTTTCTCACAAGCCATCAAAACGAGTGGTAAGCCCACTGCACTCAATCACTGAAAATATTCCTGGTTTCTATGTGTCGGTTTTTCTTGTTATGCTTTGTGCGACGATTAGGTCAACTCAAGCGGTTAAAATTTTGCGCACCTTTTTTGACACTACATTTCACCTTAATCCATTATAACCCGGGGGGTTTGAAATTTGAATCAAATGAGCTGATATCATCAGTTCCATCATATTATGTTTTGAAGATTATGGGAAACGCGAAACCACTGTTAAAAATCTTTTCTAAACGAAATTATGCCACCGTATGATATATCATACACACCAATGTTAGCATCAAATTTTATATTATTTTGCACATTATTTGGGATTTTTTATAGATATTACCTTTTTAGAGCCTCTGCTAATGTTTTATCACAAGATAAAAGTATTAGCGCATAATTTGACCAAAAAATACAAAGCAATATATAACTTACTTTTGCACTAGCATTTCTAGTCGTTAGTAGGTCAAAGGTCAAGAATCAAAATACAATTAAATTTTGAAAAACAAACAGCAGATTTAACACCCAAAGAAGTTGCGTAGTGTAGTTCATCTGTTTTTGTTAAAAGATTTCAGAGTATACAGTGCTTCTGTCAAGCATATACATATGTATCTTTAGTAAAGTTCTAGCCGCTACTGCTTCATTTATTTCGTAGTAAAGACTTCTAAGCTGATGAAAACTACTTCATCAATTATTTTCAATTTTGCCCACACTTTCTACATATAAAATATCCAACTCCAACGTTTTCCTTTTCTTTTTTTGCTACTTCGGGGTCTAGAAAAATACCTACTGTAACTTTACTTTACTGTAACTGTAACGTTAGTTGGATGTGTTGACTTCTGAAAATTTTGCGCTGAGATACAACGGAAGCCGCAAATCATGATTTCTAAAACGGGTAAACGCTGGAGTAATATCAACATTTCAATATGTAAAATTATCCCGAAAAACATCTCACGAAATCGTGAAGTCATATGGTTTGAAAGCAATCAAGGAAAATCACTTTCCGTATAGGTTTCTGAATTTCAAAAGACTATAATTATGGTATATTAGGAAACATCGAAATAGTTCGGATTACTTAAAAAGAACTCATGAAACAAACGAGTTTTGAATGTCCAATTAAATATCCGAATACAACGCGAGCTGCTGGAAAAGCTGCAAAGTTGTCAAATTATAACACTGCAATCATCGGAAAGATGCTATGATATTCTCAGGAGATCTAGTTTTGAGAAGGTCGTTATATCACAGACTAACAGACAGGACACTCAAATTGGATTCTTCGATCATTTAAACGGTCATTTCGAATATTCCTTCAATTGGGACAGTACTCGCATATGTCATGATGGTGCCACGTTACCCTATCATAAACATCCACTCTGTCATCTGGACTGTGTTTATTTTTTCATTTATGAACAGAGTTGCCATTCATATAGATGTCTGTAATGTACTGATTTGTATACGTCCATGCGGATTTCATGCAGGATACAGATTTAATAAATATTGTCAAAACTAAATACAGAATTGTGCTTACTTCTCATCCTCTAACGCAATACAAAATCGAAACCATGTTTTGTTACGATATTTACTTGCTTCTGTCCTGCTACCACATAATTTCGGATGAAAATTACTAATACAATTAATAATAGCCTAAATGACTACAAGTTCATTTTACGTCGGGCCCGATAACGAACTTTTTAAACAGTTCGTACGAAAAACTAACTAAAAAGTCATTTAGGGGTTATCCTAAGTTTGTGCTTTGGGCACATTACCGTTTTTACTTTTCTTTACGTTTCGTCTTACACTCGTCAGTGCAGAGCAGAGTGCAGAGCAGATCAGTGTTGACAAACGGGGGGGAACCAATTAGTAAAAAAACGTTCACATAACACAAGGGGTGTATCGATAGTAAAAAGTTCGCGCAATTCAATATAGGTGGAGTTAGTGTCCCACGAAAATTTATATTTATAAGAATTTACTCATAGTGTTATGTTTGTTAGTCTGTGGTTATATTGTGATTTTCAGTGGTGGTTAACAAAGATAGCAATGCGACAAGAGAGCGATACAATGCCGCAAAGATAGCGAAGTTGTCATTCGCATCGATTCAACCCCTTCGAGACCACAAACCAGACAAAAAATTTCTTTTAAACTGACCGTTAAATAACAATTTTTTTCTGGTTTTAATAACCAGAATAATTATACAATGATATTTTGTATTATTCGACGTCTTTGTCTTCAAAACCTCGCGATTCACTGAATAAAAACTAGTCATGTGCACTTTAGCACAAAACAGTACACATGAGGTACCAAACCCCTAGATGACTATAAAAATAAACTGCTATAAAAATATTGTAAATCCTTTTCGACAGATACATATTTGTTGATGCTTTTATTGAACAAACAATAATTCTTGTTGCTAGAGAATGTTACCCTCTGACCCTTTCACGACCATAAGATGTCCAGGACGAGATATGTCAGTACAACGCAATATTTTAGATATTGTGGGTGTAAAGTAATAGAGTATCACCAGCAAAAACATAGCAGGATGCATAAGTTTCCTATAATTTGATGGGAAATATTTTTTCTTATGATCCTTAGAAATAAATAAACGAAGAGTTGGGTTTATTATATCGTAATTTAATGTATTGCTTTAATTGCTTCAATTATCAGAATAGTAAAATAAATAGTTAGTTATGCTATTCTAGGAAACGATTGCGTGTACTTGTTTAGCACAAGTGGACGTTGCACATGACACATTTAAAATGTGTTCTATTTTCTATACGTCATTTGGCACAAATTTTTTAATCGTTCAGAAACACATTTGTCGCCTTGGAAATAAGTTTTTTTTTTAAATTCACTAAAAAACACATCGATTTAATAATAATTGAAGAATCGATAGCTCCACCAGACGATTCATTTCCCTATTCTTGTTAAAACAACTGTCCAACTCCTGGGCAGAGATGCCAGGTAAAATTTTCACGTCTGCATACTAGAAATCCTCCAAGCAAACGTTAAATTTTATAAATATGACGAGCAAAACCAAACAAGAAGCCCGACGCAATTTTGAAGGTCTGTAAATTGGGGGACTGTATATAAAAGTTTTAAAACCTGTCTGCAAAATTGCAGAGTCTGCTTACAAAAAAATCGGCAAATTTACATGCAAATCTGCAACCTGGCACCTGTGATTCTGACGCTCATTATTGCACTATTCTGCGGCGATTCCGTCGCATTCTATGCCACGCTGAAAACCACAATATATCGTTCATTATAATGTATGTAGTCTATTATACCAAACAATTCGAATAAGCTACTTTTACACTCGGTCGGTTTCCGGTTTCGAAAATTTCAGAAATTGCAAAGATTTTGAGTCATTCTCTGACATAGCTATTGACAATTTCTGAAAATTGATAAATTCCTAATTTATACTACTTTGTGAGAATCACTCAGAAATCGATTAAAAATCGGAAATCAGACCGCTGGAGTTTTGAAATAAGTTTATTGATGATAACTGAAACTCAAAATGTAAACAATAGGAAGTGATGAATATGAAATCTATTAGAAAATAGGATATAAAGGAGTCTTGTGTTTGCTTATACTGTGCCCAAACGTCGAATTATAATCTACTTTGAAAGTATATTGACAAAGATTTGTAACTAAAGTATTGGATAAATAGTATCGGTAGAGTTTCTTCAATAATCAACGATTTTTTTTAGTCTTGTTGTAGTCTGAACTAACGAAAAAAAAATATTAGGTTGCTGAAGAATTTTCGAGATATAGTAAAAGAGAAAGATTATCTACTGTGAAATGACAATGAATGAACAGAACCAGGAGGTGTTCTGAAAGTTTTGCTTCATATTATGCGCCTTCTATTTATTCTACTGATCTCTGGTATTCTAACGTTACGAATTTCTTCAACTACCTTTAGGCCTTTTCAAGTATCTGAATAAAAATGTTTTATAGTTGTAAATAATTTTGAAATGTGACAATAATCAAGATACTTTTATTAATTAAATAAAAGTGATTTACTTGTTCGATTCTTCAGCATAACGGCTTTCGTAAAAGTTCGCTAAATCTGACCTGAAATCAGTGTGATTGTTGGCAAAACTGTCTTCTTCTAATACTCAATCCGATAACTATTGTCGAAAACAAGCTATCATTAAAATCGATCACCTACCCCTTCACTAGTGGTTAAAATTTATTTCTGTTTTATGAGAAATTAGTACCAAGAATATAACCTAATAAAGAGTTAAAATATATTATTCAAATGAGCTAAACGAACCTTTCACTACGATTCGATTGCAAGAAACCAACCAAAACATAAACCAACGGCCCCGTAGTAAAAATGTTCTGCTCAAACACTCGAGAGATCATGACCTAGCCTTTAGCGACGCGTCACGATGACCTACTTTTCGTCCTATTTCTTTTTTTTTATTTTTACTCAAGACATAAAAGCATTATTTTCCCAACTCCGCAAGCCTCTCGCTGCAGAATTAATGAAAGCGCAATTCTCAAATTAAAAAAAGCTCGGAAACTTTCCATCGGCGAATCATCTAAATGAGACGCTCCTCCAATGTTGAGTAATAATAATAATAATAAAAAAATGAGGAGCAAAAGTGCCCTTCTTTCAAGGCAGCAAAGTGGCAAGTGAAAAAAAAGTCTCAAGGTTACAAGTTTTCACTCGCACTCTCATTTTTCCCCAATCATTTGCCTGTTGGTAGAGCAGCGACCGCGTGATGGCAAGGACCGTGTTTTTTAAATACCTTTGAGAAATTAGAAGAAAAAAAGCTCGCCTTGGTAAATTTTTCTCTCCGGCGAAAGCAAGAATTAAAACAGAAAAGTAAAAATGCGCGTCGATGAAAACCGCTAAAAAAACGCATCCTTCTGTCATTATCACATTATATGTGACATCAAACCTCTTGCCCGTGACAACCTCTTGCAACATCACGCGTTGCAGGAAAATGAGTACCGCTCATCGTATATGTCGTTGACGTTTTGTGTATTGGCACCGAAAATATAAGGGCGTGTCCTTTGTGTTGGACAACGTCGGGGTACTCACCAATACCATGGCAACGGTAACGTATGTACCAGAAAGCAGCGAAAGGGAATCGGTTCGATTCTTATCCCGATCACGTACGGCACAAGTCCACGCCGGTCGTCCCGTCACATACCGCCGAGGGATAACCACAGCTCATGCACACGTATGGATGGAAAATTTATATGTTTTCGCACCCCCTCACATCAGCGCAAACCGTTCCGGTGGGTGGAAACGGAAAGTGATGGAAGGTAGCGAGCGACTCGTTCGGGCATGAATGGTATTTACACCCGAGCAGGACTGATGGCGGTGGACGCTGCGATAGTAGACACAGTGATGTTACGAGTAGTACGAGTTGCGGAAAGTTAGCATTATCCAATATTTGAATGGTATCTGTGAAATATTTCGTATTGTTGACTATAGGATAGATCAATAATCAATAATGGATTTTGTATGGGAGAGTGTTCAGGAATACAAATTTAAACAATTAAGGGGAAAATAATGCTTCAAACAGAACAAACTAATATATCAGGACTCAGCATTGTCCTGAACTATTTAATGATTTTAACTTTCTTGTGAGCTTTTTCATTTTTTATCTATGAAAGGAAGTAAAAATTATGGAAATTGCATTCAAAATTGCATTGAGAAAATATAACTAAATCCTATGTTAGATAACATTAACAATTTAGTATTCTTTGGCACAAGTATATATGAAAAAAGTCCCGGTTGGCGGTTCAATGCGTAAAGTACTGGCCTTGCCAGTCGGCTGTCGTATGTTCGAGCCCCAACCAGGAAATATTTTTAGTTTCAGTAGAACTGTTGCAATGATTCTGTACGCTAAGAATCGATAGTAAAATCTGTTGAAACCGAAAGTTAAACTCCACAGAATTAATGTAATATCAAGTTATTACTTTTATACATGAAAATAACTGAAGTTGATCACCTGCATAGAATGCTTCTAGCCCATGAAAAGCATATAGTTTTGAAAAAGCTTTTAGTTCAGTAAGTTCAGTTTAATCTGTTCTTGAACATTTGTGCTTTCGCGAATACAATTGAAGACCTTTTCCTTTATGTTCCAAGCAAGCCCAGAAACGCATTGAATAATTGATAGCTTTTCAATAACTTCTTAGTTTTTTTAATCATTTTTGTCACTCGTTTATGGAAAATTAACTAACTGCACAGAAACCTTCCATTGGGTTGAAAGTGTTTCATACTAGGGCAGCATTCGAAGCTCTTGTTTTTAATTTTTTATATCCGCATGTAATCGGAAACAATTTCCGATTATTTAATTCACAAGATCAGTTCTTTCACTCCAATGTAGAGAAAATTTAAAACAAAACGCAATTGTTTAACACCTAATAATAGTAATAATCAATAATAAAAGAAATTCACGAGATTTGACAAGTTCTGCTAATTTTTCATCAGTGTGTATTTTAAATTATATAGCCAGAGATGCCAGGTCTGCAGATTTGTCTGCAAATGTACAGATCGCCGAGATTTGCTCAGCCGCCCACTTGTGAGGAATTCTGGCAACCGGCAGAAGGCTGGCTGCATTTAGGCTGCTGTCAAAATTGTCCAGGCGAAATTGCGTCATTATCTCGCCCTACTTGTCTTCTTTATTTCCCTCATCTTTTTATTTTCTTTTTTTTTTATTCGACTTCATTTGATATTCGTCAATCCCGCATGTACGTACAAAAAACGAATCTTGAGACGAGGTAAATGAGATTGAAATATGGGTATGTTTGGTAGTGAGAAAGCAATGTTATTGGCAATAACATTTTCCATGATTAGTATATATGAAGCGCAATATCTTACTGCCTTTCATATGTATCTTTTATTGAAAAAATAAAACTAAGACGCTTAAAATGTAGAACCGCTTCAAAACGGTTCTGCCAATCTTGTATGGCAAGAATCCGACAGAAAAGAACCGTTAATAACCGCTAGGCGAAATTCTCTGCTGGAAACGGTTGTTGCATTGTTGCCAGACATTTGCCGGAACTCTGGCAGAATTCCGGCAAAAATTGCTGGCAGACATAGCCAGCCGTCTGGGGGAAAATCTGCCCGCCGCGTACAAGTGGGCGCGTGCTCTGTAATCGTATCGGCAAAAATTTATAATTATTGAGAATCCAAAATTTGTTAACTGCCGATTATTGCCGAAATTGTCAGCAGAAATTTTGCTGTCAGCTCGGCTTAGGTTATCAGGTTGGAATCATGAATTTCCGAGTCATCAGTAATCGAAAAAAGGAAAGATTTTTCTTTATTATTGTATAAAATTAATATCACAAAAGCATATGTTGGTGAAAGGGGTGATTTATTGATGCTCATTTCAATTCAGCAAACAAGAAAAGCGCAAACACCAAAAAGAAAACATCACGGTTTCTAGTACTCCTTAACGCCTCTACCTGCAAATAAGCGGATATTTATAGATATATACATGCAAAGTAGATAATTTTTAATTTCACTTATTTTTTCACAAAGTATACAAATCTTTTTCTTGCATCCAATTTACATGTTTTCCAGTTTCACAAGTAATGGCGACGTGATGCAAAATCAAAAAGAGACATTAGATGATAAGTGTCTCGCCGAGTCTTAGTAAAAGCTAACTCACTGTTCGAGATCTCGGCACACAGTTTTGCTGATCTCTGTATATTTGTTGTTTACTGACAAGTTCAGTATAATATGGTTTTGTACCGAACTTTGGATTTGCGTTCAAAATAACCTCAACCAAAAAACATAAAATAAATGCTCTTACATTTTAAAACCAACAGTTCTTAAGACATGTACTAAAATTCAACAAAATAATTGAAATTATATGAGTTCTCCGTAGCAGCCTGTGTAAAATTCAATCGTCGTCCCAAGAAAGGTTCGAATAATGAAACTTAGATGGCGCATCAGGTAAAATTAGCTTTGAGTTAGATTGCCAATAAAGTGCAGCAGACATTTTTTGTTGCAAATTTTTGAAAATCAAATTTTTCGCAAATTTTTATCAAAATTCACCGACTTTTCAATTAGCCGCACTTTGTTTTACTCGCCAAAGCAGTTCTGTATTGGAAATTTTTAATTGGCATCTTTTACAGCTTTCCATAGAATTCCCAGAACAGATCGATGAACGGTATTTTGAGATAACAAATTCAGAGCAAGTTTAATCACGCCTATAAAAAAAATCAAAATATTAACTAAGGAAAACATCAAAAGAAGTACTTATCCATAAATAACATACGGTTAGAGTGACCATTCGTTTCTAACCTACATTCAAGAAATAAAATGATTCTCATCTGATATGAAAAATCATAAAATCTCATGACCTTTAGGAGTCCGGTGTCACATTCGCTAGAACTATCAGTGTGATATCGCATATAAAACCGATATCGCAAAACGAAAGTGTTTTTAATGCAATGAGGGACCATTCTAAAATGCTCATTTCTGAACATTGCCCGTCAAGTTCCGAAACAACCGACGTGAATGTGGCCACTTTCATACGCGGCAGAACACGCACCATACGAGTTCCACGTTTGTGTGCTAGAGCAGGACAACCGGTTCGCCGACGTTCACGGACGTACTAAATAACTGGAACTCACCCCACCCTACATGTATTGAATACACATAAATATAAAAGGATCAAAATATCCTTTCAGTTTCGGCTTATGTACTGGTTCGTGGCTCAGGGTGCCACCACACATATTTTATTATGTGTCAAACATTCGTTAGTAGCGGGTGCCAGAGCGGGACAGAGCTAGATGTGTGTGGCTTATATGGGAACCGAAGCTCTAGTTGCCAGTCGGTCATGAAAATATTTGGGGTTTGCCAAAGGGCTACGATGTGTTTTGTTTCCTTGGCCACCCACTTCTGGCGAACCATGGTTGCATTGTTCCTTCGTCAGTGCCGTTTTCATGTTATATATGAGCGATTCTGCCGAACAGGGTCAGTTTTTATTTATAATTGCCTGACGTAAACATTTTTCAATAAAAATAACAAACAATTCTTACGAAAATATATACGTTTTAAATTATTTATCCAGTACTTCTCAATCTATTGAAACAAATTCGAAGTTTTGTTTATTAATTACCATTGCGACTTTTAAAAATGTTAGATCAACGGTTTTTATTTTCCTTTGCTATAAAATATCAGAAAATAGTTCTTGGAATTGATATTCTCGAAGAATGCATAGCTCTTTTCTCAAATGGACCGAGAGATTCTAAGTGCAGTGCGTACAAAATTGTAAAATTTAATAACGGTTGTGCGTGCCTAGGAAAGGGCCAGACAACTAGCTTCTTTTTTCAAGTAAAATGCTTCCTCCTGTTTTCGTGTTTCCCTGTTATTAATTTAAAGAAAAAACTAATGAACTCGAATCAAACTCGACGATCGAGTTTGAACCGAGAGCCATATTTCAAAATATGGTCGATTCGATGCATTACAAAACCCTGGCTTGATTCAATAGATGATTTTTCCTACGCAAACACCTTTATTATGGAAACTATCGATCTATTTTAAGGCTGTGAACCATTTCGCGGTTAATTTTAACACTTGGTTAAAATCTGGCACTCGAGTGATTAATTTTTGATGTTGTCAGAAATAACCCTGCTCGAGAGCATTGTTATTTTTGACAGATCGATAGTTATTTTCCGACACTGAAAAAAATCTTGCAATGAAAATTCTAATATTAATTCTTTAGTTGAAATTATTTCCAGTGGAAAATAAACCCAAATAACTTTCCGTCCGTCAAATTTTGAAATGGGCCACAGTTTTAGTCAAATTTAACTACTCGACACCAAATAACCACTCAAGTGTCAGATTTTAACCAAAAGTTAAAATTACCCGCGAAATGGTTCACAGCCCAAAATACTGCGTTACTGATTTAAATCTACGATATCTTGATTTGAAATAACCACATTGCGGATTGAAACTATTGAACATTAGTTTGAACAACTATTCTTTTGTATGATTGGCAACTAATCATTTTTGTTGCATTGAACAAACGAAAATTTTGTTTGGAGTTCTGGCAGCCGACAAAAACCTGGCTGAATTCCGACAGCTGTCAAAACAGTGCAGACTGAATTGTATCATTCTCTTGTTGCACATGTACAGCAAATTCAACATTCCTTCATTTCTTCGGTTTTCATGGATGGATGTTTTATTACCGGTTCATGTGTGAACATAAATAGACACAAAAGAACATAAATAGAGACAACTAATACTCTATTTTAAGTTTTAATATCCTATCAACAACTTCTAAAATATAAGTTGTAGAGCGAATTTATTGTAATATTTTTGTAATATCCAAGATCCAAATGTGAGTATTTTGATTTTAAGAGATGAACATATTTATTTTCTGCTTGGTTGTGAAAAAGCAGTACTCTAATTATCCTCTTCAAAATGACTTCTAATGAAAAACAACAAAGAACTGCAGGTGAATGCCGTGGCGACCAAATACAGAGAAGCATACTTCGGTACTAACATGTGATTAGGGCATATCGTGCGGTATGCCCTCTTGAAAGTTACGAAAAATAATGCTCATTACTCAAGTTTTAAACATGAAATTCAAGCAAATTGCGCACAATTTCGTAGATTGGGCTTCTATCTACGAGATTATATCCATTATTGTGTTAATGAAGGTTGTAGAGCCGAGCAATGAGGGTTATATTTTGTAACATTCGCAAGGGCTATCGTGCGATATGCCCTAATTACATGTTACTTCCGACTTGGTTTCCTCTAAACAATTGAGCTATCTCTTCACGTGTTTTAATATGCAGGGTACTTTAATTTGTAAAATAATTTCCCGGATAGGAGTTAACTTTGGGTTCGAGTCCCGTCTCTGCGGTAGCAAGACGTTTTTCCCGTTAGACAATCTGTTTTTCCCGTTAGACACTAAACCAAGTTCATGATGGCTCTACGTCTTAACAAAAATTAAAACACAAATCGTTGAACAAAACCCGGTTTTGCGGGGTTGTTCGAACTGATAATGTGTAACAAATCAATTAAAGTTTCAAATAGTTTATGATTGACTTTCTCTAGCTAAATAGTAATAGTCTGTAGTGTAAAATATTCAGTTACACATGGACTGAAAAGTCCCGGACCTAACAAAGAGAACACGATTTTTTTGGTTCAAAATTAACTTTATTCATCAACGTAATCCCCATCAAGAGCAACGCAATCATTTCTGCGCCGCTCTAACATTTCAATACCACTTTTGTATAACGATTTATCTAGGCCTAGTTTAAGCGATAACCTCTTCATTCGTGCGAAATTTCTTACCGGCGAGCATTTGTTTCAGGTCTGCGAACAGCCAGTAATCGTTGGGAGCCAAATCTGCCAAATACGGTGGATGTGAGAGCAATTCGAAGTTAAACAAACACTGCTCAGAATCATCAACACGTTCTCGTTTTTGGTTAACAGTGAACAAACGTGCAGTGGCGTATTTAGGGGGCGGAGGTCGCCACAAAACCGACCCGCCAGTGGTGAAATGGTTTTTTTTATTCCGATTTTTTCATGATTCCGAAGATGGAGTTAAGCAGTTTTTGCTCACTTATCCAACGATGAGGGCGGCAAATCTTATTTTGCCCCGAGCGCCAAATTTCCTCGGTACGCCACTGATCTCCCTGTTCGATAGGGACGGCAAATCATGTTTTGCCCCGGGCGCTGATTATCCTAGGTATGCCAGAAGAACACGATAGATTTTAAAACACCTCCAAACGGTTCTGTCAGTATAGCAAGAATCTGGCTGAAAAGTGCCGTTCAGTTTTTTCTCAGGCATCTGACACCGGTATGTTAGCACCAGCCATTTAGGCTGTGAACCATTTCGCGGTTGATTTTAACTTTTGGTTAAAATCTGACACTCGAGCGGTTAATTTGATGTTGTCAAAAATAACCCTGCTCGAGAGCGTGGTTATTTTTGACAGATCGATGCTTATTTTCCGGCACTGAAAAAATCTTGCAATGAAAATTCTAATATTAATTCCTTAGCTGAAATTATTTCCAGTGGAAAATAAACCCAAATAACTTTCCGTCCGTCAAATTTTTAAAAGGGCCGCAGTTTTAGTGAAATTTAACTACTCGACACAAAATAACCGCTCAAGTGTCAGATATAAAAAAAAATAACCGCGAAATGGTTC
This sequence comes from Malaya genurostris, assembly GCF_030247185.1. NCBI lineage: Eukaryota > Metazoa > Arthropoda > Insecta > Diptera > Culicidae > Malaya > Malaya genurostris. Next base: position 89,968,491 of record NC_080571.1, on the reverse strand, counting down.
ACAGCCTTAAAAGTGCAATATTTTGATACTCATCACGACCTTCAAATTTTGAAAATTACTTTTTTTTTGAAATTCCAACACAATATCTGCTGTATTTTTAGGTAAACCGGAAAATTATTGTGAGAGAATTGAGCCAAAAATCTCAAATTTTCGTGAAATAAACATGGTAAAACCGGTAAAACTGTTGCATTACTAATTATTTGTTTACGTTGCAATCAGCTGATTTAGAAGTTCCGATTTTACTCTCATCACGATGGTGTCGTGACAGGGCGACGTTAGATACCCGTACAAATTCACGTACGTCGTTGAAAAAACATTTTTGTGGTCATCTTTCTTTATCCATTTTTTATAATGGCGACGTTGAGATTATGGCTAAAGAAAGGTAAAAATTTCTCAAATATTTTCAGGTAGGGTTGAAAAAGTTAAAAGTTTATTACAGACTTAATCTTCTTTTCACTTGAACAACAGTCTGCGGATTCAAGTTCTCTATTAAGCACGAAATTGATTGACCGATCAAAAATATAGAATACGGTGATTTTCAAAGATTTCAATTTGTGTAAGAAATTTAACGGTTGTTTGAAAAAGCAATCACCAAGTAACAATTCTCCTTTGAGCTTTGAGCAACCCAGGAATCCCTTATGGGCACTTGCGTTCGAACTTTCATACAATTGTTATTCATGCGTGCAAAGTCGTGCGCAACGGTGATTGTAAACGAATTTTTACTTGTATGCTTTATACAACTTTTTTGAAAAAGTTTGTACTAGTTTGGATGTCTATTCCTGGTGCTGGTGGTTAACAAAGATTGTGATGCGACAAGATAGCGACAAAATGCCGCAAAGATAGCGAAACTGTCATTCGCATCGATTCAACCTCTTCGAAACCACAAACCAGGAAAATATATTTTTAAATCGCCCGTCAATGACAATCGTTTTTATAATCCGAATAATTATACAATGATACTTTGTATTCATCGACGTTTTTGTCTTCAAGACCACGTGCTTCACTCGAAACATTAACAATATTAACTATACTATACTCGTCTACTCTAAAAATTCAGTCGTCTGACAGATACATACTCGTTGATGCTTTTATTGAACAAACAAATAATTCTTATTTCTATAGAATATTGCCTTTCAAATCTGCAATTGTCTTTAATCCACCAGACGATTTATTTCTCTATTCGCTCTAATTCTTGATATAAAAAATCTGCAAACTTCAGTACAACAGGCAGCGAAGGGGTTAAAACTAGAGATGGGCAATTCGCTCCTGAGCCGTTCCAGTGAATCGAATCTTTAAAGTGAGCTGACAGCTCACAGCTCTTTTTAAAAGATCCGCAGCTCACCAGTTCACCGCACTGGTAAGGTGGAAACAAGCTATGAGCTGAACGGATCTTCGGCTCTTGAATAGCGAGTTCTAAATGAGAAGAAATGTGTGCTTTCATTTGTTCTACCAAATGTGCATTTATCCTTCTTTAACAGATTGAATGTGCCATTGTCAATAAGAAATCTTACCTCTCACTCAGTAGGCTAAGGTACATTTAGTGATGCCAACAAATGTGACATAATAATGATTCGCACACAAATTAGTTCGCATAGCATTGTTCTTTGTGCATTAATGATTTCGATCATGCATATGAAAGAAAAACGGAGTAAGAGAAACGGCACAAGAAAAACGGTGCGCTCAAAACGAACCTTCAGTTCAATCTAAATGAGCTGATGAGCTGATGCATTGAATCGATTCACTTTAGTGAGCTGATCGGATCGGAGCTGCTCACCGGTATGAGCTGTTTCGCAAATCTCTAGTTAAAACAACTGCCCAACTTTTGGGCAGAGATGCCAGGTAAACTTTTCAAGTTTACACTTCAATGCAAGCGTTAAATTTCATAAGTATGGTGAGAAAAACCAAACAAGAAGCCTGATGCAATTTTAAAAGTCTGTAAATTTGACGACTATATACAAAAGTTTCAAAAACCTGTAAAAAGTCTGCAAAATTGCAGAGTCTGCTTACAAAAGAAATCACAAATCTGCAACCTGGCACCTGTGATTCAGACGCTCATTATTTCGCTATTCTGTGGAGATTCCGTCGCATTATATGCCACGCTGAAAATCATAATATATGAGCTTACACTGAAAATCATTTCTACATTTTTTTTTAGGCGAAATCACTCATTGTCAAGCTTTCTATAAACAACCCAAAATTAGATCGTTATTCTCTCAAACTTTGAGTTGATGGGTAGCGTGCTTTGTTATGGCATAACATTTGTACTAAACTTACAGTTAACTAAATATTGAGGTCAATTTTGATTTTCGGTAGGTTTTGACTCAAAATTGCTGTGTATAGTGCTGCTTACATATTTTGTGCAGACTTTCGCACTTTTGTAAGTCGAGTTTCTCGCCAAAATTTACAGACTTTTGAAATTGCCGCGACCGGTTTCAATATCAAGGGAAACGTGCAATTTGAGCCAATTTGTTCTGATCATACCTTATAGAGCAATTGCTGCCACCAAGACATACTTGCTGACTGCAGATTTTTTTCGGATTTACTGACTTTTACAACACACAGATATTTGAAATTTTTACCTGGCATCTCTGCTTGTCAGTTTTTTTCGTATTCGCCTCATGCAGTTATGTCTCTGACATTACTCACCCGCTTTTTTGTCATACTATTTAACGAAAAATTGTGCGTCATTGCTTTGTGGAGAAATTTTATATTCTGAACACTAAATTCTTAACGGAACAGATAATAAGTTTAGAAAATTGTGTAACTGGGAAATTGAAAATCGGAAAGCTTTTCGTTTTAGACGTTGTAACATCAATTAATTATTTAATTATTATATATTATCAATCAAATTTATAATATATATCATATCTTTGGAAATTGCACTGTCATTTCATTATTTTTCAATAAATATATAACTATACATTAAACTTAGCTTAGTATCTAAAAAATTTACAGATTAATGAATTCGAGTTTGAATGTTTTCAATATGCTGTGAAACGAACGCTTCGATTAATATTTATCAATGTCACTCGTCGCCGCTTCATGCAACATGGTCGTCGCTGATTGTGCTGAAGCCAGCTTCGAAACTTCCGCTGATTCATGGTTACTGCTAGTTGGACGGTTCTGTTCTACAAAATTTTGAATAGCACGATCTTCTTCTTGCTGTTCTGCTTGCATCCGTTTGAACTCTTCAATTTCCAAACTATATTTTGGTGTAGTGATGCCAAGCATTGAAGCAAGCCCTTCGCCAACGTAGTCACAGCCGGCCAAAACAGAGCTCCCTAGTCGACAGGTCTTGTGCAGCATCCAGTTACCCCAATTCATTTTGGACTGTGGAAAAAATTCAACATGTTACATTAATATCTTACGTTAATAACATATTTTTAAATTAGAGCGAACTCTAACAGAAAGAAAAATTAGATCCAATCAGCATTTGAAGCTCCATCTACAGTCGAGCATCTTTTTTAGAACGCTCTGGCGGAAAAGATTTAAAGCTTTTTTCACACACTCGACGTAAACGTAATAAACAACCTTCGTTGCCATGAATCATTGAAAAAATTATTCTATGTAGCAGCACATAAAAAAAATCCTAATTTTTATTTTACCTCATCCAAATTTGTTTCGGTCCGCGGCACAGAATCGACTTGATCTTCATCGTCACTGAATTCCTCCATCGTTCCATCACTAAAGTGCAATACCCTTTTTGGAGCTCGCACCTGAACCTCGACGTCGTTCTCATGCTGTATAAAGTTTGCCGTCGTTTCTATCTTATTTTTCATTGGGATGTCCATCTTTGTCATATTTCGTAACAACTTTCGTTGACAAATCACTTCAAATTGAATTGAATTATATGCAACTATAGATATGATAGATAAAAACACTAATGACTAGATATCCAAGCAGCTCGATTAATGAAGCTGTTGTTTTTGTTTGGAAACTATGGTGCAATCTGACTCACCTAGGTTAACTGTCAAACTCAGTCTGTTCCCGTACTACAGTTATTATTAATTTACTGCATCGCCCATCGATATTTTCATATTCCATTTTGCATCAAAAATAATTATTGCCACATTTTGAGGGTCAATGAAAGAATATCATAACTTTTTAAAATACTAGATTTATTCAGCTAGATTATATACATTTCAGTAAATCGTTTCTACTTCGAGGAAGGCTGTGGCAACCGGAATTTTTCCATTTCGACCTCAGCCTCGAAATAACTACCTTTGTCATAACAGAAGTATTCTGGGACCTTGTATTCGCCATCTCGGGATGCTCCCGGTCCAATCGGACCAGACTTACTGTGAACGCATTTACCGCTTAGTCCAGGAACATCTCCACTAGCAGATTTAGGAGGAACGGGTTGAGCACTAGCCGCTGATTTGGGTTTACCAGTTGCAGAGCTACACAAAGCCCGTGCGAGCACCAGCCGAGCAGAAACATCGGTTTTTACCAAAGCTTGGCGTAACATCGTATTTCCCTTTACAACCGCGAAGTAAATTCAGAATCAAATTCACAGCTGAGAAATAAAACCGATTATCCAATCGTATACCGCAATATGTCAAACACTGTCAAAGACTGAATGATTTTTCACCAGAGATGCCAGCATGGTTTCCACATTAAAAATTGTATTTTTTTTTTTTTTTTGGGAAAAAAAACCTTTAAATCTGTATAAATGGATAAAAATCTGTATATCAAGATGATAAGAACGTAAGAAAACGGCGATCGAACCCGAATTTAAAGAAACCAGAACATTTCTTCGTCTGACTTTTAGAATACGCTGGAAGCAGACCCTGTCAGCTTGGAGCGAAATCAATCTTCAGTTCAGCAACGCCATCGCACGGCATCACATTCAATATATCATGTCAATTGTATGGGTGCGCAGTGCTGCTATTTTGGCGCGCACGAATTTGACATTTCTCTCCCCTGCTTCTATGTACGAGATTCGATGCGGACTCGCCTGAGGGCACCATGTTCGCAAAAAAGGATGTTGCCAATGATTTGTTCGGGAAATGTGAGAGCTGGCTATCTTGTTAATATGGTGTCTTTGCTGGAAGTGAATTTGGAATTGGAGCGTTTTGCAATAATGTTTTGATATAAAATATTGTAAATCCAACCTGAAAGTGACAACTTCTTGTAGAATATTTTCACTTTGGTATATTAATACGTAATTGTCAATCTTTCCAATTAAACTACCTCACATAATGACGAAGGCCTACACTACTACATAATATTTGCAAGAAAGAGTAAACAGAAAAACCGTTATTAACAGATGGGATTAGTAGTTGTGTCTACCGTCCTAAGTGTGAATATTTTACTATCCACCAAAAGGGAATCTACAAGAGTGATACCAAAACATTTCTTCCCTGTATTGATGCCCGTATCTTCTAATAATTCGTAATGCTTCTGTACCCACACAGTAGGTAATTCTCTTTTATTGGATTTTTTTTCTCTTTTCAGTACTAGAATAACAATTTTGCTACGTCTTAGAACTGGACTATTATTGAATTTATTTTAACTCAATCGTTTTCTATAATCTTCATATACAAAATTTAGTTTGCAAATTCGCCTGAAAATCTGTAAAATAGAGATAAATCTATATATGAGGCCACCCTGGATGCCAGTAAAAAATTTCAACTAGACACTCTGTTATAATCAGAGACGCGCGGAGAGGAAGCCAATAGGATTTAAACGAATCGTTAAACGTTCAACCAAACGAGCAAAGTAAATAAACATTGATTGTTGCTGAAAAATTTAAAAGAAGTATTGTTATACAAGCTAAAAAAAAATTGCCAAGAAATTTAATTAATAGCTGCCCTTACACGAGGCAATAAGTGGCCCTTACACGTGACAATATTATTGTCAATCCAAAGTATTGTCAATACCGTCAATCCAATTGACTTGGTAACTTGAGTCCGCATTTTTCGAAATAATCAAGCGTTTGAAGCTTCAAATATTGCAACTGAACATTGAAACATTGAGAGAAGAGTTCATTGTACATATTTGACAGTTTCCTCTCTGGAGAAAAAGTATTGTCGGATTAATGAGCAGTTTTGATTTTTTGACAATATTTTCATCAATCCAATGAAGTTACCATTACACGATCAAAAGTATTGTCAATACTCCTTGTATTGACAATAATATTGTCTCGTGTAAGGGCTGCTAAAACTGCTAATCAATCCTACAATACTTTCTCTTCAGAGAGGAAACAGTTAAATATGTACAATGACCTTTTCTCTCAATGTTTCGATATTCAGTTGCAATATTTAAAACTCCAAACGCTTGATTTTTTCGAAAAACGCGGACTCAAGTTACCAAACCAATTGGATTGACGGTATTGACAATACTTTGGATTGACAATAATATTGTCACGTGTAAGGGCCGCTAATGAAATGTAAAAGAAATGATATTGTTGGAATGAAGGGGAAAATCAATTGAATTTTTTTGTTTTAACAATCGAATAACATTGATGAAGATACGTAGATACTGAACTAAAAACGTGATTAAAATTATTCCTATAGTGGTAAGCTTAAACTAGGATTGATTTTTAATACTGGCCTTAGCTGGAGAGTTTAACAAACGTTTATTTAAGTTTGCTTTGAAACCCGATGTGAAATCAGCTTGAAACGGGTATGGAGTCATATCTGCATTACTAGTGAACAAAATGCGATCTTCACATCTTCATCGTATAAACAGACCTATCGAGATTGTTTTCTATAACGCTTAAATCCGGAACAGATTTGTAAACACGAACCAACATTGCTTTTCCTCCTTCGGAAACATAATTCACGTTCACAATTGAATGTGCAATGTTGCACATATTCTTCGTGTAACTAATTCATTCATCCATCTTCAGTGCGCACTTTATATATTAGGTACACCTGTCTCGAATAACGTTGACCTATTCACCACACAACATAGAGAAGGGTGAAAATGAATAAGCAATAATCGTAGAGAACCCTAATGTTTAGTCAGGACTGGTGAGCAAAAACAAAAGGTCGCTCCACCCGATTTTACCCTATGGAACCAAAAACAAAAACTGAGAATCGAAAATTGAATATCGGTATTTTAAAAGAGCATATCTGTATTTATTGATCGAGTACAAAAATTGGTATAAATACCGATAAATCGGTATAGTTGACAGCGCTGATCGACTTGGCAAGTGAAATAAAGCAACGGAGATTTTGAAAGTCCAAAAATTTTAAAATTTTGCGAAAACGCCATATCACCAATATTTCAAACATTGACATTACCCACCCACCTTTTATCGATAATGACGCAATAAAAAGTTTCCATACATTGTCAAACGAAGAAGGTTTTTCTCAAAGTTCATCTTACATACTCTGTATTGCAATTATTATACCACTTGATATCATTTTATTTTAGCTACAAAATTAACAACAAATAATTTTCCATACGTGAAACTCTGATATGGCCCGTTAAATTTCACCTAAAAATTTAAATATCGGCCAGTGTAAGCCGAAAACAATGTTTTCGTTCGGCACGTTAGTAAAGACGTGTTACATCGGTGTTAAAATAAAAAGTATTTTGCAAATAGCATTACCTTCACGTCTGCTTGGCGGATCAACTTGAACTGTTTAAGTTTGCATTAAGCAGTTCAGTCTAAGACGAAACGTAAAGAAAAGTGAAAACGGTTATGTGCCCTAAACACAAACACAGAATAACCCCTAAATGATTAAATATATTATCAACGTAATCCCATAATTTGTTGCGATGATTCGTTTTCAAATATTATACAAAGCCTGATGAAAGCAGGCATCCCTGCAAACAGCTGATATATCTCGGTTAATTTTTCAAAAGGGCGTATAAGCAAGTGACAGTTTCTCTTTGTTTACTTTCTCTTCTATTAATTACCTAGTGGTTTCCACGTTTATCACTCAACCGACGACTCAACTCTTTGCATGAAATGATACCCGAAACGTTCGACTTTCAAACAGAATAGTGATATCAAAGAAAATTTTGTAATCACATCACAATAATCTAAAGAGAGAGTGATTAAAGAGAAACTGTCACTTGCTTATACGCCCTAATGAAAAATCAACCGAGATATGATGGAAAACGGAGAGGGAAACCAACTAGTAAGAAAAAACTTTTACATAACACAAGGGGTGCATCGGTAGTAAATAGTTCGAGCATTTCAATATAGGTGGAACTAATGGGGCATTATTTTTAAAAAAATTTGCTCATAGTGTCATGTCTGTTACGATGTGACTATAACTCCGAAAATTGAACTTCGAAATCGATCTATAATATAAGTCTCGAGCGAGCCTAAATTTATCAAACGGTTCATTTACATCCGAGAAATTGAGCGGTAATGAGTTTGGTCGTTTACTCTTCAAACTTGATCAATGGCTTAATAGTAGCTCTCAAACGAGCCAAAGCTTGTTTTAATGCCGTTTCCGAGAAACTTGAGCGGTAAAAAATTCATTGAAATGAGCACACACAGGCATTTCCCGATCTCATCTCATCTCCGAAGATTCGATCAAAAGACGGTTTTCCACGCCCCCTGTCACGACGCCATCTTGATGAGATCTAAATCGGAATTTTAAAACCAGCTGATTGAAATGTAAATAATGTGTAATCAGCAATGCAATCATTTTATGATTTACCTTGTTTATTGCACGAAAATTTGAGATTTTTGGATCGATTCGACTGAATCAAATATACTGAATCTTAACTTCAAATTCATGGGTGTTGATTAAAATTTTTCGTCCTTGAATCAAATGCCAGAGATTATTGATTCTAAAACATTTTCATTGAATCAAACATAGGTACTAGCTGGTTTTGTAATATTTAACACAACTTTTGCAAAGATTTCATTTTGTTACATCATTTAAATGGAAAATGTACGGAAGTAATAACTTTCCAAGCAGTTGACGAATTTAAACTATCTGCACTATTTAAATCGTTCGAATTGTGCGATACCATTGTGAGTGATTTCATAGGATAGGTAGGTCATGAATTATGTATGTAAAGCGAAATTAGATTTGTATTCTTTCCAGAGAACGGTTTCACAGTAGAGCTTTTGTAAATTAATGAACGAAAGGAAGAAGAGGAGTCAATACCACAACCGTACTCAGCTGAGCGAACAAAATACATTTAATAATAAATAAAAAAATAGTCAAAAATTCTTTTCAAACAACAATTAATTGAATTTAAAAAAAATCCATCATTGAATTAGAAATAAAACTAATTTGCTTTGAATCAAATAAAAATTGCGTTTGATTCCAAGTGAAATGAAATTCAGATGGAAATGAAATATTTTTGAATTCAAAGCACAATATATTTGAATTAAAAGTTTCTTTTATTTATTTCTAATAATAATTTGCTTTGATGTAAATATCAAATGTATTTGCAAAGATAAACTCAAAATGGAATAGTCAATGATTTTTCATATACCATTCATATAGGAAGTGAAGTCGATTCACCATCAGTCGCAGTTTAATGATTAGTTGAACCGAAACAATAAACGTCCAGTTGCTTTATGCGCCGTAACTATGATAATGTTTGTTTTCATATTAGTATCGAATCGTATTCAAATATGCATGATGATTGTTCGATATCATGCATATTTGAATACGATTTGATACTAATATGAAAACAAACATTATCATAGTTACGGCGCATAGAGCAACTGGACGTTTATTGTTTCGCAGCATTTTCCGCGGTTCTTTGCATTCGAATGTAGAAACAATTTAATATATTCAACTAGCCTAATATTTAATTAGAAACAATATCAAAAAATCTTTTACACAAAAATCGCAAAATCAAATTTATTTTCTTTCGATGTTGTACCGTAACTATGGTATTTCTGCGACACTTTTTTGTTTATCGACGCTTTTAACAAGGGGCTAATAAAAGTATACTATTACAGGATTCTCGTTTTCATGATTTCTGAACAAGGTTTTTTCTTTCAATTATATGGGAGTGCGTAATCTTGAGTTTATCCTTGGTACTTGAATCAAAGGAAAATGAAAATAAGAACTTATTCAAAATAAATTATCTTTGAATTCAAAGGGTAATGTATTAAAATTTGAAAATAAATTTTTCTGCGTGTTGGAGGTAATTTTCACAATTTGAGAATCGCGATGAGTATCAAAACATCGCTGTATTTGGGGCCCGAAACGCGAGGGGTAATCAATGTACTTTCAAATGGCTGATGCTAACATACCGGTGTCAGATAGCTAGTTTTCCAGCAATTCTTTTGCCTTTCTATAAAGAAATGCAAAATCTGTGCTGCATAAAAATACAACATAGGGTAGCTGAGGTATCTTGGTCTCTTTAATATACTACCTTGGTCAAGAAGTTCCCGGAATTTATTCAGAAAATTACAAATACAATTATTCATCAATTTTTTTAGATAATTTTTTGTCAAATGTTAACGGAATACGATGGCATTAACATATGTGACGGTGCGTTATCGTGGTGCAATATTCACGAGTTGTTTGCCTACAAATCTGGTCTTTTTCGGTGAATTGCTTCCTGCAAAAGTCTCATAACGCCCAAATAATACTCCTTGTTGTCGTTCTTGTCCTGTGGAAGGAATTCATGATACACAACACTCTTGTAATCAATGAAAACTGTGAGCAATTGAAAACGACGACACTTCTGAAAGGTCCGTGCCACTGATAAACGACTGTTTTCTTCATAGTATCGTTGCCGAAAACTTTTTGATCGAGGTAGTATTTTGACCGGACGCTCATATTTTTGTTTGTAATTAAAACGCAGTTCATATGCGTATCTAATAAGTTAAAGAATGGAGTAATCTTCAACACTTTGGGATACGAAGTACTTCATGTTGATTATATCCATAAATATGTACGTCGGAACGAAATATTTCAGAGTGCCAAAAATACCTCCGTTATCCTAGTAGTCAGGCTTTTGCAAGTTATTTTTAATAGATGTTTCCGTATTGACAAAGTGCGCCCATAAATAAAAAGGGCCTAATCCTACGTCAAATCAACAAATTCAAAAGTCAACAATTACAATTACAGGCAAAATCCATTTATCTGTCTAATATACCAAAATCACCACCCTCGTCGTTTCGGAACGACATGATTCACTTTCCATTTTGTCGTATGGCATTTCAAATTTCAATGTCGAACGATTGGAGTTAATTTTCGTCACGGTCTGTAATGAAAACTCTGAACTTTTTCTGTAAGCATTCGTAATACAGCTCTACTTTTTTTGTGTGTAACTTTCGTTGTCGAAAACAATTTGTAATAAAAAATATGACAAGCATAGTTCTTCAATGCTATCTTCTCATAAAAAGAAAAGTGAAAATAAATATGATTCGTTAATTATTTAGATCGATTATGAACGGTGTGCTTCTTAATGTATTGGTTGTTTGACTTTAATGCCCCGAAACCAGAACGAAATATACTGATTCTTTTCTAAATATCTATAAACCAGCTTATATGTACTAAAAACAAATTTATTTGTAAGACGAACACGTAAATGTGTGTGGCACGGAACGTCTGCTCCAGTCTTATCGCTGTTTATTTGAGCTATTTATAACGAAATCATGCCATCAGTATCACTCTAAACATTACAAATTTATCAACAACTTTTGTGTTAGTGATATATTTTAAGCATTCGAAATCACGAATTGCGATTGCATGTTTTAGAAACGATGTCTGAAAAGTTTGATGTAGTGATATTTGGTTCGTGTATTGTAGATTTTATTAGGTAAAGTTCGATCAGCTACCTAAAATTGATTTCCTTATTTACCTTTGCCATATCGATAGCTATGTGCCGCGGCTTCCGAAAGTCGGTGAAACTTTACATGGCACCAAGTTCGTAACCGGTTTCGGTGGAAAAGGTGCAAACCAATGCATTGCAGCAGCACGCTTGGGAAGCCGGACAGCGATTATTGGGAAACTAGGGAATGATCCGTGGGGTAAAAGTTATCGAGATGCTCTCCGTCAGGAAGGCGTTAACGTTGATCGTGTTGACCTGATTGAAGGGGAAAGTACTGGAATAGCTCAAATCAATGTGGCCAACAATGGCGACAATCAGATCGTGATTGTGGTCGGTGCGAATAATTGCCTAAAACCTGTTGATGTACAGGCAAGTTCTCAGTTGCTAGGAACTGCAAAAGTTTTGATTTGTCAGCTAGAAACTCCTTTGGAAGCAACTATTGAAGCATTGAAAAGCTTTTCTGGTATATCCATCATGAACGCCGCCCCGGCTCTGGAGAATATTCCACAAGATCTCCTAAAGTATGCTACGATATTTTGCGTGAACGAAACGGAAGCGGCTCTTATCACCGATTTACAGGTTGAAACAATAATGTAAAAAATCCTATCCTTTCGTTATTTTGTTTGCACTCTATTTCACCGTTGAATTTATTAGGCAAGCTAAAGCGGCTCTTCTGAAACTACAAAATATGGGTTGTGGAACTGTCATAATCACACTAGGGGAGAAGGGTGCGATTTTCGCAACGAAATCCGAAGCAAAAATAATTCACGTGAAACCTTGTCAAGTAGAGCGTGTTGTGGATACAACGGTAATTATATTGAGATACATGGGAGTTTTCAGGCGTACGCATTCTGAAACATCGAAAAACTTTTTTTGCAGGGTGCCGGAGATGCATTCATTGGAGCTCTGGCACATTTTATTGCTGGTAATCCGTCTGCTGAATTGCTACAGTGTATTGCAGCGGCAAACAAAGTGGCGGCGATGTCAGTACAGAAACCTGGGACCCAGACCAGTTTTCCCCGATTCCAAGAAACGGGTCTTCCTAGGGATGTGTCATTATACCAAAGTGAATGGGAATATATTTGAACGCAATAGCGATATTTATTTCACACCACATGTTTGCATTTTGAAATGAATAAATTTTTATTTGACGTTACAATTTTATCTGTAGTAATTTGCTGCATATAACCTTTGAAGCTTACAATCTACTACTCTAGATTTTAGTATGCAAAAACATTAACAGCTTTGTGTAGTGCTAATCAAATGTGAAGAAAAAGTTGTCAGGGCTTAAACACACCGTATTTACAAAATAAGTTTTAGCGGCTGTTATCATTTTTGAAACTTCAAAATTTACATAACATTGGTTACAAAAAAAAGTATAAGCATAGGTTTACATTTATTTTCAAAATGTAACAGTTTTGAAATGGTCCGTGCGATTGAAAATTCTCGTGCTCAGTGAATGCAGTATCCTGTAAAAAGAAAGAAAATATGTTACAAATTGATAAACAACAACAAAAAATCATCTCTTTTCGAAATGATTGACTAGTCGTATTTCGGAAACTTCGTAATCGATTCATTCCGAAACACCCTCTTGCATTGAACCCAAGGATTCGAACTGAAATGCCGACAAGTAATTATACCGCCTCACGCGAGTTTCTGCACCATTTATTCAGGGTAGGTAGGTAGTTTATACCCTCCAAGTAGGTTGTCTCGACCAAACGAGGGGATACCTTTATAATGTGCGAGTAGCGAGGGGTACGGAAAAATTCATCTAACATATCAAAAGTGTCGGTCATGATGGGATCCGACAACGTAAATTCAATCATTCCAAACAAACAAACCACCCACATAACCAAATATGAAGCTTAGGAAATACAAGTAAATTCTATCGACGTCCAATCGATTAATATTTCAAAATAATAAAAAAAACATTCATTTGCCATAGTATATTGGGAGTATTTTTACTGCATTATGCTTGCTACCAAGAGAGATTTTTTTTAGAAACACAAGCATTTATTCGCCTAGTGCCCTGGTTTGATATATTGTTAACATGTTTTATACATATTTTAATAAAAATGAGTTTCGAATTCAGTAATATTCATGAATGATACACCCCTCGTCAGTCTTAAACTTACACACTCAGAAGAAAATACTACATTCACAGATGTAAATATGACCCAAAAAGTCCTAATTCCGTATTCGGTGAAATTTCGAACCGAAATGAATAAAATTGAAAACAAATTTATCAACACTTAGACAAAACAAATCAACTTATTTAAAGAAACCTACCGAGAAGAAAACACAAAAATCATGACAGGCTTTATATAAAAACTTTCAGCTGATATTATATTCCTCAGAAAGTGAGAAACCTTAGTGATCCGCACTTACGTTGCATGAAGTGACGCTGAAAAATTAAAGAAAATAAACGTTTCCCAAGTATTCAAGTCAAGCACTTTATTTTAATGGCGCCACTGCTGATGATGAAACCACGAAATTTTAATTGTCATCTTGTGAACGTAGTACTCGAATAAAATAAGGAAGTTACGTGGGTGACCAAAAATAATTTTTAAAAAATTTCTTTTAATCGGATAATCAACTGAATTTCACGAAGTGGTGCGATGAATGCGATAGTAATTATTAATTTGGCTTAAACTGAATCCAATCAGCCTCGTGTGTAAAAGTTTTGTTTATTGATGAATTTGCCAAGTACTGTTACATTGAGCATACGTAGAATAAAGCGTATGTTCGCCTCATTTATGTCCCATTACCAAGTATAAAATTAGTTGGTGAGAACCAACAGAAAAATTCTCTTGTACGACCTATACAGAGACTAACATACACCCAAAATACAAGGTGTTGTGATAAAATGGCCACATTCCAGATTGTGCTTGAGTAACTGAAACACTGAACCGAGTTAGGAAGTAAGTACATCAATTTATTATTTCGGATAATTACGAATCTCTTTCGATGACGATGACGACGACTGCTTAAGAACGAGGTATCTGAAAGCAAATTGCCTTTTTAGCACCATTTTTCCAACTGTAGTAGCACGTTTAGTTGAGTGTACGAAATCTAATCCCAAACTATCAAATTAGGATTAGAGTGTGTGATATTTTATGGCAAGCAGAGATGCCAAATATTTTCATCGAAAATCTGAATTGGGCTATAAAAAAATTGAAATGATATTGAAAGATGTTATTCCAACATATTATCACAGGGAACAGACATCCAAGCTAGTATTTTTTTTTTCAAAAAAGCTGTGTAAAGCATACAAGTAAAGATCCGTTAAAAATCACCGTTGCGCACGACTTTGCATGCATGAATTATCATTATATGAAAACTCCAACGCAAGAGCTCATAAGGGATTCCTGGGTTGCTCGAAGTGCCTCTACAGGAGAATTGCTACTTGGTGATTGCTTTTTAAAGCAAACGTTAAATTTCTTAAACAAATTTAAATCTCTACTTGGATGTCTTTCTCTGTGATATTATGATTACAGAATTAGAGTTTCAATTAGCATTCATTCTTCATATCTTCGTTTTCCACTACCGCGCTCACACAGCTTCTAAATTTCAGAGAATTTTTTTATCAACAAATGCATTTCAATTCTATATCTATCTAGTATGAAAATGTTGTCTTCATAAATTGACATGGAATTCCAATGCCTTATAAATAACCTCACGTCAGATCATACAACTCTCAGTCTGACAAAAAAAAGTTCCGCGACGCTATGACTTCCTGAAATATCAGTTCGAATTGGTTTTAAATTATAATATAAATGTATTTCAGTGTTGATAATCAAATATCTGTCCAAAAGATATAAATGATCAGAACAACCCAGTGGTAAAGAAACAATACCACGTCGCAAATGGATCCCGATGCCTGGCCGCAAAATTTCGTCGTGATAGTGACAAAACAAAATTCTAATTTCTGCTTTTGCAATTATTGAGTGGAAAAATATATTGAGAAAGTAAATGAATCAAAACTTACAGAAAAGATAATTTTTTGGAAAAAGATACACCCAGAGACAGGACTCGAACCTGAGTTCTTCGTACAACCGCATTTAACATATCTTTGAGCTAGACACAGTTCTACAACGGAACCGAGTTGGTACAGCGAACCTTGAACGAGTTCTGAACCTAGCCGTCTCACGGCCGGCATCTTCTATCCGAGCATCTCATCTGTTTATCACACACACCAGTCTTATCGATCTATCCCTACATTCCACTCACGCACTGGGTAGGAGAATCGTCTGTTGACTTGTCTCATTTGATTAAACCTATGTTTTAAAACAACCAACATATGTTTGAAGCAAACAAACTGTATTTCAAAAAAATAAAACACTTGTTCGAATGCATATTTGGTTTCAAACAATCACATTGCGGTTTGAAACATACATGTTTGGTTTGGAAAAGTAAAACCTAAGACAAGACAAGACAGCTCGCGTTATGGTTTTTGGTTTTGTACTGTTTTCGTTACCACAGGGTTATTTTCATCGAATTTCGCAGTGTTTGCAGCAAGATTAGTGAAAATGTCTAAAGGAAATTTAAACTCAAAATAAACTAAATTCAACAATGCAATAATTGTTTTCGTATTCTGAAATATTCAATACAGCATGCAAATCAGCCTCAACAGTCAACATACTACAAGAAACCAATAAGTTATAGATGCTTTTATTGCTCTCGGTTATAAAGTTTTTTTTTGCGATTGTTGTAGGTACTCTAAACAAATATTTATAAAATCCTCAAATGTTGGATAGCATATTCTGTACGTCGATCGATTCGAAATATTCCGTTCGAATTTGCAATTTCCTTTCTGCATTCCGTTCGAGTTGGGTACGAACTCGAATATCATTCGTTCAAGTTGTAAAATTTTCGAACATTACTCGATCGACTTGCGTACGTATCACTTCTGTTCGGTTTAGAATCGTTCTAATTTGTTTATACAAGTGTGACAGTTTCGTTTACTAAGAAAGGAATAATATAAATAATATAGAACGTGTAAGTAGTGTTGACAGCTTCGATGGTTAGTGTTCGAAATTTCAAGTGTTCTCGAACGAGAGTCGATTGAATCATACAAGTCGAACGAAATAAAGAATGCAAAATTCGAACTCGAACGAAAGTGTAGATTCGTTCGTATCACAAATCCGTCGGATTGCAGAATCGGGGTGATTATTTGAATAATTGAATGTAACTAACATGCATGCAGAAATTGGCTGCACTGCCAATGTCGCCAGTCACATACAGTCAACTATCAATAATAATTCAGCAGGGCCCATGGAAAGCAAACAAAATAAGAGTAAGAAGCCAGCTGTCTCGTCTTGTCTTAGAGTAAAACATAAGCAAACCAAATATACACGCTCGAAAATAATTACGCAGAGAATGAGTACGACATTACTCAATTTACTCTTTCTCTGGATGAGTAGAATCCTACTCAATTGTGATTAATTCCTTGTTAGCATGTGTGTTATTTTTTCACCTGCGGACTTTTTACCGATTTCCGAGTATTTTTGCAGATAGTATTTCAAACAGCTAAAAAAAATGGCAAATTTGTAAAACAGAAGCTGTCAAATCAGTAGGAAAATTCTCGGTTGATTTTTCATTAGGGCGTATAAGCAAGTGACAGTTTCTCTTTAATCACTCTCTCTTTCGATTATTGTGATGTGATTGAAAAGATTTTCTTTGATATCACTATTCTGTTTGAAAGTCGAAAGTTTCGGTTATCATTTCATGCAGAGTTGAGTGATAAACGTGGAAACCGCTTGGTAATTAATAGAAGAGAAAGTAAACAAAGAGAAACCGTCACTTGCTTATACGCCCTTTTGAAAAATTAACCCAGAATTTTGAGTGAGTTTATTGGTACAATGATGCTAAAATGAAATATAGAGGCGCTGCTTGTTTAGAGATAATACTTTTAGCAAGAGCTGTTAAATCGGTAGGAAAATCAACTTTTAAACGATTTCTGATAAAAACGGGCACTTCCGGTGAAACTCTCAACGAGTGAACACGTTGTATCGTGTTAGTGCGGAGAAAATTTGAGTATTTCGCGAGAAAGAAATGATTTTCATCTGTACTTTGGCAACTCTACGTTGTCACGCAGCGAGTTTCTTACTTGTAGTCCAGTGAAAAGAGCTTGAGCTTGAGCGACCACCCCTGGTTGCTACTCCGTTACTGATCGGGATTAGCTGAAATTGTACAGGGAATTTCTAGATGATCTGACCTGGGACTGGTAAATCATCCTTCAATGTACATCTTCTGGTAATCCCAGAATTCATCAATCAGTACCGGCGCCGGCAAGTCCCGAACGTAGATCGTCTAAGGAATGGAGAGGGATGTTAGTCCAACACTTGTTGTTACTAGAGGCTGTATATACTACTGCGCACTCCACAAGTGTCACGGGAGAAGGATATTTGTTAGTAAAAATATCAGTATTGGCATTATTTGCGCGCGACTCAGTATGTTCCGGTTTCAAGATGCTCGGATGCACCACTAAACTCACTGACCTCCCAAGTTAACGTTTCAACAACATCCTATATTGAAGTCCCGGCAAGTCTTGATTCACAGCTCGTTTTCGAAATTTCACAGCTCTTTACAAATGAAATTACGTGATACAAAATAAACGAGTGAATAGGATTTAGATAAAATAGTTGATTCATTGCATTGACATATTCTAAACAGTTGTTCCACTTCATTATTATTTATTAAAATTATTAATTGGTTATATTGGTTGATCTGGGCAGCCGGCTACCGAGAAAAATATTGATATCATGTGTTTTTATTATGTATCCAATATACCGATATATGTTATCTATGTTATTAACTTTGTAATGTCAACGGAGTTGGCAAAAGTTGATTTTTATCATTCAATTTATAATCCTGAAAGACAATCAATAACATGGAAGAAGAAAACATTCCAAATAAAATTTTTCTTCGAAGCTAGACGGAAATTGATAGGTTGAATGAAGAGATAATTTAGTAAAATAGAGTAATCAGAAGTGAAACATTGAAAATATCTGATAACTGAAAGGAAAAAGAAACTCCTGCAATTGTCGCCTTTTACGACATGGAAGCAGGAACCCAGTGGATCTATTCTTGGTTCATTTTTTTCCGCCGGATTCCACACGGCATCTAGGCTGGTACTGTCCGGAGAGAGCTAATTGGTATAATCAATCGCACCGTTTATCTCGTAGTTAGTGCGGCGTAAAGGAAGTCGAAGAAAAGCGTTGCTGCGGAGAGCTCGAGGACGAACATTAATGTTGACTTCACGGAGCAAAGTGGGGCAGTCGTTCAAAACATCGGCTATCGTTAAAACACGCGATAGCTCCCGTCTTACTTGCAGTGTGTCTAGACCGATTAGCTATGAACGCGACTTTCATAGCTCGGTAATTGATGAGGATTGGTCCAACGTAAACGGCGAAGAGCGATTCAAACGAATCTACGTTGAATCGACTCGATTCTATTATTCCAGAGTAGAGCGAACGAAAGAACAGAATAGGAATTTCAAGCAGTAAACATCCGTAAAATACTTAGCCGTTCGCATTCATGAATCAAAGGCAACGAGAAGCTTTAACCACAATGTAGTTGGTGTGTTGCTTGAATGTTAACTGCTCGTCAAGCAAAACGCCGAGGTCCTTTATGCACGTCGATCTACCAATCATGAATCGCTCAATAAAGTATTCGAATGTCAAGTGCCTTTTTTTCTTGTTTTGCCTTTTTTGGTCATGTGATTCAATTTGCCTTAATCCGAAAAGATTGTCATTTGTCGTTGAAGAAACGTTCTCTGAGTTGCAAATAACACGGTAGATCTTGAGGTCATCTGCAAAAGATATGCGCGGTCCTTCCAGAGAAAAATTACCGTCGTTAAAGTAAAGCAAGAAGATCAAAGGGCCGAGATGGCTCCCCTGCGGAATTCCAGGTGTTGCAAAAAAAATCGTCCGAAACACAATCGTCAATTTTAACCACAAGATGACGATTCCTGAGATATGATTGTATTCATCGAACGACGTTTGTACCAAAACCAAGTCGATCCAATTTTGCTATTGTGATGTCATGGTTAATTTTATCGAAGGCGAGGGAAAGATCGGTATAGATTACGTCCGTCTGAAAACATTATACTTGGTTCAATACCATTCTTCAAATTCCCTATTTTCGGGAATACCAATAAAGTATCCAAAATAAATGGTACTCGATTTCTAAACACTCTTGTCGAGAAACCAACATTACACTGGTTTCTGTTTAAAAAAAATATTGGCTAAAAAGTAGTAGTAATCACTTTGAAATCGATTTTCTTCTACTCCGTGTTTACTTTTATTGCTATTATTTATTTGTAACCCTCCTTTTATTGATTGCATTTTTCATTGGCAGGTGTCGCTACCGATAATTCAGTTTGGCAGCCCATCGCAGCCTTCCGTACGATGGGGGTGCTCCTAACATCTGTTGCAATTTGTGGTTCATACGCCGTCTCCACGTTCCGTCTTCCAACTGTACTACGCCATTGATGATCCGCAGCATTGATCCTCTACCAACATAGTCCAGGTCGTTTAGAATGTTTTGTAGATAATTTACGTACGTACGCACGATTGCCTGCTAAAATACGCCTCCGTATATTTCTGCTAATATCATTGTGGACAGTCACCAGAGAACCCAAGTACACGAATTCGTCAATCACATCGATATCGTCAGCGTCTTTAATATTCGTGTAGTAGTTTGCTAAAGCCTCTTCCTCCCATGTGAAAATGACATTTCGTATGAGACTTGCGAAAATTATAAAAGGAATAATGCTTATTACTCGGGTTTTAAGCATTCAAATTCAAGTATATTGTGCTTAATTTCGTAGATTGGGATTCCATCTACGAGATCGCATCGACTATTGTGAACATGAATGCATTATATTTTACAACATTCGCATTAAAACAGTTTTTCCAACGCTATAATACTTGCATATCATTTTCGACAAAGAGTGGCAAAAATTCGTTGTGATAAAGCAACAGGATACTGGAATGGGCACACACGGAGACAGCTGGCAATATCGGGCTTTTGATAAGAAAAAAAGGCGGGTGGGTAATGTCAGAGACATAACTGGATGTCGTAATACGAAAACAACTGACATGTTCCTTAACACTTCCGAATATCAATTGTATGAATTATGTACGCATTCCCCTTTTTCACATTTTTCGCAAAAACAAAGAACGCTTCACTTGATCTCGATTACTGTGAATTTCACACAGCGAAAAGTGCACAAATCTAAGCAAACTGTTCTTGATTTGCCGTAAACTGAGGATATTTCCCTACGATTTTCGAACAACAAATCCTAATAGTTCTTTAGAAAACTTTTAGAGCCATTAGAACGGCTGATATTGTACAATGCTCTCCACCGTTGTTTTTTTCCCAATGCTAATGACTGACAGCTGTGACGTAATCGCTCTTGTCGAAAGCGAAACTAGCTGTGCAGACGACACAAAACACATCTGCTCGCAGTGGCGATTGAATCCAAACTGATTGAATTTTTGTTAAGAGATTTCCTTTTATGTGATTTCGTTTGTAGCTTTTTCACTAATGGGCGGTCCTAACGGCTATAAAAATAGCCGCATACAGAATTTTATTGTCGATTATTTCATTTCGGATTTGCATAATTTATTGAAAGAAACTATCAATATGCTGTAGGCATTCGTTTCTAGCATTCACAAGGACCAAATTGAGGAACTCACTGTGATATTCACCACTTTTCGGAACATTTTTCCCGGACGATTTGTTGTACAGCAGCAGATATTTTGTTCTCTTCCTTAGAACGCGTTCTGATTGGCTGGTGTTGACATGGAGCAAATGAGACAGGTTTTTCAATAGTGTACTATTGAAATACTTCATTGCTTTTGCTATACACGTTTAAATTGAAAAATTTCGATTCTATTGGTAGTTAGATTATATAAATCCTTTCACAGATCACTGAGCTATGAGCTTTAAAAATACGAGAAAGGCAAACGCGCCTTATGAATTATCCTCTTTGATACTCGTTTATACCAAACATTTCAGAAAAGTTTAATTTTGAATTATTTGAGACTATGTCTCAAAACTGAAAATTTTATCATAAAATTGTGATCATATTTCCATGTCGGCATGTCGCAAGTATTATGTTGATTCATTAGATACAACGATAGATATTCACGATCAGAAACTTATCACTCTCTCAGAGGGTAAATTTTGAAAAGGCACCCCATAGTAAAGTAAGTCGTATTCACGACAAAAATGGGTTGTATAGAGGTACAGTAAAGTAAATTCCGCATAATTCTTTAGGAGTATTATTATGGTTTTAAGAAGAACCGAATAGAAGTCTGGAATAGAGAACTGGACCCTGAGTTCAAGACCTAAATTTAGATCCAATAACAGACTCAGAATCCAGTTTCAGTCGCTGCTGGTTCTCGCCTTGATGGCGAGCAAGCGAATGAGAGATGCGACCTGAGCGTTTGAGGTTTTTAACCACGCAGAAGGTGCATTCTCTCTCGCTGCTGGTTAATAGTTTAACTCCCGCTGCTGCTGCTGGCTGGTCCTCTCGCCTCGATGGCCAGCAAGCGAATGAGAGATGCGACCTGAGCGTTTGAGGTTTTTATTAACCACGCAGAAGGTGCATTCTCTCTCGCTGCTGGTGGAAAGTTTAACTCCCGCTGCTGCTGCTGGCTGGTCCTCTCGCCTCGATGGCCAGCAAGCGAATGAGAGATGCGACCTGAGCGTTTGAGGTTTTTATTAACCACGCAGAAGGTGCATTCTCTCTCGCTGCTGGTGGAAAGTTTAACTCCCGCTGCTGCTGCTGGCTGGTCCTCGCGCCTCGATGGCCAGCAAGCGAATGAGAGATGCGACCTGAGCGTTTGAGGTTTTTATTAACCACGCAGAAGGTGCATTCTCTCTCGCTGCTGGTGGAAAGTTGAACTCCCGCTGCTGCTGCTGGCTGGTCCTCGCGCCTCGATGGCCAGCAAGCGAATGAGAGATGCGACCTGAGCGTTTGAGGTTTTTATTAACCACGCAGAAGGTGCATTCTCTCTCGCTGCTGGTTGATGATTCCACTCCCACGACGTCTGCTTCCATCGAACGCACAAGAAGAAATGATCGATTTTCGACCACGGTTCCCCTTTTATACGCATTCAGTTGAAGATATGTGCCTGACTATCTCAAAATCGTCGTCCTTGCGCGAAAAACCCAAGCGAAAGTAAAAAGTTTTCCGCGTTGTTTTCAAATTTTAAGAAAACTTAATTTTTGAGTTGTTTGTGGTTATCGCACACTGTTCAAAATATTATCCTGAATTCCTGATCATATTTTTGATGAAATGGTGAAAGAATTATGTTGCTACCATTAATACAAGTCGAGATATTCGCGATTAAGTTCTGCCCATTCTTCCATATGGCTAATTTTGAAAAGGCGCCCCATAGTAAAGTAAGTCGTATTCACGACAAAAAGCGAATCGTTGTTTATGAAGAACAACAATGCACCAGATATTATACCTAAACTTTATTCTCGGATAAAAGGTCAGTTTGATAAACGATATCACTTAGTAATAGTAATGTATGCTAATAAATAACGAGCACAGTGCCAGTGTTTTACCATTGCTCCAACCGAGCAAAAACCGAATGGAAAGTTAAGGTCCCAAAACAAAACAACTAAAATACTCGAACAATATTTACCTCTCAATAGATACTCTTTCGAGCACAAACCATAACTAGTCACGATAAATCAGTTCGGTTTATCCGCTGTCTACGTACGGCTCTGTACTGTCGATGAGGGGTTATTCTGCTTGCTGGGAAAAGCTATTTACAGGAGAGACGGAGGCCGTTGATGACCAGGAGCGTGCACGTCGTCAGCATCACCGTTCGACTTAAGCCGTCGAGAGCTCTACGCAAGTGTTCTTCAGATTGACAAAATCCACCAGCGAAAGCAACGTTTCGATGTCGTCGGTACCGTTCAGCTTTGAAGGTGCCCCAACGAGCTGGCAGTTTTTGCCGTCCACGTTGATGAAGAAGGTATCGTTCTTGAAGATGACCGCCCTGTCGTACTGCAGATTGAACTTGCCCGGGATGGCCGTTTTTCGTCGGAACATGATATTGCAGGGTTCGTAGTTTCGCTTTTCATCTTCGCTGATGGCGCGGTCTTCGACATCGCCGTTGAATACTTCGTCGCCCTCCACTGGGGTTACTTTCCGCTTAGTCAGAATGATCTTGTGGGACCACTCGGACGAAGGTAGGTGGACCTGGGCAGCCACATTACCCAGCCCAATCATCGACATGGCAAATGACGGTCGTTCCGGTTTGTTCTCGTTGTTCGGGATGTTGATGACGTACCTGTTATGGGATAGAACCGAATCGAAAGAGAATTAATATATTTTTGTTTGCAGGGTATGTTTGAAACATACCAAGTTTCGTAGCAGGTGATCTTCTTCATCTTGGGACTACTGCCGGCGGAACTTGTCAGCGAGGAGATCGACCGTTGCACGGCACCTCCGACTGGTTTGTTCAGCGCGTTGGAGGCGTTACGCAGTCCAGTCGAGGCTACGATCGGTCGGGGAACTATCTTATTCGGTGAACGCCTGGCCGGTGAATGCGGCGGCGAATCGTGGGATGCAATCAGTTTCACGTTGTTATCGGGATCGGTCAAATCGATCGAATAGTGCTTGTTGCCACTGTTCGAAACCAGCTTAGCGAACGGTCGAGCGTCACCCAGTTTCATCGTGGAGTTGAGAATTCGCGGTGGATTCTTTTGCGGGCTTATCGAGCCCGATCGGTTGAGCGAACTCTGAGAACCGAACCGACCGTTGTTGTTTGCTTTGTACACGTTGTTATTATTGTTGGAAGCGCTCACAGATTTCCTCGATGGCACCGTTCGAGATGCGGTTGTTTTGGCAGAATTTTCATCATCTACCGATGATTGCGATTGCCTCCGACGATTGGTAGTAACATTAGGAGTAGCTCCTTTCTGAACGGTATTAGCCGTGACAATGTTGGTCTGCAGCATATCTTCGAAATCAATCTCATCATCATCCGTTAGATTGACGTACGGTTTACGAATGACCTTGGGAGTAGATTTATTCAACAGTGCTTGCTTTGCACTGCCGGGAGGTCGTCCACGTTTGATAATTTTGTTCGCTCGCAAATGATCCAAGTTCATTGGCCGCTTGCGTTCCAGAATTGACGCCACCAGCTGGTCGTTGGTCTTTGGCTTATCTGACGAGTTTTCCTCGGAATCAACGGAGTCTTCGCTGTCATCCGAATAGTCATTAAATGAAGCATTCTTTTCGTCGATGTCACCTTTGTGAATGTCCGTGCTGCTGGCAGATTTCTTCTTCATTATATCCCCGATATCAACGATCCTGATGGTGGCACTTTTCACTTTGTTCCGATCAGCGTCCTTCAGTCCCTTTCCGCCCGACCGAATCGGATCAACGAGATTCATTTCTGATTTGCTCTTTTTCTCCGCCAGAGTTCCACTGAATGTGAGCTTTGGAGTAGACTGAGCAGCCGGTTTCGAAAGGTTGATCGTCCTAGCAGCGATCGCCTGTCCTAATTTCGAAGCGATAGCTTTGTTCCGGTCTAATGCTGGCATACTCAAAGTTCGGCTCAAATTCGTTTTGATTCCTTCGATACTCCGGTTCACTTTTCCACCAGCTGATGCCGGTGATTCCTTAGCTCTCAAAGAGCCTGCCGATGTATTCTGAGGCGTTGAACTTGTCGAACCCTTTTCCGAGGGTAAACTGGATCGCATGGATCTTCGAATAGGTTCGTCCGTAGTATCCTCCTCATCGTTATCGTCATCCGAATCAAGAGTGATGGATAGTTTGGCTGCCTTCAAGGGTCGCTTCTTCTGAACGATTTTGACAGATTTGTCATTCTGCTTTTCCTCGTCAGTTTCATTCAGTTTTCTTTTCTGTGGTATTCCACTTCCACCGGATGAAGGTGGAGTTGCTTTACTCGGGACGCTCGGTCGGCCGGATTTCAAACCAGCCGGGAAAATTGGTTTGGTTACAAGAGGACTCTTTCTAATTGATTTTCTACCCAGGAAAGGTGCCGTTTCGCGACCAATTCCTACAATCTGAACTTCGTCATCACTCTCGTCGCTAGAATGTTCTGGCTCCTGTCGACGTCCACGATTGTCCAGAATCAATTTTTCAACCTGTCGTTTTTTCAAAGCGACCGGATTTATTACTTTGCTTGGTGGTTCCGAGGATTTTGGCTGTAAAACAGGACTGTTATCTTGTTTCTTTCGGGCAGCACCACGACCATCCAATTTCAATTTTTCCCTTTCATCGCTTGGCTTGGTGACGGAAGCCCTCTCTTTCTCCAATTCTTTTGCTTTGTTTTGCTGTTTACCTACCGAAACACAAATATGGCGGGTTATTATCACATTATGAAACAAAACATTCTAACAATTCGAACTTACCCTTTTCCAGCGACTGATCTAAATCCAACTTTCGTTTAATTTCCTGCTTGTTCATCGGAGTCAGTACCACCCGTGCCTTGCTCATGTTCAGCGTTGTCAAGTCCATTTTCTTCAAAACTTCTTTTCGCAAATTTTTGATCGGTTCCGTTTTCGATGAACTTTTCACCACTCCATGCTTCGGTGGTCTTCCGCGGGGTCTACCCTTGCTTGTCGGTGTACCGCTGCTTGGACCAGTAACGGAGCTGGCTGATTTTTTCCCCATAACCAATGACTTTCGTCCGGCGGCCGATTTTGGCATGGTCTCTTCCAACTCCTCCCGTTGCTGTTGGTACTCATCCTCACTGTTATCACTATCCGGACTGCTCGAACGGGATGAATTTTTGGAAGCGGTCGCCAACACAACACTGTCGTTAAGATATTTACGATTGGGTTTTATTGTACGCCTGGAACGGCCAGCCGTCAGTGTTTGCACTGATTCGGCTGACGGCGAAGGTTCACCCTTTTTCTTCAGCCGGGGCATGATTTCGATTCAGTTTTTAGGATGCAGTATTTCAACAAAACTCCCGGGAATTAGCTAAAAGTGAAACAATATATTTATTCACTATTTCTCAACACATAAATCTCATTGACATCAAGCTTGACAAACGAAAATAAAACGTCACTTGGAGAAAGCAAATGCTCACAGCATTGTAAAAATGTTCACCGTAACACTTTCTGCACTTTTCAGTAACACTCGGAAAACCAAGCCAAACTCCAGCACAACAGACGACGAAACGCAAATTCTAGATTATTGTTTTTATTTAGTTTGTTACAGAGTTCAATTGTTTGCTAATGTTATTGTTTCGTAAAGCAGGCATATATTCCCGCGCTCGAAACCATTACCACTGCTACCACCGTTGTCGCATCAATCGCATCACTTGCCAAGCGCTTGGTAAACGTTTCTGGGTTTTCGTTCGGAAATTAAGAAATCACTATTTCTACCACTGATAGATCATTCAAATTTACCTTTCTTCACTTTTTACACACTCCAACTGTACTTTAGCGACGCTTCCACTTTAACGATTATCCGACAAATTGCATCAGTATCAGAAATTATAAAATTCACACAAGCTAACGCGTCCCAAGTTGACACTGCAGCACAACACACAGCCGTATACTCAAGCTGATGCCGAGTCTGATTAGTCCCTTTTCTGAACGATTAGACCGAAGCGAGCAGCAGGTAAAGTCAACGGGAAGCATCGAATCGGTACTGTACTGGCTTCACTCTGACGTCACGAATAAATTTTCCAAAGGAAACTGTAACCCATACGTCATATAACTCACAAACACTTTGGCACACGGTTCCAGTGTCGATGCCTGCTAACGAAACTGTTCACGTCTTAAAACGATTTAAAATTTTAAGATGGCGGCCTCAGTCGAGGCGGCAACTAATGCCACTGGCGCTCCCGTACGGTGATGGAGAGAAAAATGTCTAGACGACTGTCAAAGCACTGGAAAACCAGCGGTACTGCATTGGTACCGCTGTATCAAAATTCAACTTTTCAGAATTTTGCAGAGACCTAAGCCGGCGTTGACAATTCGCTTTAATGTCAACAAATTTAGTTTTTCATATTTTTCGAAATCATATGTTATTTTTATTAAATCTGATAGTTTTCGTGCAACAGTTTAGTGCAATGGCGTTTAAAAAAATGCGACTCTTCAAATTCGACTTCACCAGGTATTTTTTTTAAACGTACTGAGTTGTCCCAAAAAAGGTTTTCTATTCTTGGTACGCGTTCTTTGATAACACACATAGCCTCACCGGTAGCGTTAACATATTTGGTAATTTTTCATCTTAATATGAGCAATAGTTTGACTGTTATTGAGGAAGATGACAAGGTTTTTTTAACGTTTTTAAAAATATAAAAAAGGATAGAATTCGCTCTCATATACGAATCGATTCAGCTCGACAAACTGAACTAATGTTCACATGTGTGTGTATGTGGGGTTATACTCCATTTCGCTGACGGTCATGTGACATACGATCAATAGACAGAAACGTCATTCGGCATAAATTCGTTTGGCAGAATAGCCGTATGGCATCAGGTTTTATGGCATAAGACAGTAAGTACAAAGGCACCTTATTCTCGCTGTGTTATGCTCAATTACCTGTATCATGCCGTTGTCTTCGCTGTGTATAGCTTCGCCGCTAATATTTGCTATATGTATATAGTACAACAAATTGATAAAAAATACAAAAATAATTCAGAGTTCCCCACCCACATATCACTTCACATGATTTTACCTATTCCCAGTATCACGCAAATTTAAGTGATCACTGTAGTGAAAAAATATCATTTTTCCAACGAAATGTTAGTGACGCGATTTTCATAATAACATTAAGGTCATCCAAGTAATTGATTATTTCTCTCAAGTGTACCGGTAATAAGGGCCATATTTTGTCGTGAATACGATTTACTTTACTATCGGGTGCCTTTTCAAAATTTACCCTCTGAGAGAGTGAAAAGTTTTTGATCGTGAATATCTATTGTTGTATCTAACGAATCAACATAATTTGTGCTACAGGCCGGAAATATGATCACAATCTTATTATTTATTTATTATTATTAGGACAATGCTCATCTGACAACAAGTCTTAATGAACTAGACTATAAACTAATAAAACTAATTAAAAATGGTAATAATTAAACTTATACTATAGCAACCGATGATGAAACTGTAAAGAGGTCATATTGAAGTCAAACACATAGCTGAATTCGTTGAAACGGCGAGTCATTGCCAAAATCGGGCTGTTGTTAGCATAGTTGGTATTCCGCAGATCAGTGTGCAGTAATGATCGAGGCCGAAGAACACGTGCTGGAGCATACAGATTAATCTGTGATAGAAGATCCGGAACATCATATTCAGCCAGTAATAGCTTAGATACAAAAGTGGCTTGTGAAGCACGTCGACGATCAGCTAAAGCTTTAATCCCCAATAGTTGACAACGATCTTCATACGGTGGAAGGCTCAACGGGTTACTCCATGGTAGTTCCCGTAAAGCATAACGCACGAATTTACGTTGCACAGCTCCTATCCTTTGAATCCATAAAGCGTGGTATGGACACCAAACAACATTCGCAAATTCCAGCTGTGAACGAACCAATGAGCAATATAGCGATTTTAAACAAAGTGGGTCACGAAATTCACTCGAGATTTTAAATATGAATCCAAGTAAACGGTTTGCTTTGTCAATCGTTGCTGAAAGATGGCGGGTGTACGTTAGTTTTTCATCCAGAATAACACCTAGATCTTTGACGTGATCAACGCATTGCAGTTGAGTGCCAGCGACGGTGTAATTAAAATTAAACATGCTTCTCGTACGATGATAGCTTATGACGGAACATTTAGAAACACAGAGATCCATTTTGTTTCTTACACACCATTCGTAAAACATATTAACCAGATGTTGCAACTCACGGCAATCAGCTTCTTTGCGAATAACGAGAAATATTTTCAAATCGTCAGCAAAAATTAATTTGCCACCATGTCTTAAGACAAATACAGCATCGTTCACAAACAACGAAAAAAGAAGTGATCCTAGAGTACTTCCCTGAGGAACTCCTGAGATACTTGCAAATGGTTCAGACACAGTATTTCCAATTTGTACGACAACTTTACGGTTAACGAGATATGTTCGGAGCCATTGACAAAATCTGGTCGTAAATCCTAGTGTGCCCAGCTTGGTTAACAAAATTTCGTGATTCACAGAGTCAAAAGCAGCTTTAAGGTCAGTGTAGACCGTGTCTATCTGGAATTTGTTGGACATTTGCTCGGTGCAAAACGATGTGAAACAAACGAGATTTGTCTCAACCGACCGACCAGGGAAGAATCCATGTTGGCAACTGCTAATATAATGGCGACAAGCTGATAATAGAGTAGTATTGATGATTGATTCGAAGATCTTAGATTCAACACCCAGCGACGTGATTCCTCGGTAATTAACGACGTTACACTTGTCACCTTTTTTATAAACCGGGAACATTATAGACCGTTTCCAATCAGTTGGAAATGATTGCTGCTGGAGCGACATGATTGCGCTAGTGGCACTGCTAAAATGTCCGAACATTTTTTCAAAATAGCGGATGGCATGGCGCTGATACCTGGAGCATACAATGACTTGATTTTCTTAACGGCTGAAATAACCATTTGCTTGGAGTTATGAAAAATGTCCATATCAATTACATCAGCGGGAACATTATGATAAAATTATCAGTTGTGTGACATAATCTGAAATAATTCAAAGTTAAACTTTTCTGAAACGTTTGGTATAAACGAGTATCAAAGGGAATAATCCATGAGGCGCGTTTGCCTTGCTCGTATTTTTAAAGCTCATAGCTCAGTGATCTGTGAAACAACACCAGCCAATCAGAACGCGTTCTGAGGAAGAGAATAATAAATCTGCTGCTGAACAACAAATCATTCGAGAAAAATGTTCCGAAAAGTGTTGAATATAGTGAGTTCCTCAATTTGGTCCTTCTGAATGCTAGAAACGAATCCCTACAGCGAATTGATAGTTTCTTTCAATAAAGTATGCAAATCCGATATGAAATAATCAACATTAAAATTCTGTATGCGGCTATTTTTATAGACGTTAGGACCGCCCATTAGTGAAAAAGCTACAAACGAAATCACGCCAAAAGAAAGCTGCTAACAAAAATGGAATCAGTTTGGATTCTATCGCCACTGCGAGCAGATGTATTTTGTGTCGTTTGCAAAGCTAGTTTCGTTTCCGACAAGAGCGATTACGTCACAGTTGCAAGTCATTTGCATTGATAAAAAAAGTACGCGTGTGTAATGTCAGAGACATAACTGGATGTCGTGAATACGAATATGACACGCTTTATTTATGCTTCCGTATTCGAATTAGTAGTTGATCGATTGTTTGAATTGTACAACTTTCCCCTATTTCATTACTAGAAATTCAAGAACAGTTAGAACAGTTAGAACTAGAAACAGATTAGTTACATTCAACATTCTGAAACGCAATTAAATATTATGAAATAAGCAGTATAGTTCTTTACAATAAAAAAAGGTGGCTCTGAAAAGAACTTTTTATGAAAGCGTTCGTGATGAAGAGTGACGAGTTGAGTTAGTTCAGCACGCAGACTCTGAATTCTAAACCCATATTCCGGAACTAAGCTCTGAAACTTGAAGACGATTTTTCGCCATGACTACCAGAATGAGTTGTATAGAGTACAGTAAAGTAAATTTCCGCATAATTCTTTAGGAGTATTATTATGGTTCTAAAAAGAACCGAATAGAAGAAGTCTGAGTTCAAGAACTAAATTTAGAACCAATAACAGACTCAGAATCCAGTTTGAATTCTAGAACTGCAATTTCGAAACTGAAATTAGTTCCGGAATACAGTTACAGCATTTAGTTTCAGCACGCAGGCTCTGAATACTAATCCTATATTGCGGAACTAATATCTGAAATTTGAACTTCTCGTTACGACTACCGAAAAGCAAATGAGAGTTGCGCCTTGATGGCTAGCAAGCGAATGAGAGTTGCAACCTGAGCGTTTGAGGTTTTAACCACGCAGAAGGTGCACTCTCCCTCGCTGCTGGTTGAAGGTTTATCTCCCACGACGTCTGCTACCATCGAACGCACGAAAAGAAATGATCGATTTTCACCACGGTTCCCCTTTTATACGCATTCAGTTGAAGATATGTGCCTCACTACCTCAAAATCGTCGTCCTTGCGCGAAAAACCCAAACGAAAGTAAAGAGTTTTCCGCACTATTTTCAAATTTTGAGAAAACTTAATTTTTGAGTTTTTTGTGGTTATCTCACATTGTTCAAAATATTATCCTAAATTCCTGATCATATTTTTGATGAAATGGTGAAAGAATTATGTTGCTAACATTAATACAAGTCGAGATATTCACGATTAAGTTCTGCCCATTCTTCAATATGGCTAATTTTGAAAAGGCACCCCATAGTAAAGTAAGTCGTATTCACGACAAAAACAACGGTGGAGAACATTACACAAAATCAGCCGTTCTAATGGCTCAAAAGTTTTCTAAAGAACTATTAGGATTTGTTGTTCGCAAATCGAAGGTAAATATCCTCAGTTTAGTGCAAATCTAGAACAGCTTGGTTAGATTTGTGCACTTTTCTCTGTGTGAAGTTCACAGTAATCGAGATCAAGTTAAGCCTTCTTTGTTTTTGCGAAAAATGTTCCAGAGTTTAATGTCGTAGAGAATTACGCAATTTGACCCTCCTGAATGCTAGAAACGAATCCCTATAGCGTATTGATAGTTTCGTTCAATAAATTAGGCCTATTGTATCATTGATCAACCCAGCGAATTAATGTTTTCTTTATTGGAAGATTATAATCGGTTGTAAACGCTACACCTACACCAACCATATTAGTATCGCACCCACGTACAACAGTTCAGCCTGGAATTAGATGACGGAAGTCAGCGGCATCCATCGGAATTCGAATTCAACTCATCACTCTTCATCACAAACGCTTTCATAAAAGGTTCTTTTCAGAGCCACCATTATTTTATTATAAAGAACTTTACTGGTTATTTCATAATGTTTGTGCTTCAGAATGTTAAATGTAACTAATCTATACTTTAGTTTAGGTGCATCGTTTCAAATTCTACATACAATTTCATACAATTGATCAACTAATTGATATTCAGAAGTGTTAAGAAACATGTCAGTTGTTTTCGTATTCACGACATCCAGTTATGTCTCTGACATTACCCACCCGCATTTTTTACATATAAAATACCCACTCCCAACGGTTTCCTTTTCGTTTTTATTACTTTGGAAAGATTCGAGAAAAGCATCTCCTACAACTATGTTATCTGGTTTTTTGACTTCTGATAATTTCGAGCTAAGATACAGTGGACACTGCAAATCATGATTTCTAAGGCGCGTTTTGGAAAGTACTTCCTCACCGACTTACTTCTCAATATTCTTTTTCACGCAAAAATTTTTTTATAGATTGAGAGGTAAAATGCAGGAGGTAGTATAGCCGAATTGACTTTTTTAATAGCAAATCATCGATTTTTTTTTAGAATTTAGGAACAAATTTCATAAGACTCACGCCATCCAAGATTCATACGGTCTTGTTTGAAAATGACCACACTCATACGGGCTCTAAAATACCTTGAGACCAAACCAAAGGAATATAAGATAATTCCACAAAAGGAATATAATGTCAATATTTTGCTTTCTTTGAAAATACAAGAAAACCGGATTTTTTATACCTTTCTCATATCTCTCATATCCACATATATAAATGTGTGGATTTTTGCAAAATAATTTAGCTTGATTCTTGAAAACAAAATCTCTGTGAAAACGAAGTGAGTTCCACTATTGCAGTTACTTTCGAAACCGCAGCTGAAACAATTTACAGATATATTCGAAATTTCAAGTTCTCGTTGAAAGATAATCTGGACGCCATTTTTGTACGATGAACGGTTTCCGAATCACAACGAGAAGAACTTGATCATTTGCATGCACCCGTAAATTGTTTTAGCTGTAACTTCTTCATTTTTCAAAAGGCACGGATGGGATAGCCATCAATATGTAGGTTTTAATAACAGCTTTAAAATAAAAATTATCAAAAAAATATAGCGTATATTTTTTTAGAGTGCCCAATCCATTCTCTACAACTTCTTCCTGAACGCCATTTTGAAAAAGGCAATTTTTGTGAAATGCAAAAATACATACGCCCTTTTTAAAAATCAGTCGTGAATCGGATTGACCTCTCCATTGGTTCAAAACTTATGGTTTGCCATACTGAAGCCATGTGCAAAGTTTCATATACATCGGAGAAGGTCAATTCTGATTTTGTCACTTTTTCGTCTACTCATTCCTGGAATTGCTCTGCTCGCTTCATTCCAAAAGCTTGAGGTTTTCGATGTTGCTCTCCCGTATGTCTTACTTCGACAACCGTTACACACATTCAGTAATAGCCGTTCAACCGAGAAGGTTGTGTATAGAAGCGTACAGTTTAATAACGCTGGTTAGTTTACACGCGTTAAATACGACAACGGTTGAACTACAGGTAGAGACCTGTTGGCAGCAGCCGTTAAAACGTAAAATCGTGCTGCATAAGAGAGCCCTAGTGCTGGGCCAAGCTGGTGAAGGAAACAACAAAGGGCGTTTCCCAAGCTCTACCCAGGCCACAATATACAGCCACAAGTGCTGAGCAGGAGAGTGCAAAGGCACATTGAAGAAGAAGAGTGCAAAGGCACACAGAAGCAGGAGAGTGCAAAGGCACACCGGTGCGAAGGCACTTCGGTGAAGAAGCATATCGGTGCGGAGCACAAGGAAGAAGGAGAGAAGACAACTCGGTCTTTCCACTGCCATACAACACGCAGGTATACACCGGTGACCTGCGCTGGTTGCAGCTGGCGAAGACAAAAGTAAATCGGAAATCGAGTGGTGCTGGATGTCAGGTAGCAGTAGCATCACATCCAACAATCAGCATCCAACAAGAACATCTAGAGCAACGAGGATCTACACGGCAGTGCAACGGAGATAGACAACAATTTCAAGGTAGAAGTTTTTTCCTTTCCTTTTGATTGAGTACTGTGTAGTGTTGGTTTCATTTTTTACTTTAAAGTTTGATTAAAAATTTTAATGTGATGGATGAATCCATGGACCTAAATCCTAGCATGAATCCTATACCCCCACGAACGAAAAAATATCAGGAGGGCTCTTCTGGGCCTTGGATAGTCTTTTTTAGACGTATATCAAAGCCATTAAACATTTACCAAATTTCTAAAGGTTTGACATCACGATTCTCTTCAATCAAAGAGATCATAAAAGTAAATAACGATAAAATTCGTGTTGTGGTAAATAATTTGAAACACGCGAATGATATTGTCTCTTCGGAACATTTCAATAAAGAGTATAAAGTTTACATACCCTCCAAAGATGTCGAAATTGACGGTGTTGTTACCGAAGCGAGTCTTTCGGTAGATGATTTACTCAAGCATGGTGTTGGTCGTTTCAAGAACTCTATGCTTGAGGGTGTGAAAATACTGGAGTGCAATCAACTGTACTCAGTAGTTTATGAAGAGGGAAAAAAAGTTTATCGCCCATCAGACTCGTTTCGAGTGACATTTGCCGGATCTGCGTTGCCGTCCCATGTCTATGTCGATAAAATTCGCCTCCTTGTTCGGCTTTTTGTTCCAAATGTAATGAATTGTACGAACTGCAAAAAATTCGGACACACAGCTACTTACTGTAGCAATAAACCAAAATGTATTAAGTGTGAAGGACCTCATAAAGATAATGATTGCAACAAGGAAATTGAAAAATGTATTTATTGTGGGGAAAGTCCTCATGAGGATATTTCAGTATGCACTGCATTTAAAGTGCACAAAGACAAAATTAAGCTTTCTTTAAAAGCACGGTCTAAGCGCACATATGCAGAAATGCTTAAAACGGTCATTGATGTCCCCCCTTTGGAAACCGAAAACGGGTTTTCAAATCTAGAGGAACCAGAGGACTCTGACTCTGACGAAAATAGTGAAGGTAATTCGTTTATCACTACCCAATAGAGATGGGCAATTCGCTCCTGAGCTGTTCCAGTGAATCGAATCATTGAAGTGAGCTGACAGCTCACAGCTCTTTTCAAAAGATCCGCAGCTCATCAGCTCACTCATTTGCTACCCAGTTCACTGCGTTATGACGAAGGGAACACGCTACGAGCTGATCGGATCTTCGGCTCTTTAAGAGATTCAATTTAGTCGACATCAGTCAAAAATAAATTAATTTGCATTGCACTTATTGCATCATTGCAAATCAATGATTCAATTTCGATCATGCATATGAAAGAAAACCGGTGCATAAGAAAAACGGCGCACAAAATGAACCTTAAGTTCAAACTAAAAGAGCTGATGAGCTGATACATCGAATCGATTCCCTTTGGTGAGCTGATCGGTTCGGAGCTGTTCACCAAAATGAGCTGTTATGCGCACCTCTACTACCCAAGGGTCAGTTAAGAGAAAGAAGTCTTCTTCCAAATTACCAAAAAAGACACCTAAAGTTTCATCTTCAAAAAAGGCGGGTGGGTAATGTCAGAGACATAACTGGATGTCGTGAATACGAAAACAAATGACATGTTCCTTAACACTTCCGAATATCAAATAGTTGATCAATTGTATGAATTATGCAAGCATTCCCCTTTTCCACATTTTTCGCAAAAACAAAGAAGGCTTCACTTGATCTCGATTACTGTGAATTTCACACAGCGAAAAGTGCAAGAATCTAACCAAACTGTTCTACATTTGCACTAAACTGAGGATATTTTCTTTCGATTTGCGAACAACACATCCTAATAGTTCTTCAGAAAACTTTTAGAGCCATTAGAACGGCTGATTTTTTATAATGCTTTCCAACGATGCTTATTCATCCATCGAAATGACTGGCAGCTGTGACGTAATCACTCTTATCGGAAGCGAAACTAGCTTTGCAAACGGCACAAAATACATCTGCTCGCATTGGCGATAGAATCCAAACTGATTAGATTTTTGTTAGGAGCTTTCTTTTACGTGATTTCGTTTGTAGCATTTTCACTAATGGGCGGTCCTAACGGCTATAAAAATAGTCGCATACAGAATATTAATGTCGATTATTTTATTTCGCATTTGCAAATTTATTGAAAAAAAAAACTATCAATATGCTGTAGGGATTCATTTCCAGCATTCAGAAGGGACAAATTGCGTAATTCTCTACGATATTAAACTCGGAACATTTTTCGCAAAAAAAAGCTTCACTTGATCTCGATTACTGTGAATTTCACACAGCGAAAAGTGCACAAATCTAACCAAATTGTTCTTGATTTGCACTAAACTGAGGATAATTACCTGCGGTTTGCGAAAAACAAATCCTAATAGTTCTTTAGTAAAATTTTAGAGCCATTGGAACGGCTGATTTTTTATAATGCTCTCCAACGTTGCTTTTTCATCCATCGAAATGACTGGCAGCTGTGACGTAATCGCTCTTGTCGAAAGCGAAACTAGCTGTGCAGACGACACAAAACACATCTGCTCGCAGTGGCGATAGAATCCAAACTGATTCAATTTTTGTTAAGAGTTTCCTTTATGTGATTTCGTTTGTAGCTTTTTCACTAATGGGCGGTCCTAACGGCTATAAAAATAGCCGCATACAGAATTTTTATGTCGATTATTTCATTTCGGATTTGCATAATTTATTGAAAAAAAACTATCAATATGCTGTAGGGATTCATTTCCAGCATTCAGAAGGGTCAAATTGCGTAATTCTCTACGATATTAAACTCGGAACATTTTTCGCAAAAAAAGGCTTCACTTGATCTCGATTACTGTGAATTTCACACAGCGAAAAGTGCACAAATCTAACCAAATTGTTCTTGATTTGCACTAAACTGAGGATAATTACCTGCGATTTGCGAAAAACAAATCCTAATAGTTCTTTAGAAAAATTTTAGAGCCATTAGAACGGCTGATTTTTTATAATGCTCTCCAACGTTGCTTTTTCATCCATCGAAATGACTGGCAGCTGTGACGTAATCGCTCTTGTCGAAAGCGAAACTAGCTGTGCAGACGGCACAAAACACATCTGCTCGCAGTGGCGATAGAATCCAAACTGATTCAATTTTTGTTAAGAGATTTCCTTTTATTTGATTTCGTTTGTAGCTTTTCCACTAATGGGCGGTCCTAACGGCTATAAAAATAGCCGCATACAGAATTTTTATGTCGATTATTTCATTTCGGATTTGCAAAATTTTTTGAAAAAAACTATCAATATGCTGTAGGGATTAATTTCCAGCATTCAGAAGGGTCAAATTGCGGAATTCTCTACGATATTAAACTCGGAACATTTTTCTCAAAAAAAGGCTTCACTTGATCTCGATTACTGTGAATTTCACACAGCGAAAAGTGCACAAATCTAACCAAATTGTTCTTGATTTGCACTAAACTGAGGATAATTACCTGCGATTTGCGAAAAACAAATCCTAATAGTTCTTTAGAAAAATTTTAGAGCCATTAGAACGGCTGATTTTTTATAATGCTCTCCAACGTTGCTTTTTCATCCATCGAAATGACTGGCAGCTGTGACGTAATCGCTCTTGTCGAAAGCGAAACTAGCTGTGCAGACGACACAAAACACATCTGCTCGCAGTGGCGATAGAATCCAAACTGATTCAATTTTTGTTAAGAGATTTCCTTTTGTGTGATTTCGTTTGTAGCTTTTTCACTAATGGGCGGTCCTAACGGCTATAAAAATAGCCGCATATAGAATTTCAATGTCGATTATTTCATTTCGGATTTGCATAATTTATTGAAAAAAAACTATCAATATGCTGTAGGGATTCATTTCCAACATTCAGAAGGGTCAAATTGCGTAATTCTCTACGATATTAAACTCGGAACATTTTTCGCAAAAAAAGGCTTCACTTGATCTCGATTACTGTGAATTTCACACAGCGAAAAGTGCACAAATCTAACCAAATTGTTCTTGATTTGCACTAAACTGAGGATAATTACCTGCGATTTGCGAAAAACAAATCCTAATAGTTCTTTAGAAAAATTTTAGAGCCATTAGAACGGCTGATTTTTTATAATGCTCTCCAACGTTGCTTTTTCATCCATCGAAATGACTGGCAGCTGTGACGTAATCGCTCTTGTCGAAAGCGAAACTAGCTGTGCAGACGACACAAAACACATCTGCTCGCAGTGGCGATAGAATCCAAACTGATTCAATTTTTGTTAAGAGATTTCCTTTTATGTGATTTCGTTTGTAGCTTTTTCACTAATGGGCGGTCCTAACGGCTATAAAAATAGCCGCATATAGAATTTCAATGTCGATTATTTCATTTCGGATTTGCATAATTTATTGAAAGAGACTATCAATATGCTGTAGGGATTCGTTTCTAGCATTCAGAAGGACCAAATTGAGGAACTCACTACGATATTCACCACTTTTGGAAACATTTTTCTTGAACGATTTGTTGTACAGCAGCAGCTATTTTCTTCTCTTCCTCAGAACGCGTTCTGATTGGCTGGTGTTGACATGGGTCAAATGAGATAGGTTTTTCAATAGTGTACTATTGAAATACTTCAATGCTCTTGCTATACACGTTTAAGTTGAAAAATTTCGATTCTATTGGTAGTTAGATTATATAAATCCTTCCACAGATCACTGAGCTATGAGCTTTCAAAATACGAGAAAGGCAAACGCGCCATATGAATTATCCTCTTTGATACTCGTTTATACCAAACATTTCAGAAAAGTTTAATTTTGAACTATTTGAGATTATGTCACACAACTGAAAATTTTATCATAAAATTGTGATCATATTTCCGATGGCATGTAGCAAAAATTATGTTGATTCGTTAGATACAACAAGAGATATTCACGATCAAAAACTTATCACTCTCTCAGAGGGTAAATTTTGAAAAGGCACCCCATAGTAAAGTAAGTCGTATTCACGACAAAAAGATCCCCGTGTTAAACAAAAAAAGTCAAAACCAAAGACTGTGCCTCCTGGTTTGTCAAATTCACAAACCAATCCAGGATCTAGCACAGAAAAAGGTAATAATCCTGTGGGCTCCATTTCACAGCCACCAACAGGATTACTGAAGTTTTCGGAAATTGTTGAATGGATTTTCTCAGCATTCAATATATCTGAACCCTTAAAGACCCTCATAATGGCATTCCTTCCAATAGCTAGAAATTTTTTGAAGCAGTTATCAGCTCAATGGCCAATTGTCTCAGGTTTTGTATCTTTTGATGGATAATTTATCACCCGCCGCAAATGATACAATCACTGTCCTGCAGTGGAATTGTCGAAGCATCATGCCAAAACTTGATTCATTTAAAATTTTATTGCATAGTCAAAAATGTGATGTATTTGCTTTATGCGAAACATGGCTTACTTCAAACATAGCTTTAAATTTTAATGATTTTAACATTATACCACAGACTAACAGACAGGACACTCAAATTAGATTCTTCAATCATTTTAACGGTCATTTCGAATATTCCTTTATTTGGGACAGTACTCACATGTGTCATGATGGCGCCACGTTACCCTATCAAAAACATCCTGTCTGTCATCTAGACTGTGTTTATTTTTTCATTTACCAACAGAGTTGCCATTCATACAGAATTACCTATAATGTATTGATTTGTATACGTCCATGCGAATTTCATGCAGGATACAGATTTAATACATATTGCCAAAACTATATACATAATTGTGCCTACTTCTCATCCTCCAACGCAAGACAAAATCGAACCCGTTTTGTTACAATATTTACTTGCTTCTGGTCTGCCGCCACTTAATTTCGGGTGATAACTACCAACACAATAAAAAATAGTCTAGATGAACAACGTTGAGTCAAATAAATGGTTACCTTCCAACATCGCGAAAAAGTTAAATATATTATCAACGTAATCCAATAATTTATTGTAACGATTCATTTTCAAATATTTTGATTAAATCAGGCATCACTGCAAGCAGCTGATCGGTGTTGACAAACGAGGGGAAACCAACTAGTAAAAAAACTTTTACATAACACAAGGGGTGTACAAATAGTAAATAGTTCGCGCAGTACAATATAGGTGGAGCTAGTGCATAACGAAAAATTTTTTTTATAAGAATTTACTCATACTGTCATGTCTGTTAGTCTGTGATTATACGTCTCGATAGAGACTCTCCGTATGGTGGAGTGCTTTTGGGAATTAAGAAATGCTATTCCTTTTATAGATTAAACATCCCTTCAACTTCTAGTATAGAAGTTGTTGCTTGCCAAATAAACATTAAAGGCAAAGATATCTGCATAGCTTCGGTTTATATTCCTCCAAAAGCACAAGTTGGACAGCGACAGCTTAATGAAATGGTTGAAGCCCTTCCTGCTCCACGATTGATTCTGGGGGATTTAAATTCGCACGGAATGATGTGGGGTTCCGTTTACAATGATAGCAGATCATCTTTAATACAAAACATTTGTGACAATTTTAGCATGACGGTATTAAATATGGGTAGCATGACACGGATCCCAAGACCTCCTGCACGCCCAAGTGCATTAGATCT
Organism: Malaya genurostris; assembly: GCF_030247185.1. Taxonomy (NCBI): domain Eukaryota; kingdom Metazoa; phylum Arthropoda; class Insecta; order Diptera; family Culicidae; genus Malaya; species Malaya genurostris. Next base: position 89,927,265 of record NC_080571.1, on the reverse strand, counting down.
ATCTCTTTGCTCAACATCAATTCGACTAGATTGCACCTGGAAAATATTGCCTGATTTACACGGTAGCGATCATTTACCAATCATCATCTCAATTAGCAATAGCAATTGCATTGCTACTTCAGCTAGTATTCCATATGATTTGACAAAAAATATCGACTGGATTAAATACCAAAGTAGTATCTCTAGTATTTTGAATTCAATGGAAGAGCTCCCTCCACTTGAAGAATATGACTTCCTCGTTTGTTCGATTCTGGAGGCCGCAGAACAATCCCAAACTAAACGCTTTCCTGGGCCAACGACTAACAGAAGGCCTCCCAACCCCTGGTGGGACAAAGAGTGCTCAGAGGCTAAACTCGCAAAACAAAATGCTTGCAAGACGTTTCTAAAACGGGGAAGAGGAACTCCTCAGAATTTTGAAAAACTTATGGTTTTAGAAACCAAGTACAAGAGCATACTTCGAGCCAAAAAATGTAGCTATTGGAGACATTTTGTCGAAGGTTTGTCAAGAGAAACCTCAATGAGCACTCTTTGGAATACGGCCAGACGAATGAGGAATCGTAACGTGGGCAATGAGAGTGATGAATACTCGAACCGATGGATATTTGACTTTGCTAGGAAAGTTTGCCCAGATTCTGTTCCTACGCAGAGCATTATACGGGAATCTCCTCCAAATAATGGTTTTATTAATAACCCATTTTCAATGATGGAATTTTCTATAGCACTCTTGTCTTGTAACAATAACGCCCCTGGGTTGGACAGAATTAAATTCAACTTGGTGAAGAATCTGCCCGACCTCGCAAAAAGACGTTTGTTGGAATTGTTCAACAAGTTTTTTGAGCAAAATATTGTTCCACCTGACTGGAGACAAGTGAAAGTTATCGCCATTCAAAAGCCGGGGAAACCAGCTTCCAATCACAACTCATATAGACCCATTGCGATGTTGTCCTGCATCAGAAAATTGTTCGAAAAAATTATTCTACGACGTCTCGACACTTGGGTCGAGACGAACGGTTTGTTGTCAGATACTCAGTTTGGCTTCCGTAGAAATAAAGGGACGAATGATTGCCTTGCATTACTTTCGTCTGACATCCAAATTGCCTTCGCTCAAAAGCAACAAATGGCATCTGTATTTTTAGACATTAAAGGAGCATTTGATTCAGTTTCCATTGATGTTCTTTCAGACAAGCTCCACCAACATGGACTCCCAGCGGTTATAAATAATTATTTGCACAACCTTTTGTCAGAGAAACGCATGCATTTTTCACATGGCGATTTGGCAACATTCAGAATTAGCTACATGGGTCTCCCGCAAGGCTCATGCCTCAGTCCGCTCCTCTATAATTTTTACGTGAATGACATTGACAGCTGTCTAGTAACCCCATGTACACTAAGACAATTGGCAGATGATGGCGTGGTTTCAGTTACTGGGCCCAAAGCTATTGATCTGCATAAACCATTGCAAGATACCTTAGATAACTTGTCCGTTTGGGCTGTTCATCTTGGTATCGAATTCTCTGCGGAGAAAACAGAGTTAGTCGTCTTTTCAAGAAAGCATGATCCCGCGCAGCTTCAGCTCCATATGATGGGAAGAATGATCCAACAGGTTTTAACTTTTAAATACCTCGGGGTGTGGTTCGATTCCAAATGCACGTGGGGAGGACACATTAGGTATCTGATAACGAAATGCCAACAAAGAGTAAATTTTCTTCGAACAATAACAGGATCTTGGTGGGGTTCTCATCCGCAAGATCTAATAAAATTGTATCAAACAACGATACTTTCAGTGATGGAATATGGATGCGTTTGTTTTCGTTCCGCTGCAAACTCTCATATTATCAAACTTGAGCGAATTCAGTACCGTTGTTTGCGAATTGCCTTAGGCTGCATGCATTCGACACATACAATGAGTCTTGAAGTTCTGGCGGGAGTTCTTCCATTAAAAGATCGATTTTGGGAGCTTTCATCACGCCTGCTAATAAGATGTGAGGTGCTGAATCCCATGGTAATTAATAATTTCGAACGACTAGTCGAGCTTCGATCTCAAACAAAATTTATGACAGTATATTTTAACCATATGTCACAGGAAATCAACCCTTCAAGATATATTCCTATCCGTGTCAGCATCCTAAGTGCCCCTGACTCAACTTTATTTTTCGATACATCCATGCAGCGTGAAGTGCATGGAATCCCGGATCATCTACGCTCGACGGAAATCCCAAAAATATTTTCAAGTAAGTTCAGGCATATTGACTCTGAGAAAATGTTTTATACGGACGGATCGCGAATTGAAGAAGCGACAGGGTTTGGTATGTTCAACAATAATGTTTCGGCCTCATTTAGGCTTCAAGAACCTGCATCTGTTTATATAGCAGAGCTAGCAGCAGTTCATTATAGTTTGAGTGTAATCGTCACATTATCTCCAAACCATTATTTCCTCTTCACAGATAGTCTGAGTGCAATTGAAGCCATTCGCTCAAACGCTGCTGGCAAAAATGAGCCGTTTTTCCTGGGCAAAATAAAACAGTGCCTGAACGACATATTGAACAATAATTATCTAATCACTATAGTCTGGGTCCCGGCTCATTGCTCCATTCCTGGCAATGAAAGAGCCGATATTTTAGCCAAACGTGGTGCTATTGAGGGTAAAATTTATGAGCGACCGATTGCTTTCAACGAATTCTATAGCTCGTCTCGCCAAAGAACACTTGCCAGCTGGCAAGCATCTTGGGATAGAGATGATCTGGGTCGGTGGATGCACTCAATTATTCCGAAAATATCGACAAAGGCATGGTTCAGGGGACTGGATGTGAGTAGGGATTTCATTCGTGTGATGTCCAGACTCATGTCCAATCACTACACGTTAGATGCACATCTCTTTCGAATTGGGCTCTCCGAGACTAATCATTGTGCTTGCGGAGAAGGTTATCGGGATATTGATCATGTCGTTTGGACATGCGTGGAGTATCGTGATGTCAGATCTCAACTAATAAATTCTTTGCGTACCCAAGGTAGACTATCCAATATCCCAGTTCGAGACATTCTTGCTTGTCGTGACCTTTCATACATGAAACTTATTTATCATTTCATAAAGAAAATTGGAGTTTCAATTTAATAAAGGCCCCTTTTAAGACTTAGTTCTGATCCCAGCTGCGTCCATGAGTTCAACCAATAGCTAAATTAGAATAAAAATTATGTAATGATACAAACAAACTCGAAACAGTTTATGAAATTATCAACAAAATGTCTGAAAATAACAGCTTTTTTTTATAATTTATAGAAATTAATCGTTTGGTTCAAATAATATTTCCGAGTAGATTTCATAATTAATGACGAGTTACCTAAGATGATATTTAAGCTATAAGAGAATATGTTTTAATAAATTCAAAACGTTGTGACTATGTTAGAATTAAATTAGGATAAGAATATTATGTAAAAGTGATGCTACGGCGAAGAAAAACTTATGTAAACTGCCTTAAGAAATAAACGTATTTATGGAAAAAAAAACCGTTACACAGAAAATAATGAGAAAAGTTAAATATTCATCTTTTATGTCCATACACACTAAGATTTAATTTCTTTGTTCGGTTATATTTTTGACGAGATCTTTCGGTAATCTATAGAAATAACCGATATTTCGGTACATGGGTTTTATTTTACAACAATTATGCAAATTTTCACCGAACGATCAGTTTAACGTAAATTTTCATTACAGAATTCTGTATTAGATATACAATTGATACGGTAAACCTGAATAGTCGCCGAATACGGTTTAAATCGTACTGTCCGTTTGGTAAAGTTATCTTCCAATAACCGAACTTCTGTGAAAACTGATTGTCTTGAAACCAACAGTCAAACAGTTATTAAAATATTCAGGGTTTTTTTTTATTAACCAAACGAGAAAAATGTTGAAGGGTTGATCGAATGGATTGAGGTACAGGTGATAAAAGTTTTTAAGACATTAGAGCCACTAACAGCTTTTTGTTTACTTATAGGCAGAAAAAAAAATTTGTATCACTTGTCCACTTGCTGCCAACACAAATCGTTCAAGGGTAATTTTTGTTGAACTCGACGGATTGTGCAGTGTTTTGGAAGGCGCTCATAATTCCGGTCAGTCGGAACATCTAACACTTTTTAAATTTCAAGTGGAATAAAACCATTTTATCCATTCGTTTTTGTGAATATGTGTTGTTTTTTGAAATCCAAAAATCCAGAATTTAACCAAAGGAAAACAAACAAGCAAAAATTACCGAACAATCTGTTAGATCCATTTGGTTTACAGTTTACGGTAGTTGTTTGACAGTTCAACAATTACCGAACGTATTTATTTAAAGATATTTTATTCAGGCCTATTTGCGTACAAGCAAACGTGGCCGATTGAGCTGAGTTTTTAGATAATTTTTTTGTATTGGATCTCGTTGTCACCCTTTTTCTAGGGGGAGAGGAGCTTCCATTTCCCTCCTGCGAGGATTGAGGGGCAGTTTGTTCGCGGTTCGTCTCGTCATCCATTGCCGCATCAGTGGTATTGTTATTAATTTTGTTGCTAGTTGCTGTAGATGTGTCTTGTTGTACATTGTTTGCAGTTGCTAATTTGTTGGATGGTAAGTTGTTAACTGCAGCTGGTGTACTTTGTTCTATAGGGGATACGTTGGATGGTTTCGTTCAAGGGGATGCTTCACTGTTGTTGGTGGCTTACCGTAGTGAACAGCTTTTTGGCAATATTGACATGTGGCCATCTGATTGTCATAGGTAACAAGTGATTTGCACGGAATTCTTGTATCTTGACCGAAAATCACATAAGAGGGTATAGCCTTCTTCAAGTGTATGTGTAATCACTGATCACAGAGCTATGAGTTTCCATAATTATGACTGAAAATCTAAAGCAGAAATGAAATATCGCTGACAAAATAAAATTTTGGTTCCTTTTAATTTCGGTTCTAAAGACTTTTTCATTTCATTGTGCTTCGATTTCTTATCACTTTAATACGCAGATTTTCAATATTTACCCGATCTGAGAACTGTTTCATTCTGTAGGTTATACTAACTAATGTACGAACAATCTCTTTGGTTTCTTTCAAGAATCGAAGAGAAACATTTTTAATAGAATACCGTACAAGTTTTTACTACTAATTCCGGTGTTTCTGAGTTTATATCGTCAACTAGCAGGATGCTGCTAGAAAAATTTACACCCTATTGCACGTTATCTATGAAACGGTTGAAAATGGAACTATTAGCCCCAGGGATGTCAGGTTCACAGATTAATCTGTGTTTCACAGATTTTGAGTTTTGTGCACAGATTTTCACAGATTTCTGAAAATGATCACAGATTTTCACAGATTCTTGAAGAAATCACAGATTTTCACAGATTTTGGAAATCGAGTACAGTTCAGCACCAAAAAGTACAGAGCGTGTTGGTAGTGAGACCTTTTTTTTTTTTTGCTCACTAAATTGAATTCGATCACCTGAAATGGTCCGGAAAACGGGTGGTGAGACCTTTTTTTTGCTATTGGAGTACGGAAAACGATCACAGATTTTCACAGACAGGTTTTGGGTTCAATCACAGATTTTTGAAAAAATAACCCGTAAAAAAACTAAATGACAATTTAAAATTTTATTTTCCTTTTAACGCTGTGATTCTGGAACCGAAAATCAGATCCAAATAAATTAGCAAAGAGGATGTGATGTTTAGTTACAATTAAACAACAATTTTCAAATATTGTTGTTTGGGCGTGTTTGATTAGCATAAGCGATTTTCATAATCATCGCTCGATAGCGGCACAAGCTTCTTTTGTTGTAGCGGTACGAAGTGGTGAATGAAAACGAAACAGAAAATTTTGACGTTTGTCTATAATGCTCAAAATATAGTTCGACAGCGCAAGCTGCATGACATTTCATTTTTGTGAAGTTTTCTTTCAGTTGGTTAATCACATTTTAAAACTGGATATTTTGTAGTTGGTTCCGCAAATCTGAAACAATTGTATCGAATACAGAAGCAAACTATCCCATTAATTCATCAGCCATGGACAACGTGTTGGGTCTGTATAAACAGCTGAAAACAGAGTGGACAAAGAGTCCTATAAACCTTAAGCTATGTGGATCGCTGCTTGATAAACTAAAAGTAATTACTTTTTTGTGGATAAAATCATTCGATGATATGATAATCATTTATATTTATTTAGATCGCACTTACTGAACTGTCATACCTACCTAGCAATTGTCCGGCATCGCAACAGGAGCTACTGATTGCACGCGACGTTTTGGAAATAGGAGTCGAGTACAGTGTGGCGACGAAGAACATCCTGTCATTCGAAAGATATATTTCGCAACTCAAATGTTACTATTACGATTATAAGTAGGTTTTTTTTAAATTCGATAATTTGAAATACTAGTGAATGTCATTAATTTGTTTTAGGAATGAAATAGGTGAATCAAAAAACAAGTATCAACTTCTGGGGTTGAATCTACTGTTCCTCCTATCACAGAACCGTGTGGCTGAATTTCATACCGAGTTGGAACTTCTTCCAGCCGATATCATTCAGGCAAACGAGTACATCCGTCACCCGCTAGCTCTAGAGCAGTATTTCATGGAAGGACGGTACAACAAAATTTTCCAAGCCAAGGGTAATGCACCTGCAGAAAGCTACAATTTCTTCATAGACATTTTGCTGCAAACAGTGCGGGATGAGATCGGTGCCTGTTTGGAGAGTTCATATGAGAAGGTTTCTCTCCAGGAAGCAGCCAAGAGACTGAATTTGAAAACTAAGGAAGAAGTCAAACAATTTGGCGAAAAGAAAGGTTGGAAGCTTAATCCCGATGGGTTTTATCATTTTGTTAGTGAGCTTGTTAAACCCAAAGAACCGATCCCTTCGAGGGAACTGGCAGAGCAAGCTATTTTCTACGCTCGTGAGCTAGAGATGATTGTCTAACTTGGGAAATTTCTCTACTATGTCTAACCCCAATAAGCCAGCAAGTTCAGTTTTGAAAAGATCTTTGTATTGATTAAAATCGGACAAATAACGAATAAATATGGAACCATAACGGTCGGGTTGTAATACATGAAGCAATAATTAAGTTTTAATTCCATTTCATAGTCTGTATCGCTCGGAAGGTATGAGACATTCCATATCGTGGCACTCGTAGATCCAGAGGGGTTTGATCAGTTCTCCCGTAAAACTAGCTGCCATTGATTTTTTGTTTCGCGTTACCAAATAATGAGCTTCGGAAACATTTTCGGTAATGGTACTGCAAAGTAAATTCAGAAGTAGTATATTCAACTTTATTCAAATTCAAGAGCGATGTATTCTTACCCTCTGTACATCTTTACGTAGCGCTCTAACTTGATAACATCGACAGCACCGACTTCAGGGTCCAAGTAAAAAATTTTGCCCTTGAAGAAATTCAGTTCCGTTGAAACGTCGGCGGGAGAATTCGGACCTTCATCCTCTGTACTTTTGTCGTACAACTTGTCAATGTTCTCATTTTTAAAACTTTGTTTCTTCTTAACACGCTCTATTTCTTCCTCTGTGTCAGATCCGGATATCTCGAATGTGTCTACTGCTTGTTGCTCAACCATAACCACATCGTCCAGGTCATAGTGTGCCAATGCTTCTTCATCCGTTTCTGCGGGAGCTTTGTCTTCACTGGCTTTCGTTTTTTGACTGTCACCCGATGCTTTGTTACTGATGTCAATAATTTCACCTTCCGAATCGGATTGCTCAGCATCAACCGAATCCAATGCAAACTTGCGCCACGAAATTCGTTTCCTCAATGAATGACACCGTTCGATCCACTCTTTTTTAACGATTTTACCTTGACCGTGCACCTGGTTGTATTTCGGAGTGTTCTTGAATGCACATCTGAAAAACAAACCAAAAAGAAATGGCCGCAATTGTGATTGAATTTTTTTTTATGTCTACGAATTAGATACACGTTTCTAGTTACCACAAGATCATGACAATCTTATCAAACTTACATCAGATGTGTGCAACTGGAGTCCCAATCCGATTTGTATTTAGCTCCCATGGACAACGCTTGGCTGCGAAGACTTGCTCGATCCGGATTCTGAAGGACAGTACAGACAATAGACACATATCAATTTATGTCATCACAAATCTTGAACTTATTCCAACCTGAATTCCACTGATTACCAACACGACATTTTCTAGCAGTTTGTTGAACGGCTTGTACGTTGGGAAAAGTCGTTTGTGTACGTTGTTCGCCTCTTCATCGGTGTTCGTTTGTAATTTCAACTTCTTTTTTTTCGATTCCTCATCGTGACGAAATTTGTCTTTCGGTGATTCTGAAGGACGCTTTTTCCGTTCGTCTCGTCTCTTAATATCATTAGACTCGCGTGGTGTCTTATCATCACTTCCCTTCGAGAAAATATTCGGATCATTGCGGGGTTTAGTCGGCGCAGAGGATGTTGCAATCTTTTCAGATTCTATGATTTTTGTGTCTTGTTTACCGGAGGAAGTTGAGGGCTTTTCTGAAAGGAAATCTTTAAACTTTGAAGATGAAGTATCGTGCAATTTCTCTTTTTTCTCAGATAACGAGCGATCCCGTTTTAAAAAATTCTCTTTGGAAGCTTTTTCACGCTGCTGCCGAGCTCGATCTTCCGCCAGCTTCTTTTCCATTTTGTCGTCAGACTTTTCGTCTTCCTTATCATACAACAAAGCATCTCGATTTCGGTTTAATGGTTTCATGTCCTCATCTTCGCTATCGTCATCAAACAGTTGTGGTTTTGCTCTAGGGGTTATAACGTTTTTCTTCACCAAAGATTTAGACTGGTTTTCCTTGATGGCCAAAGGAGTTGACGCATTGCGAATGGCAGCGGCGGTTGAAATTGTTGCCCCCCTACTGACTTCTTTGTTTACCTTAGGTGTTCCTAAATCTCCACGTGATTCTTTCCATCTTGTAAAAAGCGTGGTCGTTGAAGTACTCCCTCCGTCCGAATCCGGTGAATCTTCTCGTAAGATAAATCGGCCCAACTTTACAACTTTCGGTAATTCTGGCTTTTGTACTTCTGTTCGCTTTTGTACGTGGTTTTTGTCAGATTCACTGTTAGCTTCCGACACTATTTGCTGTTGAAATTTTTCGGGTACTAATGATTTATCCTTCTTTTCCGTAAAGGATGTGTGCAGCTTAATGAAAGTAACACCATACTGCACTCGGCTGTTGAACGGCTGCGTGCAAATGATTTTCACTAAATCCCATTTTCCACGAGAAACTGGCTCTACGAGAGCATTCTGCGTAAAACATCGAACACGATTCACATTAGTAGAATTTCGACTTTCAATTGGAGTCATGAAAGAAGATGTTAGCAGAATTTCTTTAAACTCCGGATTAGTTGGGCCGCTCTTTGCAACCAACACTTCTATGAATGCAGAATGATCATTTCCGATATCGATTCCATTTATAACTAAAGGTTTTTCTAAACGTAATACAACGTAGACAGTTTTCTCACCCGGATCACGACATTTCCATTTGCGCGCGTCTTTCGATAGAAGGTTTAAAGCAGGATAGTTCTGAAAGGTGATTCATTTCTAATGATTTGCATTCTGAATAAACAAATAGTAATACCGTATCTTCACTGCTGAAACTCTCGATTGATTGAATTACTATACTAGGCATTTCAACAAATTTATGGAATATGTATTGAAAACACAAGGTTATATGCACGTATCATCAAACCAAAACAAATACTTTATTTTCTGGTAAAAAACATCAAAACTTTGAAATTGCAAAAAAATATACATGGAAAATCAGGAAAACGTTGCACACCGGTGTTTTTGTTATGTGTCAGGGATGCCAACTAATAAAAGGATTCAAAATAAATTTTAATATTATTTTCTCGAGTTTTCTAAAGATGGTCAATTAGATTCAGAGATGCCGTTTATACAGACTTATCTTTATTATACAGATTTTTACATTCGCATACAGATTTAATTCAATTAAATACTAATTTCTATTAGTATTTAATTTCAGTGACGAGATAAAAAATGTTTAATCAACGGACAAATCACGAATCATTTATGCAGCTTTTTGATGATGAACACTGAAATATATTTATAATTTAAAACCAATTTGAACTGATATTCAAGTAAGTCATGGCATCATGAAACTTTATTGTCAGACTGCCCGAATAAAAAATATTGTAGAAAAACAATACGATTTGTTGTTACAAAACCTTCCAAAATTTTGCTTTGACCATTGAAAAATATTTTAATGTATTGTTATACACTATTCAATTAATTGTGAACATGCTTTTTACAATAGAATGTATAGGTTGTTAAGTATCGTAACAATTCAAATCATGAAATTTTCTCATGCATTTTTTCTTGGGAAACAATTAAACGTACAGTTTGCATATTGTTTGAAACACCACGTGTACAATAAATTCAATTGCAGAATCGGAGAAACAATATATTGAATGGTTGGAAATGAAAACTATCTTGCCAAGATACAATAAAATGTATTGTAACCAATAGATCTAATTGTGAATCAGTTGTTTTTGATGTAAAATCAATGGTTTATTTTTTACGGGTGAGAGTTGTATGAAGTAAACATTTTCAAACTAATCAAGAAAACTATGAAATTTCGTCGATGAACATTCTAGTGAGCGCGACAATGACCTACGAAGATATGAAGAATGAATGCTCATTAAATCTGTTATTCTTCAACCACAATCTATTGGAATGGCATCTTTGAGCATTATTTTATTGCAGAAATTTCATTTTATTAGCGATTACAGATAAATACAGATCTTTTATACAAAGCAATACAGATTTTCTTTGAAAATATCTGGTATCTCTGATTAGATTAGTTCGATAGCTACAAATATCTATACGAAACAATTCGACTATTTGAAATCGGAAGAAAAATAATCAGCTCACGCGTTCTTTTTTTTTTGAGAACGAGCTATGAAAGTTAGAGTAATATATTTAACACCAGACGAAAGAGAAAACTTTTCTCTACCGTTTACTATTATGACTTACTATCAGCGATTGCCGAGTCATTCGAAATTACTCTTCAAAGTGAATGTTGATGGCTTATTGGCCGTTCTAAAAAAAAAAACGCGTGAGTTAAAATATTTACAGTTGAATCCGCATAATTGGCACCTTTCGCAAGGATGCCAGGTCCTTTTTTTTCAAAAATCTGTGATCGAACCAAAAACCCGGCCATCACGACGCCATTTTGATAAGATCAAAACCGGAACTTCAAAATCAGCTGATTGCAACGTAAATAAGCAATTAGTAATACAATTGTTTTAGGTTTACCTTGTTTATTGGACGAAAATTGAGAATTTTGGGACGATTCTCATTAACTTGTCGGATTACCTTAAATGCAGCAGATAGTGTTTTGGGACATCAAGTGGAAGAAATTCTAATGTGGAACTGCGAAAAATAGTACAGAAGTAATCTAGTATTTGATTAAATTTACTGGAAAATACGAGCAAAACATCATCTTCTTAATCTAATTAACTGGTTAAACAGTATCTCAATAATGTACCTAGACTTTGAGCTCAAGCTCTTTTATATGATCTTGGGTGCATTCTACTAAGGCTGTGAACTATTTCGCGGTTAATTTTAACTTTTGGTTGAAATCTGACACACGAGCAGAGATGCCAGGTAAAAATTTCAAGTATCTGCAAACAGGGTCTGTAAATCTGAAAAAAAATCTGCAGTCAGCAATTTCTCTATAAAGTATGAACCGCAAAACTGACTTGGGTTTATTTTCCACTGAAAATAATTGCAACTAAAGAATTAATAATTAATAAATTATTATAGAATTTTCATTGCAAGATTTTTTTCAGTGTCGGAAAATAATCATGGATCCCCGCCCACTAGTACGCGGCGGGCAGATTTCCCCCCAGACGGCAGGCTATGTCTGCCAGACATTCCGACAATCCGACAGACACAGAACCGTTAATAACCACTAGGCGAAATTCTCTGCCAGAAACGGTCGTTGCATTGTTGCCAGACTTTTACCAGAATTCTGGCAGAATTCCGGCAAAAATATCTGGCAGACATAGCCAGCCGACTGACTGGAAATCTGCCCGCCGCGCCCAAGGTGGTCTGTGTAAACTCAAGTGTCAGATTTTAACCAAAAGTTAAAATTAACCACGAACTGGTTCACAGCCTAAGAATCCAAAAAAATGCACAAAGGCAGAATCTAGGTAAGTTATTGAGATACTTTTTAACCAGATATGGGAAGAAGGTTATTTGCTTTTATTTTCCAGTAAACTTCACCAAATAATTGATAATTTTTCTATTAACTTTCTGAGTAATTCAGAAGTATTCATTTCTAGGTGCATCTCGTTTACCATTTATGTGTATCTTACGGTAAACCAAGTTTCCTTGAGAGCATCTAAATGGTACAGCTAACTGTCAAATAAATTTAGATTTACAGTGACGGTAGAAAACCTAATAAGCCAATGGTAATTGAACTACATTCAAACTAAAATTGAGTCAGTACGACTCATACGATGAGTAAATATATCTTACTATTGAGTAGATATAACTAATTTTTCACAGACCATGTCAGCTTAAAGCGAAATTAATCTTTATTTCAGTAACGCCATCGCACGGCATCACATTCAACATATCATGTCGATTGTATGGGTATGCGGTGCTGCTATCTGACAGAGGGATAGTTATTTAGGTTTATTTTGCCCTGAAAATAAAATGATATCAAGTGATTGCACTACAGAGGACGTAAGAAGAACTTCAAGAAAAGCTTGACTACATTTGACAATGTCTTGAAACTTTGTATTTGGTTATTGATTGAAAGTATAAAAAGAAATTACATAGAAGAATTTTATTTTAGAGATCTGAAATTGAAATTTCTTTTCATGATTTTTCTCAGTGTTCTCAGTGGAAAATAACTATCAAATAGTCAAAAATATTTTTTTTGATGACAGAATAATTGCTCAACTGTCAAATTTGATTAAAAGCTAAAATCAGCTGTTTTTCAAAGTAGGGCGAATCTTACAAAAGTAAACAAATCGAGTTTCTCTCACCTACCAATAAATGCTTCTAAATGCAACAATTTTGCCTAAAAATTCGGATTATATAAAAATCTCAATCTTAGTAACTCAAAGAACTATAAAGGGCGAAACTGTCATTCAATTTGTTTACGTGAGTTTCGCCCTCCGTGTTCCATGCCAACAAATAGGGTGATACTTCAATTGTTAGAAAGGAAGGGCGAAACTATTTATTTTCTTTATTTTAGATGATTCATGAACCTTTTAATACTGGAATTAGTAAATGAGACGACAAAATTACCCGCAGTTTTATCTTAGTTGCAAAAACCAACCAATTTCACGAAAATGCGCAAGGGCGGAACTTCATAATTCACACAGGAAGCATAAAAGTAAACAAATCGAAAAAAGGCGAAACTCTTTTTATGTTCATTTATTCAGTAGATATAGAAGGAAAGTGGTAAAATTTGCATGTCTTTTAAAAATTTCATCGACTAATCAAAAATTGATCTGAGAATATACGATAATTTCCAAATAGGATTTGAAACCATAGTCGAAACATTCATCGTTGTTTTGCTCTATTTGCTGTCAATGTAAGATTCGCCTTTCTTTGAAAAACAGCTGAAATAATTCGTGAGTTGGTGGCAGAGATGCCAGATATTTTCATACACGCTCTTTGAACATAACTCATGGTTTGAGTTGCGATTACTCAAATTCATAAACTGGAACAATATGTCAAAATTTGAGTATGAGTTTGAGTAAAGTAAACTCATTGTCATGAGTTCTTTCGCATTTATTCATACATTAGAGTAAGCGTTGAGTTTTTAAACATTTGAGTGAAAAAAATACTTCTTGCAGTTCAGAGCGTTTTCATTCTCGGAATATTTTTATCGACATAAAGAATGCAAGAATACGTCGTTTTCCATTGCCGTTTCTAAATCCGATTTTGGAAACATGAATCAACGTCAATCATCGTTGTTTTGTGGTTTCAATTATGCTTAGTGAAAAGCCCAACATAAGGGTATTAAAATAATTTAATTTTGACTCCAAACCGTTCAAAAGGAAACGGTTTTGAATCACTATTTTGCCCATTCAAACGAAAGAAGAATAACTTTGTATATGAAAATAACGAAGAAAAGTTTCTTCATTTTGAGAGTAAGGAACTCAAATTTTGAGTTGAACTTACTCAAATTTTGAACAAAATATTTTTTTCTTATTTTGAGTAAAAATTACTCAAGTTTTGACAATTTCGTCCCTTAACGCAAAAATGAGTAGATAGGTGGTAACTCAAGTTTAGAATACGTGCATGTGCATTTTATAACTATTTATCGGAAACGGAATCACCCAGTACGGTGCACTTCTTACCTGAATGGTTGTTCGTGATGAAATGAGTGAAACAGTTCTTTTACAATGCGATTGACCTGTTGAAGTTGTACCCACCGCAATTTGTCATGGCATGCTATGCATTGATCATTATGAATTCGTTTGTACCCACACATCCACCCTCTTCTTTAAAAAAAAATGGTGCTTAAAATAATAACATCCTTAAAATTAAATAATCGTGTAATCACACATGGAGAAATTTGCCACCTGTTCATTTACCATCGTGGTTGTGAGTTGTGTATACCTTGGTTGAATATTGCTCGGTCCTATCTGTCATATAGGTCATACATCACATATATTAACCGTGGTGGTTCAGAGATGCCAGATATTTTCATAGAAAATTGAATGAACGCTCAATATTCAGATCATTCTACAACGACGAAATTAAATGCTTTCAAATTTTCATCAACAATCGGAATCAACAAAACATAATTTCAATTTCTTATACTTTCAAAATGTTGGCTTGGTAAGTTTCTGTAGGATCTCAGCACTTAGCTTAAACTACCAACACCATTTAAAGATTTTTAGATCAATTTGTTATTCGTCGATTGATTACAAAACTCTTATCTCGTCACTACTACTAAAGAGAGCTCAGACGAACGAAATTATTTTTTTTCTTTGCTCTTTTTTTTTTTTTTTGGAAATCTGTATAAATCTGTATTGAGTTTTAAAAAAAAAAAATCTACAAAATCTGTATTCTGTATGAAATCTGTATGTGCATGTAAAAATCTGTATAATTCAGATAAATCTGTATAAATGGCATCCCTGGCTACGATCTTCTAGCCAACAACAACAACAAAATACCGCTTGGATTTTGAAATTGTATATATATATCCTATAGGAGAATGCACAAAACTCGCGCTTTGTTGTTTTGAAGCGAATGAAACCGATTGAAATTTATGATAGGTAATTAATCTTTTGTAATATATGTTGCATCATTATTATTTTTATTTCAGAGAAAAGCACACTAAAAAAAATGAAGGCTTCATTTGCCTATCGAATAAAATGAGATATTTTTTTTTTGAGATGAATCTGAAAGAAATCCGATATCATAAATGATAAAAAACGGATATGTGATTTGTGGTGAGTTATAAATATTTCATTTGCTGTGTTTTTTCATACGTTTTAGTATATTATTAGTTTATATTGTATTGCGAATATAATCATTGAAGAACGCTGGCGTTTTCCTTGTACGACACGGTCGTGGTGTTAAGTTTGCTGAGGGTGATGTACTAGTGCTTGAACAGTTTGTATCAGTGGTTCCTATTTTCGCATTCTTATATGTATTACGCCACTCACCGATCTTTTTGGTTTGTGATACATGACGTTTTGTCATTTTTCCATAACCGTCATTGAGAACAAGGCTTCCATTCCGCTGCTGAATTACAGTGTATCTGGTCGGTGAAAAACGCGTGTCGCCTTTCAAACGGTGTTGTCGTTCAATAACAACTTCATCGCCTGGCAAAATAGTGCATTTTCGTGCGCCGCGTCGGATGTCTTCTCTTAACTTTCCTGTTAACTTTTTCTCACGATCCATGTGTTCTAACCGGGTTTCATCGAAAACTGATCTCCTGTGTTGAAGTAATGGTAGTTCTCGTTTGATTTTACGGCCATACATCACTTCCTCTGGTGGTACACAGGTTATACTGTGCTCTGCGGCATTGTGCGCATTAATTGCTTTGCTCAATTCTTCAATATAATTAGTGTTATTCAATGTTGCTACAGACATGGCCTTATTTATCAGTTTCATACAGCTTTCTGCTAGACCATTTTGTTGTGGAAATAGAGGAGTCGAATAGGAAAGTGTTATGTCTCGATTTTTACAATAATTTGCAAAATCTTCACTACAAAACGGGGGTCCATTGTCGGTTCTTATTGTTTTTGGATATCCTTCCTTTTCGAATACATTATCGAGTACTTTTTGGATGCATTCAAATTTTGTAGACTTTACTGGTCGCGCGATGATAAACCTATTATTGCACCTCGGCGAAAGAGGTTAAAATTAGGAACAGATATGTACATACATACATGCATACATACCTAGACCTATAATCAACTATGACAAGAATAAGAATTCCTCCAAATTTTATGTAGGGCCCATTGAAATCTATTGCAATTGATTCCCAAGCTACTTTTGGAGCAAAAACTCGTTTCATTGGTGGGGGTCTTTCTGGCTTTCCGTTCAAACAGCATGTTTTACAAGAGTCTACCCATTTCTTGATATCTCCGGACATACCGGACCACCAAACACGTTGTCGCATTATGCTTTTCATCTTTGCGATCGATGGATGACCACGGTGTGCTATTTCCAAAGCTCGCTCTTGGAGTGTTTTTGGTATTATAGCGCAACCGGTTTTGATGAGAATACCATTGTCAATGGTTAAATCATTTACTATTAAGTGATATTTTTGCAAGGTTTTGTGCCATACACCCGATTCAAGTGCACTGATTACCTGTAATAAAACTTCATCTTTGCTGGTGGCATATTTGATGTCGTCTATTGTAAGGAAATCTACAGGGTTTGCTTCAAGCGTCGCTATTTCCCATGGACTGGCATCATCGTTGAATGGTTCATCTTTGCCCTGATAAAGCCGCGATGGTGAATCCGCTATGTTGTCTATACCACGGACAAATTCAACTTTGTAATTGTATGGGCTTAATCTTAACGACCATCCATCGGCTCGGTTCAACGCTCTTTTAGATTCCTCCCGTGATCGGTTTAGGATGAACGTAACCCCCTGTGCATCAGTACGGAGTGTAAAGTGCCTGCCGAGTAGGAAGTGAGAAAAATGTTCCACTGCCCAAACTGCTCCTAAGGCTTCCCGTTGATTCTGTGGATATGTCTTTTCAGTCGAAGTGAGGGCCTTAGAGGCGAAACTTATGATTCTTCGTTCTTGATTTTCGTTTTCCTGTGTGAGTACAGCACCTAACGCAACTGGTGAGGCATCTGTGTATAATATAGTGTTATCGTTCTCCGAGAAGAATCCCAATGATAACGTGCAGTTTATGATTTTTGATTTGAGCTCTTCAAACGCTTTGCTTTGATCTGGTCCCCATGACCATGTCTTACCAGAAGTTACAGTCCATAATGGGCTTGATATATTAGCGAAATTTACAAGGTAAGGACTAAGAAACGATGCCAACCCCAGAAAACTACGTAGTTCTGACAAAGTAGTAGGCTCTCTGAACTTGCGCACACTTTTTATTTTCTCGTTATCTATGTGGAATCCGTCAGAGTCCAGCTCGTGACCGAGAAACTTTATTCTGGTTTGGTCGAACTCGCATTTAGCTGTGTTCAACGTCAAATTGTTTTTTCTAAGAATTTGTAACACTGTGTTAACTGTTGCTCGTAGTTTTTCTAGCGTGTCAGCGAATATAAGAATATCGTCAATAAACACTATAATGTTATCAACATCTTTAAGAATTCGAACCATTTCACGCTGAAAGATTTCAGGTGCACAATTTACACCGAACATGAGACGGGTAAATCTGTACATGCCATCCTCGGCTAGGAAAGTTGTCATATCTCTAGATTCTTCTGCCAACTCGAGATGATAGAAAGCGTTACTTATGTCGAGTTTTGAAAAATACTTCGCCCCGTTTAATTTTATTCTCATTTCATCGAGCAGCGGGAGTCTGTAATATTCACGATTGATGGCACGATTGGGGGCACGCATGTTAACTACAAGTCTGAAATCATTTTTGCCTTTAGCTACGGCGGACATGCCACTGATCCAGTTTGGAGCGGATGTGATTTTTTCTATTATTCCACGTGCTTGCATTTCATGCAATCTTTGTCTTGCCGCATCTCGATATGCAGCTGGTATATTGTAATAGGCGCTTTTTGTTGGTGGCACGTTTTTGTTGACACTGAATGCCACTCTTACACCCGGCATTTTTGGAAATATTTTATCATCTTTGCAATGATTAATATTGCTATTGATTTGTAACAGTCCTAAATCGCTTGCAGTTGATCTTCCAAGAAGCGATCTAGCTCCTTCAAGGATAACATGGAAAATAGCTGAGCTCATAGGTTTTGACCCTGTTGTTGCTTCTATTTTAGCTTTGAAGGTGCATTTAATGTGCATTGGCTCACATGCTCCATAGGCATGAAGTCTATTTTTGGCATTATCATTGATTATTTCAAGATTTGCCAAACCTAATCTTACTTCTTGATACAAATACTTCCAGTCATTTCCCCCAATTACGTTTACATCTGCCCCTGAGTCTATCAGGAACTTTATTGGGCTGGAGGATCCTATCGAGCAATCTACCAAGACATCTTCAAGAGAAAGTGTGTTGACTTCCTAATGAGAATAAATATTTTAAATGAGTTGAGATTGTTTATTATCTGTGTATTGAACTTATTAATACAAGTATTATTATTATTAATATTTCTATATATTTTTAGGTGCTGATTAATTCTTTCTGTACCTGATTAAAATCTTCGCGTTTTTGTACGTCCGAAATTACGGATTGCTTGGGGACTTCGGTGTTTCGTTCGTTCTGTACAAAGCTTACATGCCTCTGTCGACAAGCTGCCACGAAATGTCCACGTTTGCCGCATCTGTTGCAATTACGTTTCAAAGCTGGACACTGTCCGTTGCGGTGACTAAACAAAAAACATCGCGTGCATCGCGATCGACTGGCTTGAGGTTGTTGGATTATTTCATGACTTCGTGCTTGTTTCATTTGCGGTTCACCAAAACGATTACCCATGTTCGGCCGTTTACGAAAATTTTTGTCGTATAATGACGATTTGAGTGCACTCCTGAGTTCAAAGACGCTGGAACCGTCTTGCTGCCGTGTCTCTATTTCGAATGCTTCATTTCTCGTAGCAGATTGTACTATAAAGTTTGTTTCATAACCGTAGGTCCGTGCCTGTTTAACGATCTCTCGGTTTCTCAACCCATTTAACAACTGTGCTCGTACAAATCGGTCTTCATCTTCAATACTATAATTGCACAATCGTACTTTACACATCAATCGTGCATGGAATGCGACAGCAGTTTCTTCACTTTCTTGTTTCATTCTGGAAAAAGCCTCGTGCTCGGCTGCGGTATCAGTCATCGAGCGGAAATAATTTTTTATGTTTGATACAAAAAGTTTGTAACAATTCGGGGTTTTCAAGCTTGGTCGTAACTTTGCTGCCTTGATAATTTCCTGCAGTTCATTGCCCATTGAGAGGAAAAGCAGTTGAGTTCTCTTCACAGCATCACACACGTTACTAAGAGAAGCTGCTATTTCAAAATTTTCAATATAGCGGTTCCATTCCTCCCACATTTTGTTAGCAGAAATGCCACTGGAAAATGGTTTCATATGATCCCAGCGAATACTGGAAGATGAATTTCCTGAGTTGGCTGGAAATGAGTTTTCATCATTCGGTACGTTCCAACTGTTATCGACATTATCGACTGAAGTGGATTTAGGCTCGAAACGACGCAAAGCTTCATTTAAACCCGCAATCATTTTTTCCATTCGCTCGATTCGTTTGACCTTACTTACTTTTTCTGGTGTATCGTGATGGCGAAGCGGGACCTCTTCAATATTTGTATTATTTCCTGCATCGATATCAACATTATTGAGTTCAATCTCGCTATCGGAAGCCGAAGTGCACGACGTGCTCGAATTGCATGGTGTTACTGAAGTTGCCGACTCCTTGTCGGACTGCTCAACAGAGTCGTCAAATATCGACTCATCCTCTGCATTGTTTGCACCAATGCCCAATCGGACATATTTTCCGTCGTTTGCCATATTACGCCTTTTTGTGGTCTGGAATTATACACAAAAATATATGCGTGAGATAACTTACTGAAATGTACGCGATCTAACGATCCGCTTTACGATGCGCGATTTGAAAATCCGCTCAATAATTTTCTTTTTTTTTTTTTTTTTTTTTTTTTTTGCACGGCCACGTTGCCTGCTCCCTTTGTGCGAGACGTTTTCGGTTCGCTCGTTTATATTTAAATATTTGCGCGACCTTCCAGATCCGCTATGTGGTGCGCGATTTTATGAATCCGCCTTTTTCAATTAAAAAAAAAAAAAATCGTCAACATTTTGTTTTTTAATGTATTTTATTGCGCGACCTTCCTGGTCCGCCTTGATGCGCGACCTTCCTGGTCCGCTTTGATGCGCGACCTTCCTGGTCCGCTTTGATGCGCGACCTTCTTGGTCCGCTTATGATGCGCGACCTTCCTGGTCCGCTTATGATGCGCGACCATAATGATCCGCTTGTTCCAGTTATTTTCAATTTTCTTTTGCTTTAGGTGATTCCGTTTCCGTTTTGAATAACTATGCTATTTGAATTGCAACTCCTGGCAGGATCGCCATTGTGCATTTTATAACTATTTATCGGAAACGGAATCACCCAGTACGGTGCACTTCTTACCTGAATGGTTGTTCGTGATGAAATGAGTGAAACAGTTCTTTTACAATGCGATTGACCTGTTGAAGTTGTACCCACCGCAATTTGTCATGGCATGCTATGCATTGATCATTATGAATTCGTTTGTACCCACACAGTGCACTTTTTATGAATTTGAGTGATGTGTCACTCAATTTTGAGTTATGTTCAATGAGGGTGTAGGAAATCTGTATTACTCTCTATAAAAAATCTGTATTTATCTGTATTCACTAACAAAATTAAATTTCAACAATAAAATGATGTTATTCCAACACATTATTGCTGTATGGTAGATTCAATGAGACCAAGACTTTGCTTCTCGTCACTGCAATCAAATACTAATAGATTGCTCATTGAGCAATTTGACGTCTCAGTTACTCACTCCGATGCAGAGTGCTATTCATATACGAAATTAGAATGTGTGCGAGCCGAAGCGAAGTTTGTTGTGGGTTCAATTTTATACTGAGGCATAAATCAAATAAATATAGATTTCTCACTGTACGGTGACACTAACAGCACCTCAAGTGAGAAACGGGTGTACTTTTTTCCATTAGCTACTGTGGTTGCGCTAAATGCGCAGGCAACTTTTTGCATGCATTTTAGGAGCATTTACGCACCCATTCTCCACCAGACGGCGCTTTCGGTGTCACGGGTTGCTCACCTACATTACTATTACACTGGGAAATCTATGTATATTTGATTTATGACTAAGGTAAAACATTTTTGACTCATAATCATACACTGCGAAAAATACATATAGAATATCGTAAGCTATGAACTAATGAACCAAGTAGAAGACGTGATATAGAGTTTCATGAACGATTTTATGTCTTGCTCAACTGTTCTCTTGGCATTGCAGTGTTTTTTATTGCATATATGTCTTCAATAATTGGCACGATGCGGCTCGACAAAATTCACTGGGTTATTTCGACATACTCACACTAGCAGTAACCTGTCAACAGCTGAGGATAGAAACACCAACACATTCGCACGTGGATTGGATTATACGAAAAAAGTTTTCATTTTGCTTCTTGGGAGATTCGTATTAAATTTAAGAAATCTGCATCAAATCTGTATTCAGTAAGCGTATGTAAAAATCTGTATAATACAAATAAATCTGTATAAATGGCATCTCTGGATGGTGGGCAAAAACCTAAAAACCGTTCATCCCCACTGGAGAAAAAGTAGTTGATGGCAGAGCTGCCAACTGGTTTTTTCTCAAAATCTGTATTTGGCGGGAAAATCTATCTGCACAATCCTCGGTTGATTTTCCAGAAAGCCGTAACAGCCAGTGACAGTTTCTCTTTGTTCACTCTCTCTTTCGATTATTGTGATGTGATCTAAAAAGATTTTCTTGGATTTCACAGTTCTGTTTGGAAGTCGAACGTTTCGAGCATCATTCTATGCAAAGAGTTGAGTGATAAACGTGTAAACCACTTGGTAATTAATAGAAGAGAAAGTAAACAAAGAGAAATTGTCACTTGCTGTTACGGCCTTCTGAAAATCAACCGAGAATTATCTATCTCGAAAAATCTAAAATGAATTTAAGTGAGGATATTGGTTTTGCGAACAAAATAAAAAGGTTGCTCCACCTGTAACCCTTCGAGCGAGTACGTCACTGCACAAAATTGACCATTTACTAAACGCTCATTAAACTGGTTGCTCTCTATGGTTACGTGGCCTGGACCATGTTGGAAGAGGATCAACTTGCTTTTCAAGTGTTTTTGAACCATATGTGTCAGAGTGCAGATGGAGGATGGAAGTGGAACGTGGAAACGGCGTATGAACCACGAGTTGCAACAGCTGCTTAGAGAACCACGTCATATACACTGCTAAAATTAGATGATTACGACGGGTTGGGCATATCATTGGAAGAAGAGGAGCGCAGTGATCGAGGTATATAACCATTAGGGTGGGGCAAGGTTGTATGGGAAAAAGATGAAAAGGTTTATTTTCTCGCTCCACCAAACTTTTCGTTTTCCTTTTGGGTCCCATAAGCACCATGCAAAATTTTAGCTCGATCGAAAAAACTATATTTTCGCGCCCGAGGTTTAATGTTTGTATGGGATTTAATATGGAGAAATTTGCTTTAAACAAAAAAATCGGCTGGAGATCAATCTATGAACTCTAAAAATCAGTGCATGTGTTATTTTCGTAGGAAATTTAACGGTGAAGAAAACTATAGAAAACCGCAAAACAAACCGACGTTTTTAGAAAAAGTTATTAAAGAAAAACCGGCACAAGGTCCGAACAATGGCTCATCCCTTAATATATCTAGCACCACTGCTGCTAGTGAAAGTAATATGATGTGACTTCCTTTTAATGTACTATAACTGTTGATCTGAGTTGTTTGATGTCTTCACGATAGTTACTCAGCAGAGTATAAAGATTATGTTTAATGATCCAAACCTTACTATAAAGTCACAAAAAGCCATGTAAATTGTGTTTTTGTTTATATAAAATAGTACCATTTATATCTTCTAAACTATAAGAGATACAGTTTATATATTCGGCAAAGTTTTTGGATTTGAGTTTATCTAAAATATTGTATAAGATTCCAAGAACCTATTTCATCAAATTAAAAATTTAGACTTTTTTTTGTGTCTTTACAGTGAGTTTGGGAACATGGCTTGCCACTTAAAACTAATCCTCATACTCAGCTGAAAAATTTTTGTGAAGACATCAAACAACTCAAAGCAACCGTTATAGCATAATAAAAGAAAGGACAATTGCGGCCATTACACGAGTCATTAAAAATGTCATTACTAAAAAATAATATCATTTTAATGAACGTGAAATGGTGCAGTAATGACGAGATTTCTATCAAATTTGAAATACATCATTACTTAGTCATCATTAAAAATGACAAAAATAATGCTCGTGTAAGGGTCGCTAATAATATTACCACCACTAGCAGCAGTGGTGCTAGATATATTAAGGAGTGACCCATTGTTCGGACCTTGAGTTGATTTTCCTTTAATAACTTTTTCTACAAATGTCGGATTGTTTTGCTGTCCTCCATGCACTGATTTTTGGAGTTCATAGGTTGATCTTCAGCCGATTTTTTTGTTAAAAGTGAATTTCTCTATATTAAATCTCATACAAACTTTAAACCGCGGGCGCGAAAATTTAGTTTGCTCATGGGACCCAAAAGGAACACGAAAAGTTTGGTGGAGCTGATATCAATATTTTGTTCCACCCTAATAACCACCAACCTATATACTCCGAATAGCTATGATTACTTCCGGTACTTTCGGAACCGGAGTTCGGGGCCGGTTGAGCTGAAGTCAGTTATAATGCCCAAAAACAAACGATTCGTGAATACGAATACGATTAGTTTTGATTACAATTTAGAAGATTTTTTAAACATTTTTTGCATCGTCGCTCTATATTATGGTTTGAAAGTATAAGCTCTCATCACCTTTGTCATCTTAAGATTTCTATCTGAATTTGTGAAAACCGGCTAAGTCATCTCTGAGAAAGTTAGTGCACATATTTTCTTCTTTTTCACATATCATCCTGTGATTCCACAACCGGTAGTCGGATTTGAACGAAATTCAAACAAACCACAAGGCCTTTGGCCCTGAAAAAGTTCGGGCCCGGTCACCGAATAGATGTACCACGTGATAACGTGGTCTCGCAATATGAAAGATCGCATAGAACCACACAGGTATCTTTTTTCGCCGCGATGAAAACTAAGCAGTTTTCTGGATGTGATATTACAAGCATAAAAAGCATTTAATAAATTCATATATTAAAACTTTTAATGATCAAACCAAGTTATCAATAGTTCTTTGGCGGGTCATTGAATAGCAGCAAATCCCCACCCAGATCAGTTTTAAAATGCTGTTAATAATTTCGACAATCCGTATGCTTTCACTAAGAAATAATCTTGCTAAACCGCCACATATTTCGATAAATGCAACAGCTCCTTCACACCATTCGAGTGCAGTCTTCTCTTTCTTTAAGCACAAGTTCCTAAAATCCAGGAATTTGGTGTAAATGAATATACGCCTTGCTACTATGAACACACCACGCTGGCAACTTGTCTTCCATATTGGTAGTCACGACGGAAACAAGGGCCAGCACAGTTATCAATAGTTCTTCCCAACAAATTTGCCTAGAGTTTGGATTCCAAATTCGATTTCGTTTTTCGTTCGTCTCAACTATCTCCGATAGGGTTTCCAGTATAAACCCAATGAACCAGCCGGCTGAATTCTAAACCTGTGAGCGATAACAATGTGGTACATGCGATGGCACACCAAATGACAGCTTTTGCAATTGACTAAAAAATTATCAATTTGGAGTTACAACCGAATTAGTTATGCTTAACTATAATTACCATTATCGCTGTATTACCAAAAACCATGGCAACCAATTCAGTGAGAGACACTTCTGATGTAAACATTACTGTAGTAAAATCTGAAAAAAAGTTGTTCATTAAATTGTTGACAGCCGATAGTCATTTCTGCTGAGGCTCTCCATGTGTGAGTACATCGTTTCGTTGAAAATTACTTAAAAAACTGGTTTAATACTCCTATTGGAATAACTTTCTCATATCAATCATACTATCACATATAATACTGCGGTATTCTTCAAAATAATTTAATATGATCACTATTTCCGGTGCCTCCGGTATCGGAAACTGGGAACCCAAATAGCCGAAATCAATTTATTTGGCCGTCAACTGATAATGGTTACCGAATGGAGTAAATTTGAGGCCAGTTTAGAATATTTTTACGCCCACTTAGAAAAAAACGTTCAACGGTGGTCCTTCATTGGTCCAATACGTTGAATCATTGGTCCAATGAAAGTCCAATCAATCGTTCAACGGGAGGCCAACACGGGTCCTTCGTTTGCCGATTTTGAAACAGACCGTTGAACCGAATGCCATTTTTTTCGTTCAACAAACCCGGCAGACAGAGGTCCATTGTTGAGCCATTTTTAACATGAGGAGTTGGAGCCCCGTTGGACTAGTTTTACTGCAGAATTTCTGAAGTTTTTTCCACTTATTTGTTTAAACTAACAATACATACCTGCACAATACTTCTACTTCACGTAGAATAACAACAAATTTTCTTTCTATGTAAAGGTAACACTTAATGTTCACACTATTTTTGCAAGAGAAAAAACAACAACAAACCGTTCGAGCAAATTGAACGAATATTTCGTGCAATATGTCGTTCAACAAGCGCTAAAAAATCAACAAAATTGAACGGCCTGCTGAGAGGGCGGTTTCTTGTTTCGTCCCTTTACGTGATGGTATTAAACACTTTATCCTATGACTCTGGAATCAGAAGTTGAATTTAAATTAAATTCAGAAGGTTTGTATAGTACCATAGCACCATTCCTTTGAATATAAGTTTGTAAAAGTCGGTTACGCTATCTCTGAGAAAAGTTAGTAACCATATTTTTATTTTTTGCATATTTTAACTCAAAACTCCGAGAAAAACTGGTGCACTTTTTTCTGCACAATTTGCCTCATAATTTCGGAACCGAAAGCCAGATCCAAATAAATTCAGGAAAAGTTGGTGCAAGAAACATTGCATACACATACGCACACGGAACGACCGAAATTAGCTCTGCGCCTAATTCGTATTACTGTTTTTGAATTGGTTGATTTTAACAATAAAATTTCCAAAATAACTATAAGATTAGTTAAAATTGAGAATTTACTTTGCTGAAAAAACTCTTATTTTTAGAGAATGTGTTTAGTTGGCGAATATTCTGGACACAAACCAGCAATATTTCAATCCAACACGAAATTCTCATTGACAACTAATTTCGTTATTAAAATCAGAAAATTTGTTTCTATTTATCTATCACTGTCATTACTGAAGGACAGCACAAAGAAAACAAAAGAAATTGGTTTTATCAACAAGTTTATTAGCCAAAAACTCATGAGAAGTGTCAAAGCAAAACAATCCATTAAAAAGCTAAAAGGGACAGTCTTGTTGAAACTGCTTGCAAATTGTTTAGATGTGTTACGATATAGCCATATATAAATTTTTAAACCGATATGTGAAAATGACGTAAACTGTTAGTGGAAAATGTATTTATTCAGAATTTGTGCGCAGTTGAAGCGATTGTGGGTAATAATGTTTTTACGCGAAACAGTGAAGTGAGTTTCGAATGTTGCACTCTAATTGTACACGTCAAATGATGTTTTTTGTATCTTCTAACATTCCGGGCTACGCCGTCCGGTGTACTACTTGTATTCGGTTTTTGTTTTCCGAATGCTCAAAGTTTTCAGTGAGAGAGTCGATTTCGCGAAGTCGAATGAAGAAAGCAGCGATTTAGAAGAAAAATTTTCAAAAAGAAGTTTATGTTTCGCTTATTTCTTTTTCTTCTATAAAATATAGGAAAGACCAATATAAGAAAGAAAACCGCGACTGAATTTTTTTCGGTAGTAGTGTGCCGTCTAGTGGCTAGTAGAAATTACGGTGTTAACGTTTTTTCGGTGACAGAGCGCCATATAGCTGCAAATTGCAGAAACCAATTCAACCATTTATGTTGGTTGAAAACAACGTTTTAATTCTCTAATTCAACTAAAAAATTATTTGAATGGATATAAAGTGTGCCTTAGCTAAGAAATGACAGCACGTTTAATTGGTGAATTCAACTTAAAAAGGCGGGTGGGTAATGTCAGAGACATAACTGGATGTCGTGAATACGAAAACAACTGACATGTTCCTTAACACTTCCGAATATCAATTGTATGAATTATGCACGCATTCCCCTTTTTCACATTTTTCGCAAAAACAAAGAAAGCTTCACTTGATCTCCATTACTGTGAATTTCACACAGCGAAAAGTGCACAAATCTAAGCAAACTGTTCTTGATTTGTAGTAAACTGAGGATATTTCCCTACGATTTGCAAACAACAAATCCTAATAGTTCTTTAGAAAACTTTTAGAGCCATTAGAACGGCTGATATTGTGCAATGCTCTCCACCGTTGTTTTTTCCCAATGCTAATGACTGGCAGCTGTGACGAATTCGCTCTTGTCGAAAGCGAAACTAGCTGTGCAGACGACACAAAACACATCTGCTCATAGGGGCGATAGAATCCAAACTGATTCAATTTTTGTTAAGAGATTTCTTTTTATGTGATTTCGTTTGTAGCTTTTTCACTAATGAGCGGTCCTAACGGCTATAAAAATAGCCGCATTCAGAATTTTAATGTTGATTATTTCATTTCGGATTTGCATAATTTATTGAAAGAAACTATCAATATGCTGAAGGGACTCGTTTCTAGCATTCAGAAAAGTCAAATTGCGTAATTCTCTACGACATTAAACTCTGGAACATTTTTCGCAAAAACAAAGAAAGCTTCACTTGATCTCGATTACTGTGAGTTTCACACAGCGAAAAGTGCACAAATCTAAGCAAACTGTTCTTGATTTGCCGTAAACTGAGGATATTTCCCTACGATTTGCGAACAACAAATCCTAATAGTTCTTTAGAAAACTTTTAGAGCCATTAGAACGGCTGATATTGTGCAATGCTCTCCATCGTTGTTTTTTTCCCAATGCTAATGACTGGCAGCTGTGACGTAATCGCTCTTGTCGAAAGCGTGCAGACGACACAAAACACATCTGCTCGCAGTGGCGATACAATCCAAACTGATTCAAGTTTTGTTGAGAGGCTTGTTTCTACCTGATTTCGTTTGTAGCTTTTTCACTAATGGGCGGTCCTAACGGCTATAAAAATAGCCGCATACAGAATTTTAATGTCGATTATTTCATTTCGGATTTGCATATTTTATTGAAAGAAACTATCAATATGCTGAAGGGACTCGTTTCTAGCATTCACAAGGACCAAATTGAGGAACTCACTGCGATATTCACCACTTTTCGGAACATTTTTCCCGGACGATTTGTTGTACAGCAGAAGATATTTTGTTCTCTTCCTTAGAACGCGTTCTGATTCTTATCACTCTCTCAGAGGGTAAATTTTGAAAAGGCACCCCATAGTAAAGTAAGTCGTATTCACGACAAAAATGGGTTGTATAGAGGTACAGTAAAGTAAATTCCGCATAATTCTTTAGGAGTATTATTATGGTTTTAAGAACAACCGAATAGAAGTCTGGAATAGAGAACTGGACCCTGAGTTCAAGACCTAAATTTAGATCCAATAACACTCAGAATCCAGTTTCAGTCGCTGCTGGTTCTCGCCTTGGTGGCCAGCAAACGAATGAGAGATGCGACCTGAGCGTTTGAGGTTGTAACCACGCAGAAGGTGCATTCTCTCTCGCTGCTGGTGGAAAGTTTAACTCCCGCTGCTGCTGCTGGCCAGCAAGCGAATGAGAGATGCGACCTGAGCGTTTGAGGTTTTTATTAACCACGCAGAAGGTGCATTCTCTCTCGCTGCTGGTGGAAAGTTTAACTCCCGCTGCTGCTGCTGGCTGGTCCTCGCGCCTCGATGGCCAGCAAGCGAATGAGAGATGCGACCTGAGCGTTTGAGGTTTTTATTAACCACGCAGAAGGTGCGTTCTCTCTCGCTGCTGGTGGAAAGTTTAACTCCCGCTGCTGCTGCTGGCTGGTCCTCGCGCCTCGATGGCCAGCAAGCGAATGAGAGATGCGACCTGAGCGTTTGAGGTTTTTATTAACCACGCAGAAGGTGCATTCTCTCTCGCTGCTGGTGGAAAGTTTAACTCCCGCTGCTGCTGCTGGCTGGTCCTCGCGCCTCGATGGCCAGCAAGCAAATGAGAGATGCGACCTGAGCGTTTGAGGTTTTTATTAACCACGCAGAAGGTGCATTCTCTCTCGCTGCTGGTGGAAAGTTTAACTCCCGCTGCTGCTGCTGGCTGGTCCTCGCGCCTCGATGGCCAGCAAGCGAATGAGAGATGCGACCTGAGCGTTTGAGGTTTTTATTAACCACGCAGAAGGTGCATTCTCTCTCGCTGCTGGTTGATGATTCCACTCCCACGACGTCTGCTTCCATCGAACGCACAAGAAGAAATGATCGATTTTCGACCACGGTTCCCCTTTTATACGCATTCAGTTGAAGATATGTGCCTGACTATCTCAAAATCGTCGTCCTTGCGCGAAAAACCCAAGCGAAAGTAAAAAGTTTTCCGCGTTGTTTTCAAATTTTAAGAAAACTTAATTTTTGAGTTGTTTGTGGTTATCGCACACTGTTCAAAATATTATCCTGAATTCCTGATCATATTTTTGATGAAATGGTGAAAGAATTATGTTGCTACCATTAATACAAGTCGAGATATTCGCGATTAAGTTCTGCCCATTCTTCCATATGGCTAATTTTGAAAAGGCGCCCCATAGTAAAGTAAGTCGTATTCACGACAAAAAAATAGCCATTTCAACAAATATTTTATTATTATTAAGGGAACTAGAATTAGAAAATCTAAATTAGCAAAAGTAAGATTTTTCAGTTGTCTCAAAAAATAACTAACTAAAATCAGAAAATCAACTAATTTTTTCGCCAAAATGCTGATTTCGGTCTTTCCGTGCACATACACACATACATACATTTGCTCAGTTTGTCGAGGTGAGTCGAATGGTATATGCCATTCAGCCCTCAGGGCTTCGGTTCAAAAGTCGGGTTCAGAGTTCTATTCATAAGCTTCGTAAGCGGCTTAAGCCAAATCATTACATGAAGTTAAAAATTTGTATCCAGAGAACAACTAAAATCATAGAACCAAGGGTCATATCACTTCAAAAATGCAAATCTAATTTATAGCCAATTCGCAAAAATGACAATTTAATTTCGAAATGGGCAGTTAATTTATAGTCTATACGATACACACACTCTAAAAAAATTGAATTTTACAGGTGACTTAATCCCTCATATGATGTAATTCATAAAGACCTAATTTGTCGGAACGGAACGGAACTAACGGAAAATTTCATTTTTAATGACTTAATGTTAGATTAGCTTGAATTTTACTGGTTTCGACTGTAACTTGCATTCTGTTAGCAGGTGCGACTGTATGAATTTAAATGCACCTTTTACCGGCCATGCAGATGCATGCTTCTGTGGCTCAGTCGATTATCAGACGAACTTGTGATCCAATGATTCTCGGTTCAAGTCGCGGTGGGTTGTTACAAATTTTTTTTTTATTTCAATGAATTTCATGTCATGGAGTTTTAGACACAATATTAAATGTTCTTCCACGTAAATTTGCGTGAATTGCGACGCTCCATTTATGTGCATCTAATAAGATGTAAAAT
Organism: Malaya genurostris; assembly: GCF_030247185.1. NCBI lineage: Eukaryota > Metazoa > Arthropoda > Insecta > Diptera > Culicidae > Malaya > Malaya genurostris. Next base: position 89,896,309 of record NC_080571.1, on the reverse strand, counting down.
TTTTTAAGTGTGCGCACTGAAAAACGTGAACTGTAAATGGTACACGGAACTAAAACAGAACTGCATTTCAGAGTTTTTACCACTTAATTTTGTTAATATATTAAGTATATCAGAAGTAATCCCCCCCTTGCTTAAAACTTTTGATGAACATTTCTTAACGGAATGGATTTTTACTTGGTTCATAAAATATTTACTTTTGAAACTCTTAGTGCCTTTTCCTCAGTGCATGATAGTGAAATTATCATACGCAACAACCGTACACACCACGAGATAAGCCATTTTTGATTGTGTTTGTTATTTCTCTCAGAATTATATTCAATTTATTTTTGACATTACCAGTTATTGGGGGTAGTTAAATTTGCGATACAGTTTTTATAGACGAGTGACAGGAGTCGTCGACTAGAAGCAATATTTTTTGAAATAATATTCATCGGAACTATAAATTATGAATCTAGTTTTCTCATAGATGTCTTCAAAATGAGAACCATTCATCAAATGCTAAGCTCATGAAACATACTCATCAGCTGGGGCACATCTTAATGAACTAATGAACGAACGAAGCAGCTCTCATTGCTTGGGTTGCGCTGTGAATTCTACCTAACATACGAATGTGAATCAGGGTGGCAAGTGACCGGGAAAATCGGGAAAACCGGGAAAAAGTCAGGAATTTGATTTTACCGGGAAAACCCGGGAAAAAGTCGGGAATTTTAGTGAAAAACCGGGAAAAATATTACTAGCTCGCATAAGAGTAACAGTTGTTAGCATAATGATGTTTTTCAACAATTGAAAAGTAGAAGACAATACCCAAGTTTGCGTTTGAGCGAAATGTTCAGTACAAGTGTTGAAATAACTTATTGACTATTGGAAATTGGGCCAACACCCCTTGTCTCGTCCAACGATTTTTAGAGGCTTGCAGGTAGTTTTAAATCAAACAGAAAGCATCAGAGTTTTTTTAGTTGTTATCAATAACAGCATAATGAAATCTCATTTTGAAAAATAAGGATAATTTGGATGCTTCTGTTAGATTTTTATTATATTCTTGAATAAGTATTCAACACAGCTGCAAAATGTATGGCAAAATCTCAAGATAACATAGGGAAGATTTTAATAAAATTATTGCACATTTTTAGGAGCATTCATGTTTTTAAGTTTGCTAATGATTGCCCTTGTCATAATTTGTCTCAGTAATGTCATCTTGAGACAATACTTGTGTTATGCTTATATTTCTGTTAGATGTCAAAAGGACTCGCAAAATTGGAAGAATTGTCAACTTTGATCTTATTCACCGTTTACAGGAAGTATTTGAGTTCGTTTTTTGAGAGTTGAAACTGGTTTCTGAGGACCAGTATAGAATCTTAGAAAGATTTAGAAAATGAATAGATTTGTTCTTTTAAAGGTCCTCAACTATTCCATAGTAGGATCACAATAACGTTGATATTGATGTAGATAAAGGTGAATTAAATTTGGTTTGAGCTTTTGGAACTTCAATAAGATAATGATTTAAATTATATACGGCCATATCCAATTTTCCCAAACAATTTCAGGATTTACATTCGATAGTATTCTAGTCGATTAGTTCTAAGCTGGTAGAATATATAACTAAATGAACTAATCATTGCTTAATTTGAAACCCTGAATGATATTGATTGATCTGCTAGAATGAGATCAATTGTAGAAGGATTTATCATATAGATAAATTAGTTAAGCTATTGGAAATAAAACTGGTTTAAAACCAGCGGAGAGTTCATCATGGAGAACTCGTACTTTTTGATTTTTTTTCTGATTGCTCTACGAGCATTTAGAATCCTATTAGGAAAAAACAGATCGATATATTGTGCATTTTAACTGCTATCATTTGATTTACCTGCCCATTCGCACTGGTGTCCATTCTATGTTATATGAAGCATGACGGTGTTTTGTTGCTGAGATGATATCCGTCTCTCTTTGATGGCACTGATTGAATCGTGTGAAGAGTTGGTAGAGAGCGTTCTTTGATACGATAAAAGCCATCCTTGGCCATCATGCCGTTTATAATTTCCTCGCCGAACTGAGATTTCCACTTTCACTTCCGGAAGGAGCGAAGAAAGCTCGGTACAAAATGATTTGAAGTTGCAAGCATAGATTGTTGTTGTTTTCTCCGAGTGGCAAGCGTTCGTTTTTGGGAATGTTATTCCTTATTGATTTATTTTCAATCATATGTATACCCAAAAAATAATAAGAACAGTCATGTGCACTCGGAAGAAATCGGTTACGTGTAACCGAAACCCCTGAATAACAGGAAAAAGGCTTTATGCTTTTCTTATATGCACATGTTATAATGAATATTTTTATTTGTACTTCGAAATGCCTGGAAAGTATTTGAATCCTCAATTAGCGGGCCTATTACAATGATCCTTTTAGGACATGGGATATCTGTTTAAAGTTTGAATTAAGAAATGTTTAAAAAAATTAAACAGGGGCGATTAGAGCCGGTTTCAAAAACCGGGAATTTTTATCTAAAAAAACCGGGATAACCGGGAAAAAACCGGGAAATTGAAATCGGCAATTCACTTGCCACCCTGGTGAATGAATAGCACAGACGATGAAACTCTTTCGGTAATATTCGTTGTTTCAATTACAAGCCCTGGTGCTTGGCCTTGTTTTCAAAGCCTGTTACGATTATCATTTTCATTACCGCGTGTACGAAATCGAGTGGTTGGGATTTCTTAATCCTTACCAACACATGTACGTACCGGTGTGGTTTATAATCCACTTCTGTTTACCGCTTATGATTAGATTCCCGAAAGATAGAAAATCCACACTCAAACAACGTTAATATTATGTGAAAACTTTTTTCTATTCACCTAGTTGTGTAATGATGACTTTCTCATATTACTTATGTTCTGACAAGATTTTTTTCTGACACGGTTTTTTTCCAAACTTGAAAAAAATCAAAAACTTTCTTTAGTAAAAACTACCATCATCTTTTCGATTTATAAACAGCTATGTCAAGTTAATATAGATTTAAATGTGGCAACCCTGCACGCTGTACAATATTGAACAAACCACGATGTGTGCTAGGCGGGTTCGTTTTCTTCTTTCGTACCAGCACGTACCGATTTTGCATATTTTTGTATGACAGTTTGAAAGTTTTGATACTTATTGCCCAATAATTTCGGAACCGGAAGTCGGATCTGGATGAAATTGCACAGTGCCTTTTAAGACACTGCGAGCTTTATTTTGAATCATGAATTGTGAAAATCGGTTTAACCGTTGCTGAGAAATCGAAAAATGGTTCCGGTTCTGAGGCTTTTCTTCACTATTATCAGTGCGTTTGGAAGTAGAAACTGGGTACTAGTAGTCCCAAAGTAGATTTATATATCCAACAACTAACAAGGTCTGCCAACTAGATGAATTTACCAGTAAATTTTATAAACATGAATCTCGTCTCGTCATTGCTTGTGAAAAAATACACGTGAAATTGAAAATTTCAAAAATTTCGCACGTAATTCCGAACCGGAAATCGGACCTGGATCATCTTCTTGGGAACTGTTTAAACAATTTCAAGACCTTTTATTTGCATCTTAGTTTGTAAAAATCGGTTAAGAAATTTCCGAGAAAATTAAATGCGCATTTTCTCATAGATTTGAATATATTGCCTTGTAATTCCGGAACCAGAAATCGGATCGGGATAAAATTCAATAGCGATCTATGAGACCGTAAGACCGTAAAATCATTTGAATCTGAGTGTGAAAATCGGTTCATATATATATATATATATATATATATATATATATATATATATATATATATATATATATATATATATATATATATATATATATATATATATATATATATATATATATATATATATATATATATATATATATATATATACCCACACACTGTTATATAGAAAAATTCTTTTGATATAAGAGTATGTGAAGCTTATTTTCAATCTTTGTAAAACTCTAAATGTAAACGCAGAATGAAACAAATTTATCTTAATGCTAATTCCATAATTTCGCCAACATTTATGAATTAGGTATTACAATGTCTTGATTTTACAAATCAACCCAGTTGTATTCAGGTTTACTATGATAATAAACAGTTTGTTAATTTGAGTGTCGTATTGTTTATTGGCAATATTTTTTTCATCAGAAAAAACAACACTTCAAATATAGGAAAGTTCCCACCTCTAAGGCCGTGGACCGTCTCGAGAATTATTTTAACTTTTAGTAGAAATTTGACGGTTCGAGCGGATATTTGGATGTTGTCAAAAATATAATTGATGGTTATTTTCCGACACTGAAAAAAATCTTGAAGAAAAATTTTAATTCCAGACCTTTAGTAAAAATTTCTAGTGTGTAATTTCTTTTTACACTTTCAGTTAAAGAAAATGCCTCTATAAAAAGTTTCAATACATTTTCAAACGAAGAAAGTTTGTCCAAAGACATCATATTAACAAGATATCCAGTTCTCACATTTCCCGAAAAAATCATTGGCAACATCCTTTTTTGAGAATATGTCGCCTTCAGGCGAGTTCGCATCGAATCTTATAAAAAATCAACAAAAAATAAAATAAAAATTGAAAAATCAACCGAGATATACACAGTGGTGGTAAATTGCGAACCGAACGCCGATGCTTCTGGAAATTTACTCAAAAATGTTCACCGAGCGTAAGCATGCGATAGGTTCGAAAACTATTCCCTCGGTTAATGCGAAGGTGTTCTGTGCTCGGTGTTCGGCAAAGCAATCTGATTCGAACCGTTCGGTTGGTGGACCATCGGCGAGGGCCGAGTAAACTGCGTTCGATACGATAGTTTGTTGATTTCAGTTCTCGCATCCTGGTTTTGAAATTATCAATGCACACGTGATAAGCACAAAAAAAATTGTTTTATTCGATTGATAAATCGATCAATAGCAATTCAAATGGTATTATTTTGGACATTATCAGTGTGCGTAGGGTGGCTCGATATGGAAAATAGTATGTTTTGGATCTTTTGCAAATTTTATGGTTTTGGTTATAGAATCTATAACAATAAGAATTGAATATTTTGGAACATTTCAGCAATCGTAGAGTGGCTCAATATGAAAAGGGATTTTTGGCATTAAAAATGCCTTACTCTTCACTATATGGGGCCGGGTGTCAATTAAAAGTTTCAAAAATAGTCGCGTAACCTTTTTGTGTCATAATTTTGAACGTTAATAACTCGGTCATTTCTTGATGGATTGTTATAATTTAACAACCAATCGATTCGGAAACTTTTAACTTAAACATGTATGACGACGTCGTTTCAGTATTTCAATAGCATACTATTGAAAAAATGGTTTGAATCGACCTATGTTTTCATCCACCAATCCCTGTTCTACAAAATGACGTCAACTTCTTGTTCGGCATAGGAGGCTTTGCGTCATGCATAAAAAACACCGCATCGTTCTGCGTAGTATGAAGAGAAATCTATAAATATAGGCTGCATAATATTTCTTTGCCTAGTTGATGTTTGACTGCGAATGAAACAAGTAGCTCGTCCAGTGAGCTGATGACTGGATTGTATATGCGTTCACTTGCTGGATTGTCGCTTTTGCATTATGTGTTGGTGAAATTTTCTGTTGTCTGCACAACACCGCTTCGTGTTCGCTTGAATATCTTATATATCATCTAGCTATTGAAGAACCGAATCAGCGTGGTTATCGGTTCTTTTGAAATATCCCATGTATTTAGCAAATAGTTGGTCGATTTTGCCATTAAAAATGCCTTACACTTCGCTTCCCGAGGCTGGGTGTCAATTTAAAACATGCAAAACTAATCGCGTAACATTTTTCTGTCATAATTTTGAACGCTCATACCTCAGTCATTTGTTGATGGATTTATATAATTCAACAACCAATCGATTTGGAAACATTTAACTTAAACTTATGAGATAACGTCATTTGAATATTTCAATTGCATACCATTGAAAAATTGGTTTGAATTGAGTATTTTATTTTAGTTAGCTGGTAACTATCAGGCTAATTTAGAATTATCGGCGATGGATCTAATTCGGATCCAATCTGCAGCACTTGTTCCTCGATGATTTGTTAATGGATTTTCCTAATTTAAATGATTCCAAAGCTTCAATATTGTAAGTTTAAAAATGTTTTAATTTGTTAACGGATCGGTTTGCATACTTAAATCTCCATTCCCATACGAACAAAACGTGACAATGTGACTGAACAAGTTGTTGTCCCACCAGGAATTAACCGCTTCAAAAGATTCAAAATTAAATTCTGAAACTTATCTAAAAGCGGCCTCCTCGGTTTGGTAGTATAAATGAGTTCCACAGGCTCACATATACAGAACTATTAGATGCAATATCATATAGTATCAAAGATAAGCTCAAGGTAAGTTTACTTGAGATTTTACATGTATCGTTTGAATAGGAACCCTCGTAGAATTTGGTTAACCACCAGTTTCAGTTTAATTATTATTTGCTTCAAAACAATAAGCGTCTGATGGCTACACGCATTGTAACAATAAAAATGTTCATTCATGTGTTAAAAACATCAAGTTACAATATGAACAAAATTTCGAAATTTTGTTGCGTATCCATTCCGTATATTCCTAATATGCCAAAGCGAAAATCAATGTAAGTAACTAAATATTTTATGCGGACTGTTTCACATTTTTCTTCCTCGTATTGTTGCCATATTATTTACCGGCACTTTCCGAAGATTATCGACAATTTTGAAGAAGGATTAATAAAATTACACTATTACTGAGTTTACTGGTACAACATTTTTCGTTAAAATAAATAAAATCTTCTCTTGGATCGATTAACTGTTTATAAAATTAATAAATTTGTACGTTTCTCGAAGATTATTATCATAGAATGAAACAGTTTCATTTGTTCAGGTTCAAATCTTTAGGTTGTTTGTATCTAAAATTGAGCTTTCAAGTAACTTTGAATTCTAGTTAAAGGACGTTATTCAAAATTTTAACAATGTAAAAAATTGTGGAAAGGGATCAAAATTTTATAGAATTAATTATCAAGAAAGAATCTAATTGTCAATTTTATCATTCGCTAACAATCTAAGCGCTTAAACTAGAGCAAGTTTGTAATTAGTCAATTGAAAAAGTTTTTAGTTTAGTGTATCATCATCTTTATTTTTGTATTTATTTTGAAGACCCTAGAAACGTTCCATTTTTAATGTTATTGTGCTCGGTCGTGTCTTGAATACAACCCTCTAATTTTTTTACTCTTGCAAATTCGATGTTTAATAAACTGGTGAGTCAATAGCAAAGAAAATTTAGTAATCTCAGGTATTTTCAACGAACGTATTTAAATTTGATATTCTATTGATTGCTAAATCAATAGCAGTTCAACTTGGATAATTTTAGACATTTTCAGAGAACGTAGAATGGCGCAATTTGAACATTTGGATTTTTTTTACTAATTTGATGATTTATTAAATAGTTAAAAATCTTTGGAAATTATCTGCCACCGTAGGGTTTTTCTATTTGAAAAATTGTAAAATTTTTGGCTAATACCAATTCGATTGTTGGATCAATAGCAGTTCGAATTGAATAATTTTGGGCATTTTCGGTGAGTGTAGGATGGTGCAATATGAAAACTTGTAAATATTTTGACTTTTGCTGATAAAATGTTTCATTTAATAGTGAATTAATAACAAATACAAATTGCTCATTTTTGAGATTTTCAGGACCATAGGATGGTTCTATCTGTATAATTGTAAAGTTTTTGACTAATGCCAATTCGATGCTCTATTGATTGATGAATTAATAGCAGTTCAAATAAGATGATTTTCATGATGATGATAAGAACATTTTCAGCGATCATAGGGGGGTTTAATATAAAAATTTGAAAATATTTTGATTATTGCTGTTTTAATGTTCAATTGATGAGCGAATCAGTAGCAGGTAGAATTGGATGATTTTGGACGTTTCTAGCGAGCGAGCGACGTTTGTTAATGGGATATTCTCAGCGAGCTCTAGATGGCTTAATATAGAAATTGTAATTTTTAAACTATTTACAATTCCTTGCCAGCAGTAAAGTGGGAACCAAGCACCAATGCATTGTACATATTTGTTTAGAAATATTATCCTAGCAAAAATATGCAAAAGCTGTTCATTCGGCTTATGGTAAAGTTCGCTTGCTGTTCTAATATTCCAATTGCTATCAGTTAAACATTGAATTAGCAAAAGGTAAAATATTCCCATATTTTTATATTAAGCCACTCTACTGTCTGGAAATTTTTTTATTAAGCCACTTTACTGTCTGAAAATGTCAAAAATTATCCTATTCGAATTTGATTCATTCTCCAATCAATGAAGCAGTGGATCCGCAAATTCAAATACTAACATTTTTCAAATAGGACCACACTACGCTCGCTGTAAATTGGAAATCCTATTGGAACTGCTATTGATTCATCAATTAATAGGACAATGGATCGACATTAGTCAAAAAATTTAAAATTTTCCAAATAGCACCACCCTACGCTTGTCAAAAATGTCCTAAATTATCAAATTTTTATTGCCTTTGATTCACTATTAAATGGAACATGAAATCAGCAAAAGTCTAAATATATGCAAATTTTCATATTGCACCACCCTACCGACGACACAACCAGGCACTCCGAAGAAAAATCACCATTAAAACTGTTCGCTAACGATTCACCGCCAGTTACCACAAATCTAGCGACCCCTTGTAAATGATAAAAATAATCTTCTCGAGCAACACTGTTTAAGTTGCTATGGACTAGTTACCAAGGAACCCCAAAACAAATAAACATGTTTTGAAAGCGGTGGAATAGTTCTATTAGTGTTCAACTTTGTCCAAATTAAGCAGAAATGCATTTAAATGAACTCGATTTTCGGAATTTAATCGAAACTATGGATGAAACCAACGAACGAGGACAATGATCTGCTTCCAGCGATTCATCCGTACACTTCAACTGCTAGCTTTTCTGGGCAGTAGGATTCGGTGTAATATGCCGGTGTCAAAATTGTTTTGTGTCGGTTGATTGCGCAGCAGTAGAAACAGTATTTCACCTTGTTGGCCAATATTCGAGGATTACTAGTGAAATTCCACAATGAAATCATTTTACCGTACGTTATGCCGGTACCGCAGAGCACTAGCTCGTTGTCGGTCATTTCCATGTCTTCCTTCTCACACAACGGTTTCATGTCAAGACCTGAATTTTGAACTTGGCTTTATAAAAGACATAACTCATACTCCTCAATTTTTACATTCCGCTCGAGTCAGGTAAATCCATTAAAATGTTCCGTAATATAATAACCGATCTGAAATTTGTTTTGTTTACATTCATCTTGCCTTCGGTATGCAGTAACCAAGGATATGGTGACTGTTATTCAAAAACAATAAATATATCAACTTGTGCTGCCAGTTTAAAAAAATTCACTACCGTTTCCGATTTGACATTTCCAGTTACTGAGGGGTAGTTAAATTTACGATACAGTTTTGATAGACGAGTGGCAGGTCGTGTCGTCGACCCTACGCTCGATACCAAAGTAAAAAATTATCCAATTCGAACTGCTATTGTTTCCAGAATCAACAGACCATCGAATTAGTCTAAGATTCAATTTTTGTCGATTTTTCAAATAGAACCACCGCTGAAAATGTCCAAAATTGTTAAATTTCAATTGCTTTTGAATCAATATTTAATAAAACATCAAATTAGTAAAAATCAAAAAAATTTCAAATTTCCGTATTGCACTACCCCCGCTCGGTGAAAATGTAAAAAATCATCCAATTCGAACTGCTATTTATTCACTAATCAATAGAGCATCGAAATGAGATATGTCAAAAAATTACCTATTTTCCATATACAGGCACCCTACGCTCGTTGTAAATGCCCAAAATTACTCAATTTTAATTGCTATTGACTCACCAATTTATTCAATATCGAATTTGCAAATGTTAAAACATTTTCAATTTATCATATTGAGCCACCCTACGCTCGCTGGAAATGTACAAAATTACCATACTCTGCTAAGCTACCCAAAAACTGAAACGTCCAGCCGCAGCTGACAAAGTTCGGTTCATCCGAAGCAACAGCCTATTAGGTTTTGCACGAACATGACATAACCTCACAAAAATGAACAGAATGAACTTTTTTTGACAGTCGACGTGTACTTGTTTACAGTTTAAAAGTTCATCAGAAGTTCATCGTTCGAATGTAGAAATTGCAAGTCGCACACTCAACAGATTCGTACATATGTCGCTCCTTGATGCTGGAAACTCATACAGGGCAATCTTTTTAGTTATTTTCACTGTGGAATACGTTTTTAACAGGCACTTTTTCGTCATTTTTTCAAGTTTTAACTTGCAGTCGCAAAACAAAACAAGTACACGGCAACTGTCAAAGATGAACTTGATTCATCGACAGTTCATTTGTGTCGTCATCGTTCAAAACCTAATAGTACTTGAATCGGATGTTCATGAACATACTAGTAACGATAGGCTCACAAACTAGAGCATCGGTTCCTTTGCCATCAGCATCGGTTCTTGCTTCGGTGATGCTTGCTCGAACGATGGTATCGGCAAATTTATACTCGCGATAATGGTTCACTTTTTGGTTCGGAACAAACACGTTTTGCGTGTTCGAAATCGATGTTTTACCACCACTGGATATACACTCCGATTCTGAATTTCGATCGCTGCTGTCTGCATGGATTCATTACTTACAGTTTGAACGAACTCGTATTATCAAATTTTATAACTGAATATTAATGAAATGAACTTGAATTGTTATCCTGAACTTGACAAGCTGCTGATATGTAAAAAGCGTGTTGCTTTATGTAGTCTCAGAAAAGAACTAATGCAAGAATCAGGGATGCCAGGTCATTTTTTGAAAAATCTGTGATCAAGCCAAAAACCTGTCTGTGAAAATCTGTGCCCGTTTTCCGTACAATTATAGCAGATCAAAACCAATTTGGTAAGTAAAAAAAAAGGTCTCACTACCAACACACTCTGGACCTTTTTCCTCAGCCACTCTGTACTTTTTGTGCTAAACTGTGCTCGATTTCAAAAATCTGTGAAAATCTGTGATTTATTACACAATCTGTGAAAATCTGTCATCATTTTCTGAAATCTGTGTCATTTTTCAAATCTGCAGCAAATTGAAAATCTGTGAAACACAGATTAATTTGTGAACCTGGCATCCCTGGCAAGAATCATACCACCCACGTTTCAAATGTCATACGATCCAAGTGACTTCTTCATCCTGACTCAAGTCTTATTCATCCTGGGTTGCATCTTTTCTTGAAATAAACATTACAAAAAACAATTATTCACGTCTTGTTAGTGACACACAGAGATGCCAGGTAAAAATTTCAACTCTTCTGCGATCGCGGCGCTGCGTTACTGTTTCATATGCCGGTGTTTCATTGCCATTTCTGCTCGAAAGTGCAAAACCAGAGCAATCCACGCCACCAGTGTTTTTCAATGAAAAACGCCAATATTGTTGAATCAGTTTTTTTTTGTTCTCGAAACCAGCCCGCCTTCAATTGAACAATCCAATCAGCGTGGTCACCACGAGATAGCGTTATGGTGAGTGTTTTGACATATCCCATGCATTTAGAAAAATTTTTGACGAATTTTTCAATTTACTTGAGTTTGAAAGAATGCAGACGGCAAAACCTTACTAATATGGGTAAGAAAAACGATTATTCACGTGTTGTCATCAAACATATGATTTCAAATTGTCCTATACTCTTGACAATCTCGAATGAAATTTGAAATTTTCAGTTCACATACAGATTTGATTTAGATGATAAAACATGAGTAAATAGACTAGCCATAAAACTTGTAATCATAATTTATCAAATAATCTCAAAAACCAACCCAAAAAACAAAGAATATCCCAGATATGAAAACAGTACCCAACCTCACTTCTTCAAATTTGGTATTTCATGTTACGATTTCTCCATAAATATCAATCAAACATACCACGGAAAGTTACTGAATCATTAATGATCGATATTTTTACCAAATTTTCACACGTTTTTGTATGTTAGTATTCGATTCATAAGAAAAAAAATAAAAACCCAGCATTTTGTTCGAATCTTCAAGAAAAATTTGAAAATTATCACCATCGCTTAGTTCAAAGCTCGCCACTCGGGCAGCGCAGTGATCGCAAAAGAGTTGGTTGGATTCTTCAATAGATCTTTCGAGCTGGATGTTGTACAGATTGTTTTTTCCGCCGAATACAGATATTGAAAAAATAGGCAACTCTACAACAAAGGGAGATTTTCGCTGGTATAATGCGGTGAAAAGAGAGGTCATTGGACTATAAACGAAAATTAACTGACAATATAGCCTAAGTTGCTGTGCCACTATTCGACGTGATATCAAGTGAGGCGACAGAAGGGAAAACTGCGGACATGCATTCGTCAAACAATTTTCACGAAACTGAGTTATGTTCGCATTTGCCATTTTGAAATTAGTTTGTTTTCATCACGAAATGCATTAACCTCAAACAGTTTACAGCTTTCATTATTAAAACGGCACGGAACCAGTTCTTTTTCATGGCTATTTCTTGGCTCGAGCTTCCATGGGTTCCGGTAACGGTCATCTTATGTAACAGGTGTATTTGTAACCAGAGTCGCCGAGAGAAAATACGGATTCGGGGGCATTGCAATATTATACATGGGAAAAACATTTCGTGCGACTCTCGAATAAATTGCACTTTGTGGCCTATCCGCACTCGGCGGGTGAGACCCGTCAAGCACGATTTCTCTCTTCGTCTTCGACTGATAGATGCCGTTTGTGCATGTATTCGTATGACGGATCCGGCCAAATTTGCAGATTGGTCTCAACGATTCACAAATTTGTAGTATTGAAGATTTTTTTATTATGAAGAATAAGAAACACTTGAATCTACGAATTTCCGGAGTCCCTTTAAAAGTCTGAGACCGGGGGAATCCCTCCTCCCCAGCCCATCTCGGTAGCCCTGCTTGTAACTTTGTAGTAAATGATACCCGAATCCTTCCAAACAAAATTATAAAATCTACGTAACTTTTTATAATCGCGTTGAAATAATCGAAAAAGAAAGTAAACAACGAGAAACTGTTACTTGTTTATGCAGCCATTTGAAAAATCAACCGAGATATACACTCCGATTCTTACTTACCGATATTACTTACAGTTTTAACGAACTCGTATTATCAAATTTTATAACTGAATATTAATGAAATGAACTTCAATTGTAATCCTGAACTTAACAAGCTGCTGATATGTAAAAAGCGTGTTGCTTTGTGTAGTCTCAGAAAAGAACTAATGAAAGAATCATACCACCGACGTTTTAAATATCATACACACTAAGATTCCATTCCGTTGTTCGGTAATTTTTTTGACGAAAACTTTCGGTAATCAATAGAAAGTACCGACATTTTGGCACATGAACGTCATTTTACAAAAATTCTGCAAATTTTTACCGGACGGTCAGTGTTACCCAAGTTTTCATTAACGAATTCTGTAAATAGATATACAATTCATACGGTAAATCTGAATAGTCGCCGAGTACGGTAAAACTCTACAGTCCGTATGGTAAAATAATTTTCCAATAACCGAACTTCTGTAAATACTGATTGTCGTGAAAACTAACTGTCAAATAATTGATAAAATGTTCAGTAAGAGTCTTTTTATAAACTAAACGAAAAAAATCTTGAAGAGTTCATCGAATGGATTGAGGTACAGGTGCTAAAATTTTTGAAACTTTAGAATCCCTAAAAGCTTTTTGTTTAATTATAGGCAGAAAATAATTTTGTATCACTTGTCCACTTGCTGCCTACACAAATCGTTCGAGGGTGATTTCTGGTGGACTCGACGGATTGTGCAGTGTTTTGGAAGGTGGAATAAAACCATAGCCACAACAGGTTGGAATCAATTTAAAAATTCAATTTTCTTCATTCATTTTTGTGAACATGTGTTGTTTTTTGAAATCATAAAATAAAAGAATGTTAACCAAAGGAAGACAAACAAACAACAAATTACCGAACAATCAGTTAGATCCATTTGGTTTACAGTTTACGGTAGTTGTTTGACAGTTCAGCAATTACCGAACGATCGGTAATCAATTGTACTACCGAACTGATTACCGAATTTGAATTTTCAGTTCAGTTCAGCTGTTGAAAATTCGGTACAAAATTACCGAATCCTGCGAAATTTTCTAAGTGTGTACGATCCAAGCGACTTCTTCATCCTGACCCGTCTTATTCATCAGCGGCCCTTACACGAGCATTAAAAATGTCATTTTAAATGATGTCATTTAAATGATGTAATTCAAATTTGTTAGAAATTTCGTCATTAGTGCACCACTACACGTTCATTAAAATGATATTTTTTTTTACTAATGACATTTTTAATGACTCTTGAGCAATTTGACGTCTCTGTTACTCACACCGATGCAGAGTGCGCAGATTTATTCATATACGAAATTACAATGTGTGCGAGCCGAAGTCAAAGTTTGTTGTGGGTTCAATTTTACACTGAGGTAAAATATTTTTGACTCATAATCATACACTGCGAAAAATGCATATAGAATTTCGTAAGCTATCAACTAATGAACCAAGTAGAAGACAGTTGCATTACGTGATGTAGAGTTTCATGAACGATTTTATGTCTTTCTCAACTGTTCTCTTGGCATTGCAGTGTTCTTTATTGCATATATGTCTTCAATAATTGGCATGATGCGGCTCGACAAAATTCATTGGGTTATTTCGACATACTCACACTAGCATTAACCTTTCAACTGCTGAGAATAGCCACACCAACACATTCGCACGTGGATTGGACTCTTGTAAGGGCCGCTATCCTGAGTTATGCTCTTCTTGAAGAAAACTCTACAGAATTGAACAATCCAATCAGCGTGGTCACCACGAGATAGCGTTATGGTGATTGTTTTGACATATCCCATGTATTTAGAAAAATTTTTGACAAATTTTTCAATTTACTTGAGTTTGAAAGAACGCAGATGGCAAAACCTTGCTAATATGGGTAAGAAAAACGATTGTTCACGTGTTGTCATCAAACATATGATTTCAAATTGTCCTATATTCGTGACAATCGCGGATGAAATTTGAAATTTTCAGTTCACATACAGATTTTATTTAGATGATAAAACATGAGTAAATTGACTAGTCATAAAACTTTTGATCATAATTTATCAATTAATCTCAAAATCCAACCTAAAAAACAAAGAATATCCCAGATATAAAAACAGTACCCAACCTCACTTCTTCGAATTTGGTATTTCATGTTACGATTTCTCCATAAATATCAATCAAACATACCACGGAAAGTTACTGAATCATTAATGATCGATTTTTTTACCAAATTTTCACACGTTTTTGTATGTTAGTATTCGATTCATAAGAAAAATAAATAAAAACCCTGCATTTTGTTCGAATCTTCAAGCGAAATCTGAAAATTATCACCATCGCTTAGTTCAAAGCTCGCCACTCGGGCAGCGCAGCGATCGCAAAAGAGTTGGTTGGATTCTTCAATAGTACAAATAGATATCAGCAATAAAAGTACACTCGGAGTAGAAGAAAATCGATTTCAAAGTGATTACTACTACTTTTTTTTAGTGTTATATACGTTAACATGGAAAATCTTCTTCTTCTTCAACTCTGTTAGCCGACGTAGGTGTCAGCAGCGTTGCCAGGTTGCCAGATTTGTCTGGCAAATGCCAGATTTTCCTCGTTACGCCAGACACTCAAACTAACCAGATCTTTTGCCAGATTTTCCAAATTTTCCCAGACTTTTTATTTTTTCCTAGATTTAGTCAGATTTTACTTAGATCTTGACGGTTTTGGCCTGTATACGATAAGTGGGGAGACCTTTTTTTTTTTGCTCACTGAAAATGAAGCCCGGCAAAAATTTTCTTGTGTATAGTAGACCCAGACAAAACCAGATAAATTTTTGAGTTTTGACAGATTTTTGAAAAAAGATCCTGGCAACTCTGGGTGTCAGCCTTATTTGAGGGCGCAGTTACCATGACTATATTGCCCTGTTATTTTTCACGTGTCGTGTGCAGATATTTTTAGCCAATTGCCTCGAGTGATACGTATAGATTTCGATTCCGCTTTTTGCTAGTCTTGAATTAACAGATTACTATGCCAAAAATTCGCGTCGTTACTCATAGTTCAACCTTTATCTTTTTCAAAAATTCGGTTATTTCTATATAGTATGTTAAATTTTTTGTTTTAAATACATCAATCAGATTTCTGAATTTGCAATCGAAGTCAAATTTAGCTCTAATTCTTTAAAATTTTGGACAATGCAATATAACATGGTCGCTAGTTTCAGGTTCGCCACAAAGATCGCAATCTTCATCATCTTCAATCTTTATCTTGGCCTTCCAATATTTAGAAAAATTGTGTCCAGATAAAAGTCTGTTAAGAAGTCGTGTTTGTTCATTTGTTATGCTTTTGTCGAAAAACCATGCTTTCGTTTCTACATTTTCCTGTAATTGGAAAAAATGTTTGCCTTCTTCTTGAGCATATTCTTTGTACCACTGGTTGGTGTTATTGATAAGCATATTTTTAAATTTCTAGAACGCATCTTTTAACAATATTTGATTAGATTTAGTTACAATGCCATTTGAACTATATTTAGCCAGGCAATCTGCCGTCTCATTTCCTTTAATTTGAATGTGGCTGGGAATCCATTGAATGCAAGTTTTTAGATTAACTACTCTAAGTATTATTTCATTAATCATTTGCGGTGCCGTTTGCGCCTTGATTATTATTTTACACGCGGTTCTAGAGTCAGTATAAATAACAGCAAAATACAATTCTTGTTGTTCTATAATTTTAAAAGCTTCGCTTATCGCGATAAGTTCGGCTGTTGCTATACTAGTTTCGTTCAATAATTTATAAGAGTATTTGGTCTTTGTGAATTCGTTGTATATACCTATGCCACAACCTCCTGCATCTTTAGATGCGTCTGTGAATATTCGCGGTCTGTTTTTGAATTTACCATTCATTATACACAAAGCAGCCTGTTTCAGACGTACCGGGTTTGTGTTTCTTTTTGTTCAATTGCATCTAATGAAGAGTATATTTCTACGATCCTATCTTGTGATTTAATTGTTATGGGCACACAGGGCGAGATTTGATCAAATATATTTTTATGTCGAACGAAAATGTTTTCCAGATATGCCAGTTTATCGGTTTCTGTATCAACATCTAATGATCTTAATTGTTTACTTATTACATTATTGTGATGTATTGCCCTGGCTATTTCTTTTGTAATGAATTCGTGTCTTAATGAAATCGGCTGTTGAGCACTTATTGCAATCAATGTGTTCAACGGGGTTGTTTTTGTACATCCTGTGATTTTCCTCAAGCATATGTTATTTACGGTTTCTAGAATTTTTTTATTTGTTTTCCTACTGTTATTGAATATTGATGACCCATATTCGATTATGCTTCTAAATATGGCTTTGTATATTGATATCATATTTTGTGGGTGTGCCCCAAATTTTAAACTGTTAATAACTTTAACCATATTCAGACGATCGATTGTTTTAGTTTTAGTGTTTTTAATATGAACACCAAAACTTAAATATTTGTCTAAAGTTAATCCCAAATATATATGCCATCTAACGTTTTCAATGCAAATATCATCTATTTTTATGTTTAAAGTAGCATTAGAGTTCTGAAAGAGCATTAATTTTGTTTTAGCCGGGTTGATTTTAAAATTTAATTCTTTTATTTCGTAACAAAAATGATCGACTACCGTTTGCATCTTATTATTCAAAAGTTCTAAATTTTTTGCTCTTACAACAATACCGAAGTCATCCGCATATTGCACAAAAACTACATCAACATCCTCGAAATTATGTAGTTTCGCCGTATAAATGTTAAACAAGGAAGGTGAAAGAATATCTCCTTGTGGGAGTCCATTACTCACGAATTTTTCTATATTCCTGTTTTTTGTAGTAAATAAAATTTTTCGGTTCTTCAAAAATTGTGTAACCCATGAAGTTAGTTCTGCAGGTAAGAAGTGGCTTTGCATTATTTCCAATAATTTATCAGTGTTGACCGCGTTAAACGCATTTGTCAGATCTATAAATATACAAGCTGAAATATATTTTTGTCTCTTGTTTTCCTGGATTGTGTTAACTAGAAAATTTATGCATGTTACTGTGGATGATTTTTTTCGAAAACCAAATGAAGTATCAGGAATTATTTTGTTATTAAGTGCACGATTCTGCATTTTTTCTAATACCGCGCTGTTCATAATTTTTGTTAGAGTGGGAACTAATGAAATTGGTCTCTTTTCTTCAATGTTATTTTGGTTTTTTCCTTGCTTAGGTATGGCGATAATTTTTATTGTTTTCATTGATAGTGGGAGATAGCAGTCTCTCCATATCAAATTTAATTGATGAACTATATTGATTTTAATATACTCACAAAAGTTTTTCAACAATTCGTAAGAAATTTTATCATCACCAGGGCATGATCTTTTTTTCTTTGTGTTTATGATGTCATTGAATTTGCCTATCGTGAGTAGGTTGTAATTAATGGAGTAACGCTCATCTGTTAGATTGGTTGGATCGTCAGGACCAAAATGCTTAGTTAGAAATTCATTTGCCATATTTTCATCTTCATGGATTATGTTATTTGTTTGAACGCGCTTATTCTTCCCGGTTAATCTATTAATTTTTCTCCACAACTCTGAGGATTTATATCATTCACAAAATTTTTAAAACTAGTTATTTTCGCTTGCTTTTTCAATCTGATAAAATGAGCTTGCTTTTTTTTAAAATCGATTAAATTTTCTAAACTGGAGGTTTTGTTAAATTTTTTGCGCGCTAGATTTTTTTCTTTCCAGGCTTTTTCGACATCATTAGACCACCAGTATTTTGGCGTATATTTGTTTATCTTTTTGTTTTCATCAAATGGTTTGTTAACTATTTTTTGTAATTCTTGAATTGAACTGAAATCTTCAGGAGTAATTTTTGACAGCTTTTCGCGAATTTTTTTGTGATTATAAATATATTTCTGTTCTGTAATTTGTGAACTGATTTCATATGAAAATTCAATCAACAAATGATGGCTACCAACACTGTAATTCAATGTTTTCCAGCTGATAGAGTTATGAATATTTGCAGTACATAGTGTAAGATCTATTGAGGTAGCTTTTTTATTAGCTTGAGCGGGAATATATGTCAATGATTGATCATTTAATAGAATCATGTTGCTGTTATTTATACTATCTAGAACTATCTCACCTTTATGATCTAGAGACGAACCAGCCACCGGCTGAAAGTCTCTTTAATAAAGAAAACTAACTAACTAACCTTTATGATCTTGGAAATCATTTCCCCATACAAATTAGTGTGCGTTGAAATCGCCGGCTATCAGTATATTTGAAAATTGATTCACTGCTCGAAAAATATGATTTAAGTCATTTTTTAATACTGGTTATTGGAATTTGAGGTGCGATATAGATTGATATCATAACTAAATCTAAGCAAACTAGTTTGATCATTACTGTCTGTACATAATCAGAAACTTGTGGTGCATTTAACTCAATGTATGCGAGGTTTTCTCTAAGATATATTGCACTACCACCATAATTATCTTTTCTGGATTTTAGAAACTTGTTGTATTTATATAAAGTGTATTTGTTGGTAGGTTCCAGTGATGAATGTGTCCAAGTTTCGGTCAAAAACACGGCAGCATAGTTTTTGTCAAGCAGTACTCGTTGCAGCTCGTCTTTGTTTTTGGAGAGACTTTGTATATTGCATTGCACAAAGGTAAAGTTATCAGAAGTGATTCCTGTGAATGTGAATAGAAGAAAGAATAAAAATTAGTTTGTATGACAAAGATTGAACTGCATTTAAATGATATAATCATCAAATTTTAAAAACTGTTTCGATATGTTTTTGATTTTTTCCCGACCAAGTTCTGTTAATTCTGGAATTTGCATTAGAGCGGAAAAAAAGCTCATTGCGTTAGTTTTTGCATTTCTGTTGACAATTTCTTCTGTTTTCTTGCAAGCTTCGGCAATTGCTGTTTCCCATTTTTCCTTTTCGTTGACGATCACTGTGTTCTTCAATCCAGTTCCGTTAGATACTTTTCCTGACTTTTCAGTTTGTCGGGGCCGACTTCCAGTTGGTTTTGGTTCGATGCGCATTCTTTTGCCCGTTCTATTCTCCGTCTCATCATAGTGTGTGTTTCCTCCTACCGATCTATTTGCGTTTGAACTTTCATGAGGAACGTTGTTGAGGTTCTTTGTGCATTTCCCAGCTGAGATTTTTGCGTATGAGTCCTTTAGTATTGGAAACTCCATGAAATTTGTCAGGAGATCGTATGAGTTGTGCAATGGGACTGGTGTAATCAGTTCTTTTGCTTCAATGTAAGTTATACACTTTTTAGACATTATTGCGTTGATACTAGCTGGCCTTGCACGTTCTGGGCAGTTTGGATCCGATGATTGATGACTGCTTGATTTGCAGTGGAAGCATTTCATGTCTTCGTTGCAATTACGAAACTGCTCGTCTTCCGGATTGTGAATTTTTGAGCAATTGTTGCAGCGCTGATGTCCTTTACAATTAACTGCTTTATGATTGAATCTGTGGCGATTTGTACAAAACTAACAAGGAAGGTGATACTAACTCTGTTGCTTGGTTGTTTCACTCCATCTACGAAACGTGATAGTCGATACACACTTACTATCGGTACAGGACTTTCAATGTCACATTGGATTTCTTCTTCCGTGATGTTCGTTGGGATTCCCGCTACTACTCCAGATATACACACCAGATGTCTTGGGACATAAGCGCTGTAGCCAGCTTGTTTAAAAAAATCGTCGCTTATCATCGCGTTTGCCGCTGTCAAATGGCTTAAGAATGTGATGATCTTGTTTCTACCGAGATACTTCATTTCAGTTATACTTCTTCGATAGTTTTCTGATTTTCGCAACCAGGCTCCCAAGGTGAATTTATTGATTTTACTGGTTTTGTCCAACAACTCCACATAAACACGGTAAGGCGCTGGATCACCTTTCATATATTGAAATTTCACACGTTCTGTTACCACATCCATTTGATCGTTGTAACGTGGTACCTCTTTATTACACGTATCAAGTTTTGTATTATTCGCCATTTTCTTTTTCCTTGTATCATCCGGATCCGGTGGCTTTCCACCGCCTTCCGCCATCTTGAAACTGCACTTTACTTTCTAATTTTTCTCTATCTTGTTGAATTACAATTCACTACCACTACTTTTCAAACGAATTACTTTCTTTGTGGATAAAAGCACAATCGAGTTGCACGATGACTTTATAGTTCAAAAATTTCAATTCGGCTCGCACTAAATAATTCTACACCCTTTCGTAACCACGTTTAGGTACGGAATGTGGAAAATCTTCAGAAATGTGTGAAACTGGGTAAGGTTAGGTTTTTTCAGATCAACATTGTTTTAAACAGAAACCAGTGTAATGTTTATTTTTCGAGTACTAGAATTATAGCGATCGAGTACTATTTATTTTGGATACGTTATTTGCTTTTTCCAGGCATTTGAAAAATGGTATCAAACCAAGTTTATCAAGTTTAATGCTCTATTGTGAATAAACGGTAGAACTTTTTCTTCAACTTCTACTACGGATTTTCAAATGAATTTGCCCGTTTTCATAAGAAATCGAAAGAAACACGCTTTTTACATTTTGCGACAATATGCCAATACAATTTCACTTCTTGTTGTTGTTGTTGTTGTATGTGTTTGCAATTGGCCCGAGAAATTCACGTCTTGTTAATAACACACAGAGATGCCTGGTAAAAATTTCGAATATCTTCAGGAAGGGTTGAAAAAGTCTGTAAATTCGAAAAAAAGGTGCACGCTTTAGTTTTTCTATTGAAGAATTCAGTCAACACTTCTGCTAGCGCGGCGCTGCTCAAGTGGCTAGCTTTGAACTAAGCAATGGTGATAATTTTCAGATTTTGTTTGAAGATTCGAAAAAAATGACTGGTTTTTATTCTTTTTGTTACGAATCGAATACTAACATACAAAAACTTGTGAAAATTTGGTAAAAAATCGATCATTAATGATTCAGTGTATGCGGGTAGACTTACAGTAGATCCGAATTTAATTATCAAAAAGCTTTCATATAACTGCTGTTAAGAAGGCCAAACTGGGTTTTGTGGACCCGGCAAGAACATCCAGCCATATAATAACGAAAGCCTAAACCCGCCTGATGGTTTGTTTGTTAGAAGGTTGCGTCTTACTCATTTCAAGTTGGCAATCCACTCCATCATCCAGTCATTCACTTGTAAGATACCCTTACGCACTATAAAATAATACAATATAACATGATATAACATAATATAATATATTATGGTACACTATAACATAATGAAATAGAATACAATATAATTAAACATAATGTAATATATTATAATAAAGTATAATATGATAGAATGCAATGCAGTATAATACTATACAATATAATATAACATAACTTAAAAAAATATTATAATATTAGAATAATTTATGACACAATATAACAGTTAATGTCACAATGTAAGTTATGCTCTTTTTTCGTCACAGTACTGCAGGAAAAATAATAGCTTTTTTTTAATAATAATAATAATGATAATAATAATAATTTATTATTTTTATTATTATTATTATATTAAATATAATGTAATATAATTAAATTCAAGATATAATAAATAATGTAATAAACAACAGAATTATGTTTCAATATATTATGACAAACATTGCCCTTTAGGATGGGCTTTAACTTACAAGCCATGTCGCACTCTCTCATTCTGCTACTAACCCAGAAGGCGATACCACCCAGTCGATGCCGTTCTATTGACCAAATGTCATCATAGACACACGGGGAGGCATGAGATAGGAACTTGTGAGGACTTAGTTATTCATCATTTGGCGACCGGTAATGGTGATCATAATTTATTGTGCGAAAACTAAACATATACCATTCAAATTGGACCCTTCAATGAAAGGGGTTTACCGTCAGTTGTAGTTTAATTATTATTAGAAACAAAATAAAAAGCATCGAATCGCTACAAGCGTCGTAACTATGACAATGTTTGTTGATGTAGAATTAATCTTAGTATGAAATATTAAAGAAATTGTGGTATTTTGCTGCATATCAGGTGGATATTGAAACAGGAAAGCAAGAATCAATTAGAATTATTACTATGAATCTGTATAATTTGTTAAATTCTTATCTAACGAGGCATTGAAGTAAATGAAAGTAACATTTCACATTTCTAAAAATTTTCCATGTTTAATCGTAGTTCAAACTAGAACAAATAGTAGTATCACTGTGAAATCGTTTTTGTTCTACTCCGAGTTTACTTTTATTGCTGGTATTTATTTTTACTATTGAAAAAACGAAAAAAATCGTTAAAAATAACTACTGCCGATATGACATTTTTTGAAAGAACCCTCCTTTTCTTGGTTCCATTTTTCATAGGCAGGTGTCACTACCGGTGATTCAGTTTCGCGCAATGTTTCAATACTGCAATACAGATATATACCGATAATTAATGGATCATACAGATAAATACCGGATCATACAATTTGGATTTTAGACATGAGAAATGGTCCTTCTTTTGTCGTGAAGACGACTTACTTTACTATGGGGTGCCTTTTCAAAATTTACCCTCTGAGAGAGTGATAAGTTTTTGATCGTGAATATCTCTTGTTGTATCTAACGAATCAACATAATTTTTGCTACATGCCATCGGAAATATGATCACAATTTTATGATAAAATTTTCAGTTGTGTGACATAATCTCAAATAGTTCAAAATTAAACTTTTCTGAAATGTTTGGTATAAACGAGTATCAAAGAGGATAATTCATAAGGCGCGTTTGCCTTTCTCGTACTTTGAAAGCTCATAGCTCAGTGATCTGTGAAAGGATTTATATAATCTAACTACCAATAGAATCGAAATTTTTCAATTTAAACGTGTATAGCAAAAGCATTGAAGTATTTCAATAGTACACTATTGAAAAACCTGTCTCATTTGCTCCATGTCAACACCAGCCAATCAGAACGCGTTCTAAGGAAGAGAACAAAATATCTGCTGCTGTACAACAAATCGTCCGGGAAAAATGTTCCGAAAAGTGGTGAATATCGCAGTGAGTTCCTCAATTTGGTCCTTGTGAATGCTATAAACGAATCCCTACAGCATATTGATAGTTTCTTTCAATAAATTATGCAAATCCGAAATGAAATAATCGACAATAAAATTCTGTATGCGGCTATTTTTATAGCCGTTAGGACCGCCCATTAGTGAAAAAGCTACAAACGAAATCACATAAAAAGAAATCTCTTAACAAAAATTTAATCAGTTTGGATTCTATCGCCACTGCGAGCAGATGTGTTTTGTGTCGTCTGCACAGCTAGTTTCGCTTCCGACAAGAGCGATTACGTCACAGCTGCCAGTCATTTCGATGGATGAAAAAGCATCGTTGGCAAGCATTATAAAAAATCAGCCGTTCTAATGGCTCTAAAAGTTTTCTGAAGAACTATTAGGATGTGTTGTTCGCAAATCGAAAGAAAATATCCTCAGTTTAGTGCAAATGTAGAACAGTTTGGTTAGATTTTTGCACTTTTCGCTGTGTGAAATTCACAGTAATCGAGATCAAGCGAAGCCTTCTTTGTTTTTGCGAAAAAGGGGAATGCTTGCATAATTCATACAATTGATCAACTAATTGATATTCGGAAGTGTTAAGAAACATGTCATTTGTTTTCGTATTCACGACATCCAGTTATGTCTCTGACATTACCCACCCGCCTTTTTTTTGGCTCATCTAAATGAGTCTTGGTGTCATTTTCCTGGTACTTATTTAGAATAGATTTTGATACCGATTGGCATATTGTCGCAAAACTGAAATGTAGAAGCACTGCTTGTTCAGACATGATACTTTCAGCAAGAGCTGTCAAATCGGTAGGAAATTTCTAATTACTCTACCTTTTCAACGATTTCTTATGAAAACGGGCAAATTCATTTGAAAACCCGTAGTATAAGTTGAAGAAAAAGTTTTTACTTTGAGGTGGTAATGTTGATCTTAGTTCATTGTGCGAAATCTACCGTTTATTCAGAATAGCTCATTCAACTTGGTTTGATACCATTTTTCAAATGCCTGGAAAAAACAAATAAAGTATCCAAAATAAATAGTACTCCATCGCCATACATTCTAGTACTCGAGAAATCAACATTACACTGGTTTCTGTTTATAATAATGTTGATCCGAAAAAACCTAGTATACAGTAACCTAGTAACATTACCCAATTTCACACATTTCTGAAGATTTTCCATGTTTAATCGTAGTTATTAACACTAAAAAAAAGTAGTAATAATCACTTTGAAATCGATTTTCTTCTACTCCGAGTGTACTTTTATTGCTGATATCTATTTGTACTATTGAATAAACGATAAAAATGTTGCAAATCATTACTGCCGATATTTCCGAAAGAATCCTCCTTTTCTTGGTTCCATTTTTCATTGGCAGGTGTCGCTACCGGTAAATCAGCTTTGCGACCTAATCTTAGTAATACAATGAACTATAATGGGCGAGACTGTCATTCCATTTGTTTACGTAAGTGTCGCCCTCCGTGTTCCATGCCAACAAACGAACCTTTTACTACAAGAAATAGTAAATGTGACGATAAATTACCCGCAGATTTGTCTTAGTCGCGAAAACGAACCAATTTCACGAAAAATGCGCAAGGGCGTAACTTCATAATTCACACAGGAAGCGAAAAGTAAACAAATCGAAAAGGGCGAAATTTTTTTTATGTTGATTTATTCATTGGATATAGGAAAGTGGTAAAATTCTAAAGATAAACCAACAGTTCATCCACCAATCAAAAATTGAAATGAGAATATACGATAATTTCTAAATAGGATTTGAAACCAAAGTCGAAACATTCATCGACGTTTTTCTCCATTTGCTGTCTATGTTAGATTCGCCCTTCTTTGAAAACCAGCTGAAGTGACCTTTACCTCACTTGTACGCGGCGGGCAGATTTCCCCTAGAGTGACTATAATCAGAGTGGCGACAGCTGTTCGTTTGGAATGACAGCTACCAGTTCCAAACGAGCAAACGACCTGTCAAATCAATGTAAAGCTAATGGGATGTTTTTAATTGTTGCCAGCATTACGGATGAGATGTCGTCACTCTGGTTATAGGCACTCTAATTTCCCCCCAGACGGCTGGCTATGTCTGCCAGCCATTTTTGCCGGAGTTCTGCCAGAATTCCGGCAAAAGTCTGGCAACAATGCAACAACCACAATGGATCCACGAAAATAAGAAAAAGAAGCCAGTTGTCTGGTTCATACTTTGATTATGTTGAATAAGTCGCCGCCAGAATTCTCGTGTAAAGGCTCCCTAGCTTTGACATGATTGTTTTGCATTTACTTAACTTTAGTCCTAATGATTGTAGTGTGTGGAGAGCATCGATGCGTCATATTTTTGACAGCAATAAATTTATCACATCGGCGTTTTTCACTAACTATCCTTCATCTTGGCATCGCAAAACGGCATCACTAATAAAAAAATTTTCAGCTAGAAAAGTTGTAATAACTGTTGAAGAACTGGAATATTACTTGTAAAAATTATATAGAGTTGTTGTTCAAAGCTGTTGCTTTCGTTTGATAGCTCAAAGAGAAAGTTCTAATCAAAATGGGTATGTTATGTCGTCATAATTTTTTCTCGTGGAGTGAAAGATGTAAAAAAATAAACGAAACTCGATATGCAAATTTCAGAGAGGAACAATGATCGTGGAGAACGCGGTCGTAGGCATCGTTCTAAATCCCGTTCTCGTGAACGGCGCCGTAGTCGCAGCCGTGGCGAAAGAAAGCAACGTTCTCGATCGAGGTCACCGTACCGCAAGGGCCGTTCCCGTCGGAGGAAGCCTTCTCTGTATTGGGATGTTCCGCCGCCAGGTTTCGAACATATTACACCATTGCAGTACAAGGCCATGCAAGCAGCCGGTCAAATACCAGCTAATATTGTAGCCGACACTCCCCAAGCAGCCGTACCAGTTGTTGGCTCCACCATTACTCGTCAGGCCCGACGTTTGTACGTCGGAAACATTCCGTTTGGCGTGACGGAAGAGGAGATGATGGAATTTTTCAATCAGCAAATGCATCTCTCCGGATTGGCGCAGGCGGCTGGTAATCCAGTGCTTGCATGCCAAATCAATTTGGATAAGAATTTTGCCTTCCTCGAGTTTCGTTCGATCGACGAAACCACGCAGGCAATGGCCTTCGACGGTATCAACTTTAAGGGTCAAAGTTTGAAGATTCGCCGACCGCACGATTATCAACCGATGCCTGGTATGACCGATTCGGCAGCCATTAGTGTGCCAGGTAGGAAATTAATTTTCTGGGGTATTTTTTTCTTCTAACGGTTAATGAAAAATTGTTCAAATTACAGAGAAATTCACCGGCGTCATCAGCACCGTGGTACCGGATTCGCCCCACAAAATTTTTATTGGCGGTTTACCCAACTATTTGAACGAGGATCAGGTAAGTGGCCGATTCGACTGAATACAATCTCGGCATAATAATGAGAGATGGTTCGTCTTGTTCTTAGGTTTTGAGTTCTTTAGGATATACATCTTCAACAGTTCGGTATTTGGGTTTTACTCGTTTATTGCAGCTTTTTGTGTCAACGTTTGTGTGCAGCTTTTGAAGCTTCATAAAGGTTGTCAATTTGTGCACATTTTTTGGAATGCGATCGGGTTGTCGCAGTGCTGAACGGTTTCTGTTCGTTTTCTGAAATTCATGAAACTAGGTTTGCAGCGCTGTTTCTTATGTTTTCAAGCGACACGACATTCAAGTTATAGATATCACTCTGTGGTTATTGTAATTTTCCTACTTTCCGATTGTTTACATGTAGCGGGGGGGTTGCTCGAATGAATAAAAAAAATCATTTTTTGTGAAACTACGAACAGCAATAGCACTGTCCTAACTTTTATGTCAGTCATATATGAAAAATCGTCATGTTAAGAAAATGTTCGT
Source organism: Malaya genurostris (assembly GCF_030247185.1). NCBI lineage: Eukaryota > Metazoa > Arthropoda > Insecta > Diptera > Culicidae > Malaya > Malaya genurostris. Next base: position 89,868,281 of record NC_080571.1, on the reverse strand, counting down.
TCTTGGGTGAACTAAAAAATAATTATTAAAATATGGTTACTAAGGACGAAAAACAGGAGTTGCACTGTTTAAGAAATCGGCTTATGGGTCACCTAAAACACGATATCAAAACATCCTATTTTTATACCGTTGTAAAAACATTTTCGACACAATACATCAGTATTTGAAATCCCAATCCTGTTTCAACATTCCTAATGCAACAAAATGTCGTCTTCAGTAAAGTTTAACATCTGCAGTGCTCTTTCAATAAAGTTCCTACCTCGGAATAAATGAGAACATGCAAAATGTGATTGTTAAGATCATTACCTTTCACGTAGAATGATCATAATGCTATCGTCACTAAAAAAATTCAAGCGGTCCACTATTGTCCATAGGAGGCTTTTTTTACTGCATTAACGAACCGCGCAGAACCGACTCGATACTAGTTCTTGTTTGGAGGCTTTTTATAAAAGCGATCACATTGAAGAGAGGAATTTCTTTGACAACTGTGAACTTATGTATAATAAACTGTCGTCTCTATTAAGAGAACTACAAAAATTGAATCGAAAAAAGTAAAATTTAGGTTACTAAGTGAAGTTTAAAATTGGTTGAGCTGTAGTGTTTAAAATATGACCACTGTTTTTACGGTTTCATTTCCGTATTTTGAATTCGCACCCATGTATGAAACAGATTTGTGCTTTGAATCTATAAGTTTGTGAAAATCGATTTGACATCTTGAAGAAAAGTAAGGTAGATCTTTTTCGCAGTTTTTGATCACTATTTCCAATACTTCCGAAGACCAATTTCGAGGACCGGAATAGCCGAAGTTGGTTCGTATGACCCGCGACAAACACGACCTACAAATTGGACCAGTTTCGAACCTAGCTAAGAACTTTTTCCCTCTTCAGCTTCGTCGTTTTAAGTGGCGCTGTAATATTTATGACGCTCAACCCAGTAGTTCCGGAATCGGAAGTTAGATGTTAGATGATATTCAGGAGTTTTATTCGGGATTAAAAGACCTTCTACTTAACCTAAATTCATGAAAATCGGCCAAACCATCTCTGAGAAAATAATCTAAGTTTCATTTTGGAGTATTAAAAAACTTGCTTTCGATGCTTCCGGGATCGGAAATTGGGATCTAGGATAGCCGTAATTAGTTTGATAGGCCGTCTACTAACTAATGACTAACGATTGGAATAGTTTCGAGCTCTGTTTAATTTTTTTTCACGTTTTCGGTTTCACCGCTTAAAGTGATGCGAAAATCGCTGTGTGCATTGATTGTAAAGGAGAGTTGTGTTTTCTGTTCCTGTGTCAGCTCATACCGGCGAGTACTGGTGTTGTACCGTCATTTTATAAGGCGTTTTGAAAGTTTTAACATTCATCGTTCTGTAATTGCGGAACCGGAAGTCAGATTCGGATGAAATTTCACAGTAGATTTTGAGACAATATGAGCCTCAATTCAAATCAGGATATGTGAAAATCGGTTCATGCATAGCTGAGAAATCGAAGTGAATTCTACTTTGGAGTTTTTCTTCACTACCTACGGTGCTTCCGAAACAGGAAATGGAGGGCTATTAATAGCGAATCAAGTTTATATGTCCAAAAACTAATGAGTTATGCAAACTAGACGAATTTATCAATCAGTTTTATTAGATTTGTACCTGGTTCTGCTATCGATCGTGAAAAAATACTCATGAAATCGAAAATTTTCCACTTATCGCACTCTAGTTTTGAAACTGAAAGTCGAATCCTGATAAAATGTTCTAGAAAATTTTTAATATTTTCAAGACTTGTCGTTTGATACTTGATTTTTACATATTACCCTATAACTTCGGAACCGGATGTCGGATCCAAATGCAATTCAATAGCGGGCTATGGGACCATAAGACCTTTCATTTGAATGTAAGTTTGTGAAAATCGGTCACCCATCTCTGAAAAAAGTGAGTTGGACTCAATTTTGTAACTTCATTTTTGGAATTGGAATTGAATTCTGAACCTGGATTCATTCTGGAACTGAATTCTGAAACTGAATTATGGAACTGAAATTTGGAACTAAGTTCTGAATCAGCATTCTGGATTTAGTCTCAGGAACTGAATGTTTGAACTATATTTTGAGATTGAATTCTGGTACTGAATCCTGAATATGGAACTGGGGCCTGGATTCTAAAGCTGGTTTTTGAAACTGACTTTTTAAATTGAATTGGATTCCGAAACTAAATTCATAATTCCGAGTCCATGTCTAGAATTAAGCTTTGGAGTCCAGGTTCAGAAATCAGATTCAACGTATGGTTAAAAACCTGTTTTAATCCACCTAGTGGAGTAATGATGCATTTCTCATATCAATCATACTATCATATATAATACCGTGGTATTCTTTAAAATAATTTTCTTATATTCTTAAAAGAATGACCAAAATCGGTCTGTTCGATAAAAACTGATCTACTGATAAAAACTATCAATTGGATAAGATTTGAGGTCGATTTAGAAAACTTTTTACGGTTTTTCGCCCTTTTTAGTGATGGTATAAAATTTTTAACACACTTTACCCTATATTTCCGTCGTATCCAGATGAGATCAGGAATTACGTATCTTTCATTGGAACCTTAGTTTCTGAAAATCGGTCGCACCTTCTATGAGAAAAGTTAGAACACATATTTTCATATTTTTTTGCACATTTTACCCCATAACTTCGGAACCGGAAGTCGGATCCAAATAATATTTAGAAAGTTTTTATGGGACTACAAGACCTTTCATTTAAATCTAAGTTTGTGAAAATCGGTTCAGCCATCTCCGAGAAAAGTTAGTGCAAAAAAGCGTTACATACACACATGCGCACATACACACACCTACATTTTGCGTACTCCACGAATTGAGTCGAATGGTATATGACACTCGGCCCTCCGGGCCTCGGTTCAAAAGTCAGTTTTCACATAACCTTTCTATATGAGAAAGGAAAAAATTCAGTCCAGAATCCAAAATTTCAGTCCTAGAATCCAGAATTCAGGTTTTTTGTATTCAGTTCCTGAGTTCAAGGTCAGAATTCAGCTCCTGATTTCAGTATCAAAATCCTGGTCCAGAATTCAGTTTCTGAATTCAGTTCCAGAATCCAGGTTACGAATCCAAACTACGAACTACGAATTTTAATTCTAGAACTGAAATTTGTAGCTGGGTTCTGGAACTGAATTCAGAAATTGAGTTTTGGACTGCCCTAGCCCTGAACCGACCTAAATTACGTGCTTATACTGAACTAGGTGAAGCATCTTGCTCAGTCAACAGGTTAGAATGAATGAATCGGATCAGTATTTTTTTTAGCTCATACTGCACTTTACGGTTGTTCCGCACAACTAGGTTTCCATCAGACGATCTTGCCTTTTTCCAAACGGAAAACAATGTCAAGAAGGAAAACACGACACACTTTTGCCTTTTCCGGACTGAAAAGACGGATTAGATGTAATAAGATATGTTATATCTGACTGCCATCCGTGCCAAGTAAGTGTATGCAATGTATCCAGCTTTATCCAACTGACTTTTCGCACCAAAGAGAAACACTATTCAACAGTGATTGTGGTTTATTGTTCGGCCTACTTTGAACACTGTTCGCATCGGTGGCATTATTCTGCAACAGTAGTTTCGCATTCAAGAAAAAAACACTAATTTTTTTTTAACATGCAAGAAATTCAATATTCCGGTCCTTTTAAGAACCAAAAATCGATTCCAAAAAACTATTTCTGATGTTATTTGATTCGCATCGAGTGCAGTTCTTGGGCTGGGCCTGTAAACATTTAATGATGCAATAATTAAAGAGTCATTTTCCATTCAGTTAGCGTCAGTATTGATTGAATTCGTTTCGCTTGAAGTTCTGCGGCAGGGTAATTTTATTACCTTGCGTTCGCCTGATACAGGAAAGAGAACTGGTTGAAAATTTTACTTCGTACGCACTCCATATCGAAAAAGCTGAAATCATTTTTCACAATATTCAGCATAATTGACATTTAAAAAGAATGCACTCAAACCTAAACCGATCCGAAGGGTCTGGTTTCGATATTTGCTTCCAATGAAATGTTCTAGTAATAATTAATATAATTCGAGCAATCGTTCCATTCTTTTCTTCTGGCGATTTAAAAGTGAGTTGAAGTATGTTTGATGTGAAGCTATACCCTATGTAACATTTATAACTGGTTGTAATTTGCATATTTACAATTGTTCAGAACGTTTAATTTGCAAATGTGAAATCAACCTCACAATTCTATATGCCGATATTTTTATAGCCGGTACGACCGCTCATACGGCAACGGCGGCTAACGTAAATCACAAAAATTGATTTATTATTGAATTAATCTGCACTGTTAGCTTCTGCTGCAGAAAGAACGAAAGAAGTGGAGACTTCTGCGCCAGGAAAAAAAACGAACGATTTTGATTTACTTTGTTCATCGTTCGTACCGTTAGATTTGTTAAGTTCACCGTTCGCAGTGCAGCTTTCGCTTCAAGCACATCGAAGCATGAACACAACGGAAAGAATACAAATGAACATTTCTAAGGTCCCGTGGCGTTTTGTGACAAAATTTACGGGTTTTGCACTGCTTATGTAGTATGAAAACAGATGTAACGATTGAGGAATGGATATAGCAATAGGAGAACCGCTTCGACGTTGCAACTGAGACAGCAATTAGATTTCAACTGCCATAAACATAAGCCACAGAAGCCTCTCCTAACGGTTGAGCTGGGTAATTTGTTCATTTCTTGAATCTGTGCAGTCAGTAACTCATGTGCACGGGAAAGACACTAATACCGTTCTAGTTTATTGATCATAGCAGCCGGAGAGCTGACCCAGAGTCGCATAAACAACTTTTCAGATGTTTGTTTTAGCAACCTGGGGTCGCTCTAGATCGCACTCCAATGGCGTAGTTTTGCTTTGAAAATTGAACTGCAAGGGTTAAAGTTTTGAGACCATAAACTAGATTCCCAGCGAGCATCCATTCGAACAGGGTTTCCTTTCTTTTGGGCTCATTAAGTTACCTTAGGATTTGGCGCCCAACTGCGTTCGTTCTACATTTTCGTGTAAAACTTTATAGTTCAGTTTAGACTCATAAGGAGTCCGGTTTAGCTCCGCGGTTCCTATATATAGGATTTTGTGTTGGTCACTTCATCGCGATTTAGTACAAAAACTAATTCATGTTTTTCTAAGTCAGTAATTAGGAATGAAAGGGATGAAAGATTTTTTTAGTTGGTCACTTCTTGGCGACTTTACGGAAACTGATGCATATTTTTTCAAACCACAAATTGTGAATTGTAGCTGAAGGCTGAAGCCTACATACAGTCTGTTACATAAGAAAAAACTCCACATGAAAATACTTTTTAATATTGTTTTATTAGATCAAAAACTTGCATGCAAATACATTATTAGCAATTCCCTGGACGTTAGAACAACCTTGAGACAGATTGAATGATGCTGTCGCGGTCCCAGGGCTTGTCTGTATCCTTACTCAATGGAGAAGGATACACACTAATGGTGCCATGGGTAATGTCTGACAAGAAGAGGCAACAATACACTGAATGGGAGCAATAAAATGGATTTGTTCCTTTCTGAGTGTGCCAAACTTGTCAGGCATTGTTCATGCTACAATAAATACTACACATTGATCTAAGGAAGAGAAGCGATCTACTAATCAAATTCGATCTCTTGCAGTATTCATTGGTTATATGATCACCGAATCGTGTACTCTTTGTTACCTTTTGGAACCGCAAATGGCGTGGACAACAGTGCCCGAAACATCCACACATAGTAGTTTAGTTGCTTGTTGAAAGTAGCTCTCTCTTAGATTACATTGTAGTATGCTTGACGTTTTCTCGGACATTCGACACTTTTATTTAGATTCAAACTAATGATCCACTCACCCATCAATCATCACTCATATTCTACGCGAGATTTTGCGCGTATTCTTCTGAAAACGACCTCCAAATTTGTAAATTCGGCGAACCAGCTGTTTCAAATATTGTGGTCGGCTTTGCCCAAGCCTCATCTTCATTTGAGCCCAAACGTTCTCAATTGGATTGGCATCGGGCGACTGAAAGACAGGTCACAAATCACGTTTTTGTCTTTTTTAGACAATACACCTACAGAGCCACGATTTTCGAAGTCGTCGACATTTTTCACCTCTTTAAAACGATTCACTCAATTACTCACAAACTGTGGGGTCATTTTGGAACCTTTCGGGCGCGAGCACAAAAAAAAACTGCTCCGAAGCGCATAGCGTACACACTTAATTTCCTTTATCGAACTCAGTAATATTTTACCGACTTCTACACGTCCCGCAATCAGTGCAGTAATTGATTCATTGACGAACGTTCGGTGAAATTGAAGTTTGTTCGAGCTGTCATTTTTAACCATACTGATCAGTAATTCGTGATGAGAATTCGGTGAATATTATACTGTTTGGCCAGCACGGGAAGATTCTAAGACAACCGATTGGTTCACTAATTTCTACAGTTCAGTAGAATATGAAATAAATTTTGAATTTAATTTACTTTAATGTTTGAAACTTCAGAAAACCAAAAGCAAAATAATTGAACTTCGAATGCATTTGAATATTTAATTGGGAATATAATATAGTGGTTGTGGTTAGCGTTCCGATTCCAAATATTGTATTTATTATGAACAAATGAAACATTTCAGTACTATTTCTTTTGAATCTACCGAATTATTCAAAGTGAAAACTGTTCGGCAAAAAATTACCAAGTTTTAGGTATATTTTTTTTAAACAGCCAAATTTCGGTAAAAATCTAAGTGGAATACGTCAATTAATGTAAGCATAGCGGATAAATCGGTAATTTCGATTGAAGTGATGTATTTTTCCGTAAAAACATTACGCGGTATTCATTCTGGAAAAATGCTGAAATCGAATTGTAAACAATAGTCAGCTGATTTATTCTCGCATTGCATCAAGGATACTACTGCCCTCTGTGTTAAGGAGCAAGACTCTTTGCAAGCGTATTAATAATGTCAACAATGTGTGCGTATAATATCAACAATGTGTGCGTATAATGTCAACAATGTGTCGGTGAAACTTTTTATTTTTCCGGAGAACTGCTTTTATAACAGAAAATATTTAGTTTTGTATATTTTGTAAAGCGCAATCTAATACAAATCCATTGAAGCAGTGTTGCTAACTTTTTTATTAGAGAATTGAAATCTACATCCATAAAATGTATGCAATTTTCAATCAAACGATGGTGGAAAATTTATCAAAACTGATATTTCACCCAAAAAGTCTGGCTCAACGTTCGTTTGAGAATAACTTATTGCTAAAAAAGATTGTTTTAAACTCAATCGTGCAAGCCACTTTGATAAACTGGTTGCACTGCATATATGACTACATAGTTTTATGACATACGTACCAAATAAAATGTACGCAATACACAAATTACCAACACAAGTTAATCTGGTTTACTATTGATCTATTCCACTTTACCGATCGCGAGTAATCGTGACCACGCTCTTATGTACAGGGATGCCAGGTTCACAGATTAATCTGTGTTTCACGGATTTTCAACTTTTTGCACAGATTTTTACAGATTTCTGAAAATGATCACAGATTTTCACAGATTCTGAAATTAATCACAGAATTTGGAAATCTATTACAGTTTAGCACCAAGAACTACATAGCGGTTGAGTAAAAAGGTACAGGTAAAGGCTGGTAATAAGACCTTTTTTTTGCTCACCAAAATGATTCCGATCAGCTATTATGGTACTGGAAATGTGCACAGATTTTCACAGACAGTTTTTGAAAAAATGACCTGGCATCCCAGCTTATGTAAAAGACTGTAGTCTATTTTGAAATCAGCAGTAATTTAAATTGTTGCGCATATTTTCAACACTAGAACATTGGTTCATATTAAAAAATTGCATTCTCGGGAGTCATATCTGAGTTGATTATTTTATTCATCAGTTTTTATTCAGTCTGTGTTATGTAGGACAACACAACGAAACAAATCTAGAATTGAATCATAAGAAATCTGTTCAACGCTGTGGCAACTTAATCCATTTCCGGCAAAGTGCACCGAAATTTTTACCTCCTTTTGCAGCTTTTACAGTGTGACTAGCGAAAACAGAACCAAGATGCGCGTTCTTCTTGTGTCACAATTTTTTCCAGGACCAATTTTGTTGTTTGTTTTAGTCAAGCCATTTGCGCCAGTAAACGTCGCATTCAACCGGGTGCAGCAAGAAGCATTCTTCGCCGGCTCCGAGTCACTCACGGCACGCAACTTCGTGCTTCGTAGTAAATATTGTTTCGCAGGACACTTATTTTGTTCCTTTCAGCTAGCGTTACTTACTCACTTACAGCCAAACAAAAAACAGCCAAACAAGTGCCAAAATTCTCCCTAGCAGTATCCTTTCCTTGGATGAACGGCAGAAAAGTTTTTCTTGTTTACAGCCTTTCAGGTTCCGTTCGATTTTCTATTTGCAGCTCTTTAACTTTCAGCAAAACAAGTGATGTACAAAGTTTCAGCAAATGTTAAAAAAAAAAACAAAACGCAAAGAAAACTAAAACTCGTAACTTATTCACATTTTTCTTCTTTTTCGTTTTTCATGTCCACGTTTGTAGATGCTTGGGTCAGTTCGGTCTGGCTGGGTCTCGGTCACTGTCCGGCTGAAAAGGCACTACATACTTGTTTAGGCAAATTAAGAAAAAAAAAACTAAAACAAAAACTCGTTGAAAAACAAAATGTGTGCCAGTAACTTGGTGGCAAGAAAACAAAAATTATTTGAATTGTTGAAACCAACGGAAGAGCACGTAAGGCAAGTTCTACCTAACACGATTGACTACAAAATGCTTTCTTTGCAGCAGCTGCCCTGTTCAAGTAAAAAAGTCGATCTTGACGTTGAATCGTTCTAGTTAGGGTTTATGTTATGGTTAGGGTTCCGTAGGGTTACCGTCGAATGGGTTTGTGAAGATGTTAGGGAACAGTTAGGGAATTACAGGTTAGGGGAACTAGAAATGTACCGATTCAAATGCACCCTTTGGTTGTTGGTAAGTATGAATTTGGTTTCGTGGAATACACAATTGATATCTGTGCTACTTTGCGATTTCCACCAGACTAACAAACGGTACCAAAGGGTGTGCTAGGGTCACTAAAATCTATTTTGAATTTTAACATAAGGGTACGACAAAGGAAAACTAATACAGTGTATTTTTATTTTTTCGTGTTTTTTTTCTTCGCATTTGACAAAAAATGCAAACATCCCTCAATAGGTCAAAGAACTGCTACTTTCATTCGGACAACTGAAAGCCTTCAACTTGGTCAAAGATGCTGCCACCGGTCTTAGCAAGGGTTACGCATTTGCCGAATATGTCGAATACACAATAACGGATCAGGTAAGCTAGAGTGGTTCGAAACAGACGAGACTAGAGATAGTAATATTTTACGTTTCTTCAGGCGATTGCGGGTTTGAATGGTATGCAGCTTGGCGATAAGAAACTCATTGTTCAAAGGGCAAGCGTCGGAGCGAAGAATGCGAACGTGGCTGCCGTAGCACCTGTTCAGATTCAGGTTAGTTTTCAGTGCCGTAGTAAACTTCACAACAACGGGTTTTTTTTAATGATGTGGCTCATTTCAGGTACCGGGTCTCTCGCTGGTTGGTTCCTCTGGTCCACCGACGGAAGTGCTTTGTCTATTGAACATGGTTACACCGGACGAACTGAAGGATGAGGAAGAATACGAAGATATTCTGGAGGACATCAAGGAAGAGTGCAACAAATATGGTGTCGTGCGTAGCGTAGAAATTCCGCGGCCGATCGAAGGTGTCGATGTGCCCGGTTGTGGCAAGGTCTTCGTTGAGTTTAACTCGATCGTGGACTGTCAGAAGGCCCAACAGGCACTCACCGGGCGTAAGTTCAGCGATCGGGTGGTCGTTACTTCTTACTTTGACCCTGATAAGTATCATCGACGCGAGTTTTAAGTTGACTAGTTGACTGTCCACCTAGCCATTAGGCGAAAAGTCAGCTTTAACAGACAGAAGAAAATAATTATAGGTTTCTTGATTACAACGGCAAATTCTTGTGTCCTTAAGACAATACTGCACTGACCGCGGAAGAGCGTATCTTTGTGGAGGTTCATTAATTGTAAAACATAAGAAATTAAAAAAATAATAACATTGTGCAGACAAACTTCCAGCTCTAACATACCGACAAATACACATTTTTTTGCCGGCTCTACTAATGCACTGCAATCTCGAAAGTTTTATTGCGAAAGTTTCCATTTTAATTTTTGTCTGCAATCATTTTTCTATTATCAATACTATTTCTCATGAGCATTGTGATGCAAATGCTGACGGGCGCCGGGCACTTTCAGAGCATCTTGAAAATCATACAAATCCAAAATCAACACAATGCGAACGGCTAAGTTTAGACAATGTGGATGATTTTTACGCGCAAAAATGTTCGAGCGAAAAAAGCTCACACAGGCATGCTAACTGCGCTGAGTTGTGGTGCAAGTAAAACTTTTTCAATTAAAACAATTAGCTTCTGCTGCCACTGGGAAAGTGTAGACACAGCAAGTGAGATTGATCTGATGAGTTGCTGTTAGCGGAGGACTGGATGAATGATGAAAGGCATTTCTAATTTAAATCTTAAGCAGGTAAATGTTTCCGTCAGTAAATGCAGCTTGAGTGTTTGCCCTCGTGCATCTTCATCGGAACGAACTGTTATGGAGCGCGGTGTTCGTGTGAATTTAACTTTCAACAGCAACACAAAGTTACACATAAATTGCATGTCAGAAATATGGAAATGGAAATAAACTGCACTTAATTGTATTTAGTAGTTCTTTTCGAATACGTATCACAATCCAACCCCTACATCCTTGTATCAGATATCTAAACCCCCTTTGATTTTTTTATATCAAACTAAATTCTCACAGAAGTATTTTAATTCAGATATGTTCATCTGCAGAAAACAGATATGCAGGCCCTTATAAGTAATATTATTACACAGTGAAAACCATGTGAAATAAATGTAGGCTCTTATTACGGAAGTCGGCTTCGCAGAAAAAAGTACTTATTTGGATAAGCTTTGTGTTGTTATGAGTAATATTTTTTTGCACAAGTGATCCCTACACTGTGCGTGATACTGGTAATAGGTAAAATCAAGTGAAGTGATATGTGAGTGAAAGTGACAACGATAATAACAGCCATGGGTGTAAAATTTGCTCATTCAGTGTGTCGAATATTTGTAGATGTCACTGCGATCGACACTATTTTGGGCACTGCATTCGCATCATGAGACTATGTTGGGTGCTACTAGGGATGTCGGATTTTTCGAATTACTCGATTATTTGAAAATCGAAAATAAACTTCAAGCCTTTTAAATTACTAGATCCTAATCAGTTTTTTACATTTTTTTTTATAAATATGTTTAGCACTAAGCAGTTCAACTGCTCTGCACCTATGAGTCAAAGACGAAACGTAAAAATAATAAAAACGGTTATGTGCCCTAGTTCAAAATTTGACTAACCGCTAAATGAGTATAAAATATAGGTATAAAATTCGCTCAATCTTTAGAAAAAAGATTAGCCGAGTGTCATACACCAATCGATTCAGCTGGACGAACTGAGCGAATGTTCGTGTGTGTGTATGAGGTCGAGATCTCAGAGATGACTGGACCGATTTTGATCAAACTAGTCGCAAATGAAAGGTCTGTCCGTCACCTTGAACGCTATTGAGTGGTTTTGAGATCGAATGTATGTCAAATTTTTTAATTTTTTGATATTGAAAACAGAACATGTTTTTGTACTTAGATTCCGCACAGTAATAGCTATCCAACAAGCTATAGATTGTTAAAATCCATTTTTGACGGAGATATCGATATTTGTTCGTAAGCAACTTTTCGCTTTATTCCAGTAGTAGGAGTTTCACGCACTTGATGATAAAACGATGTTTCGGAGCAAAGTGAAACACGATTTTCAATACTGTTTAATGCTATCGTTTCTTAGCAAGTAAAAGACTATGCACAAGCATCCTTTTTCATGACGTTTCGATTTAACCACGGTTTGTTTTTGGCAGCATAATCGTTCGAACATGACATATGTGTTAGAAAGATGGCAGTATTTTCAAATTCAAAACAATTTCATATTCATATTGATTTATACTACTTGCAATAATAATTACTGGAAGGACACACCTTCTTACACTCTTATACCATTCGAATTAGTTCGTCAGCAGTGTGTGAAAAATAATTTTATTATATCGTCTCGGAGATGGCCTAGCTGATTTCTACAAACTTTCACTCATATGCACAGTTGGCTATGCTTCCATATAAGTTTTCTGAATTTCATTTGGATCCGACCTTTAGTTCCGGAACAACATTTTTCTAGTAGATGGCTGAACCGATTTCGTCCATCTAATATTGACATAAAAGGTCCCATAAAAACTGCTTGTTTTTTAATTAGATTCGATTTCAGTTTCAGGAGATACAGGGTGATTAGTGTAAAAATTTCACATAAATTTATCGGGTTTATCGGGTTCACAGATTTTGAGAGTTGACGACCAAATAAATTTAATTCAGTTTTGCCGGTATCCGGTTTCGACCCGGAACGTCCCAAAAATTTTATGTAGAACGCACTGCGATTTCTCAAAAGCTACCCTAATTTTCGAAATTTTCGAATCTAAAGAAATGGTTAACAATCCATTAAGCGAATTCAACTGACTTCAGTTACACCGAATTCCGAGAGTATGAGTTTTTAGAATTCAAACTGTCATAGAAGATGACAATACAAAGAATCTTCAAAGTTGGACTCAAAACTATTTCAATTTATTCGTCATACTAATTTATGGACATACGAACTATTTTTGGTTATGCTGCTCTCTGAATACCGTTTCTGTAGGTACGATAAATAATGACTTTAAAGAACTTAAACTTATACATCTCGATCTCATGGAATGCTTAATCGATTGTCACACGTTTAGAATGAAAGGCAAAATATTAAGGTTGTCTTTGGTTGAAGTGTCAATGCAGGGCTGACCGTAGTGAGCAGCTTATTCACAAAACTGACATGTAATCAGCTGATTCTCGTAGGTAACCAGCGATTTACAAAGGATCCTCCCAGTTCGCTTTCACATCTCATCCCAAGTCAGTCAATAAAACAAAACCGTTAACTTTCGGGATGGAAGAAATCAAGTACAGTATTGCGTAGTGAACAATATAACGATCTCGAAATGAGTGCACCAAATGAACAAAAGGATACGAAAGAATACAATTATTGTTGACTTCAGGCAGTGCATAATTCGACCTTCGATACGAGAACTTGAAGGTTTGCTTAAAGAACAAATGCATCTTGGCATTAAACGTGTGCATTTACTTCAATGCAATAAGACAAATAATGTTGTACACATCCAGTTTTATAAAGAGTTTGATGCCATTCAATTTGCAAAAGACAATAACAATGTGCACTATGTTGAGTACGAAAACATTAGGTACAATATTCCTGTATATATGGAAGATAGTGCTATAGAAGTGCGTGTGCATGACCTTCCCTCAAGCGTCATCGTTCCTTATACAGAGATGTCTATCTCCTCTGTGTGACGAAGAGCAAGCAAAATTTCTCCCCTCGCACTGACAACTTCAACGAGAGCATCATTTTTTTTTTTTCGCATTGCATAAATATCTGATTATTAATCTTATTTTTGTGTATTACATCAACATTTTACAGTACAAGTGTTTTGACCCTTTGGCCTTTCATCTTTGTTGTTCATACGATTCGTTATTAATAATAGGTGTTTTAGTTACTCTTGTTTTACATACTAATGTTTAATCATAATATTTATTTTAATTATTTATAAAATGTCTACCTACTTATAACTATCCCTAACCTAATACGTACAAATTTTGAATTATTTGTATTTCAGAGATTGAGCACCTCTCTTCAAATTTCGTGCAGTATTGTTCGAATTTTTGTTCTAGTATATCCAGTGAGGCCATCTCATGTACTTCACTAGTCCTTGTCCAAGGGGGTAGATTTAGAATCATCTTTAAGATCTTACTTTGAATGCGTTGAAGCCTAAGTTTGTGTGTTCGTGCACAACCCCGCCAAACAGGGACTGCGTATTCAATTGCGGGGTAGATGATTTGTTTATAGACAGCCATCTGATTCTTCAGGCATAGTTTAGATGTTCTACAAATCAGCGGATACAGAGACCTAATGAGTATGCTGCATTTTTGAACGATTTTGTCAACATGTGACCTGAATATCAGATGTCTGTCAAAGGTGAGTCCTAGATAGATAACTTCATCGGACCATTGAATGACCTCATCACCGAATCGTATTCTGTAGAGATGGGCAATTCGCTCCTGAGCTGTTCCAGTGAATCGAATCATTGAAGTGAGCTGACAGCTCACAGCTCTTTTCAAAAGAACCGCAGCTCACCAGCTCACTAATGTGCTACCGAATTCACTGTATTATGACGAAGGGAACACGCAACGAGCTGATCGGATCTTCGGCTCTTTGAAAGATTCAATTTAGTCGACATCAATTAAAGATAAATTAATTCGCATTGCATTCATTGCATCATTGCAAATCAATGATTCAATTTCGATCATGCATATGAAAGAAAACCGGTGCATAAGAAAAACGGCGCACAAAATGAACCTTAAGTTCAAACTAAAAGAGCTGATGAGCTGATACATCGAATCGATTCACTTTGGTGAGCTGATCGGTTCGGAGCTGTTCACCAAAATGAGCTGTTATGCGCACCTCTAGTATTCTGCATTCGTCTGATGGAACAAGTTTTGGAGATCTTGAATGTGGAAACAAGATGACCTGAGTTTTTGCTGCATTGATCACAATTTTCCAGCTTGTAAAATATTCTGTTAAAGCGTCCAGACCTGCCTGTAGTTTATTTTTCAGAGCATTAATGACACGACCTTTGTAAAGAATGGCAGTATCATCAGCAAATTGTGACAGAACACCACCACCTGGAAGAGGTGGGATGTCTGATGTGAAAATGTTGTATAGAATGGGACCTAGGATACTTCCCTGGGGTACACCAGCAGGAATAGTAAATCTTTCTGAAAGTGCATTATTCAGAGAAACCTGGAATGCTCTATCTGCAAGATAATTTTTGATAATTTTAATAAGATACATGGGAAAATTATACCGATGCAGTTTAAACACCAGTCCATCGTGCCACACATTATAGAATGCCTTTTCAATATCCAATATTGCCATGGCAGTCGTTTTGGACACTGATTTGTTTTGCTGGATGACGTTGTTAACCCTTGTGAGCTGGTGGATGGTGGATCTTCCTTTCCGGAACCCAAACTGTTCTTCCAGAAATATATCCTGTTCATCTGCAAAAGCAAGAATTCGCCTTTGTATTGACTTTTCAAACAGCTTGGATAGGGCAGAGAGTAAGCTGATGGGCCGATAGCTCTTGGAAAAGGAAGGATCTTTCCCCGGTTTCAAAACTGGGATAACTTTAGCTAACTTCCACATTGAAGGGAAGTAACCAAGCTCCCAGCACCTGTTAAAAAGTTTAGCTAAGAAGACAAATGAGCGAATACTCAAATGTTTCAGCTCAATGTTGAATGTGTTGTCGAAACCGGGGGCCTTCATATTTTTGGATTTTTTCACAAAAGCCATCAGCTCATTCGCAGTGACTCTACTTTCCTCAGGAACTAAGCTGTCTGATTGGTCAACCTCAGCTACGCTATCAGCAACGGCTCTTTCATATGGACTAACAATGTTGAGTCCTAAATTGTGAGAACACACAAACTGCTGGCCTAGCGCATTTGCCTTCTCTACTGGTGTGATTAAAGGTATTCCTTCAGCTGCGTCCTGGGGTGACATCAGAGGAGGAATAGGCTTCGGTTTTTTCTTAAGCACCTTCGTTAAGGACCAGAAGGGCTTTGAATGTGGGAGAATTTTTCGAAGCTTTTGCTGGAAGTTCCTGTTGCGAAGCTCAGATATCCTTTCCTGGAGTATCCCAGTTAAGTTGTTATAAGTAGTCTTCCTATCTAGGATGCCAGTTCGATGATACTGCCTCCGGTAGATATTCCGAAGTCGGATGAGTTTCTTGGTGACACTGTCGATTTGAAGAGAGGAACTCGGCATATGTTGTACTGGAACCGTCCTATCACGAGCGACTGTGATTGAATGCTGGAAGGAAGATAGGGCCGCATCGATTTCCATCGGGGAATCTAGTGGAACATTGATATTAATAAGTTGGTCGGCGATTTGTTGAAATTGGACCCAATCGGTGCGATAATAGTTCCTCCGTGGTTGAATAGGCACTGTTTCTGGTGAAGATCCCAACGTCAATATTACTGGAAAGTGGTCAGAAGAGAGCTCGTAGAAGACAACCGGAGAGCTGTCTATGGCGATGTTGCTGATGAATATATCCAAAATGGAATGAACTCCCGATCTGGAAAGTCGCGTTGGTTGATCCGGAGCGAAGATGTTGTATTGTCCAGCTTCGTAATCTTCGGCAAGTACGAATCCGTTTCGATTCTGTCTTCTGTTTCCCCACAGCTCATGCCGTGCGTTCAGGTCCCCAGCAATGATGAATTTGTTCTGTCGTCGAGTGAGCATAGCCAGATCTCGCTTCAATGATGCACACGTACCATCTCGAAGATTGGTTTGTTTGGGGCAGTACGCTGCAATGATGATGATGGGTCCCATCGTCGTTGTAATCTCAATTCCGATGGCTTCTATGAGTTGCAATTTAAAGGCTGACAGAAGCCTGTGCTGAATGGATCGTTTAATGGCAATGGCAACTCCCCCTCCTCTGGTAGTTGCCCTGTCGAGCCTGTGAATCCTGTAATTGGAAATAAAAATAGAAATTTCAGGTTTAAGATGAGTTTCAGTTAAAATAGCAATATCGGCATTCTTCTCTTGAAGAAAGTCGGACAATTCAGCAGTTTTGCTCCTGAGTGAGCAAGCATTCCAATTTACTATAACCAACTCATTATATTGCATATTCGATGATGAATTTGCCTAAGGCGTTGATTTGCTCTAACCGCGTTCTGCAGTTTCGTAGTTTTGTTGTCATTGTTTCAAAAATGACGATCAGTTGTTCAGCAGAGAATAAATCACCAGAGTCATCCTTTGCTTGTGGTTGATTATTGCCCCATCCAGGAGGGATTCTTGAGGAAGATTCTTTTTGAGATCCAGCGGCTGAAGTCTTTGGATTGCTGCGAGGAAGTGGCGGCAAATTCGGAATATCCCTCTTCGGTGGGAGCCGTGGGAAATTAACTTCATCCTTCTGTGGAACATTCTTGCGCGTTGATTGTTTGCGGGACGCCTGTTGTCGAATTTTTGTGAACTCAGCACGTTTGGGACACGATTTGCTAGTAGATGGATGGTCGCCATCACAGTTCACACATTTTACAGCGATGTCATCTAGTAGGCAATCGTTGGTATTGTGTGGTTCGGCACATTTCCCGCACCGACTTTTCATGTGGCAATTCCTCGCTCCATGGCCGTAGTTCAAACAGTTCGTGCACTGTGTGACATCCCGATGTACCGGTTTATACTTTTGCCATTCGATGATTATGTGAAATAACGATTTAATCGTTTTCAGTTGACTCATGGTGATGGAGCCCTTCTCCAGATGAATCAGGTACAGTTGATCTCTAAACTTTTTATCCGTATTATGTCGCTTCATTTTGAACACCATCAAAGGCTTTAGTCCAGCCTCCGACAGTGCCTGCTTTAGTTCGGCTTCCATCATGTCGGGTAGTCCTCGAAGTACAACCTTCATAGGTTTGTTGGCGGCAATATCGTGTGTGAAGTATTCCGCTTTTGTCTGCTTCAGATAACATTCCACTCCTTTGTAGTGGTACAAAGCCGGAACAGTTATTTTGTAGCCTTCAGTACATAAACGGATTGTTGCCTGTAGTCCTTTGCTGATCAGTGTGTTGAAATCCGAGCGTAGAGTTGGTGGGAAGCCCTTCAGGTAGAAAGGCGGCATTTTTTCCTTCTTCTGCAGTTCCTCTTCGACATCTACTGGCAGATCAGCATATTGGTTTTTACTCAGCAAACGGTCGTTTACCTGTACATCACTTGGCTTCAGACGCTTAGCATCCTTTGGATCCTTCTCGGATCTATGGCGGTTTTTACCCATAGCTTGGGTAGGTAGACAACTGCGAATAAAAAATAAAACAAAATCGAAATTAGTCGTAGTAGGTTATTCGTCTATCCACATCGAGTGTTAGATGACGAATGACTTCAACGAGAGCTCTTCTCTTTCACATTTATACACCACTGTTGTGTAAGTGTGCACGCATCATGAGTGCGTTTGTTTATTTCCTTTTACCTCTTCCACTGAATCGCACCAAAGTGCTAGAGCATTAGCTAATAAATTCTCTGAGGTGGATGCAGATACTTTCATAGAGGTGTACACGCCGGTGAGCACTCTGCTGTATGGTTTTCGTAGATGAAGCGTGGACACGCAAAATCAGCAAAATGAAACAATTTATCGTAAAATTTTCGGTTTTCCTTGCAAATTTTTCATAGCAAGGCCAAATCTACTCTCTATTAATTGAAGTTCACAGAAGTGTTCGCTCACCATCACGCGCCAGTGGTCACTTGGGTGTATTTAGACGAGAGCGCGTGTGAGCGATTCATGCGAAGAGAATGTCACAGACTAACAGACAGGACACTCAAATTAGATTCTTCAATCATTTTAACGGTCATTTCGAATATTCCTTTATTTGGGACAGTACTCACGTGTCATGATGGCGCCACGTTACCCTATCAAAAACATCCTGTCTGTCATCTAGACTGTGTTTATTTTTTTCATTTACCAACAGAGTTGCCATTCGTACAGAATTACATGTAATGTATTGATTTGTATACGTCCATGCGAATTTCATGCAGCATACAGATTTAATACATATTTCCAAAACTATATACATAATTGTGCCTACTTCTCATCCTCCAACGCAATACAAAATCGAACCCATTTTGTTACAATATTTACTTGCTTCTGGTCTGCCGCCACTTAATTTCGGGTGAAACCAACACAATAAAAAATAGTCTAGATGAACAACGTTGAGTCAAATAAATGGTTACCTTCCAACATCGCGAAAAAGTTAAATATGTTATCAACGTAATCCAATAATTTATTGTGAATATTCATTTTCAAATATTTTGATGAAATCAGGCATCCCTGCAAGCAGCTGATCGGTGTTGACAAACGAGGGGAAACTAACTAGTAAAAAAACTTGTACATAATACAAGGGGTGTACAGATGGTAAATAGTTCGCGCAGTACAATATAGGTAGAACTAGTGCATCACGAAAAAATATTTTTATAAGAATTTGCTCATACTGTCATGTCTGTTAGTCTGTGAGAATGTGTTTCACTCGCGCCAGCTGCTTTAACCACAAGCACACACTCAAATGCTGTTTATTCGACACTGAGAAGAAGTGCGCTTTCCTCTTTGTGCGGTGCTTCGTTTTTTTCATCCTCGGTGTGGCAAAAATCTGACTCTAGCGTGTATAACTCTGGTGAAATGCCATCTCTGTCCTTATATTCGCAAAACTATGTCCCAATACGGAGAGATTCTCTCAATCGAAAAAGAAAAGTGGAAGAACTTTTTCCCCGGTATTCTAAATGCCGTACGTTTGTTACGCATGCGCTTGAAGAGACCTATACCTTCTTATGTGACATTCGGTCAGGATACAAGAATCCCGTGCAAATCCCTTGTTACCTATGACAATCAGATGGCCACATGTCAATATTGCCAAAAAGCTGTTCATTGCGGTAAGCCATGTGATAAACTGGACAACGGTGCTTTCTTCACACCAAGCAACCCCAGTACACCTGTGACACCCACCAACAACAATGAAGCATCCCCCTCAACGGAACCATCAGTGTCCCCTATAGAACAAAGTACTCCAGCTGCAGTTAACAACTTGCCCTCCAACCAACCAGAAACTGCAACCAATGTACAAGACGCATCTGCAGCAACTAGCAACGAACTCAAGACGAAAATCAACAACAATACAACCGATGCGGCAATGGATGACGAGACGAGCCACGAACAAAGTGCCCCTCAATTTTCGCAGGAGGGAAATGAAAGCTCCTCTCCCCCTAGAAAAAGGGTGATTTAAAAAATCGGCTCATTCGGCCACGTAAAGCTTGTACGCAAATAGGCCTGAATAAAAATATCTTTCATATAAATAAAGGGAACCTCCCATCCTGAGTACAAATTACGTAAGATGGAATTTTCTCCAACGTAATGATTGCTGACGTACGAGTGGAGGTCATGTACAAGCACTTCAATTGCATCGCCCATCAAATAGGGAATCTAGCTTCTATTCTAATATTTATTTCAGAAACTACGTATTTCGAATGAGTTATTAGTGAGAATCAAAATGGTTCGAAATTCCCCACTTTCCCTATTTTTCGAAATAAAGGACGTACACTCAAGTCTCTTTTTATGCAGTTTTATACGAATTTTCAGAGTTATGCGACTTTCAAGCGAATATTCAAAATTATGCGAATTTTCAAAATTTCGCGGATTATGCAAATTTTCTGGATTCTTCTTAGAAATGCACGAAAGAATGAGATCTAGTGCGATTTAAAAAAAAGTTGACACTCTGGGATTTAAAATATATTTTGAGATAACACCAGATCTCGATGTTCTATGAATTAATAATACATCAGGCAACAAATTTTTTTCCTTAGTTTTTCGGTTTTTAAGCAAAGTTTCAAAGTTAAGCGGTTTTTCATACCCTTGGGTAGAAAATTGTTTCTAAGAACCAGTGCGGCAAAATTTCATTTTCAATCGAATAATATAAGATGAAAATTAAATTTATGGCCACCAGTGTTGGTGATTGCCGAAAATTTCACAGAAGCTGCTATATTGCTATCTATATTGTATACAACATTTTCAATCCGGTAGAAGATGCTACAAGAACTCGAATCTCTCAATGCATGAACCGCGAGAGAATTTTTCTACATTCCTTCGCTCCACTTCATACTCTGAGTATTTCTCGGCCCTTAAAAAAAATACAGTCTGATAATGATCGTTGCTGTGTGGAATTTCCCAAGAGAGAATCGCAAGTTGACAATTATCGCAGAAAATCGAGTTGATGATTCAACTTGATGATTCTCATACTAGGTTGCAATATTTCAAAACCCTTGTGTGGAGCATTCACAGACATTTTCATAGACACAACTTATACAAAGATTATATGCACATAGTTAGAATGAGCGGCAATAGTGAAATGATTCAATCGCAATTATCAACTGCCTGTATAGAATCGGATCGCGAAACGAGAATAAGTCACCGTTTGTTGCTTCAGAGAAGATCCCCACAGCGGCGTGCCAACCTTTGATTCTCAGAAATGTCATCGAGAGAAATTCGCTCTCGCACTGGTGTCGATTCTATGTTAAATGAGCCATGCGGGGTTTTTGTTGTTGCGATGATTTTCAACTCTCTTTGAAGGCCCTGATTCAATCGTTGAAGAGTTGCCAGCGAACGTTCTTTGATACGATAAAAGCCATCCTTGATGGCCACTGACCGTCAGTACATCGATACAAATTCATTTGACTTTTGCTGCCATTTTCAAATAAAGCTCTCAGAATTCATCGTCAGTTGAATAATTGTCCCTAGTCATTTGAAGTTTTGCTTGCTCAGTTTCAAGTGCCTAGTAGTTTAGATGCTTCATTCTCTTCGCTGTTGGTAGTGTGCAAGTTCGAATGAATAGAACTATGAATGGAGTAATGTATTAAAAATAAAAACTGAAGGAGGAAACTATTATTTTATGTGTATTCTGTAATTGATATTTCAGCTATGTGGTTTGCCTTTCATTTATTATCTTGAACCAATTCGAATGTTTACATGAACCTCATTTGAAGGCCGCTGTAATACTATTGAAAGAGATATTTTGTTACTTTAAGAGATCAACTGACAGTGGTTGAACTGAGCTTTGATTTGAAGAGAATCGATTGAAGAACTGATTGGTTCGTATGCGAACGTTGTGTGAGGACAGAGTGTGAAGTTTACTGCAGTAGAGAGATCGTCAGTGTGTTTCACATTCGGTTTAAATTAATTTGAATAAAGTTTTGCTGCACTGCTAAGAACAGAATCAGACAGCTTAGACAAAACAGTTACACGATCCCTGATCCCCACGGTAGCGATCATCTACCTATCGTAATCTCAATCACCTGCGGATTAAGACCATCGGAGACAATCAATGTTTCGTATGACCTCACACGAAATATTGATTGGAAAGACTACGCAAATTCGATATCTGAGAAACTCAAAACAACACAAGAACTTCCTCCGGAGGAAGAGTACACGTTTATGGCTGGCTTGATTCTCGATACTGCGATTCAAGCTCAGACGAAACGTGTACCTGGCGCGAAAACTAACATCCGTCCTCCCAATCCGTGGTGGGACAAAGAGTGCTCATCACTGAACGCTGATAGAGCCTCCGCGTTCAAACAGTTTAGAGCCAATGGAACACCTGATAATTATCGTAATTACGCAACGTTAGACACGCAAATGAAGAACTTAATTAAAGCAAAAAAACGCGGTTACTGGCGCCGGTTTGTCGACGGATTAACAAAAGAAACATCGATGAGCACTCTTTGGAACACAGCCCGACGAATGCGCAACAAAAACACCACAAACGAAAGCGAGGAATATTCTAACCGCTGGATATTCGATTTCGCTAAAAAAGTATGCCCAGACTCTGCTCCGGACCAGAGGATCTCCCGCGCCGCGACGTCAAATGCAAACGAAATACCGTTTTCGATGGTAGAGTTCTCACTTGCGCTCTTATCGTGTAACAATAAATCTCCGGGGTTAGACAAAATCAAATTCAACTTGTTGAAAAATTTACCTGACTCTGCCAAAAGGCGCTTATTGAATTTATTCAATAGGCTTCTTGAGGATAATATTGTCCCACATGACTGGAGACAAGTAAGAGTTATTGCCATTCAAAAACCAGGGAAACCAGCCTCCGATCACAATTCGTATCGGCCGATTGCTATGCTTTCCTGTATCCGGAAATTGTTCGAAAAAATGATTCTGTTTCGTCTAGACAATTGGGTCGAGACTAATGGCTTACTTTCAGATACACAATTTGGTTTCCGCAGAGGAAAAGGAACGAACGATTGTCTTGCGTTGCTCTCAACAGAAATTCAAATGGCATTTGCTCGTAAGGAACAAATGGCATCAGTTTTCCTAGACATCAAGGGGGCTTTTGACTCAGTTTCCATAAATATCCTATCTGAGAAGTTGCATCAGCATGGTCTTTCACCAATTTTGAATAACTTTTTGTACAATCTATTGTCCGAGAAATACATGTATTTCGCGCATGGTGATTTGTCGACAATACGATTCAGTTACATGGGTCTTCCTCAGGGCTCATGCTTAAGCCCCCTTTTATACAATTTTTACGTAAACGACATCGATAAATGTATCAATACATCTTGCACGCTAAGACAACTTGCCGACGACAGCGTTGTGTCTATTATAGGACCCAAAGCTGGCGATCTGCAAGGGCCGTTACAAGATACTCTTGCCAACTTATCCATATGGGCTCTTCAAATGGGTATCGAGTTCTCTACGGAGAAAACTGAGTTGGTTGTATTTTCAAGGAAGCGAGAACCAGCACAACTACAGCTTCAACTAGGGGGTGAAAACATAGCTCAGGTCTTCACATTCAAATATCTCGGAGTCTGGTTCGACTCCAAAGGCACCTGGGGATGTCACATTAGGTATCTGAAACAAAAATGCCAGCAGAGAATCAATTTTCTTCGCACAATAACCGGAACTTGGTGGGGTGCCCACCCAGGAGACTTGATCAGGCTTTACCAAACAACGATATTGTCCGTAATGGAATATGGATGCTTCTGCTTCCGATCCGCCGCGAACACCCATTTCATTAAACTGGAAAGAATTCAGTATCGTTGTTTGCGTATTGCCCTAGGTTGCATGCAATCGACTCATACGATGAGTCTCGAAGTGCTCGCGGGCGTCTTACCGTTGAAAAATCGATTCTGGGATCTCTCATACAGATTGCTTATCCGATGCGATATCTTGAATCCGATGGTGATTGAAAACTTCGAAAGGTTAGTTGAGCTTAATTCTCAAACCCGTTTTATGTCCTTGTATTTTGATTACATGGCTCAGAATATTAATCCTTCTTCGTTTGTTTCCAACCGTGCTCATTTCCTGGATACTTCTGATTCTACTGTGTTTTTCGACACATCCATGAGAGAAGAGATTCGTGGAATTCCGGATCACATACGCCCTCAAGTGGCCCCTAATATTTTTTATAATAAACTAAGAACAGTCAACTGTGAAAAAGTGTTTTACACTGACGGATCAAACATCAACGAGTCCACAGGCTTCGGTATCTTCAATCAGAACATCACCGCTTCGTACAAACTCAGTGATCCGGCTTCAGTTTACGTCGCAGAATTAGCTGCTATTCAGTACACCCTCGAGATCATTGAAACCATGCCCAAAGACCATTACTTCATTGTCACGGACAGTCTAAGCTCAATAGAAGCTCTCCGGGCAATGAAGCCAGGAAAGTATCCCCCATATTTCCTGGGGAAAATACGGGAACATTTGAGAACTTTATCTGAACGGTCTTATTCAATATCGTTAGTCTGGGTCCCTTCGCATTGTTCCATTCCGGGCAATGAAAAGGCAGACTCATTGGCTAAGGTGGGTGCATTAGAAGGTGATATTTATGAAAGACCAATCTGCTTCAATGAATTTTTCAGTATTTCTCGTCAGAAAACTCTCGAAAGTTGGCAAACTTCATGGACGAATGACGAACTGGGACGATGGCTACACGCCATTATCCCTAAGGTATCGACGAAACCTTGGTTCAAGGGGATGAATGTGAGTCGCGATTTCATTCGTGTTATGTCGCGGCTCATGTCAAATCATTATACATTCAACGCACATCTCCGGCGTATTGGGCTCGTGGAGAGCAATCTCTGCACCTGTGGCGACGGTTACCAGGACATCGAGCATGTCGTGTGGTCGTGCGTAGAGTATCGTGACGCCAGGTCGAAGCTACTGGAATCCCTTAGGGCCCGAGGTAGACCGCCTGAGGTTCCGGTTCGGGATGTGTTGGCGAGTCGGGATAGTTTATATATGCTTCTCATATACCAGTACCTTAAACACATTCGTATACAAGTGTAATCTATTATATCTTGCAGAGAAAGTTCCTCCCATTCCTCGACGATATTTTAACTATGGCTAAGAATAATCTCCAACTGCAGGTTCGACACTAACATCCGCCCGATTCTATCGACCCCTCGTCCTGTCCACCATCTTCATTGGAACTAACTAGATCTTTTTGTTGTCACTAACTTTTCTGTTCTCCCTTTCCCCGTCTCTTCACCATCTCGTTGTCAACTAATTAGATCTCTGTCGTTTTCTAGGCATTTCGTTCCCATATCCCCTTTTTACCCCGTTTTTCTACAATATTTACTAGTCTATGTCTCTTTTATTCTCTTCCGTAACATAACAATCAACCCCAATGGAAGACCGCTCCAATCGATGACCAGCATGCGGGCCACCCGCCGGGTCTTCGTAGCCTGGGGGTGTTTTCCGCGGACCCATACGGACCAAAGGATGCGGCCAGCATAAATATTTACCAACGTCATCTGGAAGACACACGCTATATTCAGTTCATCAACCACTGCGGATTGCCAGCTGTAGGCTGGATTCTCGAGAATAGACAATTTCAACACCAATATTACAGTTTTATGTTAGTCGTTAACTAAAATTAGAAAAAACCGGCATCTTAGAGCTTAAGCAGTGTGCCAAAAAAATTATATTATATTGTTGAATAAAAAAAAAAAACAGTTACACACATACACTCCTAACAAAATTTGAATAACATGGTATAATCAATACTCAAGTACATCTCTAGCATCAGGAATTACATCACAACGATTTTATGCTATATGCGGTATAACAAGAAAAGTGGAGAATGCAACTCTCTTTAGTTGCAGGATATTTTTCTCTAATTCAAACTACTACCGGGAGAGGGACTTATCCGAGATAATAATCTTGTGAGAGTAACATAAGGACCATGTTTATTTTCTGGTTACTTTCCTGAGAACAAGACTAAATGAAGACTAAAGGCTTATGGGACCTAAGCCTGATTAGATCTAAGGTATGAAAATATGCAAACTATTATACAAACTACATAAAATAAACTTCTCTTTTTCCTAGGAAATTTCAAGTTGAACAGTTGAAGGGTTTTACCACGATTAAATTGGTGTATTGTAACTTTAACGAAAACACCCTTTAATGTGGTAAATCAAACGCAACCTTTACACATTTTTCTCACACACAACGATGTACCTACACCATTTCAAAATACCAGTTGGTAAAGTTTAAGCCACAAAGATCATGTGAAACATTGTTATTTATTTAACCACACAAAGCGGTCTTTCATCTAGTTGGAGTAGCTGCAAACGCAAGCGCAGCTTCCATCACATTGCGTACGAGGTGAGTTCCATCGCATAAACACGCGAATTGATCTCACCGTTGCGGTGTGGGAAATGGTTACGAAAAACAGCTTATAAATCAAGAGCATAAACACGGTGTAAGCCAATTTTTTTCTTCTTTCAGATACATTGCTTCTTTTGTGAAAAACACTACCGCAGAGGCCATTGCATTAAGGTTTCGCGCTCTTCTGGATCACCTCCGCTTTTTGGACCGACAGTGCGGCCCCAGAGATTCACTCTCCGATCGTGCGAGCCTCTTTTGTTTTCAAGGTCGTCCATAATATGCACTGTCGGTGTACAGATCATGAGAGCCGGTGATGTAGCTTGCAATGCAGGGCATCTGGTGGCGGCAGGAATATCACATGAGACAGAAAAATCGACGAACCCGATCTGAGAGCTGGGTCCTTGATATTTAGTATTCCAACTAGTTCAACCGGTTGAATGTTACATCATGCCGGCATGCATGGAATTGGCGTACCTATACCTGTAACTGCTGTATGGGAATATGTTTCCTTATAGGTGTCTTGATTTTAATGCAATACACTCGATCATTTACAATTCCTTGTTCTTAACTTTCTCTATCTAGTTTGTGATATTCGAATACTTTTAGATGCTACATTATTCCGAACCCACCACTGGGACTGAGTATTTTTACTGTTTTAAAAAGCATTTCTAATTGCGATCCAATTTTCAACCGATGCACTTAGTTGCAAAAATCAGTGAGCCTCGAATCTACCAGTCAGCCTAATTTGCGTTGCGTTTTTTCGGAATTTGTTTGAAAAGTAATTGAGCGAGTGAAGGAAATTTCCAATGCCCAAGTCGGTGAGGGTTTTTAAAAATGTCGCAAGACGAGGATGGGCGTTACGGGGCAACCTTCTCAAACGCCATTGCCATTCAAAAGTAATAATTGATGATTGTTCGCATTAAGGTTATACGTTGATTCGACAACCATGAAACTTTTCAAATTTTTAACTATCTGTTAAACAACAAAATAACATTGCACTTAAACCTTAGAAATCAATATTTATATTATGGCAAATCGTGAGCCGTAAGAGCTCTAGCGTCAAATGTCACGCGAAATGACAAAACAAATAGTGTTAAGCGCAACCGCTCACTTTTGCGTGGTCATTCCATAGCCAACACACATTTCGCAGAGTATGCGTTCAAAAGATCGTTTAATTTATTTACCGAAGATTAAACGGGATTGTTGCGTAAATATGGGTATTTAGACTATGACATGAGGGACTTTCTAAATGCATGAACGCCATCATTTTCGAATATGCTGTGTACCTCATTCAGACACGCTCACATGAACGGTATTGAACCTAGGTAAAAAGTTTGTTATGCGTTTTTGGAGTATTCATGAATGACGATTAGTTTCCTATTAAACTCAGAGTAACGGTCATTAGCCTATATTATTATCAGGCGTTCTATTTAACACGTGCCTTAATAACTAAGAAAACACAATGTAATCATTTGACGAAATAAGTTAGTTGTGAAGCTCTCAACCCTTTTGCAACGATAAAGTTTCATAGTATCAAAAAAATATACTTTCTTGCTGCTCAGAAGTACACACGGAACATTTGGCAACTTGGAAGTGCAGTTCCTCGCGTAGAACTCTTGGCAACTTGAAAGTACAGAACAAATTCTGAGCGGGTTTCCTTACTAAATAATGTGTGGCTGGAGCTGCTTAAAGACTGTCCCAGAAAGTATGGACGCAACCAAAAACCGCTGCCATTTCGCAATGGTTCAGAATCTGTCAATTTTTTGGCTGCGTCCTGTTGTTTACACTCTTCTCTAACCACTTGTGCAGTTGTTTCTTCGTTTTCATTAGTTTGTTTCGAAATGCGTGGACTTTCAGCAGAACAACGTCGAAAAGTTGTGTACAAATGGTGCATAGGCGTTCGAGCAAAAGAAGGAGGTTTCAGTTCGGGATGTGACCAAAAAAGTGGGCACTTCGAACCTATAAGAAGCAGAAACAACCAAAACGTAGAACAAGAAGCATCGATCAGGCCGATGGGTTCGAAAGCTGTACAATACGATTCTTGCTGGAAATTTGAACTGCATAATCTTGGACGACGAAACCTACGTGAAATTCGATTACAAATCCTTGCCGGGACCACAATATTATACGGTGCGAGAAGGGCAAGTGATAAACCAGTCCGACACATCGATAGAAGTCGAAAAATTTGGTAAGAAAGCTATGGTCTGGCAAGCAATTTGTAGCTGCAGTAAGATTTCGAAACCCTTCATCACCACTGCTTCAATGAACAGCGAAATATACATCAAGGAATGTTTACAAAAACGACTTCTACCCATGGGGATCGAAGCCACAAGGATCCTGTTGTCTTCTGTCGAGATCTTGCTTCTTGCCACTACTCGAAATCAACGGTAGAATGGTATACTACCAAAAATGTCACTTTCGTCCCAAAAGACATGAATCCACCAAATTGTCAACAACTTCGACCAATTGAGGAATTTTGGGCATTAACGAAGGCACATCGTAGGAAACATGTCTGGTAGCCGAAACCATTAAACAGTTCGAAAAAGATTGGAAAAAAGTTTCAAAACTAGTCGCCAAGAAGTCTATACGGAATTGAATGAGGAACGTTCGCAAGAAGGTGCGCCAGCTAGTCTACAATGTTGTTCTGTTGTTGTAGTCTAATATTATCGGTATATCGAATAAAATTTGAATATCTAACACTTGTGAATTATTTACAGCGAAATCAAAGTGCGTCCATACTTTCTGGGACAGTCTTCAGAATTTCGTTCAGTTGCGTTGCGTGAACGTCAACCACCTGCATATAGTCTCAGTCAATATTCGTATTATTTACTTCGATGCATTCATAGCCAGCCTTATCATCTAATGTATGTTTCCATCATCATCGTAAACTAACGTTTGCTAATATCATCGTCGCTAGTGAAATTAAAAAAAAACTCCACTAACTTACGGTTACGATACGACCCACTCTTACGAAGTTCGGGTAAAACACTCCGAAGGAGGCTTTGGTAGTAGCAGACCCTGTCAGCTTAGAGCAATAGCAATTCAGTTCAACAACGCCATCGCACGGCATCACATACAACATGTCATGTCAATTGTATGGATGCGCAGTGCTGCTATAGTAAAAAAAAAGTATCAGAAGGAAGACCGAGATCGCAACTTGATGGAACAACTGTACCGCTAACGATACAAGAAAGTTCTACGCGAAAATCAACCACTCACCCAGAAGTATTTTCAAGGCCGACCAACAAGAATTTTCTAATGAACGATCGTGTGGTGATTGAGAGGTTTCGGCAACATTTTGACTAGTACCAAAAGCACCACGGATCAGGTGTTCGTCATTCGCCAGTGACGCGAATGATGCCGGAGACATTAGCCGCCAATCCTTTTCTGATCGTCTACACGTCATGGGAAACGTTCAGAAGGTGGGTAAATGGGTACCTTATTAGCCGAATGATAGACAGCAGGAAAAGCGAAAACGGTGTTCGAAGTTTTACTTTCACGGCATTCAAACAATAGCTTTCCTTTTCCTAATCTCTTCGGAAAGAAAACGATACTGTAAATTTGGTGGAATCAAAAAGGTTTTCTGTACTACGAGCTTCGCAAACCAGAGAAGGCCGTAGATACTTATCGTCACTGACAGCAAATGATGTAGGGGAAGTGTTCGGTTGCCGACACCCCACCGTAACTTTTGACAGAAACCAGATAGCGCCATTCCGACAAATGTCAAGTGTGTGAAATAGCAGCACGTTCTTTTTGTCCCGAATACCGAAGCAAACAGACGCTTGTACTTTTTGCTGCGCTCAAAACAAATTTTAATTGCGTGAAAATCAACACAAAGGTTTTTTCTGACTTTTTTATAGTATCATTAATTGAAGAGCATCAATCGAAAAGGTGAGTGGATTGAATATTTATGAGGTAAAATCGATCTATTTCGTGATTAATTACCAGATGCTATCAAAATTTTAGCAACCAAAGATTTGTTTTGTCATTTTTAAAATGTCTACCGATTTCGGTTACCGGCCCCCCATTTTTTTCGACAAATCGTGAAAAGTTGTCAGTGATATGCAGGCTGCTGTCGAGAAAAAAGCAAGCCAATGTTTTGGCCAAACATCTAGCTGCTCATACAACAGATGCTCCGGCTAAGAAAAAAAAAACGTGGAAGACTGGCCAAATCAACACCAAAGGCACCACCATCCAAATCATCGACCATAAGACCATGAAGACTTTTGTCCAAAGAATAAATTCCGGTTTTCCTTTGAATAATTGCATTCTTTACTTACATTTTTCCCAAATTTCTTGGGGTGCCGGTAACCGAACACCTTTTTTGAAGTTGCCAAAATTTATCACGTTACTAAATTGATAATAATATTTTTTTCAATCAAATCAATCAACTTAGTTTCTTTATCAGTTGTTAGCTAGGGACTTTAGCTTTCCATTGATGTATAGATGTCCGCATAATGTGCACTAAGTCAAACGTTATGAGCTTAAAATAAAAGGGTGCCGGTAACCGAACACTCTCCCTTAATTGAATCAAGCACTGCTCGAAAAAGGATCATCAGGATGTTTCGTAGAACAGGTCATTTTGCAGCAAGACCATGCCCCCGCACACACAGTGAAAGCGGTCAAAAGCATAGTTTCTTCACTTAGGTTGGACATTTTGTTTCTTTCGTTATACTCTATTCTTGGCTCCTTCCAACTATCATTTGATTTTTATCTATGTCAAACGCTCTTGCTGAGAAGCACTTCACTAGTTATGAGAATGTGGGAAAATTACTTTGAATGAAGTATTTTGAACATATCACTTGCAATCTACAACTTTTTTATTACAATTTGCAAGAATGATTCCTTCGTCGTTCTCTATGTCTGATCTTTCGTTATTCAGATAATCGTCGTAGTACTGTAACCACTTGTCAATCACATTGCGCTACCCAAGTAACCAAAAGTTGCACAGTTACTGCAAACATCCAATTTCTTGCTGCTCAAAAGTTCACGCGGAACCTAGTAGTAACTTGAAAGTACAGAACATGTTGCGCTTGTACTATCTCGCTGCTTAAGAAAACACGTGATTACTTTAAACAGCTGGGAAGAACAAAACAAGTTTTACGTGAACATTTTGGATGCTTAGGAGTACGTGAGGGACTTTCGGCAGCTTGAAAGTACATAACAAGCAGCTGATCAATGTATTCCTAAAGTTGCTTAGAAGTTCGTTCGATTGCGTCGCGTAATCATTACAGTGTGGATAGTTACATACGAACCGGGCTTCTCAGAATTTAATTCATGAATTTCGTAAGCCGCTTAAGCCAAACCAATCCTTTTTATCCGAACTTTTGGTTAGTTGGGTAGTTTTATATGTCTTCTACTTGGTATAGCGCTTTCATAGTTTCACGATTAGGTGGTAGTTTTTCTTGGAAATATTGAGTTCTGACGGTTTCGCGGTTGCTTGTAACGTTTCTCGACAGCACTGTATCATCCTTTCCCTTGCTAACTTTGTTCTCCTAGGCCAACTGCTGCCATTCGCCGTCAAACCAGTAGTTGCGGAGAAAGATAACATCAGTTCCTCAAGTTGTCCTCACCTTTGGTTTTGTCTGTAGTCTAAGTTTCTGCAGTACCATGATATCGAAAGTGCAAATTTTTAGCTTATTGTGCATTGCATCCTGGAATGGCAAGCGATTTGCAGTTCTATGTTTCGAACTTTTAATCATAGCTCGTTTTTTGACGCCTTGAAGACCGAGTTTCCTTGATTATTCGAGTTTTCTTCTTGATTGCTCGATTTCTTTTTATCGAGGAGATTGTAATGCTTGCATCAACTTATTGTTTCGCTTCAGGCAGGTGTATACAAAATTTTATTCTGCTACTACCACTGTTTTATATAACTATTCAATTTACCGGGAGCACCACAGGAAGTGAAAGATGTCGAAGATCTTCAGTGCTTTTTTGGGAGTACATACTGTTGTTGATTGTCGTATTCGATAAAGCGAGAATAT
Source organism: Malaya genurostris (assembly GCF_030247185.1). Classification (NCBI taxonomy): domain Eukaryota; kingdom Metazoa; phylum Arthropoda; class Insecta; order Diptera; family Culicidae; genus Malaya; species Malaya genurostris. Next base: position 89,835,824 of record NC_080571.1, on the reverse strand, counting down.
GATATGAATATTTCTTTCACCTATTTTAGCATATATAACGTTAGTATTCTTCGGTGGTGATAATTTTCTCATCCAAAGTAACAAAAAGCAGTTCTCATTCCCCAAAGAAATGACAGCATTTGTAATAACCTTGAATCGTTTTTATTTCTACACCTTGTGTTTTCTCTTCGTAAATTCGGTTCTGTCACGAAAATGTCACACATTAGCGTTTTCTATGAGAATCACCAGTGTATTTCGGATCCGTTTTACATCAGGATTGTAAATTTGTCTTATTGCAGCACGATAATTGCAAAGTTGCTACTAGGAAACCATGAATGCATTTACTCTTGCGTAAAAGTTCATTAGTAAACGTCCTAATAGTATTATCATGTGTTGTTTCATCTATATATTATCATGTTTAAAGGTTTCATTCAAAGCTTCGTCTTTGGCGTGTTAATTTATGCTTCCTGTTTCCATGAAGAAACAGCGATCGTGCGAAAAAAAATCATTGATAAAATTAATACGTCGGACTACCTAGTCAACTGGAACCTAGTGTGCGATTCGTTTGTTAGCATAAATATAAAATTTGAAAAGGACACATTCGACAACAGTTCATGGTTACCCAGTGTCCTCAATAAATGTCATACAATTAGAATGATTGTTAGAAACAACGCTAGTACAACCTGACCTAAAACAACTGATAGCTCTAACTGCTGGGTTTACAAGTAAGTTTCAAGAGATTTAAAATAGATGGCGGAGTGAGCATATGAATGCGCTAGCTGTTTTGTATCTCATTCTACACGGAACCGTAAAACAACCTAGTTTTAAGTACAAAACTTGAAACTTGATACCACTCAATTTGGGGGTTCCGTTCAATAACCTAATTCTAGGTAAAGTGGCTCTAGATAGTTTCCGTACACCCTCATTGAACATAACTCAAAATTGAGTGACACATCACTAAAATTCATAAAAAGTGCACGTACTTTAAACTTGAGTTACCACATATCTACTCATTTTTGAGTTAAGGGACCACATTGTCAAAACTTGAGTAATTTTTACTCAAAATAAGAAAAAAATATTTTGTTCAAAATTTGAGTAAGTTCAACTCAAAATTTGAGTTCCTTGCTCTCAAAATGAAGAAACTTTTCTTCGTTATTTTCATACACAAAGTTATTCTTCTTTCTTTTGAATGCGCAAAATAGTGATTCAAAACCGTTCCCTTTTGAACGGCTTGGGATCAAAATTGAATTATTTTGATACCCTTATGTTGGGCTTTTCACCAAGCATAATTGATACCACAAAACATCGATGATTGACGTTGATTCATGTTTTCAAAACCGGATCTAGAAACGGCAAAGGAAAACGACGTATTCTTGAATTCTTTATTTCGATAAGAATATTCCGAGAATGAAAACGCTCTGAACTGCAAGAAGTATTTTTTTCACTCAAATGTTTAAAAACTCAACGCTTACTCTAATGTATGAATAAATGCGAGAGAACTCATGGCAACGAGTTTACTTTACTCAAATCCATACTCAAATTTTGACATATTGTTCCAGTTTATGAATTTGAGTAATCGCAACTCAAACCATGAGTTATGTTCAAAGAGCGTGTAAGGCACATGCAAAAAAATACTTATAAATGAGTTATATTTACTCTACAGTTGAGTCGTATTTACTCAATTTCAAGTTGGTACGGTATACTTAATTTTAGCTTATGGAATAAAACTTTCGCTATTGGGTCGCTTTGCTCTTTGTATTATGACAACAATTGAAGGAGCGAATGAAATGAAGGATTCAAAAGAACTCAAAATTAAGTAAAAAGAAGTCAAATAATAGGTAGTTTTTATTTTCCGTGTAGATCAGAACAGTATCAGCTGCCTGCATATAAATGCTGTTGTCATTTTTTTGGTATGTATAGAAATATTGTATACTAGTTCTAAAACGTCGAGTTTCGTGATATAAAAACGTTATTTGCGGGATGCTTCAGGGTTCAGCTTACATTTGGGAAAGCAGCGTAGCAGTATATCGCAAGGCATATGGAAAACATTTTTCATCCATAAAATCGTCAAAATAGTTTAGAAAGTTCTAAATTGGTAATTTTGAATGCATGATTGGCAATGTATTATTTTCGAAAATATCGATATTTGAATATAGATTTTTTCGTGAAATCAAAATTTTTCTCATACTATTGAGCCATTGATAAGTTCTAAAATAAAATTGCTGACAATTTGAGTTCCTGAGGTTCCAGAGTTCTTAGAAAAAGGCGAGAAGCTAATGTCTGAGATATAACCGGATTAACGTGAATACGTGAATAACATACAACAACAAATTTTAATAAACAATTTTAATTTAATTTCAATTTTAAATTTGTATATACCATCTACCGATCACTGAGCTGTTAGCTTTCCAAACAGTGACAGAAAAATATGCGGCTTGTTTTGAAATTTTCATTGACACCCGGTTCCGTACAGTGAAGATTAAGGCTTTTTATGATTTTTTTTCAATAAAATCGTTATAATAGATATGGAGAAATCGAATTGACTTGCTTTATTAGATATAGAGACTCTGAAAAGTTCAGAAACTAAATGATTTGACAGTAATTGTCAATTACAACACTCAGTTGGACACTCAGAGCTATCTTCCGAAATATCAATAGCAGCAGTACTTCCGAAACGAAAACTACTGTTTGAGTGTGGAACAATTTCCACTTCGCGTTGCGCGTCTGTCCCGATCTAATATTCGCAGATTCCGAGTTCGCAGAAACCGTCGTCGCGGGTACGAGAAAGGCGAACACGCGTCATGAGTTTTCTCTTTGATACTGGTAGATTACATGAAAGCTTAGTTTAGAATAATTTGTGGTTGCGTCATACAACTGAAAATTTTCTCTTAAAATACTGATCATATTTTCGATGGCATGTAGCAACAATTATTCAGATGCGTTAGATACAACAAGAGATATACAGGATCATAAACTCATCTCTTTCCCAGAGGGTAAATTTTTAAAAGTAAGACGTATTCACGTCAAATACGTAACCGACAAACAAAATTAGCCATTGCCGTTTCAACCTTCCGAGCGAACGGACGTGATTTGGATTTACTGCGAAAGCATTGAAAACCAGTTGTGTGTGTGTGATAAAGTGGTCGGACGATATTGTGTGATAGACAATAGTGCTTTTTCCTCTGAGAGGTTTTTTTTTCGCATTATATAATAGAACAGTGCCTTATTGCGAGCGGTCGATCGAAACGGTACCGTTAGCCGATTATTGTTTCGCCGATCAAGGCCAAGTGTGAGGATTATAAACAAGCGGCCATTGTGTGAGGATTATAAATAAGTGTGCCTTTTCCTCTCGGAGGTTTTTTGCACACCATCAAAGCGGCGATACGCCGATCGACGAAGTCCAGCTTGGTGTCCCCCGTTGGATCTTAGTTAAGTACCTTTACGTCGTTTATTTTTATTTCTTTATTTGACCATTATATTTCCCCCCGAATCATTTGTTTTTGCGCGGAAGTAGTTCCGCTATGCCTATTTTAAATCCTGCCCCCCCCGCTCCCGATGTTCAAATGGAGACTTCCCTTGTCAGTAAAAAGTCCCGCATAAAGAGCTATCCTGATGGGCTCGCACTACCGGCCGGGCCTTACGCGGTCTATTTCCGGACCAAATCAAAGGAAAAAAAATTGAATATTTTAAAAATATCGCGGGACCTGAATTCGCGATATAATACCATAAAAAGTATAGATAGAATACGGCCAGACAAGCTCAGGGTCCTGTTTACCAGCTCAAAACAGGCTAATGAGCTTGTTCAAAAGGATCCTTTTACGCTGGAGTACCGCGTCTACGTGCCAGCTCGTGAAGTCGAAATCGACGGTGTGGTCACCGATTCGAGTTTGACTTGCGAGGATATTCTTAAGTACGGGGCGGGTTGTTTTAAAGACCCCTCACTTAAGAATGTCAAGATACTGGATTGCAAGCGATTGCATTCAGTATCGATCGCCGGGGATGGAACAAAGTCTTATCCCCAATCAGACTCTTATCGTGTGACCTTCGCCGGCACTGCTTTGCCCAACTACATCCTCTTGGACCGGGTTCGTTTGCCTGTTCGTTTATTTGTACCCCGGATAATGAATTGTACCAATTGCAAACAACTGGGGCATACAGCTACTCATTGCAGCAATAAGCCACGTTGTGCTAACTGTGGGGAAGCTCATGCGGACGGCTCTTGCGGTAAGGATGCTGAAAAGTGTCTCTACTGTAAGGAGGGTCCGCATGACCTCTCTGACTGTCCCGCTTACAAACTGCGAGGAGATCGGATGAAGCGTTCCCTGAAGGAACACTCCAAGCGTTCCTTTGCCGAGATGGTTAAGAGTGCCACCCCTCCTAAACATGCAACGAATCCATATGCCTGCTTGTCAACTGACGAGAGCGATTCTGACGACCCTTTGGAAGGTCCATCTTCAGCGGTCCCTCATAGCTGTAGGAAAAGAATGAATAAATCTTCTCATAAGCTACCTAGTAAGGGTTCGAAGGTGTCTTCCGAAGGGCTTCGAAAAGTTACAGCTAACGGGAATCGGGAAAAATCACCGAAGCAAAAAGCTCCTGGTCTCGGAAAACTCAATTCCGAGATGGAATTCCCACCGCTTCCAGGGACTAAAAAATCCCCAAGCGTCCCTGAAAATCCACCAGAGAACCAACTAGGTGCTGGACTTATAAAGTTCTCTGATGTTGTGGACTGGATTTTTACAACTTTCAATATTTCAGACCCTCTTAGAAGCATTTTAATTGCTTTCATGCCAACAGTAAAAACATATTTGAAGCAGTTGACTGCAAATTGGCCCCTTCTTTCAGCGATTGTATCTTTCGATGGCAAAATCATCCACCGAGGTCACGGATTTAATCACTGTTTTACAGTGGAATTGTAGAAGTATTATCCCAAAAATAGATTCATTTAAATTTCTAGTAAACAATCTGAAATGTGACGCATTTGCATTGTGCGAAACTTGGCTAACTTCTGAAATACCCTTAAACTTTCACGATTTTAACATTATTCGTCTGGATCGAGATAATCCCTATGGAGGAGTACTTTTGGGGATCAAAAAGTGCTATTCTTTCTATCGCATTAACCTCCCCTCGATACCAGGTATTGAAGTTGTCGCATGTCATGTTACAATCAAAGGTAAGGACCTTTGCATTGCTTCCATCTACATTCCCCCAAGAGCCTCGGTTGGGCATCGGTGGCTCAGTGATATCGTAGAGCTCCTTCCTGCACCGACGTTGGTTTTAGGAGACTTTAACTCACACGGTACGGGATGGGGCTGTCTTCACGATGATAACAGATCAACTATGATCCATGATATCTGCGACAACTTCAATATGGCAATCTTGAATACGGGAGAAATGACACGGATTCCTGCACCACCAGCAAGACCAAGTGCGCTGGATTTATCCCTTTGCTCGACATCGCTACGGTTGGATTGCACGTGGGAGGTAATTCCGGATCCCCACGGTAGCGATCATCTACCGATCGTAATATCAATCACCAGCGGCTCAAAACCATCGAAGACAATCAATGTTTCGTATGACCTCACACGAAATATTGATTGGAATAGCTATGCGACCTCGATATCTGAGAAACTTGAAAGAACTCAACAACTTCCTCCGGAGAAAGAGTATACGTTTTTGGCTGGCTTGATTCTCGACACCGCGACTCAAGCTCAGACGAAACGTGTACCCGGCGCGAAAACTAACATCCGTCCTCCCAACCCGTGGTGGGACAAAGAGTGCACAAATTTAAACGCGGAGAGAGCCTCCGCGTACAAAATATTCAGAAAAAATGGAACACCTGATAATTACCGGAATTACGCGGCGTTAGACGTTAAAATTAAAAACTTGATTAGAGCTAAGAAACGCGGTTACTGGCGTCGGTTTATAGACGGCTTAACGAAAGAAACATCTATGAGTACTCTTTGGAACACAGCCCGACGAATGCGCAATCATAACACCACGAATGAAAGCGAGGAATATTCCAACCGCTGGATATTCGATTTCGCTAAAAAAGTATGCCCAGACTCTGTTCCGGAACAGAAGATCACCCGGGCCGCGACACCAAATACAAACGAAACACCGTTTTCGATGGTAGAGCTCTCACTTGCACTCTTGTCATGTAACAATAAAGCCCCGGGATTAGACAGAATAAAATTCAACTTGTTGAAAAATCTGCCAGACCCCGCCAAAAGGCGCTTGTTGAGTTTATTCAATAAGTTCCTTGAGGACAACATTGTTCCACATGACTGGAGACAAGTGAAAGTGATCGCCATTCAAAAACCAGGAAAATCAGCCTCCGATCACAATTCGTATCGGCCGATTGCTATGCTTTCCTGTATCCGGAAATTGTTCGAAAAAATGATTCTCTTCCGTCTAGACAATTGGGTCGAAACTAATGGCTTACTTTCAGATACACAATTTGGTTTCCGCAGGGGTAAAGGAACGAACGATTGTCTTGCGTTGCTCTCAACAGAAATTCAAATGGCATTTGCTCGTAAAGAACAAATGGCGTCAGTTTTCCTAGACATTAAGGGGGCTTTTGACTCAGTTTCTATAAATATCCTATCTGAGAAGCTGCATCAGCATGGTCTTTCGCCAGTTTTGAACAACTTTTTACATAATCTATTGTCTGAGAAACATATGTATTTCGTGCATGGTGATTTGTCGACAATACGATTCAGTTACATGGGTCTTCCTCAGGGCTCATGCTTAAGCCCCCTTCTATACAATTTTTACGTAAACGACATCGATAAATGTATCAACACATCTTGCACGCTAAGACAACTTGCCGACGACAGCGTTGTGTCTATTATAGGACCCAAAGCTGGCGATCTGCAAGGGCCGTTACAAGATACTCTTGTCAACTTATCCACATGGGCTCTTCAAATGGGTATCGAATTCTCTACGGAGAAAACTGAGCTGGTTGTATTTTCGAGAAAGCGAGAACCAGCACAATTACAGCTTCAACTAGGGGGTGAAACCATAGCTCAGGTCTTCACATTTAAATATCTCGGGGTCTGGTTCGACTCCAAAGGCACCTGGGGATGTCACATTAGGTATCTGAAAAGAAAATGCCAACAAAGAATCAACTTTCTTCGTACAATAACCGGGTCGTGGTGGGGTGCCCATCCAGGAGACCTGATCAGGCTGTACCAAACAACGATATTGTCCGTGATGGAGTACGGATGCTTTTGCTTCCGATCCGCGGCAAACACTCATTTCATCATGCTGGAAAGAATTCAGTATCGTTGTTTGCGTATTGCCTTGGGTTGCATGCAATCGACTCATACGATGAGCCTCGAAGTGCTGGCGGGTGTTCTCCCATTGAAAAACCGGTTCTGGGATCTCTCATATCGTTTGCTCATTCGATGCGACATTTTGAATCCTCTGGTGATTGAAAATTTCGAAAGGTTAGTTGAGCTTAATTCTCAAACCCGTTTTATGTCCTTGTATTTTGATTACATGGCTCAGAATATTAATCCTTCTTTGTTTGTTTCCAACCGTGCTCATTTCTTGGATACTTCTGATTCTACTGTGTTTTTCGACACATCCATGAGAGAAGAAATTCGTGGAATTCCGGCTCACGTGCGCCCTCAAGTGGCCCCAAATATTTTTTATAATAAATTTAGAACAGTCAACTGTGAAAAGGTGTTTTACACTGACGGATCAAACATCAACGAGTCCACAGGCTTCGGCATCTTCAATCAAAACATCACCGCTTCTTACAAACTCAGTGATCCGGCTTCAGTTTACGTCGCAGAATTAGCTGCTATTCAGTACACCCTCGAGATCATTGAAACGTTGCCCAAAGACCATTACTTCATTGTCACGGACAGTCTAAGCTCAATAGAAGCTCTCCGGGCAATGAAGCCAGGAAAGTATCCCCCATATTTCCTGGGGAAAATACGGGAATATTTGAGTACTTTATCTGAACGGTCTTATTTAATATCGTTAGTCTGGGTCCCTTCGCATTGTTCCATTCCGGGCAATGAAAAGGCAGACTCATTGGCTAAAGTGGGCGCATTAGAAGGTGATATTTATGAAAGACCAATCTGCTTCAATGAATTTTTCAGTATCTCTCGTCAGAAAACTCTCGAAAGTTGGCAAACTTCATGGAGCAATGACGAACTGGGACGATGGCTACACTCCATTATCCCTAAGGTATCGACGAAACCTTGGTTCAAGGGGATGAACGTGAGTCGTGATTTCATTCGCGTTATGTCACGACTCATGTCAAATCACTATACATTCAACGCACATCTCCGGCGTATCGGGATCGTGGAGAACGGGTTCTGCACCTGTGGCGACGGTTATCAGGACATCGAGCATGTCGTGTGGTCGTGCGTAGAGTATCGCGACGCCAGGTCGAAGCTACTGGAATCCCTCAGGGCCCGAGGTAGACCGCCTGAGGTTCCGGTTCGGGATGTGTTGGCGAGTCGGGATAGTTCATATATGCTTCTCATATACCAGTTTCTCAAACACATTAATATACAAGTGTAATCTGTTACATCTGGCTTAGAAAGTTCCTCCTATTTATCGACGTTGTTTCAACTGTGGCTAAGAATTATTTCTCAACTGCAGGTTCGACACTAACTTCCGCCGATTATTCCGATTCCTCATCTGTCCACCATCTTCATCGGAACTAACAAGATCTTTTTGCTGTCACTAACCTTCGCTTCCCCCCTCCCCGTCTCTTCACCATCTCGATGTCAACTAATTAGATCTCTGTCGTTTTAGTCATTTCATTCCCATATCCCCTTTTTACTCCGTTTTCCGCAATATTTACTTCGCTATATTTTTTTTTTTTCATTTTCTTTTGTAACAACACCATCATCGCCCACGGAAACTTATCAACAGCATGCGGGCCACCCGCCGGGTATTCGTAACCTGGGGGTGTTTCCCGCGGACCCACACGGACCGAAGAATGCGGCCAACATGAATATTCACCAACGCCATATGGAAGACTCTCATGAAATATTCAATTCACCGGCCGATCACCACATGAAGGCTGGATCTGCCAAAGTCAACCACTGCGACCCAAATATGACATTACTTAATGATACAACCCTAGTTTTAAGTTAGTCGTAAATTTTAAATTAGTAAAAGCCCTTGGCATCTTAGAGCTTAAGCAGTGTGCCTTAAACATTATATTCTTGAATAAAAAAAATAAAAAAACAAAATTAGCCTAAGATTTTAACAATCTTAGGCTCGTTTGAGAGCTACTGTTGGGTCATTGTTTAAGTCAAAGATCAAGTGACTGGTACCGGAGACGTAATCAAAGACGTGACGTAACCGCTAAATTGCTTTTTTCCTTTCTCTATAGAAAAGTAATAGAATTACTGGATCAACCGAATTTTGATCGAAGCTCCGAAGACCGCTTGTGTCATATACCATTCGACTCAGATCGTTGAGATCGGAAAATCTCCGCACAATTTTCTCAGAGATGGTTGAAACGATTTCAACAAACTTTTTAAGGTTCGTTTGAAAGCTACTGTTGGGTTGTGACTCTGGTTCGAAAACCAAGTTGCTGGTTCTGGAGATACACTGGTATAAGTGACGTAACCGACAACCGTACAATTTTCTCGAAAACCGAGTTTTAAAAACTTATGGTCTATTTACACCTTTCAGTGCAGGCACATTTCCGTGTAAGGACGGTAATATTCCTTTAGGCTCGTTTGAAAGCTACCATTAGGATGTGAATCAAGTTCGATGATCAAGTGGCTGTCACTTTTGGTTCCAAAGTTATATCGGTATACCAGGCTCGTGCGCAGGAATCATCCAAGGGGGGGTTTCAAGGGGAGAGGGGGGTGTCGAAAAGGCGAAAAGGCGCCTCATCCACTATATTGACAATGTAAAACGAATTCTGACAGGCTCGTGCGCAGAAATCATTAAAGGGGGGGTTCAAATTATGTCAGTTTATAAATTGATAAAAAATTGATAAAAAATATGAATTGTCAAGTTATTTGCACTTTAATATAATAAGTACTCCATGAAACTTAATTTAAAAAAAAATTTTAAGGGGGGGGGGGGGGGGTTTAAAACCCCCAAAACCCCTCCTGCGTATACTATAAGTGTCGTAAACGACAATCAAGTTGACATTTCCGGTTCCGGAGACATATTTTGTACTCGCTCAACTTTCTCGTTAACAACTTAACCGATGCAGACAATCACAAGCTCATTTGAAAGTTACGTTCTCGTCAATAAATCGAGTTGGAAGATCAAATAACTGACAACAAGCTTTTTTTTTCTCTCCACGCAGTTTCCTCGGAAATTTCTCAACCGATTTAAACAAGCTTCCCAATCAGAAGAAAATAGTTAAAGCATACCTTATTATGCCTTTGTCTCCTTCTAGCAAAAGGGCTTAAAGTGATATTCGTGAGGTTGAATTTAGAGCTAAAATAGCTAAACAGAATACTTAAAATTGTCACCCGCATTTTGCTAACGTTATTAGGAATACAAATGAAATACACAGAAAGAAATAATGAAATTTACACGAGATGTAAATCAATAGTAACATGGAATAGACATGGGTTGAATCGAAATTTTGATTGAAAACCTTCATCGATGCAAAACTAAATTGAATTGCATTGAATTTTCAATGAACATAACTGTATCTTTCAATTAACGCTTATTTTGCGATTAAATTGTATTGAAACGTACAGAATAGTAAGGTAATTTTATGTTTTATTACCTGCTCCAAATATGTGCATGAAAATAGATGTAAATTCACAAAATATTTTTATCTGTGTACGATTAAAAAATCAATACGTCGTTATTCAGAATAAAGGTGATAATAGTATAAGTGAAGTAACCGACGACTTTTTTCTACCAGCACTTTTGTCAGGATATAACCAAATGATCAAGTTCAAATGTATTATTGCTATTACTTTGGGTTCGAGAATGTTGTCGAATATGCGACGTAATCATTGAGTCACGGTTTTCCGAACTAACCGAAACAATCTAATAAAAGAAAATTTTAATTGCGACTGTTTGAATGACAAGAAAAAGACATTATCACACCACTGGGTGGATTAAAACAGGTTTTATCATATCCGCTCAATTTTCTCTGATTCTCTGAATTTTGACCTGATCCAGGCAATCTTGGGTTGGCGGTTCAATGCATAGGGCGCTGATCTTATAATTCGCATTTGCAAGCTTCTATTGGGTTCTTGATCAAGATCGATGATCGACCTGGAAGGATTCATACACAGTTCGAAAAAATCTGGTGATTTTACATCTTGTAACATGCACATGCACAAATTTATGTAAAATTATGTAATTTTAAAATTACATGACTTGAAATCTAATGAAATAAAAAACAAAAGATCGATAGAAACAGCGCGACTTGTACCGAGAAACATTAGCTTGCTAACAAGCACGACAGTTATCGACTGATCCATAGAAGCACATATCTGCTCGATGAATTATTGATGCATATAAATCCTCATAGCGGCTAATGATAGCCAAATGAAAATTACACTCAGAGTCTGTGAAATTCTGTGCGAATGTAATATTTAGTCTTTTGACAAGTTAAGTTGTTATGCGCTGTGTCGTTTGTATAATTACGTCACTTGTAAAATTCATAATTATTTTCTGTGTAGTGTCAGTAGGATCGTAGTACTAGCCATCCAATGATTATGTACGCTAAGAATCGACTGCGAAGTCTATTGATACAGAAAGGCTAAATTCCACAAAAGAAATGTAATGCCAAGAAGAAGACGAGATCAAATGACTGACGCTTTAGATTCTGGGGATATAATGGTATAGATTACGTAACCGCAGTAAACCGCATATTTATTCTAAATTTTTTCGAAGATTCGCACAGTTTTTTCAGAGAAGGCTGTACTAACTGTGAACAAACTTGGATTCATTTAAAAGTTACAGTGTCTTCTCATTCCACGAATGAACAGATCATGCGGAAAACTTTCGTTTCTGGATACATAATCGTATAAGAGGCGTAACCGACAAAGTAAACTTTTTTCTCAAAGTAAAATGAACTTATTTCGACAAATTTGGTCTCGTTTGCAAACTGCAAATGTGTCAACGATGAAGTTCAAGTGTTTCATGGCTTATACTCTCGGTTTCGGAAATGTTACCGAATGAGTATCGTAAGCGTTTAGTGAAACACCAGAATCAATGTTAAAGAGACTATTTGAATGACAACGGAAAGGCATTAACACATCACCAGTTGGATTAGGAAGTGGTTTGTTATGACTCTTTTGTTTCGTAATGTTTACCGAACAAGATCTGTCAATCTACTAGATCTGATCTAATATTATTCGAATCATATCATATGCTTTCAATCGATATGTAAAATTTCACTGAAAGTTGTCTCGATTACACGATCCGTCCTGAAACGAATTGTAATATAATCGCTGGACTTTTGGGCAATTTTCTGAATCCCATGCAACATATATGCTATATTTTTCGCAAGATTATTAAAAATAAATCGCTACCAAAATGATCGACATTCAATGCAGAAAACATAGCAGACTGCTTCGAGCCCTTCAACCAGCCGACGAGATGAAAACAAACGGAGATGTAATAAGTCTCGGCTATATCTCGGCGTCTTGACGTCGCTGGTGTACCCGTGAGGCCTCATGAAATACCCTACCATATGGGACGACCCCGTCACTGTGGCGGTGGTTGGACCGCCAGTGCGGGGCTGTCGCGTCACGAGGCTTGTGTGATCGCGGGTTCTCCTCAGTTTTACGCTTGCTACCTTCTGCATAGTTGTTCAAAGGCAAAAACTTGTTTCTCTTTCACTGGGATCGACAGTTTGTGCCAGCACTTCAACAGTTCAACATCTTCGCGGTTTTTCTGAGTTTCGTCTGACGGTCGGTGGTCGTTGTACTCACCAGAATAGATCTGCGGTGCGCGGAGTTTCCGTTGAGAGGTGATTCCGTTGATAGCTAGCAATTAAAAGAAAGCCCATTAAAAAGGTGTATGACCCACGGTCGAAAAGGAGCGAGCGCAAAATATCCCGTTTAGGATTTAAAGGTCTGCTGGCGGTTTTACCTACAAAGTAGAATCCTCGTTAGGATACCAATCTCGACAGGGGGCAGTAAATCTCTCGCAAAAAGTGGTGCAGTGGGGTAATAATTGCGCACGGCACCGTGTCTGACTTGGCTAAAGTTCAGAGCTTAGATGGTGAAAAGTGTGAGAGGACTAAGGAGGGAAAGACCTTTCCGGACAATATACTCGTTTGTTACGGTGCGGTATCCCGGGTATTTTTTTTGTAGTGAATTGAAAACAAAAAGTGCTCATTACCTCTTATTGGCTTTTACGGATTCTTTGTTGCCGCGGCTGCTGTTGCTGTTGCTGCTGGATGGCTGGCTGGCTGGCTGGTTGATTGGTTGAATCGTTCGCCCGTTCGTGAAACTTTCTAATGATTATGGACATTAAAGGTGCCTTTTGCCCTAAACATCAGAAAGGTTGTAAAACTCTCCGATGAACTGGTTCAGTACAACTAGAGCTGACGTACTTTGAAAGTTTTGCATTTTCACCCAGAGTGCTTTTGAATATTTTCACTAATTGTATGCAATGCTGTGATCTTTCGATGCACTATAGCTTGCTGAAAAGATTTTCTGTTGAACAAAAATGTTGACTGTATTGACGCAGAAAATTCTTGAAAAATTTTGACAAATCCGATAAATAATTCTTAATTTTTTTCTATCAGTTTTTTTATCTGTACAAGTTTTGACTTAGTTCAGTTTAGTTTTGGTCACAGGTTTACATACTTACTGTCATAGAATTTGTTATCATTATTAGCACGCTAGTCAATTTTGTTCTTTTTAATTCTTTTTGTCTAGTAGAAAGGAAATTGAAATACTGAACGGAAAATTTACTAAATTTCCGCTTGATGACAGTTTGATTTTACGCAGTGTATCTAACGTTGAATTGATTTCGGTTATGGGTTTTGAAGCAGTGTGATTGTTAAGTTGATTTGATTCATTCAGCGTATGCAAGTTTTGATGTGAGCTTGGACAATTTTTAAATTCACTATTATCACTGTCACTGGTCACACAAATCAGTTGTCTTATATTTGTGACACGCCAGGAAATAATTCTGAGTGCCGATGAAATCGTAACAGTAGTCACGCAATTGTCTTTTAAATAAAGGAAACTGACAAAACCAAAAATCAGGAACATGATTTTCAAATTTAATATCAATACTTTACTTTGATTACTCCCTTCATGATATCTTTGTTGAAAATATGTGCCGCATTCCTCTGTTGCACTTCTTGGCAGGGAATTTCTTGTTCACACGATACGCAGCTGTAAACTCCTTGCTAGTTCATCTGTTCCTGGGCAAATTTATTGGTGAACACTGATTTGAATTTACTATGTTTATTGTTGATGACAATAAACATAGTAAATTGGAAGGAAAATTTGTATTTGTTCCGCTGTATGATTTTCGACACATCTTCTGTGAACTACACACTCAGAAAATTTCGCAGAATGCGGTAACTGAACGATTGGTAATTTGATTGATTACTGACCGGTCAGTAATAAAAATTTGGTTGAAATGTCAATCAACTTCCGAACAGTTCTATAAACCAAATGGAATCATCCAACAAATGGTTCGGTAATTATTTTGTTTTTGTTTTTATTTTTTGATAAATTTCAGAATTCTGGATTTTCGGATTAAAAAAAACAATACAAATTTTCAACTTACGATTGTGTTATTCGGATTTGGATATTTTTCACAGAAACGAGTGAAGCAAATTAGAACCAGTGGCTACGGTTTTATTGCCCTGCATATCAAAGAAAAAAGAAAAAAATGTTTATCAGTAGCAGCCGGTAAAAATTGAGAGAGAAAAAATTGCGACTCAATGTTCGACGATAACTTCTGGTGGACTCGACGGATTGTGTGATATTCTAAAAGGCGCTCATAATTCCGGCCAACCAAGGAATTTCAGAATATCGTACAATCCGTCGAGTCCACCAGAAGTTACCTTCGAACGATATGTGCTGGCAGCAAGTGGACATAATGATATGAAATTACTTTGCCTAAAAGTAAAAAAAATAGCTTCGAGCTTGTTTTGAAAATATGTGCAACGATATCTCAATCAATTCGACGAACTCCTCGAAACTTTTTTTCCGTTTGAATTATGAAAATACACTTACTGAAAATTTTAATCACTGTTTGCCAGCTAGTTTTCACGATAATCAGTATTTGCAGAAGTTCGGTATGATTTTTACAGTACTGGGCTACTATTCTGATTTACTGAATGAATTGTAATATTATTTACAGAATTCATGTATCGAAACATCGGTTATTTCTAATGATTACCGTAAGTTCTCGTCAAAAAAATAACAACGGAATCAAATTTTGGTGTGTAGAATCTGTATCTTCTTTGATTATGTGGAAAAATGAATATTTCAAGTATCCCATGATATTTGAAATTGACTTTTTATCGTGGATGTGCGTAGTTCAATTTTACAATATCGACACCAACGGTATAGACGAAGATGATATTAACAGTATAAAACACTTTTCTGTAAAAAATTATGAAATTGTTCGAATTTATAATCCAAATTTAAATTTGTATTTTTTCTTCGCGGTAATCACAAATATCTACCATAAATATGTATTTGCAACATACTTTGAATGATTTCAATTAAGTTTGACTCAATCGTTGGGAAAATTCAATTGTTTTACCATCATAAAAATAAACACTTGATGCCTGAAAGGCATATTGAATAATTGACAGTAGTTCATGGGAGTTTCAAAAGGATTTACTTCTAGTGTTGGCACCGACGTGTTTATCTCACCCAACACCTACACGCATGATTGAAAATTACTGACATCGACACGTACTGCAAATCCAAAGCAAAATCCAAAACAGAAAATACGACGCATTCGTAATTGAAAGAGAATGTATCGACACATTGAATTGCAAAACGGTAGTCCACCGAAAGCATTGTCGTGTACTGATCCGAACGGAAGTGAAGGAGAAGCCAACAAAATATACCGTTCGGAAATAGAACCTAATATAATAGAGAAATAAATACGTTATTTTTCTGCTCGGCAAGTGAACGTGTGTGTGCGGCTAGAGGGTTATAGCCAGTCACCCAGTCAGCCATACACAGTAGAATCCGTCTCCGGGTACCGGAGGGAACCGTTGCCGTAGCGAGCGAGTGAATGCACAGACGGGCGGGCACAAACGCCCGCAGAAAGCAGCCCTTTAGCGAACGATAGTGAAAGGAGCACCCGGGGCTCGGTTCCGAAAGCATAAACATAAAAGCAACCGTCGCGTTGGATAGTAACGACAAACATCTTTTCTTTCCCGTTGTGGGGTTTTTGCAGAAAGCGGCTAAAATCAAAACTGTAGCAACGTTGGAAAGCAATAGAAACATCAGGCGGAAAATATGGTGCCGAAGGCAATAGTAATCGTTTTAGTGTCGCTGTTGATCGGTAAGTAACGGATTTTTTCTGTATTCTTTTGGCAAGCTTCACGCGTAACATGATGCATCTTAAATAGATTCATTCTTACGAGCAGTTTAGAGTGTCCCGATAATCTACGGACTTGAAATTTACAGTAATATTGGATTCATGTCATTGAACATCGGTAACGTACAGTTCTTTCCTTCAATCTAGTCAACGATTCGAAAAGTTTAATCTGTCCCGGATTGATGGCATACTTTAGAGTATTTTGTTTTATTGATTTATTTGTTATGTGTATTTGCCTTCGGATTGATTTAAACATAGTAGCACATATATTCCCAACATCGATACATGAGAAGGGAAGAAGATCCAAATAAATTCGCATTTCAGAGCGTCGAGCTATGAAATGGTAGAAACAAAAAAAAACTAAAGTCTCTGTAGACTTATGTTTGAGAGCTGGGAACCAATGTTTTTTAGTATAACAAACCCAGTTTTAATTCATCTAAGGTACATCAGTGCTTTTCTCATTAAGGCATTAACATTTCACTTGAAATCGATGCAAGTGTCATATTGCAGATTATTAGTAACTGTTTTCGGAATTTGAGACCGGAGACTGTCACAGTTGCTGTAAATTTTCACGTCCATCAAATAGCCAGGCCAATAAGTTTAAAAAAATTGAAAAATAATTAAATGAGAACGTTGGGGCCTAAAAACATCTACTACAAGTACGTTGCTCTGATTTTTCGACATCTGATAATTCTGCGCTGAAATACAGTGTACACCTAGGGTAAGGGCTCCCTATTTCATCTCATTTGTAAGAACGTTACATTAAAAACCTGATTTAGCCACTAAAATCACTATGATTTTTTCATATTGTTGGTTTATTCGTCTTGCTCCACATGGAGAATTGATTCACGTTCCTTGGAAATTGAAATAATGTTCAAAAAATCAGCTAAAACACTTCTGATTTGTTCACTACTCTGCTCCTAGTTCCATCTCAAAGGATTTTTATTCATCCTATCATCCTATTAACACAATTAAAACAAAACATTGCACTATTACACTCTCAGGTTCAAAATGTCCGAATTTATCTTAAAAATGGCCTGATGCCAACTATAAGATAATACGCGATATTTTTAGAATCAGTTTTGAATCATTTCGACGTTAAAAATTTTTTGGGTAGTTTTCGTTACCTTTCGTTTTAATTTTAAAATTTTACTGTAGAGTTAATTTGGTAAACTTAACAAAAAAAACAAAAAAGGAATTGTTTTTATTTAGGCATTAGCCCTTCAACAAAATGCAGACCAGAGATGCCATTTATACAGATTTATCTGTATTGCATAGATTTTTGCGTTGATTTAAATCAGAGTACAGATTTTATACAGATTTCCTAAATGTAATACAGATTTGTACAGGTTCATAAAAAGTGAGAAGTAAAAAATTAGATCTTTCTCTGTGAGTATCTATTACTGTTTGATTGCAGTAATTCTTTAAAGTTCAGTAATCAACGGACAAATCGCATGTTAAAATGGAAATCTTCGCAGATATGAAGAATTATCTTTTAACATCATTTTATAAGTGAAAACAGATAGAGCAGATATAGACTTTTTATGAAAAGTAACACATATTTTCTATGAAAATATCTGGCATCTTTGTGCACAGCCGATGAAACACACACACTTAACAGGCATATAGCGGAAAGAAACCAGTGCTGCTGGATTTGCTACAATGGTTATTGCATTAGTATTTAACACGTTCTTTCTATTAATATTCGAAGCCGAAATAGTGATTTTGAAATATAGATATCAATAATATAATTAAACTAATATCACGGATACAAAAAAAAAAAACTTGTTGATGATAATTTGAAGAAGAACAACAATTTCGTTTTGTAACATTATGAGAAAACCTGGCAACTTTGCGAAACCAAATGAGATGAAAACAAAGCGCAATCAAGTGAACTAAGTGAAAAACTTTCATCTCATATTTTTGAAGACTTTTATTGCTTGTCGGGTAGTTTTTGAAGTTTTTACTCGTTAAATGAACAAGTGGCAAGTGAACATTACTAATTATGAAGTCATCCAGCATTCAATAGTAGTGTAATTGTGCGAAACAGTGATCATGTTTTGAGACGAATTGTTTAGTAGATATTCAGAAACATGACGAACTGTAAAACTTGAGACGAAAATGTGTCCTAAATCGAAAAGTGAGTTTGTTTTAAATGAAAAAAATGATCACCGAAGAATTTAAAACCATTTCTGCCAATGGAAAAGTGTGACAATAGCTTAAATATTCATTTTTAAACATTTCACAGTTTGGTTCAGGTACGTTGTAAGATATTATTCATATTCAAAGTAATGAGGTGAAGGGATGAGATGGAAATAGGAGCTCAGATAAAATAGGGAGCTGAACAAAATTAAAATGAAATGAACGGTGTATTACAAGTTTGATTGCGATTTTTTTCATTGCGTTCATGACATTGAATTTAAATTAGCTGCACATTATCTTTTCTCTCAGGGAAAGTTGAATGTAAATGTAAATGTAAAAGAAACTTGTCATTTTTATAAACTGTCTATGAATTAAAAGTGCATATACTAAACGATCTGCCCCTTTCTAAAAAGTAATTGAATTTCATTCAACAGACGAACCATTCCGAAATTCGACAAATAGAAAATTTGTTTAGAACTCAAAAATGAATAGTAAGATAAGTGCAACACAGTAAGCAAAAGAACAAGTTATGCTTATTACTTTTACTTCAATTGATAGCTCTTGTTGAGGCGAATTACGGTTTATGCTTATACTACATTGTTTTGTTTTGAACCATTTATTTATTTATTAAACAACATGATATTGTACATTTTTATCACCGTAACCGTAATTTTCAAATCAAGAAATTTTAGTACATAATTCGGAAATGTTAGTAAAATTCTAGAACTAACATTAAGATTAATTTGTTTAGTTCTGCGTGCACATTTCAAACATATTTATATAAATTTGGATTTTTATAAAAACAATGTCCTCATCCGAGTTAGTATCAGATTGCGATTCTAAGCCGTATTGACAGCTTATTTTTTCATGCAGTCTATATCGAGCAATATTCCATATATTTTTAGTTGTTTGGTTCAGTGTACTGATTAGGAAAGCTGAATATGAATTAATAAATACCATAGGACATTTCATTTTACCCTAAGTTTGTGGAAATCGGTCCGGTCATCGCTGAGAAAATTGAACTAAGAATCAAAACCGGAACTGGCAGTCGGATCAAAATGAAATTCAGGAATATTTTCTATGGGGTTTTAAGACCTCTCATTTGAATCTAAGGTTTTGGAAATAGTTTCAGCCATCGCCGAGAAAAGTTAGTGTACATTTTTTAATGTTTTTTTGCGCATTTTACCCCATAATTCCGGAACCGGAAGTCTGATCCGGATGATATTCAGAAACTTTGTATGAGACAGTCTCATAGACTACACCGTAAGATAGAGGTTTTGAGAGTTACGTGATGGTCGATAAAGCATGCAGCGGCAAACCCTACGAAGCAGAACAGAGTCAAAACCACATACCATGGAAAATGAAACCGGGGTAAAATAAATGACAATAATACATAAAATAATAGTTTAGTTTTTGAAGCTATATACACTACAAAGTCCTATCTGAGTCAACGTTAAGGTCATTCACCTCTTCGGACTAAAAAAACTTTCTGACCCTATGTGCGGGGTTGGGAATCGAACCCAGGCGGGTTGCTTGAAAGGCATCGACATCACGCTATTCCCGTTCCAAATATGGAGATATGTTTTATTTGACGAAGCGTTTCACTAGATATTATCGTGAGATGGGAAGCGTTAGGGCAAGTTAAAGAAGCTAGAATGCATGCGATAGTTTTCTTGAATTAAGGGTTACAAATCACATAAGTTATTTTGTGGAAATTATGAATGTTAAGATGCTTTCCCCGGCAAATGACCATTAATGGTTAAAACCGGGGTGAAATATAATAACATTAAAAATAATAATATGGATTAGATTCTCGCGGTATACGAGTTACGATGCGTTACTTTAAAAAAAGTTATAGTGTTATATACGTCGCTCATTTGTAAGTTGTAGTTTTTTCGAAGCATTACATGCGTTACTTTTTCGTGAGTTATAGACGTTACGCAACGTACCATGCGTTACTTTTGTGTAAGTTATAAACGTTACGAAGTGTTACATGTGTTAGTTTTTTTTTGTGAATCACAGGTGTTACGAAGCGTTACATGCGTTACTTTTTTGTAAGTTATAGGCGTTATGAAGCGATACATGTGTTACTTATTTGTGAATCATAGGCGTTACGAAGTATTACATGCGTTACTATTTTGTGTGTTATAGGCGTTACTTTTTCGTAAGTTATAGACGTTTCGAAGCGTCACGAGTGTTTCGAAGCGGCACGAGTGCCTCGAAGGGCGTTTCAATGGGACGAAAGGATCACAATGTCGGTTTTCTGGGATCGGCATAGTATACATTTGGTGGATTACCTTAAATCAGAAAAAGCCAATATCAGCGTGCATTAATCACGCGATTGAAAACCGAAATCGCTGTGAAATGGCTTCACCTGAAACTTTCACCTAATTTGGCTTCCTCCAACTACTATCTGTACTCAAACGTTAATTTATCTCTGAGAAATTTATGTGAGTTTCGTTTTGGAATTTCTGATCACTACTATCGGAACCTGATTCCGAAACCAGTGTAGCCAAAGTAAATTTGTGTGACCATCTACTAATATGACCTATAAATTTAGAAGACGTTTTCCGTTCTAAACGAATTGGCTGTGCTAATTTACGCAGTGAATTATCATCATTTAAAGTAGGAATGTAAATGATATGAGAATATATGACATCACTACACGTCTTGGGGTTTGTTGTGCTGGATAAATATTTAGGTAATATTTTGTTTTACTGAAATAACATGGCAGTAAACTTAAAGAAATGTAATGCAATAACCTACTCTCGGGCACAGTCACAATTTTAATTTGAATACTTCATAATGACAGTTTCAGTGGAAAAGTTTATAGTTTCTGTTGAAATCGCCGGTGGAAGACACACCGAGAATTAGTGATTGTAGGGGTAGATGGAGTAAAACTACATCCGAAGGAAATGTAGCTATATCTTAACTTTAGAGAATAACAAGGAAGAGTTTCATGCATGACTATCTTCCGCAATAATTATTTATCTAAATTACGTACAAATACTCGCTGAATGCATTGAAAAATAAATGAAATATCTTATTTTCCAAAAATATACAATTTAAAGTACGCGAAGTGCAATTATCTGAGCATAGAGGCAGGATGATCTTAAACAACAGGTAAACATCCATCAAAACAACGGAGCTCATGACAAAGACGGGGCAATATGCACCTTCATAAAGCTTCTTCTTCTTATTTAAAGAAAGCTTTAAACTTTTCGTTGACGAAATATTTGCCAGGTGGAAGATTGTTCACTATTATTCATTAAATTGATATCTTATGGATCATTTTTGTAAGCGACTACTTGAGCATTTTGCCTCACACAATTCGAGCCATTTTGTCCCCAAAAATGTGATACGATAAATTTTACGATTTTTCTATAAAATTGCAAATACATCGTAATCTGTTGTTATGGCGGACTTTCAGTTTAATTAAAATTTCAGTGAAAAAAATTGGTAACTTTTGAGAAAAGCAAACGGTGCATTATGCCTCGGGGGTGCGTTTTACCCCATCTTCCCCTACAGCCTTTCTATATGAGAGAGGCATAAAATAATAATGGCGGATATTCTGAGCATCTTTCGAGGCAAGTTTTTAAAACAATCGCCCTTTCGTTAATACGATGTCGTCCAAAGTTTACGTTTGATACATACAAATGACAAATGACATATCAAATTGATCAGAAAATTAAATTTAAATTGAGCAACATGTAAACATGGGAAATAGTCTTCCGATATGTAATAATATGCAAATTTCATTAGTCATTTTTGACGCTTGTGTACACCAACTTCCTCATTAACTTAATGAAATCAACTAGCGACTTGATACCTGTCGCGGCATAGTAAGATGATAAATTACTCCTTCACCCTCTCCATCTTGAATTTGGAAAGAAAGTCATATCATTAGTCGAATCTTCACATTCTTTTACTGAGTACTTGGTCTATAATCAAAGTATTCCGTTACTCGATTTACACATCGTATCTAAATTGCTTCTCTTTTTGATACTTGTTAGAAAATTTTGATATTTCAACTACTAACGAGACAAGACTTATATCAGCACTTGCTATGAAAACATCTGTTTTGTTCAGTTTTTTTTAAATGACTGAGTAGAAACATATATTGGAGAATCCAAATGAATGAAAAACTAACAGTAAAGATGATTTATTGGAAAAAGATATGCTCAGAGACAGAACTCTAACCTGCGTTCTTATGCATTCCGTGTATACGCGCTACCATTTCGCCACTCTGAACCTTGTTATTAGACACCCTAAAACGCAGTCAGACATGCTAGAACGTACATCGAACATGGTCTACATCTTGGCCGTCACCCGACCGATACCATACATCCTCTGTCCATCAAACATTAGTCTTCTCGCTTTATACCTATTCTTCTGCTCAAGCACTGAGTAGGCGAGTGTATTTATAATCGCTTGTCACCTTCTTTACTGGTGCCAGTCGCTGGCTGAACATCGTCAGCGACAAACCCCTTTGAAAGTTAGCCTCCCAAAATAAAAGTATGATGATATCAAATCACCGTTTTTCGATATGACTCGTCTGGGGAATAATGGTCTTAACAAATTGATTGTTACTCGTGCTGTATGGCATGTTGCACCGTCTTGTTGAAACCAGTAGCCATTCAATCCGTTTTCACGAACAATGGGCATCACTAAATCATTTATCATGGCTCGATAACGATCGCCATTCGCAGTTTTCGTTGCTCCTGGAAAAAATAGGGATCAATCGCCATACTCGTACAAACACCACACCAAACTGTATCTTTTTGGTTGTATAGAGGCTGTTCCGTATTATTTGAGGTTTTTCAATGGCATAGAACCGAAAATTTTGATTAGTAACGCATCCATTTAACGTAAAATTTTCTCGTCTGATATGTTTTTTCGCCAAAAGTTTGGCCTCCTTTTGAATGTATAGTTCAACTATTTCAGCGCGCTCTTTCGGTATGTATTTTTCCATGGTAACATTAGTGACCTCTGAAAAACTGCACAAAAGTGAACGATTGCTGCTTTAAATACTTGTAAAAAATGTTCTGCATTTTGATTAATGAGTTTGTTACGGTAAATATATCAATGAAGTGGAAAAAGATGTTGAGAAATGGGAAGGAAATTTCAAGGACGCAAGTTTACCACAAGTGCGGCAATAAAATCAGTCGCATTATTTAATTGTCACACCTCGTCTTCAGTTTGTTTGGCCTCATATCAGTAACCAACGAGCAAACAGACCGTAAAAACAGTCGATGAATCAAACAGTAGAAACAAACAATTTTCCCTCATAGGAAAAGTTGCGAATTCAAGTCTGGACTTTGCAGTAATTTTTTTCGCAAATTTTTATTTTTACATCTTCATTCTTTAGCCGTTTGTCAGTCTGTTTCCTCATTGGGTAAAAGCTCAAGGCGGTTCATACCACATATAACCAAATTAGTAAATCGTACTCTGGATATACTAATTTCTTTTTTACTGTGCCGATCAAATTGCTACTACATATCAGTTGAGCTCGTTAAGTTGATGAGGGTGTACCCAAGCGTAAAAACAGACACAATAAAATCAATCTTATAATTTTTTCATAGACATACTCTTTTGTAAAAATCAGTTTTGAGTAGAGTCGGTCTCTTCATTCATGTGAAAAAAATACTTTGCTGTATTGAAAACGTATGCGAAGTTTCATGAAAATCGGAGTATGTGAAATTTCTGGAATCTGGGCAAAGAATCACCAAAAAAAAACGATTTCTCAGGGAAAATTCCCCAACTTCCGTAGAGATACTCGGTTTCGTCATAAGAGTGATTTTTACATTGTGTTCCTTATATTTACTATGTATTGAGCTGATCAATTAAAGGATTTGAACTTTTTCTGAAAAACTGCTGTAGAAGGAATACATTTCGATTCAAAAAGCGAACACACAAACAAATCATTGCTCTCAACTTCCGATCTGGTCAAGGGTACGAATTCGAATCAAGCGTCGTATTAAACAGCAGCTCCCTTTTCGAAGTAATAAGCTACAATTTTCCAAATTCGATTAGGATGTCGCCATAATTCTTCCTCGAGTCAAAACTTATGGTCCGGGTTGATTCAGGTATACATAAAATTCTATCTGCTTAGAAAAAAAAGCGTTTGAATAAATAATAAAACATTCTCTGGGGTAACCTTCTGTCTTCTCGTGTGGAGAAAAGGCGAAAATCGCTTTGATTTGGCTGGTTTCTTGTTCTCCGGTTGAAAGTTATTCTCGAGATTCCATTAGAATGTCTGTCGTAAAACATGATTTGAAAAAGATTTTTGCTTTCCTATCACGGGGTGCGAATCTATGCTGGCTGGCTTTTTTTCCCCATTGTGATGTCAGCAGAAAAAAACATTGAACAAGGCATCCAATTTGGTGATAAATGATAAAGAGGTATTTTTGTATTTTCTTTCTCTTAGTAAATGTATGCTCAACGCATATTGGGTGTGTTGAAAGTTATGGCCTTCGGGGAAGTGTTTTTTTGTTCATTTCCACCAACTTGTTCTTAAACGATTTATATTTAACCCTGCCTTTTGAAAGTGATCAATTTTTTTCGCTAGCAAGGCTTGATCATTACTGATTTAATTAATAATGATCAATCGTTAAACTTAAATCGTTCGAAAAGAACGGCATGCATATCATGTAAATTCATATCAAATGGCCAGGAGTTCTTAAATACCCATACAGAACCGACTGAAGAAGAAACAGTTGTAATTCGGACAGTATAATTAATTTCAATTATTAATGGGATTGTTGTATCGTTGCTGAAATCAGAACTGAGTGCACTCTGTTTGATGGCAAGTTCGAATAAATTATTACGGCAACTTTGTTCTGCAATTTTTCCATCATCAGTTTGCTTTAATTATTAAATTGGCTGGAAAGTCTGGAGACGTTGCATTGGGAGTTTTTTGACGATAGCTGTAAACTTCTGTTCTTAATTTTGATTGGAAATATGGAATTCTGTCGTTGGTTTTTTCTTCATTCACATCGAAAATAGATCAACGAAAATTAGTGATTGCTTGATATATTTCTGTATATTGTATTTTAAGAATAGATAATTTTCAGCAAATTGAAATCGAATATCTGCTAATTATTAACCGTACTTCAGTTGTTAATTTGATAATCATGTTGTTACTTATGATTGTTGCCCGCACGCAATTTCAGGATAGTATGTAATAATTTAATCAGTGGTCTCATTTCAATTATTCGATTATATTTTGTACAGTTTCAAAAATTGTAGGAAAATCCACAATTATTACTTTTACCGTGTAATAATCATATAGTTAATATTTATTCTATCAATGATGATATAATAACGTTGTATCTCATGCACGTAATCGGACACATCGTTATTTTTAGCTGCGATTTTAGCAGCACATTGATTATTGAATGTATATTGTCGAATCAAATTTATTCAATTGAATCTCATGCACTTTCTTTAGGTGTACACTTACTTCTTAAACAAAACTTCAAACCAAATCTTTGAATCGAAGGTCAAATACGTTGCTGCTTGAAGTAAAAAACGATAGACTTTGGTCACGGAATCACCAGTGATTGTTCAACTTGTTCCTTAGGTTTACTTATCACAAAATGGTCTTATTGATAACTATGCTATATTATTCTTCATTCTATTGTGTTCACAGCTTAAAATTGTCACGCATTCTCAATGAAGGAATCCAATCCAACAGCCTCATTTTCAATATTTTACTTTCTCATTCGTAAATGACCGACACCAGAACAAACGAAGAGAGACGAACCATTTTCGTTTCTCATTGAAAAAAATAAGAGAGAATAATTGCCAACGTCACTCTTTCCTCTATGACAAGATGAAACCAAACTAACGTCTTCAGGGAGCATCAGCAGAATTTCAATTCTCATTCTTTCATCGATGTATTGAAAATCTGTGAAGCTTAGCTATAAATAGTGACTAAAATATGACAAATCGAAGTAATTACATCCCACAACCTCTTTGAAAACCAAAACTACTACAAATTCGAGCACCAACAGGGAAAAGTTATTGTGAAACCTTTTTCTGTCATTTTCGATTCTAACAGCTTCGGTTGAATATCGACACTACACACTAAGATTTCGTTCCGTTGTTCGGTAATTTTTTTGACGAAAACTTTCGGTAATCAATAGAAATTACCAATATTGCGGTACACGAACGTCATTTTACAAAAATTATGCAAATTTTTACCGGACGGTCAGTTTTACGCAAGTTTTCATTAACGAACTCTGTAAATAGATAAACAATTCATAAGGTAAATCTGAATAGTCGCCGAGTACGGTAAAACCCTACCGTCCGTATGGTAAAATAATCTTCCAGTAACCGAACTTCTGTAAATACTGATTGTCGTGAAAACTAACTGTCAAACAGTTGATAAAATGTTCATTAAGTGTCTTTTTATTAACCAAACGAAAAAAGTCTTGAAGAGTTCATCGAATGGATTGAGGTACTGGTGCTAAAGTTTTTGAAACATTAGAACCACTAAAAGCTTTTTGTGTACATATAGGCATAAAATAATTTTGTATCACTTGTCCACTTGCGGCCTACCTAATTCTGGTGGACTCGATGGATTAAGCTGTGTTTTGGTAGGTGGAATAAAACCATAGCAACAACTGGTTGTAATTAAATAAAAAAATCAATTTTCTTCATTCATTTTTGTGAACATGTGTTTTTTTTTGAATTCCGAAAATAAAATAATTTTAACCAAAGGAAAACAAACAACCAATTACCGAACAATCAGTTAGATCCATTTGGTTTACAGTTTACGGTAGTTGTTTGACAGTTCAGCAATTACCAATAATCAATTTGATTATCGAACGTTCAACTGTTGAAAATTCGGTAAAAAATTACCGAATTCGGCGAAATTTTCTAAGTGTGTATGCATACTATGGAATTTTCACTGAAAACTACAAATGACTGAAAGGGCAAATGAAAGAAAACACACAATTTTGAAACTACTGTCCCGCTTATGTCATTGACTGGACATGGATTTCGTTCTCATAGTTTGCAAGCGAAGCTGAGAGTGACAGTAATTTCTCGTCATTTTCGTGCATTTGAGTCAATGAATATGACTTTTATTAGCTCTGGTGTTCAATTTCAATTATAATCTTTTCTTTCTTAATCTATTCGCTCCTTCAAATACTCACTCCTAACATTTCACTCTTTATGTAATGAAAACTAAACTAATGAAAACGAATGAACAGCTGCACAAGTAGTTAGAGAAGAGTGTAAACAACAGGACGCAGCCATAAAAATTGACAGATTCTGAACCATTGCGAAATGGCAGCGGTTTTTGGTTGCGTTAATACTTTCTGGGACAGTCTTCAATCGATAGAAAAAAATTGAAAAACTGGATTTCCGTTTTATGAAAAGGATCACAAACGGGTAGTTCTAGTTTTCAAGAGGAACCCGAACAGTTCTGTAAGAGACGTGGTTCTGTTAGTTCTGTAAGAGAACTCCTGTTTTTACCGCCCATCATAAGTTTGGTATCCCAGAAGACGTTAGAAGGCAGAAGACGTCATGATTCAGCAATAGATTTACTCACGTGAAAAGCTTTTCTGGGAGGAATTAGCCTCATGCCATTACTGGAAATATGTTTTAGAATGTCAAAGGACTTCGATCCCCCGAACTCCTGGATCTGCGGCCAATTGAAAAGTACTAGGTCACCGTGAAGCAGGCACTTTGGAAACATCACAAGAAAGTAACATCAGGGGAAGATATGAAGAAAAAATGTATTTCCACGCAAAAAAGTGTTGGTCTAAATATTGTACCAGACCTAATGAGTAGTGTAAAGAAAGGAAGTTCGTGCTGGAATTGGTATTGAAGTTGAAAAAAGCTAACATGGAAAAAGTTAAACAATATCTTTGATTTGGTTCTTTGACAGTTTGGAAATGATCGGTTGAATGGGTGAAGTTGGCCGAATGTTCTCTTATAATGTAGTTTGAGTTCGTACACCATTTATTAATTTTCTATTCTAATTTTTATTCTTTAGTAGTTACATTCTTCGCTATTCACACTTCACTCTTCACTCGTTTTTTTTTTCAATTAACCAGTGTTGATGTGCCTCATTTCATTGTTTGACTTTTTACCTTTCATGTTTTACTCTTCACTTTTTTGCTTTTCATTATTTCTTTTTCAATTTTCATTCTGAATTCGGCATTTTCCCTGTTTTTCGTTTATCAGGTCACTTTGCCTTTTTAATGTGCACGCTTCGCTGGCTATTATTTCTTCACTTTCTGATTTCTAATCTAATTCTAATATTCTTCGAATTTTTTACATTTTACTTTCATCACTTCACAATCTTATTTATTCGCATTATACTCTTCACTTTCAATTTTCTTTGTATAATCTAGTTCTAACCAGTTCATTTCTCATTTTGAATTCATTTCTTGCTTCACACATCACTTTTCTCCATTCACTTTTTAATATTTCCACTATAGTTTCACTTCATTTTCATTGTCCAACCTTTTAATTTTTCATTCTATAGTCTGCTATCTTCACGCATTCAATGTCTACTCTATAGCCTGCACATTAAACTTCAAATACTATACACTTTGAATTGCATTCGATACACTTTCGTTCTCATTTTATAGTCTACACTCTTTGTATTACCCTGTATATTTTTTTATATGAACTCCATATACTTAGCTCTACCCTCTTCGCCAGGGGTTCCCAAAGTGGTCGATATAGACCCCTTGGGGTCGATATCCTTTTTGCGGGGGTCAACGTAAACGCAAACTGACTATGGGGGTCGACGAGGTCTAGAAATCGAGCCCCTATTGTTTGATATAAATTGTTATTTGAAATATTTACGCTAAAAAAGTTGCGTTTATTTGACCATCCGCAGAAATTTGTAAGTATTTTACATCAATATTAAAAAGGCAAAATATTGAATTTCTAAAGGATTTTTTTGATGGGGGTCTGAGGCCTAAGTCAATTTTAGTAAAAGGGTCCAAGATCCAAAATAGTTTGGGAACCCCTGCTCTACGCTATACAATTCACACTCGTAGCTGTATGTACCTTTAGTTTTCAATCTTCAAACCTCATACTTTTCTTTTCCTGTATAACAATTTGTATCTTACTTTTGGTTCACATTTTGTTTCCTTTGTTTTCTACTATACTATTCTCAATATATTTTTAATTCATTACTCGTTATTCATTTCAAATTTTTTGTTTACACATTGCTATACTTCATTCAGCAGTCTTTGCTGTGTACTGTTCAATTTACGCTTTACTTTTAGTATTATTTATTTTACGTTCGAAGCTTTTCATGTTGCAGTTCACACTCTTCCTTTTGTGCTTTAAATTATTTGCTTCATGCTTTACGCTCTTAAATTTACACATAAATCATTTGGTTTACACTCTTCACTCGTAGCACTTTCATTTTAACTTTTAGTTTCTCTCATTCAACTTTTCACTATTCAATAATCAATTTTCAATCCTCGTTCTCTATTTTTCATACTCATCACTTTTTACACTTTTTTTTCATTCGTTTTGCTTTATTATTCTACATTCTATGATTCACATTTTATTGAGATTGTGTCCATACTTAAGTTTACATTTTTCGCTTTATTCACAACTCTGTACGCTGGAGTCTTTGATTTTCAATCACTACTCATTCATTTACACTGCTTACTATTTTTTACTCGCAAATCTTCATGCCTCAGGTTTTGTCATACCGTTTACACTCTATGCATTTGAAGATTTTGCGATCACACATCAGCTGAGATCATCAAATAGATCATGACACTAATGTACCTCCATCGGCAAAGCAGAGAGTGAAGATAGGCTTGCGATTCGACGTTTATCTGATTGCTGGCGGTGGGGTTGCCAAAGAGATGTGACTGTAATTGAATGCTGTGGCGCACGAATATAGCGAAGCATGCTCGGTCCTTCTAGTTAATTAAGCTGTTTCTTTATGTGTTGTCACATGCAAGGTAGTTTAATTGCAAAATAATTTTCCCGGATAGGAGCTAGCTACGGGTTTGAGTCCCGTCTTTCTGGTAACCTTTTCGCGGTTTTCATTATATAGTTGTATTCGCATATCATTTTCCCAATCTGCTATCCTCGTTAGATACTGATCAAATTTATTTTGAGGTTTTTCTCTTTAAAGTTCTATTCTGTAACCTCTTTCATCAATCTTTTGTTTCAAATGGTCATTTTTATGTATCTCATCTTCAGTTGAATTTTTCAATCCTTTTCCTTTCTCTCTTCTTAATAAAAATTGGTGATATTAAACACATATCTCTATTATTGTAATTTTACTCTAAATTCATCGCTCATCCTTTTATGTTCTTTTCTTTAAGTTTTTTTATTATTTAAGTCTTTGATTTTCGTCCCTTTGACATGAAAAAATCATTTTTCAATCCGTTTGTTGATTTCCTTTGAAATTTTTGTTAATCAACCCTCTTTATCCATATTCTACTTTTGAATGAAATTTTCAATCTAAATTCCATGCTCTTCATTAATTCGGTTAACTTTGTTCTACTCTTGGCATTGTTATAATTTTTACTTTCCAAACTTTATGTTTTCTTTTTTGTTATTAATTTCTGGAACTTCTTTCCTGTACTTATCATGGAGTGAGCTCGGAAGGTTGAGTATTTTATTATGAAGCGGAAATCTCCACACAATGAATTTCTAAGTTTTCCTATTTATTGAGCACTACTTTAAGTATTGATCGTAAGCTTGAGGTGATTACAGAGTTTACTAAATGAGTAACTGTGAAAAAAATGGTTTCAGGATTAGAATATTATCCGTCAGAACTCTTCAACATTTGTCAAAAGACAAGAGTCTGGCCAGTTTTCCTCGGTAATGATTCAAAACAATACCAGATAAGTAAAATGAATTGAAATGTCTCATATACGTCAGAACTTTCCACTTATGTCGTATGGACTATTTCGATAGATATAACTATATTTTAGTACCCCTACATATTTCTGGCATAAAGTTTGTCTCCAGTGTCCTCAACGACGTATGAAGCTAAAACCCTGTGAGTGCTGATGCTGCTTGCAGCAACCAAACCATCCGTGATGGTGGTAAAATGCTACGAGGTCATAGCTACCGTGCTTACAAGCTGCGGCAAGTCCAATTGCCCCAAAAGTGTCTACTGGGGCGGGTGGCAGTCCGGCGCTCCATCGCCAGCTCAAGGAAGTCAGTTTATTCGTGTAGCATACGAAATGCATTTCATTTATAAATTTGCAAATATGCACAAGAAAAGGCAACCACCGGGCGATGAAGAAAGACCTCCGGCTCGAACGGAACCGTGAGGGGAGCGGACCGAAAAGCCACGACAAATATGTGAACACACACAGACGTATCCAAAGGGAATACTTTTTCGCTCTGTGTTTTTATGGAAATTCGAATAGCGCATCGCAAAACGGACATGAATGAATATAAACGCAAATAAAATACAACGTGATAGTTTTATGAATTACCATAAAATGCATTTCAACTTTAGAGTGTTTGGCAGAGCATGGCGGGGTTACTAAATAAATAAAATGATGTATAGTTGCAAGTTTACTGGAAATAAATTGAGTTTGTGTCACTAGAGGATGCAGCAGAGTTTTTGTTTTGCTAATTGTAAAACGCAAGTGCTTTTGATTTGTCAGTTTTGTGTTTTTTTTTGTGGCATATTTTTTTCTCGATTTGAATTTTAAATTCGAGAAAACTCCGAACATATGGCAGTTGCATTAACTATTATTTTTGGTTTGAATGTTTGCTATTCAATCAATCGGAAATGCAGTTCAATTTTTTAACTTTCGCATATAGAAAGGTTATGCAATCACTGTAAAAATCGATTTTGACCCAATGTCATATAATATTCAAATCAATTCGTCGAGTACGCAAAATGACTGTATGTGTAATTTACCCTATTCAAGAACATAATTACCCTATTTGCAACATAATTCCTTCAGTTCGGGTTTACATCTCATCCAAATCAGTCGATAAAACAGAACCGCTTACGTTGGGGACAGAAGAAACCAAGTACAGTATTGTGTAGTGAACAATAGACCTCGAAAATGAGTGAACCAAACGAACAAAAGCTACCGCCGGTACGAAAGAATACAACTATTGTTGACTTCAGACAGTGCAAAATTCGACCTTCGATACGAGAACTTGAAGGTTTGCTTAAGGAGCAAATGCATCTTGACATTAAACGTGTGCATTTACTTCAATGCAATAAGACCAATAATGTTGTTTATATCCAGCTCTATAAAGAGTTGGATGCAATTCAATTCGCAAAAGACAATAATAATGTGCACTATGTGGAGCATGAAAATACCAAGTACAACATTCCAGTATATATGGAAGATAGTGCTATAGAAGTGCGTGTGCATGATCTTCCCTCAAGCGTCATCGATCCTTATATTCGCCATACCATGTCCCAATAAGGAGAGATTCTCTCTATCGAAAAAGAAAAGTGGAATAATTTTTTCCCCGGTACACCCAAACCTCCATTTACGTAACTTATATATGTATATATGTATTATTATACGTACGCATGTGTGCAAATATTTGTATTTCCTAATACATATAAATATTGGTGAAGTAAAAGCGATCATTTATATGTATAAATATATACACATATACGCAAACGAGTGAGTGTGTAAGCATACATACATACATATATAAGGTTCGTAAATGGAGGTTTGGGTGTATTCTAAATGGCGTACGTTTGTTACGCATGCGCATGAGGAGGCCTATACCTTCTTATGTGACATTCGGTCAGGATACAAGAATACCGTGCAAATCACTTGTTACCTATGACAATCAGATGGCCACATGTCAATATTGCCAAAAAGCTGTTCACTACGGTAAGCCATGTGATAAACCAGACAAGGAGACAACTATACCAAAGGACAACGGTGCTTCCCTCACATCAACCTCAAGCAACCCCAGTACACCTGTGACAGTCACCAACAACAATGAAGCATCCCCTTCAACGAAACCATCCAACATAACCCCTATAGAACAAAGTACACCAGCTGCAGTTAACAGCTTAGCATCCAACCAACCAGCAACTGCAAACAATGTACAACAAGGCGCATCTACAGCAACTAGCAACGAAATCAACAACAATACCATGGCAATGGATGACGAGACGAACCACGAACAAACTGCCCCTCAATCCTCGCAGGAGGAAAATGGAAGCTCCCCTTAGAAAAAGGGTGACAACGAGATCCAATACAAAAAAAAATTATCTAAAAACTCAGCTAAATCGGCCACGTAAAGCTTGTACACAAATAGGCCTGAATAAAATATCTTTTAAATAAAAAAACATATTTCCTTCTCAATACCATCAAATATGTTCAGTAGTATGAGATATCCAAAAATAACTCAAATCTTAAGTTTTTTAAAATGTTTGGTATGAACGAGCATTAAAGTGAAATTCAGTGCCAAAATAATGCGCGCAAAATTTCATCCGCTTGGATCGAACAAATCATCGCACGAAGCGTATCGTGCAAAACCGACACATAGAAATACGGAATATTCTCAGTAATCTAGTGCTTTGGGCTTACGACCCGTTTTGTTCGTTAGTATTTAAGTAGAGTAGAGTATAGAGAGAAACATATTCGTGCATGTTGTTTAGGACGGTAAATTCAGTCATTCAAATTATAACCAAAGTGCTCTTATAATTGGTTTTCTCGCCTATAGCGAAGGTGTTAATTCTTTATTATAGATAAAAATTATTTGCATGAGCTGCGCACTGTTCATTCGGTTTATAAGCGAGAGATAAAATGTGGAATGTGATACTTGTTGTGGTCGACTGATCACCTATACTTCGAAGTAATTCCTTCAAAGCTCTTTAATACTCAACTACAACTTTATTCATCGATTTATTATTATGAATTTCATAAAATGCTTTTTTTTAAATATTCCCATGAATTTAGAGTTTCGATATTGACGATCACCCCACTTCAGTAAACTTCACATTCTAACACACAACCTTCGCTGACGTACAGAAGTTCTTCAATATTTTCTCTTCTAATCGAAGCTTTAATTTTGAATACTTTGGAACACATCTCAATACGTTTTAAGCAGTCGAAAATTATCGTTTCAAACTTGCTTATGATAATCGAAAACCCAACTGAAAACCACCACCCTTTATTTATAATTCTGGCCGGAGAGAGTTTTGGTTATCGAATTGATGTCCATACCTATTCATTCTAACTTGCTCACTACCAACAGTGAAGACAATGAAGCAGGTAGACTACTTGGCACTTGAAACTGAGTAAGCAAAACTTCAAGTGACTAGGTACGGTTATTCAATTGACGATGAATTCTGGGAGTTTCATTTCAATATGGCAACAAAAGTCAAATGGATGTGCTGACAGTCAACGGCCATAAATTTCATTTTCACCTAATAATATTCGATTGGAATGAAGTTTAATCGCAACGGAATGGTATACGTCGATCATCGCCATCGTTTTAATTACAGTATCTTTAAAAATGCAATTATTTCAAGATTCGACATAAATGTATTTCCATTGTGTTTGTTTACCTTTTTTATAATAAATATATATAGCATTCGCTAAAGAAAAATTTTCCGAAGTGTGAATAAGCATGTCGGTTATGCTAGTATACACGTCATTCAGTTATGTCTCTGACATTGCCCACTCGTCTTTTTTTATACTCACTTTTTTCGGAGATGGCTGAACTCATTTTCATAAACTAAAACATAAAGGAATTTTGTAAGGAATAGTCCCATAAAAAATTCCGGTGATACAAAACACGAAAATAAACTCACAAAATTTAAAAATAAATTATCTGTCCTCAGTGATAGCTTGACCTGCCTTCGCAAAATTAGTTTCAAATGAAAGGTCTTATGATTACATACGAATTCCTCAATTTGATGCTTATCTGACTTCTGTTTCCGAGATTATAGGGTTATGAGTGACCTCCAAACCTTCATAAAAAGTGCACCGGTACGTACATCTGCTGGTACCGAAGAAGAAAACACAACACCGCCTCTTCGAACGAAGCCCACAGCGTCCACTGTTAAATTTCGTACACGCGGTGAAGAAAACGAAAACCGACACCGAAGTTTGGGGTACAAAACACAAGAGTGTCCATCGGCACCGAGGATAAATAAGCTCAATTTTTCGACCGTGTTGAAAAATAAGAATCACAGTGCAGGTACGAATGCCCGTTGTTCAAAAGTATTATCCTAAATAGTATGAATTTCATATACAAAGACAACGTGAGCGCAGGATTTCGCTCGATTAAATTGTTTTTATTAACCAACTTGAATTCAAACAAA
The DNA here is from genome assembly GCF_030247185.1 of Malaya genurostris. Classification (NCBI taxonomy): domain Eukaryota; kingdom Metazoa; phylum Arthropoda; class Insecta; order Diptera; family Culicidae; genus Malaya; species Malaya genurostris. The sequence goes on along the minus strand of NC_080571.1, from coordinate 89,799,931 downwards.
GTCAATCTTTTGAAAAATCGATTAGTAAAAATTCGTATATACCATTTGACTCAGTTCATCGAACTTAACAATGTCTCTGTGTGCATATGCGTCAAATAATCTCACTAGGTTTTCTCAGAGACAAACTTGGATTCAAATAAAAGGTCTTAAAGTTCTATAAAGAATTCCTGCATTTCATCTGGATCCAGCTTCCAGTTCCGGAATTATAGGGTAAAGTGTGCTGAATTTTGTACCGTCACTTAAAGCGGCGATACAAAACAAGTACAAATTTTTTTAAACTGCACAACCTAGAAAAAATCGTGCAAATTTACTTCTTCTGAGACCGATAATAGAAATATTATACCAATAGTCATCTCATTAGTAGAGTCGCAATATTATTTTGCTGATTACTCGACTTTCAATCAACAAATTGTGATAAAATCAGAAACAATACGTTAGCACTAAGGAGGAATACCACAGAATTGATTCATGAAATACTGTTGTTACAGCGACTCGAAAACTCGAAGCGCATGTACCTATTTTCATTTTATCTGCAAAGTCAATATTTCGAACAGAGAGACTAGATCTCATTTTAACTAATGGTTTTCGTATATGAGATGACTACCGGAGCTGAGATGAATGGAGATACCGTTAATCTAGCTGGAATGTGTTCTAAAATTCCCTTTCTGTGATTATTGTGGAAATACAGAGTTCTAGTTGCAATACGTACGGAAACACTCTTCCTTCATTTCACGGGTGAATAACAAGTAGTTGATGAGTAACAGAAACAGAAGATAAGAAAACATCCACGTACTGTAACACATATATTATAACATGAGAAAAATCGATTCACGAATAATGATATTTCTTTTGTGAACGGTGCTCTGTTCCTTCCGCTTCATTACTATTCTATTCTCCCATTATATATCATTTGGATTCCTTTGAAAATGAGATTTTTATAGTATGTTGGTCCTAAATATTTAATGCGATTATACCAAGCCAAATGTAACCTACGCAATTCGATGATAGGATTACTGTTTGCATTTTGAACCGGGCGCATCGGGTTTACAAGAAAACTCAATGAATGGTGTTTTTTATTGTATTCAGAGCGATTTTCAGGGACTCGTTGAAAAATGTTTAGGCATCTTTGAAAATAACTGCAAGATTTCACCCTCCAGTAGAGATGATGGCATGGTAGCACAAAAGCAAAGTTTGGCGGCGTATGTACTTGCATTTTATTTATAGATTTAAAAGCGATAGCGGACTTCACTATAGGTAATGGTTCCGAATATTTCTATTTTTCTAGTTAGTGTGGTTTGTTTGTTGTGCAATTCCAGAAATGAACAGCAGAAATGGAAAATCCGGATTGGCTAGCTCCGAGTTGGACGAATCGTTACACACGTCTTCAGTATGGCTTTTAGTTTTACACCTCCATCCGTGGCTCCAGAGAGGTTTTTGAAAAGGCCGAATGCATTTTGTGCATGCATTTTCTTGAAATCGTTGTAACTCAAAACTTGTTACTCAGGCCCGTGCGCAGAAATCATTCAAGCGGGAGGGGGTTCCAGGGAGGGGGGTAGGTAAGTTGCGAAAATTTTTAAGAAAAGTCAAGTTATTTGCACTTTTATATAAAAAGTGCTCTATTGTTCATGGAACTTACGGTTGAAGAATTCTCCATGAGGGGAGGGGGGGGGGGTTTAAAGCCCCCATACTCCCCCTACCCAGCGCACGGGCCTGTTGTTACTAGTGCCAAACAAGTGTCTTGGAAAAAGAAGTAGGAAGAAGTCAAATAGACTAGGAGGCTTCCATCAATTAATTTATTATTTTGGAAGAACAATGAATAAGATAGAGTGTCCATTCGTCGAGAGGTCAATTCGGCGAAAATACAATTACTGGCATACATATTGAGTAATTCTGAACAAAACAAGATACATATGAACGGTAGTTTAAATACGATGACGAACTGCTTTAAAGTCAATGCATAAGCCTACGAATTTGATAAAACATGCTGCATTTAGTTCAAGCGAGAAGAGGGTAAAACTTTAACTTTGATTTAAAAGTGAGTAGTAGATGGAATTCATATTCGTTCAGAATACGAGGAACAAATAACTGTGGAGTTCCTTAAATTTTTATACGTCATGTTATTCAAATGGAACAATTGTTTCAAATGATAAAATTTCCGCATCGACTATCGTTTGGACAACGGAGAGCACAGGCAAACACATAAACGACTTTAATATCTATTGTTCCGCCATCAGCTCCAATGTAATGCAAGTTCATAGAACTCGAACTCTGGTGCAATGCTGGTATTTCATATCCATTGAAAATAATCAGCTTCCATTGAAAATAAGCAATTACATATGCAATATGTAAAAGCCGTAACATTAATTTCTCTAGTTTCAAAGCACGGAAGCCTACGATGTCTTTCAGTGCCAACTACGGCGAGTCCTGTTCCGGTGAGAAAAGGAAATGAACTAGCGAGAAAATCGTTCTGCACGTCGTACCACGTCGTCTGTACCCTTACTTCCGTCTGGGCTGCGGTGGCGGTGGAATTGAAAATAAACCCGCCGGCAGGCAGTTGGCATCAAAAGCCAAAGTTTACTGTTAATAGTTTACCTAAGCTGTGGCGTAATTTAGTGCAATGGGGTGTTGAAAAGTTGAACAAACTAAACTGAACGTATGTAGCATCGCGGAAGGTACCTTCCCGGGTGTTGCTCTAGGCGCATATGCAGAATTTTCACTTCGCAACAAGCCGTTCCGAGTACTGTTCCTTGAAATGAGTAATGAGGCGCGCTGTGTGTGTGTGAGAGACAGTGGGTTTCACCCTGGCGTAACCGCAGGATGTGTTTTGCATGGTCGATGGATGGGGTGCGAATGGCTAGTGTTCCTTCTTTTTGGGGTTTTAGATACAAGATTTGCGAGTGAGATAGGATCGACAGTACCGTAATAATTTGTGTTGTTATGTTTTTTTTTTAAATTTGTTTCTTCAAAGCAATAGGATTTTATTTCACATGACTCTGAGATATGAGATGTATATAAAAATAATACATATAAAAATTATCAACATTACGGATGACGTGAATCAACAAACAAAAAAAATTAACTAGATATAATTCGTGATATGTAAGTAGTCAGACAATGCAATTTACGTATAGTTTACGAATGCACACAAATCGGAGTTAGCACAGTTCGCGTTGGAAAATAAGGTCCTATGCGTTGAGCATAAAAATGTCAAATATTACCTACCCGGCAATGTTGAGCACAATAGCAACAGTGACGACGAATCAATGGGCGAATCCGCGACAAGCGAATTCCAAACCTCGCTGGAAGATTTTTAATCCTTATCCCTCCAAGAAAGACCACAATGGTTTGAACAGGGTTTAGAAAAACCTATAACCAACTAACTATTTGTGGTCATTCGTCGTAGATCATTTAATAACTTGACGCAAAAACTTGATTTGGCTCGGAACAATTTTTTTAGAAGTAACAATGTTGAGTATTCAAAATTATTTAAAAGATATTTTTATTCAGGTCTATTTGCGTGCAAGCTTTACGTGGCCGATTGAACCTATTTTTTAAATGAAAAATTTTTCTTTGTGTAGGATCTCGTTGTCACCCTTTTTCTAGGGGGAGAGAAGCTTCCATTTCCCTTCTGCGAGGATTGAGGGGCACTTTGTCCGTGGTTCGTCTCGTCATCCATTACCGCATCGGTGGTATTTCTGTTGATTTCCGTCTTGAGTTCGTTGCTAGTTGCTGTAGATGCACCTTGTTGTACATTGGTTGCAGTTGCTGGTTGGTTGGAGGGTAAGTTGTTAACTGCAGCTGGTGTACTTTATTCTATAGGGGATACTGATAGTTTCGTTGAAGGGGATGCTTCATTGTTGTTGGCGGCTGTCACAGGTGCACAGGTGTACTGGGGTTGCTTGGGGTTGGTGTGAAGGAAGCACCGTTGTCCTTTGTATTAGTTGTCTCCTTTTCCAGTTTATCACATGGCTGACCGTAGTGAACAGCTTTTTGGCAATATTGACATGTGGCCATCTAATTGTCATAGGTAACAAGTGATTTGCACGGGATTCTTGTATACTGACCGAAAATCACATAAAAAGGTATAGGCCTCTTCAAGTGTATGGTAATAAACGTACGCCATTTATAATACCGGGGAAAAAGTTCTTCCACTTTTCTTTTTCGATAGAGAGAATCTGTCCGTATTTTTACATAGTTTTGCGAATATAAGGATCGATGACGCTTGAGGGAGGATCATGCACACGCACTTCTATAGCACTATCTTCCATACATACTAGAATGTTGTACTTAATGTTCTCGTGCTCCACATAATGCACATTATTATTGTCTTTTGCGAATTGAATTGCATCCAACTCTTTGTAAAACTGGATGTAAACAACATTATTTGTCTTATTGCATTGAAGTAAATGCACACGTTTAATGCCAAGATGTATTTGCTCTTTAAGCAAACCTTCAATTTCTCGTATAGAAGGTCAAATTTTGGACTACCTGAAGTCAACAATAATTGTATTATTTCGTACCGGCGGCGGCTTTTGTTCGTTTGGCTCACTCATTTCAAGGTCGTTCTATTTTTCACTACACAATACTGTACTTGGTTTCTTCCGTCCCAAACGTAAGCGGTTTTGTTTTATCGGCTGACTTGGATGATATGTGAAAGCAAGCTGATGAAAATTAACTTTGAAGGAAATACCGTACTTAATCCTCAAAGCAGTGATATGATGAATGTTTTCATCATTCCACATTTGAATATTCATATTCAATTGTGTCGCTGTCCCTTTCAATTGAATTTCAAACATTTATGTAACAAATAAAATATTTTAATCAATTTTACTTTATCAAAATCAAAAAGTTTCAACAGACGAATACATTGTCATATATTTTTGAGGTGGAACATTTTTTACGTCTCCCAAGAGGTTTTGTAAACACTAAGCATTTTGTAGAAAAATAAGTGAAACACTCATCTCTGTTTTTCCACAAGGAATATATACTGTGCCAATTTAAAACCGAGCAAAATTATGCCATGTTAGTTAAAATAAACCCTGTGAAAAAGTCCGTGTTATTTCGAGAAACCTTGTAAAAAAATCGTTTTTTTGGGGAAAAAATTGCATGGTTTCTGAACATAACAGTAATTTTTTTACATCGTTTTTGTTTTTCATTTTGTCGTGAATACTACTTATTTTACTATGCGATGCCTTCTCAAAATTTACCCTGTACAACAAAGGGTATAACTTAATCGCAAATATCTCTTGTATTTATCACAGCTACATAATTTTTCCCCCATATGATCGAAAATATGATCAGCAAACTTTCTAAAATGTTTTCTAATATGTTTGATATGAACGAGCATTAAGATAAAATTCAGTGCCAAAACAAGGCGCGTAAAATTTCAACCGCATGAATTGAACGAATCATCGCACATAGCGTATTATGCAAAACCGACACATAGAAATACGGAATATTTTCAGTGATTGAGTAAAACAGGCACTAACTATGGATGGTTAACAGCCATGAGTATTTTCAATTGACTAATATAATTTCCGGTTCCAGATCTATAGGGTAAAGTGTGTTTAATTATTTAGTGAGACGATACCAAATAAAATCGACGATATGTTGGTTCATACCCAAAGAAAGTTTGTTATTTTGTTCAAGATTGAAGTAAAATTCTTTGCAGAATCTTCTAGTGATATTTTTTAAAATATAAGTTACATGAGAAAAATGTTTTTACTATAAAATAGGTAAAAAGTTGTAATATTTTTCAGATTTTGTTTGGATGATATCTCGAACTTTTTACACAAAATTAATCTTCAAATTTAGGATACTTTATTGGCTAACTTGACCGGCAATTATGTTTCAAAACTTCCTGTTCACTTTTATTGAACTTTAGTTGGGTAGATTGATGGATGCGTCGAAGGAATCCACCCCGTTGTCTCAATGCCATTGTAGTACTTCTCCTCTGTATAGACAGCTTCCCAAATTAGGCCAAGCCCGTACAGGTTCATTGTGATATTTAATGTACGGTAGAAAAAGCTTTTTCAGGTACATTTGGTAATCCATAGTCTTGTGGGGTCTAGATTTTATGTCCGCAATTTCAAATACTTTGGCAGATCATAAACTGTCTTATGAATTTATCGTCAGTAACGAATTTGAACTTACTTACTGAAAAAAATCATTTCAATTTCGTTCAAAACAGCTCCAATTTTATGGTTATGTGGATTATTGGCCAATTGAAACGATTTCAGTTAGACCGGTTTCCAGTTCTAGAAGTACCGGAAATAGTGGTCATTAACTTAAAAATCGAGCTCTTTTATAATTTCTCAGAAACTTGAACTCAAATGAAAGGACTGATGGTCTAACAGTGTGCTGTTGAATTTTATGTTATCCCGACTCCCGGTTCTGGAGATACCATTGTAAAAGCTTGTTTAAATTTTAAATCGGAGTGACGCTGCAAGAAACGGAAAAATTCTTCTAACTTAGATTTAAAACCTTCAACAAAGTGAAAAAGTTTCACTAGTGTATACTTAAATAAACTTTTATGATAATTCGAGTGATATTAGAAAGGCATCATGACATCAGTCGGTGGATTCTAACAGGGTTTCTGATATACTGTACACTTTTCCTATGGTTTTCTTACGTGCAATTTTTGGATGAGTATTTTTTGCATTACTGTAAATGAGCTAAGCGCTTTTCTAGAGAGCTGAATCAACAGCCTGCTTAAGAAATTTTTCAATGTTTTGAACCAGCATGTTAGCAGTTTCAATTGGATCCGTATTGATCGTGACTGCCTAGAGCAGCGTTGGTTTATGGGAGAAATGTCTTTTGTTCTTTTGAATACTTGCATGGTTGTTTGGGACGAATTCAGATAAGCTAACACAATCGAGTACCTCGTAATCCACTCTCCAAAATCTTTTTTGCTTCGCGGTTGTATTTGAAGGTTTCTCTGTGTTTCTACTGTAACATTAACAGCTAATTGTCGGAGTAACCGCTTCGTATAAATATTCTTATGTAACTGCATTGATTGCATTAGGTGCAAATAGGTGTGTATTTGGGCATCATGTTGAGGATTAGAGTGGACAAGTGAATTGTTTTTCTCTAGGTTCTCTAAGATTGCTTTCACTTTTGGTTGAAAACGAAATGGAGCCACATGGTCGTTTAAATAGTAGAAAGTCATTTAGAGACTTGGTTTGTGAAAATTATTTTTGTACTAGGTGCCAATGCATAGTAGCTCAAATTGAACTGCTTGTGAAGTGTAAAATTGATCTCGACAGAAAGATGAAAACAAATTGGACAATGCTCTTAATAACGAACGACACGATTTCACAAAATAAAGTTGGTTTATTTTTCGAAGACATGGGACTGCTAATAGATTTCCTTATGCAACATAAACACACCAATCAATGCATGTCGGTGATAATTAATATTTAATTTTCTGCCGTGCCAACGTTTGGCAATATTACGTTCGTTTCTTGCAGATTGAGTCATGATTGCACTGGATCTCATATGTTTCGATCCAGCTTCCATCTTTTTGTGCAGATCAGTACAAAGGAGCATTATCTGATAGCAGTTTGACTCCAACCGGTACACCAGACAGGACGGCGTACGGTGAGGGCATTCGTCCATATTTAAAGATCTGAAAGACATGTTGATGAGGAAAGTGAAAGGAATCGTGATTGGTGCTGTTTGTTCGCTCGGTTTGAAACGGGTTAAAGTGTTACGTAGCGAGGTAGTGGATGTTGATCTCGTTGTTTTCGATTCACGTAATTCTACGCACTAACCGTTTGTTTGTCTATTAGTGGGCTAGCGGTAATCAACAGTGACACCCAGTGACCTCCTTCCTATCGACACTAAACGTGGGTTGCATAATGGTACTTGCACTATTAATGGATGTTTTCATTCGTTGCTGTACCTGTGACGCATATGCTGAGGGAGGCAAACATTCCTGTCATAAATTTTTATCGTTAGTTGTTGGAAATGTACAAACAACATTCAGTAGTGAGCATTCTTTGGAGATTGCTTGTTCTAAAATATGTTGAGTGGAATAGCATTGCAGTAGGAAAGCATTGCAATTTTTAAGTGACATAGCTTATGAAGACAAGCAACGAGCGCGAACGATATCAGCAGTGTTGTATGTTTCGCAAATAACATATTTGATGTAACAGAACATGATGGTACCGTATGTTGGTACGATGCAGATTTTGTTTGAGTAGGGATGTTTTGTGTTTGCGTTGATAACATACGTAAATACTTTTTTTTGTCGAAATATACTGTCATTCTTAGGATTCATCAAATTTATTTACAAGAATAACCTTTCCAGAACAATGCGTAGCACACAAAAAGGTATTGACAATTAGATAAATTTAATAATTAAGTTTAGAAAAATGGAACGAAACGATCTCATATCTAAGTTTTCATTACAGAATTTTCCGTAATACATAAACAAAACTGGATGCGGTTTACAGATAAAAGTTTTCTTAGCCCGAACTACTAGAATCTCAGTCATTTTAGTCATTTTTTCACTTTTCGAAAAAGTCATCTCAGTCACTTTCCAAAAAATGATTAAACTCATAGGTGAAATGTGCCCTGAAATGAGCCATTTTGGATAAAAAACATAAGAAGTCCTCAACACCTAGAAAATCGGTAAAAAACAACGCTAAGTGAATGTATTACGTCAATTTCACTTCAAAAAAATATTGTTTTCATTTTTCATTTAAGGGTTAGCCAATTTTCGTGCTAGGGCACATAACCGTTTTTATTATTTTTACGTTTCGTCTTTGACTCATCAGTGCAGAGCAGTTCAAATTGAACTGCTTAGTGCTAAATTCGGCAGTTCAATTTGAACCGCTAAGCAGACGTAAAGTTTCTGCTACTTACAGAACACTTTTTGTTTTGCAACGGAGTGCAATGTCTTTTCTGACGTGCCGACGAAAACGTGTTTTCGACTATTTCTGGCCGATGCAGATTTGGTCATTTAGGGGTTAGCCAAATTTTGTGCTAGGGCACATTCATTTTTTACTTGCAACAGTTCAGGAAGGTATCTAGAGTGGGGCCCTAGGAGTGTGACTGTTAATCCCGCAGACGTGAGATAGTGGTTTTATGAGTTTCGTATCCGGGTATAAATGAACGATATATAAAAAAAGAAGTTTCGAGACTCCACTGCCACTGACAGTGTCAAAACCACATAAATTGAGGGTTAAAATCGGGGCAAAATAAACGACAACGACAATTTAAACGATATAAATCAATAAACGACAATCATAATAATACATAAAATTGTACTGGTTGACCGAAAAAGATTCTGCAAATTCGAAAGATAAAACACCAGAGAGAAGAATGCTTACCCGATAATGTGCAGAAGACGGCACGAGATTCTCGATCGCGAGCTCAGCGCAAGTTTTCACGATGTTTATTGTTTCAAGAAACATTATGTTGCACTAGTAGTATTCTTGAACACTAGTTACAATTTGGGCTAATATTAACATCGACCTTGACGGAATCGTCTTCAATTGCGCTCAACATTTTCAATTTTGAATAATCAAAATTCTGCATTTCTGGAACCCTAAGCCAGATTCGGGTGAAACTTCATTTCAATCTATTCTATCATTTGTGAAAATGGGCCTAGTCAGCTCTAATAAATTCATGTGCGTTTCAATAAAGCCAAGTTTGTAGAAAAACCAGCCAGAAATTGAAACAGATTTGAACCAAGTTGAAAAGATTTTTCTATTTTTGTCGCATCGTTACTTCTAATGATGATTTAAAATTTTCAACAATTTTTCGGATCTAGAAGTTGGATCTCGATTCAACTTTCATTTGAAAATAAGTTCGCGGAACAGGCATAGCAAAGAATCTGATAAATCGGTGTGTGAGTTCTATACCGAAGTTTTTGAGCGCCTTCTTCGGTGCTTCTGGAACTGGTAAAGTCAGCTGGCCTCTCCCGAAACGAAATCTCGAGTACAGGCCTGCATGATATTGTACTTCATAATTTACGATATTACTTCTAGTAAAAAAAATAATTTGTGAGTATCAGTAGTATTCAAAGTTCTATCAATTGAGACAATTATATATTCAATTATGATAGTTGATAATAGTTGTGACCCAAGGAAGCCGCCATTAAGGGCGTCAGTCATCAAATTCAATTTCTAGGTCAATTTTTAACTATAAATTACAAAAGAATATTTTCACAAAAAAAATCACAAAGAAGGTAATGAGGTATACTAAAATGCCAGAGTGAGGAATTTGTGAATATCTTTCATGTACAGTTATAATAAAATGTGAAGTGAAAAAATGCCTAAGGCTTCCGAGCCTCCCCTATATTAAAAAGTATTAATCTCAGTGTTAACCCCTCTTATGGAAGATTTTTCAACAGTAAGTTCCATGAGCAATAGAGTACTAATACTAATAAGATATGATTTACAAACTTTGTTTTCTTCAATTTCTTAGTGTCAGTAGGATTTATAGTACTAGCCATGCAATGATTCTGTACACTAAGAATCGGCTGCGAAGTCTGTTGAAACAGAAAGGCCAAATTCCACAAAAGGAATGTAACGGTAGGACTTTGTTTTTTTCTTCAATTTCGGCTTCTATCCTGAATGCCCGCATCTTCCATTGCATTCAACTCATAATAAAGACTGTCCCAGAAAGTATGGACGCACTTTAATTTCGCTGTAAATAGTTCACAAGTGTTAGATATTCAAATTTTATTCGACGTACTGATAATATTAGACTACAACAATAGAATATTATTCTCAACATTTGCTACTTAGCCATTGTAGACTAGCTAGCGCACCGTCTTGCGAACGTTCCTCATTAAATTCCGTACAGACTTCTTGGCGACAAATTTTGAGACTTTTTTCCAATCTTGTTCGAACTGTTGAATTGTTTCGACTGTCGAGACATGTTTCCTAAGGTGTGCCTTCGTAAATGCTTAAAATTTCTCAGTTGGTCGAAGTTGTGGGCAATTTGGTGGATTCATGTCTTTTGGGACGAAAGTAACATTTTTGGTAGTATACCATTCTACCGTTGATTTCGACTAGTGGCAAGAAGCAAGATCTTGCCAGAAGACAACAGGATACTTGTGGCTTCGAATCATGGGTAGAAGTCGTTTTTGTAAACATTTCTTAATGTATATTTCGCTGTTCATTGAAGCAGTGGTGATGAAGGGTTTCGAAATCTTACCGCAGCTACAAATTGCTTGCCAGACCATAGCTTTCTTACCAAATTTTTCGACTTCAATCGATGTCTCGGACTGGTTTAACACTTGCCCTTCTCGCGCCGTATAATATTGTGGTCCCGGCAAGGATTTGTAATCGAGTTTCACGTAGGTTTCGTCGTCCATGATTATGCAGTTCAAATTTCCAGCAAGAATCGTATTGTACAGCTTACGAACCCTCGACCTGATCGATGCTTTTTGTTTCGGACTACGTTTTGGTTGTTTCTGCTTCTTATAGGTTCGAAGATTCAAACGTTTTTTAGCACGAAGAACATTTGACTTCGAAGTGCCCACTTTTTTGCCACATCCCGAACTGAAACTTCCTTCTTTTGCTCGAACGCCTTCAGTATAAGTTTATCCAACTGAGGGTTAGCAGGACCGTTTTTTCGACCGGTTTTCGGTTTATCCTCAAAGGTGTTATCCTCATCGAACTTCCTGATTGCATTTCGCACGGCTTTTTCACTTACTCCTTCCATTTTTGCTATCTTTCTCAGTAACAGTCCGCGTTCTGTGCACCATTTGTCCACAATATTTCGACGTTGTTCTGCTGAAAGTTCACGCATTTCGAAACAAACTGAAACTGAAAACGAAAAAACAACTGCACAAGTGGTTAGAGAAGAGTGTAAACAAAAGGACGCAGCCATAAAAATTGACAGATTCTGAACCATTGCGAAATGGCAGCGGTTTTTGGTTGCGTCTATGCTTTCTGGGACAGTCTTTATTGGAAATAATCAATTTCTCTCGTGTGTTTGTCCGTTTCATTCAAATTTTCTTGAACTCCCGCTGAGCTACAATAGTTTTGAGGCGTCTTCGAAGCTCCGTCTTGATAATTACCCAAAATCATTCTATTGTGCGCAAATCCAGCGATTTAATAATGTAATTTAGGTATACCTATTTTGGTGCAATATTGATTCCGTTAACTCGGTACAACACGTTTCGAGCGTGGTGGGATGATGCGGGTCAAAACAGAGTTGATTGTTTTTGATTCCTGATATAATAGACACTTTTGAACAACGCTTTTCAAGGCACTCTTCCCTGTAAATTGCGTCGTTGATTGTTCCGGAAGTGAAGAAAGAAACGTTGAGCTCTCCACAAATTGCCTGCCAAACTTCTTGACTGATTTCGAACATCCTCTGAAGAAGTTGACGGAAATCCGCCTGGACGTAAAATTCCGATTTTACAGGTTCCGAGTGTAATCTGCACCAAGTGCCTCTGTATGGGTTTATATGTATCAATTATTCATGAAGCAGATATGTGCTTCTGCGACTCAGTCGATTAAATGTGCTTTGTGATCTAATGTTTCTCGGTTCAAGTCGCGCTGCTATCGGTCTTTGGTTATTTATTTCATTCGATTTCAAGCCATGTAATTTTCAAATCTCAATATTTAACATGTTTTTGAAAATTAATTTGGATGAAATATGACGCTCAGATTTCTTGTTTCGATGACATGACTGAAACTAAACTTTGAATAACTAGGAAACTTTACTCAAATATTCAGTTTGTTTACTCATGCGGCTCAAAAGTTACAGTAAATTTTCAGTGTGTCAAGTTGTTTCAAGCTTTCTTTTTTTTTGCTATTCTCATATAGATAGGTAATACAATCACTGTAAAACCGACTTTTGAACCGAGGTCCGGAGGGCCAAGTGTTATACATCATTCGACTTAGTTCGTCGAGAACGCAAAATGTCTGTATGTGTATCTGCGTATGTAACGTTTTTTGCACTAAATTTACTCGAATATGGGTGAGCCGATTTTCAGAAACTTAGATTCAAGTGAAAAAATAGAAAAATAAGTTCACTAACTTTTCTGGAGTTTCTGAAAAACTAAAATGAAAATTGGAAAAAATTTTTTTTTCGGAAAGTTGACAAATTTGCATTAGAAAACTTGAAGAACAAAGTTGGAAAATTTTATTTTCTGAAACTTGACAAATTTGAATACGAAAACCGATTTTCAGAAACATAGATTCAAGAGAAAAAATATGAAAATAAGTGCACTAACTTTTCTGAAAAACAAAGTTGGAAAAAAAGATTTTTTTCTGAAAGTTGACCATTTTTTATTGGAAAATTAGGCGTTGACAAATGCGCGCTTCGTAACACCCGGCGCGTATGAAGTACCATGCCGGGAATCAAACTTTTAGTTATAAGTTTTGAATAGAACCAAATTATCGACACTTGAACAAAAAATAAAAACATGTTTTTGGGTGATTTTACGGATTTTGACCCAAATTCAAATGAAAGTTTTCGTAGTTCCATTCAAAGTTCCTGAATTTCATTTGGATCTGACTTCTGGTGCCAGAATTATGTGTGAAAAAATGAAAATATGTGTTATAGCTTTTCTCGGAAATGGCTAAACTGATTTTCACAAAATAAGATTCAAATGGAAGGTCTTACGGCCCTATGGAAAACTCATGAATTTCATCTTGATCCGACTTCCGATTCAGGAATTACAGGGAGATTAGAGTAAAAATGTCGATGCAATACACGGAAAATGGGGTTGCTGAGAGCTCGAATCAGTTCCAATCGATAGGCCTTGTCAGTTGACGGGAAAACGTATCCATTTAGATACCAGTCTCCGGATTCCGGTTCAGGAAGCACCAGAAATAGTGGTAATAGACTCTAGAATGGAACAAACTCATTTTTATCAGCGATGGCTTGAGCCTTCTTATAAAGTGCAAGTTTGAAAAGAATCGGTTCTGTAGATTTGGCAGGATCGTGTGTTAACTTCGAAAAATTGATTTGCCGAAAAACGCATTTAATTTTTTTTCTCGAAAAGTAAGCTGTTTTTTGGTAGTTTACACTGAATATTTTTTGCAATATTTTTGAAATATTAAACTACAAGAAAATGTAAAACAAAAAACGAAACTGTTTATCACGATTGCTACAGAACAGTGATGTTGGACAAGTGATTTCACGTGTTTTTGTTACAAATGTGAAAATCATTCGTATTACTGCTAATTTGTTTTTTTTTGTTTATTTGGAGCAGGGAAAAGCCCGGTGGAGTTAGTTTCTGTCAAACTTGCTTTCCAACGGTCATAAAACCTCCTCATCTTTAGCATCAACAAATTACAACCATCCAAATGATACATTTCACTTAAACATAGCATTTCTAAAATAACTAAAACTAAAACTAATTAGATAGTAAACCTAGGAACAATTTTTTGACAACGTTTCGTGATAGATTAAAGTCGAATGAATTGGAACAGTGGTTGAATGCTCGGCACCTGCTGGCAAAAAGCTCGTTATACCCATAATTAGTTCTAGCATAGGGGGTCCTAAGAAAAGAATAGTTTCTAAGATTACGGCGATGGATATCAATTTGTAAATGCTGTAAGAGCTCGGAGCAGTCTATTCTTCAAGAGGACTAAATTCTTGCACTGAAAAGCACGCCCAATCAGATGCTTGACCGTACGCTGAGCGAAATCGGTACTGTTTCTCAACCAGCTACGCTTTGATAGAACTTACCTACGTACAAAAAATAGCTTCATTCAAGAAAAATGTTTTCGACTAATCGAGACCCTTATGATTCACCACCCAGCACCGACGTTTTTCCATATGAGTTGTGCTAAGTAAAAGTTCGGCGTTTTTAGAATGGTATTGGGTTCCTTTAAACGTCGCCTGTTGGTTTGTAAGCTGTCATAATTTCCTTTCCTGGTAAGTAAGGCTCAAAGTAGAATTATTCCTAAGCATTTAGGAATATATTTTTTCTCATTATTGCTAAGCATCTACTCTATTTTTTTTCAATATTTCGCCTTCGGCTCATTAGAGCATTTTCAAATTGGCTTGGACTCCGATAAATCAGATCATCAGATTCGGATCTTCAAGCCCAAAAGTCGGCTAAAGGCATTTTCAGTATCGAAGAACCGTACAAAAAATGATGAAAACTAAAAATTGGTTGGAAACTTGGACTGGACCATATCTGAGTTTTATCCGGATCCGAATTGATGTTGAATGTTAAATGTTAAACGTTTCAAATCTTCATATTTCTCATTTCCATAAGAAGAAACGCATCCCTATCTTCATGCATACGACTAGCATTACCTTTTTCGTTATGTGGAAGCTAGTGTAGGAATAATGTTTATATTATGAATGTGAACTCAAATAGCATCCTTATAGCAAACATTTTGGAAAGCAAGTCAACAATGGTGTAATCTTGCCTAATAAATGCAAGGAAATTGGTTGGTTGTAATGTGACAAAATTTGTAATTGTGTTTCACCTATTTCGATATTGCCTTAGCATAAAACTTTTGTTGTAATTTACCTCTCAAAATTACAAGAAAAAAAATATAACAATCTACGGAACAAAACTTTCGAAGGAGTAAACAAATCTTTCAGTTGCAACAGTGAAGTGTATTTACTCCCGAGGACCATCATCAAAAGTTAACGAGCCACTTCTCCGTTGCTTTTGAGCTCTATTTAATTCGAAAGCTTGCACACAATCCGCCCAATCCACTCAGAGCTACTAAGTAGCATTCGGCGGCACCATTTGAGTCGCTACATAATTTAAAATCCATCTCGAAAACCTCAAAGCAGTTCTGCGTTCTGCGAGGAATCAACCTCGGCTGACGCAACGAAGATGCTGCTGCTGATGTTGGAGCGAGAGTGAAGAGCAAATTTCTTTGAAGTTTAACTTTTTTTTACTCCGCACCGCTTTGCTGAAACTGGAGGATTGCCCATCATCGGCATCGGTTTCTCGCTGAGCCACGTGCGGCACTCGATCCCGGGTTTGCTTTGGTAGTGCTCGTAAACATTTAAAGCCATTCCAAGTGCCCTGCAGTCGGGCAACAGTTTAGGGTAGAAGCAATCTTAAGATTTGATAATGAATTCGAAATGCAGAGCCAGGATCCGCTACGTTGCTACTAGACGGAATGGGGTTTTGCGAGAATTTCCACCAGAACGAGCATGAGGCTCAAAGCAGGAGCTGTCAACCCGAGCCGGTTTTTCTATTATTTTTATTTCTCGCATCGTGTCACCCGGATCCGTTCGCTTACAAACCGGAAAATTTGTACTTGTAATGGCGCGAGCGCCGATGATGTCTTCTCGCTTGCAGGTTTTGTGCTCCGGAGGAAAACTTGTACAAATGCGATTATCTACGCTAATCTGGTCTTATTTTCTAGAGTGAACTGAACAGCTTTTCCAACAATTTGATGGCAACATGGGACGGGCAGCCGACCAAAAAGCATTCAGTTTGGCAAATTAGATCAACGAGTCGGCTTTTATTTGTAAAACTGCTAAATTTTCGCATTTAATTTCTGTTTGTTTGAATAGTATTTTGCTTGACATTCGCTTGTATATCTCTAATCAATCTTGGGCAGTACAAATCGAGTACGGCAAAGGTCGTGTTTGGACGATGAACGCCTTTTTACGTACAATATTGTTCTCCGCATTTATTATTGCAGCAAAAATGATCTGCTTTACTGTTAATCTAAAGTATCAGTCAAAGCAAAATGACCATCGAAACCTGTATCATATAAAAAAACATTTCTGTCGCAACCACTGTAAAATTGCATTTACTGTAATTTTATTTCATGATTCGGTTTTATTCTTGAACGAGCAAAGTGCGGTGCTGCTTGGTACAATCTCATGACTGATGTTATGATTTATGTTTCTTGTTGCGGTTTCGCAATGTCGTTTCGAATAATCGTCGAGAGCAACGAAGAAGAAATCTCATTTTTCTGGGACGATGCTGACAAGGTTTTGAGTGCTCGGAACGATTTCGATTTGAATTCGTTTCCTTTTTCTGTGGATCAAGATCAGCTATGAAATCAAACCCAGATAGCAGATTGAGAGCTATTAGCCTAAAGCAAGTCAAAAATTTCTTCAGTTACTAGAAATTTAATCTGTTATGGTATTCTCTTCTGAATTTATTTTATTCAATGTACTCCTTTTTTCAATTGATAAACTTTCTCCAGTAATTATGCGGGTGGTCAGCGAAGGTATGCAATATAAGATGAATAAGACGAATAAGACGAATAAGACGAATAAGACGAATAAGACGAATAAGACGAGTAAGACGAATAAGACGAATAAGACGAATGAGACGAATAAGACGAATAAGACGAATAGGACGAATAAGACGAATAAGACGAATAAGACGAATAAGACGAATAAGACGAATAAGACGAATAAGACGAATAAGACGAATAAGACGAATAAGACGAATAAGACGAATAAGACGAATAAGACGAATAAGACGAATAAGACGAATAAGACGAATAAGACGAATAAGACGAATAAGACGAATAAGACGAATAAGACGAATAAGACGAATAAGACGAATAAGACGAATAAGACGAATAAGACGAATAAGACGAATAAGACGAATAAGACGAATAAGACGAATAAGACGAATAAGACGAATAAGACGAATAAGACGAATAAGACGAATAAGACGAATAAGACGAATAAGACGAATAAGACGAATAAAACGAACAAGACGAATAAGAGGAATAAGACGAATAAGACGAATAAGTCGAATACGACGAATAAGACGAATAAGACGAATAAGACGAATAAGACGAATAAGACGAATAAGACGAATAAGACGAATAAGACGAATAAGACGAATAAGACGAATAAGACGAATAAGACGAATAAGACGAATAAGACGAATAAGACGAATAAGACGAATAAGACGAATAAGACGAATAAGACGAATAAGACGAATAAGACGAATAAGACGAATAAGACGAATAAGACGAATAAGACGAATAAGACGAATAAGACGAATAAGACGAATAAGACGAAAAAGACGAATAAAACGAATAAGACGAATAAGACGAATAAGACGAATAAGACGAATAAGACGAATAAGACGAATAAGACGAATAAGACGAACAAGACGAATAAGACGAATAAGACGAATAAGACGAATAAGACGAATAAGACGAATAAGACGAATAAGACGAATAAGACGAATAAGACGAATAAGGCGAATAAGACGAATAAGACGAATAAGACGAATAAGACGAATAAGACGAATAAGACGAATAAGACGAATAAGACGAATAAGACGAATAAGATGAATAAGACGAATAAGACGAATAAGACGAATAAGACGAATAAGACGAATAAGACGAATAAGGTGAATAAGACGAATAAGACGAATAAGACGAATAAGACGAATAAGACGAATAAGGTGAATAAGGTGAATAAGACGAATAAGACGAATAAGACGAATAAGACGAATAAGACGAATAAGACGAATAAGACGAATAAGACGAATAAGACGAATAAGACGAATAAGACGAATAAGACGAATAAGACGAATAAGACGAATAAGACGAATAAGACGAATAAGACGAATAAGACGAATAAGACGAATAAGACGAATAAGACGAATAAGACGAATAAGACGAATAAGACGAATAAGACGAATAAGACGAATAAGACGAATAAGACGAATAAGACGAATAAGACGAATAAGACGAATAAGACGAATAAGACGAATAAGACGAATAAGACGAATAAGACGAATAAGACGAATAAGACGAATAAGACGAATAAGACGAATAAGACGAATAAGACGAATAAGACGAATAAGACGAATAAGACGAATAGGACGAATAAGACGAATAAGACGAATAAGACGAATAAGACGAATAAGACGAATAAGACGAATAAGACGAATAAGACGAATAAGACGAATAAGACGAATAAGACGAATAAGACGAATAAGACGAATAAGACGAATAAGACGAATAAGACGAATAAGACGAATAAGACGAATAAGACGAATAAGACGAATAAGACGAATAAGACGAATAAGACGAATAAGACGAATAAGACGAATAAGACGAATGAGACGAATAAGACGAATAAGACGAATAAGACGAATAAGACGAATAAGACGAGTAAGACGAATAAGACGAATAGGACGAATAAGACGAATAAGACGAATAAAACGAACAAGACGAATAAGAGGAATAAGACGAATAAGACGAATAAGTCGAATACGACGAATAAGACGAATAAGACGAATAAGACGAATAAGACGAATAAGACGAATAAGACGAATAAGACGAATAAGACGAATAAGACGAATAAGACGAATAAGACGAATAAGACGAATAAGACGAATAAGACGAATAAGACGAATAAGACGAATAAGACGAATAAGACGAATAAGACGAATAAGACGAATAAGACGAATAAGACGAATAAGACGAATAAGACGAATAAGACGAATAAGACGAATAAGACGAATAAGACGAATAAGACGAATAAGACGAATAAGACGAATAAGACGAATAAGACGAATAAGACGAATAAGACGAATAAGACGAATAAGACGAATAAGACGAATAAGACGAATAAGACGAATAAGACGAATAAGACGAATAAGACGAATAAGACGAATAAGACGAATAAGACGAATAAGACGAATAAGACGAATAAGATGAATAAGACGAATAAGACGAATAAGACGAATAAGACGAATAAGACGAATAAGACGAATAAGAGGAATAAGAGGAATAAGACGAATAAGACGAATAAGACGAATAAGACGAATAAGACGAATAAGACGAATAAGACGAATAAGACGAATAAGACGAATAAGACGAATAAGACGAATAAGACGAATAAGACGAATAAGACGAATAAGACGAATAAGACGAATAAGACGAATAAAGTGAATAAAGTGAATAAAGTGAATAAAGCGAATAAGGGGAGTAAGGCGATTGGAGAAATAATTGAAGCCCAACATCGTAGATTTCACCTATAGTTGCGATACCATTGTATACCGGCGAAGTGTAAAATTTTTAAACATATTTTTACGTTTTGTCTTCGACTCACCAGCAGCTTAAGTCAAACTACTAATTTAACCTTTCGGTTTAACATCAACCGCTAAGCAGGCGTAAGGTTAATGCTTTTTACAAAATGCTGCACTGATGAACACGAAACGCCAAAATATCAAACTTTGCAGTTTGCAAACCATGAGACACCAAAACCCCTGAATAACTACTACTTGACGACGACCAGAAAGTCGTCATGTTTTTTCATTCGACACGTCAAAAAAGTCATTGATAAGTGTTTTGTAAATAGCACGTTTGTCAATTTTGGTTACGGGTCATTTCGCCGAAAATCGTTTCGCCGAAAACAATTTCGCCAAATAGGTCATTTCGTCGTAAACCAGTTAACGGATAATACCACAAACATTTGCCTGGTAGATACTCCTATGCAAATGCTTTGATGCTTAGTAGTTAATAAAGCCAACAAGGTTTCTTGGGAACTCCGTTCTTAGGTTCATGAATCAATCTTTATTCAAGAGTGCAGAAAGCAATCTTTATTCCATAAGTACAATTGTAGATCAACAAACCGGACGTTAACGCTATCATCTTTCTTTAGGATTTATTTTAAATCAATCCCAATCACGATATTAAGACAATTTCACGATTCGGCGAAATGACCCTTTCGGCGAAATGGCCTTCGTTGAAATGTCATTCTTTGGAAGCACAATTTTTACTTGCACGGAAAATCACGAACTATTTCTGGTATTATTTGTTCCTGTGGCACAATTCCTAAACTGTTAATCATTAGATTGACAATTTCACGGATTGTACATACATACGCTTACATTATGTATTCCTGTACGATCAGTAAAATACAGGAAATACAGTTCCTGTGTAAATACAGTGAAACCAATACTGATAGTTTTGTACCTGTTATTTCAATAGCTAAGAAATTGGTTAGAGAAATGGTTTTGCGATTATTAACAACAAAATACGTATACTCTGAATAACGCTTTTATTTCGATTGTGTCGTATATGGTTTTTCATTCTCTGTTTTTACAAAGTAATATAGTTTTCTCTATTTCTCAGACTCTCGCTCACACTTTTTTGCTGAATAGTATTCCAATGAGTTATTTGGTTATAATTTGCATTATCAGTACCTATCCACAAAAATCATATACGCCTTTTTGAGCGAGATAATTAAAAGGCGTTTTTGAACTTGTTCTTTTCTGCCGTTTCGAACAAACAAAATCATTTGTTCCTGGCATAGTCAGGCTGATTAATAAGCCACACAATTTGTTCTGATTCCACAGGTACAGGTAAAAATTTTAAGATTGCAGAAGCACGTGTGGAATGATCCTGACCTAACCTTATATATTAAGGCGTATTTCTTGAGTGTTACTATGGTGAGCGTGAGTACCCCGCTTTGACTTACCTACTTTAGTTTCAATTATCCACTAGCAAAGACCGCTCGCTCATTTGAAAGTTTAAATTAAAGTTTGTTATGAATATGTAACAAATTCGTTACTGATACTTTTTGCATGAGGGACGGGTATAGCGTAATGGGTAAGTCGATGCCTTTCACGCAGCCCACCTGGGTTCGATTCCTAACCCCGCGCACATAGGGTCAGAAAGTTTTTCTGGCCCGAAGAGGCGAATGACCTTAAGGTTAAAACCTCTATAATCGAAACAAAAAAAAACTTTTTGCTTGCATCATGTTAGGAAACCTGTAAAATCTACACACAAATTGAATTCCCCTGGATTCTGAGATGATTATGACTTTCTTTGGTTTAGTTTTCCATTGAATTACACTGAAAAAAAGCAGATTGGACAAGTAAAAGTATTTTTGTTCAGATAACTTGTTTGCCCTAAAAGTGCTCAAGTTGAATTTTGGATTGAAGGTAGGGAACATAGTCACCTATTTTGTGAAAAAATGAATTGCACTTTAACTTTCCTAAATCGATTTTTTTCAGTGTGGTTTCCCGATCATCAAGCCCTAATTTTAACGTATTTCGGCATGACCGAAATTTATCTCTCTGTCAGAAAAAATCTGGAGGTGGAGTCCTCATAGCCATAAACTCTTGCTTTACTTCTGAAGAAATTATTACTCTTAAATATAAAGAATTTGAGCATGTATGGGCCAAAGTCTCAATATTGGGAGAAGAACATATTTACTGATCTGTCTACTTCCCACCCGAAAATGCGAACAAATTCTCTTTTGAATTATTCTTTCAATCTTTAGACACAATTATTTCGAATATGGAACCTGAAGTAAAGCTTCATATTTTTGGCGACTTCAATCAACGAAATGCGGACTTCATTTCTGACATTGAAAATGAATCAATCTTACTTCCAGTCGTAGGAGAAAACGAAACATTGCACTACTTTTTCGACAAAATTTGTAATTTTGGCCTACATAAAGTAAACTCCTGTAAAAAATCAACAAAACGCATATTTAGACCTTCTATTCACAAATTGCACAGAAGACTTTTGTGTGAATGCATCAAACCTGCCATTATGGAAAAATGAAGCATTTCACACCGCAATTGAATATTCATTATTTACACACAATGCATCCCTCCCCTACGACTTGGAATATGAGGAAGTGCCGGAATACAATAAAATTGACTTTGAAGAAGTCAAGCGTAGACTAAGTATAATAAATTGGCGGAACATACTGAGTACAGAAGGAAATGTCGACTTCGAAGTAAACAAATTCTATCACATTATAAACAAAATATTAGCCGAAACTTTGCCTATGAAAAGAAGAAGAAAAAATCATAACAGCAAATTACCTGTATGGTACAATTCACAACTAAAACATTTGAAAAATAGGAAACAAAAAGCACACAAAACTTACAAACAAGAAAAAAGTGACGCTCATCTTCAAAACTACTTAAATCTATGCAATCAACTCAAAATAGCCATTAACACAGCACATGAAGAATATAACCGCAAAACTGAAAACGAAATAAAGACTTGTCCTAAGAACTTTTTTAACTACACAAAAACTAAACTAAAAAGCAACAATTTTCCATCTCAAATGCACCTCGACGAACATGTAGGGAAAAATAGTACAGAAATCTGCAATCAATTTGCAAATTTTTTCCAACAAGTATATACATCTTATTCAGAAACTGACCGTGACCGTGAATACTTCTCTTTCATACCTGCATTTTCTAGCTCCATCTCTGTAAACTATCTATCAGAACATGACATTTCGACAGCACTGAAAAACTTAGACGCCTCAAAAGGGCCTGGACCTGACAGTATACCACCAATATTAAAAAAAAATCTTGCTGAAGAACTTACACTACCACTACAACTACTTTTTAACTTATCACTTAATAAATGTACTTTTCCTAAAGCATGGAAATCTTCCTTTCTTGTACCAATATTTAAATCTGGTGCAAAATCTAACATTCGGAACTACCGTGGAATTGCCATTATCTCGTGCATTTCAAAATTATTTGAAAAAATTGTAAACGAAAAACTTTTTCATCAGCTTAAAAATGTAATAACATACAAACAACATGGCTTTTTCAAAGGCCGCTCAACTACAACAAATCTCTTAGAATTTATGACATTCACTCTGAATGCAATGGACGCCGGCAACTACGTAGAAACTCTTTACACTGACTTTAGCAAAGCCTTCGACCGTATTGACATACCTTTACTTCTACACAAACTACAAAAATATGGCATAAAACATACTCTTCTGGAATGGCTCAAATCATACTTAACGAATCGTGTACAGGTAGTCCGCTTCCAAAACATTCTGTCTGAACCAATTAATGTAACATCTGGCGTACCTCAGGGTTCTCACTTAGGGCCTCTCCTTTTCATTTTACATATAAACGACATTTTCTTCATACTCAAAAATCTGGAAGTGCTTATATATGCAGACGACATGAAACTCTTCATGGAAATTTAAAATATCAACGATGCTGTAATATTCCAGAACGAAATCAATCTATTCCACATTTGATGCTGCAAATGTCTACTCCAACTCAATGTAAAAAAATGTAACTCAATAACTTTCAGTAGGAAAAATGAAACTATATCCACAAACATACATCTAGGAAATCAACTTGTAGAAAAATGTAAAATTGTAAGATATTTAAGCGTAATCTTAGACTCCAAGCTCACTTTTGTGGAACACTACAATACCATAATCAATAAAGCAAATAGCATGCTGGGCTTTATTAAACGCTTGAGTCATAACTTTCAGGACCCATACACAATTAAATTATTATACAGTACATATGTCAGACCTATTTTGGAATATTGCAGCCTAGTATGGAATCCATATAATATTATTCACGAAGAACGCATCGAATCTATTCAAAAACAATTTCTTTTATATGCACTTCGTAAATTAAACTGGACAGCATTTCTTCTACCATCATATGAAGCACGCTACATGCTCATCAATATTCAAACACTTAAAGAACGCCGCGACCTTGCAATGCTTTATTTTATCAGCGACATTATTTCTCAACGCATTCAATCACCTTCTTTATTATCGCAACTAAATTTTTATACACCTAGCCGTCAATTACGAACCAGAAAATTATTTTTAGAAAAAAACACTAGAACAAATTTTGCAAAATATAGCCCAATCAATCGTATAATGCGCCACTACAATCAATATTGCGAACATCTTGACCTTTGTATGTCCAAAAATGAAATGAAATTACAGCTTAGTCGTAGAAATAATGCGTAGTATCTAAGTAAACATTGTAAACCATTTATATGTAGTCTACATTTGCTTGACGAAATAAAATAAACAAGTTTATAACAAAAACTTGTTTTCGGAATTTTTTTCAATATTTTAGCCTTTCTCATATAGAAAGGTTATGCAATCATTGTGAAAACCGACTTTTGAACCGAGGCCCGGAGGGCCGAGTGTCATATACCATTCGACTCAGTTCGTCGAGTACGCAAAATGTCTGTGTGTATGTATGTGTGTGTATGTGCGTATGTGTGTATGTAACATTTTTTTGCACTAACTTTTCTCAGAGATGGCTGAACCGATTTTTACAAACTTAATGAACCGATTTTCACAACTCAAATGAAAGGTTTTGTGGTCCCATACATGTGGTTCTGGTTCACGAATTATGGGGTAAAATGTGCAAAAAATTGTAAATATAAGTGCACTAACTTTTCTCAGAGATGGCAGAACCGATTTTCACAAACTTAGATTCAAATGAAAGGTCTTGAGGTCCCATACAAAATTTCTGAATATTATTTTTATCCGACTTCCGGTTCGGGAGTTATGGGGTAAAATGTGCCAAAAAAGCAAATATGTGTTCTAACTTTTCTCATAGATGGCGCGACCGATTTTCACAAACTTAGGTTCAAATGAAAGGTCCTGTTGTCCCATGCGTAATTCCTGAATTTCATGCGGATCCGACTTCCGGATCCGGAAATATAGAGTGAAGTGGGTTAAAAATTGTGTACCATCACTGAAAATGGGAAAAAACCTTAAAAAATTCTAAATCGACCTCAAATCTTTTCCAATTGATAGTTTTTATCAGTAGACGGTCAAACAAACCGATTTCGGTTATTCTTTTAAGAATCGAAGAAAATTATTTTGAAGAATACCACATTATTATATATGACAGTATGATTGATATAAAAAGGCATCATTACACCACTAGGTGTATTAAAACAGATTTTATTCGAAAACTTGACTTATTTTGTAAAAATCATTCATACTACACTTTTTTATAGGATTTATCAGTTTTCGACTACTGCCATTTGAAAAAAAATTATTCCAAATTTTTGGTAAGACTCGACATAAGTGTATTTCTATTATGTTTGTTTACCTTTTTTATAATAAATGTAGTATTCAAGTCATCCAACTATGTATCTGACACTACCCACTTGTCTTTTATTTAATTGAATTTCATGCCATGGAATTTTTAAATCATAATATATCATATGTTCACATAAATATTATACGTCCAAATAAATTATATGTTCATGTAAATATTGCTAAGGTACTAAAAAACATGTCAATAAGTAAAATTGAATACAGTATATCTGTACTGACAACTCTCAGATGAGTGGTTATTGCTTTTCAAGACGACTTCAATGTAGAAATGACCTTACATGCAGAATTGTTCTACTACTAATGTGTACTGTGCATAGCTTACCAATGATAAATGAAAAGCAAACATAATAAAACCTTTTTGCAGGAAAAACATCCCATAAAATATTGAACGGTTTAACAAAGCAAATATTGATCAGACACCGGGCCAATCAAATTTTCTTACTCCAGCTCAGGCACAACTAACCGAACTACTTCGTTTAGTACCTCCTCCACAAAGGAGACATGCACAATCAGAGTAGCGACCGCCAAACTAATTTCCTTCAACTTTCCTGTATAATTAATTACAACATTTATTAGCAGCCCAGCGTAAACATCCTAGTTGAAGTGAAAACTTATTTATTGCAGAATTAATTAAAAGAAAACTTTCCCTTCAAAAAGCATCACTGGGCCCCTGTCAGCCGCAGAATCAACCGGCGGCGGTGGCAGCTTCCAGTAGCATCAGCAGCATCAGCACCAACCAATTCCAGCATTTATTCATCAAGGATATTGCGAAACTGTCCGTTCTAAAGACCCATTTTCTCGTTCAAGCGCTTTCCCCGTCCGACGATCACCACCGCACCCGCCCCACATGATTGCTTGCAGAGCCTGACTTAAATGGGGGGGACTCAAAGGTTTCACCAGAGCCCGTTCCAGCGAGTGCCGGAGCAGCTGGAGTCTGGAGGTTGGCACTAGCGGCCACTTCTTGAAGCATGGTTGGGCCATAAATTTCATCCAGTGGAACCGCAATGGAAAGTGCAACGTAAAGCATTCCTCCCCCCGGGTGCTGATGTTTAGGATGTGCTAGATTGACTGGGGTCCAACCGCTCAACGCCTTTTCTGCGGCCGTTCGGGTTCGTGGAAGATTGGGTGTGATTGGATTCGAGTTTTCTCATTTGCAATCAAAGCCACAACAGGGTTCTTTAGCAGATAGAGCGATTGTTTCGGATAAAGTAAACACATAATGCAGGAATCAATAATTATACAATTTTTAGTTGACATTTGCGGGTTTCTAAGAACAGTTGCGACGGGAAAAAATTCTTTTGAGGATAGTCTTAGAGCAATTTAAATGGCGGTCTTAACGAAATTTTCTCTCTGAGATGTTCCATCGACAATGTCATAATTTCCTACTATTATGTGTGGATAGTCAAAGACCAGGAATTATTGATTATCGGATAGGTGATTCATGGATTACAGATTCCAATAAATTCTAACGCTCAACATTCAAACTTTAAAAAAAAAAGCGACGCTCTCATATTTTCCCTACGCCTTTCAATCTTCGTTAAATTTTTAGTAATTTTTTTTAGTCGATAGATATAAGGGAGCGTTCCAGAAAATAGTTTAAGTTTGTAAGGAGAAATGGATGCAATTCTGGTTTTTACGAGTGAACCAACTGAACGTAATTAAACATCATCTGTTTTTATGTAGTGCAACAATTATTTGAGATTAGTGGGATTTTAATTAATGCGTTAGGGCTAAACGTTAAAGGAGAAGCCACTTGAACCTTAAAATCTGGAATTAATCGATTCTATCGTTCTTCGGTATCTTGTTCACTCCTAATGACTACAAAAAAGGGTATTTTTGTGCAAGGGCCGTACGTAATTTTCTAAAGGGTACGATAAAAACATCTTCAAAAACATAACAAAACATGTACCATCAAAAATGGCATGCTCCTCAGTGCATATCAAGAGCAAAGAGCTGAAACACACATCACATGGTTTTGCATGGAGAGTAAGAGTGTGTGCCTGAATTCATTTGCACTAGCTTGTGCGTGAACCAACTGCGTGTGCAAACTGAGTGTGCAATGCTTCGTGTTCAGAATTGCGTGCACACTTTGCTGCTCGCAATTCGACGCACTTTGAAGGAGCAAGACTCTTTGCAAGCGTATGAGTAATGTCAACATTGTGTGCGTAAAAACAAATTCCGGCGCTTCTTTTCCTGAATTTGATCAATAAATCTTCCATATGGTTGAAAAATAAACCAACCAGTTCATTCTGCTTAAAATTGCAATTCAAGAAAGGCGAAAATCTTAGTCTGAAACTCTTCCGTTTTTCTTAAAACTGCATTTGATTAGCAAAGAACACATTCCTATAAGGATTTCCTCTTGTAGTAATTACTGCTATATAGAGATTTACGTACCTTCTATAAGTAAACCCGCAAAATAGGAACCTTCAATTTAACACGCGAAAGGCAATGGATATGGAAGGTTGTCGTAAAACTATTAATTTTTCCGGAAAACTGCTTTTGTAACAGAAAATATTTAGTTTGGTTTATTTTGTGTAGCGCAATCTAATACAAATGCATTGAAGCAGTGTTGTTAACTCTTTTAGTAGGGAATTAAAATCTCCATTCATAAAATGTAAGCAATTTTCCATCAAACGGTGGTGAAAAATTGATCAATGATCTAAACTGATATTTTATTCAAAAAGTTTGGCTTATCGTTCGTTTGAGAATAAATTATTGCTAAAAAAGATTGTTTGAAACTCAATCGTGCAAGGCACTTTGATAAACTAGTTGCACTGTATATATGAATACATGGATCTATGACATACGTACCAAATAAAAAGTACGTAATACACAAAATAATAAAACAAGTGAATTTGGTTTACTCTTGATACTTAAGTGGGATAAAAATACGGATTCAGGCGCGTATACAAAAGGGAGGGGGTGGAAGTCTTTCGGGGATTCGAACCCTAAAACGAAATTTAAGAAATTATTAGGGGAGACCGGGGTCAAACCGGACAGCTTAAATATGTTACAAACCAACAATTATTTCGACAGACGTCCATTAACTGGAGGATGAGATGTCGGTTTCACGAAAGGCTGAAACCAACAGAGAATCCATTCGAACATGGCTTCATTTTCTTCGCGCTCATTAAGGAATCTTGAGATTTGGCACCCTATTTTATTCGTTCTTCATTTTCGAGTGAAGCTAACGACAACTAATGCATATTTTCAAATTGGGAATTGTAGCTGAAGGTTGGAGCTACCCAACGGTAGAGATAAATTGGATAAAATCTAGTTGTAATGCATGTTTTTTAACCCCGGTTTTCCCTATATTATGAAAACACTTTTCTTTAGATATGGAAGTCAATTCTAAAATGTATACTTTCCAACAAACGACTTTAAAACCAACATTTTTTCAAGTATTCAAATAAAGCAAATAAAAAAATCCTATAAATTTAACAGTGATGTTTCAATTGATAAGATAAAAAACTAGAAAACATACATAAAAATGCAAATTCAGTGTTCTAAATTTCGATGCAGTAATTGAATTTCTTCTAAAAGACTTCGCAACCGATTCTAAGCGTACAGAACCATTGCATGGCTAGGCGCTACGATCCTACTACCACTAATAATGTCTACCAATGTTTTCAATAACTAATAGTATGGCAAATGAAATTGTATATTTCATTTAGAATAACTATTTTCATTGGTTTAGAGTTACGTTTGATTTGTGTAAACGTCGAAAATCAATAAAAATTTGAGTTATTTTGTTTTCATGTCAAAATATATCGAGAACTAAGCTTCTAGAAGATTGGTCGTTATGTGCAAATTTCTTTCTTTTAGTCTTTAGAATTATATTCTAGTGTCTAAATCATTGTTTTAGTTGTTACCTTGTCATTTTTTTTCATTTACTTGAAAGATAGTTTTTCTTAGTTTTTCGGTTTTCTAATTCTTGAAATAGTATTCCACTTTGTTTTTTAGTGTATATTTGTTTAAGAGTGTCCAATCGATTTGCTAAAACTTTTTCTTTGACACCATTTTTGTACAATTTACAGTTTCCGGGTTATCACGATTTGAAGAAAGTTCGTACAAAAATTCATACGCCCTTTTTAAAAATCAGTCTTGAGACGAATTACTCTCTGCATTCGAGCTAAACAAATGTTTTGCCATACAAAAAAAAAACGTGTGCATAGTTTAATCCGAATCGAAGTATGTGAAGTCTGATGTTTTGTTAATAATTTCTTGAATTGCTCTGTTTTATTAACACACAAAATTCTTTCTGCATTTTTACCTTTTTTTATATATATATAAAAAATAGGTATAGAATTCGCTCAAACTTTCGAAAATTTTTCCGAGGCCCGGAGGGCGGAATGACATATACCAATCGATTCAGCTCGACGAACTGAGCAAATGTCTGTGTGTGTATGTGTGTGTGTCTGTATGTTTGTTGTCAACTAAGAGGTCGAGATCTCAGAGATGGCTGGACCGATTTTGATCAAACTAGTCGCAAATGAAAGGTCTCCCCGTCACCCAAAACGCTATTGAATGGTTTTGAGATCGGATGTTTACTTTTTGAGTTATTCGAAGTTTTATGTCAAAATTTTCAGTTTTTTGACAGTATCTGTCACAATTGACTTTGAAAACAGAATATGTTTTCAGACTTAGATTCCGCACGATAATACCTATTCAACAAGCCATAGATTGTTAAAATCCGTCCATTTTTAACGGAGATATCGAAATTTTTGTGTAAACGACTTTTCCCCCTATTCCAGCAGTAGGAGTTTTGAGCGCTGTATGACAAAGCAATGCTTGGGAGCAACGGAAAACACGATTTTTTATTCTGTTACATTCAATTGTTTCTAAGTACCAAAAAGACTGTGTACAGCATCCTTTTTCATGACAATTTGCCTCGGACCGATTTTTGCACGGCTCGTTTTTGGCAACATAATCGTTCGAATATGACATATATAAACCAGATGATGGCAGATTTTTTTTCAATTATATTGTTTTAAACTACTTACAGCAATAAATGCTGGAAGAACATAACATCCATATACCATTCGAATCAGTTCGTCGAGATCAGCAAATGCGTGTGTGACAAATAATTTCACTCAATTTTCTCTGAAAATTTCTTTTCTACAAATTCAGATTCATACGAAAAGTCGTATGCTCCCAAACAAAGTTCCTGAATTATGTTTGGTTCCGACCTCTGGTTCCGGAACTACAGGATGATATATGAAACGAAATCAAAATTGTGTAACTCATTCTTCTCGTGGAACCTGATCTAAGATTCAAATGAAAAGTTGCAAGATTCTATAAAACATCTTGCTCTTCAGTCAGATCCAACTTCCGGTTTTGGAGATACAGGGTGATTGGTATAAAAATGTCTCTGCCACATAAATTAATCAGGTTTATCGGGTTAGCAGATTTGGATAGTCGATAAAAAATATTAACTTTTTTCAGTTTCAGTGGTATTCAGTTGTCGATTCAGAAGGCACCTAAAAATTTAATTCGTGTTATGATTTCTCAAAGATGTCTTCACTGATTTTCAAATATTTTGAAACAAATGTAAACTATACAGCTATTCAGGTGAATTTATCTGACTTCGGCCATACCGATTTTAGAATTCCGGTTCCAGTACAAAATCGTTTCTCAAAGCTCAATCGTTTTCTCAAAAAAAGCCTAATCAAATTTTAGAAACAAAAATTCAAATTAAAATAAACTTATATACAAAAAAATTAGTTTTATACATACATACAAAAATTAATTAATTTTATCCAATTATGCTTCAAAGTTGGACTCAAAACTGTTGAAATTTATTCGTCATATGGCCATACGAATCGGTTTGGGTTATGCTGGTTCCTGAATACCGGCTATGGAAGTACCTTAAATTACCGTAAACTCTAAAGTGGAACTTACATATCATGGCATGTTTAATCGATTATCACACTTCTAGATTTAAATTCGATCCTATTTGCAGTTTCGACATTACAGAGTAATGAGTGATTAAAATCTCAAATTGTCGCCTAAAACGACGGTCATTAAAATAATGTCATGAAAACTTAAACACCGAAGAATATTCATGCAAAAAACACATGCGGATTGATAAAAAAAAAGTATTATCTCACTGCTAGGTGGATTAATCACGTTTTTATAGAAAGGTATTACAATTACTGAAAAAAACGACTTTCGAACGGTGCCTCGGAGACCAATATTGTTATATATCATTCGACTTAGTTCGACGAGATCGGAACATTTCTGTGTGTGTATGTGTGTTGGTATTTATGTATGTAAGTATGTGTGTACGCTTTTCGAAGATATTTTATTACAGTTGCCAACCGAGTGTCATGAAAT
Source organism: Malaya genurostris (assembly GCF_030247185.1). NCBI lineage: Eukaryota > Metazoa > Arthropoda > Insecta > Diptera > Culicidae > Malaya > Malaya genurostris. The sequence goes on along the minus strand of NC_080571.1, from coordinate 89,767,825 downwards.
TTTGACACATTACATCTAATGAATGTTTATATATAACACTAAATGAATTTTTAATTAGTTATGCCATTTGTCTGTCAGACCGGGGACTTATTGACCGACGTGTTAATTCCTCTACAAGGATTAGTGAGCAGATATCTTTCTTCTATATATATAAAATAATAGCGAAAAAAGTGTGTGTTGCTAATGATCTCTGGTATGCGTGGGCCGATCTTCAAATGATTTTTTTTGTTCGAAAGGTGACGTTTATGCCGAGGTTTTAGGCAATAGTAATCCTTCGGGAAAGTAAAGAAAAACTAGGAAATTGGTTCGATTAGAATTGGAAATTTTCCATTCAATGCATGCTAGATCTCCAATGATTGTTTGGCGCGTATCGAGTTATGAAATGCTGCTGCCCGCTGGAGAGCAAAATATGATTACTAGATTATTAATAAAACCGTTTGGCGCCAAACGAGCTCATTTGTGCTAAAATTTCACTGAGCCTACTTGATTCACGTTATTGTTTATTTCGAATCACATGTTCAATTAAGTAAGGGCGCCAAATGAACAACATACAGGTTTCCATTTTCCGATATATAAATTTGGGTTCAGTACCGTGAAGTCAAATTATAAAGCGACTATAAGAAATGAAAGTGAGTAACGTTTGTTTTCCTAAAATTCCAGAAATGTGAATTGTATATTCTTTATAGATATAATTATTGCTTTCACAATGCACTGAGACAACAGGAATAGCACACCTCAGCTGTCACTTCAAATTAAGACCGTTAACTCAAACACCAAAACTGTTCAGCTCTCTACTTTATGGAACGATTCCATTCGAATTAGAAGAATGTTTTCTGTTTTTTTTTTCGGCTTAATTTTTCAATAGCATCTCTCGTGCTATACTTTTGAAGGATTTTTTGGACGGGATTTTGTGTAAATTTTTCTCGAAACGACCTCCAAATTTCGTCAATTGCTTCAAATTGCAAGTTCGGTTATTTATTTGAGTCCAAACGCGATTCGAATTATATCAACCCAGAGTATTACGAAATTTCAAATTATTTGCGTTTGAGTAACTATGAACAGTTTCGTCTAATGTACTTGAATCATCCAGTTTGCCTTCTGTTTTTTAAATTACATCGATTGAACCGAGATTTGAGAACTCATCGACATGTTTTACCTATTCGAATGATTCACTCTCTTGCTCATAAACCGTCAAACTGATTTTGTTGTATTTTGCTTGAATTATTTGGGACTCTTAAGAGCAGGAAAAAACTGTACGTGTGTACCTGAATTGGGGAAAAATGTTGAGATCGAATCAAACACAATTGTCAGATGATTCTTTTTCACAGAACACTCTACCATTCTACCGCACCAATCTTGAGCAATCGTGAGGGTCGTTCGATTATTCTAATTTAAGAGTATTCGAAATAATTTCCGTCCAAAGATAATTTTTGTGCTATGAGAAATTCACAGGGACAGCTACAGGTACAGAATAAAAGGAACAAGTACATAAGCTAAGTTTAGGAAAAAATAAAGAAGGTACAGGAACAAGTGCTGAAAGTACAAAACGAAGTACAGAAATGAGGGAAACAAGTATAGGAAGCACTGGCACAATTGAGTGCAGAAAAAGGTACAGAATGTGCAGAAGGACAGATATAAGTAAAGAAGTTGCAGGACCAAATGCAGAAAATACTGGAGCAGGTTTAGAACGTACAGGAACAAATTCTGAAACAAGCACAGAAAGTACACACCAATTACAGAAACAAGCACACAAAGTACAAAATAAAGTGCAGACAATAGAGGAACAAGTACAGAAAAAAAAATAAAAGTTAAAAGTTAATCGCAAATGTTGTCCAGACAAAAATTTTTAATGGCAAATTAGAAAAAAAAAAGTTTGCATTCCACGCATTCCAATGATGCCCACTGCTATGCCATTTCAATTTGAACGTCATTTTTTCATCCGTGTAACTTTTCTATTACCGTCAATAATCGTTATGAGTCTGTAGCGTGAATTTAGAGTTTTTTTCGGGTGGTTAATTGGTGGTTTCGGCAAACCATCGGTTTTATATATTTTGTCCTGTTGTCCGCGATACAAACAGGTTGGGTCACTATCATACAGCATTATAATGATATTTTTCTTCAATAATCATTAAAATTTTTAATAAGTTTTGATTTTCTACATCTAATCTAATATTATTGCGCTACGAAGTGTGCAGGGGTCCGCTAGTTTTTAATAAAGAATGATAGTCTTGTAGTATTCGTTTCAAAAGACATGGAAGTGAACAATTTGTTTAAGATGGTATATAAGTTAACTTCTTTTTTAGAAATGGTCGCAGTTTATCATATTCCTGATAAAAGTAGCATACATTAGTGATATTTGAAATAGTACACAAAAGTTAATATACTCACTAACACGAACAGTTGGGTCCATCTCTTCTTAATAATGACAAGACGAACATAAACACTGACGTTTGGCCCATTCATTTTGATAGTTGCTTTTTTGGGACAAGCTAATAATGATTTCTACCATGGTGTTGACCATAAAAATTACAACCAAACTCGGACGAACGTTGTCGGTGCTAGACCGGTGAATCATTATGAATTATTTTTGCTTGAGGGAACGTGTCTATCGTATTAAAATCTTCGAAAACCTCTCAACCATAAGAATTTCATTTGTCTAGTCTAGTAAAACTGAAAACACGAGTTAGTGACTGGCCGTTTAAATGTTCCGCGAAGATCTTTTCGCTAGTGCAGCAGCAATAGCTGTTCACTGTGACGATGAGTATGGCAAATTAGCACCATCCCGTTGCGTCGAACACCCTTACCATTTGTCGTGGATTTGTCCTCGTGGAAGGAGTTGGCAAAATATTAATCTCGTTTCGCGGGTTACGTTTTGAACTGTGAAGAATGATAACATTTTGCAGCATAAACTCGGGTGCCGTAGGTGGGTGTCTTCAGTGAAAAACTTTTGTTTTCCCGAAAGACAATGCTTTGGTGCACGCTCGGGAGCTTCTTTATTGCCCTATCCATCATAATTTTCAATGAGGAAGCAATTATAAAACTTTGGTTAATGGCATTTGCTGTCTCGTGGAGTTGGCCCTCCGTCCTTGGCGAGAACGTTGGTTGGAGGAGATGAAATATGATTGTTTACTGGAACGGTTGGCTGAGCCGGCCGCTGCACTGAAGTGTCCTCGTGAGTCTGTCTGGGACAATCGCTGCCACATCTCGTTCGAGTGGGGATGCTCCTAGGGCGGGAAGAAGTACCATTTTATTACAGTTGCCTTAATTTCTCCGGGGTGTAACTTTTTATACCTGTGAACCATGTGTCATCTTGCGTGCAAACCGTGATTTATATTGGGAATTTGTGATTTCGGAGCCATTTGTTTTGGCGAAATATGTTTCTCTTTTTGGCAACCCGAAACAAGTTTGTTTATTTATGTTAATTTTATTTCTCTTTTTTATTTCTTTCAGGTGAGTGAAAAATCTTCCGAATTATCTTTTGCATAAGTAAACGAGAATCTGCGTAAGTATTTATATAGCTGATCGTGTAATATTACGGTAATTTATTGGAGAGCATGCTTGAATGTTTTCTCGATAATATAGAGCGGACGATGGAAACTATTTTATTCTGTTCAAACTTTTAAAATCGGTTACAGTATAAAGTGATTTCCTTTTGTTTTTTTTCACAGTAAATTTAACCATGAGTTTGTGGAATATACAACATTTAAAATAGTTTGGTAGCGCATATCTTCAAATTGAATTGGTGCTTCGTTGAAAAAAATGAGACACACCTACAATGAATGCACTTCACATGAAAAAGTATCGTGTAATAAAAACTATTGTGCCCAGGTAGCAATTGTTTAGCCTCAATGTCAGCCGGTGCGCGTTCAAATTTGCACCCAACCTCAGCTCTGGAAGTTGATAGATGCTGAAACTTACCCCGTCCGAGAGGCGAACGATGTAGTTCACAATCGTTCACACTGCTACGAAGGTACGACGGTGTGTTGATGCTGTAATCGCATAAAACAACTATGCGAGTTGTAAAGACGAAATCAGCTTAAATTTTCTCACAGCATGCTAAAGTAGTTTTGTTTACATTATATCAGCTTAACATATCCGAAACTACCAGCCATGCCCACATTTCTTGGATAACTTTGTCCAAACATAGACCGACCGGGCATGTTTTCCTGCGAGTCTACGGCACTGTGCCGGACAGGAGGTAAACAGCCTAAAAAAGGGTTAATTGTGCAAAAGCTTGTTGTCTTAGAAAGCATCGACTCTGACGGTAATTTTTGAATCATTACTTCAATTACTTCACGTTCATTTAAATGTGATGAACTACTTTTAAACCTTCTATTGATGAAAAGAGAAAAATTATACTTATACTAAACCATAGTAACTTATCATCATAATTATTTTATTATTGTCAAGAAATGCTAGCAAAATTTATTTTACTTATTTAAATATAAAAATTTAAACAGCAAAAAAAATCATTTGATTCTTGGTCTCCGACAGGAGATAATTTTATCAAATTCTTGTAGCCTATTTTGTAGACAGATGTAGATCAGCCATCTGACACCGGTGTGTTAGCACCAGCTATTTGAAAGTACACCGATTACGTTGAGCCCCTCGCGTTTCGAGCCCCAAACTACGATGTTTTAATACTTATCGCGAATCTCAAATTGTGAAAATTACCTGCACTTGATGTCCCCAGTCGACCCAAAACTCAATAATTTTCGTGCACTAAACGAGGTGAACCGTAAAACAATTGCATTACTGATCGTTTGTTTACGTTGCAATCAGCTGATTTTAAAGTTCCGATTTTAGTCTCATCAAGATGGCGTCGTGACAGGGGGCCGATGTAGATAGATGTTTTTAACTTTTAGTTTATCGACTAATCACATCTTAATCACCTGTTCTCATTAAATCATCTTGCCCCCCGAGTGTTTTTTTTCAACATATTTCTTACCAATTGCATCTAAATTCCTAGTTTTCATTGAACGACCATGGAGGTTTAAATCCACCTATTGGTGTAATGGTGCCTTTCTCATATCTCTTATATTCTCGTATATAAATGTGTGGTATTATTCAAAATATTTTTTTTTGATTTTTGAAAACTATAAAAACGTTTGTTCAAAAATTAGTGTAATCAAAATAATGAAACAGTTCTGGAAAAGCGAAGTGAGTTCTGGTTCGGTTCGACAAAAGTGGTTGAGTACCATTTTTAGTATATGACTATAATCTCCGGTCGTTAATCGAAAGCCGGTAACCAGGAAAGACGAGTTGAGTTTTTAGTTTTTTTGGTCATTCACTGACAATGACTTCCGATTGGAGTAGTTTTGAGACAATTTTTTTTCTCCTTTTATGGGCTACTCTGGCCGAGGGTGGAGGTTACAGGACTCCATACTTTCCATACCGGACGAACTAGGCTATGGTGCCCAAATGAACACTAGCAACGAAAGTGGGAACCCTCGTAATCCTTTGCATTCATCAATTGCAACGAAAGATACGAGTATCTTCTATTGCAAGTTCGCCAGAGAATTTGTCCCTTGGGTAGGAAATGTGATCTACCCGGTAACTAGTCAATCATTGGGTCGTGCGTCTGTATCGTACCGGTATTTTGTCATTCTATTAACTGCTTCTGTGTTTTCGAAGTCTTCGTTGATGAAACTTTGGAGAATTTCGTATTGTATACTCTTCGGTGTTGAACCTGACTTCCTGTATAGTATTTTATGTCTGAAGCGATTATTACTGGGATATGAATTATGATTTATGAATGAGTGTAGCATCAGTGAGGAACTGAGTGGAAGTAACGAATGTCATAGAAAGTACAACGCAATCTAAGAGAGAGCTACATTTAACATGCAATCAAACTACTAGGTGTGCAGACTTGGGACGATGTTGTCCACGAAACACGTGATAAAATTTCCTTCACGGTTCATAAGATGTCAATTTACTCTTATTCCTGTTAATAATAGCACTTCTTTTCGAATTAAATTCAACAGTTCAGGACGAATGTGATATATAAATATTCACCCCAACTGCATCAAGATAATTTAAATTGGTAGCCAATTCCAGGCATAAGAATGCTTGAAACCATCTACTGTCTATTTCAATTACTACTAGTCATATCCACTCCTTGATCGATCTAGAAAACATAACAATTCTTAATTTTTAAGTTTGTCAAAATCGGTTCTGCTATCTTCGAGAAAATCTAGTGAGATTATTTGTCACATACCCACAGACACATTGATTAGCTCGACGAACTGAGTCGAAAGGTATATGACACTTGGCTCAAGTTGATTTTTCAAGTGATTGTATAACCTTTCTGTATGAGAAAGGCTAAAATATTCCATTCTTAATACTCATTATAGAGAAAATGGCTTTGTTTTAATTCTAGCTGATTTATTTAGATCTCATGAACTACTTCGATTAAACGAATTAAACCAGCGAAATTCTGCGCTCTTGCTACTTTTGTATATGAAATTCATTCTACATAGGGTAACACTTTTAAACCAGCAACATGAAATATGCTTTGTGATTGAATTTTTATTATTACTATTATCATTATAACTATACGGGTTGCGAAAATTTTCCATACTTCATGAAACATGGAAGTCCGACGCATGTCTATTCAAATCAAACTCAATCCAACCTTAGCATCGATTTCACACGGTAACAGACATTGCGGTACCTGCACAGTGATTCTTGTTATTTCAACACGGTCGAAAACTTGTGCTCATGTGTGTTCGGTGCCGATGAACTCGCTACACTCAAAAAAAAATTCACCTATTATCTTATGTAAAAAATCATGTAGATTCCAAAAATGGTTGTTTTCATCGGAGTTTACGTGATGTTCTTAACAACCATCGGATCATGATTGCATATGAAATGGACCGTATGTAAGAATTATTGCTGTTGTCACATATTTTTTATGTGTCACGCACTTACTTGAATTCATTATGTCAACCATATGTTCATTTTCTTCTCAAATGCAAACGCAATATGGCGTCTGTTGAAAAACTTAGAACAAATAAAATAGGCCAAATCCTTTTTAACCCTTCCATGGTACTTATCAAAGTGATTTTAAGGTAAATCATTGCTCATTAGATTCATCAACAGTTATGAAGTCTAGCTAATTTCTATTATACTTTCAGATCTAATATTAGTACCTAGCAGAAGTATAGATTATAAGCGAATGTAGCATATGTTATTGAGTTTGCTAAATGGCTCTGCGAAACCAACCCTCAAAAACATATTTTTATGACCAATCGGTATTACGCGAATTCGGTGTACCAGAAATACAAAACTGAAACACAATTCAATTTTTCGTTTCTACAGTTCAAAAGGCAAATCCCTTAGTTTGTGTTTCAGCACATATGATCTTCTAAGGAAATTATACATCGAAAATTGTCGTCAATCGCAATACATGCTTCTCAACTCGTAGAATGATACCAATTTAAAATAATTCTAACAGTGTATTAACGAAAGTACACACATAACCTTCTTGAACTACTAATTCCAGCTAAATACATTCCTTAAAGGGAACAATGTTTGCATCAGTTTAGCTGCTCTTGAGAAAGTGTCAAATCATACATTTAGAGCAATGTGTTCTGTATTTCTGATATTTTTCACCAGAGATTCAATAGAAACGAAATTTTAAGTCATTTCAAAACAAAATTAAGTAAGTAAAGTAAAGTAAAGTAAGTAAGTTCAGATGAAATTAATTTTACAGCACAATTTAAATGAACTTCGTGTAAATTTCACAAAGTTATTCCGTCAACGTCGAAGTCACGTAAGGGTTATGTGATACAAATGTGGACAGAGAGCTCATGAGTTCACCTGCCACTTATACTTCACATAAGTATTACAAGAAAAGTTATCTAAAAAAAGTTAAATCACATAAGTTTTCACGTAGCATTGACGTGAGGATTTTTCGGAGTGTAGGGCTTCCAACTCCGAGCTTCGGTGTCAGTTTTCGTTTTCTTTACCGCGAGTATGGAATCGAATACAGCACACTGCGAGACGGCGTTGTGTTTTCTTCTTCCGTACCAGTGCATGTACGCACCGTGCACTTTATATACAGGTTTGATTTTTTTTAGAATTCCGTTTGGAATCATAAGACCTTTCATTTGAAACTAATTTTGCGAAAATAGGTCATGTCATCGTTGAGAACCCAGCTTGAAATACATTTTCGAGTTTTGCATAACAGCTCTGTATAACTGTTTGAAGTTTTCAAAATTCTTCTTCTTGAGATTCCGGAACCGGAAGTCGGATCCGGAACCGGAAGTCGGATCCGGAACCGGAAGTCGGATCCGGAAGAAATTTAAAAGTTTTGTATGAGGAGGACGGGTATAGCGTGATGGGATAGTCGATGCCTTTCACGCAGCCCGCCTGGGTTCGATTCCCAACCCCGCATATAGGGTCAGAAAGTTTTTCTGGTCCGAAGAGGCGAATGACCTAAGATGTTAAAGCCTCTATAATTGAAACAAAAAAAAAAGTTTTGTATGGAACCATGAGACCTTTCAGTTGAATCTAAGTCACGCCATCTTTGAGAAAAGTTAGTGCACTTATTTTCTTCAAACTTCACTTCACCTTCACCTTGGAACTTTTTATGGGATTGCAATACCTTTCATTTGGATCATAGTTAATGAAAATTGGTTCAGCCTTATCTGAGAAAAGTGAGTGCAAAAAACTGTTACATATTTGCAAAACAACACATACACACACTCGTGAACACATACAGATATATTGAGTATTCGACGAATTAAGTCGAATAGTATATGACACTCGGCCTATCGGGTCTCGGTTAAAAAAATGGTTTTCATAGTGATCGCATTCAAGGATGGCTTTTATCGTATCAAAGAACGCTCTCTACCAACTCTTCACACGATTCAGTCAGTGCCATTAAAAAGAGACAGATGGTTTAGTTAACATAGAATGGACACCAGTGCGAGAGCGAATTTCTCTCGATGAGCTGTCTGAGCATCACCAGTTTGCACGCTGCTGTAGGGATTTTCTCTGATGCAACAAACGGTCGCTTATTCTTGTTTCGCGATCCGATTCTGTATGAGCAGTTGATAATTGCAATAGAATCATTTTACTATTGTCACTTATTCTAACTACGTGCATATAACTTTTGTATAAGTTGTGTCTATGAAAATGTATGTGAATGCTTCACACAAGGTTATAGAAATATTGCAACCTAGTATGAGAATCATCATGTCGAATCATCGATTTCATTTTTTACGATAATTGTCAACTTGCAATTCTCTCTTGGTAAATTCCACACAGCACCGATCACTATCAGACTGTATATTTTTGTTAAGGGCCGTGAAATACTCAGAGTATGAAGTGGAGCGAAGAAATGTAGAAAAATTCTCTCTCGATTCATGCATTGAGCAACACGAGTTCGTGTAGCATCTTCTACCGGATTGAAGATGTTGTATACAACATAGAGAGCTTCTGTCAAATTATCGGCAATCTTCAATCAAAAATGATTACCAAAAATTCATTTTTAATCAGATCTTTTTCAAACCCTCGGAGAATAAATAAACACATACTTCTTTTTAAATATTCAAATGATTCTGGAGAGATCCGATTTGTAGGATTTATCCAATATTTATAATTTATTTATCTATACCAGAATCTTAATTCTGGGCCAGAATTTAGGTACTGAAACTGAATTCAATGACTATATTCGAAACCTGGGATATGCTCAGAATTCGGTTGCAATATCCAGATCAAGAATCCAAAAAGTAGTTACAGAAATCAAGTTCCGAATTTAGTTCCAGCATGCAGGTTTTAAATTCTGAATCTTAATTCAGGTATTAAATTCTAAAACTGTTTTCAGAAGTCAGTTCCAAAATTCAGTTTCGGTTTTCGGATCAAAAAAATTTAGTTCCAGAGTCCAGATCTACATGTCAAATCTTGAAATTTGTTCCAGAAATTAAGAAACTAATTCAGTTCCAAAATCTAGTCAGTTTAATGAAATGAATCATTCAGCAATAGCCGTTCAACCGAGAAGGTTGTGTATAGAAGCGTACAGTTTAATAACGCTGGTTAGTTTACACGCGTTAAATACGACAACGGTTGAACTACAGGTAGAGACCTGTTGGCAGCAGCCGTTAAAACGTAAAATCGTGCTGCATAAGAGAGCCCTAGTGCTGGGCCAAGCTGGTGAAGGAAACAACAAAGGGCGTTTCCCAAGCTCTACCCAGGCCACAATATACAGCCACAAGTGCTGAGCAGGAGAGTGCAAAGGCACATTGAAGAAGAAGAGTGCAAAGGCACACAGAAGCAGGAGAGTGCAAAAGCACACCGGTGCGAAGGCACTTCGGTGCAGAAGCATATCGGTGCGGAGCACAAGGAAGAAGGAGACAAGACAACTCGGTCTTTCTACTGCCATACAACACGCAGGTATACACCGGTGACCTGCGCTGGTTGCAGCTGGCGAAGACAAAAGTAAATCGGAAATCGAGTGGTGCTGGATGTCAGGTAGCAGTAGCATCACATCCAACAATCAGCATCCAACAAGAACATCTAGAGCAACGAGGATCTACACGGCAGTGCAACGGAGATAGACAACAATTTCAAGGTAGAAGTTTTTTCTTTTCTTTTTGATTGAGTACTGTGTAGTGTTGGTTTCATTTTTTATTTTAAAGTTTGATTAAAAATTTTAATGTGATGGATGAATCCATGGACGTAAATCCTAGCATGAATCCTATACCCCCACGAACGAAAAAATATCAGGAGAGCTCTTCTGGGCCTTGGATAGTCTTTTTTAGACGTATATCAAAGCCATTAAACATTTACCAAATTTCTAAAGGTTTGACATCACGATACTCTTCAATCAAAGAGATCATAAAAGTAAATAACGATAAAATTCGTGTTGTGGTAAATAATTTGAAACACGCGAATGATATTGTCTCTTCGGAACATTTCAATAAAGAGTATAAAGTTTACATACCCTCCAAAGATGTCGAAATTGACGGTGTTGTTACCGAAGCGAGTCTTTCGGTAGATGATTTACTCAAGCATGGTGTTGGTCGTTTCAAGAACTCTATGCTTGAGGGTGTGAAAATACTGGAGTGCAAACAACTGTACTCAGTAGTTTATGAAGAGGGAAAAAAAGTTTATCGCCCATCAGACTCGTTTCGAGCGACATTTGCCGGATCTGCGTTGCCGTCCCATGTCTATGTCGATAAAATTCGCCTCCCTGTTCGGCTTTTTGTTCCAAATGTAATGAATTGTACGAACTGCAAAAAATTCGGACACACAGCTACTTACTGTAGCAATAAACCAAAATGTATTAAGTGTGAAGGACCTCATAAAGATAATGATTGCAACAAGGAAATTGAAAAATGTATTTATTGTGGGGAAAGTCCTCATGAGGATATTTCAGTATGCACTGCATTTAAAGTGCACAAAGACAAAATTAAGCTTTCTTTAAAAGCACGGTCTAAGCGCACATATGCAGAAATGCTTAAAACGGTCATTGATGTCCCCCCTTTGGAAACCGAAAACGGGTTTTCAAATCTAGAGGAAACAGAGGACTCTGACTCTGACGAAAATAGTGAAGGTAATTCGTTTATCACTACCCAAGGGTCAGTTAAGAGAAAGAAGTCTTCTTCCAAATTACCAAAAAAGACACCTAAAGTTTCATCTTCAAAAAAAAGATCCCCGTGTTAAACAAAAAAAGTCAAAACCAAAGACTGTGCCTCCTGGTTTGTCAAATTCACAAACCAATCCAGGATCTAGCACAGAAAAAGGTAATAATCCTGTGGGCTCCATTTCACAGCCACCAACAGGATTACTGAAGTTTTCGGAAATTGTTGAATGGATTTTCTCAGCATTCAATATATCTGAACCCTTAAAGACCCTCATAATGGCTTTCCTTCCAATAGCTAGAAATTTTTTGAAGCAGTTATCAGCTCAATGGCCAATTGTCTCAGGTTTTGTATCTTTTGATGGATAATTTATCACCCGCCGCAAATGATACAATCACTGTCCTGCAGTGGAATTGTCGAAGCATCATGCCAAAACTTGATTCATTTAAAATTTTATTGCATAGTCAAAAATGTGATGTATTTGCTTTATGCGAAACATGGCTTACTTCAAACATAGCTTTAAATTTTAATGATTTTAACATTATACGTCTCGATAGAGACTCTCCGTATGGTGGAGTGCTTTTATGAATTAAGAAATGCTGTTCCTTTTATAGATTAAACATCCCTTCAACTTCTAGTATAGAAGTTGTTGCTTGCCAAATAAACATTAAAGGCAAAGATATTTGCATAGCTTCGGTTTATATTCCTCCAAAAGCACAAGTTGGACAGCGACAGCTTAATGAAATGGTTGAAGCCCTTCCTGCTCCACGATTGATTCTGGGGGATTTAAATTCGCACGGAATGATGTGGGGTTCCGTTTACAATGATAGCAGATCATCTTTAATACAAAACATTTGTGACAATTTTAGCATGACGGTATTAAATATGGGCAGCATGACACGGATCCCAAGACCTCCTGCACGCCCAAGTGCATTAGATCTATCTCTTTGCTCAACATCAATTCGACTAGATTGCACCTGGAAAATATTGCCTGATTTACACGGTAGCGATCATTTACCAATCATCATCTCAATTAGCTGTAACAAATGTATTGCTAATTCAGCTAGTATTCCATATGATTTGACAAAAAATATCGACTGGATTGCATACCAAAGTAGAATCTCTAGTATTTTGAATTCAATGGAAGAGCTCCCTCCACTTGAAGAATATGACTTCCTCATTTGTTCGATTCTGGAGGCAGCAGAACAATCCCAAACTAAACGCTTTCCTGGGCCAACGACTAACAGAAGGCCTCCCAACCCCTGGTGGGACAAAGAGTGCTCAGAGGCTAAACTCGCAAAACAAAATGCTTGCAAGACGTTTCTAAAACGGGGAGGAGGAACTCCTCAGAATTTTGAAAAACTTATGGTTTTAGAAACCAAGTACAAGAGCATACTTCGAGCCAAAAAATGTAGCTATTGGAGACATTTTGTCGAAGGTTTGTCAAGAGAAACCTCAATGAGCACTCTTTGGAATACGGCCAGACGAATGAGGAATCGTAACGTGGGCAATGAGAGTGATGAATACTCGAACCGATGGATATTTGACTTTGCTAGGAAAGTTTGCCCAGATTCTGTTCCTACGCAAAGCATTATACGGGAATCTCCTCCAAATAATGGTTTTATTAATAACCCATTTTCAATGATGGAATTTTCTATAGCACTCTTGTCTTGTAACAATAACGCCCCTGGGTTGGACAGAATTAAATTTAACTTGGTGAAGAATCTGCCCGACCTCGCAAAAAGACGTTTGTTGGAATTGTTCAACAAGTTTCTTGAGCAAAATATTGTTCCGCCTGACTGGAGACAAGTGAAAGTTATCGCCATTCAAAAGCCGGGGAAACCAGCTTCCAATCACAACTCATATAGACCCATTGCCATGTTGTCCTGCATCAGAAAATTGTTCGAAAAAATTATTCTTCGACGTCTCGACACTTGGGTCGAGACGAACGGTTTGTTGTCAGATACTCAGTTTGGCTTCCGTAGAAATAAAGGGACGAATGATTGCCTTGCATTACTTTCGTCTGACATCCAAATTGCCTTCGCTCAAAAGCAACAAATGGCATCTGTATTTTTAGACATTAAAGGAGCATTTGATTCAGTTTCCATTGATGTTCTTTCAGACAAGCTCCACCAACATGGACTCCCAGCGGTTATAAATAATTATTTGCACAACCTTTTGTCAGAGAAACGCATGCATTTTTCACATGGCGATTTGGCAACATTCAGAATTAGCTACATGGGTCTCCCGCAAGGCTCATGCCTCAGTCCGCTCCTCTATAATTTTTACGTGAATGACATTGACAGCTGTCTAGTAACCCCATGTACACTAAGGCAATTGGCAGATGATGGCGTGGTTTCAGTTACTGGGCCCAAAGCTATTGATCTGCATAAACCATTGCAAGATACCTTAGATAACTTGTCCGTTTGGGCTGTTCATCTTGGTATCGAATTCTCTGCGGAGAAAACAGAGTTAGTCGTCTTTTCAAGAAAGCATGATCCCGCGCAGCTTCAGCTCCATATGATGGGAAGAATGATCCAACAGGTTTTAACTTTTAAATACCTCGGGGTGTGGTTCGATTCCAAATGCACGTGGGGAGGACACATTAGGTATCTGATAACGAAATGCCAACAAAGAATAAATTTTCTTCGAACAATAACAGGATCTTGGTGGGGTTCTCATCCGCAAGATCTAATAAAATTGTATCAAACAACGATACTTTCAGTGATGGAATATGGATGCGTTTGTTTTCGTTCCGCTGCAAACTCTCATTTTATCAAACTTGAGCGAATTCAGTACCGTTGTTTGCGATTTGCCTTAGGCTGCATGCACTCGACACATACAATGAGTCTTGAAGTTCTGGCGGGAGTTCTTCCATTAAAAGATCGATTTTGGGAGCTTTCATCACGCCTGCTAATAAGATGTGAGGTGCTGAATCCCATGGTAATTAATAATTTCGAACAACTAGTCGAGCTTCGATCTCAAACAAAATTTATGACAGTATATTTTAACCATATGTCACAGGAAATCAACCCTTCAAGATATATTCCTATCCGTGTCAGCATCCTAAGTGCCCCTGACTCAACTTTATTTTTCGATACATCCATGCAGCGTGAAGTGCGTGGAATCCCGGATCATCTACGCTCGACGGAAATCCCAAAAATATTTTCAAGTAAGTTCAGGCATATTGACTCTGAGAAAATGTTTTATACGGACGGATCGCGAATTGAAGAAGCGACAGGGTTTGGTATGTTCAACAATAATTTTTTTTTTTTTTTCAATCATATATTTTATTAAGGCACACTGCTTAAGCTCTAAGATGCCAAGGGCTTTTTCTAATTTTAATTAACAAATAACTTAAAACTAGGATAGTATATTAAGATAATGTAATGACTTTGGCAGATCCCGCCTTCAGCTGGCAATCGGCACCGGCCGGCGTACTGAATGTAACACGTTGGTAAGTATCTTGGTATTAGCCGCTTTTTTCTGTCCGTGTGGGTTCGCGGGGGACACCCCCTCTCAACAATAATGTTTCGGCCTCATTTAGGCTTCAAGAACCTGCATCTGTTTATATAGCAGAGCTAGCAGCAGTTCATTATAGTTTGAGTGTAATCGTCACATTATCTCCAAACCATTATTTCCTCTTCACAGATAGTCTGAGTGCAATTGAAGCCATTCGCTCAATCGCTGCTGGCAAAAATGAACCGTTTTTCTTGGGTAAAATAAAACAGTGTCTGAACGACATATTGAATAATAATTATCTAATCACTATAGTCTGGGTCCCGGCTCATTGCTCCATTCCAGGCAATGAAAGTGCCGATAATTTAGCCAAACGTGGTGCTATTGAGGGTGAAATTTATGAGCGACCGATTGCTTTCAACGAATTCTATAGTTCGTCTCGCCAAAGAACACTTGCCAGCTGGCAAGCATCTTGGGATAGAGATGATCTGGGTCGGTGGATGCACTCAATTATGCCTGTTGGGGACTGGATGTGAGTAGGGATTTCATTCGTGTGATGTCCAGACTCATGTCCAATCACTACACGTTAGATGCACATCTCCTTCGAATTGGGCTCTCCGAGACTAATCATTGTGCTTGCGGAGAAGGTTATCGGGATATTGATCATGTCGTTTGGACATGCGTGGAGTATCGTGATGTCAGATCTCAACTAATAAATTCTTTGCGTACCCAAGGTAAACTATCCAATATCCCAGTTCGAGACATTCTTGCTTGTCGTGACCTTTCATACATGAAACTTATTTATCATTTCATAAAGAAAATTGGAGTTTCAATTTAATAAAGGTCCCTTTTAAGACTTAGTTCTGATCCCAGCTGCGTCCATGAGTTCAACCAATAGCTAAATTAGAATAAAAATTATGTAATGATACAAACAAACTCGAAACAGTTTATGAAATTATCAACAAAATGTCTGAAAATAACAGCTTATTTTATAATTTATAGAAGTTAATCGTTTGGTTCAAATAATATTTCCGAGTAGATTTCATAATTAATGACGAGTTACCTAAGATGCTATTTAAGCTATAAGAGAATATGTTTTAATAAATTCAAAACGTTGTGACTATGTTAGAATTAAATTAGGATAAGAATATTATGTAAAAGTGATGCTACGGCGAAGAAAAACTTATGTGAACTGCCTTAAGAAATAAACGTATTTATGGAAAAAAAAATGAAATGAATTGTATAGATCGTGCAAGAACAAGATCTTCTGACAAAGTCGATGATGAAGAAGAGTGATGCACTCTCTAATTGGTTATTCGATATAGCGTTCGGAGCTGAGATACGAAGATCCGGTGTGCAGAAAAAAAGGAACCATCATCAACAAGGCCTGAAATGCTTCTCGATATTTATATTATTGACATTGACCGCAGAGCTGAGAAACAGAGGAGGAACAATGCGGTGCGAGAATTGAATTGGTGTTGGATCCGAGGTGGAAATTGCTGAGATACGATTCGAAGTAGTCGTCGAGTTCATACATCTGGGAACGCTTGTGACATGCGGAAGCGATGTTAACCTACAGGTGGTAAAGTACAGAATTGAGAATGATGCCAATGGCTCAGAACCTAGATTTTCGAAATCTATAAGACCAATGGAGATAGAATTAGATCACGATTTGTCTACTCCTGTAGATTAAAGCGATTATTATATTTTTGTTGTTGAAAGCAGTTTCGTCGTAAGTGATTTTCTGGAAACACACTTTTTTCGGAATTTTCTGTCCCTGTGGTAGTTTTACAAAATCCGTAGAATCTATATTTGTTTTGGTTCAGTTGTTTTGTCCAATTTACCCAAAGCTGAATTCTATATAGCAAAAGAATCCTTCTCAGTCCTTAGAAACAGAACGATTCAACAAAAGAACCTTCGACAGTGTAATTTTTTCGGCGGAATGTTTTAACCGTATTTATCGACTTGTAATTCCGAAACAAGAACACGGATCTGGAAACAAGTTTGTCCTTCCATTTGAATCTTATTGTTCGAAAGTATTTTTAATCATGGCTGTACAACTATATATCTACGAATGATTTAAGTGAACCTACGAACTATCTCAGATTTCGAGGAACTTCTCGAAACAGCCCAGCCCAGTGATACATATACAATTGCACACTTTATACGGTAGTTTAGATTCTAGTATAATCATGCTTCAAAGTTTGACGTGGTTAAATCTTCAACTCTTATCTTTTTCCACTAAGTCGTCCATTTTCGCAACGTGTCGGGGTAGACTTGAACCACGTGCTGTTAGTTCGTTTTTTCCTTACCATAGTATCTACATCGTTCCATTGCAGCAATGCAAACTGTTGGCTAGATGATGGTTAGGTTAGGTACGTACAGAGTTAACATACCATCCTTGGCCTGGCTGTTGCATTAATTTTTACGAAACAAGACCAAAAACTGCTTCTGCCGTTCGGTGCTGCTGTGATGATGGGCGCTTGCATGAGGTACCGAGCCAATGTAGAAATGTTGCCGGTGAGTTTCGCTTCGGTGTATTCTCGGACATAAATGGTAAATTTGGCTCTTGGAGAAAGTTGGTAAGCTATATTCTTTGCGACTAGATGCGATTCGTTGTTCGCCTGAATATTTTATCCGAAAATGAATGATGTAGCTCCACGGTGGTTCTGCCTTCGGCGGTCGTACGGCGGGCTACAGATAGATATACTGTCTCCCCGGTGGCTCGTAAAAATAAACCAGCCAGCCAACGCCGACGGAAAGTGCAAGTAAACTTTATAAGAAATGCTTTTACTCCAAACGAGGTTAGCTATCTTGCATGTATGTATAAGGTATGGTCTTACGGAGGCGGAAAGCCGCGCAGCGGAAAATTATTTCGATCGTCTTTATCGGTCACCCCGTCATCGTGCCCCGTCGCGATGTCGCTCCGGGACTGTCTCTTCGACATTCGCTATATGGATGTGTTTATGAGGCGCAGTCGTAAATGTCTTTCTAGCTTGGCAGTTCACCGTGTGTATTTGGGCTGGAACACGAGGTAAAACTGCGTTTCAGTATTACATCACGTAATAAATTCGAGCTGGCTTAAATTATAAAACAGCTTACTTTTATTACTATGTAGTCAAGTGCACAATTTTGGTCGATTGTTTCTGGGAGTTTCAGTTTTTCTGATAACGACAAATGTATAAGGTGTCAGCAGCAATTTCCTTTTTTGCTCCTTCCACTTGTTGAAATTCGATTATGGTCTGACGTTTGTGTTTTGATACATAGGACCAAGAGTGAAATTCTACACGTTTATTTCGTATTTGTGTTATACAAGTATAAATACAAGTATTCCATATTCTCATCACAATTTTGCAGCGGTATTGTTCAATGCAAAAGGCGCCTGTCACGCAAGCCAGTTGTCGCATGTTAGAGCCTCGACATGGAGGGATTCTTAGTGTCAGTAGGATCTTAGTACTAGCCATGCAATGATTCTGAACACTATGAATCGGCTGCGAAGTCTGTTGAAACAGAAAGGTCCAAATCCACAAAAAGGAATGTGATGCAAAAACTTTGCTTTGCAGTCGTTTTCTACTTTTAAGAAATAAAACAGAAATTTGGTACCAAGAGAAAATGCTGAAAATATTGAAATACCAGAAAAAACAATTTCGTTGAAGTTGTTGTTGTTAAAAAAACTCAACTTAACAAGACATACAGCGTTAAATTCGTTACCGATTATAACAATGTGTACAGGGTCCGGCACTCGAAGTGTAATCAACTTCAGACCGCTCGCGCAGCTGACGCACGGGCATCAGCTCTCTAGAAATTTGCTAAATGACAGTCCGGAGTTGTATTGTTTACAAGCGCAAGAAAGCATTTTGCCAAAAGTGAACGCGAAAAAAAAATCTTGACTTGAGAGAGCGAAGGAGTTGCTTCGTTTGGCCGAAAGCGGTCAATTTCCGAACATTGTATTTTCTGACGTGAAAATTTTTCCAATTGAGCAATTCGTAAACTCTCAAAACGATAGGGTTTACTTGACCGACCGTTCATACGAGAATTTGAGTCATCGATTGGCCACCAGGAGGCAGCACCCGCAACAGATAATGGTTTGGGCCTCTGTAACCGCAGATGGGCGCTCTCCAATCGTTTTCATCGAGCCTGGCGTCAAGGTAAATGCGACATATTATCGGGAAAGTATTCTGGAGGTTGCTTTGAAGCCGTGGGCAGACAAACATTTCGGTGGCAGACCATGGACGTACCACAGAACTCGGCACCGTCTCACAAAGCTCGAGTGAACCAAGAATGGCTGAAAAACAACGTTTCGAATTTCATCACGTCCACACAATGGCTCTCGAATTCACCAGATGCGAATCCAATGAATTATTCTCTTTGGGCCATTTTGGAGAGCAAAGTCCGAACTAAAAGATACACCAGTCTCGAGGCGCTGAAAAAAGTTATTGTCCGCGAGTGGGCCTAAATACCTGCAAGTCACATTCGGCAACTTGCGATTCGTTTTTTGACCGTCTCAAGGCCATAGTCAAGGCAAAAGGTGGTCATATCGAGCAAAAGTGAATTGATTCTGAATTTTGTATTATTTTTACACATTTTGTACTTTGAATTAAGTAAAAGTAATTTTCCAAACTGAATTTATGGCCTTTTTAATTGGTTACACTTCGAGTGCCGGACCCTGTACATTCTCGAGCATGAAAACGTATAAATTACCAAATCAGGTAATGTGACGAAGAGTTCCGTAGAACCGTGTATGATCTTTGTTTATCACAAAAATTAGATGACCACAATATCATTAGCAACCCAAATACCAAAAGATTTCAGAGATATCTATCGAGCAGTCATTGAAACTTTAGACAGATTTTAGAGACCGAATACACTCTCATGAGCTAACATATCATCAATTATAACCAATTTACAATAAGGCACGGCTGGTTCAACTAGCATCGACAATTTTTCCAATTTTTTTTCAATTTTTTTTATAAATACTCTTAAAATTTGAATTTGGTATTGAAACATGGTTGCCAAACAACCAAAATTTCTACAGAAGCCTCAAAGCATATGTGGAACATTTGACAACTTGTAAGTACAGAAAAAGCTCCGAACAAATTTGCTCGTTGCTCAGAAATACGCGTGGAGCTTTTGACAACTTGAATGTATAAGCTCTACTTACTCGTGGAAGTTTTGCCACTTAGAAAGTACAGAGCATGTTACAACGAAACTTTTTCGTTGCTTAAAAGATGGCGTGGATTTTTTGGCAACCTGAAAGTACAGAATAGGTCCCTAACGTTAGTTTTTACTTCCCAAAAATTTCGGAAGCTGCTTAGAAGCTCGTTCATTTGCATCGCATAAATTTTCAAGTGTGAATAATTATTAAAAATTCCACCTGGTGTAATGATGCCTTTCTCATATCAATCATACTATCATATATAATACTGTGGTATTCTTCAAAATAATTTTCTTCGATTCTTAAAAGAAAAGCCGAAATCGGTTTGTTTGACCGTCTACTGATAAAAACTATCGATTGGAGAAGATTTGAGGTCGATTTAGAAAACTTTTTAAGGTTTTTCGTCCTTTTCAGTAATGGTATAAAATTTTCAACATACTTTACCCTATATCTCCGGATCCGGAAGTCAGATGAAATTCAGGAATTATGTATGGGACCACAGGACCTTTCATTTGAATCTAAGTTTGTGAAAATCGGTTCAGTCATCTCCGAGAAAAGTTAGTGCAAAAAAACATTACATACACACTACCGCACATACACACACACATACACACACAGACATTTTGTGTACTCGACGAACTGAGTCGAAAAGTATATGAAACTCGGCCCTCCGGGCCTTGGTTCAAAATTCGGTTTTCACAGTGATTGCATAACTTTTCTATATGAAAAAGGCAAAAAGGCTGTTTAAAATTTGTCTTACTGCTTTTCTTTACGTTTCGTTTTAGACTCGTCAGTGCTGAGCAGTTCAAATTGAGCTACTTAGTGCAAACAGTTCAACTCGAACCGCAAAGCAGACGTAAAATTAATGCTATTTGCAAAATACTTTTCGATTGGCACCAAAGTGCCATGTCTTCACTGACGAGCCGAACGAAAAACGTTATTTTCGGCTAATACTGGCCGATTAAGCTATGGTATGTTCTACTGATTTTCGTAAGCCAAATCATTTCCTTCTCTCCGAACTTTTGACTACTTGGGAAATTAGTTTCGGGAGCGGGTCATTTCGCCGAATGCCATTTCGTCGAATAGATCATTTCCCCGAAGGTCGTTTCGATGAAAGGGTTATTTCGCCGAAAGGGACATTTCGCCGAAAGGGTAATTTCGAATACATCATATTATTATTTTTTTGCGTTATTATGCCTAATTTATAACTGATGTTGCCCAGCCAGATGGCTGAGATGGCCGCCGACCTGCCGTCCGAAGCGCCGGGGTTTTTGTATACAAACCTGTAACCGCATCGTTTGCCCGGTCTACTCAAAGCTAAGTTACTTTGCTTTAGTTAGGTCCGAACGAGTGGTAGCGAGGTCGGACAGCAGACGAATCAAATCGATGTGGCGAAGCCCCATTAGATATTGTTTTACTTAGTAAACGGAAAAGACCACATACATTTGCTTAGTAGATACACCTATGCAATTGCGTTAATGCTTAGTGAGTAATAGTCAACAAGTTTCTTTGGGAACTCTGTTCTTAGGCTCATGAATCAATTTTTATTCAAGAGTACAAGAATCAATCTTTATTCAAGAAGTACAATTGTACACGGAACGACCGAAATTAGCTCTGCGCATAATACGTATTACTGTTTGTGAATTAGTTGATTTTAACAACAGAATTTCTAAAATAACTATAAAATTAGTTAAAATTGAGAATTTACTTTGCTTAAAAAAACTCTTATTTTAGAGAATGTGTTTAGTTGGTGAATATCCTGGACACAAACCAGCAATATTTCAATCCAACAAGAAATTCTCCTTGATAACTAATTTTGGTATTAAAATCAGAGAATTTGTTTCTATTTATCTATCACCATCATTACTGAAGGACAGCACAAAGAAAACCAAAGGTTTTAACCCCCCCACCCCCCCAAGAAGAATTTTTTTTAAATTAAGTTTCATGAACAATGGAGTACTTATTATATTAAAGTGCAAATAACTTGACAATTCATACTACGTTTTCAGAATTTTTTTTACAGTTTCAATATTGTGGATGATGCAACTTTCTTTTTCAAATTTTGGCGCCTTTCCCACTGTAATTTGTAATGGAGACGCGTTTCCAAATGTCCACCAAATGCTTCGCGTTCTGGCAGTTTTATTTATTTATTTATTTATTTATTTGGGAGCAGGGAAAAGCCCGATGGAGATGAAATTTAGCAATCTCTCTCTCCAGCAGGCATAAAACCTCCTCATCAGTATCAACAGATTACAATGATCCAACAGATACATTTGGACTTAACACTAACAATTAGAACTAACAATAAAAACTAACAATTAAAACTAACAATGAAAACTTAATCTATAATCCTATAACTAGTTGATGACACCAAGCATTGGATGGCAGTAATAGTGCTCTTTTTTAAAAGGTGTGAGAGAAGAAAAAAGTGAGAAGTTTTGCCGGTAACAACGGCGACGAATGAACGGTCTTTTTCAACATTGCGTCGTCTCAAAATTTACCTCAGGTCGACAATTGCTGAAGAGCGGCTAAATGGTTTAGCCTCACTCAATATTCATCGCGATGACGAGGTGGATACCCAAAGAGTTCTTGAAAAGTTTTTTTTCAGTACCACGCAAAATTATTCTATTGACGAATTGTAACTGTACACTTTAATACAATAGAATGCCTTCATTTGAACAAAAAAGTTAAATTTTTTATCAATTTATAAACTGACATAATTTGAGAACCCTTCCCCCCCTCTTCAATGATTTCTGCGCACGAGCCTGTCAGAATTCATTTTACATTGTCAATATAGTGGATGAGGCGCCTTTTCGCCTTTTGGACACCCCCCTTTCGGCGAAATGACATTCGGCGAAGTGATCCATTTGGTGAAATGTCATCCGGCGAAATAACCCTTTCGGCGAAATGACTTTCGGCGAAACGGCTTTCGGCAAAACGGCTTTCGGCGAAATGGATTTCGGGCGAAATGACCCTGATCCGTTAGTTTCTATGGACATCAATTGAAAGATCTACAAGTTGAAATAGTTTGTAGCACAATTGCGAAGAACTTGTATTGTAACTTTGATATTTGAAACACTGATTATCCTATAAAGCTGAAATCAAATGTCGGATCTAGATAAAATTTAAAAACCAAATGGCTGTTTGGGATTGGGATGAAACGCATACATTCTTAATTGCAAATCGCAACACATTAGAAAACGTTTTGTTTTCGACACACAACAGGAAAAATAAAGAATTCTCATTAATTCATATATTGCAGATTTTTCAATATTCATTAGAAATTATGTTTTTGTAAACATTCAATTCTTGTTTACATTACGTAGAAAAATCCTCGAGTTTCACATTCGTTTTGCGCTTTTTTATTGCTGCATTTGTAATGTGGTCGATGCATGAGTTTTTGTAAAAGTTGCACAATCGTTTAAATAAATAATACATGGGAATTTTTGAAAAAAAAAGTTTCACAATAGATTCTTTTTATTACATTCATGTATGTTACGTAGATACCGTTTCATGTAAGTGAAAGTATGCAGAAGAATTCATTGTGGAAGAAGTTTTTCTAGTCCTGAATAGATATTCCTACAGCATAAATGTTTGAATTTCATCTGCGAGTATTATATTTTTGGACGCACGATTCTTGAAAATGCTGTTAATGTGAAGTGATCATATTTGTACTTTCTTGAAAGTAAATCGCTAGCATTGGGTCTATCTGCAACATTATTGAAAATGGAATTAGAAATGCTCTGCCAGCGTTCCATTCTGAAGGTGGAGAAAAAATTGCTTAGGGCCCTGTGTACATTTGCTGGATATTTTTATCTTGGGAATTAAAATCTATTGTTACATTTCTATATCATATGTGAGTTTAGTGTTAAAATTATAAGCAGTAACTTAAGTAAAATTTCGTAAACTATTAGCTGCCCTTCATCGCAATACTACAATTTAGAAAAGTTTAGAAAAGAGTTTTTGAAGATTTCTGTTGCATAGTACTAGTACATTGATATAAAGCAAAGCCTTGCTATTACATTCTTGTAGTGGAATTTGACCTTCTGTTTCAACAGACTTCGCAGCCGATTCTTAGTGTACCATTGCATGGCTGGTGCTACGATCCTACCGACATTACGAATCCTTCCAGGTCAGAACTCGAAGTCGGTACTTCCGGAACCGAAAGTTGGATATCGGCATAGCGACATTCGGTTCATTTAACCAAATTTTTTAAAGATTCTCTATGGCGATTTGAAAAAAATAAATACTGGAAAAAAATGTACCGGTAGTCGAACTTGGATAGAATTCAGCAAATCAAATCAATAGTTTATTTGGTTTGCATACTAGCAAAATTTACTACAGTTAGCTTATGAAAAAAATATTCTTGGAATTGACTTTTTTTTACACTAAGCTTCCTACCTCCGCAACCAGGCATTTGATCCGAATGAAAATTGGGATATTCTTGTGGCATCTTAAGACCTGTCATTTGAATCTAAGTTTGTGAAAATCGGTTTGGCCTCCGAGAAAAGTGAGTGACATTTTTGCATTTTTGTGATGCATCTCACTCTGTAACTCCGGAACCGAAAGTCGGATCCAAATGAAATTCAGGAACTTTATATGGGACTGTAAGCTTAAATATAAGTTTCTGAAGATCGTGACATTATTTTCACATGATTGGTTCTTATCACCCTGTATTTCCGGAACCGAACGATAAATATCTTGCTAAAGTGCTTGACGAGTAAATAGAACTATTCTACATCTGCATTATCAATGCTTGTTCCCACCACATAACGACGAAAACGAAAACAACGAGATTGTTCATTGTAATCAAGAGTTTTGCTATCACATTGTTTGTTTATTCAGGCAACAACTCTTCTTTGAGCAAACGATTCGATTAAACCGACAAACGACAACAGTTTCGTTACATACATTATACCCGTTTAGAACATATCCTCTATGTTTCCGAATAAATGAGCAGTTTGCAAAATTTAAATTTCAACTATACACGTGTTTAACACGATAGGCTTCCGTTGCCTTAATGTTGCTACTTGTTTGAAAGTGCTGTCAACTAAATTAAGTGAAGTTTCGACATCGACTTACGTTGCTGCTGACACCCTACTCTACTACTAACGTTACTGTGATTTTGAAATTTTGATTAGATGCCTTGCTCTGCCTCCAGCCAAGTCGTTTCTTCCCAACATCAGCATATCCCCCACACGATACGAGAAGCGTTGCGTTACACGACGAACATGACAACGTGTGCCTGATGGAAGAGAAATAATAAAATCTTTTACTTAATAACTTTTATGCAATAACAATATTATGTGTTTGGCTCATAACATTTACCAGCTTCTGTGTGATGTGCCAGGGTTTGTGCGTTTCCTTTCCGGGCCTGCGTCTCGTCTGTCGCTTCCGGAACGGATTCCCCTGGTGCTTCACAGGTTCTACGATGGCACCAGCGGTAGAAACTTGAGACTGCAGCATCACACATTTATCGCATTCCTTCGCGGGGCTGACAGGGGTTCTTCTTTGAACTTCTAGCACAAACAGTAAGCTATTTTGATGAAGAGCAAATATTTGGAGGAACTCTTCGGAATAGGAATTATTTACGCTATTTGTACCGCAACGCGCAGGGTATTAGTATAGGCTTAAGGTATATGCGATGGAAGCTTAGTGTTTATGTTGCTATATTATACCCGTTAAATTCTTTTTCTATTGGGGCTGGGACAATTCGCGACATTTTAAAGGAAAAAGGAACATGTTTGTTCTTTTTTGTTTCTCTTCATCCGTTGTTGGGAATAGCTGAAGGATTTTATTCATATCAAAGCATAGATATTGTCGTCGGTTTAAGTTATAACGAACTCACTCACTTTCACTCAACACTCGTGTACTGAAAATTTCCGCAGCCGTTTAGCAATATAAAGATGCTTGCTGAGCAAGTGTTTGGCAAACTCGACAAACGGCAAAACTGTCTCATGAGGCGCAATTTAATTTGTTCCATCATTTTCCGTCTTACTTGCACCAGGTAAATACGAGATCAGATGCGCTTGGTCGCAATCGTGACTGTAGTCAGCTGTGGGGAAATCAGGGCAGACTGGTATAGTTGGTTATAAAAACTAGATAATAACGAACGAATATTGGAACAAGCAATCAAATTATTTTCAGACACAACGTCTTACGAATTGTCAATGGCAGTAGTAGTGTGAAACATTCATATGTTTTAGCTACTACTGACAACAAGTGACTTGCACGACATCTAGTTTTTTTTTCCTAATATGAAAACGGATTTCTAAAGAATCCCAAATTTTAGTTACGTTAGTTAAAAAAATCGTGACCCATGTGTTAACATACCCCAGTTAACCCAACGATTCTAGCTGTCGCAGGTCGCCGGAATCGCAAAGGGATATCATCATCATTATCATCATCATAATCATCATTTCAACCGTAATGAGGCTATTGCCGGTCGGGATTCCACAAGGAAAGAAAAAGTGCAACAGAACTGAAACGGCGGGATCGCCATTAAGAAAGGTTGCCGTGTCTTGTAATTAAATCTAATACCCAGAGCATCAATAAAAATTACGAAAATTAAATTTTACAGCGCGGTTCTTGTGACGAGGTGTGGTAGGTTCTACCTTTGAACAGTTCTGTCGGGCGGAGGATCTCAATGGGTCCCCGGTTGATCGTAGCTAATAGGTTGATATATGGTGCAAGCGTGTGGCAAAGAATTGAATTAGCTGTAGATGAAATTAATCGTCGCATATTTTTCATCAGTCGTTTTGCTTTCAGCTTTCAGAATGACAATTTGATTTTTTCAACTCTCGCAAAAATTCAATTACCAAATTTCCAGGACACTGCAACTTTCTCCCTCAATAGATGTTTATTCTGACTGACGTTCAATTTTGTCTCTCTGTATAGCACAATTCATTATAATTGTGCTTTGTGAGACCCTCACTGTAACCTCAGCGAGCATCGGAGATAATTATAATTGCGAAAGGAGGTCCTTGAGACTGCACGAACGAAATAAACGAGTACAGTGTTCGACCAGGTTAGACAAAGAAAATTAAAATTAAGTTAATTATCTGGATACGTTCGGATGATTTCGTTTAATCCTGGTCTTGTGCAGTTTTGTATCGCAACAGGGGAGAATCCTTCTGTCTCGAGGCAAACTTCGCTATTGTTACTGGTTTGGTACCTGAACTGTCTTCGTTTGAAGGGCTCTTACTGTAGGACGTGATTGAGCTTAATTTTCTATCGAATTATCTGAAATGAAGCTACGAAAAGAACTGCAATTCGGTGCGTCATTTTGTTAGATTGTAAATATTTAAATTATTTTCTGAGCTTAATTTATGTGAACTTCACTTTTTAATTTGACGTCTGCTCAGTTGTTATTAGGTGGCGTTAGCAGTTCAACATAAACTGCTGATGCACCGATGAGCCGAAGGCGAAACGTAGAAATAGTTCGTATTTTGTTTTTACCCTTTTTATATATATATATATATATATATATATAAAAAATAGGTATAGAATTCGCTCAAACTTTAAACAAAATTTCCGAGGCCCGGAGGGCCGAATGTCATATACCAATCGATTCAGCTCGACGAACTGAACAAATGTCCGCGCGCGTGTGTGTGTGTGCCTGTATGTGTGTTGTCAGGTCGAGATTTCAGAGATGGCTGGACCGATTTTGATCAAACTAGTCGCAAATGAAAGGTCTCTCCGTCACCCTGAACGCTATTGAATGATTTTGAGATCGAATGTTTACTTTTTGAGTTATACGAAGTTTTATGTCAAAATTTTGTTTTTTGACAGTATCTGTCACATCGGACCTTGAAAACGGAATATGTTTCCAGACTTAGATTCCGCACGGTAATAGCTATCCAACAAGCCATAGATTGTTGAAATTCGTCCATTTTTCACGGAGATATCGAAATTTTTGTGTAAGCGACTTTTCACCCTATTCCAGCAGTAGGAGCTTTGAGCGCTGTATGACAAAGCAATGCTTGGGAACAACCCGAAACACAATTTTTTTATACTTTTACATAAAATTGTTTCTAAGTACCAAAAAGACTGTGTACAGCATCCTTTTTCATGACATTTTGCTTCGGACCGATTTTAGCACGGTTCGTTTTTTACAACATAATCGTTCGAATATGGCATATGTAAACCAGATGATGGCAGAATTTTCGAGTTGGAAGCAATTCCTTAATTATATTGTTTTAAGCTACTTATTGGAAGAACATAACACGATTATACCATTCTAATCAGTTCGTCGAGATCAGCAAATGCGTGTGTGAAAAATAATTTCACTCAATTTTTTCGGAGATGACTCAACCGTTTTCAACAAACTCAGATTCATATGAAAAGTCGTATGCTCCTACACAAGGTTCCTGAATTATGTTTGGATCCGACTTCTGGTTCCGGAACTACAGGATGATATGTAAAACGAAATTAAAATTGGGTAGTTCATTTTTTCTAAGATTCAAATTAAATCTAAGGATCATCGAAGATTCAAATGAAAAACTTTAAGATTCTATAAAACATCTTGCTTTTCAGTCAGATCCAACTTCCGGTTTCGGGGATACAGGGTGATTGGTATAAAAATGTCTATTTCACATAAATTATTCAGGTTAGCAGATTTGGATAGTCGATAACCAAATAGACTTAATTCAGATATAATAGTGATATTCAGTTTTCGATTCGGAAGGTACCCAAAAATTTGATTCGCACTATGATTTCTCAAAGATGTCTACACTGATTTTCAAACATTTTGAAACAAATGTAAACTATACAGCTGCTCAGGTGAATTTATCTGATTTCGGCTACACCGATTTTCGAATTTCGGTTACAGTATCGAATCGTTTCTCATAACTCAATCGTTTTCTCAAAAAAACCAAATCGAATTTAAGAAACAAAATTTCAAATTAAAATAAACTTATAGTCCCATAAAAAAATTAATTAATTTGATCCAATTCTGACTTCCGATTCTGGAATTAGGGAGGATGATTTTTTTAAATTCAAACAGATATAGAAGATGACAATCCCTAAAAGCATTAAAGTTGAACTCAAAACTATTGCAATTTATTCGGCAAGTCAATTCATGGCTTACAAATCGGTTTGGGCTATGCTGGTTCCTGAATACCGGATCTGGAAGTATCGTAAATAACCGTAAACTCTAAAGTGGAACTTATTTCGACATCTCATGGAATATTCAATCGATTGTCACACTTCTAGATTTAAATTCGATCCGATTTGCAGTTTCGACATTACAGAGTAATGAGTGATTAAAATCTCAAATTGCCGCTTAAAACGACGCTCATTAAAATAATGCCATGATAACTGAAGCACCGAAGAATATTCATGCAAAAAACACATGCGAATTGATAAAAAAAAGGTATCATCTCACTGCTAGGTGGATTAAGCTCGTTTTTTTTTTTACTAAAAACAGTACATTTTCCGAAAAAATTGAAAAAAATACAGTACATCGACTTCAGCTGAAATAACATTCTTAAGTACACATTTTATCTAACAATAGTGAATAAAATATAAAAGTAAATAATTATCAGATTATTTATATTTAAAGTCTCAATAGTTTTTCCTTTTATTTCTCTTTTTAAAGTACTTTTAGTCACAGTCTTTTTTTTAAAGAAACCGATATTTTTGACGATGATTTTGATTTGATGTGGTCATTATTTTTTGTGGTGACATTTTTTGCTTTGTTTTGAATCAACAAAATTTACTAAAATTGTTGTGACGCGTTCCGAACAAGAATGAATACACTAAATACTGTATGAGCTGTTGGTAGAACATTCTCATTAATAATACTGTTGTTGTACCGTTTAATTCCACTATGTCACTTCATTACACAAAGTCACTATTTTCACAAAAGTGTATCAAACGTTTCGTGAAAAAAGTGACTGTGAAAATAGTGACTTATGGTTTGCATTCGCTACGTGTTGTCACTATATTCTTCAACCCGTTTTGTATTGCGGCAAATCGAAACTCGATGCGTTGAAGATTTAAAATTCTGTATTAATTTTTTGACAGTACGGGTATGAGCGTTAATCATGCTCTCAGCAATTAGTATGTTTTAAAAATGTTATAATAATGTTATTTGATATTTTTTTGACGTCCTGTTGCATCTTGTCATAGGTGTTTTTGCTATGTATAAGTTCAGATATTCAGTGACACCTAACAATGAAATCGCGCTAATGAATTTTGAGAAGAAACAACTTTAGTTATAGATTTCGTAGGTCTATTACATAATTTGTAATTGCGTGGTGATAGAGGGGGACGGGTATAGCGTGATGGGTAAGTCGATGCATTTCACGCAGCCTGTCTGGATTCGATTCCCAACCCCGCACATAGGGTCAGTTTTTCTGGCCTGAAGTGACGAATGACCTCAAGGTTGAAACATCTATAATCGAAACAAAAAAAAAATAAAAAAAAACTCCGGCGATAGAATATTGTAAGCCGTTTTTCAAGCCAGGAAATGAAAAGTCGAAGGCATATCTTAGATCATATATTCTGTATTGTCAAATTGAGCAAAAGCATTGAGAAACATAGTTGGACTCGACGAATAATTGCGTGATTTAGGAAGTGAAAAATTCTTGATTAATACACTGATAACTATAGTTCACCCGATCATCAAAAAGCTGTTTTCGTAGCAAGTGCTGATTTGAGTCTGGTCTTGTTTATAGAAATAGTTTAGATACGACATTTTGATCGGGTTCCTTATTCATATAACTTTTCCAAACTGATTGTATTCACCGGAACTAAGCCCAAGTTGAAGAACATAGATGATCATTTTAAAACATTGCCAAATCGTTTATTTTTGTTTTGTATTTTCTTATAGGAAAACTAAAATATTTTGCCCAATTTTCAAGCTTTTCGGAGGAAAACTCTAGAAGTTATGGGCATTTGTCTTTACTTGTCTCAGACTGCGAAGAGGTAAGAGGCGACGTACAGGCCTAAGAGTTTTACTTCGATTGATTTGAAAATTTGACAAAATATTTTTGATATGTTTTATTAAAGCAAAATACGAAAAATACGATTTTTTGAAAGTATTACACCCTTCACGCCTCTAGAAAAATAAAAAGTTTTCTTCGATTTTATAGACAATAAACTTTGAACTCGTTTTTCTCGAAGGCACATTTTAAAAGTTCGTACATCTTTAGTTAAAAACTACTTCATCAATTACTTTCATATTTGCACACACTTTCTCCATTTAAAATTCCCAACTCTAACGTTGCCCTTTTTTTGTTTCTTGGAAAAGGTTTGACAGCTACAAAATGACGGTTTTTCACGAAGAACATCGCAGTTTTGACGTTAAACATCCACCAAAAATTAAACAAAAAAAGTAGTACTCTAGAAAAACATCTACTACAACTATGATACTTGTATTTTTTTATTTCCGATAATTTTGCTGTGATAATTTTGGACTTCGCAAATCATGATTTCTAAAACGCGTCGCGAAAATACATCTTCAGCGACTTATTTCTCAAAATCCAAAACCACCCTCCACCATGTTTTTAATTTGAGGGTTAGCTCTATCTACAATATCATTCATTGTAGAATCGAAAGTATTTCGATTCTGTAGATATCAGGCTTGTTATTATTACTGTTATTTTCATCAATGCTCAACGTTGCAATACGTCAAATTGATAGAAGAATGAAACAGTTACCGGGTTGGTTCAATGCATAGGGCACTGGTATTACAAACCAGTTGTCGAATGTTCGAGCCCCGACCTGGAAGGATTCTTAGTGTCAGTAGAATCGTAGCACCAGCCATGCAATGGTTCTGTACACTCTGAATTGGCTGCGAAGTCTGTTGAAACAGAAGGTCAAATTCTACTTTAGGAATGTAATACCAAGGCTTTTGGCTGTGAAACAGTGAACGTAAATACTTGCGAAAAAATATTTCTTGAAGGTGAACCTCGAAGAAAAGTTCTATCATTTCAAACTGGTTTTCTGAAATTTTGATTCACTGATGTACTTGATGTTCTCATGCTTCACAAAGTGTTCGTTGTTGTCATCTCTAGCGAATTCAATTGTTTTGAAATCCTACAAGTATTGAATTTTTACAACATTGATAGTTTTGTTCAGTCGAAGAAAATGCACTAACTGAAATTACCCTGAAATAGTAAGCCCTACAGGTTTGAATAATTTTACATTTTTTTTCAAAGATATATTTTATTAAGGCACAATCCGTTTGAGTTTATGATGCCAAGAGCTTGTCCATGTGGGTCTTCAGGAAACACTATTGAGTCTTTGAAGATCCGGCGGGTGTCCCTCATCGATGGGAGTGGTTCTTCGTGGCGGTGGTGATGAAAACATGGTAATAATCCAGGTGACGCGGAAACGTTTCAATTCTCCTGTGGGTTTCATTCTTCTGTGGGTCCGCGGGAATTTTACATTTTGTTTAGAAAAATTCGTATTATTTTGTGTCGTCAGCTATATGAAGGTTAGACACTTTTATCTTTCACTATGCTGTCTTTACCTCTGCACCGTATTCAACGAAAATCACACATTGGTAACAGACATTCGTGCCTATGTCGTGATTCTGTTTTCTTCAAAACCGGCTAAAATCTCGGACTCATGTGTGCTCGGTAGTAGTTTCATTTTCGGTCTCTGCTTAAAAATATTACTGCTATGAAACACTTTAAACATGAAACTTGTAGCACATAATACAAGCAAACTGCGCTGTTTCAGTCGCTACGTCGTTACGATAAGAGTAAAGAAATACAATGCTAAAACAATGTTTGCTACTTGAGTAATCACCTTGAAATAAATACAGTTTTTGCGGAAATCTCCACGATTTGCAAAAAAAAAATCATGATTCATTGTCATTTTTGTATAAATCTGTTTCGTTGCGTCAAAACTTGTGCATACGTTCTGAAAACGAATCATAAAAGTCCATCATACTTCCTCGTTTTTGTATTTCGAAGTTAATTTGATGTCAATAAATGCTACGACATAGAACATCAAAATGGCGGCCATGAAATTTTCCTTAATGCAAATTACGCTTCATCTAAGAAGTAATAAATCAAATAACCCCCAATAATGTGTCACGCACACATGAACTATATTTATGAAAAAATTGAACTGATAATAGTGTTTTGAACAGAATATTTGAAAGCAATATTAAGGGTGTATGCATGGTTTTATTCTAGTACAAGTTGTTTTATTTTTAGTTCAGTTGTTAGTCCGGGTAAAAGGGTTTATATAAGCTTTAAAAACTATTACATTATTTATCAAAAGAGACACTTACTATAGTTGTCATAAAACTGGCAGTTACTGCAGAATCAAATACAAAACTCTTATAATTTTTATTCTGAACCACAAAGCATTCGAATTGTTTGTCCGTGTTTGGCATCACTGGTTTGAATAACTGCTTAAATTTTCAGCACACTTTATCCATTAATTCCGGAACCGGAAGTCGGATCCCCATGAAATTCAAAAGTTTTGTATAGGACCATTAAACCATTCATTTGAATCTAAGTTTGTAAAAATCGGTATGCCATCTTTGTGAAAAGTGAGCAATTAATTTGAAAGTGGAATTTTTACACTTATCACCGCAACCGAAAGTTGGATCAAGATGAAATTCAGGAATTTTAGATGAGAACTTTCATAAGACCTTTCATTTGAATCTAATCTCTGAGAAAAGTTAATACACATATTTTCATTTGTTTGCACAATTTACCCCAAATTTCCGGAACCGGAAGTCAGGTCTATACAAAATTGAAGAATTTTGTATGAGACCGCAATATCATTTATGTGAATTTAAGTTTG
Source organism: Malaya genurostris (assembly GCF_030247185.1). Classification (NCBI taxonomy): domain Eukaryota; kingdom Metazoa; phylum Arthropoda; class Insecta; order Diptera; family Culicidae; genus Malaya; species Malaya genurostris. The sequence continues at coordinate 89,733,853 of NC_080571.1, read as the reverse complement.
TGAATGTCGGTTCAGCCATCGTCGAGAAAAGTTAGTGAAAAATGTCATATGCATACATACTGGAGATGGGCAATTCGCTCCTGAACTGTTCCAGCGAATCGAATCATAAAGGTGAGCTGACAGCTCACAGCTTTTTTTGAAAGAACCGGAGCTCACCAGCTAACTCATTTGCTCCTCAGTTCGCGGCATTGTGAAGAGGGGAATAATCTACGTGTTGAACGAAACGTTGGTAACGGATTATTTCAATCGAATGCGAAATTTTGCATTCTGTATCTCGATCGAGTTCGAGTTTTCCATACAAAAGCATCACTCGATCGAATTACAGAATGCAAATTTTTACATTCGATCGAAGTAGTCCGATTCGATCGAAAAACAGAATAGGGTGATTATCAGTAAGAAATCTTACCTCTCACGGCGCAAGAAAAACGGGTCACAAAATTAACCATCAGTTCAATCTAAATGAGCTAATGAGCTGATACATCGGATCGATTCATTTGGGTGAGCTGATCGGTTCGGAGCTGCTCACCAATATGAGCTGTTTGGCACACCTCTAACACATACACACGTGTTGCGTAATTGACGAACAGAGTCGGCAATCTCCACCACCTGTTAGATTCAATACCACTAGTTCATTCCACCATTATAGAAAATCGAAAAGTTAAGTTGAGAAGATGGCTGATATCGTAAAGATATCAAATAGAGTGTATTCCCAATTTTGCAGAACACATTGAATGTGAAAAAATATTTGAAAGCTGGTGCCGTATTATCTTATAGTTTATAAAATGTTCAAAAACAACTTATCGTTAAGATGGCTAAATTTCATGAATTGGAATAATCACCAAATTCACCAGATGTAGCCCCCAGCAGCTATTTTCTGTAGCTTGCTGTGCACCAATTGATGTTGTCATCGTTGAGACTGAAGCATTTTTTTAGACTAAGGAGAAATCGTGGTATAAAAGTGGTGTGTGTGAAATGTTGGAACGCCGTTGAAACAAACATAACAAAACATGCACTAGTCGAAGTTTTTAATTCTACCAAATGAAATCATTTCCACATTTCCAAAAAAAAGTCGAAAGATATGGGCTTCGTTTTTCGAGCCGAAAGGTATTATTTCATCGGATACAAAAAAAGTAAACATCTTTTTTTATTTTTTTTCTGTACTTCAGCAAAGACAGGACACTTCGGTGAAAAAAGTGTATATGCAAACTAGCACCAACATCACCACGTCTGCTTAGCGGTTCAAGGTGAACCGTTAGGTGGCATCAGTAGTTTAATAAAATCAATTATGCACTGATGAGTCGAAGACGAATTGTACAAATGAAATGAATGGGACATTTTGCTACTGTCTATTATACCGCAAATGCTTTCGTGTTTTCGGCGATCTAGCGATAACAGTTGTACTGCTTTTTGAATATATTATGCCGCTTTCGATCTTTTCACTGGTGAAAGTTTGTCTGGTTATCTCACCTCATATGGTATTTTCAAGCGTAAGTTTTTTTAAGCATCTGTATCGTCGTTTTAGTTTGCAACAATCATAATTTACTGTTCATCGAGGAAATTGAAAATGCGTCTACATTGGCAAAGCCAAAAGTTTTTATTATCCGTACTTCACCGAACGTTTGCGTGTTCTGATGAATGGTAGAATACGTTTCTTCCAGGTATTATCCCTTGTAGTGCTTTGAGTACTTAAAATAATAATTTTGGTATTTTCTCTACTGCTGCCATTCATTTGCTAAATCAGAAATTTTCTAACGATCTTATTACTAGAATTGAATTTATTTCTTTTGGGAACTTTTTCTCGAGCTGTTCTACTACCACGTGAGTGTTCTTACACCACAACAGAATGACCTTCAGCAAACGAGTTTACCATGCAGACTTTATTCGCTGTAAAGTGTAACCAGCAAAAACACAAAATGTAACATTGTTGAATTTATTTAATTTTTTTTATAGCCATGTTCATTTCATTTTAAAGTTCGGTAAATTCATTTACTCTGTACTGACACAGTTAAGTAAGTATTATGTTCAACTAAAGTTCAATATAATTGAAGGAGTGGATATAGGAGGATTCATAACGAGTTTCAGCATAACAATAATTGATACTGTACAGTGGAAGCCATTCACTTTGGTACGAGTACGTTCAAGTTCACGGTCCAACATAATCGCCATCGTCGAACGCCCAGCTCTGTTGCTGTTGGAATATGGATTCAATTGTATATTAGCTTGATTCCCACATCCCACCAATCATGATTTCCACGACAAAACGACTCTGGTACACTGTTGGTGGTTGGTGGAACTAGCTGGCACACGTAAATGTGTATAATCATAAACAAATTTATGCACGGAACGACCGAAATTAGCTCTGCGCCTAATTCGTATTACTGTTTTTGAATTAGTTGATTCTAACAACAAAATTTCCAAAATAACTATAAAATTAGTTAAAATGTAGAATTTACTGTGCTGAAAAAAACTCTTATTTTTAGAGAATGTGTTTAGTTGGCGAATATTCTGGACACAAACCAGCAATATTTCAATCCAACACGAAATTCTCATTGACAACTAATTTCGTTATTAAAATCAGAAACTTTGATTCTATTTATCTATCACCGTCATTACTGAAGGACAGCAGTGTCAAAGCAAAACAATCCATTAAAAAGCTAAAAGGGACAGTCTTGTTGAAACTGCTCGCAAATTGTTTAGATGTTTTTCGCATGTGTTACGATATATCCCTATATAATTTTCTAAACCGATATGTAAAAATGACGTAAACTGTTAGTGGAAAATGTATTTATTCAGAATTTGTGCGCACTTGAAGCGATTGTGCGTAATAATGTTTTTACGCAGAACAGTGATGTGAATTTCGAATGTTTCACTCTAATTGTGATGAAGGTTTTTTGTATCTTCAAACCTTCCGAGCTGCGCCGTCCGGTGTACTATTTGTATTCGGTTTTTGTTTTCCGAGTGCTCAAAGTTTTCAGTGAGAATGAAGAAACAGTGATTTAGAAGAAAAAAAATTCAAAAAGATGTTTACGTTTCGTTTATGTCTTTTTCTCCAACACAACATCGTATTTATACCTGCCAATATAGAAAAGACAACCGCGTCTGAATTTTTTTCGGCAGTAGTGTGCCATCTAGTGGCTAGTAGTCATTAAGGTGTTACCGTTTCGGTGACAGGGCGCCATATAGCTGCAGATTGCAGAAGCCAATTCAACCATTCATATTGGTTGAAAACAACATTATATTTCTTTAATTCAACTAAAAAATTAGTTGACTGGATATGAAGTGTGCCTTAGCTAAGAAATGACAGTACGTTTAATTTGTGAATTCAACTAAAAAATATAGTCATTTCAACAAATATTTTATTATTATTAAGGGAATGAGAATAAAAAATCTAAATCAGCAAAAGTAAGATTTTTTTAGTTGTCTCAAAAAATAACTAACTAAAATCAGCAAATCAACTAAATTTTTCGCGAAAATGCTGATTTCGGTCGTTCCGTGTGTTAATTTCAAATTTGAATGACTGCACACATCATCATGGTTCGCGTGAGACATACCGAGCAATCGTAAAACCGCCGAGACGGAATGAATTGGCGCTTTTGTGGAAAATAAGTGTGCAGTTTGATGTGTTGCTAGGTGTGAAAATGAACATTCGAGAATGCTGGTGCATTCAATTGTCTTGATTATATGCTGTAGAAGTGTAGCAGTTCATTGGTACTTTCACTTTTATTATTATATGGTGTTGAATGCGTAGGGTACGTTGATTCAAATCAATTATTGGATTATTGTTTTATTTTCAATCAAAATGTCTTGACAACTCATGCGAAAATGCTTGCAGTAGTCTTACGAATTTCTAAATAATTTTGATTCGCTTCTTGGAAGCTGATTTGTTTCTAAGCTAAACTTGGTGAAATGGCATATATGAGTTTTTTGTTTGTTTTCTGCCAAATTCTTTACCAACAATGGTATTTTAACTATTTTCATTTAGAAATATTGTAGCGAAAATGGCAAGTTATTATGCTTTACGCTACGGAAAATGATAATACATTTTTCCCTTGACACGTTTAACATCACACCAATGAAATCGCTACTCACATCCAGTCCCCTGAACCATGCCTTGTTGAATATTTTCTCAGAGCCAATATGCCTGAACTTACTTGTAAATATTTCTGGGATTTCCATCGAGCGTAGGTGTTCTGGGATTCCACGCACTTCGCGTTGCATGGATGTGTCTAAATAAGTTGAGTCAGGGACATTTAGGAGGCTGTCACGGATAGGAATATATCTTGAAGGGTCGATTTCCTGTGACATATGGTTAAAATATACTGTCATGAATCTTGTTTGAGATTGAAGCTCAACTAGCCTTTCGAAGTTATTAATAACCAGAGGATTCAGTACCTCACATCTTATTAGCAGTCGCGATGAAAGCTACCAAAAGCGATCTTTCAATGGAAAAAACTCCCGGTAGAACATCATGATTCATTGTATGTGTCGAATGCATGCAGTCTAAGGCAATTCGCAAACACGGTACTGAATTCGCTCTAATTTGATAAGTTTGCATCGGAAAGAAAGCAAACGCATCCATATTCCATCACTGAAAGTATCGTTATCTGATACAATTTTATTTGATCTTCCGGATGAGCACCCCACCAAGATCCTATTATTGTTCGAAGAAAAGTTACTCTCTGTTGACATTTTGTATCAGATATCTAATGAATCCTCCCCACGTGCATTTGGAATCAAACCACTCCCCGAGGTATTTAAAAGTCAAAACCTGTTGGATCATTCTTCCCATTATATGAAGTTGAAGCAGCGCAGGGTCATGCTTTCTTGAAAAGACGACCAGCTCTTTTTTTTCCGCAGAGAATTCGATACCCTGATGAACAGCCGGAACGGACAAGTTATCTAAGGTATCTTGCAATGGTTTTTGCAGATCAATAGCTTTGGGTCCAGTAGCTGAAACCACGCCATCCTGCGCCAATTGTCTTAGTGTGCATGGGGTTACTAGACAGCTGTCAATCTCGTTCACGTAAAAATTATAGAGGAGCTGACTGAGGCATGAGCCTTACCGGAGACCCATGTAGCTTAAAAATGTTGCCAAATCGCTGTGTGAAAAATGCATGCGTTTCTCAGACAAAAGGTTGTGCAAAAAATGATTTATAACCGCTGGAAATCCATGTTGGTGGAGCTTGTCTAAAAGAACATCAATGGAAACTGAATCGAATGCTCCTTTAATGTCCAAAAATACTGATGCCATCTGTTGTTTTTGAGCGAAGGCAATTTGGATGTCAGACGAAAGTAATGCAAGGCTACAAATTGAGTATCTGACAACAAACCGTTCGTCTGGACCCAAGTGTTTTTTTAATTTTAATTTTTTCTAACAATTTTCTGATGCAGGGAAACATAGCAATGAGTCTATATGAGTTGTGATTGGAAGCTGGTTTCCCCGGCTTTTGAATGGCGATAACTTCCACTTGCCTTAAGTCAGGTGGAACAATATTTTGGTCAAGAAACTTTTTTAACAATTCCAACAAACGTCTTTTTGTGAGGTTGAGCAGATTCTTCACCAAGTTGAATTTAATTCTGTCCAACCCAGGAGCGTTATTGTTACAAGACAAGAGTTCTATATAAAATTCAATCATTGAAAAGGGGCTATCAATGAAAATATTTTTAAGAGGAGATTCCCGAATAATGCTCTGCGTAGGAACAGAATCTGGGTAAACTTTCCTTGCAAAGTTAAATAACCATCGGTTCGAGTATTCCTCACTCTTATTTCTCACATTACGATTCCTCATTCGTCTGGCCGTGTTCCAAAGAGTGCTCATTGAGTTTTTTTTGACAAACCTTCGACAAAATGTCTCCAAAAACTACATTTTTTTAACCCATTTTTTAACATTTGCTCTTGTACCCCGAAATTGTGACTTATCGTGCGGTATTGGGCTTTCGTGAAGAGAGAACTCTCTCAATATAAATAACAAGCTATAACTATAGAGAAATTTCGAAAATCTTGGACAAAAACAGCTAAATCGATTGCAGAGAAGTGCACAGATTCTAATGGCTGGAATAAACTCAAAAGTTTGTAGTTTCTTCAGGCAGCCTTATTAAATAACTGCACGGAACCACCCGCGATCCCATTTAAACCAGAATATTAGTTGATTTTCTGAATTCGATTGGTTAAAATTTGGTACAACTAATCGATTGTTGTTTTCACTAAACTGTCATTTTTGTTTTTCGATTAGCAGAAACGATGGTTGACGACTGACGACAACTAATTTAACTGTTTGAAAAAAAAAAAAAAATGCTGTCAATTAGTGAAGACACATACCTTTCAATTTCAACAAATATTTTAGTAGAAAGAACTGGTGTTGTTATTGAAACAAAATTCTCCGCGGACCCACACGGACCGAAGAATGCGGCCAACAGGAATATTCACCAACGCCATATGGAAGACTCTCATGAAATATTCAATTCACCGGCCGATCACCACATGAAGGCCGGATCTGCCACTGCGACCCAAATATGACATTACTTAATGATACAACCCTAGTTTTAAGTTAGTCGCAAATTTTAAATTAGTAAAAGCCCTTGGCATCTTAGAGCTTAAGCAGTGTGCCTTAAACATTATATTCTTGAATAAAAAAAAAAAGAAAAAAAATTCTGTTAGTTTAAAAATAAATCGATTTTATTTGTTTTAGACATGAGTATTGAAAGTGAAAAAAAATGAGTATTGAAAGATGATGCCGTCAAACGGTTGAACTAAAGTTATGCACTGATAATTTTAGTCAATTTATATGAACTTGGGTGCATCAACCGCTGGGAATTGGAATTTTGCGACGGCAATTCAAACGCGCCATTCAATCGCAGCGCCTCTGTGTGTTTGAAACCCTTCGCTCTTGTTACTTTTATAAATTAAATTCATGTCAAAAAGCGTTTTATTGCTAATGCATGAACATCATCATCGGTATCAAACAGCTGGAAGTAAAACAGTCTGCTGGAAGTAAATCAATGATCGAATTTGAAGCATAAAATTTTTGCGCATACCTGAAAGATTACGAGATGATCATTCATTAACATTTTCTAATTTGTCACCAAATCTTTTTCATCTTAAACAAGGTTAACTTTATCACAACACCGCTGTTAGATAAACACTTGTTATCATAAATTTGTCAAATCGAATGAACATAATTTCACCAAACGCTTTAACCATCGATGTTGTTGTTGATTTTGCATTGCGATTATTGTTTTGCTTTCAACTGTCTCCGGTATTTGACAGCATTCAAAACAACATATTTTTCAACTACTTGAATATATGCAAATCAAAAACCATTTTGGTTGAATCAAAAAGAAATTAGTTAAATCAACTATCGCAAAAATCAAAAACTACGATATCGCAATTTTATGATCGAAGGGTTCTCCGTGTGTAATTAGTTTTAGGATGACTAATAATGCACAATTGAATGAATAAAACATGTGTTTTGGATTGAACTAACTGAAAATTTGTTTTATTCCAAATTTAATCGGTCCAGATTTTGTCGCGAAAGAGCCCTAATATGAAATTGTTTGCTAATTTTACTAATGAGATAAATGCATAAAAAATTGCCAAAAACTAGAGCGTATTCGGTAACGCCTTTCACTCTTTCCATGGCCTCATTTAAATTGACTTAATACACAAATTCAATTTGGTAAAGCAAAGTTTCCAAGTACATTTAGTAATCAGTATATTTCTTGGTAATTCGTGCCCTACAAGAAAAAGAAAGTCTCCCCAATCGAGTTCCGCCTAAATGTTTTCATCCCGGACTGACAACAGATTAATTCTTCGCCGATTTTGGCGTGTAGATCAATGGAAAACTTTTAAACGATGTTAAGTGTATTCAATTACATAGAATATAATTAAAACTTTGTGCTTTGGCGACAATCAGCACGGTGGCAGTGTGCAGGCGGGAGTTATTTTTCACGCTCCAATACCAATATGCCACCGAACCGGTAGCCTGAAGTGCCGTAGTGTAACCAACTTTGGAGCTGCTGGGTCGCCAGAGACACGCCAAACGGAGACGACGAGCACGCCGGTATGATGTTCATTTACATTTACAGTCAAGTGGTTTTGTTCAAAGAGCACTCAACTTTTTCATTTGATATTTTGCTGCCGACCGCGCGCGAACCGTTTAGCATATCGGAGAACACCGCTGTCATCACGGCACGGGACAGCTAACCGAGTTTCATTCTAACAAGGACACTCGTTGGCTCACTTTGATGTTTGCAGGGTATAAGTTCATCATTTTAAAACAGAATTGTTCCGATAGTTTAGAGAGAGAATTATAAACTTCAATTTTAATTGGTCGATTTTTTCATTGAACTCAATTGCTGATGTTATCCGGGTTCATCTTTACTTCGGGTACTTCAGTAATTATGACAAATTTTATATTCAGAAGTAATTGAGTGCTTACCAACTCAACAGTTCCAAAATTTCACATTCAATAACAATAAATTTTCATAACAACATGTCAAAATTACAAACAATTTACTGGGTAATGAATGGCCCTATGCAAATACGGAAGTTGATCAACTTTACATTACTATCATACCGCTCCTTATTACTTGTTAAACGACTTGGTAATTGCTAAATTCAATTTATAAGTTTCCCCAACGGTTCCTTGTGCATGGCATGTCAGCGCTAATTGCTCATATACGCAAGAACCGATTCGTTCGGAATAACATTCGCGTTTCTCCGCCAAACCAAACTGTGACGTTGTGTTCTTATCTTTACATTTGACTTTGCAGGTTTCACCGCGGCACAGCGACAGGACCAGGAGGACCCGTGTAAACTGAAATCGAAGGTGGTCGGGGACGTGACCTATTGCGACCGGTATTGGGAATGTGTCAACAATCAGCCGGAGCTGTACGACTGTCCGAATGGATTGGTGTTTGCCGGGAAGCATCGTGGCGTCACCGAAGGCTGTGACTACCCGTGGCGATCGGACTACTGCGATGGGAAACAGTTGGCAAGTAAGTTGAATCTTGGTAATTTTCTTGGTGCTGGAGTTGTTGTCTTACGATGATTCATATATAAGAATGAAAGAATTGTTTAGAATCATATTTTAGGTTCGAATTATGTGAAAATCAATTGCACCTTTTAGAGAACAAACGTACTTTTTAATGTATAGGGTAAGGTGGGACAATTAGGTTAGGTTTAGGTTTTAAAATGTTTTTGCCTTTTTCTTTAGAAAGGTGCCAGAATTACTGAAAAAAAAAAACGATTCGAACGGAACCTCGGAGACCCATAGTGTTATATACTGTTCGACTCAGCTCGACAAAATTGCATGGAAAAATAATGAAAAGGTTTATTTTCTAGCTCCACTAAACTTTTCGTGTTTCTTTTTTGTCCCGTAAGAACTAAGAAAATTTTTATCTAGATGGGAAAAACTATATTTTCGTGCCCGAAGTATAAAGTTTGTATGGGATGTAGCATGGGGAAATTGACTTTTTATCAAAAAATCGGCTGGAGACTCGCACCCAATAACTTTGCCGCAGACATAAACTCTCTATCATATATAGTTTAGAAGATATGGGCGTTTCTATTATATGCAAACAAAAAATAACTTGCATGACTTTTTGTGCCTTCACAGTAAGTTTTGTCACTTGAAAAGAATCTTCAGATTGAGCTGAGTAACTATACTGAAGACATCACATAACTCAGATCAAACGCTATAGCACATTAAAGCTTGCTTCATTTAGAATTGGAACAAACTTTTGCCCATATTGTGGCGCTCCTGGTGGATGGATTTGGAAGTTCTTGGCGCCCACGTGTCGGGAATTTTGTCAGCTTCACGTATGATTTTTGACATTCCGAAAATCGACTGTACTTTGTAATCAATCAAAATGGAATCCGAAAGAAGGGAAAAATTGTGCACAGTTATTTGGAGAATCCATTGTGGTCTGCATCTAGGCTAGCTAAACAGCTGAAATTGCCCAGAAATACCGTTTGGCGCGTTATCAAACGGTATAAGGAAACATTGACGACGATTCGGAAGCCTCAAACCAATCGTCGGAGTGGAACTGTCGACCGGAAAGTGCGTGGTAAGATTTTGGAGAAAAGTAAGTAACGAAAGTTTTCGTTACAAATAAGAAAATGACATCGGAAATATACCAAAAAGAGTGTCTCCAAAAACGAATTTTGCCGTTTATTCGATCCCACGACCATCCCGTAATGTTTTGGCAAGCTGTCATTACAGCAAAGTCGTTCATGAATGGTATGCAGAGAAAGGGGTCCAGTTTGTTCCGAAAAACCTTAACCCACCCAACTGCCCCAGTTCCGCTCTATTGAGAAATACTGGACAATCATGAAGAGGAGACTCACGGCAAAGGGAAAGGTTGTCAAAGACATCAATAGATAAGATAGCTAAAACGATGGACGAAGAAGGTGTGCGCCGCCTAATGAGCCGTGTTACAGGAAAAATTCGAGAGTTCCTTCGAAACCGTGACGAATAATTTTATCCGTATTTTTTCTTAAAAGTATGAAGAAAACGCTACATTTGTATAAAAAAAGATCTTGAATTCAATAATAAATAATTGAAATACAGGCAATTGTCTTTATTCCAATTCTATCTGAAGCAAGCTTTTAAACAAAGTTACATCCTGTAACGATCACTAGCAGCAGTGGTGCTAGATAATTTCAGAAATCGACCATTGTTGGGATCTTATATCGGTTTACCGTTGGTAACTTTTTTTTACAAATGTCGGAAAGTATAGTTTCACCTATCTAGCTCAAGTTTAGATGAGATCAAAAATTTGTCCCACCCTAGTGGCCAAGCATATTTCAACAAGTCTAGGCTCGTTCGAATGCTACTTTTGAATTAAAGATCAGGTTTGAATATCAAATGGTTAACTCTTCCGGTTCCAAAGATATAATAGTATAATGACGTAACCGACTAACCGTGCGGTTTTTCATTGGCTGATTTTCTTCGAAGATGACTCAACGATTTTCTATAAACTTAGGCTTATTTGAAAGATAACAATATTGATAAAATTCGGAAAAGTTATAGTGAGTATTTATTGGATAAGCTTACAGTACTAATGGCTGAGGGTAGAATGTTATGAATCATTGAATGAGATTGTTTAAATTGCCAAAAAGACTTTATCACACCACTAGGAGGATTAAGAATCGTTATGTATATCAAATTGAAGGTTAGGCTTCTGCGTGACTTTCTATGCATAGCAATTTATTTATATATTTGTTGAATTTTGATATACCTTATGATCAAAAAAGAACCGGAATTTTCATTTTAAAATTCCCGCGCTTGTCCAATCGGTAAACTTTTATTCCTTCAACGTTGGCAACACTTTTATACATATTCTGTCAAATTTTGACGCATATCGTACGATTAGTTTTTGTTTGGCGTCTATACAAAGAAGTTGAAAATTTTTCGTGTGGCGATTTTTATAATGGTTGAAAATTTAGAACAACGGCTCGCCTTCGAAGCACCATTCGATCGATTGTTGTGCGGTTTCGATGTCATATTCATAGATCCACACCTCATCACCAGTTATGATGCATTCGATGAATGTGGGGTCACTATCTGCGTTGGAAATCATATCTTTGGCCACATCAACACGACGCTGTTTTTGAATGAAATTCAGCTATTTTGGCACCAGCCGAGGAGCGACGCGTTTCAAACCCAAAACATCAGTTAAAATGTGTTCGGCTGATCCATAAGCAATCTCTCTAATCGGTACAGAACGATGTTGCAACACGGTTTGCTTCGCCGATTTAATGTTTTCTTCAGTAATAGATGTTGTTGGGCGACCAGGGATCTCATCATGATCCAAGCTTGTACGACCATCTTTGAAGCGTTTATACCACTCGTATGCGTGTGTTTTTCCTAGACACGATTCACCAAAGGCCTTTTCTAACATTTTCAACGTTTCGGAACACTTCCATTTGCAACACAAAATTTGATGCACGCACGTTGTTCTAATTTTTCATGCATTATAAAAATCGCCACACGAAAATTTTTCAACTTTTTTGTATAGACAAAAACTAATCGTACGATATGCGTCAAAATTTGACAGAATGTATATTAAAGTGTTGCCAACGTTGAGAGAATAAAAGTTTACCGATTGGACAAGCGCGGCAATTTTAAAATGAAAATTCCGGTTCTTTTTTTATCATAAGGTACAAGCGTTTTACAAAAAAAGTTAATTTTTGCTAGTTCTAAAAATAGTGGAGTCAACCTGTGCGCCTATAATTTGAAATTGTGGGTTTGATAAATCAGTTAATGTTATTTCTTCGAATAATGGCACTAAAATAAAAGCAATTCACCACGTTTTTGTGTCTTTTGTGTGTAACTACGAGCCATTGTGCTAAAAACCACAGGACAAACTCATTTCAATTACATAAATGAAATAAGAATATTAAAAAAGCGGTCGGATTAACTTCCCTATTTAGACTTCTGAGTAGTTTTTCATCACACAACGCCATTAAAAAAGTAATTTTTCATCACAACGAAATTAAAATTAGACGCAACTAAAAAAAGAACCAAAGCACATCGTAGAAAAATCTAAAATCAACTCACCTTTTTTATGCGATCACTTTAACAATTAGAAATATGCTGTAGCCAATTATGAACACAAATTGAATTAAAATACCTTTTTTTATCCACCTAGTGGTGTTATGATGCCTTTCTCATATTACCTTTATTTTCGGGAAAATCACTAGAAGATTCTGTCAAGATTTTTTTCAAACTTGAATAAAATCAAAAACTTTCAATGGTATATACTACCATCACCTTTTTAACTTTAAACAGTTATGTCAAGTTAATATAGATTCAAATGTGGCAACCCTCCACGTTATACAAAATTGAATTAAGCAAGGTGGGTGCTAGGCGGTGGCGTTTTATCCTTCCTTACCAACGGTTGCATCATTTTGTATGACAGTTTGAAAGATTTGATACTCATTGCGCTATAATTTCGGAACCGGAAGTCGGATTTGGATGAAATAGCACAGTAACTTCTAAGAAATTGACAACTTTAATTTGAATCATGATTAGTGAAAATCGGTTTAACCGTTGCTAATAAATCGAAGTGAGTTCCGGTTTTGAAGCTTTTCTTCACTATTTATGGTGCTTGCGGAAGCGGAAACCGAGGACTAGTAGTTGCAAAGTAGATTAGTAGATTCACTAACTAACAAATTTGCTAACTAGATAGATTTAGTAGTAAGTTTTATGAAAATGTGCACCTCGTTTCACCATCGCTTGTGAAAAAATACTCATGAAATTGAAAATTTTCACTAATCGCTCTGTAATACCGGAACCAGAAGTCGGATCTAGATAAACTTTTCGGAGAATTTTCAAGGAATTTCAAGACCTTATTTTTGTATCTTAGTTTGTAAAAATCCGTTCAGAAATATCCGAGAAAATTGAGTGCGCATTTTTTCATTGATTTGCACATATTGACTTGTTATTCCGGAACCAGAAGTCGGATAAAGATAAAATTCAATAGCGATCTATGTGACTATAATATCTTTCATTGGAATCTAAGTTTGTGAAAATCGGTCGCGCCATCTCTGAGAAAAGTGAGTAAGAATTTATTAAATTTTTTGGTGCATATCACCCTGTAATTCCGGAACCAAAAGTCGGATCGGGATAAAATTCAGTAGCGATCTATGGGACAGTAAGACCTTCCATTTGAATATGAGTTTGTGAAAATCGGTTCAGCCATCTCTGAGAAAATCGAGTGACATTTTTTGTCACATACACACATACACACACAGACATTTGCTCAGTTCGTCAAGCTGAGTCGAATGGTATATGACATTCGTCCTCGGTTCAAAAGTCGGTTTTCACAATGATTAAATAACCTTTCTATATGAGAAAGGCAAAAAGGTGACAGCGAGTAATGTCAGAGACAGAAATGGATACGACGTGAGTATGAATAAAACTGACATGTTTTTTCACACTTCCGTTGATTGATTGTGTGGATTTTGCAAACTTTCAATGCTTCACTTGCACACAAGAGCAAAAAATTACAGGGTGTGTAGAGGACAAGGCCGATTACGATGATATCTGTGGCCATCTAGGATTTGTCAAAAAGGTAAGGAATTAATATGACATTAATTCCAATAACTTACTTATCAAACCCTCGAAAATAAAAATTATATAGCGATTTGAAAAAATGTCCACAAACCGAAAGTCACCATCTTAGATTGTATGAATTTTAAAATTATAAACTATTGATATTCACTCGTCAAGCGTGGGTAAAAAGTATCTATAGTTCCTTCAAATGAAAATTTATGAAATTCAGTAATTCAGGTTCTTATACAATCAAAACGAAATGAAGCAAATAAATAATATATTTCACGCCCAGATTTCCTTAACCATAAATCTAATCTACTTCAATTACTTTGTTTTGGGACCTACGATTACTGGTTCAAACTAAGGTGGAGTAGGGTGGCCTGTAACAAACAATGGCATTTTAGTTATAAATTGAATTACTAAATTGACCATCGTTTGAGTCTGTTGGACTAGCGAACCAAACTTGTCGCAGGCCTACTGCGTTCAATCATTGAAAATATTCCGTATTTCTACGTGTCGGTTTTGCGCGATACGCTTTGTGCGATGATTCTTTCACCTTTCACCCTAATTCTTGTTCGTTCCAAAATAAATTAGAAAATTTCAATTTTGAATCAATTGTGGTTATCTCGTACTACTGAAAATTTTATCATGAATTGCTGATCATACTTTCGAGGGTATGATGAAAAAATTCTGTTGGTGCGTTACATACAAGAGACATGCGCGATTAAGTTCTTGTACAGAGCGAATTTTGAAAAGGCGCCCAAATAAAACAAAGACGTATTCACGACAAAGTGCCAAAGTTTTGATTATTTTCGATGCTCTACACAACAATACTAATATTAATTGGTGCAGTGCCTCCGATTTCCGATAATAGAGGTTTACCCGTATTTTCGGCTTTTCCCCACCATACTTTACTATTAATTGGATTATAGCTTAATTTTTATTTACTGTGTGATGTGTGATCGATGGATCTCACGAATACCACGTTGAAAAAAACTATTCATCATTTGACGAGACTCAGCTATTTTCATAACTGGTTCTGCTCCCTTCATAAGTGCGAGATACATCGATGAAAACGATTGATGGTCGGGAGGGGCCCAGTCTGGAAGGTATGGTGGGTCAGTTCCCATCTGAGTTAAGAAATTATATTTTCGATCTCTTTCGCTGAGTGGGTGATGCATTTTCGTGCTGCCAAACGACTTTCTCATAGCATTTAGAGCATTGTGGTCATTTTCACGCACTGCTTGACTTAATTTCATCATTTGTAGTCGTTTGCGCGTGTAGTACAAAACACATTTTTGATCCCACCAAATGTACAGTCTCATTTTATTCCCGAAACGATTAGGTTTTACAGTTGATGTCGATGATTGGCCTGGGCCGACGTTTAACCCCTCCGCTATTTGTTTTCGACTCTATGAATTTTTGTTTCGATTATTTTTACATCTCGCCAACTTAAGTTTTCTGGATTTAACTGTCCGTTCTTAGTGTTTCGCACTGAAATTCCCACTTTTAAAACGCATAAATCAACGTTCACAAGTCGCGACTGATAGAGCATGTTTCCGGTAAGCTTCAACAAGAGCTCAATGAGCAACACTTTTTTTAAGCCGCAGTAACAATTTACACTTTCCGCAATTGTTCTTTACTTGGCTGGAATTTTGACATGTTAATTCTACTAAATATATATCTACTAACTTGCAATTAATAAATCAGTCATGGTTTTCCAGAACAAAAGGTGACAATACAGAGATAGTTTATACGAAGAAACAGATCCCGGTTTATAGAGACATCCGTTTCAAAAATCCGGCATTATTAAAAGACACGCCTGATATACTCTTATGTACATTGTTTTTAAATTTCAACGCCGGCTCCTCCTTTTTTTCAAATTCATCGGCTTCGTGACAACGGAATTTTAAGCTTCTGCCTGCAGCAGCAGCTCGCTTGGCAAATAAGACTTTTCTGGTCAATTTGTCAGTTGAATTTCATTTGGATCAGAGTCATTTCGCCGAAAACCATTTCGCCAAAAACCGTTTCGCCGAAAGCCGTTTCACAAAAAGCCATTTCGACAAAAGGGTTATTTCGCCGAATGACATTTCGCCGAATGCCGATTCACCGAAAGCCATTTCGCCGAAAGAGTCATTTCGACGAAAGGGTCATTTCGCCGAAAGGGTCATTTTGCCGAATCCTGAAATCGTCTTAATATCGTAATTGGAATTGATTTAAAATAAAGACAAATCATCTTCCATTTGTTAACCCTTTGGGCGAAATGTCCTTTTCGGCAAAATGACGGCAAATGTCCTTTTCGGCGAAACGACTTTCGGCGAAATGGCTATTGGCGAAATGACCCACTCCCATTTCATTTATATATGTTAATGACATTTCTCCGATCCATGGTCGTTATGCCCTGGGAGCTGCTCAAAGTCCATCTTCATATACGTTGCCCTTTCTGCAGTTCGTGAAAGCCTTCCCATATAACTTCTGAGCTAATCGGTTAAATACTCTGGAACCTGATTTGTATACCCAGAATATTTGACAGAAACCAACGAAATTAGGGTTTAATTATTGTACACAGATGAAAATATTTTGTGAATTTACATTTATTTTCATGCACATATTTGGAGCAGGTAATTGAATGGAATGTTACATTACAAAACTAAGCGATTTGTAAATATACAGCCTTGTTCGATGAAAAAGTAAATGCATTTCAATGTAATTTTACATCAATCATGGTTTTAAATCAGATTTTCGTTTCAACTGATGTCTGTTTAATAGTACAATTGGTTTACATGTCGTGTAAGTTTCATCTTCTCTTTCTGTGTAGATTGGATTCCACATAACTGATACGCAAACAAACTAAAACTTATCAATTTTCCTCCAGATGGGCCCATTTCGACGGAACACTGCGACTGGCTGTACGGTATCTTCGGTCATGAAACGTCCTGCACTCGCTACTGGACATGCTGGAACGGAACGGCAACCGAACAGCTCTGCATCGGTGGACTGCTGTACAATGAGAATGCCCACAGCTGCGACTGGCCCGAAAACGTTGAAGGATGTCAGAAGCACCGTAAATACCCATGACAATTTGTATGATTTCTTTTTTTTGTTGTTCTAATTTTGTTGTTGCTTTGCTTTTTTCGTCCCATTTCAGCTCTTTGCAATGATGATGCTAATGGTAATGTTCCACTAGGAAAGTCCTGCAATCGTTACTGGCAGTGTCAGGGAGGTTATCCACGGCTGCAACGGTGCCCAGCGATGCTTGTGTTCGACCGGAGAAGTCTACGTTGCGTCGTTCCACCGACGGAGGATTGTGATGTTCCGACCACCCCGCTGCCACTGGATGGAGATTTAGAGCAGGGAAAGGTACTGTGACGCAAACGCATGCCAGTCACTGGCGTGTGACTTAATGGAAACTTATTTTTGACCATTAATGTTGATTATGATTCTCATTTCCATTTTTGCAATCTCCGGTGAAAAAAAAAATCCAACCAACAGGGTAATGCCATTTCGAATCTGCCACCCGGTGCCATCCAGGGAAAGCCCAGTGGAGGACGAAACAAAAACTAAACTCGTGATAATGACTGTTGAGACGCCATTGCTGCTTGTTCGCGAAGGGTTTTTCCTCAACAACTTTTAGGTCGAACCCTTTCCACGTCTATTGTGTAACCAATGGAAGTCCGCTTCGGCGCTGCTGTAGCAAAAATTTATATTATACTTGACATTTCATTTCGGAAAGTGGTCGGTTTGGACACATCGAACACAGCCACGGCACAACAAATCTACGTTCAACGAAAACAATATGTTCTAGCCGCCGACATCACCATCGGGCTAAACAGACAAAGCCAAATGTGCGGAAGAAAACTTCATAAGTTTTGTACATAAATAATATTTTTAATTGAAAATAATGTTTAAAATATTGTATTATTTTCCACTCGTTTTTATTGTGCTTTTTATTTAAAATCGGAAAGAAGAGGAAGGCGTAAAAAGCGAAAGATAAATAAAGTATTAAGATAATAGAAACACTGCCACTGGCTTCTGCTGTATTTCTAGTGTTGTAGAGAAACCCACCCCCCCCCCCCCCCCCCCATACTTCGCGCTGCCGCCGGAGGGAAAAGTTTTCCTAATGTGACAACTTGAACGATTTAATATCTTCTGTAATATGACAGTTTTATGACTTTCCGGCAGAAGGATGCTGCTGGAGACGGTGTCGGTTGATTTTCTCAGAAGACGGACGAACGGGTTACCGTAGTGCTGAGATGGGTGCTATGCACGAATTTTACTGCTTGATATGCAGTGGGAGTGCTGTCTCGGTTGTCTTGGTCTTATAAGGAGATGACTATCCAGGTACCGTGTGATGTGGCGCATTTGTTACTGGTGGAGGTGTTCTTTGTTTTTTTTTTATGAAAAACGTTTATAACTTTAGACAATTTACATACGTTTTTCTTCGCCGTAGCTTTCAGTATATATGACTTTTATATTAATACAATATTAATACAGTCACATTGATTAGAATTCATTAAAATATATTACAACTAGCCTATGCAAAGCATTGGCATTACATTACATTCCTCTTGTGGAATTTGGCCTTTCTGTTTCAACAGACTTCGCAGCCGATTCATAGCATACAGAATCATTGCATGGCTAGTACTAGTACTACGATTCTACTGACACCAAGAATCCTTCCAGGTCGGGTCTCGAACATATGACAACAGGCTTGTAAGACCAGCGCCTTATGCATTAGACCGTCAACCCGGGCCAACTAGCCTATGCGCAAGCTCCAATTTTGGCACACTCTCTCCACTATTTCACGAATAATGCCACCGGCCCATAATCCATACCAAACAGTGACTTTTTTCGAATGCATTGGTAGCCTTTTCAAAACAACATAATTTAGATGCAAAACTAAGCGTGTTACTATTGATTTACATGTCGTGTAAATTTCATTATTTCTTTCTGTTTGGCCATTTTGCTTGTTGACGTAATGAGCTTCGTCACTGAACGCAATTTTTCGATAAAAAGTGGATCTTTCTCCAACTTTGCCTGTGCCGATTCCTGATTAAATTAAAGAGAAAACGACGATTCATGATTAAATTATAGACCAAACTGAACAAGTTTGACAATGACACAAGGCACGATTCACGCGTGATCTGTCAAAAACAGTGTTGTCAAAAAGAAACCAGCAAAAAATCATCCTTTGTATCATATTAGTATTACAGTTTAAATAAGTTAACCTACTTAAAAATCACTATTTTTAATCAAACGATTTGCTACTCTAAATTACATGAAAAACATTAATTTTTGTATTTTTCTGTTCTTTATTATGTAACTAATTCTGGTTTGTTTGTATCAGTACATCACTTTTATTAAAAGTTAGATAAGTGGAAGTGGAAGGGGGCTACCATAAAATAGAAAAAGAGCAATAACTGAATTTAAGTTCTAATTGTCTTCATGGAATGATAAAGAAATTTCATGTACCGAAGGCCACAACAAGCAACAATGTTGTCGGATTTAAAATATTTGGAGTTAACAGTTGCTGTGATTAAAATTTCGTAACGATTAATTTGGATTGGTTTTCTCGATGGAAGCCGAGATCCGAGCATTGATTTCTAAGACCCACTCCGAAAGTCCGACAAGGCTAGGTTAAAAATCGCGCAGTCATTGAAATTGACCTTTTACTGCTCTCTTAGAAAAAGAGTGTAGCCGGGTTTTCATATAAAAACTGCCCCCAAACAAAATGAAAATTAATATACGCTGTTTGAAAAGGTTTATATTAAAGATTATTTTCCCAAAATTTTAACCCTTTAACTGCCATATTGGTAGAGTTAGGTTGATTCTTCTGATTTAATTTTTTTTATATTAAATTTTTCAAAAACCTGTTTAGCAAAAAATTGAAAAAAATCAGAAATATTTAAGGAATTATGGGAAAGCTTTCTGATTTTTTTCAAAATTTTTTTACGCTGTATTTCATGTGCAAAAAATGTTTAAAATATTCAATTTGTTTTAATCGCACTTACAATTTTGGTACCACTCTAGATTTTACATCAAAAATAAATCATTTATGAGTAATAAGTAATTAATAATGATAAAAGAATTTTATTCCTTATGTTATTTACACACACCCGCACGCTTTGGTCGATTTACCAAGTAACGATGTAGGGAATGTCCCTACATATTCCTGATTTTTTTTTCAATTTTTTTGGTAAAGAGGTTTTTGAAAAAATTAAATAAAATGAAAATCAGAAGAACCACCCTAATTCCAGCAATATGGCAGTTGAAGAGTTAAAATTTTGGGAAAATCATCTCCAATATAAACCCTTTCAAATAGCGTATAAAATTTTTTATTCTGTTTGGGGGCAGTTTTTATATGCAAACTAGAGATGGGCAAAACAGTTCATTTCAAAGAACCGTTCAGTGATGCAGAGTTCTGTTGGAAGAACTAGTTCTCCAGAGCCGTTCGTTCATTCTATTCATAGTTGGCTTGTTTGTTCAAAGACTAATCGAAAACTTACTTTTGTAAGCTTAAGCGAGGAAAAAAGGTCCCTCGAAGTAGAACTGAGGTTCCGTGACGAAACTTTCTTATTAGTACCGTTCTTGAAAAAAGGATGAGCGAGCTCAAAAAACAAAAAAAAAAGATCCCTCTACTTTGAGCTGAGGGGAACTACCGTTCTCGAAACAGAACTATAGCTCGTTCATTCTTTCAAAAGAACTAGTTCTTTTTAACCGTTCGCGAACGAATTGCCCATCTCTAATGCAAAACCGGCTACACCCTTTCTGTGAACGGCATACTGTCGATCGGCAGGATTTCTCTCTCTCTCTCTCTCTCTCTCTCTCTCTCCTCTCTCTCTCTCTCTCTCTCTCTCTCTCTCCTCTCTCTCTCTCTCTCTCTCTCTCTCTCTCTCTCTCTCTCTCTCTCTCTCTCTCTCTCTCTCTCTCTCTCTCTCTCTCCTCTCTCTCTCTCTCTCTCTCTCTCTCTCTCTCTCTCTCTCTCTCTCTCTCTCTCTCTCTCTCTCTCTCTCTCTCTCTCTCATCTCTCTCTCTCTCTCTCTCTCTCTCTCTCTCTCTCTCTCTCTCTCTCTCTCTCTCTCTCTCTCTCTCTCTCTCTCTCTCTCTCTCTCTCTCTCTCTCTCTCTCTCTCCTCTCTCTCTCTCTCTCTCTCTCTCTCTCTCTCTCTCTCTCTCTCTCTCTCTCTCTCTCTCTCTCTCTCTCTCTCTCTCTCTCTCTCTCTCTCTCTCTCTCTCTCTCTCTCTCTCTCTCTCTCTCTCTCTCTCTCTCTCTCTCTCTCTCTCTCTCTCTCTCTCTCTCTCACTCTCTCTCTCTCTCTCTCTCTCTGCTGCTGTGTGTGTGTGTGTGTGTGTGTGTGTGTGTGTGTGTGTGTGTGTGTGTGTGTGTGTGTGGTGTGTGTGTGTGTGTGTGTGTGTGTGTGTGTGTGTGTGTGTGTGTGTGTGTGTGTGTGTGTGTGTGTGTGTGTCGTGTGTGTGTGTGTGTGTGTGTGTGTGTGTGTGTGTGTGTGTGTGTGTGTGTGTGTGTGTGTGTGTGTGTGTGTGTGTGTGTATGTGTGTGTGTGTGTGTGTGTGTACGTGTGTGTGTGTGTGTGTGTGTGTGTGTGTGTGTGTGTGTGTGTGTGTGTGTTCTCAGAGATGGTTGAAAAAGCACCATAGGGGGGAAAATGAAATTTCCTAAATCGAAATTTTTTTTGATTTGATGAAACGTCGATATTTAGTGTTATCTCAAAAAAAAAAAGTCCAGAAAGTTGATATTTTCAAAAAAATTGTTCGAAATTTTCCTAAATCGAAATTTTTTTTGATTTGATGAAACGTCGATATTTAGTGTTATCTCAAAAAAAAAGTCCCAGAAAGTTGATATTTTCAAAAAAAAATTGTTCGATATGATAATACATCTCTACGTTTCATGCAATTCTAAAACTTTTGGCATCAAATATTTTTTTTCGATTTTCAAGATATATGAAAAATTCCACTAAGCGGACTGAGAAGGTTGTTTTTTTAGATTAGCATCACTCTTCTCATACAAATAGGCAACGCGAATGTCAAGCACTAGTTTGGAAAAATGATGCTGACTGTGTGACATAAACACTGAAGCATGCTTTGTGAAAAATTTAATTCCAAAAAAATTTCATTCCATCGAATTAATTTTTTTTCAAATAATTGTGAAAGATAACAAAAAAAGCTCATTTTTTGAGTGCTATTTTTGATAAGACTCGGAAAATCCTCCGAATCATAAGGTTTATTTGAAAAAAAAAATTATGTCATCGCATTATTTTTCAGATAATTGTGGAATATCACAAAAACAATCATTTTTCAGAGCTATTTTTGATAAGACTCGGAAAGTCCTCTGAGTTTTCCAGCCATTTTCACCCTGTGGATAGATAAAAGTATTTCAAAGGTCTGTATGTTTTTGATTTTGTCAAATTTTTCAAAATTTCCATCGAAAATTTCCTAAAACCACCCGCGAGCATGGTACTTGGACGATGGCCTTAAGATCTGTCAGTTTAACCAAATGAACTATGAAGACCCTTGTATGTTACACGGTCCATGCTCGTGATATCACATACAAATCATTAACTTATTGTAAATGATCTACGCCATCCAAAAACTACTCGCAGTTCAGATCGTAAGATCTACCAGAAAAAAAGTGCATTAATGAACTTAATCTTCGCGCTCTATACTCGCGATTCACTGAAGTCCTTGGATGCCTGAATATATTCCTGAAACAGATCAGAATAGACAAGTAAGCAGTATGTAGCTACATGAATATGAACAGATTTGAACATTTATTCATAAGCTGCTGATTACTCGTGCAGAGCTTAAGACCTGTTTTCACTGCAGTTGTTGAATTACTGAGAACATACCTACAACAGCTATAAATGGACAAGTAAGCAATGTGTCACTCTAAAAATATGAACAGCAAACAAAAAATAGCTATTAGCCGTTATATCTCTTGCTGTGGCACAGTGTAGACTCTAAGGACCAAATTCCAAGTAGATCTTGAATCTTGGAATATCTCTTACGGATTTCCTTGCGCTCAGAATACACTCAGATGGTCTTAGATGCTTTAGAGCATGAACAAATTAGTTGACCTATATTAGTTACATTAAAATCGAGTGGAAATCATGGCATGAATCGTTTTTGAGATTGAAGTTCGACAAGCCTTTCGAAGTTATAAATAACTAGAGGATTCAGTACCTCGCATCTTATTAGTAGGCGCGATGGAAGCCCCTGAAAATGATCTTTTAATTGAAGAAAGTGATCTATTGATGTGTATTGTGATGGTATTGTTGTCGATTTCCGTCTTCTTTTCGTTGCTAGTTGCTGTAGATGCACCTTGTTGTACATTGGTTGCAATTGCTGGTTGGTTGGAGGGTAAGTTGTTAACTGCAGCTGGTGTACTTTGTTCTATAGGGGATTATGATGGATTCGTTGAAGGGGATGCTTCATTGTTGTTTATCACATGGCTGACCGTAGTGAACAGCTTTTTGGCAATATTGACATGTGGCCATCTGATTGTCATAGGTAACAAGTGATTTGCACGGAATTCTTGTATCTTGACCGAAAATCACATAAGAAGGTATACACCCCTATTCTGCATTTCGATCGAATCGGATTTTGTCTAACAAATGTAAAAATTTGCATTCTTCAATTCGATCGAGTGTTGTTTTTGTATGGAAAACTCGAACTCGATCGAGCTACAGAATGCAAAATTTCGTATTCGATCGAAACAATTCGATTCGAACGAAATACAGAATCGGGGTGATAGCCTTCTACAAGTGTATGCGTAATAAATGTACGCCATTTAGAATACCGTGGAAAAAATTCTTCCACTTTTCTTTTTCGATAGAGAGAATCTCTCCGTATTGGGACATAGTTTTGCGAATATATGAATCGGTGACGCTTGAGGGAAGATCATGCACACGCACTTCTTTAGCACTATCTTCCATATATACTGGATTGTTGTACTTAATGTTCTCGTGCTCCAAATAGTGCACATTGTTATTGTCTTTTGCGAATTGAATTGCATCCAACTCTTTATAAAACTGGATGTAAACAACATTATTTGTCTTATTTCATTGAAGTAAATGCACACGTTTAATGCCAAGATGCATTTGCTCTTTAAGCAAACCTTCAAGTTCTCGTATCGAAGGTCGAATTATGCACTACCTGAAGTCAACATTAATTTTATTCTTTCGTATCCTTTTGTTCATTTGGTTCATTCATTTAGAGATCGTTCTATTGTTCACTACACAATACTGTACTTGGTTTCTTCTGTCCCGAACGTAAGCGGTTTTGTTTTATCGACTGACTTGGATGAGATGTGAAACCGAACTGATTCTATTACGTTGTCTGATACAATTTTATTAGACCTTGCAGATGAGTGCCCCCATAGATACCCTGATATGAACATTTATAAAAACTGAAACAAAAGCTCTTTTCATGTATAAGAGTACATATGCCATTTGTTGTATTTGAGCGAAAGCAATATGGATGGCAATCGCAATCAACTTAAGGCAATCGTTTCTTTTTTTTGTAATAACTATTTATTTGAATATGAGTTAAAATTAAATTATTAAGATTAAAATTGGGTGTTCAGCCACAAGAGGTGACTTTTCAGCTCTATTATATACACACGGAACGACCGAAATCAGCATTTTCGCGAAAAATTTAGTTGATTTGCTGATTTTAGTTAGTTATTTTTTGAGACAACTAAAAAAATCTTACTTTTGCTGAATTAGATTTTTTATTCTCATTCCCTTAATAATAATAAAATATTTGTTGAAATGACTATTTTTTTTAGTTGAATTCACAAATTAAACGTACTGTCATTTCTTAGCTAAGGCACACTTCATATCCAGTCAACTAATTTTTTAGTTGAATTAAAGAAATATAATGTTGTTTTCAACCAATATGAATGGTTGAATTGGCTTCTGCAATCTGCAGCTATATGGCGCCCTGTCACCGAAACGGTAACACCTTAATGACTACTAGCCACTAGATGGCACACTACTGCCGAAAAAATTTCAGACGCGGTTGTCTTTTCTGTATTGGCAGGTATAAATACGATGATGTGTTGGAGAAAAAGACATAAACGAAACGTAAACATCTTTTTGAATTTTTTTTCTTCTAAATCACTGTTTTCTTCATTCTCACTGGAAACTTTGAGCACTCGGAAAATAAAAACCGAATACAAATAGTACACCGGACGGCGCAGCTCGGAAGGTTTGAAGATACAAAAAAACTTCATCACAATTAGAGTGAAACATTCGAAATTCACTTCACTGTTCCGCGTAAAAACATTATTACGCACAATCGCTTCAAGTGCGCACAAATTCTGAATAAATACGATTTCCACTAACAGTTTACGACATTTTTACATATCGGTTTAGAAATTTAAATAAAGATATATCGATCACATGCGAAAAACATCAAAACAATATTCAAGCAGTTTCAATAAGACTGTCCTTTTTAGCTTTTTAATGGATTGTTTGGCTTTGACACTTCTCATGAGTTTTTGGCTAATAAACTTGTTAATAATACCCATTTCAGTTTTAGTTTTCTTGTGCTGTCCTTCAGTAATGATGGTAATAGATAAATAGAAACAAATTTTCTGATTTTAATAACAAAATTAGTTGTCAATGAGAATTTCGTGTTGGATTGAAATATTGCTGGTTTGAGTCCAGGATATTCACCAACTAAACACATTCTCTAAAACTAAGAGTTTTTTCAGCAAAGTAAATTCTCAATTTTAACTAATTTTATAGTTATTTTGGAAATTTTGTTGTTAAAATCAACTAATTCAAAAACAGTAATACGAATTAGGCGCCGAGCTAATTTCGGTCGTTCCGTGCATGATTTGGTTATGAAGACATCATTTGCTTCCGCAATTCTG
This sequence comes from Malaya genurostris, assembly GCF_030247185.1. Taxonomy (NCBI): domain Eukaryota; kingdom Metazoa; phylum Arthropoda; class Insecta; order Diptera; family Culicidae; genus Malaya; species Malaya genurostris. Next base: position 89,707,898 of record NC_080571.1, on the reverse strand, counting down.
TGATTTTTTGTATAGGGATAATTCTAAACCTACTTGTATTGTGTAATGGGGAAAAGGAACTTATTAACTATTACAGAGAACGAATCGATTCAATTATAGTTTGCATCGATTTTTGTCGGAATTTGCTAATAATATTATGTGACATTACATCTAATGGTTCAATTTTGTGAGTCTGTGTAACTCATTTGTACTAAACCAGGGAGGACGCCTCAAAATTATTTTCAGAATTTTATTCTGAATTCTTTGAAGCGTTTTCTTCCTGGTGGAACAACAACTTGACCAAATTGGCACTGCATAAAGCATGGCTGGTCTGAAAATTTGTTTATAAATTCATAATTTGTGTTTTAGACAGAGCTTAGAATTTCTGTTTATAAGAGGATATAATCATTAAATATATTTATTACACTTTACCTGGATTCATTCAATGTGATCCTTGAAAGTGAGTTTTTTTGTCATACGTTAAACCTAAATATTTTGCTTGATCAGACCATATCAATTCCAAGGCAATCGTTCCTTTATTTCTTCGGAAGTCAAACTGCGTCGAGACGTCGAGGAATAATTTATTCGAACAATTTTCTGGTGCAGGACAACATTTTAAAGGGTCTTTATGAGTTGTGGTTGGAAGCTAGTTTACCAGTCTTGAACAATTTCAAGTACGGTCTTTGTGCGAGATCGGGCAGATTGTTCACCAAGTTGAATTTAGTTTTGTCCAGCTCAGGAGCATTATTGTTACAAGACAACAGCGGGATAGAAAATTTTATCATTAAAATGAGCTATTAATTTGGGGAGACTCCCGAATAATGTTCTGCATAGAAAAAGAATCTTGGCAAACTTTCCTTGCAAGGTCAAATATCCATCGTTTCGAGTAGTCCTCATTATCATTGCCCACGTTACGATTTCTCATTCGTCTGGTCGTGTTCAAAACTGTCGTGACAAAATAATTCCAGTATGCATCTTGGTACGAAATATGCTGTTGTATTTGGTTCCTATTACCATATTATTTTCAAAATTCTATTTTAAGAAGCGTCTTGCTATCATTTTGTTTCGCATGCTTAGTATCTGAGCACTCTTTGTCCCACTAATGGTTTGGAGACCTTCCATTAGTCATAGGACCAGTGAATCGTTTGATTTGGGTCTGCTCTGCAGCCTCCAGAATCGAAGGAAGCTTATCCATAGTTTATTGTGCACAATTGGAAAGTAAAACAAATTTTAGAAACAAAAGCAATAATTTATTTCAACTATAATATTTAAGATTTAAAGAATTCTAATCTTTTCTATAATAACAATATATTTCAACTTTAGTCATTTAGTCTTTATTGTGTTAATATTTTACCAAATGAAATTGAGTTTATTTCGAGCAGTCCATTGTTTAAACACATCATATTCAACGGTTCAGAAGAGAACGAAATATGTACACTAGTACGTATACTTTTCCCAGAAATTGACCAACTTGAATAGAAAAGCTAAAACAAAAGAATGGAAATTGTACGCATGGGTGTTGCCGTAATTGTGCTCGCTAGACTTCTATGGAGCTGATGATTTTGCTACAATGTCACTTTTTCTGGCATGGTGTAAAGGATATACCGATCGTCACCGTCGGTCGTTGCCAGGCTTGGCACTTACTGAAAAAGTGTGTGAGGAGTGTTGGGCGGAACGGTAAGCTGAGTGTTTGGGTCTATTTATCGAAGTTTTTCGTTTTACAGAAAGTGCTGTAGCGATGCAACGTAGCTACGAAGTTGTTGTGGCGTGAAGTAGTTTTTCTTTTTTTTATGAAGCGAAAAACATTCTGATGTATTTCTGAAAGAACTTCTGTGGGGAAAGAATAAATTGAGCGCAATATTGTATGTTTCTAGTCGTAAACTGTGATATCTCAGCATGGCATAGCATTTTAATCAAGTCATTCCATTCCGCATTCTGTTACCAAAATGTATTTTTAATCTAGAATTACTAGATTCGGCGTAAGTTGGTCCAACGGCAAAAAGAGAACATCACAAATCGATTCATCAAAACTGCTCTGCTCTTTAACTAGGTCCTGTTAGAAAATTGTAATACTGCGTAGAGATGCAAACCGGCATAAAGAGCGTCATGCTAACCACAGTACATCAAACAGCACCGTATCTTGGCGAAACGCTCCCAAATCTTGTTAGTTAAAAGACAGATTCAAATATATTTTTCACATGAATCAAAAATTAGCTTCCAGAGCCGCGCTCATTAGTGTTGAGGAAAAGTTTTTGCGTCGCTTCTCATCATGATTGGAGCCGGCACAGGGAAAACAGATTCGAATAGTAGGATGGAGGAAATCGAATCGCCTCTCCGAAACCGGTACAGGAAAGTTTTCTAATAAATTTCCTTTTTAATTAATTTTGAATTCAGTGGTAATTCTTGTGGCATTAATTTAACAGATTTTCGCAGATGTAGCCCTTCGGTCGGCTGGGTACGCGTGAATCGTGGCGGACCGTCAGCGCCGTCATCATCATTATCACGAGGTGAAGCGTTTCGGGGCAAATTTAAGGATGGTTCTGACAGGTCAAAATAAAGTTCGTGGGTTACCAGCAAAGGGGTGCCACGACGATAGAAATATAAAGTTTAATGGGTTTTCTAACGCGGAACGCTACCGTGCCCTCAACGGCTGTGATATTCCGGGAGAAATTTGATTGCTATTGACAGACAGGAGACTTGTGATTGAGTTCAAAAGATTAGTTATGTTACAGTTTTGTGGCTTTTTATCCAGAACTGAAGAGACTTTATTTTCAATGCAAAAATATACCAACAGAGTATAGTTTCTTGCTTTTAGCAGTTGATTTTTCTGTTGGGAAATCGGCGCATGGTATGCAAGTAAGTTTGGTAGTAGGTAGTTTTGAAGTTTTTGTAGTGTTTGCTCTAAATGCTTCCAGGCCAAAACTGCGATACTGTTACGAGATCTGTATCACTCATCTATTCAAGAGTGCCCTATTTGTTATCTGATATTTTGCTATTAAAAGAGGCTTTTATTTTGTGGGATCGAAATCATGTCATTTCTTGAAGAATTTTTTTGTTCGTTGCCAATCTAGAATAATTTGATTAGCTTTGTGCACCTTTCGCAGTGCGAAATTCGTACCAAACGAGTGTAAATAAAGCCAGTATTTGGTTGCTTCGCGTTCGAGAACATTGCCCCGAACAGTGGCCCTTCTGAAAGCTGTACATCATTTTGATAATTTCTTTCAGTGAAATATTGCGATATATGAAATATTGAAATATATGAGTGATTGTATGACTTGTGTTACAATTTCATGTATGTAATGACTTATTCTAGGTCAAGGCTCAAACTTACAAATGACTTGGACTGACACTCTACTTCCAGGAATATAAACGTAATTGTAAACGAATTTCTATTGTGATATATTTTGTCACACATTGATTCGCGAATACCTATCGTTTCGTATATAGCGTGATTAGTACCCATTGAAAGAAGTTTGTCAAAATGCCACCAAATATACTTGTACTTCGGATTGTTTATCTTGCACTGCAATTGAAACCGTTGATCTATAATTGACCAAATTTTCTATAATAATGATTTTGTTAGAACTGCTCCTCACTACGGGAGTGGACCATTTTGCCGTAAGCCGATTCGCCGTAGGTCAGCCCCCAGCTGAAAGACATTTTACCGATTGCTGTTTTCCAGAATGGATCATTCCGCTAAAAGATTAAGTTTGCTAAAAGGATTATTCAATTGAAAATATCGTGTAGAGCATAAATATCGCTCAATATTTGAATATGACAATATGATCGTCATTGCAATGTTATATTTTATTCGAATCTTGGAATCACTCCATTGAGAACAGCTGTTTTTACTACCCAACGTTTCGACTACTGATTTTGTTCTTTATAAGAGAAATTTCGTTTGATAATCGTATGTTCTTAGATATCTTTTTCGAAAATGTATTAAAATAGAGCTCGCAGAAGAGAACCGTTAAAATATTTCTTTTCATGAAGATCAAAACAATGATCGGAAGCGGCGGTCTCTCGCATATAAACCTGTTATCGTCTCGAATGCCAAGTCTACTTAAAGCTATGTTCCTTTGCTTATTTAGATTCGAACGAGTGGCCACTGAGATCGAACAATACACGAAATTTTTTTTTTTAAATGCGCTCAATTTTCGCAAAAGTACCTCAAAAATTTGCTTGGTAGATACACCAAAGCATTTACTTTGATGTTTAATAGTCAATAAAGTCTTTTTTTTGGAAATTTCATGCTTTTTTATGTGTATCAAATTCATTGCTGGTAGTTTTTCATGTATTTGAGTAATTTGTGAAATCTTCTCACAAATTGAATTTCATTGAACTCAGAAATGATGATCACCTTCACTGGTTTAGATTTCTTTAAAAATTCTAAAAAATATTAGTTAGAAAAAGATATCCCTACCTACAATCTATTGCGAATGGTAGAATGTATTCTGTCATTTCGCTAAATCTGACGAATGCGGTAGCAATTGAACGTTGAAAGTTTTTGAACGTAAATAATGTTAGGGAGAACAAATAGATATCATTGAACAATTACATAATTGATTAGCAAGTCATCAGATTTCAAATACTCCAATTTGGATGAATGAAACTTTGCACACGTTTTCAATGACAAAAAATTATTTTTTTCAATTATAGAGGTTTTTACACATCAAGGTCATTCGCCTCTTCGAACTAGAAAATCTTTCTGACCCTATGTGCGGGGTTGGGAATCGACTATCCCATCACGCTATACCCGTCCACCGACAAAACTATTGTTTTACACGAGTGCAGAGACCAATTCCACTTAAGACTAATTTTTAATATGGGCGGATGTATTTTTGCACGACCTTTTTTCAAATCGTGGTAAATCGGTGTGTCTAAGTAGAAAATGTCGAAAATCAATCGGGCACTTTAGAAAAATTCACACTGTTTCAAGTTTGCCAAGAATTAGAAAACCAATAAAAAAACTAAAATTTAAAAATTCTTTTATATTTCTTAAACTTAACTCAAAGCCCACATTTCTGAAACTTAACCCAAAGCAAATTTGTTTTTTGTGAATTGAGAAAAGAGAGAGTTACAGATAAACCAATTTACCAATATTTGAAAAATTGCGAGTGTTTGAACAAAATATGAACAAATCTTGACACTAGAAAATAATTCTACGAATTGAAATAAATACATTTACCCATGACGAACTCTTTTTAAAGGCAGTCGATCTCTAGATAATTAGACATGAAACAAGACATGAAAATTGTTAAAATTTTTGTTCTATTTTTCCACTATCAGCTCGCAGATCAACATGATTCGCTAATTCACTCATTAGGCACAAATCTCCAAATAACTAGGGGAACGTGCCACTTGAGCCAATTAGTTAAAATTCTTGAAACATCCACCTGACAGATGGGTCCAGCCAGTCTTTTTCGAAACTATTCATGATCTGGAAAAAAATCATATTTGTCATTTGCGATAAACGCGATCTCACTGAAACATTTTCTATTTTACTCCTGGATGTTGTACCGAGCTACTTTTGGAGCAACGTTCAGGAAGCAATTCATCCGTTTGCCATTTATTAGAGAGGGAATAAAAAGCTACGCTATTGCGATTTAAGTAAGAGAGAGTGTTCGGTTACCGGCACCCTTTTCTTTTAAGCTTATAACTTCTGACTAAGTGCACATTATGCGGACGTATAATCATCAATGGAAAGCTAAACTTCCTAACTAACAACTGAATAAGAAATTAAGTTGATTCAATCGACTTTATAAATTTTATTATCAATTTAGTAAAGTGATAAATTTTGGTTACCGGCACCCTAAGAAATTTCACTAAAAATGGAAAAATATAAGTAAAGACTGCAATTATTCAAAGAAAAAATTTATATTTTTTCTTTTTGGAAACGTTTTGGACAAACGCCTTCATTGTCTAATGGTGACTTCACCATGGCTCTCTTGGTCGATGATTTGGATGGTGGCGCCTTTGGTGTTGATTTGGCCGGTCTTCCACGTTTTTTCTTAGCTTGAGCATTTGCTGCATGAACAGCTAGATGTTTGGCCAAAACATTGGGTTGCTTTTTTCTCGACAGCAGCCTGCATATCACTAACAATTTTTCACGATTTATCGCAAAATTTTGTGTTGATTTTCACGCAATTAAAATTTGTTTTGAGCGCAGCAAAAAGTACAAGCGTCTGTTTGCTTTGGTATTCGGCACAAAAAGAACGTGCTGCTATTACACACACATGACATTTGTCGGAATGACGCTATCTGCTTTCTGTCAAAAGTTACGGTGGGGTGCTGGCCCGCCAAACCAAACACTGCCGGCAATCGAACATCTTCCCCTATTTATTTCACACTTTTTTAGGAGACAGAATTCAAATACAGAATTTATATCAAATGGAGTTGCCTCACAGATAAGTCTTAGTGAAATAAAATTAATGTATATCATTAATGCTGAATGGCATTTCTTGCAATGTCTCCATGAGATGCACTCGGTGGTAATTTTAAGCGATGAGCAATAAATTTTTTCGGAAATTCCTTAACCGATTTTCATAAACTAAAAAAAAACAAGAAGGTCTTAAAATTCTCCAAAAAGTCCCCGAGAAGTTGATCCAGATCCGATTTCCGGTTCCGGTATTACAGTGCGATTAGTGAAAATTTTCAATTTCATGAGTATTTTTTCACATGCGATGGCGAAACGATGTGCACATTGTTATAAAACTTGCTGCTAAATTCTTCTAGTTGGTAGATCTTGTTAGGAAGTGAATATATAAAACTACTTTGAGGCTACTAGTCCCCGGTTCCCGCTTCCGAAAGCACCGATAATAGTGAAGAAAAGCTCCAAAAACGGAACTCACTTCGATTTCTCAGCAACGGTTAAGCCGAGTTTCACGAATCACTGTGCAGTTTCATCCAGATCCGACTTCCGGTTCCGAAATTATAGGGCGATGAGTGTCAAAACATTCAAACATTCATTCAAAATGACAATGCAAAACTAGTACATGACGGTACGTGTGTCTTTGATCCGTTCGCAGTGTGCTTTGTTCAATTTCGTATAGTGTGCAGGGTTGCCACATTAAAATTGGCTTTCTCATATAGAAATTGCCCTGAGAGCTAAGTGTTCTATATAATTCGACAAAGTTCATTGAGCTGGCTATTAATCTATTCTGTATTTATCTCTACCTAGAGTAGATATTCGGTTTTGAATTCGACACTTTTTAATAACCTCACAATATTGATTAAGACAGTTCAAATAGCAAGCCGCTTAAATTTAATAAACAATTTACATAAAAGAATTCATTCATTTTTTTTTAACCAAGCTCAACGATGATACCATCACTGTTTGAATATGCGGGTGTTAATGCTCGAACCATTTTCAGTAGCAGCAGCAGGTTGAATTGCAGGGAGCAAATAGTGATGTTTTTGCCATTGTCACCACGAGTACCATAGGGAGGATGCTGTTACTACCTGATGGCAACGAGCGAGAACGTTATTATGCAATTTCAGCTTCACAAGTATAGCACAGCATGCACCCGTATCGTTTTCTCTTAGCTGCCTCTGGCACAGGTACGGTGCCGGAAAGTATGCTCTGCAACAAACATCCCAAACACAGTAATGTGCTCTACTTTAGAACGGAGGAAGTTTTTTTACCTACTATTTTGTGCAGGATAATAAATCTTTGAGAAATGTCTGAAAATGTTTCAGTTTCATTTCGAAGCATGTGTTTGAGTAGGGAAATGAGAGGCTCGATTAAAAGTTTTCAAAATAATTATTCTCGAAAATACTACGACGTCGTCTGTTTGATTTGGAATACGGAAGGGTAAAATGACAAAGCTCTCAATAGTGGTCAGGTTTCGGACGGTAACGAATCAACCATTAATCAAAGAATATTTCACATGTTTCACTCATAGTTAAACTTACTTTTAACGAATAGATTGCAATACGATAGTATATTCATTACTTGTGATAAACAAATGATATGTAGATTAACATTAAGTATTAATGGTCACCATAATAGTGATGAAAGTTGGATATCCTGGTAATTTTTTGAATGGTTACAATCCACTAAAACATTTTTTCTTTCATAGACTCGGACTTCCCACAAAAGCAGGAACTATTCTTTTTACAGTTGGGTCTAAGTTCGCACAGTGAAATATAGAAAGAGAGCGTGATGTAATTAATTTGGTATAATAATCGCATCATTTATCGCTGATGCTGGTTGCACCTAAAAGGATTGAAAAATTGCATTACTGGTTGCATCATGAAGCACCTTTCTGAAGATGTTCTTCTTTAATTAGTTTAATAGCGATCGTCTGGAAATGTACACCAGCTGTTCTCTGAGAACAAATTGCCCAACGGAAGCTCCATTCATTGGTGTACCGCAAGTTGCTGAAGTTCTGGACAGTGTTTAACAGTGAAAGACAAGGAGGTAGAGAAAGTACTTAAAGAAAATTTGCGGATGAAGCTAAGTTGTTTCCGGGTGGTTTAAAGCCACGGAAGTAATAACTAGCGTTTAGTTTTTATTTAACGGGAGCCAAACATACGAGGTTTGTTCAAAAAGTACCCGGAATTCTCATTTTTCTAAAAAAATATTTATTTATTCGTCTACATCTATATGGTCCCCTTCAAAGTAATCCCCCCTAGATATAATACACTTATGCCAGCGTTTTTTCCAGTCTTCGAAACACCCCTGATAGTCACTTTTTGTAATGCTCTGTAGCACTCTCAGCGATTCTGCCTTTATCTCTTCAATCGATGAAAAACGCTGTCCTTTCATGGGTCTCTTCAATTTTGGGAACAGGAAAAAATCACACGGAGCGATATCTGGTGAATAAGGAGGTTCGGGCATGATTAAAGTCTTGTTTTTAGACAAAAAAAAGATCAAAATTCAGCAGTTTTGGAACGAATTTTGCTGCCACTCGTTTCATGCCCAAAACATTTGAAAAAATATGATGGCATGAGCCAACTGATATGCCAACTTCATCAGCAACTTCTCTAATAGTGATTCGGCGATCATCCATAATCATTTTTTCCACTTTTCCCACATTTTCATCGATTATTGACGTGCTGGGTCGACCGGAGCGTTCGTCGTCTTAAACGTCTTCGCGGCCATCTTGGAAACGCTTATAACACTCGTAAACACTTGTTATTTTCATAGCAGACTCACCGTAGGCTCTCTGTAACATTTCGCACACTTGGTTACACTTTATTTCATTTTTCACGCAAAATTTAATACAAATTCTTTGACTCTTCAATTCTTCCATTGTTTAAACTAACAAAAATCGCCGAGCTCAAAAAAACACGTCTACACCAGCCGCTACAAGACAGAATGTAAACAATGAATACAGCTGAAAATTTCACCATACATTAGGGACATATGTACCAACACAATAAAAAAAAAAATTTTTGACCACCGGACTCTCCTTTTTGAACAGACCTCGTACTCGATTTACACTGTGAAGGACTGAATCTACTGACAAGCATGGCAATCGATTTCACACTCTAATATAAAGTAAATTAGACTGTACAATAATCAATACACTATTGGGTATTATATTTTTTTTCGGAAACTTGCATAGATAAAAATGGGAAATTATTCGCAATTTCAGTCTATGAACGATCTCCATGAGTAAGTATTACGAATGTTTGTAGTTGTTATTATACGAATTCTTAGTCATTATTCTAATAAATTAAAGGATTCCGTACCACAGAAAGTAGGTACACCGGGAATTTTCTGAGACTTTCATCTTTGATCTTCATTCCCAACCTTAGCTTTAAATCTATAGCCATTTGTAAATATCGGTGTAGCCATCTCCAAGAAAATCGAGTGGAGTGAATAAAATCCTTTTGTTGGTTACACCACTTACACATTGATATCTCCGGAACTGGAAGTGACAGCTCATTGATTTTCAAGTTTGATTCACAACCCAAGAGTAGCTTTCAAAAGAGACAAACTTCGAGAAAATTGAGCGAAAAAAAACGGATATTTACCGATATTGTCGAGCGGAGTCGATCTATAACACTCTGATCAAAAGTCGGAGTTTCACTTTCGGAGTATGTTCAGAACAAAGAATTATCGAAATCTGCGAAGAAGTTTCTGTTTTGGCAGGCGATTGGTGGGTGTGCTGCTTTCATTATTTCCGCAGGAATCAACGGATTTACACGGAAGATTGCATTGAGAAGCGTCGGCTTGCTGGAAATACGTTTGTTCCAGTTTCAGTGCTATTAAAGATCCCCCATACAAAACTTCCAGCTGCTGAATTTGCTCTAAATATAGCAGGAATTAATTTGGAATTTGATTCAGAATTTAACTATACCGGACTTAAAATCCAATCCAGTATCCGTTTTCGAGTTGTATGAAATCCCCAGTTGTCCGTAGCTGACGCAATGCGTAGTGTACGGTTAGCACTTGAGAGGTAAAGTTATTTGAGGATGCACTTCGTAAGAATCTTTCACAGCACAAGTAGAGTAGATATAAATATTACCAAGAAGTTCTTCAAAATATTTATTGAATCTGGAATATAAACAAAAAAAGTTTATTTGGACATAAAATACATACATATACATGTAGATATTACTCATATCGACAAACTAAGTCGAATGTTATACGACAGAACCAATCTTTCCTTACGAGAAAGCCAGAAAGTAACTAAAATGATCGAAATTTATTCTAATATTGTGAACATGCAATACATTCAAGATCAGGTAGGTAAAGTTTCAAGAATCATTACAAGAATTGCTCTTTAATAGCAATTAGCATACCACAAAAATATATATTATCAAACTCCTAGAAAGAAACTAATAGAAGATTAAAGGAACTTAATTTAAAAATACTTAACTTGTTTCCTAAGATTTGCCAATCCCATTTGGTAATATAGATATTCTCTTCAGAAATTATCTAAGACCATCCTCCAAGTACCATGCGCGTGAGTGGTTTTAGGAAATTTTCGATGGAGTTGCTAAAACAAAAACCTTTTTTATCCACCTAGTGGTGTAATGATGCCTTTCTCATATTAATTATATTTTCAAAAATATCACTAGAAGATTCTGTGAAAAGTTTTTGTTTTCAATTTTGAATAAAATAACAAACTTTCTTTGGGTTCAAACTATCATTACCTTTTCAATTTTTAAGCAGTTATGTCAAGTTAATAAGATTTTTTCTTTATATTGCATCGTCGCACTAAATAATTAAACACACTTTACCCCTGGAAATCCTCTCTGAGAAAATTGAGTGAGTCTCGTTTTAAACTTTTGACTGCCTGAAAATATAATTTTTAAAGCACTAAAGTATACGAAATTGAGCAAAGCAAGCTGCAAACGGAGCAAAGCCACACGTACCGTGGCTTACTAGTTTTGCATCGTCATTTTGAATGACGATTTGAATGTTTTGATACTCATCGCCCTATAATTTCGAAACCGAAAGTCGGATCAGGATGAAATTGCACAAACAATAAGAACTTTAATTTTGATCATGATTTGTGAAAATCGACTTAACCGTTGCTGAGAAATCGAAGTGAGTTTCGTTTTTGAAGATTTTCTTCACCATTATCGGTGCTTTCGGATGCGGAAACCGGGGACTAGTAGTAGTAGTAGTAGTTTTATATATTCACTAACAAGATCTACCAACTAGATGAATTTAGCAGTAAGTATTATAAAAAAATGTACACCTCGTTTCGCCATCGCTTGTGAAAAAATACTCATGAAATTGAAAATTTTCACTAATCGTACTGTAATACCGGAACCGGAAGTCGGATCTGGATCACATTTTCGGTGACTTTTTAAAGAATTTGAAGACCTATTATTTGCTTCTTAATTTGTGGAAATTAGTTAGGAATTTTTTAATAAGTTTGCACATATTTCCTTGTAATTCCGGAACGGGAAGAAAAATGAAATTCAAGGAAATTGTATGAGGCCATAAGATCTTTCATTTGAATCTAATTTTGTGAAAATTTTTGAGCCATCTTTGAGAAACGTGTGTGACTATTTTTTTCCTTATTTTGGTGCATATCACCCTGTTATTCCGGAATCGGAAGTCGGATCCAAATGGAACTTTGTATTGGACTCAGGACTTTTCATTTGAATCTAAGTTTGTGAAAATCGGTTCAGCCATCTCTGAGAAAATTGAGTGTCATTATTTGTCACATACACACATACACACACACACATACACACAAACACACACAGACGTTTTGTGATCTCGACGAACTGAATTGGTATATGTCACTCGGCCCTCGGGGCCCCGGTTGTAAAGTCGCTTTTCACAGCGATTGCATAGCCTTTTTATATGAGAAAGGCAAAACTAATAGAATAGTATAATAACTTTATTTAAAATTATTTAACTTGTTTCCTCAGATCTGCCAATCTCATTTTGTAATATAGATATTCTCTTCAGAAATTCAAGATCTGATATGTAAAGTTTCTCGAAACATTCCAAGAATTACTCTTGAATAGCAATTTTATTATCAAACTCCTAGAAAAAAAACTAATAGAAGATTAAAAGAACTTAACCTAAAAATACTTAACTTGTTTTCTAAGATTTGCTAGTCCAATTTTGTAATATAGATTCTCTTCTCTTCAGAAATTATCTAAGACCATCCTCCAAGTATCATGCGCGCGAGTGGTTTTAGGAAATTTTGGATGGAAAATTTTGAAAATTGCTAAAACAAAAATCATACAGACCTTTGAAAAACTTTTATCTATCTGCAGTCTGTAAAATGGCTGGCAAATTCGAAGGAATTAACGAGTAGCTCTGAAACATGTGTTTTTTGTGATCTTTCACAATTATCTCGGGAAATAATGCGATGACATAATATATTTCCTTCAAATAAACTCGTTTTAGACTACGGAGGGTTTATTCAAATACATGTTTGTCAAAAGTTTCCACACTTTTCAGAAAAAATCAATAATTTTCACCTTATAGACTTCGTTATACTATCAGGAATCAGAACAAATTGGCTCAAATGGCACGTTCCCCTTGATATTTGGAGATTTGTGCCTTGCCATTAATTTGATTTTAGCATCATTTTCCCGATATATAAGAGGGAAAAATTGAAGGGAAATGGTAAGGTTTGGACTAGTAGGATGGGAGAAATGGACGACACAAAAAAGCAGAAATAAATTCTGCACCCATAGGGGATGCAGAACAATCTGCTGGGGATCATATTTAGTGGAAGCAGAAGTAAATTCTGAACCTCTACGAGGTCCCGAACAGCTCTGACCAGAATACTTCAATGATACTTGGAGAAATGCAGTAGACACTTTGACATTTTCAGATTTAAATCTGGTAGAAATGCTTTTGTCTGAGCGCAAGTTTGCAAGCTGCGCCAGTAGCTGGCATGTTTGGATGCAGCCCAAGAACGTATCTTGTGCTTTATCCAACTAGTTGAAAGTGGTAAAGCTGGTTCAGGACCAACGAAATCATTCGTTGCACCAGATCTAGCCAACTCATCAGCCCATTCATTTCCAGTAATACCAGAATGGCCGGGTACCCATAAGAAGTAAACAGCGTTTGAAATGCTGAGGTCTCCAATTTGAGTTCGACATGTGATCACTAGATTCATGAATGATTCGAACTGAGTGATTTTAAGGCTGCCTAGCTGTTGGAACAAAAAAAAAATCGTTTGCCACAGATTCTCTGCTGAAGTGCCGATTGTATTCCACACAGAATCGCGTAGATTTCTGCTTGGAACACAGTACAGTATCTACCAAGTGAATGAGACTGCTCTAGCCTCATTTCACGACCGTAGACACCAGCACCAGCACGACCATTCAACGGAGAATCGTCCGTATAACAAACTATGTGTTCATCAAGTTGTCGTTCCAAACAACCAGACAACCATTCCTGACGAAGAGGATAGCTCACATTGAATGTTTTGAAAGGAAAACTGCATGTGAGAGTTAGGTCACTAGGAGTGAGTAAATACTCATCCCAGGTAACCATTTGATACTACAAGCGAGTGTGGCTAGTACCATAGTCTATAGGGTTACTGTTCCAAAGCCCTGTAACCTTACGACGGTATCCACAAGATAATGCTTCTTGTTTTAGGAACACGTTTCATACACAGTAGCGCCTCTAGAGCAGCAGTAGGAGTTGTCGTGAATGCTCCTGTCATCACCATTAGGACCATCCTTTGAAGATGATTTAGCTTTGACTGAACTGTCGCGACTTCTCCTTTCTGCCTCCATACAAGACATCCATATGCTAAAATTGGTCCAACAATAGTTGTGTAGATCCAATGAATGTTTCTGGGTTTGAGTCCCCATGATTTTCCAAAAGCTCGTACGCATTGGCCGAAAGCCATGCAAGCTCTTTTAATCCTGAAGTCAATGTGAGCAGTTTTGAATCAAGAATAACCCCGACGTATTTAACTTGATCACCCACAGTGACCTCTGAACCGAAAAACTGTTACGGACGAGCTCCTGTGATTATTCTACAATGAGTGAAAAGCACCATTGATGTTTTGCCCGGTTTTACAGATAATCCAACCGGACAACACCATTGTTCAATAGATTGCAGGGCTTGCTGCATTAAATCAAAGAGAGCGTTAATGCTTATACCGGTCATCAATATATGATAATCGTCGGCAAAACCCTAATTCGGAAATCCAAGGTTATTTAGTTTCGTTAACAAACCATCAGCGACTAGGTTCCTTCAAAGTGGGGATAGTACACCACCTTGAGGACACCCACAGACACTCAGTTTTCTAATCTCTGCTTGCCGAAGCGATGAACAAAGAAGTCGATTGCTAAGCATTGCGTGTATCCAGTAAGGGAAAAACCCAAGATATTCCGTTCACGACTGCATTGTTTAACCTCCTGCAGCCATTCAGTCCTCGGCACGGAAATACACCTTGACTTAGGAGTTCCTATTTTTGTGGCCTTTTACGACATGGAACAGGAAACCAGTTTCTACCAGTACTTTTATGGTAGAAAATAATTCCGCCGGATGCCACAGGGCTTAACTGTTTGGTGGACTTATACCACCGGTACAGGTGGACCGTAGCATTATTCTTAGCCAATTGGGAAACCGCTACCGACACTACACGGCTATCTAGGCTGCTCAGAAAGGGTAGTTGACATTGATGGACAACTTCCATGGATGGCCGAACAGCCTCAAATGGCACTGACATAATATATTTCCTTCAAATGAACTCGTTTTAGACTACTAATTCATATACGTGTTTGTCGAAAGTTTCCACACTTTTCAGAAAAATTTAATAATTTTACCTTAGTAGACTTCGTTCTACTAAGATAATTTAAAAGTTTCAAATGAAACGAAAGTATTATTGTGAAATTTTAAACTGATTTTACAACTAAAACACACAAAATTTTCATAGTTTTCTTGGTTTTTCACGAAATATAACGCATGTAACGTTTCGTAACGCCTTTAACTTACAAAAAAGTAACGCATATAACACTTCGTAAGAGACAATAAGCAATGCTTCGTAATGCCTATAACTTACAAAAAAGTAATGCATGTAAGGGTTTGTAACGCCTATAATTTTCAAAAATAACGCATGTTACGCTTCGTAATGCCTATAACTTACAAAAGAGCAACGTATATAACACTTCATAACACCTATAACTTCCGTAAAAGTAACGCGTAGTAACTCGTTTACCGCAAGAATCTAACCCTTATAACGGTTTATAACATTTATAATTCACATTTCAGTGTTAAAATATGGAGCCTAAGAGATATCGTTTTTTCACCATTGCATAAATCATCACATTTTGTTGTTTAATAGCGTTTTACAATTATTTCGCCTTCAAAAAACTTTCTCTTATCGCGACTCCACACTACCGAACAAAACTTTCCGCATTTCCATAAACCCGAAAACAATGGCCCTATCAAACATTTTGCATCGAATAATGTTTTTTGTTTTCGCTTACCTAGACTCCTTACCTTCACAGTTAGTACAATATGATAAGATTTAATCACACTTGGTGGTGCGACGACGGCTTGTGCCAATGACACCCGAAAGGATGCGGTTTACAGCGGTGAATGTGTCTAGCTAGCATGTTTTAATATCTCATTAGGCACTTGGTAACCGCGAGTTGGCACCGGCGTATCACCAACAAAAGAAATTAAATCAACCGAGCGGGAAAAGGAAAGCCGAAACATCATCACTTCCTGCTGATACCGACGTTGGTGGCAGTATTGACCGAACAGGCGAAACCAGCAAGTGAGCGGAGATTGTGGAGCCCAAATTTAATGAGCAAGTGAATTTGAGAAAGATTGAAGCAATTAGTGCTAATTGAGATGAATTTAATTTCTCGCCTCCGTCGTTTGTTAGGCTCCAATGAAACGTCGGATTCTGAATGGTGCAATAAGAGGAAGAAGAAGAATGGGTCGTGAGGTGGAAGTAGAAGAGAAGCGAACTGAATTCTCTGGTGTATGATTTGACGTACGACATCAAGACAAATTTAGTTGGCAAATTTGTAGCAATAGCGCAATACAACTAGAGAAAGCTCACCATAGGAGCAAGTCTGAGCTAGTTTTGCTTGTGTTCAAATCCTATTAGTGGAAAGGATTAGTATCAGCTGGGATGAGGCGAGCACGACGGAGAAATGAGGCGAACATATTAGATTGACGATGTGTATATCTGTTTGCGAAATAAATTAAAATATATTGCTGCTTTCTGTTGACACATTTCGTTGATAACACCCGGCAGCGAAATGTCATCAGTTCGGGGTCGGAACGACGAGCGAAATTAAACTGTCAGGAATCTGGCACAATTAGTTTAGCTCTATCTTCGGTGCTTTGGCATCAATCAGTTGAGTGCTGACAATCAACCCATAATATATTTGACTAGGTTAAGATTTGACATTAAACGAACGAACGAACGCACGAACAGAATTGATTTAAAGAATGTTTTCAATCTTGATCCTCGGCGCGCCGGATAGAGTGGGTAATTTCTTGCGAATTTATATCATTTTTGGTTTATTGCCACTTAGATTTATTGAGATAGAATCCAATGAACTGGAATCCCGGTCGCAAATATGTCAATGGCAACGAAACATTTATCTGACTGTGATTTGCTTCAACAACAATATCTTGGAACGACAGCAATTCCTGCCAGAAATGGGTAACAAGTTATCAGATATCAGTTGTTCACTGTAATTGTCGGTTAGCTTCTGCGATTACGGCAAATAGATGCAAACTAAACATGAGGATTTGATCAACCAACACACTTCGATCACTGAATGAGTAGTCACGCTGCGGTGATGCAGTGATAAGACATTGCCACACATTTGGAAATACTCACTGTCAGCTTTTTTCGATGACACCAGTCGACGAATTGATTCTATATTGCTTGTAGGCGTATGCAGTCAGCAATCGATACAACAATGAAGAAAATCTTCAGATCAGAGTTTGCAAAATATCGTTGAAATTTAAAATGAACAATAGCGGATCCAGTAAACTGGGGTACTCAGGACGAATAAGTGAGACTTGATTTTGCTGGAGCAGTGTTAATACGACTTGTTCTACCAGTTGAATGCGATCTCAACTAATTCGTAATATGCTAATTATTAATAATGCCGTTTATTTATACCAGGCTTTAACCTTTTCGGTCTTTCGCCGGGTATAATATGCTCAGATACGAGGGTTGTCACTTATGTATTTAGCCTAAAAAAGAAAACAGTATTATATTTACATTCATAACATTTTTTTCCGATCTTCTAGAGGTATCCCCAAAATATGATTTTTGAACACTTCAATAGCTTTTGCAGGAGTATTGAATCGCAGTTTATTCTCCTTATTTCATGAAAAACTTCTGGTAAACAAATTGTAGTATATCAATCAGAATTGACGGTCTTACGATTTTCCAAAGCAACGGTAGCGATGTGTCCGTTTATACCGATAAAACAAGCCACCATTTTCTTTGAAGTGCTTCGAGCACGAACAACTTTTGTTGGATTTGGTTTTTCTTGGAACTGATTTTGGACAGCCTTCTTTGACTTCATCGGCAAGCGAACTACGACCACGATTGAATTCGTTATACCAGTTTTTTACAGTCGCATAGGATAGTGGTACACTGTCAAATGTCGAACTAAGATGATTGAAGCACTCTTGTCTTGATAATCTACGACGAATTAACTTATTAATAATTGAAAATAAACAGAATAAATGAAGATACAAGAAATATCACCATCACAAAATTTTTATTTTTATTTGACTTTGAAACCATCATTTAACATTCAATCAGCTAAATTTCTTTGGCTCAGTTAAGTCCGAACGAGCCGTAGCGAGGTCGGACAGCACACGAACCAAAATGATGTAGCGGAGCTGCATTAGATATTTTGTACTCAGTTAACGGAAAATGCCGTAAACATTTCTCTGCTTTGGTGGTTTATTTATTTATTTATTTAATGCAGGGAAAAGCCCGGTGGAGGTGAAATTTGGCAATCTATCTCTCCAGCAGGCATAACCCGATCAGAAGAGAATATCAAACGAAGACCATATTATGTCATTCTTTTCGAAATAGCTAAATAGTTTTATTTGGTATTGGTTAGGTTGAATTAGGAGCTAAAATATCAAAACTGAATACCAAAAGCTTACACCATTTATACCAGATTCATAACAAGTTGAGCTATTTAAGATACCAAAACAATACCACAAGAATATTAGTTAATACCCAATTTCTTTCTTGATGTCTATTTGATCCCAATTTTGATTACTACGATTTAGTCGTGCTGATCTAGAATCACAAGCTTAATGTATTTATAGCCCACATTTAGGCGTATGAAATTTGCCATAAAAAATTATTGAGAGGGAGAGCTTAATTGCATACTTGCAGGCTAAAAACTAGTTATGAATTATATTGAACATGTTTGTTAAAGATGAAACAGTTTCAAACCTACGTTTATGAGTCGGTAGCTTCAACGCAAGGCCATGGCATCCGATTGATAGTGAGTGGAAATACAGCCATTACATTATAAGCCCTACTAAATGACTTCGTCACCCAGAATTTGAACGGGATGGTTTAGGTTTTTCTATGGAAATTCAACGTTTGGTTACTATCACTTATTATTTCTTTGAGTTGATCTTGGGTATTAAAAAACGTTTATCGACGTCAAAAGCTCTCATTTTCTTTCATCAATAAATGTGATGCAAAAATATGCAAATAATAAATAAGATTAATGAACGTTTCTGCATGCATTCCAAGTAGATTCATGAGATTCTCAAATATGTAGTAAAAACTCATTTACTATATTAAATTTTTCAAGTGCATTTAGTATATAACCACACAACGAGGTCTTGTTCGTCGCACCTCAACGAAATTATAATGCTATTCTATGTCGCCCATTTTCGGTACACTGCAGTAGTTTCGAATTCTTTGTCAGAGCTCTGGAATCGACAGATAAACTAAGTTATTTTGTGCGGGTTTCTTAATTATAACGGCTTTTGAAAAGGAATTAGGTTAGCCTTTTCAGCAGAAAAACACATATAATTTAATGACAAGTGGATATTGAAGTCTCAAAGTCTTGGCATTACATTCCTGTGGTGGAATTTGGCCTTTCTGTTTCAACAGACTTCGCAGCCGATTCTTAGTGTACAGAATCATTGCATCCTACTGATACTAAGAATCCTGCCAGGTCGGGGCTGTGGATATTACAGACCGTGATTCGACAATACAAAGGGAGAAAATATCTCAAATGTTCATGGAACTAGCATGGAGTAAGACCCGTTCCCCAAAAACGCATTTCGTAAAGACTAAACAGAATATACGAGGTCTGTTCAAAAAGTTCCCGGAATTTTTTAATTGCGCGCGTCTGGAGAGTCCGGTGGGGAAATTTTTTTTTATTGTGTTGGTACATATGTCCCTAATGTATGGTGAAATTTTCAGCTGTATTCATTGTTTACATTCTATCTTGTAGCGGCTGGTGTAGACGTGTTTTTTTGAGCTCGGCGATTTTTGTTAGTTTAACCAATGGAAGAATTGAAGCGGTTTTAGTATGTATATTTGAATGTACAAACCAAACACTGACCTTACATTACTAAAATCGTTTGAGAGAACCGAACAAACATTTGTATCGAAAGAACGAGTTTAGTTTTGACCGAATTTCGCTGTGAACGAAGAACAATTTGGTGATTTATTATGGGGTCTGATCCACGCTGCGTTCCTGAACGACAGTTGGCCCAAAAGTATTCGGATACAGGCATTAGTTTCGGAAGAACCAGCTAACCTGAAGTTATACACCGTGTTTTGCATACAATTGTTTTGTTCGGTTCTAGAAATGAAGATGATTTACAACAATTTTTGCATTATATATACGATCTGAGTCTGTTTTTTACACCCAATATTTTTATCCGGTGTTTGTATTTAAAAATATTTAAGAGTGTTTTTCATGCTAAATAGTACGTTTCCGATTTTTGCATTGATTTACAAAGTGTCATATACCACTCGAATCCGATCGTCGAGATCGGCAAAGTCTGTATGTGTGTGCTCAACAAATTGAGTTCACTTTCTCTCATAGTTGGCTGAACCGATTTTCATAAGATTAGATTCGTTTGAAAGGTCTTGAGATTCGATACAATGCTCAAGAATTTTAGTTGAATCCAAATTCCGGTTACGGAGTTACAGGATGATAAGCGCAAACATTTTGATTAGGTGCTTATCATAAGTGACCGTATAGAGAGCTGCGATTCGCTCGAAAATTGATCATAAATTTCTCTAGTTACTAGATCTTGCAGACAGATCACCTACTGTTATACCGGTCCCCAGTTTCTGGTTCCGTAAGTTCCGGAAAAAAGCAAACATTCTCAGTGAAGATTCCCAGAGATGAATGGGTGAATTTTCATAAACTTAAGTGTAAATGAAAGGTATTATAATTTTACACGATACTCGTGAACATTATGCGTATCCGACTTTCGGTTTAGGAATTACAAGGTGATATAGGCTCAAACTATCAAACAGTTGTTAAAGAGTGACAATGTGGGAAACGTACAAAATCGGATCTGTTCAATACTGTTCACAAATTGAAAAGGTGATGCTAGTTTATTTTTTTTTCATAAATACGTTTATTTCATAGGCAATATACATAAGTTTTTCTTCGCCGTGGCAGCCACAATACATAGTAGTTTAAACCTAATACATTTCGAATATCATATTAGTATGTTGGTACTCATTAGTTAATCTAAACACTGTTTTTATCAAGCGAGTTGCTATTTTAAATTACATTTATTAAAATACATTTATTTTGTACATGATCTTATAACTATTTCAGGATTGTTTGTATCAGTTCACCACTTATATTCAATATCCTATAGTTGGCTATTGGTTGAACTCATGGAAGAGAAAACAGTCTAACATAAAATATAATTTAAATTGGAACTCCAATGGATTTAATGAAACGATAAAGAAGTTTCATGTATGGAAGGTCACGACAAGCAAGAATGTCGCGAACTGGGACATTGGATAGTCTACCTTGGGTACGCAAGGAATTTATTAGTTGAGATCTGACATCACGAAACTCCACGCATGTCCAAACAACATGGTCAATATCGCGGTAACCTTCACCGCAAGCACAATGATTAGTCTCGGAAAGTCCAATTCGAAGGAGATGTGGATGCTAGTTCATATCCAAATAAACTTTTATGTTTTTTTTCAAGACTCAATTATTCTCTTTTTGAATGCATTAGTAACACTTATAAAATAGGAGTAACAAGAGAAAGGATTTATCGCACCTCAAGGTGCTTTAAAACAATACAGAAAATGCTGACAGCGGCACTTTAATACATTCATACATTACTCACTGTCAGAATAAAAAAATAATACCAAAACGAGCTATCATTGCAAATTTATTCATTACTTTACTATTCCCAGCAATTCTTGCAACATTTCACAATGCATTATGATAGCTAAATAAGCAATGATAACAAAATAAACTATAGTTATAATATTGGTTTGCTCTTCCCTTATGATCGGAAAAACCTCCCCAAGTTTTCTTGGGAATTCCGTTCTGAGGATCATGGAACAATCTATAGAAATATTCAAGAGAGTAGTTTTTCATTTGCGTTCATTTTGAATCAATTCCTATTATACCAGACAGTTCGCTTGCACATCTCATCCAAGTCAGTCGATAAAACAAAACCGCTTACGTTCGGGACAGAAGAAACCAAGTACAGTATTGTGTAGTGAACAATAGAACGACCTCGAAATAAGTGAACCAATCGAACAAAAGCAACCGCCGACACGAAAGAATACAATTGTTGTTGACTTCAGGCAGTGCAAAATTCGACCTTCGATACGAGAATTTAATGGTTTGCTTGCATATTGACATTAAACGTTTGCATTTACTTCAATGCAATAAGACAAATAATGTTCATTTAGGGGTTAGCCAAATTTTGTGCTAGGGCACGTAACCGTTTTTATTATTTTTACGTTTCGTCTTTGACTCATTAGTGCAGAGCAGTTAAAATTGAACTGCTTAGTGCTAAACTCGGCAGTTCAATTCGAACCGCTAAGCAGACGCATCGGCCAGAAATAGTCGAAAACACGTTTTCGTTCGGCATGTCAGAAAAGACATTGCACTCCGTTGCAAAACAAAAAGGGTTCTGTAAGTAGCAGAAACTTTACGTCTGCTTAGCGGTTCAAATTGAACTGCCGAGTTTAGCACTAAGCAGTTCAATTTGAACTGCTCTGCACTGATGAGTCAAAGACGAAACGTAAAAATAACAAATAATGTTGTTTACATCCAGTTTTATAAAGAGTTGGATGCAATTCAATTCGCAAAAGACAATAATAATGTACACTATGTTGAGTACGAAAACATTAGGTACAATATTCCAGTATATATGGAAGATAGTGCTATAGAAGTGCGTGCGCATGATCTTCCCTCAAGCGTCACCGATTCATATATTCGCAAAACTATGTCCCAATACGGAGAGATTCTCTCTATCGAAAAAGAAAAGTGGAAGAATTTTTTCTAAATGGCGTACGTTTGTTACGGATGCTCTCGAAGAGACCTATACATTCTTATGTGACTTTCGGTCAAGATACAAGAATTCCGTGCAAATTACTTGTTATCTATGACAATCAGATGGCCACATGTCAATATTGTCAAAAAGCTGTTCACTACGGTATCAGGAATCAGAACAAATTGGCTCAAATGGCACGTTCCCCTTGATATTTGGAGATTTGTGCCTTGCCATCAATTTGTTTTTAGCATCATTTTCCCGATATATAAGAGGGAAGGATTGAAAGGAAATGGTAAGGGTTGGACTAGGAGGATGGGAAAAATTGACGACACAAAAACACATAAAAGCAGAAGTAAATTCTGCACCCCTAAGGGATGCCGAACAATCCGCTGAGAATCACATTTAGTGGAAGCAGAAGTAAATTCTGAACCTCTACGAGGTCCCGAACAGTCCGCTGTTAATAAAACCTCCAACCCCCGAGAGGATTTGAAGATCTTACAAAAGCGACACCATTCTGCACTCCCGGAAGAATGCAGAACGATTCGCAGTATGTACGAGCAGAAGTAAATTCGGCACCCCTAAAAGATGCCAAACAATCTGCTAAACCCTATTTAAGGTAAATACAGAAGGGATTCATTCACTCCAGGAAGAACGATGAACCCTTCTGACTATAGCTCCTTACCACATTGGGTAAGAAACGAGAGAATATCCTTCAATTTTAGCTCCGCATACACAGACTCAACCATGTATGGAGAACCAAAAACCCGGATACGTAGCTGCGTCAATGCGGGACAGTTACATATCAGATGATATGAAGTACCATAATCGCATTCACACAAATCACACGAATAATACTCAGCACGTTGAATAGTAGCCATGTGATAATTGAGTTTGCAATGTCCAGTCAGAGCTCTGACCAGAATACTGCAATGATGCTTGGAGAAATGCAGTAGACACTTTGACATTTTCAGATTTAAATCTGGTAGAAATGCTTTTGTCTGAGCGCAAGTTTGCAAGCTGCGCCAGTAGCTGGCATGTTTGGATACAGCCCAAGAACGAATCTTGTGCTTTATCCAACTAGTTGAAAGTGGTAAAGCTGGTTCAGGACCAACGAAATCATTCGTTGCACCAGCTCTAGCCAACTCATCAGCCCATTCATTTCCAGTAATACCAGAATGGCCGGGTACCCATAAGAAGTAAACGGCATTTGAAATGCTGAGGTCTTCAATTTGAGTTCGACATGCGATCACTAGATTCGACCGTGAGTCATTCGAACTGAGTGCTTTTAAGGCTGCCTGACTGTCGGAACAAAAATAAATTCGCTTACCACAGATCCTCTGCTGAAGTGCCGATTGTACTCCACACAGAATCGCGTAGATTTCTGCTTGAAACACAGTACAGTATCTACCAAGTGAATGAGACTGCTCCAGCCTCATTTCACGACAGTAGACACCAGCACCAGCACGACCATTCAACAGAGAACCGTCCGTATAACAAACTATGTGTTCATCAAGTTGTCGTTCCAGACAACCAGACAACCATTCCTCACGAAAAGGATAGCTCACATTGAATGTTTTGAAAGGAAAACTGCATGTGAGAGTTAGGTCACTAGGAGCGAGTAAATACTCATCCCACGTAACCATTTGATACCACAAGCGAGTGTGGCTGGTAGCATAATCTAATGGGTTACTGTTCCAAAGCCCTGTAACCTTAAGACGATATGCACAAGATAATGCTTCTTGTTTTAGGAACACATGTAGTGGTTTAATGCACAGTAGCGCCTCTAGAGCAGCAGTAGGAGTTGTCGTGAATGCTCCTGTCATCGCCATTAGGACCATCCTTTGGAGATGATTTAGCTTTGACTGAACTGTCGCGACTTCTCCTTTCTGCCACCATACAAGACATCCATATGCTAAAATTGGTCTAACAATAGTTGTGTAGATCCAATGAATATATCTGGGTTTGAGTCCCCATGATTTTCCAAAAGCTCGTCTACATTGGCCGAAAGCCATGCAAGCTCTTTTAATTCTGAAGTCAATATGAGCAGACCAATTCAGTTTTGAGTCAAGAATAACCCCGACGTATTTAACTTGTTCGACCACAGTGACCTCTGAACCAAAGAACTGCAACGGACGAGCTCCTGTGATTATCCTACGATGAGTGAAAAGCACCATTGATGTTTTGCCCGGATTTACAGATAATCCAACCTGACAACACCATTGTTCAACAGATCGCAGGGCTTGCTGCATTATATCAAAGAGAGTGTTAATGCTTATACCGGTCATCAATATATGATAATCGTCGGCAAAACCATAAGTCGGAAATCCAAGGTTATTAAGTTTCCTTAACAAACCATCAGCGACAAGGTTCCATAAAAGTGGGGATAGTACACCACCTTGAGGACACCCACAGACACTTAGCTTTCTAATCTCTGCTTGCCGAAGCGATGAACAAAGAAGTCGATTGCTAAGCATTGCGTGTGTCCAATTTGTGATACTTGAAGGTATGCCATGACCACGGGCTGCTTCCAGAATTGAATTGAAAGACACGTTATCAAAGGCACCTTCAATATCTAGGAAAACTCCCAAGCAAGATTGCTTTTGTGAGAAAGCTTTTTCAATGTTGTACACAACATCATGTAACAGGGTTGTAGTGGACTTTCCACGCTGGTAAGCATGTTGCATTCCATGTAGCGGATGCAGGCCCAAACTAACATTTCTGATATAGTGATCGACTATGCGTTCCACTGTTTTAAGAAGAAATGAGCTTAGACTGATAGGCCTGAAACTCTTCGCTTCCTCATAAGTGTCGCGACCGCCTTTGGGAATAAATTTGACAATTATTTCCTGCCAGGCTCTTGGAATATATCCTGTCGCAAGACTAAAAGTGAGTATTTTCTTCAAAACATGTTTGAAATGTTCATACCCTTTCTGCAGTAACACTGGGAAAACTCCATCCTTTCCAGGAGACTTGTACGGAGCAAAACTCTCAACTGCCCATTTGACCGATTCAATCGTCACAACGCTTCGAGCAAGGGCCCAAGAATCGTAACTACCTGAAAAAGTCTCGGGAAGAGCTGTCGGTGATGGATCCATACATCCTGGAAAGTGAGTGTTAAAAAGATAGTGAAGTACATCACCTTCATCAGACAAGTGTTCACCATCTGAAGTTCTTAAGAAACTGACATTAAAGTCCTTAGACTTCGAAAGTAACTTATTTAATCTGCTAGCCTCGTTGAGACTAGAGACATTTGTGCAGAGGCTTTTCCAACCACTTCGCTCAGACGATCGAAGAGCATTTTTGTAAGCCCTTCGAGCCAACACGAATGCCTCCGACCCATTTTTGCGACGGTGGTTCCAAGCTCTTCTGCATAGTTTCCTTAGTCTAGCAAGTTCAGCATTCCACCAAGGAGTTCCTCTAGTAGCTCGCACAATCCGAAGTGGACAAGCCTCTTCATATGCTGCAACTATGAGTGAGTTTGTCTCGTCGACAACATTTTCCAAATCAATTGGGGTTTCAATTGTTGGTTGGTACCCGTAAAATCTAGTCGCCAAGCCCTCTTCATAGAGGTCCCAGTTTGTAGATTTGGGATTACGATATGTGATAATATCAAATTTAACGTTTGAATGATCAAAGAATATGTACTTATGATCAGACAACGAAGGTTCGAGCTCATCGGAGACGAGCCAATTCACCAACTCATGCGCAATTCTATCAGAGCAGAGAGTTACGTCCAAAACCTCCTCTCTGCCAGATCTCGCAAAAGTTGGACGGTTTCCTGCATTGACTATGTGCAGGTTTGTACTGCTCATAAATTCCATCATATCAGAGCCTCTCGAATTTATATCTGTGCTGCCCCAAATGATATGGTGAGCATTTATGTCACTGCCGATTACAAGCGGTAAATCACTTTTGCAGCAGTATGATACAACCTTTTTGAAGTCATCGCTTGGCGAAGGTTGGTTATGCGGCAAATATGCCGAACAATAGACATATTTCCTGTCTATGCCATCAGTAGTCATACCAACTGTGACAGCACAAATATCCCGAGTTGTGAGCTCCGATATGAGAGAGACATCGAGAGCACTATTTGCAAGTATGCATGCTCGAGGCATTTCACGTGGATTAGTCATTCCGGTCTTGTTAAAGGCAACAAAGACTGGGTTTAACAATTTTCCAACGTAGAAGTTTCCCTTTTGGAAATATGGTTCTTGAACCAAAGCTAAAGAAGCTTTACCTTCTTGCAGAAGTCTGGATAGATTCATAGTTGCTGTACGTTTATGCTGGAGATTGATTTGTGCTACTCTAACCATTATCAATTAAAGTAACGAACACTCCACCTCCAGCACTTACCGTACAACAACTACAAGAAACCAAATATATTGGCTTATAATGACTTTCGGTCAAGATACAAGAATTCCGTGCAAATTACTTGTTATCTATGACAATCAGATGGCCACATGTCAATATTGTCAAAAAGCTGTTCACTACGGTAAGGCATGTGATAAACTGGACAAGGAGACAACTACACCAAAGGACAACGGTGCTTCCTTCACACCAACCCCAAGCTACCCCAGTACACCTGTGACAGCCATCAACAACCCTTCAACGAATCCATCATCATCCCCTGTAGAACAAAGTACACCTGCTGCAGTTAACAACTTACCCTCCAACCAACCAGCAATTGCAATCAATGTACAACAAGGTGCATCTACAGCAACTAGCAACGAAAAGAAGACGGAAATCGACAACAATACCATCGATGCGGCAATGGATGACGAGATGAACCACGAACGAAGTACTCCTCAATCCTCGGCAGAGGGAAATGGAAGCTCCTCTCCCCATAGAAAAAGGGTGACAACGAGATTTATTTAAAATCGACTCAATCGGCCACGTAAAGCTTGTACGCAAATAGGCCTGAATAAAAATATCTTTTAAGTAAATATTACACCAGACAATTAAAGGATTCGGCGAAATGACCGTTCCGGTGAAATGACTCATTCGGCGAAAGGTTATTCGTCGAAATGGCCCTTTTGGCGAAATGACTCTTGATGTAACGGTTTTCGGTGAAATAGCTATCGGCGAAATGATCCTGCCCCCATTCATTAGTGCCTCTCTAAAAATGAAGAACCTACAGCTGAAACAGTTATAAGTGATTGGAAAGACCAAAGTATGTTTTGATGGTTTGTAGTCATTCAAACAACAGTGATTTTCCTCCTAGAAATAACCCCTTTTTTTCTTTAAACTGCTGCTAAAACAATTTTAAGACATTTGCAAAACTTCAAGTTTCTGATGAAGAATAGACATTTTAATACCAGAATGGGATTTTGCGATTGGTTTGGCGTTCTCAGTAATGCATCAGATAATGATTTAATATGTATGTGTGGGAAAAGTATACACTGAAAAAAATATTTTTTTCATGCCATGAAAATATTAATTTTCTCTAGAAGGGATTATCTTGACATTTTTGTTTTTTCAAATGTTGTAACTTACAACTGATAACGTTGATTGCCCTATCCGCAAAGTTGGAAGAGCAATAGACGAAAAAGTTGGCATTTTTTTTCACAAATTTTCTCATTTTTAAGGTCTTTCGACTCGATTTTTATGAGAACGCAAAATTTTCAATGAAAAAAGAACAAAATTTGGTTAAATAATACCGATTCATTTTGACAATGGTTGATTTTTAGCATGTTCAAGTGTCTTAATCAACTATGTAAAATGGAAAATGATGAAAAAGGTGAATGAATAATGTCAGAGACATAACTGGATGTCGTGAATAGGAATAAAATTGGCACGCTTTCTTCACACTTCCGAATATCAGTTAGTTGTTCGATTGTGTAAATTGTTCAAGCTTTCCTCTTCTTCACAACGGCTAGGAGTTTTTCCGAAATAATGCGAAGTTTTGCAAAAGCTTCTGAATTGTTTCGGCTGTAAATTGATGGTTTCTGAAACAGTACAGATAAAGTTTACGAAAAAATTTCGACTTCAATTAACCAAATTATATGAGAATGTTGCAAAAATTTTGGAGATTAAAGATGCAATTTTTCTAATTTTAATTCTTAAAAAAAAGAGGTGAATTTTTTCATTGTTTGTTCTTCATATTACAGTATTCCTAATTGATTCCCTACAACTTTTCTTGGACACCATTCTTGTGCAATAAACAGTTTCCGAGTTATAAAGATTTGAAGAAAATGCATGCAAAAATACCAACATGAGTTTTTTTTTAAGAAATCAGTCTTGAGTCGGATCGCATTTCTGTCATTAATTTCATTAGAATGAGATTCATGCAACTATATTTGTCTCTATAAACCAATATCACAGCTAAGTATTGTGTGGAATGATCAATAGCGACTTCAAAATTTAAAATGAGTGTAACGATTTTTATCTTATCCTGCATGACATTGAATTGAACATAGCTAGAGGATGAAATGTTAGCTGAGATCAATGATAGAGATCAAGTCCACAATATCATAGTTAAGTTGGTGTTACTTTTATTTTTTAATTATGTGAACAAATATTTCCAGATCGCTTTCTAACATAATTACAAAATTGATTTATCTAAATAATGACTCAAGCGTCAAAACGGTTTCCGTGAACTAATAATATTTGGGTAAATAATCGTAAACTTTGTCACATTTTACGACCTTGAGAATATTTAACGTTTTGTTCATGACCAGTAAAAAATGATTGTACTTACTTTCACACAGCCACCTTTGATGTATGGAACTAAAACCAACGTTTTGTTCCGTGGCGCCTCCTCAGTAAACTCAATATCAGCTTCTGAAGCAAATAATCGTAAGAATTTCACTAACACGAAGTAGTTGAGGAAGTATAATTCAAATGGCTTCGAAAGGGATTATATCTCGATAGCACAACAGGTCAAACCGGTGCCCCTATTTTAATTCAACCTAGCCCTATTAAATTCAGATCATAAACGATTTTAGCCGCATATAAATCAGTGGACAATTAACACTCGTAAAAAGTTCACGACAAAACAGGATTTGTTTTTCCCACCCTCAGCTGCGTGTAACATTATTTATTGTCGCGCTAATCTAATGTACCACAACCTGAATGAGAGTAATTATGACAAACAAATTTATGGACATGGAAAATTAGCGAGAAATAATAGGCTACCATATTTGTTTGAATTAATGAGCTGGAACCGGAACCGTCGCCGTTTGCTGACTGATCAGAGGAAAAAAAAGTGGGAAACAAGGATCGGTTGTACTGGGATGCCGATAGGCGTGCTAACGTGGTTTTGAATACTGAGCAGAATTTTATCATTGGCAGAGTGAATCATTTAACAATGCTGAAATAAACGCATATTGTTTGTCGTAAGCCAATTTAACGACCATGTATAGTAAAACCTGTTGTAATCCACCTAGTGATGTAATGACACCTTTCTCATATCAATCATATTCTCATATATATTATTCAACTCAAAATGTTTCTCTTCGATTTTTGAAATAAGCCAGAGATTGTTTGTGCATTAACTAGTATAACCTTCAAAATGAGACAGTTTTCCGATCGGTTAGGCCATTTACGAGAAAACGAAGTGAGTTCTACTATTGTAGGTACTTCCACCGGAAGCAGAGAATTGGTTATAATCGGTGTCGGTTCGTATGGCCATCAACTAACAAAACGTACATCTACTAGTTTACATTCATATTTTTAAGATTTTATATGATTTTGACATCGTACTCAAAACGAGGGTGTAAATTTTTGTTGAATCCGAAAATATGTATTAATTTTTCGAAACCCTAAGACCTATCATTTGACCCTGGAATTGGGAATATCGATTCTGCAATCTCTGAGCAAAGTGAGTATGATCCATTTTTGAGCATATGACTATTATATCCCGTCGTTAATCGAAAACCGGGAGCCAGGATAGCTGGAATCGGTTTGTTTGGCTGCCTACTGATAATGATTATCGATTTTTGTAGTTTTGAGTCCAGTAGGGTCTAAATGATGAAAAAAACCATTTTTTTTCGATTTTTTCAGAACTATCGTTCCACAAAATAAACTCAAACGTTTTGCATAATACAAAGCATCATTTGAACAACATTTTGTAATTTTTTCGTGAAAAATATTCAGAAATAAGTCGGTGAAGAGGTATTTTTGACAGCTCTTCTTAAAAATCATGATTTGAGGTGTCCACTGTATCTCAACGCAGACTAATCAGAAGTCAACAAATCAAAACAGCATAGATAGATTAGATGTTTTTCTAGACCCCAACGTTTCTGTTCTGTTTTGTGGTGGTTGTTTAAAGTCAAAACTATGCTTTTCAAGAGAAAATCGCCATTTTGCAGCTCTAGAATCTCCCCAAAGTAACAAACAACGAAAAGAAAAACGTTGGGGTCTGGTATTTTACATGTAGAAAGTGTGCTTAAAATTTGAAAAAAAATTGGACAGTAGTTTTTGAATGACGATGGACACGGACCTTAAAACCTGCTTTGAGAAAAACGCGTTTAAAATGTTTTGTCTATAAAATCGAAGGAAACAATTTATAGCTCTAGGGAGCTCGAATGGTCTAACATTTTCAAAAATCATATTTTTTCTTTTATAATTTATTATAACGAAACATTTCAAGAATGTTTTTTTAAGTCAATCGAAGCAGAAATCTTGGGCCTGCGCGCTGATCTCTTACTTCTTACAGTATGAGATAAGCAAAAATAAAAGCCCATAACTTGTCCACAGAATATTCTTGAAATGTTTTATTGTAAGAAAATACAAATAGAATGCAAATGATTTCTCAATAGCATTAGACCCTATCCGCCCCTTAAGTGACGGTTTACAATGCTCAATACACTTTACCCTATAACTTCGGAAGCGGTAGTCGGATCCGGATGAAATTCAGGGATCTTGTATGGGACCACGAGACCTTTCATTCGTACCAGAATACGAATTTGTTGAAATCGGTTCAGTCATCTCCGAGCAATCCTAGTGAAATTATTTGACTCATAGAACACACAGACATTACTCAGTTCTACGAATTGAGTCGAATGTTATATAACACTTGGTCCTCCAGGTCAATTTTTATTAGTCGTTCTTTCAAGTGTTTTCATGACCTGTCTATTATTAAAATATTAAACTACATGCAGTGTTGGTGATTGCCGAAAATTTGACAGAAGCTGCAATATTGCTATCTATATTGTATACAACATTTTCAATCCGGTAGAAGATGCTACAAGAACTCGAGTCTCTCAATGCATGAACCGTGAGAGAATTTTGCTACATTTCTTCGTTCCACTTCATACTCTGAGTATTTCACGCCCTTAAAAAAATTTACAGTTCGATAATGATCGTTGCTGTGTGGAATTTCTCAAGAGAGAATCGCAAGTTGACAATTATCGCAGAAAATCGAAGCTTGCAATATTTCAAAACCCTTGTGTGGAGCATTCACAGACATTTTCATAGACACAACTTATACAAAGGTTTTAAATGAGCCATGCCGGGTTTTTGTTGTTGCGATGATATCCGTCTCTCTTTGTAGCAAAGATTCAATCATGTGAAGAGTTGCCAGTGCGTTCTTTGATACGATAAAAGCCATCCTTGACTACATTCCTTCCGGTTAGAGAAAAGAAGCCCAATCTTTTGATTAATGTAGGGATTGTGGAAATGATGTTATATGCCCGATATACAAAACCTGTTTTAATCCACTTAGTGGTGTAATGACACCTTTCTCAAATTATTCATTTTCTCCTATATTTCAGTAGAACTATATCAAAATAACACAATAAATTTTTTTTCGACGATTTCTGTTGCATAATACTAGTACATTGATATACTACATTTGAAATTAAGGTTATGACAATCTATTCAATCATATGTGAAAAAGTGAAGTGAACTCCATTTTATCACATTTGATTACTATTACTGGAAGTCGGCATAGTGACATTCTTTCCATTCAACCATAAACCAATATGACCTCAAATTTTCTTATGATTCTCTATGACGGTTTGAATTTTGGAAAAAATGTACCGGTAGTCGGACTTGAAAAAAATTCAGAAAATTATTTATGGGACTATACATTCTTTATTTTGTAACAGACTATCATTTACTAAACAATTTAAAGAATTGGTAACTTAAGAAAAAAATATTCTTCAAATTGACATTTTTAAACTAAGCACGCTACCTCCAGAATCAGGGGTTGGATCCGAATGAAAATTGGGATATTCTTAAGGCATCTTAAGACGTATTAGTTGAATCTAATGTCGTTTTCGCTTGATACCAAACCCAACCCAGTTTCCACTCTAACTGCTGTCAAACCGTTTGTTTGAAGCCAGTTGAACGTTATTGAACTGAAAATTGAGTCAGTATCAAACCTGGTTATTATATCAGGTAGCTCAAACCCCCGTTGCTAAGTGCGAAATCAACACAGTTTCATGAAAAGTGTTTGTTTGATGAAACTACACTGGGTCAGTTTCAGTTTTCTCAAGCGAAAACGACATAATATGATGAAAATCGGTTCAGCCATCCCCGAAAAAAGTGAGTGCAATCATTTTCACATTTTTGTTGCATATCACTAATAACATAACGCTAATCGACTGACCTCCCGATCAGATGGTAATAACAGAATCATAACAACTGAAGTAATTTATTTCAGAAATATTTTGTAACAAATTTTTAAATATTTTTGGCTGGTAAGCTGTTAAAATAACAAAAATCATAACGAAAAAGACTTGCAGTAACAAAATCGTAACAGATGTTGAAACGTTTGTATCACAGTTATTATTGAATTTGATATAACTACAGAGATCCGAAAACTAAAATTTATAACAAAAGTTGTACTAAATTAGAAAGCAAATTTAACACAGAAAAACTTTATCACAGCTAACTTTAAGCATCGTTTCAATCCATAATAGTTGAATGATTTTTTTTATTAAATGAATAATTTATTTAGTGATCTGATTTTTTCTTTAATTTTTTTGAAATTCTGATCATTATATTTCGATATAAAGCAACGGAAACTCTCATTTTTTCAATTAATGAACTTTATCATGAGTCTTGCAAATGAAAATAAAACATAATAACTGATTTTGTTATTATATCGTTATCATAAGTTTTAACTTTCATCTGTTTTCATTTGTTAAATATTTCGAAATAACACAAATTGTTACACAAATCAACTGTTGATATACTTGTGTTATGTTTTCGATATTTTGTTGTAATACAAAATTGCGCATTTAAGGGTTAAATACAATACCAAACTACAAAATTTCTGCCAATATTTGTTTGGAATATTAAGTCAGCAGTCTTTTAGGTTCTGTATAAACTTATTTGTAATTGCAATTTTCGAAATTATTTCTTTGGGAATTTTGGTTACCCTGATCGTTTAGTTGGTTGAGGTTGATGGTGAAAGATGTCTCGCATAAGTCGGAAGCAATGTCTTGGAATTACATTCCTTTTGTGGAATTTGGCCTCTCTGTTTCAACAGACTTCGCAGCCGATTCTTAGCATAGGGAATCATTTAGTGGCTAGTACTACGATCCTACTGACACTATGAATCATTCCACGTCGGGGCTCGAACATATGACAACTGGCTTATAAGACCAGCGCCGTATGCATTGAGCCGCAAACCCGGGCGAATCGAACGGTGCACAAAACAAATCCGACCGCTGATGTGCATAGCACATTGTTAAAAAAAGTCCTGGGACCGACTGAGTTGACGTTTGTAATGTCAAACTATCATCATCGTTGAGAAGACAAGTGTCAAATTTTCACGTCAATCGCACCACAAACACTAAACTTACCGACATATAAGTGACGTTACTTTTTGATTTATGAAAACTTAAAAATAACGAATTCCGTTTATTGATAAAACATTGCTTCCTATAAGGAAAAACCGACCAAGTCCAGCAATGGTTCAAGAAGTGAAGTTAAGCACTCAGATTAAAAACAAAGATTTGTGGTATTCTGATTTTAACGTGACCAAATTAAACAGTCGTCCGGAAAAAACGTGAGCAAGTTTTGATAATCGTTATGGATGAACACAAAATCAAAGTCCGACTGAACTTGAAGTGCTTTTTCAAATAGGTACCTCGTTCGCTCACAATCTATCAAAAGCAACAACGCATCAACAATCCAGAGAGCTGGTCGGCACTTTTTAGTCGCAATAAAAAGGATTTCTTGCGTTGGTATGAAACAGTGGACGAAACATGGATCTATCTTTTTTCTTCTGAGTTGTTTCAACATTTAGACGGGGAAAACGCACTTTCTTCACCCACCATATTCTCAATAACCTAGCCCCCAGCGACTACTTGTCATTTGATGATCTGAGAGAGTCATCGCCGCAACTGAAGCCTTTTTTAAGGCCATGGACAAATCATTCTATAAGTATGATATAAAAAATTTAGATAATAAATAAAGAAATGGTGTTCTCCTAGTCAGTTCCTGAACTTTTTGGACGATGTGGAAGCAACTTTCTCTACGGCAGTATCGAACCGCGCAGAGTATAAGTCGATTCGACACTGAATTTGGTTTTCTGTGAGTAATTTTCTCAAATGCGAAAGCACTCATTGAAGAGCAGAAATCATATGGAAACCGTGAACTTATGTATACGAAATCGTCATATCAATTAGAGGAATGACAATGGTTTGAAAAACAGGGAGAATTGGCAATTGTTCGTGGTTGAGTTGTAGATGTTCAAAACCTAACCACTGTTTATATGGTTTTAATTCTATATTTTGAATTTGTACCCCGGTATATAAAACAAAGACGCAATCCTACGTCAAAAGATTTTGAGTGATTTCATTTATGTGAAGATAAAGAATGGAAAGGCGAGATGTGACAAGGTTGATTTTAGCCAACTGATTTCTTTTACTAACTTAACTTTCGCAAGAGGAGTTAAACTTAAGCATCTCATCAATGCAAATCACTCGAGTCTCTGGTATGCCGGAAAGTACCGATAAAGGTCTTTTACCACTTACTATCCGAACCGACAAAAGAATAGTTTTTTTTTTTTTTTTTCATAAATACGTTTATTTCATAGGCAATATACATAAGTTTTTCTTCGCCGTGGCATCCACAATACATAGTAGTTTAAACCTAATACATTTCGAATATCATATTAGTATGTTGGTACTCATTAGTTAATCTAAACACTGTTTTTATCAAGCGAGTTGCTATTTTAATTACATTAAATAAAATACATTTATTTTGTACATGATCTTATAACTATTTCAGGATTGTTTGTATCAGTTCACCACTTATATTCAATATCCTATAGTTGGCTATTGGTTGAACTCATGGAAGAGAAAACAGTTTAACATAAAATAAAATTTAAATTGGAACTCCAATGGATTTAATGAAATGATAAAGAAGTTTCATGTATGGAAGGTCACGACAAGCAAGAATGTCGCGAACTGGGACATTGGATAGTCTACCTTGGGTACGCAAGGAATTTATTAGTTGAGATCTGACATCACGAAACTCCACGCATGTCCAAACAACATGGTCAATATCGCGGTAACCTTCGCCGCAAGCACAATGATTAGTCTCGGAAAGTCCAATTCGAAGGAGATGTGCATCTAACGTGTAGTGATTGGACATGAGTCTGGACATCACACGAATGAAATCTCTACTCACATCCAGTCCCCTGAACCATGCCTTTGTCGATATTTTAGGAATAATTGAGTGCATCCACCGACCCAGATCATCTTTATCCCAAGAAGCTTGCCAGCTGGCAAGTGTTCTTTGGCGAGACGCGCTATAGAATTCGTTGAAAGCAATCGGTCTCTCATAAATTTCACCCTCAATAGCACCACGTTTGGCTAAAATATCGGCTCTTTCATTGCCTGGAATGGAGCAATGAGCCGGAACCCAAACTATTGTGATTAGATAATTATTATTCAATATGTCGTTCAGACACTGTTTTATTTTACCCAAGAAAAACGGTTCATTTTTGCCAGCAGCGTTTGAGCGAATGGCTTCAATTGCACTCAGACTATCTGTGAAGAGGAAATAATGGTTTGGAGATAATGTGACGATTACATTCAAGCTATAATGAACTGCTGCTAACTCTGCTATATAAACAGATGCAGGTTCTTGAAGCTTGAATGAGGCCGAAACATTATTGTTGAACATACCAAACCCTGTCGCTTCTTCCATTCGCGATCCGTCCGTGTAAAACATTTTCTCAGAGTTAATATGCCTGAACTTACTTGAAAATATTTTTGGGATTTCCATAGAGCGTAGGTGGTCCGGGATTCCACGCACTTCGCGCTGCATGGATGTGTCGAAAAATAAAGTTGAGTCAGGTACATTTAGGAGGCTGACACGGATAGGAATATATCTTGAAGGGTTGATTTCCTGTGACATATGGTTAAAATATACTGTCATGAATTTTGTTTGAGATCGAAGCTCGACTAGTCGTTCGAAATTATTAATTACCATGGGATTCAGCACATCACATCTTATTAGCAGGCGTGATGAAAGCTCCCAAAATCGATCTTTTAATGGAAGAACTCCCGCCAGAACTTCAAGACTCATTGTATGTGTCGAATGCATGCAGCCTAAAGCAATTCGCAAACAACGGTACTGAATTCGCTCAAGTTTGATAATATGAGAATTTGCAGCGGAACGAAAACAAACGCATCCATATTCCATCACTGAAAGTATCGTTGTCTGATACAATTTTATTAGATCTTGCGGATGAGCACCCCACCAAGACCCTGTTATTGTTCGAAGAAAATTTACTCTTTGTTGGCATTTCGTTATCAGATACCTAATGTGTCCTCCCCACGTGCATTTGGAATCAAACCACACCCCGAGGTATTTGAAAGTCAAAACCTGTTCGATTATTCTTCCCATCATATGAAGCTGAAGTTGCGCGGGATCATGCTTTTTTGAAAAGACGACCAGCTCTGTTTTCTCCGCAGAGAATTCGATACCAAGATGAACAGCCCAAACGGACAATTTATCTAAGGTATCTTGCAATGGTTTTTGCAGATCAATAGCTTTGGATCCAGTAACTGAAACCACGCCATCATCTGCCAATTGTCTTAGTG
The DNA here is from genome assembly GCF_030247185.1 of Malaya genurostris. Classification (NCBI taxonomy): domain Eukaryota; kingdom Metazoa; phylum Arthropoda; class Insecta; order Diptera; family Culicidae; genus Malaya; species Malaya genurostris. The sequence continues at coordinate 89,669,996 of NC_080571.1, read as the reverse complement.
TACATGGGGTTACTAGACAGCTGTCAATGTCATTCACGTAAAAATTATAGAGGAGCGGACTGAGGCATGAGCCTTGCGGGAGACCCATGTAGCTAATTCTGATTGTTGCCAAATCGCCATGTGAAAAATGCATGCGTTTCTCTGACAAAAGGTTGTGCAAATAATTATTTATAACCGCTGGGAGTCCATGTTGGTGGAGCTTGTCTGAAAGAACATCAATGGAAACTGAATCAAATGCTCCTTTAATGTCTAAAAATACAGATGCCATTTGTTGCTTTTGAGCGAAGGCAATTTGGATGTCAGACGAAAGTAATGCAAGGCAATCATTCGTCCCTTTATTTCTACGGAAGCCAAACTGAGTATCTGACAACAAACCGTTCGTCTCGACCCAAGTGTCGAGACGTCGTAGAATAATTTTTTCGAACAATTTTCTGATGCAGGACAACATCGCAATGGGTCTATATGAGTTGTGATTGGAAGCTGGTTTCCCCGGCTTTTGAATGGCGATAACTTTCACTTGTCTCCAGTCAGGTGGAACAATATTTTGCTCAAGAAACTTGTTGAACAATTCCAACAAACGTCTTTTTGCGAGGTCGGGCAGATTCTTCACCAAGTTGAATTTAATTCTGTCCAATCCAGGAGCGTTATTGTTACAAGACATGAGTGCTATGGAAAATTCCATCATTGAAAAGGGGCTATCAATGAAATCATCATTTGAAGAAGACTCCCTAACAATGCTATGCGTAGGAACGGAATCTGGACAAACTTTCCTCGCAAAATCAAATATCCATCGATTCGAGTACTCCTCACTCTCATTTCCTACGTTACGATTCCTCATTCGTCTGGCCGTATTCCAAAGAGTGCTCATTGAGGTTTCTCTTGACAAACCTTCCACAAAATGTCTCCAATAGCTGCATTTCTTAACCCGAAGTATGTTCTTGTACTTGGTTTCTAAAACCAAGAATTTTTCAAAATTCTGAGGAGTTCCTCCTCCTCGTTTTAAAAACGTCTTGAAAGCATTTTGTTTCGCGTGTTTAGCATCTGAGCACTCTTTGTCCCACCAAGGATTTGGAGGTCTTCTGTTAGACGATGGACCAAGAAATCGTTTGGTTTGGGCTTGTTCTGCGGCCTCCAGAATCGAACAAACGAGGAAGTCATATTCTTCAAGTGGGGGAAGCTCTTCCATTGAAGTTAAGACACTTGAAATATTACTTTGGTATTTAATCCAGTCAATATTTTTTGTCAAATCATATGGAATATTAACTGAATTAGCAATGCCTTTGTTACTGCTAATTGAGATGATGATTGGTAAATGATCGCTACCATGTAAATCAGGAAATACTTTCCAGGTGCAATCTAGTCGAATTGAAGTCGAACAAAGAGATAAATCTAATGCACTTGGACGTGCAGGAGGTCTTGGGATCCGTGTCATGCTACCCATATTTAGTACCGTCATGCTAAAATTGTCGCAAATATTATATATTAGAGATGATCTGCTATCATTGTAAACGGAACCCCACATCATTCCGTGCGAATTGAAATCTCCTAAAATCAAACGTGGAGCAGGAAGGGCTTCGACAATTTCATTAAGCTGTCGTTGTCCAACTTGAGCTCTTGGAGGAATATATACCGAAGCAATGCAAATGTCCTTTCCTTTAATGTTTATTTGACAAGCAACAACTTCTATACTAGAAGTCGAAGGAATGTTTAATCTATAAAAGGAATAACATTTCTTAATTCCTAAAAGCACTCCACCATACGGGGAGTCTCTGTCGAGACGTATAATGTTAAAGTCATCAAAATTTAAGGCTATGTTTGATGTAAGCCATGTTTCGCACAAAGCAAATACATCACATTTTTGACTATGCAACAAAACTTTAAATGAATCAAGTTTTGGCATGATGCTTCGACAATTCCACTGCAGGACAGTGATTGAATCATTTGCGGCGGATGATAAATTATCCATCAAATGATACAAAACCTGAAAGAGCTGGCCATTGAGCTGATAACTGTTTCAAAAAAGTTCTAGCTATTGGAAGGAATGCTGTTATGATGGTCTTTAGAGGTTCAGAAATATTGAATGCAGCGAAAATCCATTCTACAATTTCCGAAAATTTCAGTAATCCTGTTGGTGAATGTGAAATGGAGCCCACTGGATTATTGTCTTTTCTTGAGCTAGTTCCTGGATTGGTTTGTGAATTTGACAAACCAGGAGGCACAGTTTTTGGTTTTAAATTTGGCTTTTTAGCTTTAACACGGGGATCTTTTTTTGAAGGTATAATTTTAGGTGTCTTTTTTGGTATTTTGTGGTTTGTTAATCTTCTCTTAACAGACCCTTGAGGAGTGACAAACGAGGTATCTTCACTATTTCCGTCAGAGTCAGATTCCTCTGGCTCCGCAAGATTTGAAAAACCGTTTTCGGTTTCCAAAGGGGAGACATGTATGACCGTTTTGAGCATTTCTGCATATGTGCGCTTAGACCGTGCTTTTAAAGAAAGCTTCATTTTGTCTTTACGCAGCTTAAATGCAGCGCACACTGAAAGATCATCATGAGGGCTTTCCCCACAATAAACACATTTTTCAACATCTTTATCGCAAAGATTATCCTTATGAGGCCCTTGACATTTGATACATTTGGACTTATTACTACAGTAAGTAGCTGTATGTCCGAATTTTTTACAGTTCGTGCAATTCATAACATGCGGTACGAAAAGCCGAACAGGAAGACGAATTTTATCGATATAGACATGGCTAGGCAATGCAGATCCGGCAAATGTTACGCGAAACGAATCTGAGGGACGATAAGACTTTTTTCCATCGACAATAGATGCTGAGTACAATTGTTTGCACTCGAGTATCTTAACTCCCTCAAGCATGGAGTTTTTAAAACGGCCAACTCCATTTTTAAGTAAATCATCTGCTGTCAGACTTGCTTCAGTCACAACACCGTCAATTTCTACCTCCTTCGATGGAATGTAAACTCGATATTCAATAGCAAATAATTTACAGGTTACAATATCGTTTGCCTGTTTCAAGTCGTTAACTACAACTCGAATTTTATCTCTATTAACCTTACAGATTTCTTTAACTTCAGAGAAATGTGATGTCAAATCCTTTGTAATTTGCATCAAGTTTAAAATCTTTTCTTTTTTTCGAAGATAGACTATCCATGGCCCAGTGGTACCCTGTGGATAATGTTTAGCCCTCGGAGTATTTAAACTTTTACTAGTATCCGGAATCGGATTCGGATGATCTTCCATGAGATCATCCATTACATTAAATTTTTTTTGTAAATTAATAATACCAAAATAAAAACTTATGTTTAGTAAAATTTCAGATATAAGAAATAAAAAATAAATTAAATTAAATCTACCTTGTAGCTGATGTCTCTGTTCCTTTATCGTGAAGAACGACGTGAAGCTCTTCCAACGATTTCCAATTGGCAGTCTTTTGCTGTTTCCAATTGGCAGTCTTCTGTCGTTTACTGCTATCTCAGTTGCTCTGCCGTCGTTGTGAACACCACTGCACTTGCTGTACCTGACCCCAGGTACAGTGCTTTTGCTCTTGGTGGCGATCAAATGCGATGCTTGCAGTGTAGCACCTCGCGATATATGCCGTCTCTTTTGATCCTACGCAGCGTACAAATTCTGGTACCTGGTAGATCAGCACTGGGTTGCTTTAGCACCTCTGTGCCTTTGCACCCCTTCGTCTTCGCACCTTTATGCGATGGCACCTCTGTGACTCGTCACTTCTATGCTCTCGCACCTCTGTGTCTCTACACCTCTGTGCGTATGAACGGGATGGCCTTCGTTGCTAGCTTTCCAGTCGGGAAACGCCCCGAATATTGCGTTTGCTATGGGCAGTTTAACTACCTGAAGCTTAGAATTGTCTCGGTAGCAGCCGTTAACTCACGAGCCAGTACAATCGAAACACAACCTCTTCGCTTGAATGGTTTTTACTGAAAAGAATAGTTATCAGAAGTTGTTACTTTCTACTTGCGGCTGCATTCTCGTACACAATTAATTCTTCACTATATCTAATAGTGAAAAAGTAAAAATAGCATAATGGGTTTCCATCAGGTAACGGTGAGTGCAGCGCTACTGAATACCGCTTACAACCTAGGCTAAACACCCAGCACGCTGTGACTCTGGGGGTATAAGCAGTAGTTCGAACAAACCTTTCATTCTGATGTTCAACTAGATGTATAGAGATTGAGAAATATATCCATACAGTGAAGAACTCAATGTGTAAAAGAATGCTGTCGCAAGTAGAAACTGACAACTTCTGGTAACTTTTCTTTTACCGGTTCGTATAGTAGGCCTAGCCATCTCTAAGTAAATAGAGCACTAAAAAAACAACGCGTTTTGTCGCCTACTTCACTTATATCATTATATCTCCGGAATCGGAAGTGCGAACCACTTGAACTTAGGAATGTTCGATACCGAGTCGATACTTTAAGGTATCGCTACCTTCTTTCAAGAAACGGGTATTTTTGGCATCGATATCGCATCAGAGCGATACTGTTAGTATCGATACTTTTGGTCTCGATACTTACAGTATCGCAACAGATTGAAGTCAATTCCGATTACGATGGAACATTTCTTTTGTTTCAATTATTAAGGCTTTAACCTTAAGGTCATTCCCCTCTTCGAGCTAGAAAATATTTCGTGTAGTATTCGTGTATCGACATAAAGGTTATGACATGAAAATTGTTGAGAAAATAAGTGAAATGTGAAATTCTTTTACGTGGACCACACAGCATTAGTGTGGAAAAACGGCATTAATGTCAGTAGGATCGTAGTACTAGCCATGCAATAATTCTGTACGCTTTGAATCGGTTGCGAAATCTGTTATAACAGAAAGGCCAAATTCCACAAAAGGAATGTAATGCCAAGACTTTGACTAACAATCTTTATGGGATGATCAATTGATGTGAAAAAATTTAGACTTACTGAACATCAAATGCCATAATTTTTCTATTTTCAAGAAATATTGCAGATAAATCACACGTTATTACATCGACGTATTGACTACATTACATCACCTTAACTGCAGACTGTATATAATTCTGATAAAAAATTAAGTATCTTTTCATGTAATATTACAACCTTTAGAACGACACTAAGATTGTTGTGATATTATATCGCAGCAATTTTGATGTAATATCACAAAAGGAATGTAATGCCAAGACTTAGACTAACAATCTTTATGGGATTATCAATTGATGTGAAAAAATTTAGACTTACTGAACATCAAATGCCCAAGGTGCCTTCCGAGTACCATCCCTACAATGGTATAATAGTGGCGTGTTGAAATCGGTTCAGCCATCTCCGAGAAAATTGAGCGATAAAAAAGTCTGAAAAGAACACACACACACACACACAGACTATGGATCTCCGAGACTTCGTTCAAAAGTTGGTTTTTACTGCAATTCTAATACCTCTTCATAGAGAAAGGCAAGAGTTGCATGTGGTTGTATGTTTCATTTAGAATTATTGTTATTTCAATTGTAAACTTGTTGAAACATAGTAATTCATTGAAAATCTGAGTTCAATGTCAAAATATTTCGAAAAAGATTACTTCTATGGCAAAAGTCACTATGCATAAATTTATTTCTTTTCATCTGTAGGATATTCTATAATATAAATGATTCTTTTTTTTCGTGTATTCAAAACTCGAGAACATTATTTGAGCTGTAACATTTTCGCTCATTAATTGACGCAAATCGAATTAACGTCGAATGTGGCTTTAAATTTAACGTTAAAAATATAATTAAAATAAATGAGGCGACTGTTTCTTAAATTCAATTTGTTCGATATATCTTTTATTTCCATAAAAAGCTTCGGATTTTTTTCTCTGCAATTGCTTTATAACAAGCCATCTATTTTACATGGACGGAGGGACCAAATCGACTCAACTAATTGTTAGAGAGTATGTTTATATTGTTACTTAAACTTTTTGTCGTGAATACGACTTACTTTACTATGGGGTGCCTTTTCAAAATTTACCCTCTGAGAGAGTGATAAGTTTTTGATCGTGAATATCTCTTGTTGTATCTAATGAATCAACATAATTTTTACTACATACCATCGGAAATATGATCACAATTTTATGATAAAATATTCAGTTGTGTGACATAATCTCAAATAAATTCAAAATTAAACTTTTCTGAAATGTTTGGTATAAACGAGTATCAAAGAGGATAATTCATAAGGCGCGTTTGCCTTTCTCGTATTTTTAAAGCTCATAGCTCAGTGATCTATGAAAGGATTTATATAATCTAACTACCAATAGAATCGAAATTTTTCAACTTGAGCGTGTAAAAAAAAGCATTGAAGTATTTCAATAGTACACTATTGAAAAACCTGTCTCATTTGAACCATGTCAACACCAGCCAATCAGAACGCGTTCTGAGGAAGAGAACAAAATATTTGCTGCTGTACAACAACTCGTTCGAGAAAATGTTCCGAACAGTGTTTAATATCGTAGTGAGTTCCACAATTTGATCCTTCTGAAAGACAGGAATGAATCCCGTACAGCATCTGGATAGTTTCTTTCAATGAAATGCAAATCCGAAATGAAATAATCGACATTAAAATTCTGTATGCGGCTATTTTTATAGCCGTTAGAACCGCCCATTAGTGAAAAAGCTACAAACGAAATCAGGTAAAAACAAGCCTCTCAACAAAAATTGGATCAGTTTGGATTCTATCGCCACTGCGAGCAGATGTATTTTGTGTCGTTTGCAAAGTTGTTTTCGCCTCCGACAAGAGCGATTGCGTCACAGCTGCCAGTCATTTGCATTGGTGAAAAAGCAACGCTGGAGAGCATTACACAAAATCAGCCGTTCTAATGGCTCTAAAAGTTTTCTAAAGAACTATTAGGATTTGTTGTTCGCAAATCGAAGGGAAATATCCTCAGTTTAGTGCAAATCTAGAACTGTTTGATTTGATTTTTGCACTTTTCGCTGTGTGAAATTCACAGTAATCTAGATCAAGTGAAGCCTTCTTTGTTGTTGCGAAAAATGTGGAAAAGGAGAATGCTTGCATAATTCATACAATTGATTAACTAATTGATATTCGAAAGTGTTAAGGAACTTGTCAGTTGTTTTCGTATTCACGACATCCAGTTATGTCTCTGACATTACCCACCCGCCTTTTTCGAATCATTCAAACCGTTACTAATAGAGAAGGGGTCTTAGAAGTTGTAAAAACTAAAGAAATAAATTGAATGTTTTGTTTTAATATTCGATAAATTTAACCGGAAAAATAAAATTAGAAAAAAAAACATATCGTTAATGTAATTTAAGTAGTAGTAATTTGTAGTAGCAGCACTTCTGCTTAGAATGCTTAGAGATGGTTTTGAGTTCTAGATGCATCAAAGGTAAAACATCAATCATAGAAGCTGAATGGTGAGATCAAGGCGGTAAATAACTTTGAAAGGTAATCACCATCACATTACAGAAATGCAATTACCATTCTGAGAAGTTCTCTTGTTTCATTTCTTTTCTTTCCATATCAGTTCTGTTGATTAAGGACAAAACAGAAATCGGATAACAAATTTTCAAATCTATTTTGGGTCTTTCCATTTAGACATTGTCAGTTCTAGAAAAAAACACTACTAGTACCAAATTATGTCATCGAATTTTGCATTATTACAGCTAAATACTTAACCTTTGATGGTTTTATATCAATTTTACAGTAGCGTGGCGTGACATATGATGACATGCTAGCCATTTCTGGATTTGAGCTTCTGATTTAGACACTTTTTTATGTTAATTGCTGGATTTGATTATATCCTATATAACTATTCGTAAAATAGAATGTTCAAGTGTAACATGATTAATTAGCCACTTCGAACAACAAATATTCTACCCCACGTACATCGAAGAGAACTGATAAGGCGGTTCACATTTTTACTAGGCAATTTACTTAAACCATTACGGCACTTTCAGCTCCATCGTAAAGCACAAACTATGGGACGAAATGTCCATTCCACGGTCGTAAAGTCCATCTGGAGAGCCATACTTTATTTTTACGGAACTCCTGAAACTGGTGCCCTGTTCGTGAATAGGAATGATAGCTTATCCGAAGCTCGATGCAAATTAGTTCAGAACGAAACAGAACGGGTGGGAGTAGGAACCATTGCAAACTTCCACTGCTGCAGCAGTGTTTTATCGTGGCAGATATTTAATCGTCGGTGGTTTCAAACAAGATAGCCTATAAATCATGGCAATTTCTGGAGTGCTGCAATAACAAAGGAATTGGGCTGTTTTATCTCAAGTAATTTAAGTTGTACTGCTTTTTAGTGGGGGAATAATCTGTTCAGAGGTATTGTTTTCTGGTACCGATAGAGATGAGATGGAATGCGCCTAGAGTTAGACTTGAACGAACCAACATACGATTCGTAGCGATTTATACTATGTATAACAGTTGGATTCAACCCTTGCGCGGTCGATGTGCATTTTGAATCGTGATAGAAATTCAATTAAAATTTTCCTTTTAAATTCTTTATATGGGTTTTAAATTGTTAGCAATATTTGGTAGAAAGTTCGGAGTTGTTCGTGTATCCTAGTCCTAGTTCGTGTATCTTCCATTGAATTTAACTTCTTATACTGAACATACGTAGTTATTCTGACTTGTAAAAAAAATCAATTTCATATATTATAGCACGCGCTGGTTTAATCGAGCCGCAAAACTTGATTTACATAGTAAACATCTAATCATTACGTTCGGGGGAACTGTCCCGTTGAAACCGTTCTTTCGAGTTTCGGAAGCCTGATGGATGTTCATGATTCTCATCAATACGATAATTGAATGTATCTATCTAACCGACGACACATTTGATAATCAAGTCAGAGTCTGGATACATTTTATTAGCGTCTGGCTTTTCGTTTTTGCTTTCGGTAACGATTTTATAAATACTTCGATCAACCTTCACGGTCTTATCAGCTTCCGGTCAAAATTATATTGGTTCAATGGTAATTCAGCACTTTTCGATTACATTCTGAACAGTTTAGAGGACACTTAGTGGTAGTAGTGTTTGTATTTTACGGTATGAGAATAGATGTGAAGAATGATTCATTTATGTATAAAACAATGTTAGTTGATATCGGTCCTACCATCTTTGTTATTCTTGTTTTTGGTCTCGCAGTTCCAGGGCAGGGAATTATGTTATTTTCAATATGTTTGTTTTAAACCAATTTCTCCCTTCCTTTGCTAAACGAAAAAAAAAGTTTGTTCCAGCTTAGTGTATTGTTGGAAGAAAAAAAAACTATTTATTGAATATCAACAAAAGTAGAACTGATATTATTGGCAATATCTATGTTGATTCAATTCTGCTTTCCTTTATGTTAAGAAACCAATCGATTCGTTTCATCTATGCCCTTATTTGTGAGATGATACAACATTTCTTGTTCAAATGAACCGTATCAGTTTTATTTCTCATAACCTGGAGCATCTAGAGAGCTAAAGTGAATGAATAGAATACAGTTCCAAAAAATCTTGTGATTTTACATCTTATAAGATGCCCATACATGGAGCGTCGTATTTCACACAAATTTAAATTCAAGAACATGCAAAACTACATGATTTGAAAACTACATACTTGAACTCGAATGAAATAAAAAACAAAATATTTATAGCAACAGCGGGACTTGAACCGAGAAACATTAGATCACAAAGCACATCGTTTAATCGACTGAACCACAAAAGCACATATCTGCTTGCTGAATAATTGATACATATAAATCCATACAGCGGTAATTGGTAGCCGAGTGCCAATTACACTCGGAGCGTGGAATTTTGCGTCATTTGATAAATCAAGTAGTTATGAATTATATCGTTTGTAGATTTATGTCACATGTAAAATTCATAATTTTTTACTGTGAAAAGTTTGCACGCGTTTCGTATGAAATTTTAGTTGCTTATTTCTTTTTCAACAATCTAAGCGTAAGTATTGATAAATATCAGGTGTACAACTTTGCTTCCGCCGTTTTCCGATAGGTGGCTGTACCGGCTGAGGCTGGTCAAAATACACGGATGATAATGCCTTTAAAGTGAGTGTGTACAGTGCCTAACGATTAGTCATCGCTGTTTCAGTGACAGTTGTTCTTGTTTTCGTATTATTCACGCTAGAAAATGTCTGTTTATGTGCCCAATTCTCGCCATTTGCGGGACGTTTTACTTTTCTGTTGCAATTCGAAATACAATGCAGCTGATGCGCATCGAATGCACTCAGAAATTTACGGTGATGCTGCTCTGAGTAAAAGAACGTATCGGGAGTGGTTTCAACGTTTTAAAAATGGTGATTTTGATGTCGAAGACAAACATGGTGGTGGAAGAAAAAAAAACCTTCAAATGAACAACTAGAAGCATTGCTTGATGCAGATTCGTTCCAAACCCAAGAAGAGCTTGCCGAATCATTGGGAAAGAGTCAGCAAGCCATTTCAAAACGTCTCAAGGCCCTGGGCATGATTCAGAAAAAAGGAAACTGGATGCCGTACGAGTTGAAACCGAGGGACATCGAGCGCCGTCTATTTGTATGTGAGCAACTGCTTCAAAGACAAAATCGTAAGGGGTTTTTTCATCGAATCGTAACCGGTGATGAAAAGTGAGTTCGATACGATAATCCTAAACGCAGAAAATCATGGGGAAAGCCCGGGCATGCAACTTCGTCGAAGGCAAAACCGAATATTCACGGCGCCAAGGCTATGATTTATATTTGGTGGGATCAGCTTGGTGTGATTTACTACGAGCTCTTAAAACCGGGTGAAACCATCACAGAAGATTGCTACTGAACGCAACTGAGGCGTCTTTGACGCGCGCTAAAAGAAAAGCGGCCACAATATTAAGAGCGACATGACAAAGTCATCCTCCAACACGACAATGCTCGGCCTCACGTCGCAAAAGTGGCCAAAAAGTACCTGGAAACGCTGAAATGGGAAGTCTTGCCCCACACGCCGTATTCCCCAGATGTCGCTCCTTCTGACTTCCACCTATTCCGTTCGATGGCACACGGTCTGGGAGATCAACATTTTCATTCCTTCGAAGAGTTGGAAAAATGGATTACCTCATGGATAGCGTCAAAAGAGAACTCCTTTTTTCGAGCCGGGATCCGAAAATTTCCGGAAAGACGGGAGATAGTTGTCGCTAGCGACGGACAATACTTTGAATAATACATCTGTAAGCGCTTTTTCGCAATAAAGCTTTAAATTTTGGAAAAAACGGCGGAAGCAAAGTTGTACACCTAATACACAAACTTTTTTAGACCAATGAAGATTGACAGTTTTTTTATTCGTTTCGAAACACATTTGTCGCCTTGGAAATAAGTTTTTTTAGCATTCATAATAATAATTGAAGAATCGATAACGATTTTTATTGAAGGGATATATATTTCCCCATGAGCGTTAACGGATTAAAAGACGTGCATATCTATTCATTCGCGCACAACAAGACTCTTAATTTGACACACTATGACGACTATTTGGCAATTATAAAATGCACTTAGGTTCATTTAAAAGGTCTCCCAATCCCATCCGGATATGGCTCCTAGTTCCGACATTACAAACCGATACGTATAAAATTGTATTGCGTATAATATCTGTTTACTTATATGAAAATCTGAGCCTTTCATGTGTAAGATGCACGACTAGAACCTGCATACCACCTACAATACGAGCTCTGTACACGTACACTGTTCAGTTTGTCTTTTTAATCTGTATTATAGCCTAAACTAAACTAAACTCGCAGGCTTTTGAAGTTGTAGAAATGGTCTAATATGATTGCTGATCATGAACGATTTATTATGTTATGCATATTTTAACGATATATTTCCAATGTCAGATAATTATCTCAACACAATGTAATGAATAAATGTATTAAATGCTTTGAACAACGGCTGAAGCTTAAAACAGTTTCGAAAATCAATTCTCATTCATTTTACCGCCACCATACACCTACCGTTGCCGGTGTTGCATGACTGATCCTACGACCGGGTGACAATGCGATTATCTAGGTAACTAATTCGTATCTGTGTTTTATTGCATGCATTTATAATTCCGACTGCAGTACATTAATTCCAGTGGAAACCTCAATCACAAATTGACCGCCTGATGTGTTTGTGCATTGCCGTTTCCAACTCCTAGTTGCTGCTTGTTTGTTGATTTTCTGTTTATTCTTTTTGGGAACGAGAGTTTTGCTTTCCCCGGCACTGGGCAAAGAATGCCGCATTTATCTTGGAAGGAAAAGTTTCAATTTGACGTCCCAAAATTTATTATCTACACTTTGCCGGCTGGCAGACCAGGTTAGCATCACAAATTACGGGCTTACCTGGCGTTTACTCTAGAGCACTTTCGATTTTTCAGATGGAGCAAGTTGTGCGCTGGCGGGCACTGCACTTTGTTGTTGCTTCTTTCCACCGTGAAATATTGCAAACTATCCGGCGACCCAGTTCGCTTCGAATTTCCCACAATTGTGATGGGAAATTTTTTGGAGATGTATTTCGACAATCAGTTCTGCTATACAGTCTTTAATGGAACCGGCGGAATTGGCCGTCCATAAAACATACCCAAACGTGGCTTTCAGCATAAAAATTGCGGAACATTTTTATCATGGTATTTCTAGAGCGTTTTGATAGTGTTTTGGAACTTGGCAATGATTATACCGAGCTTTATTCTGATTTCATCATACCACTAAACAGCTGAGCAAGTAGTTTTACAATGGAAGAGCTGAATTCTTTCGAAATGAACCTTGATTTGAAAATTATTCTACGACCTCTTTCTCAAGGTTGTCGCGTCCGTCCATCACTGAATGTATTCGTCGCTTCAGGTCTACTTTCCCGTTCGTTAGATCTGTGTTAAGACAAACTAAGTCATAGTCATAGTAGTCAAATGTAAATGAATGATCATTTTAAACAAAGTCACATTTCATAGTGGGCAGTGTTGATGAAGGGTTTGTGCAGCATTAAACTGAAAGCACTTGACTTGAATATGTACATACCTAAACTTGAAATTGTATTTTGTTTATATATGAGAGTGTCACTTACTAACACAAAACCGGCAAACAAAGCAAACCTTAGCTTTTAAACTTCCATTATTTTTGAAAGTGTCGTAAATAGAAAACAATAACTATTATAATGCGACGGTTGTGAGGTTTGGTGTTCGAAATGATACGCGTGCTCAGAACACGTTATCATTTGAGTCCACTTGTGTAATTTATACAGGGTGGCAAGTGAATTGCTGATTTCAATTTCCCGGTTTTTGCGGAATAGGCCCGCTGCTTATTTCCTATCCCATGTCCAGAAAAGAACATTAAATGGGCCCGCTAAATAAGGATTGAAGTACTTTTTGGTTTTGGTTACACGTAACCAATTTCTTCCGAGCGCACGTGAGTGTTTTTATTATGATATGATTGAAATTAAATCATTAAGGAACAATAATCCCTAAAATGGGCGCTTACCACTCTGGAAAACCAACAAGAATCTATGCCTGCAATTTTTAAGCATTTTGTACAGAGCTCTCTTCGCTCCTTCCGTTTTCTCAGTTCGGCGGGAAAATTATAAACGGCTTGATGGCACAGCGAACCTAATACAATATCGTCATTGTCAGGGCTTCCGCCATGGTACAACAAATTTTCATATGGACATACGCTGTTTAAATTGTAGTAATTCGTTTGCAAACACGTCTCCTCAATGAACGATAACCTCAAGTGAATTGTCATGCTCTGATTGTGATGGAAATCATAAAACTTATTATTATCAATGCCCTATCAGGCAAAAAAAATTAAATTCTCATTCCATTCGGCTGCCACGTCTTCTAAAACACAATTTTTGATGTGGAACACATCTTTATTTTCTATATAGTGGTGCAAATCAGAACATTTTAGCAACATTATAGCTAACGTTTCAGTACTACGCGTAGCATGCTAAAGGTAGGTTGTTGCTAGACAGCAAGACAAAAAGTGCCATAAAACGATTTGAAACTTTAATTGGTATGCTCTGATCTTGTGTCATGCAAGCTCGGATGAAATCGCAGAATGGTAGAAAAACTTAACGCTATAAAAATAACTGCTTGCATACAAAACTTGAACACAGGTTTGGCGAAGAGAAGCTTAAATATCGAAATTTGTATCGTAAGTATGTACAAAGATATAATTGCATACATTTGGGATGTTGGTGTAATTCCGTCAGATATGAAACAAACAATGTTCGGCGTTGGTTCCTAATCAAGATCAATCTAAGCAGACTCTCGTGCAATTGCGGATTCAAAAGTGTGACGATTGATTGAACTGTTTGATTGTAGATCATTAGAAATTTTGGTTGCCTTGTTCCACATCAATGGCTCGAACAACCCCATGGGGCTGATATTTGTAGTTTTTTTTCTAATGTACCTGTTAGTCAATAAACAATATATCCGTATTTCCGTCATGTCATCCTATTTTTAAAATGCAGCATGTTTACGATTTCAATGTATTGTGTTGAGCAAATAAATCAAACGATAGCTGCCAAAGCGCACAAGATATCGATCTAGTTTTTCGTCATATGATTCTAAATGCTAAGCATCTCTCGTGGAGTAATCAGAAAAATAATCAGAAAGTTTGAGCTCTTCATGCTGAACTCTCTGTTGATTTTTAGCCAGTTTTTTTTCAATAGCCCAAATAATTTATCTTCTATGAAAAATCCGTCAAAAATTGATCTGATTCTAAAAGATTAATGTAACATTTGTAGTGAACTGACTTTGATTCAGATCATCTACCAATAATAGTCAGGATTTCAAATTAGGCGATGACTAGTTCAATTAGCTATATATTCTACCACCTAAGAATTCTTCGAAGAGATACAGATCTCAAATCGAAAGCAATGTAAACCCTGAAATTGTTTTGGGTAATATCGATACAGCCATACATAATTTTAATCATTACATTATTGAGAATAGGAATCTATCAGTTCCATAAGCTCAAACTAAATTCAATTCTCCTTCACCTACACCAATATTAACGTTCTTGTGATCCTACTATGGAAGAGTTGAGGATCTTTAAAAGAAAATTAAACATAAATTCACTGAACAAATCAATCCATATTCTAAATAATTCAAAGATTCTATATTGGTCCTCAGAAACCAGTTTCAGCTCTCAAAGAAGGAATTCAAATGCTTCCTGCAAACGGTGCATAAGATCAAAGTCGACCACTTTTCCAATTTTTGGAGTCCCATTAACATCTCACAGAAATATGAGCGTAACATAAGTATTGTCTCAAGATGACATTACTGAGACAAATTATGACGAAATAAGTGCATTTCTTGGCAAACTTAGAAATATGAAGGCTCCTAAGAATTTTTAATAATAACTTAAGACATCCAAATTATCCTTATCCTTCAAAATGAGCTTTCATTGTGCTGTTATTGAGAATCGTTGGACGAGACATGAAGTGTTGGCCCAATTTCCAATGGATTGTTCAACATATAACCTGTATGGGACAATAGATTGTTTTAAAACTTTTACTGCACTTCTCGCTCAAACGCCTTCGGCTTGTCAGTGCTTAAAGCAGTTCAAACTGAACTGCCATCCCGTGCCTAGCAGTTCAACTTTAATATTTTTTTAACGTGCAGAAACTACCCAGAGCCACTTTACCTAAAATTAGGTTATTTAATGGTACCCCAAAATTGGGTGGAATGTACTTAAAATTTGGTTGTTTTGCGGATCCGTATAGGAATGTTTCAAGGCGAGCCAAATCCACTAATAGTTGTTTGCACACGAGTCTCTTCGGAGCAAATGATCGTCTCTTTCTTCGGAAAAAAGTATCTAATTTTTGTAGCAAGTATCAATTTTTACACTGATATTCGATATAAATCATAAAATTTGTACCACTGGATTGTAGCTAGGGATAAGGGAAATTGATTGTTGTGTAAAGGTTTCTGATTAAAAATTGT
This sequence comes from Malaya genurostris, assembly GCF_030247185.1. Taxonomy (NCBI): domain Eukaryota; kingdom Metazoa; phylum Arthropoda; class Insecta; order Diptera; family Culicidae; genus Malaya; species Malaya genurostris. The sequence continues at coordinate 89,654,071 of NC_080571.1, read as the reverse complement.
ATACTTATCTTGATTGAAGTGAATTTTTTGGAACTTTTATGAAGTATTATGAATTCCTTTTCTCCATGTAATTGAGGTTGGGAATAATTGCATTCATATGAGTCTTTTTTATTGAAAAATTTCGCAAACTTCGGTAATTTTTTACAGAATTGTTAACAACTGAACATTCGATAATCAGCTCGGTAATTCAATTGATAAAATTCTGAATTCAAATGGATTAAAAGAAAAACAACACAAATTTTCAACTTACGATTGTGTTTTTCGGATTTATATATATATTTCACAGGAACGAGTGAAGCAAATTAAAACCAGTGGCAACGGTTTTATTGCCCTACATATCCACGATAAAAGAAAAAATGGTTTATCAGTAGCAGCTGGTAAACATTGAAAAAAAATTGGTTGACCGGAATTTTGAGCACCTTTCAGAATACCGCACAATCCGTCGAGTCCACCATAATTTACCCTCGAACGATATTTGCTCGCAGCAAGTGGACATAGTGATACGAAGTTTTTTTTATTTAAAAGATATTTTTATTCATGCCTATTTGCGTACAAGCTTTACGTGGCCGATTAAGCCGATTTTGAAAATATTTTTTTTTTGAGTTGTCACCCTTTTTCTAGGGGGATCAATCCTGCGAGGATTGAGGGGCACTTCGTTCGTGGTTCGTCTCGTCATCCATTGCCGCATCGATGGTATTGTTGACGATTTCCGTCTTCTTTTCGTTGCTAGTTGCTGTACATGCACCTTGTTGTACATTGGTTGCAATTGCTGGTTGGTTGGAGGGTAAGTTGTTAACTGCAGCTGGTGTACTTTGTCCTATAGGGGATACGTTGGATGGTTTCGTTGAAGGGGATGCTTCACTGTTGTTGGTGACTGTCATAGGTGTACTAGGGTTGCTTAGGGTTGGTGTGAAGGAAGCACCGTTGTCCTTTAGTGTGGTTGTCTCCTTATCCAGTTTGTCACATGGCTTACCGTAGTGAACAGTTTTTTGGCAATATTGACATGTGGCCATCTGATTGTCATAGGTAACAAGTGATTTGCATGGAATTCTTGTATCTTGACCAAAAATCACATAAGAAGGTATAGGCTTCTTCAAGTGTATACGTAATAAACGTACGCCATTTGGAATACCGGGGAAAAAATTCTTCCACTTTTCTTTTTCGGTAGAGAGAATCTCTCCGTATTGGGACATAGTTTTGCGAATATATGAATCGGTGACGCTTGAGGGAAGATCATGCACACGCACTTCTATAGCACTATCTTCCATATATACTGGAGTGTTGTACTTAATGTTCTCGTGCTACACATAGTGCACATTGTTATTGTCTTTTGTGAATTGAATTGCATCCAACTCTTTATAAAACTGGATGTATACAACATTGTTCGTCTCATTGCATTGAAGTAAATGCACACGTTTAATGTCAAGATGCATTTGCTCCTTAAGCAAACCTTCAATTTCTCGTATTGAAAGTCGAATTTTGCACTACCTGAAGTCAACAACAATTGTATTTAGGGTAGGTAGGTTAGAGGTAGCTTTTGTTCGTTTTGTTCACTCATTTTGAGATGGTTCTATTGTTCACTACACAATACTATACTTGGTTTCTTTCGTCTCGAATGTAAGCGGTTTTGTGTTTAATCGACTGACTTGGATGAGATGTGAAAGCGAACTGTGTGATATGAAGTTGCTTTAGCTTATAAGTAAAAAAAGGAGTTCTAATGTTTTGGAAACATGTGCACCGATACCTCAATCCATTCGTCGAATGCCTCAAGATATTTTTTCGTTTGTTCAATAAAAATACACTTACTGAAAATTTTGATCACTGATTGACAGCTAGTTTTCACGACAATGAGTATTCACATAATTTCGGTAATTGGAAGATAATTTTACCATACGAACAGTATGATTTTTACCGTATTCGGCGTCTATTCAGATTTACTCTATTAGTTGTAATATTATTTACAGAATTCTGTAATGAAAACATGCGTAAAACTGATTGTCGGGTAATTTGCATAAATTTGTAAAATGAAACAGGTTATTTCTGATGATCATCGCTTGAATCTTAGTATGTAGGACACTGATTTGAATGCGAAGGTACTGCTATAATTCAAAAACATCATATTAACAAGATATCCAGCTCTCACATTTCACGAACAAATCATTGGCAACATCCTTTTGTGTGAACATGGCACCCTCAGGCGAGTCCGCATCGAATCTCATACATAGAAGTAGGGAAGAGAAATGTCAAATTTGTGCGCGCCAAAATAGTAGCACTGCGCACCCATACAATTGACATGATATGTTGAATGTGATGCCGTGCGATGGCGTTGCTGAACTGAAGATTGATTTCGATCCATGCTGAAAGGGTCTGTATAATTCCAATATACCTTGAACTTGTCACATCATAATTAAATAATGTTGCTGCCAAAAAGAAACCGTGTTTAGCAAAATATCGCGCTGAAAAAAATACTATATTCAATCTTTCAAATGTTGATGAAAAATAGCTTACAACAAATTTTAAAATTGTGTCTATTTCTGGTCTATAAAATCACCTTATCTTACGTTTAAAATTTTACAATCAATGTCTTTCAAAAATAAATTAACAAAAATCTTTCAAACATTCATAAACATATTGATGATTTTCTTTTTTGAAAATATTGAAAAAAATGGCATGAATATCTATGTACTCAAAATGTGAATATAAGATCTCACAAACAATCAACATCGTTCTGATTGACGGAAGGATTTTTAATTTTAGACGTGTTTGAACTCATGTACTAATCGACTCTGTTCGTCAAGTTGAGTAATGCCTGTGTCAAATAATCTCACTCACTGGACTAATTTTCCAAAATTTCAAATAAAATGACTTATACAGGGTGCGCCAATTCGATGAATCCTGTATCAATATTGAACCACTGCGCTTTTTTCAGCCGATTTTCACAAATAAGCAAGTATTTTAGGATATTCTATGCCATTTATTTTAAAGCTCCAAGTATGAGCTCAAATTTGAAGCATCCGTGTACTTTTTCAGGTATTACCAGATTCGGAAACAGAGGACTGGTATAACCGAAATCGGTTCGTTTAGCCATGAACTATCAAGACCTCTAAATCGGAGTTGTTTTGTGTTAAGTTTGGAAGATTTTAATGATTTTTTGCAAAGTCACTTTATGTAACAGTTTAAAACTTTCGACACTTGCCTTTTTTGTAAGTAATCACAGTGGCAGCATGCCCTTGCTTCAGTTCTACACTGGACCCTTATATTATATTTGCTTCTAAGAGCTTCTATTTTAAATCAACACACAGACGTTCCTAAGCTATGGTGCCCACTTGGTCACTATTTTTTGTGTGCTGATTCAAACAGATTTAGTAAAATTGTTGATAAGTGTGTTCATGTTTGTGTCTTATGAATTTAGTTGCAGTTTTCGTCATCATCGTGTATTTGTTTTTTTTAATATGTACATTGTACATACATACACACATACATACATACACATATACATAGATAGATACATACATACCTACATACAGGGCTTTTTATGGAAGCACGCAGTGACCCTAAAGAAAATTTCGAAAGTATCACCCTGACTCATCCGGGCATTTTTAAGCTAATCATACTTATACATTCGTAAATGACTTTGATCATCAGCTAGCCAGATCAACAAATCGGAATAATGTTGTTATTAATCTTGATGATTTCCTCCCTGTTTTTGCGTCATCAACCATACCAAGTAACTACGGATAATTGAATTAGCAATGCCTCTGATCCCATAGCAATCGAGTTTGTCCAAAAGTATACTATGATCTAATGTGTCAAAAGCTTTTTTAAGGTCTAAAAATAATGCACCAACTATATTTTTACTATCGATTTCGCTTATAATTTCGTCAACTAATTCAATTATAGCGGTATGTGTGCTAGAACCTTGTCTGAAGCCATATTGGAATTTAAAGAGGATATTATGCTTACTTAGGAATTCAATAAGTCTAGTGACTAGAAGTTTTTCATATATTTTGTTAAATACGGACAATGTAGATTTAGGAAGGTAATTATTACAATCACAACGGTCACCCGATTTGAACACAGGAATGACTTTAGCCACATTGAGGCATTCAGGGTAGTACCCGGTCTGAATAATTACGTTAAAGCACTGAGGGAATATTTTAGCGAATGCAAATGAATTTTGTTTTAGTACACTGACAGAGACGTTATCAGGGCCGTTACTCTTCTATTATCTATATTATCTATTATATTCTATTATCCAAACCTTGTATTAACAGTATCACTTCATTTATAGATGAAGGACGTAAAAAATAGAATCAACAAACACGACGAACATTACTTATTTGACAAAAAGGAATAGCTTTAGCTAATTCGTTACCGACATTTGAAAAGAATTTGTTGAAAATATCACAAACTTCCTTGTTGTCATTAATGTTGTTGCCCCTATCGATCAAGCGTATCTTATCCTTTTCTTTTGTTAGTCCGAACGTAGATTTAAGATTTGTCCAAAATTTCGAATGAGGTACGTTAGTGAGAAGGTTTTCGTTATAATTTTTTTATGGAATCGACCTTTTTAGAGATATGTGATAGCATTTGTTTGAGATGCTGATCGTGGGGGCTTGCCTTAATACGTTTGAGGTAATTGCTTTTTATTTTCACTAGTGTCCATAAATCAAAGGTCATCCATGGGCAATGATTACCTTTCACTGTAACTGTTTTAGTTATTATTTTTGTATGTTGTTCGAGTAGAGAGTTATATACGAAAACTATAGATTGGAGAATTGTTACAGCGTCCTCAATGACATCAATACTACTAACAAAATTAGAAAAATCAATATTTACCTGACGATAGTTTATGATTTTTTTCTTTAATGTCATAGGTTCTTTATCAGCCAGTATTTTGAAAGTTGTTAAGATTTGAGAGTGGTCACATAGTTAATTAAATATTGTGTCGTTGCGAATCCGATGAACGTCGTAAAGTTTACAAATAATATGGTCAAGTATATTGTCGCTAGTTGGTCTTGTAGTAAAACAATTTGTACATGAAAAGTCATAGGATTCTAGCAGAGCCTTATATCTTGTCACAATGTTGTTATGAATTAGATTTAAAGGAACAATTATATCACCTGCAATAAAACACGTATCTTCTGTTGAATTAAACCCATCAAGCTTTCTAGGTAAACGGAAAATTCGTTAAAATCAAAGCTAGGGGGACGATACACACCATGAATATTATAAAAGTGTCCTTTGAAACAAAGCTCGATGTTTAAATGGTGAAATCCATCGGACGTGTAGTTCTTAATCAGTCTATGTTCAATATCTTGTTTGACATATATTGCTAGGCCTCCACTAGAATGTTCTCTACAAGCATGAAAGGCTTTATAGTGCGGTATTCCATAGAGAGCATAATTTTCATCTTTCAACCATGTTTCTCCGATTACTATAACATCTATAGGAGTTTTAAAATTGTCAATATCAATTAATATATCATCAAATTTTGAAAGATCGTTAATACCTCTTACATTCCATTGCAAAATCTTAAGTGTTTTTTTGTCGTTTAATGTATAATTGTTATTGAACTTATAAATATTTTCGTGAAAAAAATTTTTGGTAGTCGTATAATAGCATTGAAGTATTTCAATAGTACACTATTGAAAAACCTGTCTCATTTGGCCCATGTCAACACCAACCAATCAGAACGAGGAATTTTCTGAGGAAGAGAACAAAATATCTGCTGCTGTACAACAAATCGTTTGAGAAAAATGTTCCGAACAGTGCTTAATATCGTAGTGAGTTCCACAATTTGGTCCTTCTGAAAGGCAGGAATGAATCCCGTATAGCATCTCGATAGTTTATTTCAATAAAATGCACGTCCGAAATGGAATAATCGTAATCAAAATTCTATATGTTGCTATTTTTAAAGGCGTTAGGACCGCCCATTAGTGAAAAACAAACAAAAATTGGATCAGTTTGGATTCTATCGCCACTGCAAGCAGATGTATTGTGTGTCGTTTTCAAAGCTAGTTTCGTCTCCGACAAGAGCGATTACATCACAGCTGCCAGTTGTTTGCATTGGTTAAAAAAGCAACGAAAAGAGGACAACGGTGGAGAGCATCACACAAATTCATCCGTTCTAATGGCTCTATAAGTTTTCTAAAGAACTATTAGGATTTCTTGCTCGAATATCGAAGGTAAATATCCTCAGTTTAGTGCAAATCTAGAACAGTTTGATTAGATTTGTGCACTTCTCGCTGTTTGAAATTCACAGTAATCGAGATCAAGTGAAGCCTTCTTTGTTTTTGCGAAAAATGTGAAAAGGGGGAATGCTTGCACAATTCATACAATTAATCAACTAATTGATATTCGGAAGTGTTCAGGAACATGTCAGTTGTTTTCGTATTCACGACATCCAATTATGTCTCTGACATTACCCACCCGTCTTTCTATTCTAATAAATTTTAACTAGGGCTAATATGCCAATAGTCATCTCATTAGTAGATACAACATGTTATTTTACCGAATACTCGACTTTCAATCAATGAACTATGATAAAATCTAATACAATATCTTTGCTTCGGTTTTGTATAGTTATACTACAGAAAAAGTAGTTCGAAAATGTTTTAATGCTGATATTATAGCGACGGGAAAACTCGAAGCGAATGCTCTTAATTTTATCTCACTCTAGAAGTCAATCTATCAAACAGAAACAACAGATCCCATACTAACTAATGGTTTTCGTATATGAGATGACTAATGGAGGTGAGATAAAGAGGGTACCGTTACCCTACTTTTGTCTCTACTATTGGTCGAAACGGTGGCCTTTATTACCGTTCTTGCATGCACTTCCTCTTACATTTCACTCAAACATCAACTTACCCATCAGGTTTCACATGAAAACGACACAACCTCATAAAATGAACTGGATGAACATCGTATGACAGCTATCAGTGGTTTGCTCATTTGTTCAGTCTGTACTATTTTATTCTATTTTACAATATTACATCTCATTCCACTGTATTCTATGGTACATAAACCACCAATAAACGTCAATGATGAACTGGATTTACCGTTCATCTGTTGCCATCGTGTGAAACCCAATTGGGATACGTTCATTCCACTTAATTTCCACTTGACACTGGTAATAAGGACAGGTAGTATGAACATAAAACATAAAACAGAGCTCAGTTAAGCCCTACCGGCCTCTCCAACGCCGGATGTTTAAAGCGTAATGCAATCAACATCTTATTCAAGTCGTTCCATATCTTATTCATTTTATTCAATAATGAAGCTAAAAACTGTAACACATATCTTTATAAAATGGTAACGCAAATTGATTGTATCTGATGATGTTTGCAATACCGTGAAGCCCATCAACCACGGGAAGGAAAAACTTTCGACACTTGTCAATCTATAATTTCAGAATCGGAAGTCGGATTGGAGTAAAATTGCACAGCAGTCTATGAGACTATAAGACCTTATTTTAATTTATGTTTGAGAAAATCGGTGTACCTATCGCCGGACAGTCGACTGAGAACAGAAATAACTATAGTGAAATTATGTTATCATCTGCTAACAACATCTAAAAATTAGATAAATTTTTAAACCAACACAAAAAATTTAAATTTTTGCTCACATCACCCTGTAATTCCGGTTTTTTATGGGACCAGAAGACCTTTTATTTTTATTAAAAATAGCCCAGGTATTTTCGAGAAAAGTTAGAGCACAAAAACGTTTCATACACACGTACACACAGACATTTTATGTATTCAAAACTCAATGTTTAACAGGACCAAAATAAAATACTAAACAACTTTTCTATGAATAAAATGTTCAGATCTACTGTAAATAAAGCATTCAAGAAACACACAAGCTTGCGCAATCACTCTGTTAATTGGAATGGTTATCGATATTCGGTAGAGCGAAGAATGCGTGTTAGATTTTATGGAAATTACGGTCGTGTCGTTAACATTACTCATCTACCTTTTATGATTTTCAGAAACCGATCAGTTATCATACCTTCAAACCTTGTCGGATTAAATAAAATATTTCCCTGTAATTGTTAACATGAATGAAATCCAAACGAGGTGTAACACATATTCTACTATGTTTCGTTTATAGAGAAAAAGCAATGATAGTAAAATGAACTACTTTGATATAAGTTTGCTATCGCTTTATATTCGGGTAGTTTTGGAAATGAATTATGACGTGATGAGGACTTCCTTGGAAGTATGGATGCAGTACAAAACCGCTGCCATTTCGCAATAATTTAGACTCGGAAATTTTTTATTGTTATGTTATTACCATTTTAATGGTTCTGATAGAGAATTCAGTTCTAGAATTATGAAACTGAACTCATTTTCATAATCCACAAGTTCTATAGAACTGAATTTTGAACTCGAATTCCAAACCTGAATTAAGTATCAAAGCTTTGCTCCAGAATCCAACATCCTAATTTAGTTTCAGTATGCAGGTACCTAATTCTGGAAATGAATACTGTATCTTAATTTAGGAATTAAGTTCTGAAACTGAATACACGAATTAACTTCTGCTTCAGAAGTTAGTTTCAAAATTCATATTCGGATCTAACGTTTAGTTCCAGGTTTCCGATCCAAAACTCATATCCTAAATCTTTTATTAGAATTCTGAAGTTGAAAGCATAGATCAGAGTTCTGGATTTCAACTCCGAACATAAATTAGGTAACGAATTTTGAAAAGGTAAGACGTATTCTCGTCGAAAGATTTAAAAAAAACAAGTGTCAAAACTTGTCACTGAGAAGTCTGTGTTGAATCTAATGAAGAACGATCGCAAGAAGACGCCTCAGCTAGCCTACAATCGCTAAATGATGAGAAGAAATGTTAACTATTCAACACTTTTGTACTGTTTTCATTGAAAACTAGGTGCATCCATACCATCAGTGATATTCTTTTGTCGAACTACAAGCTGAATACGTGTTACTACACATTTTACTTACCACATTGCATCAATCGGGAGGTCATCAAAATCGAACATCTAACAGAATCAGATTACTGTGAACAACAACAACGGTACTCACTTTATTTGTCAAATTTACTTAGACTACGGTTTTTCTTTATTGATCTTTTGCTATACAATATACTCTAGCGTCGAATAAATTATAAATAGTATCAGAATATAAACAGCCTTACAAGAGTACGAAAAAATATGCGTAGAACTGGAAAACGTATGGTTCCTTTTCGTCTTTTTCACTTGCAAATAATCAGCGAACATTTTTCCCCTACAGAAAATAGTAGAGTAGATTGAAACCAAAATGAAATATCAAAAGCCCGAACTGATGCGTGAGCCAATTCGAACGGCAGTCGGTGCCATCGGTGATGAACGCATCGCTTAGTCATATTTCGCTACCCCGAGACATACCGCTTCCTGACATAACCAATATTTCATTCAGCGAGTCTACGCGTGCGGGGAATGAGATGGGGGACATTTTTTTTCAAAATGAATGCTATCTCACACTTCTCCCACATTCACTGATGTTTGCCAATTATTGTACAAGTGCAATTAAAAATATGATTATTTTCGTTTATCTTCACTCTTTCAGCAGGTAGCGTTTGACGATTGACAACAAAAAACAAGAAAAAAACAAAATACCACGGATGCGACAGTCTCAATACTCACGGATTCCAATAGCAATTTGATTAATGATCCCAATTTTCGTCGTAATCACTCACCGTTTCGGCCGCTGGATGGACACCACGTAATTTTTGTTTGTTTTATTGGCGTTTGGTTAATTTTGTTTTTTTTCTACTACAAATAAAGGAAAGTTTCAATTTGCACTGTAGGTGGTGTGGTAATATTTGTCCTCGGAACCGAATTAACAATAACAGCAACGGGATAGCGTTGATTGGAGGGGAAAAACATCCTGCTAATGAGTGTCGAACTTTTATGATGATTCTGTTTGATTGATTATATGGGCTCATACATGAGCTTGTATATTTTTGTTCGGTTCTCAGTGACATTTACTAGTACGGCTTTGAACGAAGACGGTTGATATTCCAATCTCTCACTTGTTACGTTATACACGAGAAATATGTGTTTATGGGAACATGCCTAGCACTTCGAAGACTTTCACATGATAACAGAAAAAAGAGGGTGGTACACATTTCATATTGGTAAAACTTAACGGAAACAAGAACATCTAATATCATATCTATCGTTTAAAACGTAAATAAACGGATCCTAGATGGGATCGCTAATTTCTTCGTGATTTAGGTTTTGCTCATTTACAACTTTGGCCTCTCACTGCAGCGGGATCATCCGCTTGCAACCTGTCAGTCTCACAGCTAGTTCTCTAATTTTAGTAAAAATTATTTCCTTGGAACCGTCCAATCGTAGAGAATTCGGTACACGGACATGCGTTCGTTAACCTCTTTCTCTCTCTCTCTCTCTCTCTCTCTCTCTCTCTCTTTGTGTATGTTGCGATCCGCTATCAGTTTATGATAATCATGTAATGAGCTAATAAACAACCCGCCCAGCACAACATTCACTAACGGAAATCGGCCAGTCTCTGTGCTTCACAGTTTTCTCTTTCGCGGCCTTGATTCAAACAGCATTCACTCTCAATTTTCTCGCACGTCCATCATTCATTCACTCATAACCCACAGATTATCCTATATACACATTTCTACGTTGGCCGATTGGATTTGCACCGTTACTGTTATGATTGATTAGTAGTATCTGGTAGAGTCGGCTCGTCCGCTGACGATAGGAACGCTAGGAGAAGCTATCACCGTTACCGAGTTGATTTTGTCCAGCGTCGAATTCTTCCTCTTCGGAAGCCTTCTTGAGACAATCCCGGACAGCCTGCAGTACGATACCGATCCTCCGATCCAGCGCGACCAGATGCGGTTCCCACAGAACCGGAGTGATCGGATCCGATGCCATCGATTCCCGCATCCGCTCCGACAACGGTTTCGGGCCGTTGTGCAGCAGCAGAAGCGTCTCCAACGTTGACGATCGGATCAAGCAGCACTGCAGCAACGGGGCCAGGATGGTAAGTTCATCGTGGAATGGTCGACCAAAGCCTCGACCGTGGTCCAGATGAATCGGAAACGTGTCGTTTCCGAAGATTTTGAATGTTTCGTAATGGTGTCGATCCATGTTGCCGGTGAGAAAATCGAAAACCGACATGTCCATCAGATCCAACAGTCGGCGGTCTTCGTCGTACGGGGGAATGTCGCGTACCATGGAACAGTAGTCCGGATCCGTTTCCCACTGGGCCTTCCTGCGTTTGTGGTACGACCGACGCCAGGGATGCCGCCACACCTTTCGCTGGGTATCCGGTTGTGTCGGTAGGAAGGCCGCGAACGAACCTTCCAGCGTGTCGGGACTGCCGCAGATCGCGTGGGATGTATCACAATAGTAGGAACATTTGCCGTGGAAACACTTGTTGCGCGCCGGTGACACGAAGAATGTTTTCAGCAGGTTTTCATCGCACACCGCTTCGATCTCGGTGGTAATGTTTAAAATTCGGCCAGTTACGGGCATCGCTCGACGGAAACCCATCAACCGGTCCAGATGGAATGCGGCAATTTCCGCCGTGTGTCGTTCGTAGTCGGTGAAGTAAAAATGATTCGGTAGCGTTTGCTGTTCCCGGGGGAACCGCATCGGTTTAAACAGAGCGTGAATATCGTTCGGATATTCGATTATCAGTTTAATCTGGGTGCCACCTTCTTTCTGAACTACGTGCTTAATCGGGAGCGTAATCATATCTTGAATCACAGCGTCTACGAGTCGGTCACTCTTAGAGTAAAGCTCGTTTTTGGTAATCGATAGTTGAAACTTCTCCAGATTGCTTGCATTGGAACTCACTCGCAGATCGAGCATTTCCGCCAGGCTCGGATTTATGTCTTCCGTATAGTCTTCTTTGATGACGATCCGCTCAAAGTATTGCGGATTTCTTCGGTTTTTCGGCGCCACCACCACCGCTGTCAAATCCTTGAAACGATCGTGTGGTGGCGTAGTGGTTATTTGTTTTCCCGGGAACCCCGCTCCCGACGTATCCGTCCTGCCACGAGTATGTGGGTTCGTGGTTAGATATTCTTTCGAACCGGAAGCGTTGCTTTTGGCCAAAAACTTCCGATGAAACTCATTGTAGATACCGCTTTTATCATCCTCGCTGGCGAAACGTATTCGCGCATGGGAAGGAATGAAATCTCCTCGAGACACACCGAGATCCATTTGTAAATCGATCACCAGCAGCAGTGTGAACAACACAAGCGAGGCGCCGAAACCGAGCGCCAGGCGCTCTTTCAACTTTTTGGACCGTATCCAATACATCTTCTCTGACCGGTGGGCCCTGCTAAATAAAAGTTCACATAGGAGCCTGATCTGTCCACTTCAAAAACCAAACACAGAATGATCACCGTTTAAGTCACTTTCGATTTAGCTTTTAAATCTTCGCTCGGAATAATCTTCTGCCGAATCACCGAGTGGCATATTTCCGATTCAGCAGATCACTGCACTTTACAATTCGACACGTACCACTCTGCGAGACGTCGATGGAAAGTTTTCCGCGACACTATCACTGCGAAACTGTACCAGCGTGTGGCAGAGGACGTCCTCTACTGGCCACCATACACCACGCTCATGCCCTTTGATTGTTTTTCACCGGTGTCAGCATTTTTCGTGTTGTCTTACTTGCGGCTTTTATTTATTCTTCACTACAAATTATGCTTACAACTTGAACACTACCACACGGAACACGGATGCGCTTCGTACTTCGCTGTCGGGAATCTGTTTCTCGTTTGTGGTATCACCATAGCCTGCACAGACGCTGGTTCAGCTGATCCAAACAAAAACATGACATTTGCCGTTTCATCCGCGATTCGCCAGTTTAAAAACTACAAGCCCAAACGTCACGTGGCTCGGCACCAAAGGTTTCCATGAACTGCTTCGTGACGGATGCCAATTGACGGATGCTTCGGGGTAATGCAAAATAAATTGCTTCCACTGGGTCCCGATACCGCCGAGCACTTGCGAAATCACTCGGTTCTCGCGCACTACTAGCGGCGCAATTTTGTGATAAGATTAAGCTCCCTTATATTTCGCGTAGACCGCGTGTTGTTCTCTCGCTCTTGCTCACACTCTCTCGCGGTCGTCCAGTAAAAACCGGCCGTTTTCCGCTGCACCCGTCCAACACACTGCTGCTTTCACACTTCGCACCGCTGGCAGATCAGCGATATCTCTGAGTTCTCTAAGCCAGCCAGAAGAATCGTCAAGAAACACAATGGCGCGTTCGAACAAGAGAAGAAAAAAAAGCACCGGATCATTTACATAATCTTTGCCTCGGCAAAAAAAGAAAAAAACGAGGTTATGATGTTCGCTGCTGTGCTCCTCTTCTGGTGGATGTTATGCTCATTCTGCTGGTAGATCTTGTCTGTTGATTTGGGGGACTCCGACTCTCCAACTGACTCGTTCGAGCTCGGAGGCTCTGTTTCGCGTGAACTCTGAATCGATACTGAATCAAAGCAGACGCGAGAGCGTTTTCCCCAGATTAACGCCGGGTAATTGTTCCACCTTTCCTTTTTCCACTTGGATATTGTTGCTCCACTACCTGTGCCGGTGCCACCAACTCCGACGCCGCTCGATGCTGCACAGCTGAGTGGTGTTCGTCGTCTGTGGCGCTACTGCCTTCGTTTTAGGATCGGCCGGCTAAGGCAGGTGCGTTCGGCTTCGATTTGAGGCACTAAACAGTTTGTGGATTCAGGGGGGTGTTTGTGTTTTGTCTGTTTGTTGTCTACCCAAGCTAGCGACTAGTGACATCGTCCAACGCACTGGGTGAGGATGCTTATTTTTACCGCCATTCATGGTACTTTGCCTACCCCGGCTGGTGGCTGTTGCCACCAGCACTTCCAAAAATAACAGGTCGAATTTTTAACGACCTGACCGTAAGATGCTGTTGATGATGATGATGCTGCTGCCTATCTGGTACAATGCGTCGATTGGAACTGGAATAAAAGGAAAAAAGCAAAAGAAAGGCGTTAAAGTAGATAATTTATGAGTTACTCACAAAAGTGAGCTGTACTGTTGTGGAAGCAAATGTGACTCATAGAGTATAAAGTTGTCGAGAATAAAAGCCACATTTACAGAGCGTTTCGATTTTCGGGTAAACTTGTTGATTGAGTCAGCCGTGTCAGCCTAGTTGGTAAAGGTTCTAATTAACACTGGAATGTTGAACATTTGCTTTTTCATATAACCGTTAGCGAGTATCGCTGAGTATTGGTGCATAATATGAAATATCTATTACAAAACTTACTATTTATAATTACGACCCAACCGTATCAACCGTTAGGCTGAAAGAGTTTACATGTAGGGAGAATTTGAAGAACAAATTTGTTTATCCTTATCGAATGTAGGATTAGTTTCTCATTTAGAAGCAATGATAGCAATTCCAGAAATTAACAGCATAAAGGGAAGCAAAATTTGGAATGACTTTCTTCGATTTGGTGGAATCTAAACATAAGACTTCAGTATGGCAGATTCAACTTTCATTTCATTTTTGTTTTCTTTGTGCTGTCCTTCACGCAGAGAAATTGAGCATGTTTAAAATAACAAAACAGTTAGTAGTTTTTAAAATTTGATTTATATTCATTTCAAGCTAGAATATGATTGTTACAAACCAATTTCTCCCTTCAACAAACACAATGATCTCTGTTTGATTTCAAACAAAATTTTGGTCCAACCAAATCAAAAATATATTTGTTCCCGCTGAGTTTATTGTTGAAATGAACTAACAATTTTTTACATGTCAGCCAAAGTTGAGTTAATGTTATCGGCAATGTCCCCGTTAACTCAATCCTGCTATACCTTCATATCAAGTAAAAATTTGGTTCAATTTATCTATGATATTATTTGTGTAATAATACACCTAAGTTTACTGTTTAAATGAACCGCGTTAGTTTTATTTCATATTAACCAGAACATGTTTTTTCTCACGCGTATAAACCACTGCATTTTTGTCTCCCTCGTAAGAAGTTTGCTTTTTTCATTTCCTAGGAGGTTTCCAACAATTCAAGTGTATGTATTGATGATTAAGTATATTTTAAAAATTTGCATCATATTACATAACACATTTTCTTTACAAAAAATATTTGATGCAGATACGCTGTTTTGGCCGGATTGATGGAGCACCGAATCGTTTGGATGCTAAAAAAATAAAAAACAGGGCTTTACTGCGGTATGTGAATAATTCGATCTTGTAGCAACGGAATGACGAAACGATCAAATGTCTTAAAAATATTCTAAATTAAAGATAATTGTTTTCTAGAAATTTTTGAACCAATATAAATCGAAATAAAAGTAGTATAAAATATAACCCTGTAAGTTAGTTTAAAAGAAATCATTTTAAGATTTCAACAAAGAAAAGCATTAGTTGAAATAGCTAAATTTAAGGTAATTTATTTTAACTAAAACGTTTGTGAATTCAAAGCGCATCAATTCCTAACTTTATCTAAAGTTCGTTCATTCATAACAAATTTTTCAAATTGAATTCACTATGAAATTGTTTGTCAAGAAATTGACAGGAACGCACAAGTGAAATATTTGTTGTTTTTATCAAAATGTCGTTTGAAACAAGCTAACACACTGAGTAAAATTGATTATCATGTTTTGTAGTTTCAAGCAGCAATATTTTCTATATCAAACCAGATTTTCTTTTGTCACTATTTTAACAAAATAAATCGTTGCGTGAAACCCAAATTTGGTTATATTTAAAAAAAATTTCTCTGCGTGTTCAGTTATGATGGTGATAGATAAATGGAAACAAATTTTCTGATTTTATTAACATAATTAGATGTCAATGAAATTTCATGTTGGATTGAAATTTGCTGGTTTTTGTACAGGATATTCGCCAACTAAACACATTCGCTAAAAATAAGAGTTTTTTTTTCCAGCAAAGTAAATTCTCAATTTAACTAATTTCATAGTTATTTTAGAAATTTTGTTGTTAAAATCAACTAATTCAAAAACGGTAATACGAATTAGGTGCAGAGCTAATTTCGGTCGTTCCGTGTACGATTCGTTTTAGGCCGTCAGTGCATAATAGTTTATGTTGAACTGTTACGCCACAAAAATATGTGCCTTCATAAAAGGTTCTTTTCTGAAAAGGGTGAATGTATTTTTGCATGTACTCTCTTCAAATCATAATAACTCGGAAACTGTTGCTTGCATAAAAATGATATCCAAGAAATTGAATTTCGAAAATAAGCTAAATGCGTTTCGAACTATTAGAATATGACCTTGAAAATTGAAATAAAATAAATGACACAGTCGTTGCGATATTTTTGATTAAAATTTGATTTCTTAACCAAGATATAATATAAATTTGATTCTTAAAACGAAAAAGTTACAGCCAAAATAATTTAAAATCATTTGTCAAACTTCAAGTTTTTGATGGAAAATAGCCAATTAATCACTAGAATATGTACTGCTTTACATTTCGTTTTTGATTAGACAGAGTATAACAGTTTCAACATAGATCGCCTAGCAGACGTACAACTCAAACTCTACATGAGCTGCAACGATTTTTAAATACACCGAAGTGCATCGTCCTTAAAGATTCATTCAGGGGTTGTCAACATAAGCTGAAATGAAAATGAAACGTAAATTTGTTCCGGTGACTTTGCTCCTAGACGTAGTCGTACTCTACACAGCGAAACAAGGTGGGTGGGTAATGTCAGAGACATAACAATGTGTATACGAATTAAATTGGCACGCTTCCTTTACACTTCCGAATATCAGTTAAAGATCGATTGTGTTAATTCTCCACTACTACAATTTAAAATGACGCACCTACACTGAAGTACGATTTGGTTACAACAAACATTCTGACACACAATTAAATATTACGAAATAATTTGTATAGTTCTTTATAATAATGTAATGGTAGTTCTGAAAAGAACCTTTTATGAAGGCACATATTTTTGTGGCGTAACAGTTCAACATAAACTATTATGCACTGACGGCCTAAAACGAATCGTACACGCAACGACCGAAATTAGCTCTGCACCTAATTCGTATTACTGTTTTTGAATTAGTTGATTTTAACAACAAAATTTCTAAAATAACTATGAAATTAGTTAAAATTGAGAATTTACTTTGCTGGAAAAAACTCTTATTTTTAGCGAATGTCCTGGACAAAAACCAGCAATATTTCAATCCAATACGAAATTCTAATTAACAACTAATTTTGTTATTAAAATCAGAAAATTTGTTTCCATTTATCTATCACCATCATCACTGAAGGACAGCACAATAAAAAAAATGAAATTGGTTTTTATTAACAAGTTTATTAGCCATCGCATGTGTTACGATATATCCATATATAAGTTTCTAAACCGATATGTAAATTTGTGAATTTGTGCGCATTTGAAGCGATTGTGCGTAATAATGTTTTTACGCGGAATAGTGATGTGAGTTTCGAATGTTGCACTCTAATTGTATATGTCAAATGGTGTTTTTTGTATCTTCCAACCTTCCAAGCTACGCCTTCCAGTGTACTACTTGTATTCGGATTTTGTTTTCCGAGTGCTCAAAGTTATCAGTGAGAGAGTCGATTTCGCGAAGTCGAATGAAGAAAACAGCGTTTTAGAAGAAAATTTTGTAAAAAGAAGTTTATGTTTCGTTTATGTCTTTTTTCCAATACAACATCGTATTTATATCTGCAAATATAGAAAAAACAACCGCGACTGAAAAATTCTTTTCGGTAGTAGTGTGCCATCTAGTGGCTAGTAGTCATTACGGTGTTAACGTTATTTCGGTGACAGAGCGTCATATAGCTGCAAATTGCAGAAACCAATTCAACCATTTATGTTGGTTGAAAACAACGTTTTATTTCTCTAATTCAACTAAAAAACTAGCTGAATGGAAATGAAGTGTACCTTAGCTAAGAAATGACAGCACGTTGAATTGGTGAATTCAACTAAAAAAATAGCCATTTCAACAAATATTTAATTATTGTTAAGGGAATGAGAATTAAAAAATCTAAATCAGCAAAAGTAAGATTTTTTTTAGTTGTCTTAAAAAATAACTAACTAAAGTCAGAAAATCAACTAAATTTTTCGCCAAAATGCTGATTTCGGTCTTTCCGTGTAAAGCTTAACAAAATCTGTAAAATTATATTCTAGTGTTTAAAATACAATTTTTAATCAGAAATTTGAAATTTTGCTAACACCGAAATCGTTTACCGAAATCATTTCTGCCGAAATTCAGCAAGACTGCTGTCATTTGCGCTTTACATTTTCGCTTTGCAGTAGTGCATTTTCTGACGAAATATTTTGAAGACATTTTCCGATGGTCATTAGAAAAAAATGGATGATATTTTTTTTAGATCTGCGACCTATCCAATAAGTACAGTAACTACAAATTATTGTTGATTATTTATAGAAAGCGCACTTCAGAACCTGCATTCACTGTCGGGTAGTCATTATACACACTTTTTTTTTGCTGAATATCAGTAATAGAATTGCCGAGATTCGCACCGCCGAATACTTAGTAATCATCTCGGCTTGAGAAAAATTGCTAAGAGTCTCGGTATTCTCATCAATGCGGTAAAACTCCATTTGAATCGAATATTATTAGATGAAAATGAAATTTATTGCCGTTGACTGTCAACTTTTCTTCTCATTCATTTCACTTTCGTTGCCGAAGCTCCCAGAGTTCATCGTCAATTGAGTAAGCGTACCTAGTCACTTGAAGTATCACTTGCTCAGTTTGTATTGCCAAGTAATCTACCTGTTTCATTGTCTTCACTGAGGGTAGTGAGCAAGTGCGAATGAATAGGCAAAAACATCAACTCGATAACACAAAACTCTCTTCGACTATAATGATAAATAGAAGGTGGCGGTTCTCATTTGAGTTGTCAATTATCACCAGCAAGTTAAAAACTCTTTGAAATGTATTGAGATGTGTTTCGAAATATTAAAAATAAAAATTGAAAGATTCATGTTTATTTTGTAATTTATATTTCAGTTATCATGACTGGTTTACCTTTCATCCATTATCTTGAACCAATTTGAATGTTTACATTAAGCTCACTTGAAAGCCACTCTCTCATTCGATTGTGAGAGATATTTAGTAACTTCAAGAGATAAACTGACGGTAGTTAAACTGAGCTTTGGTAAAAAGAGAAACAAATGAAGAACGGGATGATGCCCATTTGGTGCGACAGCGAAATATGTGTGTTAGAATGTGAAGTTCACTGCAGTAGAGTATATTGTTGGTTATTCATAGAAAGCGTCTTCCATAATCTTTAAATAATAACATTTATAATAGCGATTTCCATATACATTTCAGGCCGATTCAAATATGCCGAACCTTACAAAATATTATTCGAATGATCATCGGAATTTTTTTTGCAAAATATTGTGTTAGTAAATCAATACGTAGTGCCAAGCGAAAATGTAAAACGTAAATGTCAGTTGTTTTGCCATATTCCGGCAAAAAGCTATCACATGTTTCGAAAATTCTAGTAAACGCACTTGCTGATTACGGCGTAATTGTTAATGATGAGCTTAGTGAAAAATTTCATCCCAAATGTCGGTAAAAAGATGCTGGGTAACTAGGTAAAATGTGCAAAATAAATGAAAAAAGGCACCCGATGTTCTCAGAGACCGCCTAACAAATTTTCTGCAACTCAGATTCAAATTAAAGATCTTACAATCCCATAGTCTGTTGAATTTCATATGGATCCGATTTCCAATTCCGGAGTTACGGGGTAAAATGAACTAAAAATTGCACTCGATTTTCTCGGAAAGAGCACCCCAAGTTTCAAATGTAAGGTCTTACTATCTTATATAACCCTACCGAATTGCATTCGGATACGACTTCCAGTTCCGGAATTACAGGTTGATAAGTATAAAAATTTAATTTTCAGGCGAGTGTTTTTATACATGACACGGAAAAGTCATGCCATTCAAATAGTCGTATAATTCTTCAACTAGGCATTCATGGTCAGTTTATAAACAATAATATATTCTTAGGCCAACAGTTAAATATGTAATCATGTTACCTGATGGAAACAAATTTAGAACAATTCTATACATCACTACACAGTGAACAATTTTGAAATAATCTTTGTGAATTACATCATAAAGACTATCCCAGAAAGTATGGACGCAACCAATAACCGATGCCATTTAGCAATGGTTCAGAATCTGTCAATTTTTATGGCTGCGTCCTGTTGTTTACAATCTTCTCTAACCACTTGTGCAGTTGTTTATTCGTTTTCATTAGTTTGTTTCGAAATGTGTGGACTTTCAGCAGAACAACGTCGAAAAATTGTGTACAAATGGTTCACAGAACGCGGACTGTCAAGGAGAAAGGTAGCCAAAATGGAAGGAGTAAGTGAAAAAGCCGTGCGAAATGCAATCAGGAAGTTCGGTGAGGATAACACCTTTGAGGATAAACCGGTCGAAAAAAAGGTCCTGCTAACCCTCATTTGAATAAACGTACATTGGAGGCGTTCGAGCAAAAGAAGGAGGTTTCAGTTCGGGATGTGGCCATAGAAGTGGGCACTTCGAAGTTAAATGTTCTTCGTACTAAAGAACGTTTGAATCTTCGAACCTATAAGAAGCAGAAACAACCAAAACGTAGTCCGAAACAAGAAGCATCGATCAGGCCGAGAGTTCGAAAGCTGTACAATACGATTCTTGCTGGAAATTTGAGCTTCATATCATGGACGACGAAACCTACGTGAAACTCGATTACAAATCCTTGCCGGGACCACAATATTATACGGTGTGAGAAGGACAAGTGTTAAATCAGTCCAAGACATCGATTGAAGTCGAAAAATTTGGTAAGCAGACTATGGTCTGGCAAGCAATTTGTAGCTGCGGTAAGATTTCGAAACCCTTCATCACCACTGCTTCAATGAACAATGAAATATACATCGAGGAATGTTTACGACTTCTACCCATGATTCGAAGCCACTATAATCCTGTTGTCTTCTGGCTAGATCTTGCTTCTTGCCACTACTCGAAATCAACGGTAGAATGGTATACTACCAAAAATGTCACTTTCGTCCCAAAATATATGCATAAACCAAATTGCCGACAACTTCGACCAATTAAGGAATTTTGGGCACTAACGGGGGCACATCTTAGGAAACATGTCTCGACAGCCGAAACCATTCAACAGTTCGAAAAAGATTGGAAAAAAGTGTCAAAACTTGTCGCCAAGAAGTCTATACGGAATTTAATGAGGAACGTCCGCAAGAAGGTGCGCCAGCTAGTCTACAATGGCTAAGTAGCAAATGTTGAGAATAATATTTTGTTGTTGTAGTCTAATATTATCAGTATATGGAATAAAATTTGAATATCTAACACTTGTAAATTATTTACAGCGAAATCAAAGTGCGTCCATACTTTCTGAGACAGTCTTTATGAGGACTTAAGTCGCCAGTAAAATATATTTTTTTTATAGTGCAGTTATCTTTCAGCCAACTTCGTTCCTGTTAATTCAGCACACCAAATAAGTTTGAATTTTACGGGTGACTTGATCTTCCAAACCATGTAATTCATAGAGACCTAATATGTCAAATGACGGAAAATTTCATTTGTAATGACTTAATGTTAGATTAATATGGTTTCGACTGTAACATGATTTCATTTAAATGCCCTTTTTATCAGCCAAGCAGATATGTGCTTCTATGGCTCAACCGATTAACAAGCGTACTTTGTGATCCAATGATTCTCGGTTCAAGTCACGGTGGTCGGTTTTTATCAGTATTCGTTGTTTTTTATTTCAATAAATTCCATGTCATGGAATTTTAGACACAATACTAAATGTTCTTAAACGTATCTTTTCGTGAACTTCGACGCTCCAGTTATGGGGTTTCAGCTGAACAGTAACAGAGTGGCAACCAAGGGTCGTCGGTTCAGCTCAAGCTCAAGTAATCGTTTGTATGACAAACTTGGTATGGTCCAGTATGAAGTTCATTACACGTAGGAATACGCATTGTTTAGCCTGTTTAGATCTGAACATGATTTTTGAAATGATGAAAAAAAAATTAATCCTAAAGATTAATTCACCTCGTTGTGGTATCTCTCATTTCCGAAGGCCTTCGGCAGCTCGAATTAAAGGATATTAGTTATATTTTCTATACTTTTCAATTTGAATATTTTCCTCTTACTCAAAAAAAAGGAAACAATCAATGATCATCTAACAATATTGTCTGTTTGCTACTGGAATAAACAAATGTCACTTCTTGCATGTCATTCGGTAAGCTGTTTCCGTATTATCCCATCTGAAGAACTGTTCCTATTGCCGTCGAGCTCGTGCCATCAACCAATTCCGAATGGTGTCGATATAAAAAATGTTTATTTCACGTTTCTCACATATGCAAATTATTGCCAGTTACCTTTTAACCGTTTATTTCTTCCACCTCGTCTCGATAGTGCAAAAAAGTGCTGACCGGTACTCTACCTCAGAGCAAAGGGGGACGGCGGCAGCCCGGGTCTGGTCTCTACAAAAGCTACGAGGTTTTATGCTTTGTTGTTCGTTTTAGCTCGACTCGGCTTGACTGGACTATGTGCATGGTGTGCTTTTTTTTTTGCTTGGGAGGAGTAGCCACTGAGTGGGTCAGACGAGCTGATAATTTCTATCAACATCTGTATCGAATTGGCTTAGCGGGAACTTGAACCAGAGAGTACAACAATCGAGCACCTCTCGCTATTTGCCGGAAGATTTCCTACATCATGCCATGCCGGATCCGAACCGAGAACCGAGGGAACAAAAAAGGGTATCAATTAGTTGATTGCTGTTTATCTTCATCATCGCGAGCGTACGTGGAATGATAATGATTTTTTCTTGCTCTGTGGAGCCCTATTTTAGGCACCTCCATTTTGTCGGTTGGCGGATTCTTCACGCTTATGAGCAATTTCGATTAGGGCTTCGGATCGTTATTATTACTGTGCTGAAGTGTAAAATCTCATTGCGGAAATAAAAATGATCGGTTCCAGCACCAGAGTTTTTTTTATTTCCAACTCAAGTGAACACTGCCAAAACAAACATTTTCACGCAATTCAGCGCGGTAATGTTGCCGTTTTCGCCCGGTGCTTGTAGGTCAGTAGTGCAATGGGCTTTCATGGACTGATTATTTTTTTTTATCGCCAACAGTAGCGTGGGAAGTTTGATGGGTTGTATGCAAATTCGCCATGAGTTGTTGCCACTGGGTTCGGTACAGCTGTCGAGGGTGTTAAACTACTGGATCATTTGGTCCGAGCGGTGCGACCAATCGAGCGTTTTTTTTTTATTCAATAATATAATATAATATTAAGGCACACTCCCCAATCGAGCGTTATTGAAGTGATCTAGAGCGCTGTTATGCTCGAAAATTGTTGATGTTATGCGAAAATTCGTACACGGTCATCGAGCCTTTAGTTAGGTATTAAATTGTTTTGTTTTGCTATTTTGAACTGAGGCTGACTTTCTTCACATTCAACATAATGTACAAAACAGCACCTGTTTCATTGAATGTTAGGTCTCAAGAGGAGTCTAATCAAATTACACATAACGACTTGATACGCAAGCACTTAACCTGCTCTAAATGAGCCAAATTGCATCGAAGATCCACATCAAACAATAGAACCACAGACCATCAAGCAACTTTCGACACAATCTTCGCTTCGTAGAAAAAACCCTCACGAAGTACTGCTGGTTCAAGTGATTCTTCGGTTATGTAGCAACACAACTCTCAGATACAAACTGCTTGAAACAATAACAACATTTTCATTTGAGATAAACTCAGCTATTATTCTGTATATTGCCGTACCGATTCCTAAAAAAGTTACTCGAAAGAGCAAAATGTTTACCTCTTGATGGTGGATTTCGTCGGTTGGTCGGTCGGTCTGCCCAATGCTTAGCTGTATTCGGACGTACTTCACCTCAATGCAAGAGCAAACATAAACACAAACTGAAGCATCTCGTGGCGGCTGAAATAATATGCAGTCGCCGAACCAGATCTATTCGAAACGCAGGATTATTGGAAGGATAATCCGCAGATCTATGACATCTAAGACCAACGGAGATCTGTCAGCCATGAGAAAGCGATACTGATAGCTAATAACACAATTAATTGTCGTTGCTATATGCGTACCTGTTTGAAAGGGTATGACCACACAACGTCGGTACGCGGTGGATCCGCTTGGGCTCGGTGTTGAAGTGGAATGTGGGTGGGTGGGGTT
Source organism: Malaya genurostris (assembly GCF_030247185.1). Taxonomy (NCBI): domain Eukaryota; kingdom Metazoa; phylum Arthropoda; class Insecta; order Diptera; family Culicidae; genus Malaya; species Malaya genurostris. The sequence continues at coordinate 89,629,858 of NC_080571.1, read as the reverse complement.
TTGAACATGCTTGGCAATAAGAAGAAGCAGCTGCATGAGAGGTTCTCCGCTGTGTTCAATCATGGTTACAGATTACCGTGCAGCCAGAAGCCCGCGTTAATGACAATTGATGGATTAATTGAATGAGTTTATAATAGCACTCGGTTGCGGAATTTTCGCAAATCGCTATTGTATGTATTGCTATACGAGCGAAGTTTGGAAATCATCGTCAGTGGGCAGTAGAACAACCAACCAACATGATGATGATTGGCTACACGGGTAGCCGGGTTGCAATCAGTCTTTGTTTGCTTTGCTACAGACGAATAAATTGGCTCATTTCCCGGAAGGCGAAAATTTATGGATACTGGATTTCCAATTTTCATACTGCCTATCACAAATCAGTTTTTTGCAAATTCCAGGAAACAGTTCATACCGGTTAATTATCAGAGAATGAAAATTATCATAAACAATTAATTTCTTCGTAGATCTTTGGGAAAGCTTTCTATGGTTAGAATAGGGTTTCTTTTCATACGTTTTGTTTGTTATTTCAAAATATGTTTGGTGAAAATTTCCGTTAAGAATTGTGTGATCGGTATGCAAATAAAGGCTTTTCGCAGGTCTAGAGTTTTTGTTTCACTCAAGATTGATTTTTGTCCCGGGTTGGCGGTTCAACGCATAGGACGCTGGTCTTACAAGCCAGTTGTCGTATGTTCGAGCCCCGACCTGCAAGGGTTCTTAGTGTCAGTAGGATCCATAGTACTAGCCATGCAATGATTCTGTACACTAAGAATCGGCTGCGAAGTCTGTTGAAACAGAAAGGCCAAATTCCACCAAAGGAATGTAATGCCAAGACTTTGCTTTGCAAGACTGGTTTTCGAAAAGGGTCTTTATGTTTACCCGATCAGAAAAAATAATCAGTTACCTTATTATGGCCTTGTCTTGGAGTAGCAAAAGAGCTTAAAGTGATATTCGTGAGGTTGAATTAAGAGCTGTGATGTCCGAGCACAGCACACGAGCTGCACTGTACCTGCTGTGAGTGCCTATAAAATTCATGTGCTGTGCTTTTTCAAACCAGAATCATGAGTGTGTGCTAGCAAGAAACAAGAGCCGCATCGATAGAGCTCGTGGCTCGTACAAATACGAAATACATGAGGTAGCAGAAAACACGCACACGAAGTCGGAAGCAAACACTCGTGTGCGGGTTTGCTACTAGATCGAATCGTGTGCTGGCTCGTGAGGTGGCTCATGTGCTGACTTGACTGTTAGCTCTTGTCTTGTCTCTTGTCATTATCAGGTGTACAGCTTTGCTTCCGCCGTTTTCCTATAGGTGGCTGTACCGGCTGAGGCTGGTCAAAATAGATAGATGATAATGCCTTTAAAGTGAGTGTGTACAGTGCCCAACGAATTGTCATCGCCGTTTCGGTGACAGTTGTTCTTGTTTTCGTATTATTCACGCTCGAAAATGTCTGTTTATGTGCCCAACTCTCGCCATTGGCGGGATGTTTTACTTTTCTGTTACAATTCGAAAAAAAATGCAGCTAAAGCGCATCGAATGCTCTCGGAAACTTACGGTAAAGCTGCTCTGAGTAAAACAACGTGTCGGAAGTAGTTTCAACGTTTCAAAAATGGTGATATCGAAGACAAACATGGTGGTGGAAGAGAAAAAACCTTCAAAGATGAACAATTAGAAGCATTGCTTGGTGAAGATTCGTGCCAAACCCAAGAAGAGCTTGCCGAATCGATGGGAGTGAGTCAGCAAGCCATTTTAAAACGTCTTAAGGCCCTGTACATGATTCGGAAAGGAGAAAACTGGGTGCCGTACGAGTTGAAACCGAGGGACATCGAGCACCGTCTATTTGTATGTGAGCAATTGCTTCAAAGACAAAATCGTAAGAGGTTTTTACATCGAATCGTAACCGGTGATGAAAAGTGGGTTCAATACGATAATCCTAAACGCAAAAAATCACGGGGAAAGCCCGGACATGCTACTTCGTCGAAGGCAAAACCGAATATTCACGGCGCCAAGGTTATGATTTGTATTGGGTGGGATCAGCTCAGTGTGATTTACTACGAGCTCTTAAAACCGGATGAAAACAATCACAGGAGATTGCTACCGAACGCAACTGATGCGCCTTAGTCGCGCGCTAAAAGAAAACCGGCCACAATATCAAGAGCGACAAAACAAAGTCTTCCTCCAACAAGACAATGGTCGGCCTCACGTCGCAAAAGTGGTTAAAAAGTACCTGGAAACGCTAAAATGGGAAGTCTTACCCCACCCGCCGTATTCCCCAGATGTCGTCCCTTCTGACTTCCACCTATTCGGTTCGATGGAACACGGCCTGGCAGATCAACATTTTCAATCCTTCGAAGAGTTGGAAAAATGGATTGCTTCATGGATAGCGTCAAAAGAAAACTCCTTTTCTCGAGCCGGGATCCGAAAATTGCCGGAAAGATGAGAGAAAGTTGTCGCTAGCGACGGACAATACTTCGAATAATAAGCACTTTTTCGCAATAAAGCTTTTAATCTTGGAAAAAAACGACGGAAGCAAAGCTGTATACATGATACAATATTATTATTAAGCAAAATGATTAGCTGCGCAATCGATTGGTTTCGGTACGGTTTATCGTTTCAATGATGAGTCGGAAACGGGAAAGAAAATTCTGCACACTTGGTGCTCAGAAGTGGTGTCACGTACAACGAAATTGCAAAACGGGTGAAAGTGCACTACACCAGTGTCAAAAATATTATCGAGAAGTTCGGTAAGACCCTTTCCATGAAGGATTTGCCCGATCCGGTAGGAAAACTGGTCCGAGCCAGCCCGGCCGGGACTTAAAAGTGGTTGAGTACATCAGGAAAAAAACCATCGGCGTCGCACGGGATTTGGCCAAGCAGTTCAACACCAGCATCGGGATGATTCAACGGATCAAAGTTCGGAACTCCCTGAAAACGTAAAGAAACAGAAGGTGCCGAAAAAGTACTGGTACAGCAAGTTCAGGCCAAAACAAGAGCGCGAAAACTGTATAACCGGATTCTACAGAATAAAGACGGATGCATCCTGATCGACGACGAAACCTATGCCAAGGAGACTCTCCAGCGCTGCCCGGATCGCAATATTATTATTGGTGTACCAGTACCTGGACGATGCTGACACCACGGTGACGATGGAAAAGTTTGGGCAGAAGGTGTTGGTCTGGCAAGCAATTTGTACTTGTGGTTTGCGGTTGTCGATTTTCTTCACGAAGGGCACAATTAACGCCAAGGTATACGAGGAAGAATGTTTGAAGAAGAGAATGCTGCCACTGTACAGAAAGCATAAGGCTCCTCCTCTCTTCTGGCAGGATTTGGCTTCAGCCCACTACGCCAACTCCGTTCTACAGTGGTTGTCAAAAAATAATGTACAATTCGTGGAAAAGGACGTCAACCCACCGAACTGCCCGGATCTTCGGTCAATTGAAAGGTATTGGGCAATTGTCAAGCGGCACTTACGGAAGGAAGGTACATTGTCCCAAAACATGCAGGAGTTAAAAAAACTGAGCAGCTGCCACCAGGAAAGTCACAAAAGTAACTGTGCAGAATTTAATGAAGAACGTCAAGTCTAAAATGCGAGCGTTTCACAGAAACTAGGATTTTCTTCAATATAATCAGTGAAATGCATAAAAATGTAATATTTCTACAATATATCGAAAACTGATGATGTGATTTTTTTTCGCTTTTTTCAATAATCAATGTTGCTTACTACTTTTCGATACACTCCTTACTAGACGGTTTGTGTTGTTTCCACTACACTATCAAAAAGACTGTCAACAACCACGTTTCAAACCTGTTCCCCACATAAAATATGGCAAAATCTCATTCCTTTCAATATTACTAAAGTGAAGTTGATTAACATTGTGAGAGACGCTAACTAACACTTGAAGAACGCCGTGACCATTTGCAATGCTTTATTTTATCAGCGACAACATCTCTCAACGTATTCAATCAGCTCCATTATTATCACAATGAACTTTTTATATACCTAGCCGTTAATTACGAACCAGGAAATTATTTCTAGAAAGACATACAAGAACAAATTATGCAAAATACAATCCAGTCCATCGAACAATGCGCCATTACAATCAATACTGCGAACGTCTTGACCTTATTATGTCAAAAAGTTGAGAGTCGTGTGCTTCATAGAACCAGCTCGCGAGTCGAATTGTGTGCTGGCTCGTGAGCTGGCTCGTGTGCTGACTTGAGTGTCCGCTCTTGTCAATATTATTGTCAATCATGATCATTCATTTATTTATTTATTTCGTCAAGCAAATGTAGACTACATATAAATGGTTTACAATGTTCACTTACATACTATGCATTATTCCTAGAACGAAGATGAGGTGGCATTACCATTTCAATATAATCTGCTAATGCACTGATGAGCTGAATACGAAACGCAGAAAAATAATATTAAAAGGTTATGTTAGAAAGAAACTGTCTAATTTAATTCAAGTTTGTAATAAAATTTTGGTGACTAAATCTAGGGGATTAAAACAGGGGTTATGTTTTATGATTACTCATGCAATTTTGAATAAATTATCCTTTGGCATCAAGACGATGCGAGCAGTTGTTTTCGAGGTATTTTTAATACAAAATAGAAGAAAAATCACTGGTTTTGAAAAATCACAGGTTCAACAAGGGAGTAACCGTTATATTATACCTGTTGGTATTGGTAACGTGGTAACGTAAAACACTGATCGAACGCTTCCCTTCCAAGTAGTGCACTGTGAATACTACAATGCACATTTTCGACTCATTTCGATTATATTCATAACTACCTGTGTCCGTTGAAAGTGCACAGCAACTAGCTCCCATCTACAACGAAATGCCAGATTGTATGAGATAAGATTTAGAAGAAATACCAACAGCGGCTTCAATCGCCTCGGCATCCTCCCAACACAGTGATTTAGTGGATGATTTGAGGAATCAAAATGTGGGGATATTTAGTAAAGGTATTTCTGGAACTATTGTATCTATAGCAGTCAGAGAGCCCAGGTCTGATAACTTTCGTCACGAAAAGTATTCCAAAATCGTTGAAAGCATCAGTAAACAACTATTCGATCATCCATCACCAAATGAATCAGAAGAAGTTCAGACAATGAAAGCTAAGGCTGCAGGATTCGTCAAAATCATTACTAAATTAAAGGCGACATTTACCGAGCCACATTGCTCAAGAGATGATGAAATACTAATACCTTTAATTTCCCCTAACTCGTGGTCTGCTCCAACGATGATGAACGAATTTAATGTGAATAAATACACGGTTTCACTAACAAAAGAATGAGTTAAAAAGCGATGAGTATAGGCTGTTTCTAACAAAAAATGTGGCCGTCCATTATATCCGGAACCAGTCCAGAAACTTTTACTTTCAAGCCTTAGAGAAACTTTACAACGATTCGAAGCGGTCAGTAAACACTAAATTCCATTCAGTACATTTGCGGTGTTAACACCAAATCATTGTAAACTTCTAGTAAGTCGTAATAAATGTTCTAGTACAATTTCTGAAAATGTTGATTTAATGCTTGACAGCCTCAAAAAATATTCCCTTCAAATTCATTGTTAAGCTCATTTGGAAAAATTACTGAGTAATTCACTGGTAAGAACAAATGATTGCTTACTTCGCGAATGTAAGAAATTCAATTCTCGAGGATAACTTATAAGAGGAACTTGTAAGTAAGATCTATTTTGAACAATGGATAACTACTGATAGATGCAATTTAGAAATCCTAACAAAACCATTTGATGATTTTGTAGCATATTGTGGCATATTTACTAGAAAGATTTGTAACTCATGGCTATATAAAAAAAAACAACAATCTCAAATTTTGAAAAACACAAAATCTTTATTAACTGAAGGAGAAGTAATCCTGCGAGGATTGAGGGGCAGTTTGTTCGTGGTTCGTCACGTCCTCCATTGCCGTGGTGTTGTTGTTGATTTCGTTGCTGTAGATGCGCCTTGTTGTACATTGGTTGCAGTTGCTGGTTGGTTGGATGGTAAGCTGTTAACTGCAGCTGGTGTACTTTGTTCTATAGGGGTTACGTTGGATGGTTTCGTTGAAGGGGATACTTCACTGTTGTTGGTGACTGTCACAGGTGTACTGGGGTTGCTTGGGGTTGGTGTGAAGGAAGCACCGTTGTCCTTTGGTTTGGTTGTCTCCTTGTCCAGTTTATCACATGGCTTACCGTAATGAACAGCTTTTTGGCAATATTGACATGTGGCCATCTGATTGTCATAGGTAACAAGTGATTTGCACGGGATTCTTGTATCCTGACCGAAAGTCACATAAGAATGTATAGACCTCTTCTAGCGCATGCGTAACAAACGTAGGGCATTTAGAATAGCTTGAGCTTGAGCTTGAGCTTGAGTGACCACTCCTGGTTGCTACTCCTTTACTGATCGGAATTAGCTGAAATTGTACAGGGAGTTTTTAGATGATCCGACCTGGGACTGGTAAATCATCCTTCAATGTAAAGGGTGATTTTTTAAGAGCTTGAGAACTTTTTTAAACAATAAAACGCATAAAATTTGCAAAATCTCATCGGTTCTTTATTTTAAACGTTAGATTGGTACATGACATTTACTTTTTGAAGATAATTTCATTTAAATGTTGACCGCGGCTGCGTCTTAGGTGGTCCATTCGGAAAATCCGCTTTTTTATCGACAAATTTTGTTCAGCGATGAGGCTCATTTCTGGTTGAATGGCTACGTAAATAAGCAAAATTGCCGCATTTGGAGTGAAGAGCAACCAGAAGCCGTTCAAGAACTGCCCATGCATCCCGAAAAATGCACTGTTTGGTGTGGTTTGTACGCTGGTGGAATCATTGGACCGTATTTTTTCAAAGATGCTGTTGGACGCAACGTTACAGTGAATGGCGATCGCTATCGTTCGATGCTAACAAACTTTTTGTTGCCAAAAATGGAAGAACTGAACTTGGTTGACATGTGGTTTCAACAAGATGGCGCTACATGCCACACAGCTCGCGATTCTATGGCCATTTTGAGGGAAAACTTCGGAGAACAATTCATCTCAAGAAATGGACCGGTAAGTTGGCCACCAAGATCATGCGATTTGACGCCTTTAGACTATTTTTTGTGGGGCTACGTCAAGTCTAAAGTCTACAGAAATAAGCCAGTAACTATTCCAGCTTTGGAAGACAACATTTCCGAAGAAATTCGGGCTATTCCGGCCGAAATGCTCGAAAAAGTTGCCCAAAATTGGACTTTCCGAATGGACCACCTAAGACGCAGCCGCGGTCAACATTTAAATGAAATTATCTTCAAAAAGTAAATGTCATGTACCAATCTAACGTTTAAAATAAAGAACCGATGAGATTTTGCAAATTTTATGCGTTTTATTGTTTAAAAAAGTTCTCAAGCTCTTAAAAAATCACCCTTTACATTTTCTGGTAATCCCAGAAATCATTGATCAGTACCGGCGCCGGCCAGGCCCGAACGTAGATCGTCTAAGGAATGGAAAGGGATGTTAGTCCGACACTTGTTGTTACTAGAGGCCGCATATACTACTGCGCACTCCACAAGTGTCACGGGAGAAGGATATTTGTTAGTAAAAATTTCAGTATTGGTATTATTCGCGCGCGACTCAGTATGTTCCGGTTTCAAGATGCTCGGATGCACCACTAAACTCACTGACTTCCCGAGTGAACGTTTGAAGTCCCGGGAAGTCTTAATTCACAGCTCTTATTCGAGGAAACTGAAGAAAAATTTGCAATACTATCGTGTAAAGAATAAAAACTTCCCTATTTTTTATAAATGAAATTACAAAATAAATAAGTGAATAGGATTTAGACAAAACAGTTGATTCATTCATTTGATTTTACGTTTCGTCTTAGACTCATCAGTGCGTAGCAGTTTATGTTGAACTGCTACCTCCGACCTGACGGTTCAACATAAACCGCTAGGCAGACGTAAAGTTAATGCTATTTGCAAAACACTTCTTTGATATTACACCTAAGTGTAATATCAAAACCGACGTCCCGAACGAAACAAGTTTCGGCTTACTAGCCGTACAGATTTTGGTAAGTTTGAGAGGTAAAGAGCTTTTACCCCCTAATTTATGCTAGGTGCACAGAACCAATTTCATTTGATTTTACGTTTCGTCTTAGACTCATCAGTGCGTAGCAGTTTATGTTGAACTGCTACCTCCGACCTGACGGTTCAACATAAACCGCTAGGCAGACGTAAAGTTAATGCTATTTGCAAAACACTTCTTTGATATTACACCTAAGTGTAATATCAAAACCGACGTCCCGAACGAAACAAGTTTCGGCTTACTAGCCGTACAGATTTTGGTAAGTTTGAGAGGTAAAGAGCTTTTACCCCCTAATTTATGCTAGGTGCACAGAACCAATTTCATTTGATTTTACGTTTCGTCTTAGACTCATCAGTGCGTAGCAGTTTATGTTGAACTGCTACCTCCGACCTGACGGTTCAACATAAACCGCTAGGCAGACGTAAAGTTAATGCTATTTGCAAAACACTTCTTTGATATTACACCTAAGTGTAATATCAAAACCGACGTCCCGAACGAAACAAGTTTCGGCTTACTAGCCGTACAGATTTTGGTAAGTTTGAGAGGTAAAGAGCTTTTACCCCCTAATTTATGCTAGGTGCACAGAACCAATTTCATTTGATTTTACGTTTCGTCTTAGACTCATCAGTGCGTAGCAGTTTATGTTGAACTGCTACCTCCGACCTGACGGTTCAACATAAACCGCTAGGCAGACGTAAAGTTAATGCTATTTGCAAAACACTTCTTTGATATTACACCTAAGTGTAATATCAAAACCGACGTCCCGAACGAAACAAGTTTCGGCTTACTAGCCGTACAGATTTTGGTAAGTTTGAGAGGTAAAGAGCTTTTACCCCCTAATTTATGCTAGGTGCACAGAACCAATTTCATTTGATTTTACGTTTCGTCTTAGACTCATCAGTGCGTAGCAGTTTATGTTGAACTGCTACCTCCGACCTGACGGTTCAACATAAACCGCTAGGCAGACGTAAAGTTAATGCTATTTGCAAAACACTTCTTTGATATTACACCTAAGTGTAATATCAAAACCGACGTCCCGAACGAAACAAGTTTCGGCTTACTAGCCGTACAGATTTTGGTAAGTTTGAGAGGTAAAGAGCTTTTACCCCCTAATTTATGCTAGGTGCACAGAACCAATTTCATTTGATGATTTTTTGAGTAAAATCAAATGAAATTGGTTCTGTGCACCTAGCATAAATTAGGGGGTAAAAGCTCTTTACCTCTCAAACTTACCAAAATCTGTACGGCTAGTAAGCCGAAACTTGTTTCGTTCGGGACGTCGGTTTTGATATTACACTTAGGTGTAATATCAAAGAAGTGTTTTGCAAATAGCATTAACTTTACGTCTGCCTAGCGGTTTATGTTGAACCGTCAGGTCGGAGGTAGCAGTTCAACATAAACTGCTACGCACTGATGAGTCTAAGACGAAACGTAAAATCAAATGAAATTGGTTCTGTGCACCTAGCATAAATTAGGGGGTAAAAGCTCTTTACCTCTCAAACTTACCAAAATCTGTACGGCTAGTAAACCGAAACTTGTTTCGTTCGGGACGTCGGTTTTGATATTACACTTAGGTGTAATATCAAAGAAGTGTTTTGCAAATAGCATTAACTTTACGTCTGCCTAGCGGTTTATGTTGAACCGTCAGGTCGGAGGTAGCAGTTCAACATAAACTGCTACGCACTGATGAGTCTAAGACGAAACGTAAAATCAAATGAAATTGGTTCTGTGCACCTAGCATAAATTAGGGGGTAAAAGCTCTTTACCTCTCAAACTTACCAAAATCTGTACGGCTAGTAAGCCGAAACTTGTTTCGTTCGGGACGTCGGTTTTGATATTACACTTAGGTGTAATATCAAAGAAGTGTTTTGCAAATAGCATTAACTTTACGTCTGCCTAGCGGTTTATGTTGAACCGTCAGGTCGGAGGTAGCAGTTCAACATAAACTGCTACGCACTGATGAGTCTAAGACGAAACGTAAAATCAAATGAAATTGGTTCTGTGCACCTAGCATAAATTAGGGGGTAAAAGCTCTTTACCTCTCAAACTTACCAGTTGATTCATTGCATTGACATATTCTAAGCAGTTGTTATAAAATCATTTTAAATCACCAAACAAAGGTCAACAGACATCACGCGCGTCCTGATCTTTTATTGTTTCCACTTTATTATTTTAATTATTTGATAAAATTATTAATTTGTTATATTGGTTGAGAGAAATATTAATTTACTGTTTGAAATATTAATATACCGATATATGTTATCTCTGTTATTAACTTTGTGATATAAACGGATTTGTGCAATGGTTGATTTTTATCATTCATTTTATAATCCTGAAAGACAATCAATAACATGGAAGAAGAAATCATTCCTAATAAAAATTTTCTCCGAAGCTAGACGGAAATTGATAGGTTGAATAAAGAGATAATTTAGTAAAATAGAGTAATCAGAAGTGAAACATTGAAAATATATGATAACTGAAAGGAAAAAGAAACTCCTGCAATTGTCGCCTTTTACGACATGGAAGCAGGAACCCAGTGGATCTATTCTTGGTTCATTTTTTTCCGCCGGATTCCACACGGCATATAGGCTGGTACAGTCCGGAGAGAGCTAATAGGTACTATCAATCTCCTAGTGGACTCCAGCCCCTACAAACGTACGGCATTTAGAATAGCGGGGAAAAAGTTCTTCCATTTTTCTTTTTCGATAGAGAGAATCTCTCCGTATTGGGACATATAGTTTTGCGAATATAATGTCGTTTTTCATTGATTCCACTCGCTCGGTGCCAGTGTTTTGCCCTGACAGCCGATCAATGAAACGGTTTTGTAAAGTTTGGTTTGCACGCATGCTGCTCGGAAAAGAAAATAGTTGCCCGCGAATTGCTCCGAAAGTGCATTTTTTTCGTGCGGTGCAAATCAATGAAACACAGTGCACCTGTTTTGATTGCCCCACTGCACGAAAAGTGCACGAATCGAGCAAAACACTCCACGAGTGTTTTCAATGAAAAACGACATAAGAATCGGTGATGCTTGAGGGAAGATCACGCACATGCACTTCTATAGTACTATCTTCCATATATACTTAAATGTTGTACTTAATGCTCTCGTGCTCCACATAGTGCACATTATTATTGTCTTTTGCGAATCGAATTGCATCCAATTCTTTGTAAAACTGGATGTAAACAACATTATTTGTCTTATTGCATTGAAGTAAATGCACACGTTTAATGTCAAGATGCATTTGCTCCTTAGGGGCTGTCCATGAAAGACGTCACGCCGCAAGGGGAAGGGGGGTGTTTCATAAAACGTGACCTTTTGTGACATGGGGAAGGGCGGAGGTTTTTGGAATGTGACGTCCAATATTTTCAATGAGCACATTTTTGAAATACCTAATTATATTACTGCTTTGCCCTATTTCCTGAAAAAATCTCCACAATAAACGTTTACATTCTATAGGAAAACGTGTATTTGTTGATGTAAAAGCTTCTTCTTGTAAATTCGGAAATGAATGATGCAGGAAATCATTTCTGTTGTGATCAGCAAAAGTGCACGGAGGAGCTAGTAAATTAGCAAAATAATAAATTTTGCTTAATATGAGTAAAAAAGAAAAAGATGCCTTCAAACGGTTTAACTTAAGTTATGCACTGACAATTTTTTCAGTAAATTGATTTTCTAGCATTGATAATAGTATATCATAAGAATTTCTCTTATCTGATTCTGATGCAGTTTATTCAATTGTACTCCATTTGAAAAAGAGCGGGAGATCAACGATTTCAGACGTAGATCATGTCATGTCTTATCTTGATCATATGTGATTTTCCTCCACCAACATCAAAGCTTATTGAATCATCCAATGATTGAACTTACGTAAATCAAGAATCATTTTAGCTCAACATCACTATCCATTGTGTGACGGAAGATCAGTACCGATATTGATCGATGTGATTTAAAATTGACTCAACAACTGATCTTGAAAAGATTCTGCGGCAGTGATCTCGTTTTGATGAGGTTTTGGTCTTTATTTTCTCAGCCCTGTATGCTACACTAAGGAAATATTATTCTTTACCTAAAACAATAATATATCTGTGTACCCCTAGGAGGAATAAAACAGATGAATTAAATGTTTCATCAATTGCAACCAAATACTTTTGTTAATTTATGTAATTGATATTAATAAAATAATTCCGATGATTTTGTAGTTTTGGGGATATTTTTTAATCTAATGACAGCATGTAATAAATCGATTTTTCCTTCATATTTGTATGGTTTTTCATACATATTGAGAATGTATTGAGATGAATTTTATTTATTTTGAATTCGTGACATGTGACATAGGGGGGGGGGTCTTTGCTTCTGTGACAATTTGTGACAAAGGGGGGATGGGGAGTCAAAAATCGTCAAAAAAAGCGTGACGTCTTTTATGGACAGCCTCTTAAGTAAACCTTCAAGTTCTCGTATCGAAGGTCGAATTTTGCACTGCTTGAAGTCAACAATAATTGTATTCTTTCGTACCGGTGGTAGCTTTTGTTCGTTTGGTTCACTCATTTTCAAGGTCGTTCTATTGTTCACTACACAATACTGTACTTGGTTTCTTTCGTCCCGATGTAAGCGGTTTTGTTTCATCGACTGACTTGGATGAGATGTGAGAGCGAACTGATATAATACTATATATGGTTTATTATAGTTATTCAATATATTATTTGTTATAGCTATTTAATACCTATAGATTTCTATAGTTCCATAATTTACTGTTAATTTTTTTACGAATTCGAGTTCCGGTTACGGAATTTAATGAAGGAACGTTTCGGTTCCAGAATTGTAAGGTGATGAAGGTGTGTAAGGTTTACTGGATGGTATTGACAACCTTCTGTTTGAGATAGTGACATTCTTATTATTCTTCGGCAAAGATAAAGGGGCTATTATCAATTCGTTATCGCTGTTGTTAGTTTGGTGTAGTTATTAAAAAAGTCGTTGTGAGATTTTGGCTTTGATATTATTAGGATGTGTTTTATTGTTAGTAACATATTCATATCATTGGTGATGATTTCTGTCTCAGGGTTGTGTGGAACCAGTGTAAAAGTATTTTCATTCTTTTCGATTGTAGATATCTTTTTTGTCACATAGTCACATAGTCCTATTCGAAAGCGGAATTAATCGTTTCCTATTGATAATGGAATGGTACGTTTATTGTATTGTTAGATCTGTTCAACAGAAATTCTTTCACTTTCTTCAACTTAAGTTGAATTTGTTCCTTTGGAGAAAAAACTTCATATTTTTAAAGATGAACTCGATCACATTCGAAATCTATTATGATTTATTTCGGTTGCGGAAACTCCAATGTTGGTAAAGTTTTTTTTCATCAAGAGTTAGGCCACACTGTTGGACTGTTCCTGCATTGTGTTCTTATATCTCAGTTTACCCAATTGGCCTAATGAGTTAAACTTTTTTTTGCATCTAGAGTCTGGCGCTGTCGTGAATATCATCTAGAAACTGAACGGTGACGGTCTTTCAAAGAGTTTAAGTAACACCTGTAGGCGATATCTGTAGAAAAATGAGTGTCAAAACTATAAAAAGGAGAGACAAATGATCTCTGCTCAGTCTTCATAGTTACTGTACGTGTTGACCTCAATACATTAATCTTCCATTAAAACACTGATCTGGTTTAGGGAGGACAAAAAATTAAAAACAGTCATTGAGTATTGAAGTATATACCTATTCGCAAAAAAAATACACTTTTTTACTATGAATTAATCGCATAAGGCGTGAGCAAGCCTAAAAAAACTTTGAAACACCATGCGGAACTTACCAAACCGAATCTGATATGAGCATTTGCATACCATTGCCCAACCCACTTATCTTCATTATTAGCTAACTTCGCGTACTTGGCGCATTGACCTAACCGCAAACAAGTAGGTGCAAAAATAGATCAAAATCTCTGTTGGAAAACTGGAGCTCACGTAATCAATCATGTTTTTTCACTAATTCATACAACAACAGAACACGAGCACTATTTTGGTTTCGTCTTTTGTTTTCGTCCGAAAATCTTCACAATAGGCCTGAGAAAACAGAGAAAGTTTACCACAACAACAACAACGCACGCAAGATCGCGACTGACATGGATTTCGACTTGGCGCGTACTCATCGCGAACGATGGCGCTATTACGCGACCACGCAAGCCTCCGTCTCGTTTCTCCTTTCTGCGCTGATGAGCCACCAGTGAATTTATGCCCAAAGTATGCAAATAAATAGTGCGTCGTTTCTAGTTATGCACGCATACGCATCTCCGGGGAAACTGGCCGCTTGATGAATCCTGCTGCTGGTTGCTTTTGAATTTCGACTGACTGGCTGAGAGGCACTCCTCGCGGCAACAAACAAGTGCTGTTTTCATTCAATTCGCCCGCAAAGTTTTTGCTGAAAATTAAGTGGTCCACAAAACAGTAGAGTGGATACTACTGTATGTTAGTTGTTTCGTTTTTTTTTTTGCATCACCGTTTGCATCGAGTGGCGGTCGGTACGCGACTTTGAGAATGCAAACAATTCATCGGTGCGGTATTTCGTTGAATAGCCGGTCACGGAACGACGCACCGAACCGGGAAAGTGATTGAACTTCAAAACTAATTGTACTGCCATTAAGACGATGGTGGATGTTGAACGGTATTATGAAATTACCTTAAGTAGATAGCCGGCTTTTTGGCTGGGATGAAATGGAAAGTTGTGAAAATGCTATTTCGATAAGTTTCACGTTTCATCCAACAGGGAAGGTTGTCAGGATTCGGATTTTGATCATAACGAATTAAGATCTATAACTATTACGGATAACTCTATGAAAACTGGAAAAGACAGGAAAATTCCGTTTGAGGGTAATAAAAGAATCTGCATTAATCTGCGTAGTGGTGTAATGATGCCTTTCTCATAATCGTTAATGAGAAAAATTGATAAAAATCCTATTCTAGAATTTAACCACTACTTCCGGTATTTCCGGAACTGAATCTCAGAAACCAAGAAAGAAATTTCTTTTGATATCAATTAACAAAACCTGTACATTAAAACAGTTTAAAAGAATATAAGTTTTTCGCAACGTCACTTTGAACGAGGCTTTAAAACTCTTAATACTTATAATCCTAAAATACTAGACCCGATAGTGGGATTCGGAAACAATTCATCACCCAAGTAACAA
The DNA here is from genome assembly GCF_030247185.1 of Malaya genurostris. Lineage (NCBI taxonomy): Eukaryota > Metazoa > Arthropoda > Insecta > Diptera > Culicidae > Malaya > Malaya genurostris. Next base: position 89,614,619 of record NC_080571.1, on the reverse strand, counting down.
TTTTTGTTACGCTAGCTTGTTTGTGACTAGTTTGCAACCAGATATTTGAGTGATTGTTACTAACATCTAACCACTTGCATGACTCAAAAAGCGCAGTTTCAACTAGTTGTTAAGCCGGCTGAAAATGAGTTGTCGTTACGTTGTAATGCCTTACTGAAATAACTTATTTTTTCATAACTTGAAAATAACTTGTTTGCAAGTAAACTAGTTGAAACTTAGTTACCATCGACATTATAAACATTGAATGAATCCAGAATACTTTTCTATCATCAATAAAAAGGCAGTAGAGTACTTCAAATCACAAACTTAATAGAAGGTATAAATTTCACAACGATTTTAAAACTGTCGAGCGGAATTCAATTGTACTTAACTGTTTTCTATGCGCCTTCAATCAAAATCTGTTTATAAAGATATAAAAAATAAACAACAAAATAACCCTATGTTCAGAATGCTCAAAATTATTCCAAGTAGCGTGATTCCTCGTCATTTTCAATTCATATATCATGAGAATTATAATATTATCACATTCGATGTTCAATCCCTATATTATTTTCTTCGTGTTTATGACAGTGCATAGAACAAAAATGACTATTTTGCCTTTCACTATTTTCGGCAAAAAGTAGTTTTGAATAAAGTAATATCCTGGTTTTATTTACGTTTCATACACTTCTTGAGACTCCATATTGTGTTCGCCATATTCAAGCCAACAAAGGTTGTTTTGTTTGCATTTTCGTTATCATAACGTTGGTAAAACTTACCGATAACTATCTGAATCAATGAAAAAATTATATGTTATAATCTTATAATATCTAAGTTATTGCTATATCAATTCACAGTAACGATTCACATATACGTTAACGTATTTATAATGGTTTTGCAACGGAAAATAAACCTTTTTTCAACTAGTAGCTAAAAACATATCTGTGATTAAAGATATGTTAGAATCAAGTAACGATAACTTACAAATGATAGTTAGTTTAATGTTTACGTTATAAAGAAACACTGTTGTCACCTTGTTTTAACCAGTATAACATAAAAAACATGTTCGTGCTCTTGTTGCAACACAGTTTGGACTTTGTCGTATCTGAACTAGTTGCGAATTGCTACTTGGGGCATTCACCTATGAATCTATAAGACCTTTTGCTTGAATCTGAGTTTACGAAAATCGGTTTAGCCATCGTTTAGAAATCGAAGACAGTTCCTTTTCAACATTTTTTACCAGAATTTCTGAAACCAGGAGCTGGGAACTAATGATAACCAAAAACGATTTGTTTGATCATCAATTAACAAATTCCTAAAAGTGGAATAGTTTATGGCGTAGTTTAGAAGAGTTTTTACGTTAATGGTATCATTACCTTGAAAGATGGCTCTTAATGCTCAACACTCACCTCGGAACTGGAAGTTGGATCCGGATAAAATTTAATACTATCTATGGGATTACAAGACTATTTGCTTGAACTATTGCCTCATAAAAATCGGTAAGAACTCCTTTGAAAACTCCATGCGAGCTTTGTTTTTGAATATTTGACTGCTACTTCCAGTATTATCGGAAACAGAAACTAGGTCTAAGTCCTTTCATTTGAATTTGATTTTATAAAAATCGGTGTAGCCGATTCGGAGAATATTGAGTGCTTATATTTCTCATCGGAAATCGGATCCAGATGACAATTTTTTTTTTCTGACAGAGCCTGTTAAGCCATCTCTTCAACAAGTCTGCACATACAATAACAGTTGTTCTAAATGAAATAGGCAATTATCTGAATTACAAAATTTGGGTGCTTCGTATTTCATGTCCCAAAAATTTCTAGGAGAAAGGTAACTTAAATTCATTGTTCTTGACCAGTAAAATTATACTGTAGTGTTTGATCACAATCAAATTATGAGATTACGTAGATGATATATTTAACGTTTTTAGCAATGTTTGGAGGCAACAATTTTTTTTTCTCAACCTTGTTCAGAAAAATGACTGCTCATGTACGTTGAACCGATTATTGGTTTGTGGTATATACATAGCTGTAATATTCATACTTTTTAGTTAGTTTTTCGCACGGAATGTTTAAAAAGTTCATTATCGGGTCCGATGAAAAATAAACTTGTAGTCATCTAGGCTAATTTTGATTGTGTTGTTAATTTTCATCCGAAATTAAGTGACGGCAGATCAGAAGCATATATCGTAATTTAAAATGGGTTCGATTTTGTATTGCGTTGGAGTAAGAGAAGTAGGCACAATTCTGCTTCATCAAGAGCTTGAAGTTTAGCAGATTGTTTTAGTTGCGATTTCTGCTATTTTCATAGAACACTTACTGAATTTACGTCGAATGTTGGTTAACAAACAAAACAACTCGATCAGAAGTTGGTTAGTTTAAGCTCATTTTATTCTGCCCCTGTCTCCGATTAGTAAAAGAGCTTAAAGCGATATTCGTGAGGTTGCAGTAAGAGATCAAATAGCTAAACAGAATACTAAAAATTGGTAAGCAGAGTTATATCTAATTGCGGTGTTTCCAATCCCAAAACAATAGCACAATAACATTGAAATGTAGAATACAGTGACTAAACTTAAAATGTATTTGAATTATCTGTGAGGAAACACGATTGACGGTTCCGAAAAGTATATTTCTATTGTTGATGCATATCAAATGAATGATACAATAGAATAAAATATTTTACTAAGTTTATTCATTTTATAATCCAATGTTGTGGTATAACTCGAAAATTATGAAATGCCCAAAAAATAAGTTCAAAAGCACTTGTAGTAAATCGAATAAAAAGCGATAAAAATCTTATTTCAAAGTCATAGTTCATTTTATTATCATTTCTTTTTTAGGTATTATTTTATTATTGAAATGACAAAATAGATATAAGACCAACATATTTATCATAAAAAATTATTAGAAAATTTTTAGAACTTCTAGAGAAGTTTTAGAAATATTTCGTGAATATAGTAAAAACTCAAACTTCGAGTTATACCACACGAAGTTTGAGTTTTTACTATATTCACGAAATATTTCTAAAACTTCTCTAGAAGTTCTAAAAAATTTCTAATAATTTATTATGATAAATATGTTGGTCTTATATCTATTTTGTCATTTCAATAATAAAATAATACCTGAAAAAGAAATGATAATAAAATGAACTATGACTTTGAAATAAGATTGTTATCGCTTTTTATTCGATTTACTACAAGTGCTTTTGAACTTATTTTTTGGGCATTTCATAATTTTCGAGTTATGACGGTTTGAAGCAATACGGTACAATTTGACAACAAAAATAGTAGGCGTGCCGTTTTTTAACAGATGGCGTAACTTAATTATTATTCCAGTGTTTTACCTTTCCAAAAATGCGTTGGTAAGCCACTGTGAAATAGATTTAGAATCAGTATGTGTCATTTAGCTGGACAACAACACATATGTTTTTACTATGAAAATATCGATTTTTGAAAGCGAAAAAGTGTTTTGGCGGGAAGTTTTTTTTCATTATGATGTTCCAACTGAGCGAACGTGTCGTAAATGGTTTACACGTTTGAAAAGTGATAATTTTGATTGCAGGGAATTACTCGATCAAGACATTTCATAAACGCAAGAAAAACTTGCAAAATCACGCGGAGTTACTAAGCCAGTCATTTGCCAACGTTTAAAAGTAATGACAATGATTCGAAAGGTAGACAATTGAGCACCGCATGCACTGAAGCCAAGGGAGGTCGACTTCCGTTTATTCACGTACAACTGCTTTAACGGTACAAAAGTAGAATTTTTTTCCATTCGAATTGTTACTGACTATGAAAAGTGGGTCCATTTGGATAATCCAAATCGTCCAGCGTCGTATGTATACAATGAACAGCAAAAATTTCTGAAATTTGCAGGTGACGCAAATCTACATATGAAATAATTTATAGAACGTAATCCGTGAAACGATTGAATTTTACAAGAATTATATAAATATACACCCGTATTTCAAGCAAACGTGTAAATTTACATGTTTTAGCACTTAAAAGTATGTCAGGATGAGTTAAATATAACTTATATTTACTGTAAAATTGAGTTATTTCTGACATGTATGTCGGTCTCAGAAGACGTAAATTTGGCGTACGGACACCCGTTCAGAACATTCATGGCCTAAAGGCAATGCTACGTATTTGGTGAGACGAGCTGGGTGTGGTGTATTATGTGATGCTGCAATCGAGTGAAGGGATCACTGGAGAGATCTACCGATGACAATTGATGCGTTTGTGCCGAGCATTGTAAGAATACCGTCAACAATACACCGATAGACACAGCAAACTAATTTTGCAACATGACAAAGCTCACCCACAAGTTGCACAGCCGGTAAAAAATATTCAGAAATGCTACAATAGGAAGTCTTACTTCACTCGCCGTATAGCTGTAAATTAATAAATATATAGCTCAGATAGTACTGTTTCCGACAGCAGCATGGTCTGGCTGACAAGTGTGATGTGTGATTAAGGTCACTTTTTTCAAAGGACATGCACAAAAAATTACATTAAATTAATTGCACTATGTTTAATCGTTTTCCATAGATATCTGGAGAAATAATGCGAAATCCGTAGATTCGTAGAAAAGACAAAATACGTAGATCTACGGATGAATACGAAGGGTTGACATCACTGTTGACCAGGAATTCTCCAGTTATGATAAAGCCAGCCCGGTCGAATTTTTATGAAACGAGTATCCGTGAATTGGCAGAAAGATGTAAAAATAGAGTGGCTAGCGATGCAAAATACTTTGAATATTGAATTTGTCACCATGTTTTGTTGATAAAGTTTCTAATTTCGAAAAAAAACGACAAAATCTGATTTATACCCATAATTGATTTGTTTAATTTTATACCTGAATATTTCTAGAATGACCACGTTTTGGAGAAACGTCTTAATGAATAAAATTATATTATATTATACATATTATATATGAGTTACCAAACGTGAAGTATCACCAAAAAAGTCGTGCGTTTCAGATATTAAGCTTCACTATTGATTTTAGTACAATTTTGGGAGAATACTGATTCATTGCTCAACAGTATCTGGAAATAAAAAGAGTCTCGTGTTTAAGCTTTCGACTACTATTTGCGGTACTTTCGGAACCGTGAGCTGGAAACCGGTATAACTCAAATCGGTTCGTTTGGCCAGTTACTAGTATAACCGATAAATTGAAACAGTTTTGAACTAAATTTAGAAGAATTTTTGCGCTTTTCGCATTATCGCTCTATATGACAGGTTGCAATTTCATACACACTACCTTGTATGTCCAGAACCGGAAACCAGATTTAGATAAAATTCTACATCAACTTATGAAAACATAATTCTTTTAATTCAAATCTTAATTTGCGAAGATTCGTCTGGGTGTCTAAGAAATTGTAATGATTTCCGGTTTGGAACTTACGACCACTTTCCCGGTACTTTTGTAACTAGAAACGATGATCCGCTATACCCAAAATCAACGTATTTGGTCACCAACTAATCATATCTGCCTAATTGAAGAATTATACAGCTGTTTGAATGTAGGGTTCTATGGGATTGTAAGACATTTCATTTGAACTTAGGCTTGTGAAAATTTGATGAGCAGTTTCTGAGAGAATCGAGTAACCTTTTTTAGTTCATTTTTCACATTGTACCGCGTAGCTCTGGGACCGGAAGTCGGATCCAGATGAAATTCAACAGGAACCCATGAGACTATAATGCCTTTAACTTAAATCTAAGTAGAAGAGAATCAGTTGGGCGGTCTCTGAGAAAATCGAGTGAATTTTTTCTTCATTTTTTGTACATTTTAAACAGTTACTCCCGAACCAGAAGTTCGATCCGGGTAGTTTGTGAAAATCGGTCCATTCATCTCCGAAAAAATCGAGTGCATATTTTTGTTACATACACATACATACACACATACACACATTCACACACTCAAGCACACTTGTACACACAGAGACATTCAGCGTACTCGACGAATTGAGTCGAATAGTCCGAGCCTCGGTTCAAAAATCGGTTTGCACAGTGATTGCATAACCTTTCCGTATGAGAAAGGTTAAAATGATTTCGGGAATACCGGACACAGTTTCTCAGTTCTAGATGCACCGTAAATATTGGTTAAATATTCCGAAATGGGACAAAATTTCATTTTTATCGAGATTGCTGAACTGATTTACTCAAACTTTAAATGAAATGAAAGGTCTTGTAATTTAAAGCTTGCTCCTCGTCACCCTGAACGCTATTGAATGGTTTTGAGATCGGATATTTACTTTTTGAGACATACGAAGTTTTATGTCAAAATTTTCAGTTTTTTGACAGTATCTGTCACAATTGACCTTGAAAACAGAATATATTTCCAGACTTAGATTCCGCACGGTAATACCTATCCAACAAGCCATAGATTGTTAAAATCCGTCCATTTTGAACGGAGATATAGAAATTTTTGTGTAAGCGACTTTTTCCCCTATTTCAGCAGTAGATGTTTTGAGCGCTGTCTGGCAAAGAAATGTTTGGGAGCAACATAAAACACGATTTTTTATACTGTTACATACATTTGTTTCTAAGTACCAATAATACTGTGTACAGCATGATATTTTGCCTCGGACCGATTTTAGCACCGTTCGTTTTTGGCAACATAATCGTTCGAATATGCCATATGTAAACCAGATGATGGCAGCATTTTCGAGTTGAAAGCAATTTCATAATTATATTGATGTAAACTAATTACAGCAATTAATGCTGGAAGAACATAACAGCCATATTCCATTCGATTCAGTTCGTCGAGATCAGCAAATGCGTGTGTGACAAATAATTTCACTCAATTTTTTTCGGAGATGACTCAACCGTTTTCTACAAACTCAGAATCACATGAAAAGTTGTATACTCCCAAACAAGGTTCCTGAATTATGTTTGGTTCCGACCTCTGGTTCCGGAACTACAGGATGATATGTGAAACGAAATTAAAACTGTGTAACTCATTTTTCTCGTAGATGGCTGAACCGATCTAAGATTAAAATGAAAAGTTTTAATATTCTAGAAAACATTTTGTTTTTCAATCAGCAACTATAGTAACGATGACAAAATGACAAAAATGTAATCTGTAAGCTGTATGCACATCAACGCTCACCTAATAGTAGTGAACGAGAACGCTTCTCGGCTAACTGATAATGCTGTTAGTATATTTTACGCTAGATATTCTAGCAAACAATCTAATGCAAATATATTCAAGAATTATATTGGCTTGTACAGATGAATGCAGATTTAGTTCGTTTTTCAATGGTGTGGATGCATGAGCAAACTGCAACAATGTCTGCAGTAGCCAATAAACTTCATCATTGAACAAAAACAAATCGCGTACGTCAATAATAAAGTTCATTATGCAGTTAGTAACCAATAGGTTTCCCAGTGTAATCAAAGCTTGCTGTAATTGGCAACAAAGTAGTCCCAATAATAACCGAGTAATTGCATTTTACGACCAGCATCAGCAATCATCTCGGGCAGGAAATTTCGCTTCAATCAGCGGAGTATGAGCGGAGGGATCCGTTTCATTCATCAAAAAGAATAAACATCCAGTTCCTGATAACGTTTCGATGCTATCGGTGTGTGCATTTACCACACTCTGCACTTCGCACGTTGTTGCTAATGTAGGACGCCATCGCTTGAGGCCATAAAACCGATTTTATAGATTTGTCTACATTTACCATCACGTCTGTTGATTCATCACAATACGGAGAGACAGCCTCTGGGTGCGATGTTTCAATGTCAAACGCTGAACGGTTACTAAAGTTCAACGAGTTCCGAGTGACTCCATCGAGCGGTAATCCAAGCCGAACTGCAGTTACTCAAAAATATCTAATCAATTACCATGAAACGGATCACAACACTGTCAGGAAAAAATTGCTTTTGAAGGACTCATAAAAGAGGAATGAAAAAAACAAAAATGTGAATTCTGCAGCAATGATTAATCAACAGCTTTGCTTATCAGTAGACCTGCCAGACGAGAACCAATTTCGGCATATTGTTGCTTATTTTGTTTGCTGCGTCGATGTATGTGCGTACGACAAAAGGCAACGTCTGTTTGCTTACTTCCATTGATTGGTACAAGATTAGAAAATTGGTTTTGGACGTATTGCTTCTGGGTTTCAATGCACCGGTGGCTTTGTGGAAATCCTCAGTGCAAATTGTCTAGTCGAAAGTGACCATTAACGAAATCGAGGGTAACAATTTTGTCTGCTTTCTGATCGAATGTTCGATTGTTGTTTTCGGAAATACCTGACTGTCGGAGCGCGTAGTTGACTTGAGACTTATCTGTCTTATCAGAGGAAAATCAAAAAAGTGGTTTAATTTTGAGTGAGTTAGTGTATACCTCAATTGGTTTTCAGTATAATGAAATGATACTAATTGATAGCCCAGATGTCAGAAAAAACATTCCGCTGTGGAGCAATTAATAAGTGCTGCCAAAATCAGGATGATGCACTATTAGCTCAACATGAACAAATTTGCACTGAGGAGTCGAAGACGGAGGCAAGTTGAGGACAAAGAGAGAACTCAAATTGCTTAGAATAGACTGCAGGATTGTTTTTTTATTTTTTAATTTGTACGTTTATTTGTCATATTGAATATTTATAATAAAATTTGTTCGCTCTGTTTCCCATATCTTCCGTTAACAGGAACAGAGGGTTCTGGGAATACAATGATAATGACAAGATACGTTATCACAGCTTTAAGTTGATTTATGCGCTTGGTGCCCACGAGGAACAATCCTGGTTGTATTATCAGCTGTTTCTATTATCATTAACATTTGTTAAAAAAATGACTACAAAAAGTATCCATTTCGAATGATAAGACTGCTTTTTGTGTGCCAAGATACCTCTTCATTCATGTGCAATTAATGTTTGTCAACCATGTTACTAGTTTCGATTGAATTATGCAATTTTATAAAATCCTTTAAAAAATAGTTAGTAATATCATTGTAGAATAGACAATTAAGTCGGTCTTACCGTTCTTTTTATGCAATATTTTCAAAACAAAGAATTATTTCCTAGATTGATGCCCAACAACATGGAAGATTGAGCCCGGATACTCATTTTCAATATATAGTAAAGTACCTTTTGAAGCTCATCGAATATTTTCGAATACATACGGCGAAGGTGTACTTAGTGAAAGAATATGTCGCTATTTATTCCAGTACTCAGTGGCGTCCTCATGCGCACCTCGTGCACTGCACAACCGGCCAGAATCAAGGAATTAACTGCATCCCCATCCGCATTCAATCATTTTTTTGATTCTCAATTTATTTGATGAAAGCAGGTTGAATGGTATCGAATATAAAATGATGAGCGATTTTGTCCACAGTCATATCGCATTGCTGTTGCCAATATTAGGCGCTCTGAACTCGAGCACAGTGCCTTGTGCAAGTATTTATGTACATCCCATATACATCAAGCTTTAAATTTGAAGTATCTTTTGTCGCTGTGTTAGGGTCTTCTACGTGAGTTACTCCACAGTTTCAAGAGAAAAAATTACTCAACTCGACTCTAAGATTTGTTGTCCTCTCTGTCACGTTTGGCTCTGTGAGAGCTTGTATGCACACCAGTAGGAGAGACTTCAGCGGCTTATGCTTATGGCAGTTTAAAACAAATTGCAGTTTTAGTTGAAACATCTAAGCGGTTTTATTGATGAAGTTATCGACAGATTTGCAAGACGTTATTGACAGATTTGAGCGCCGAATTCTTCTATTGTATCGATAATACTAAATAAATTTTTTTTGATTGTATTGAACACATGCGAATATCCTATCCTCAATAGTCAGTTTCCGTTTAAAACGAATTGTAACAACTGATTTCAAACCACACAAGCAGTGCATAACCCGCATATTTAGCCACCTGACGCCACTGTCAATGCTTCAAGAATAATGACTTCGTAGACCAACGTGCTGGAAGGAAAAGTTTCTCGATGATGCCGTATCAAAATGGTTCCGTACGACTTGAAAACAAGAGTTGTCGAACGGCGTTTCTTTGCTTGAGAACAGTTACTCTAAAGGAATCCCCACATTTCATTTTCACTTGCGACAAAAATTTGGTCCGTTACTATAATCTTAAGCATAGAAAGTATTGGGAAAGATCTGGACATAACCGGTTCCTTATCGACAGAAAAACTGAACATTTATTCACCAGTCCCAGATTATGGTCTGCTTCGGGGACCAGCTAAGTGTCACAAAAGTTAAATACCGTACACAGTCGATGCGTTTTTGCCAAGCACTAGAGGAAAAACGGCTCAAATAAAGCGAAATATATGACCAACTCATTTTTTAGAATTACAATGCTCTAATCTACTTTGCAAAAGTGCTAAAAAAATGATAGAATAAAAATTAACCATTGAATTCTACTATAAGTATATCATGTCACTATACACATTCAGTATGTATCACAACAACACTTTTAAAAACATGTATAAAAAACGTCACATCACAGATACGTATTTCGAATGCCACTTACATTCTTCATCAGTGTATCAGGTTTCAAAGTAAATACATGTCTTCACTGAAACGAGATGTTCCGGGTTGACAGTTCTATGTGTAGTGCACTGGCCTTACAAACCAGTACGAGTCTCGGTATGGAAGGATTCTTAGTGTCTGCTGGAACAGCAGAATAAATTGTACAACAGGAATGTAATTGATGCCATCAATACAGATTTCACTGCTGTATTCGACAAGATTAACCATCAAATTGCAATTGCAAAGCTCGACAGGCTTGGATTTAACGGCCCCTTTCTCAATTGGATTGAATCATATCTGACTGGTCGTATTCATCGTGAGCTCCAGTGCTCCTCAAGGAAGCCATCTAGGACCATGAATATTTCTGCTATATCTAAATGATCTGAATATCTTATTGCAATGTATCAAAGATCTGAAAGACTCAAATTTCTTGCAGTCCCAGTTGGATGTATTATGTTACTGGTGCAACGTCAACAGAACGGTACTGAACACCTCTAAATGCTCCGTTATCTCCTTCTCTCTTGAATGAACCACGATCACGCATGATTACACTATTTCGCAAGCGGTAGTAAACCGGGAGACATCAATCAAGAATCTAGGAGTGTTATTGGATTCAAAACTTAGTTTCAAAGATCACATAGAATATACCCTCTCTAAAGCATTCAAGATGCTAGGTTTCATCCTTCGCATTTCAAAAAATTTCAATAATATATGTGTACTGCCTGAAATCGTTATCGCTCTACATTGGATTATGATGTTGTTGTTGTTTGGGAACCATTGTACCAAACTTGTAAGCTGCGCATTGAAACTTTTTAGTGCAAGTTTATTCGTTTTGCTTTGCGTCGCCTGCCCTGGAGAGATCCATTGAATCTTCCAAGCTACGAAAACCGATGAAGGCTCATACACCTCGATTTGCTATCTGTCCGCCGAGATACACTAAAAGCTGAATTAATTCAACCTCGAATTGATTGTGCAGATCTCCTACAACAGCAAAGTTTTGACATTCATCGGCGAAATTTGCGGTTTAATCCCTTTCTCAGAATTCCTCGTGCTAGAACTAACTACGGCTTTCATGAACCGTTTTCGAGTATGTGCCGCGTATTCAATACTTGCTCTGATGAATTCGATTTCAATTTATCTCGTAACATCATCAAAACCCGTTTTCCACGCTAGTTTTATTAAGATAATTAGTCGAAATGAATAGTTGTTAGTTAGCTTTGTAGTTTTAATAAGGGTAATTTAGGATTTGGTTATGTATCAATTGAACAAATTTTATCTGTTGATACAAAAGATTAAAAAAAAAATAAATAAATGAATAAGTAAATAAATAACTACATAAATAAATAAATAAATAAATAAATAAATAAATAAATAAATAAATAAATAAATAAAAAAAAAAATAAATAAATAAATAAGTAAATAAATAAATAAATAAATAAATAAATAAATGAATAAATAAATAAATAAATGAATAAATAAATAAATAAATAAATAAATAAATAAATAAATAATTAAATAAATAAATAAATAAGTAAATAAATAAAAAAATAAAAAAAATAAATGAATAAATAAATCCAACGTTGCACCACGACTTTGGTTTGAAATGAGGTATTTCACCTCACCCCTCACCTCACCTCACTTCTCCAACTTCGCTCCATCTATTTAGTTTCGAGCCGTCGAGTACGCAAAATGTCTGTAAGTGTGTGTTTTGCACTCACTTTTTTTTTGGAGATGGCTGAAACGATTTTCATGAACTTAGATTATAATGAAAGGTCTTGTAACCCGACACAAAGTTTCTTAATTTTATTCGAATCCGACTTCCGGTTAAGAAATTACAGGGTGCAGTGCACTTACTTTTCTCAGTGACGGCTGAACCGATTCTCACGAACTTAGATTCAAATGAAAGGTACAATTGAACGACTGAATGCAAAAGTCGGATAAGTGCAACTTAGTTCGGAAAACCCGTTTAAGTATTTTTGAATGCAAAAATCGGATAAAAATATTGAGAGCAAAAATCGGACATGGATTTCGCAATGCAAGCATCGTTCAAAAATATCTTTCAAAACAAATGTATTTATCCGGTTTTTGCATTCAAAGTTTTTACCGACTGTCGCTGTGGACGAAGCATGGTTTGCTTGTTTGTTAGGGGCAACTTGATCTATGCTGCGTTCCTACAGCGGCAGTTTGTAAAAACTTTGAATGCAAAAACCGGATAAGTACATTTGTTTTGAAAGAACCGGTTATGTTTTAGTCCGGTTTTTTGCATTCAAAGTTATTTTGTCTGGTTCTTGCAGAAAAGATATTTTTAAACGTTTCTTGCATTGCAAAATCCATGTCCGGTTTTTGCATTCAAAGTTATTTTGTCCGGTTCTTGCAGAAAAGATATTTTTAAACGTTTCTTGCATTGCAAAATCCATGTCCTGTTTTTGCATTCAAAGTTATTTTGTCCGGTTCTTGCAGAAAATATATTTTTTAACGATTCTTGCATTGCGAATACCATGTCCGGTTTTTGCTCTCAATGTTTTTATCCGATTTTTGCATTCGAAAATGCTTAAACGGGTTTTCCAAACTAAGTTGTACTTATCCGATTTTTACTTTCAGCCGTTCAATTGTCCTATACAAAGTTGTTGAATTTTATTTTTATCCGACTTCCGCTTGCGGAGTTACAGGATGATTAGTGAAAAAATTCTTATTTCAAATTACTTTCTCACTATTTTCAGAGATGGCGTGACCGATTTCAACAAATTTCGATTCAAATGAAAGGTACAAAACTTCCAAATTTCATCCGGATCCGACTTCCGGTTCAGGAATTATATGATGAAGTGTGTAAAAAAATGGATACCGTCACTTGAAGCGGTGAAACTAAACGCGTAAAAAATCTTAACTTGCCTCGAAACTATTCCAATCGGTAGTCATTGTCAGTTGACGGTCGAACATTAATTTGGTTTTCCTTGTTCTTGGGTTTTTGATGAATGACTGACGATTGTAGCGACTCAAAAAGAGATCCCAGTCACTTTCCTCGAACCAACTTCGATTATACCTGTTCCCAGGTTCCGGTTTCGGGGGTAGCAATGTTTTTGTTGTGTACGGATATGAAGTTCAACTAAGTAAATGGTGGCTACGTCAATAAAAACGTGGATATAAATCAGTAGCTGCCAAACCGTTCTTTTAATGCATATAGTTGCTTTTAAGAAATAATTTACAAATATATACGCGTAATTTGATTCTATCCCTAATTGTTCGTGGCTTACTTTGACAGAAAATATAACCATAACTGTTTTTTTGAAGAGATAGAAATTTTTTTCTTATACAAAGTTTTAGAACTATTGAAAATAATTTACTTTGGCAAATATACCAAAAGTCTACGTCGCACCGTTTCGGATATACAAAGCGTTTTTATGGCAACCCCCTTAATATCAGTTTTTTATTCATAACTTGTTTCGACTTATTTTTTTATGCATACTTTCTTTGGAATAATTGGAAAAAATAAAACATCACATGTTTTTGTTGAAGGCAGTGCATAGGTTTGTTGTTTCCTGGCAAAGTTATACAACATTTTACCTTTTATAGGTAAACTATGATAAAACCTTACACCGAAGCGAAATATGCAACTTTATGCAGCAGATTTTTAAAAAATGTGTTGGGAAAGCGAAAGCCTATTCGCGCACCCCTGGTAATGATGACAACGTTCCTGCTGAAATCAGTAATACCAACGACTCACCGACTTTACTTCAGTGACAGTTATTACCTCGTTGAAGTACAGTACGTTAAGACACGAGTAGAAAACGTGGTCGAATTGAATAAGTTATAATTTGTGCTATTATATTTATACGTTAAATAAACACCAAAATGTAAGTTTCTTGAAATTATGCAAACATGTAAAACTAATCTGGAATAAATTTACAGCTTAAAGCTATATTGAATTACGCTAAAGGATTGTGTTATTTCTAACCTCGTCGTGACGGACTTCCACGACATTCTGAAAATTTCTAACCTCGTCGTGACGGGTTTCCACGACATTCTTTAAGATTTTGTTCGGAATTCGAGGTTAAACTGGTAGATTCACATTCACAGCACGGTGTAGAATGGATAGAAAAGCTATGCCGAAGAACAATCGGAAAGCGCCAACTTACAGTTGCGGTTTGTGTAAAGATCCGGACGATGATGGCATGGTGGCTTGCGATCGATGCCAGCAATGGTATCATTACCAGTGTGTGGGAGTAGGAGACTCGGTGGCTGAACGCGAATGGAATTGTCCCATGTGCGACAAAATATCTCAGAAAAATACTGAACAAGACGAACTAAGTTCCAAAGCTAGTACGACGATGTCTACCAGAGCCGCTAGAGCAGCTTTGGAACTACAACAATTAAATGAGCGACAACGACTGGAGATTCAACGTCTTCAAATTGAAAAGGAGCAAAGAGAACGCGAAGCTGCCCTTGAACAAAAACACCGATTACAGTTGAAGGTCATAATGGAAAAAGAAGCAGAATTTGAACGCAAATGCTTGGAAGAAGAACGACGCCGTGAAGAAGCAGAGTCTGCACTGGCCAAGAAACATTTGATGGAGGAAAAACTGCGAGAAGAGGCTCTAAAAAGGCTGGAAGAGGAGTATATACAAAAGAAATATGAAATTATGCAGTCACGACTAGATGCTAACAGTAGTCGAAATAGCACAGGCTCTATTACAGAAATGGAAAAGACAAGGGAATGGTTAGCTGGCCTACCAGATAAATTTTCAACCATGATTTCTCTACCAAGCAGAATGCCCTCACCTAATCGGCACTCGTCAGCGTTACTTAATCTAACAGACCGAAGTCGGGTTTCAAATCGATTTGATCAACCTTCGCTAAATAGCGTTCAGAACCCAACGAATTTGTCATGTAAATCGGACCGTCAATCGATTTGTTTTACTCCCCAAAAACCAGGAGTAAGTTCTCTTACAAAAGCGCAATTGGCAGCGCGCCAAGTCATACCAAAGGATTTACCAGCATTTTCTGGTAGTCCGGAAGAGTGGCCAGTATTTGTGAGTTGCTTGGAAAACTCTACAAGAGAGTGTGGATATTCGCATGCGGAAAATCTGATTCGCCTACAACGGTGTTTGAAAGGCGACGCAATGGAAGCGGTGCGGAGTAGGCTACTGCTACCAGCAGCAGTCCCACGTGTGATTGAAACTTTACGAATGCTGTTTGGTAGGCCGGAGATTTTGATCATGACATTGCTGAACAAAATTCGCAATACTCCTGCTCCGAAAGAGGGAAGATTAGACACACTTATCTCGTACGGGTTGGTGGTCCAAAATTATTGCGATCATCTAGTAGCGGCACAGCTAGAGACACATTTGTCTAATCCGTCGCTTTTGCAGGAATTGGTCGAAAAGTTACCGTGTGATATAAAGCTTAAATGGGTAGATTATAAAGATGCAGTTTCAGTCCTTATCCTCGAAACCTTTGGACAATTCATGACAGAAATTATGCGGAAAGCAAGCGAAGTTACAACACATTGTTTACCAACGATTAGAGGTGTAAAATGCGAAGAACACCGGACGAAAGGTGGTAATGTCCGATCAAAAGGTTTTGTAAATCACCACAGCGATGTACGTATAGTAAAAAATCAGCAGCAGACCGAAAAGGCCTGTTCTATGTGTGGTAGATTTGGACACGCGGTGGATAGGTGCGGTAAGTTCAAGACACTCAGTCCTGGAGAAAAATGGAAGATGGTGAGACAGCATGAGCTGTGTAGATCCTGTTTGAAAAGTCACGCTCCGTGGCCTTGTAGAAGACCCAAAGACTGTTCTGTAGATGGATGTCGCCTGCGTCATCACCCTTTGCTTCATTACTCACCAATTCCATCAAATACACTTAGCAGTCCGCAAAATCATCATAGCGCCGGTCATACGGTTCTATACCGAGTAATACCGGTAACATTGTATAGTGGCTTGAAAAAGATAAGCACTTTCGCGTTACTAGATGAAGGTTCTGAGGTAACCTTGATTGAAAATCAATTAGTCGATGAGCTTGGCTTGCAAGGTATACATGACCCCTTGCACCTTCGGTGGACTGGGAATGTTTCTCGAATCGAAAACGATTCTCGTATAGTAAAGCTTCAGATATCCGGGAAGGGTAAACACAGAAAACATAGTTTAATAAATGCACGTACAGTTGAGAATCTTGAACTGCCTATACAATCTATTAACCCATCCAATCTGATTGGGCATTATCCATATCTACGTGGCCTTCCGATTGAAAAGTACGAGCTAGCGCGACCTCAATTGTTGATCGGCTTAGAAAATGTTTATCTTGCGGCTCCCTTGAAAATACGAGAAGGTCCTCGTGGATACCCCATTGCTACCAAGACTAGACTTGGGTGGTGCGTATACGGTGGGACGTCACTCATACAAAACCGAAATATTCATCGGGTGTACCATGTAAGTAAACCTTCAATCGCTGAAGACGACCGTAAGTTACACGACTTAGTAAAACAATATTTCGAGACAGAGAATTTAGGAATATCTCCGTCTACACTTCCACTTGAAACAACCAAAGAAAAACGGGCACGGTTTCTCTTAGAATCTACTACCAGACGGGTGTCTGGAGGTTACGAGACTGGCCTTCTTTGGGCGAGTGATGAAGTTATATTTCCGAATAGTTACGCTATGGCAGCTAGCCGTTTGAACGGGTTGGAGAGAAAACTAAATAAAGAACCTGATCTGGGTATTCGCGTTCAAGAGCAAATTGCTCAGTATGTGGCAAAAGGATATGCTCATAAAGCTACACCAGATGAAGTATCTGCAACGGACCCCAACCGAGTGTGGTATTTACCATTGAGCGTGGTAACGAGTCCGAAGAAACCGAACAAAATCAGATTGATCTGCGATGCTGCAGCGCAAGTCGAAGGTGTATCTTTCAATTCTAAAATGCTGAAAGGCCCCGACCTTTTAACACCCCTACCGGCAGTTATTTATCGATTCCGTCAACGAGCTGTTGCTGTGTGTGCAGACATTCAAGAAATGTTTCACCAGATCAGAATACGTAAAGAAGACTGCCAATCACAACGATTCTTGTGGAGAGATAATCCAACCAAGAAACCACTGGTTTATGTGATGGATGTAGCGATATTTGGGTCGGCCTGTTCACCATGCTCGGCTCAATACATTAAAAATCTTAATGCGAGCGAGCATGCAGGAGAATTTCCCGATGCGGCAGAGGCCATAATAAACGGTCACTATGTCGATGATTTTCTTGATAGCAGAGATACTGAAGACGAAGTCATTCGTGTAGCCGATGAAGTACGCTTTGTACATCTTCAAGCGGGATTTAAAATAAGGAACTTTATGTCAAACTCTACTTATGTTCTGGAACAAATGGGTGAAGCTGGAGCGTCGACCTTCAAAGCACTGAGTTTGCAGAGAGAAAATGATGCTGAATCGGTACTCGGTATTCGCTGGCAGCCACAAACGGATGAAATATTGTTTTCGACACAATTTTCTAGTTCCGTTGGCCAACTTTTGGATAAAATCGTTCGCCCAACTAAACGTCAAGTTCTTCGTGTAGTCATGAGCCTCTACGGCCCGCTGGGCTTACTCGCGTCTTTTTTGATACACGGAAGAGTGATTATTCAAGACATATGGCGTACGAATTGCGACTGGGACGATCAAATCGAGGATAGCATTTATGCCGACTGGAAAAAATGGATTGGTTTTTTTCCTCGTTTAAAGGAAGTAAAGATTCCTCGAGCATATTTCGGTAAGAGTGTTCCGGAGCGTTGCCATCCTATTCAACTACACGTTTTCGTCGATGCGAGTTCTACAGCGTTCGCGTGTGTAATCTATGTCCGTTTTATCGAAGATGGTGAGCCGCGATGTACACTCATCGGAGCCAAAGCCAAAGTGGCTCCAATCAAACCTTTGTCTATACCCCGACTGGAACTGCAGGCGGCCTTGTTGGGCACTAGAATGCTGCAACATGTGATCAAACACCATAAGCTACCGATTTCACAACGATATTTGTGGTCGGACTCATCTACAGTCCTTCACTGGATCCATTCAGATCATCGTAAGTATTCCCAATACGTTGGCTGCCGTATAGGCGAGATTATCACCACAACGAGCCCTAGTGAATGGATGTGGGTTCCCACGAATCTAAACGTGGCCGATGAGGCTACCAAATGGGGACAAGGTCCATGTTTCAATCCGGAGAGCAGATGGTTTCGGGGGCCTACATTTCTCTGGAAACCTGAAAATTCATGGCCGTCACAAAACTGGGGAGCATTTTCGACAACTGAATTACCTGAAAATGAACAACGAGTAGTGAGTATCCATCGGAAGGAGTTAACTGGGACAATAATAAAAGTTTCGAGATTTTCGAAATGGGAAAGGTTGCTACGGACTGTAGCCTACGTCTTTCGTTTTGCTAGCAGAAGAAATGTTGTCAACAATCGTAACTCACTTGAACTGCTAGATCAGCAGTTTCAACGAAAGGCGGAAACAGCTTTGTGGAAAATAGTTCAAATGGATTCCTTTCCAGAAGTAATAGCGGCATGGAAAACCGACAAAAACAATAAGCCTTCGGGGGTGGAGCCGATATACCACCCGCAATTCAAAACAACAATTTTTATTGATGATGACGGAGTGATTAAATTGGATGGTCGTATCGGCGCCGCCCCCAATCTGCCGATCGAAGCTAAGTATCCTATTATACTAGCTACGAACCATCCAATAACGTTTCTTTTCGTAGATTACTACCACCGCCGTTTCAACCATCGAAATCGTGAGACAGTTTTCAACGAGCTCCGTCAAGTCGTCTACATCCCCGGATTACGTAATCTTATTAGAAAGGTTACTGCACGATGTCAGTGGTGTAAAGTTTACACCGCGCTCCCCGTTCACCCAAAGATGGCACCGCTACCACAAGCCAGATTGGTAGCCTTCCAGCGACCATTTACATACATTGGACTGGACTATTTTGGGCCGTTACTCGTCAAGGTTGGGCGCAGCCACGTAAAGCGATGGGTGGCGTTATTTACATGCTTGACCACACGAGCTGTTCACATGGAGGTAGCCCATACTCTATCAACGATTTCCTGTAAGATGTGCATTCGCCGGTTCATAGCTCGAAGAGGCGCCCCGTGTGAGATCTATTCGGACAATGGCACCAATTTCCGTGGTGCAGCGAGTGAACTGTCGAAACAGATCATCAGTATCAACCAAAGCTGTGCGGAATATTTCACTAACACAACCACTAATTGGTTCTTTAATCCTCCTGCGGCTCCTCACATGGGAGGCGTGTGGGAGCGGCTCGTGAGATCAATCAAAACCGCTATGGATTCCTTCAAAACTGCTCCACGCGTACCCGATGAAGAAACCTTTGAAACAATAATTCTAGAAGCTGAGAGTATGGTTAATACTAGACCTCTAACGTATATACCGTTAGACTCGGACACTCAGGAATCCCTAACACCAAATCATTTCCTATTGGGCAGCTCTAGTGGAGTTCGACAACCACCATGTGATCCAACATCAGCAGTCGAGTGTTTACGTAGTAGCTGGAACTTGGCAAAACATATTTTGGATGGATTTTGGAGCAGATGGTTACGAGAGTATTTGCCGACGATTGCGAGACGAACAAAGTGGTTTGAAAACGTCAAACAGCTGGAACAGGGTGATCTTGTCTTCACAGCAGATGAGGGCAGACGGAACAGCTGGATTCGTGGACGGATCGTACAGTTGATTTTAAACCGAGATGGAGTTCCACGGCAAGCAATCGTAGAGACGGAGTTCGGCTTGCTTAGACGCCCAGCCGTAAAGCTCGCTATTATCGATATAAAGGAAAATTGTGAGACCGTGTCTAGCGGTGAGAACCACACTCTGTCTCACGTCCCGGGGAATGTTGGGGAAGCGAAAGCCTATTCGCGCACCCCTGGTAATGATGACAACGTTCCTGCTGAAATCAGTAATACCAACGACTCACCGACTTTACTTCAGTGACAGTTATTACCTCGTTGAAGTACAGTACGTTAAGACACGAGTAGAAAACGTGGTCGAATTGAATAAGTTATAATTTGTGCTATTATATTTATCCGTTAAATAAACACCAAAATGTAAGTTTCTTGAAATTATGCAAACATGTAAAACTAATCTGGAATAAATTTACAGCTTAAAGCTATATTGAATTACGCTAAAGGATTGTGTTATTTCTAACCTCGTCGTGACGGACTTCCACGACATTCTGAAAATTTCTAACCTCGTCGTGACGGGTTTCCACGACAAATGTATAGGAAAAGATATGTCCAATACTATAAAAAGAATCTAAGTTGAACTCGATGGAACTTTTTTTAGGCCTTTTCAAAGTTAGTTTTAGTTATTGAATTATGACAACCCCCTTAAAACTAGTTTTCTAATCATAACTTGTTTCAAGTTGTTTTTTAATCCTTACTTTGTTTGGAATAGTTGTAGAAAATATAAAATCCCATAATTTTGTAGAAGGTAATGCATAGGTTTATTCTTTTCCGGAAAAGTTATGCATCATTTTACCTATTTTTACCTTGTACCGAAGCGAAATATGCAACCTAATGCAGCAAACTTTTGGAATACTTATAGGAAAATATATTCCCAATCCAATTTATTTTCCAATGAGAATATCCTGAGTACTATTCGTGTGACTCATTTTCACTATGGCCATGCTGAAACCATGAATGGTTAAGAAACGGAGGGCGTCACGCGTCTGCTATTTCTGTACTTCACTTTTGCAGTGAGCGTAGAGATGGGAAATTCGCTCCTGAGCTACTCCAGTAAATCGAATCTTTAAAGTGAGCTGATAGCTCACAGCTATTTTTAAAAGAACCGTAGCTCACCAGTTCACCGCACTGGTAAGCAGAGATGCCAGGTTCACAGATTAATTTGTGTTTCACAGAGTTTCAACATTTTGCACACAGATTTCTGAAAATGGTCACAGATTGAATTGAATTGAACACAGTTTAGCACCAAAAATTACAGAGCGGTAGAAAATAGTGAGACCTTTTTTTTGCTTACCAAAATGATTCCGATCAGCTATTATGGAAATGGGGATACGTGCACAGATTTTGCACAGACAGGTTTTTGGCTTGATCACAGATTTTTGAAAAAATGACATGGCATCCCTGGTGGTAAGGTGGAAACAAGCTACTAGCTGAACGTATCTTCGGCTTTTGAAAAGAGAGTTATAAATGAGAAGAAATGTGTGCAAGAGCTCTTGTCAGTTCTTCAAAATGTGCATCTATCCTTCTTTAACAGATTGAATGAGCCATTTTCAATAAGGAATCTTATCTCTCACTCAGTAGGCTAAGGTACATTCACGGATGCCACTTTTGCAGATATTCTCAAATGTGACATAATAATAATTCGCAGACAAGTTAGTTCGCATAGCATTGTTCTCTGTGCATCAATGATTTCGATCATGCATATGAAAGAAAAACGGAGTAAGAAAAACGGCGCTCAAAACAAACCTCTAAAACTAACTTTGAAAAGGCCTAAAACTTGCATCGAGTTCCACTTAGATTTTTTTCTAATATTGTTAATTGTCAAAAAGTAAACAAAACAAAAATCATAAAAATTTACTTAAGTTGCGCGTGCAAGCATGAGCTTGCTTGTTTATGCGTGTTTACGCACACTTTGTAGTAGATACTTAGGTAATAGAGGGAGATTCTAAGTAAATAAATCCAAAAAAAATGTTTCTAAAATAAAGTGAAGATATCTCAAAAAGTAATTTTTTTACATTATTTATATCTTCAGCAAAAGTATTTCAAATGTTTTTTTCTTCAGAGATGAGATAGAAAACAAATTTTTTTTGTGAAAAAGAATAATTTTTATTTTGTTAAGGGGGTACTACCCCCTTAACAAAAATTAAAATCCCACTTTCAAAAGAAGCGTAATATAATCTTGTAAAACTTCTTCGAAGACACGTTAGCTCTTAAAAATCAGAGAAAGTCAGTACAGACTTTTGACCGTCTTTTTCCAGTTTTTGACCACTGTACGTCGTATCGAAAGAAATCACATAAATTTTACAAAAAATTCTACAAAAACTTTGATTCTGTTTTGCATTTCATATGTTAATGAGAAAGGCCAAACATTCTGAGCTCTAACAAAAGGTTCATCCAACCAACTAATCGACTAGCATTAGTTCACTTTTTCGAAATTGATACCGTTGAAAGCACTGAAAATTGACTCATGCAACAACTCGTTTTTAATGCGAATTATACTACGTTTGAATGCGCTCATAAGAATTAACATACCCTTACCGACCCCTGACCGAGGACCTCTTCTCCCGTTGGCGGCCGATTGGAATTAATCTCATTGGCACGTGCTAGCTTTACTGGGGACAAACGAGTGAACCAGCGAGCAAACGAATCTGCTGTAATTTGCGTGAATAGTCGGAGTGCTATAAATAGTCCGATTGTCAACGGCTGACCACACCTGTTGAATATAGTGTTCCAGAACGGTCCAGTTGAAATGCAATGCGGAAACACCGACTGGAAGCAATCAATTGGACTGAACCCGGTGGCATGCGATGGTGATTATCAACACTTTTACGGAAGGTGCGAGTGAAATCGATTTGAGTTGGGCCATTTGTCGTTGCTGGCACCGACGGAGATGAAATCAATTGAATGCTGGAATCATTAGTTCACCGAATTAGCAATGGGATTGGGGAAGGAAATTGGATACAAATTGAGCCTTCGATTTTAGTTCAATTGTGGAACGGCTCTATTAGGGGTTGACCAATCGAAATAATTTGGACACGGTCTTGAAAACGCCTGCGGTACCACGCTTAACGGTAACAATTGGGGAAAAAAGCGTTTGTTGTCTGACAGCCAGTTTAAAGCCGTCAGTAGCTTTTTTTCGTATTTCAAGTCAGGGTAATTAGTTTTCAATGCGGAACTTGACTATCTGTTTGAACATCGATTCTTCAGATACACAGGCCATTACTTGGCCAATGAAACCATTCTACTGATGTTGAGGTTGGGGCTTGAAATATATGACAACTGGCTTAAATATTGAACCACCGACGCGAGAAAGTGACACATCTGAAATCACATTCGGATATAGCATGTTAGCTGACAGCGATACATCACTCCGAGATTGATGATGTTGGTTGTACGAAAATCGGTGACGGTGATAATCCAATCGGACCGACATATATGCTAGTGTATTTCTGATTGACTTTTGCTCCAACAAAAGTACTAGCCATCCACCGTCGATGCAAGACACAACACTATCGCCAAATTGTAGCCAAGGTTACTGGGCATTACACAGCCTCCGGTCGTTGTAGATTTCTCCCCTTACCACTGGGCTGACTGGGATGAATCCGACCGACGGATTTGAATTTGAAATTCGAACTCAAATTGGAATTCGGAATTTTTAAATCGGTGACATTTTGTCACCGACTCACAGCGACCGTAGCCAGCTTGATTGACTCTGTCGGTGATTTATCTTGTATTTAGATTTATTCGATATTGGCCTAGCGGCGCCAGAGCTCCGAACTGTCCAAATATCGGCACTGGAGCGAAACCAGGACAAACAAACTGGAACAATTGAATTCGTGTCCGCTCTGGAACTGACGTAGTCGCTGGCAATGGAATGTTTCTGTTCGAATTTGCATGAAATTAAATTCGACAAAAACAAATACAAAAAAAAGCAACACTGATCACGGCGAGCGTCGGAATTGACAGTTTTGTCACTGCCGTTCGATTATATTTGCAATATGGTTCGATTGTTTTAGTCAAGATTGTCGTTATTGAAGGGGATTGCATGAATTCTATTTATTTTCATGTATTGGATACCGGACTTTTTTTTGCGATAAGCAAAAACATAAGCCAGGGAAGAATAAACGAATGTGATAATAATGGAATTATTTTTGAGGACTTTTGAGAGAATGAAAATGTTGAATAATATCGCATTCACAGTAGAATAAAAAATTATCGTTTATAAAAAATACCATTTTATTTATGTTTTGTCTTTATTCAACAAATTTTCAGCTAAAAGCTGGGTCGCCTACTATTTTTACAATTGATCTCGGCTAGTTCCAAAAGCAATATCAACTAAATGGTATCTTTTATCGTAGACTTTGTCACAAAAAGCCACTTTTCATACTTTGTTTTTTTTCCCAAAATTGATCTAAATTGTCATTCGAATGGATCCAAACTGTTTTATCCTATTTTTTCAAACAGCTATTGTGGAAAAATGACAAATCCTACTTGAAAGTAGAGTAGGTTTCGGGTTCGGTCTCGAAAAACGTTCGGTTTGTTTTTCGCAAATTTGCTTTTCTGCTATTTCAATTATCGGTCATTTTCCAGTCTGTTTCTTTTACTGATAAAAGTTAAACTAAGCTCATGACTTGACTTACTCCATAGCAAATGAAACAAAACCGTTCAAAACAGAAGAGTGATTTACGCCAGAGATTTGATTGAGCACGGAAATTTTCAATTATTTACAACCCATACACAACATGACAGAAATTAGTCTGTTTCATATGTGTTCCACTGAATTCAGGACGGCGCTAGTGTATGTTACCTAAACAATACGGGTGCAATGAATTACGAAACAAAAAGTTTACAAGAGAAACCAGTACTTTATTACGTTATTTACTGTTACTGTGTATGGTTCCAGCAATTTATTTAAAAGGAGCGTAATTTTTATATTGTGACTCACGCAAGAACTCCTGAATGAAATGAAATTCACTCTGCCCAACGATTTCTCTTTGTTCTGAAAAGATAACTATTAATAGTAATTGATAGATTTAACTTTTACCTTCTACCAGAGGAGTTGGGCTTAGGCATCTGAACAATGCGAATCACTCAAGTCTCTGGTATGTCGGAAAGTAGTGATAAAGGTCTTTTACCATTCACTATCCGAACCGGATAGTAAATGGTAAAAGATGGTAAAAAAAAGACTTGGGTGATTCGCATTGTTCAGATGCCTAAGCCCAACTCCTCTGGTAGAAGGTAAAAGTTAAGTTACTAGAAGATTTCTGCTTACTTAAATGACCCTCTGTCACGTCTCACTTTTCCGTTCTATATTTTCACATCCTTGCTCTCCCTTGAGTACTATCATTCTATAATTTTCATTGTCTGTTTCTACAAAAAAATGATCTGGAGAATATCGCAAAAAGAAAAAAGAAATATTGACTACTAAACTTAGTCGTTAAAAAGGAAAAAGAGTAGTAATTGATAGAGTTAGAAATGAAGTGTTTTTTGAAATGTGGTGTGTGACTAAAGAGTACCTAACGGATGATCTTCTAACGACTCGGATAAAGATAAGGGAACCATAGATTTAATCTTGGTTTGCAAATTAGTAGTAATGTTCTTCAAGATTCAGTAGAATAAATTACTTCTCGTTCATTGTTCATTTAAATGTGATGAACTACTTTTAAAACTTCTATTGATGAAAAGAGAAAAATTATACTTATACTAAACCTTAGTAACTTATCATCATAATTATTTTATTAATGTCAAGAAATGCTAGCAAAATTTATTTTACTTATTGGAATATAAATATTTAAGCCGCAGATTCTCGAAAAACAGATACGTTATTTCCAAATGTTATTCCATTTACGATGATATTGTGGAACCAGTGAACCAAAACTTTTACTTCTATTCTCGATGTATGGGAGCTTTCAAGTTGTCCACGCGTTGATTATTTATCACTAGATGTGGATAAACTTTGTATAGGTTGCCATTATGACGAACCATTTATTTAGCTATTATTTAATTACGAAACTGTAGTTTTGAATATGAAGAACGTATATATGAAAACCTGTTTCAATTCACCTAGTGGTGTAACGGTGCCTTTCTCATATCATTCACATTTTCCTTAATATTATTAAGGGTACTTCATTAAACTTTTCAGTGAATCTAGAATAACAACAGGAAACTTTGTTTGGAAATAAACTAGCATAACCTTTTCAATTTATAACTAGTTTTGAGTCGAATTTAGAAGATTTTGTTCCGAGTTGAAGTTGACTGTGAAGTTTTGAAATTTTAAACTTTAACCTGTAGCTCTGGAACCGGAAGTCGGATCCGGATGACGTTCAGCTTATTGGACCGTAAGATCTATCATTTTAGCCTAATTATGCGAGAAACGCTTGAGGTGTCCCTGAGAAAATAAAGAGAGTTCCGTTTTAGAGCTTTTGACCACTATTTTCGGTATTTCCGGAACCGAGATCTGGGAATCGCTAAATTTGAAATGAAAGACACGAACCATGTATGGATCATATGGCAAGTTTGTTAAACATGATCTTGAAATGGAAAAATCTGGAGCTTCCGTTCTATGGAAACAATTCAGTCATCTATAAGAAAATTGAGCTCAAAAGCTTTGCATTTTACCTTTTTTATTAATATAAAAAATAGGTATAAAATGCGCTCAAACTTTATCGATATTTTTGTGTAAGCAACTTTTCCCCCTATTCCTGTAGTTAGAGTTTTGAGCGCTGTATGACAAAGCAATGCTTGGGAGCAACGTGAAACACGATTTTTTATACTGTTACATACAATTGCTTCTGAGCACCAAAAAGACCTTTTTCATGACATTTTGCTTCGGACCGATTTTTGCACGGTTCGTTTTTAGCAACATATGACATATGTAAAGCAGATAATGGCAGCATTTTCGAGTTGAAAGCAATTCCATAATTATATTGATTTAAACTACTTACAGGCTGGAAAAACATAACACCCATATACCATTCAAATCAGTTCGTTGAGATAAGCAAATGCGCATGTGACAAATAATTTCACTCATTGTTCTTGAAGATGACTCAACCGTTTTCTACAAACTCAGATTCATATGAAAAGCCGTATGCTTCCAAACAAGCTTCCTGAAATACGTTTGGATTCGATTTCTGGTTCTCGTAGATGGCTGAACCGATTTAAGATTTAATTGAAATCGAAGAACCATCAAAGATGCAAATGAAAAGTCTTAAGATCCTATGAAAAATCTTGCTTTTTAGTCAGATCCAACTTTTTGTTTAGGGGACACAGGGTGATTAGTATAAAAATGTCTATTTCACATGAATTAATCAGGTTTATCGGGTTTGCATATTTGGATAATCGATAACCAAATAAACTTATTTCAGTTTTAGAGGTATTCAGTTTTCGATTCGGAAGGTATTCTAAAATTTAACTCGCACTACGATTTCTCGAAGATGTCTACACTTATTTTCAAACATTTTGAATCAAATGCAAACTATTAAACTCCTCAGGTGAATTTAACTGACTTTGGCTACACCGATTTTTGAATTTCGATTTCAGTATTAAATCGTTTCTCAAACCTCAATCGTTTTCTCAAAAAGGGCCAAATCGAATTTCAAAAACTATAATTCAAATTAAAGGATTTATGGCCCCATTCTAAAGTAATGAATTTTATCCAACTTACGATTCAAGAGTTAATTAATTATTAATTTATGGTCATACGAATCGTTTTGGGTTATGCTGGTTTGGCTTTGAAAGTATCGTAAATAATGACAAAAACTCTATCTCTTCTATATGAGACAGATAACGGATTAAATACATTTGCACTATTTATTTAAAAGATATTTTATTCAGGCCTATATGCGTACAAGCTTTTCGTGGCCGATTTAGCTGAGTTTTTAGATAATTCTTTTTTTATATTGGATCTCGTTGTCACCCTTTTTCTAGGGGGAGAGGAGCTTCCATTTACCTCCTGCGAGGATTAAGGGGCAGTTTGTTCGTGGTTCGTCTCGTCATCCATTACCGTGGTATTGTTGTTGATTTCGTTGCTAGTTGCTGTAGATGCGCCTTGTTGTACATTGTTTGCAGTTGCTGGTTGGTTGGATGGTAAGCTGTTAACTGCAGCTGGTGTACTTTGTTCTATAGGGGTTACGTTGGATGGTTTCGTTGAAGGGGATACTTTCCTGTTGTTGGTGACTGTCACAGGTGTACTGGGGTTGCTTGGGGTTGATGTGAAGGAAGCACCGTTGTCCTTTGGTATAGTTGTCTCCTTGTCCGGTTTATCACATGGCTTACCGTAGTGAACAGCTTTTTGGCAATATTGACATGTGGCTATCTGATTGTCATAGGTAACAAGTGATTTGCACGGTATTCTTGTATCCTGACCGAATGTCACATAAGAAGGTATAGACCTCCTCAAGCGCATGCGTAACAAACGTACGCCATTTAGAATACCACTTTTCTTCCACTTTTCTTTTTTCCATTCTTCCACTTTTTTTTCGATAGAGAGAATCTCCCCGTATTGGGACATAGTTGCGCGAATAAAGGGTGATTTTTTAAGAGCTTGAGAACTTTTTTAAACAATAAAACGCATAAAATTTGCAAAATCTCATCGGTTCTTTATTTTAACGTTAGATTGGTACATGACATTTACTTTTTGAAGATAATTTCATTTAAATGTTGACCGCGGCTGCGTCTTAGGTGGTCCATTCGGAAAGTCCAATTTTGGGCAACTTTTTCGAGCATTTCGGCCGGAATTGCCCGAATTTCTTCGGAAATGTTGTCTTCCAAAGCTGGAATAGTTACTGGCTTATTTCTGTAGACTTTAGACTTGACGTAGCCCCACAAAAAATAGTCTAAAGGCGTCAAATCGCATGATCTTGGTGGCCAACTTACCGGTCCATTTCTTGAGATGAATTGTTCTCCGAAGTTTTCCCTCAAAATGGCCATAGAATCGCGAGCTGTGTGGCATGTAGCGCCATCTTGTTGAAACCACATGTCTACCAAGTTCAGTTCTTCCATTTTTGGCAACAAAAAGTTTGTTAGCATCGAACGATAGCGATCGCCATTCACTGTAACGTTGCGTCCAACAGCATCTTTGAAAAAATACGGTCCAATGATTCCACCAGCGTACAAACCACACCAAACAGTGCATTTTTCGGGATGCATGGGCAGTTCTTGAACGGCTTCTGGTTGCTCTTCACTCCAAATGCGGCAATTTTGCTTATTTACGTAGCCATTCAACCAGAAATGAGCCTCATCGCTGAACAAAATTTGTCGATAAAAAAGCGGATTTTCCGAATGGACCACCTAAGACGCAGCCGCGGTCAACATTTAAATGAAATTATCTTCAAAAAGTAAATGTCATGTACCAATCTAACGTTTAAAATAAAGAACCGATGAGATTTTGCAAATTTTATGCGTTTTATTGTTTAAAAAAGTTCTCAAGCTCTTAAAAAATCACCCTTTATAAGGATCGATGACGCTTGAGGGAAGATCATGCACACGCACTTCTATAGCACTATCTACCATATATACTGGAATGTTGTACTTGATATTTTCATGCTCCACATAGTGCACATTATAATTGTCTTTAGCGAATTGAATTGCATCCAACTCTTTATAGAACTGGATATAAACTACATTATTGGTCTTATTGCATTGAAGTAAATGCACACGTTTAATGTCAAGATGCATTTGCTCCTTAAGCAAACCTTCAAGTTCTCGTATCGAAGGTCGAATTTTGCACTGTCTGAAGTCAACAATAATTGTATTCTTCCGTACCGACGGTAGCTTTTGTTCGTTTGGTTCACTCATTTTCGAGGTCTATTGTTCACTACACAATACTGTACTTTGTTTCTTCTGTCCACAACGTAAGCGGTTTTGTTTTATCGACTGACTTGGATGAGATATAAGCCTGAACTGACATTTGCACTATATTTTTTATCAAAAACATGTTTTATCTGTAACTTCTTTATTTTTGGAAAGAATCTAATCAAAGTCACGTCAGATACTGGTTTTGATAACAGGTTGCATAAATATACGCTTTTCTTTACGTTTCGTCTTCGACTCGTCATTGCAGAGCAGTTCAAATTGAACTGCTTAGTGCAAACTTAAACAGTTCAATTTGAACCGCCAATCAGACATAAAGTTACACTAAACTACAGATTTTGATTAGTTACAATTTTTTTCGATTGAATTTTTGATTCTTGGGAAAGTTTTTTCCGATGTATATTTTCTTGAAGTGACCAACTCTTATTAGAGATAATTCTTTGTGTAAGTAACCTTTTATAGTTACGATTTGAAGATATTGCGGGCAAAAATGCATACGCCCTTCTTAAAAATCAGTCTTGAATCGAATCGGTCTATCTATCAATGAAAAACAAAGTTTCATCCAAATTGGGGAATGTCTTTCTGATGTTGCCAATTTTTTTTATCAAACTCTGCAAATGCTGTATTGTAGGATACACAGTTCTTGTGATTTTATATCTTTTAAGTTGCATATTAATGAAGCACAATATGTCACAGCGATTTATATTGAGGAACATGTAAAATTGTGCGATTTGAAAATCGCTGGAGTTTGATATCGATTGATATATAAAACAAAAGATCGATAGCAACAGCGCGACTTGAACCGAGAAACATTAGATCACAAAGCCCGCCAGTTAATCGACTGAACCACAGAAGCCTACATCCGCTTCATGAATAATTGATCGATATAAATCCATACAGCGGTACTTGGTAGCCGAGTGCAAATCACACTCGGAGCTTGTAAAAATCTGTGCGAGTAGAATTTTGCGTCATTTGAAAAGTTAAGTAGTTATGAATTGTATCGTTTTTAAAATTATGTCATCTGTAAAATTCATTTTTTTTCCTGTGTGACTTGACATAGTAGGATAGCTATTCCAAAAAGTCTTGAACAAAAATGAGAAATTTTGCAAAATCGGAGAAGCGCAATTCAAGTTAGGAATTTCTGTTGAATTTTGGTTTATGTTTCAGTTTTAAAAACGAATATTGCAACTGCATTTCGCTATAAAAATCGTTAAGGGAAATGCCAGTGCAAAAGCTATATAAATACATTTACGCAAAAAAAAACCCTGAAATGATTTCTCTGGATTTTACTCTCGAAGTTAATTTTGTATGGTTTTCGTTAAAATTCTTAGGCAAAAAGTTCTTGGCCTCAATAGAAAGATAATAGAACTGCCGTAAAACTCAACTTTCGATCGGGACCTCGGAGCTTTTAAGTTATTATTGAATTGTGGCCAATATCCGGAGATATAATCGTATAAGTGACGCAACCGACCAATAGCACTATTTTCTGTCCGAAAAATTTTATCACTGTTAATCAATGATTAAGTTCATATGTATTATGTTTCATACTACTGTGGGCAAAAAGTAGTAAGATTTTTGAATTATATTCCGTGCAGACACTTTATGCGTGTCTGTCGTGTATTTTTTTTCTAGGTTGGTATGACTGTCAGTGACATCATCAAGTTTTTCTGAGGTATTAAAAGTGCAATCGGTAATTTTTACAATAAGTGAAATTATTCACCAAGGAAGCTCCATTAAATTTTGTGTGCTAAATCTAATTTCTGGTGCTGAAAAGTTCAGAATGTTGCAAAAGGCCTTCGGTAATAAGCAAGTTCTCGAGCAAGTGTTTTTGATTGGTACAAGTTGTTCAAAGAGGGTCGAGAACGCGTCACGTCAAAGCAAGTCAAAAATCAAGGTAATGTTTACAGTTTTATTTGTTTATCGAGATGTGGTGCACTCCGAACTCTTTCCGACCGGCCAAACTGTCAACAAGGAATACTATTTTAGTGGTATGCATCATTTGCGCGAAGCTATTTGTAAAAAGAGATCGGAAGTAGGGGTAGACAAGTCTTGGTTTTTGCACCACGATAATTAACAGTCCCATACTACATTGATTCTTCGTGATTTTTGCCAAAAATTTCAACAAATATCGTTCCGTAACCACCGTTTTCGCCTTATTTAGCTCCGGAGAAACCTAAGACAACAAACGTGAAGCGCTACGCGCATAGAAGGTTATTCAGGAAATTCAAAAAATCGAAGAATTTGTTTGCGAGCAGGGTATTGTTCTTATAAAGCCAGCAAGCAACCAAAGAGAACGTTGAAGCAAAGTTTCGTCACCAAAATTAGAGCTCAGAAATTGTACCAGCAGGATTTGTGAAGTACCAAAAAATTCGAAGTACAGTGAAACCTACGTTAAAATGGATTTCGGACAGCTTCCTGGTCCAAAATTCCACATGGCGACGGCAGGACGAGATGTTTCTGCGAAGTCTGAGTCTGGTTTTATGAACAAATTTCCAATAAAACTGATGATTTGGCAAGGGATATGCAGCTGCGGAACAAAGACCAAAGTGTTCGTGATGAATAAGACGGTGGACTCGAAGCTGTACAAGGAAAAATGTCTCAAAAACCGCGTACTACCCTTCATTAAAGCCCATAAAGGTCCTGTGAAGTTTTGGCTAGATTTGGCGAGTTGCCACTACAACCGGGAAGTCATCCAGTGGTATCACGATAATAACGTAGATTTCATCGATAAAAACATAAGTCCATCTAGCTACCCGCAGTTCAAGAGATTTTGGGCAATAATGGAAGCTTAAGAAGAGCGGAGAAACGTTTCGGGACACGACTCTGATGGCCGGAATGTGGAACAAATGTTCCAAGGAAGTTGACTGCGGAGATGTGCAGCGTTTGATGGGAGGAATCCAGAAGAAAGTGCGAATTTTCATTAAAACCGAAAAGAAATGATTTGTCTTGATAATATTTTCTTAAAGTACAGTGAACTACCTTTGTTTTGATGTATTAACCTTATTTATACGTCAATTTGTTACCAGGTGATTTTAGTACTCCGGTTTCTAAATGGACATAGCTTTATGCATTGTTCGGTAGGGTTACAGTTATTTACAGCTTCAATTATGATTCGGAAAAATCTGCATGTGTGCATGAATAAGAAAGAGAGGGAGATAGTGGAATTTCGTTCACTTTTCTTAGCTATGTTTAAACCTGTTTGTAGAAACCGGGTCTCGAATAAAAGGTACCATATAACCATAAAATGTTTATTTGAGTATGATTGAACTGAACTGGTATCTGGTGAAGAAACTGGCATTTATAAGTTGTACAAGACGGTAGTTTTCATAGCATAGTTGATCGTTGATTTCTTTCTCATCAGACAACAGCCTGTAATTTTTGGCCATATAGTTATGTGCTATGAGCTTCTAGAATACTTGACGTGTTCTAGAATACTTGACGTGTTAAAAGATTCTGTTTCAAAGTGGTTGTTATTTTCAACTTTCTTTTTTTCCTCTTAAATTTGATTACCGAAATTAGTTCGTCTATGTGCATCAAAACCAGATGTAACTGAACATTTTTATTTTCAAATTTCGTGAACATTGCCTATCCATCAGGGTATTCTGAAGCTGTCGTTGTCACCAGAGTAAGGTAGCTACTCAGTAGAATCGGTGTTGTTTCCATTCCCTTCCCCTGCTTCCACGATACGCTCTAGCATTTCCTACCGAACCTTCACCTTGGCATCGTGACAATAAATCCATATTTCCGCTGATTGATTTATGGTTGTCGGGGCATCCCCGCGCCATATTTGATGCTGTGTTTTTATTGTTTTCCCTCTGTTTGTTCGGTTTTAGGTGCCGCCGCTGCGGATTCGTCGTTCCCAACGACGGGGTACGGAGCGGTACGAGAATTTTCTAGCTACATTGATCAACACAAAGCGCAGTAAAAGTTTGCTGCATCCACGTCCAATAAACCAATTTGGCCGAACAGAAAGCTTTTAGGTCAGGGAAAATAAATTGCAAAAAAAGAGAAAAAAAATGAACGTGAAATCGTTTGCCATGTGCAAATATAGGTGTTGGTGTGTATGACCGGCAAACATGCAAGTGGCAAACACAAAAAGCAAACTTCACGCAGCAGATGCCGAGAACCTAGCAGGAAGACGTATGTCGTTGCACGTTGAACATTGCAGCTGACATTGCAACGAGATGATGTATTTTGTTTGGATGGTGTTTTGGAAAATTTACACCCTCCGAGGTTTGTCATTGTTAGGATGCACACGTTTATCGCCGGTCGATAAAAGCCATGGATTATTGCTTTTTTTAGCGTCTTGACTGTTGTTGATGTTACGCAATGCAGAAATAATGAGAGTTATTATAACACGTTAAAAACTAGCCATTGAATATGAAATCAAATGAAAAAATAAAACCACTCAAATTTTCTTTTTCAAGCAAGCCTTCACTTCAAAATCGAGGACTACTTTAGATTTATTTTGGATTATTTCGCAAAATCGGGAAAGAGTGTGTGAGAATAAGGTTTTAAACGTGCGAAATTAGATATTGTACAACTGAAAACTCAATAGTTCAGGGGTTAACCTAGTTTTGATACATAACATAACATAATTTTGTTTTCTTTTATAGGTCAGCATAAAAGAAAACAAAATTTTGTTATGTTATGTATTATGGGTGTCATAACAGTTCAATATAAACTGTTACGCATTGATAAGTCTAAGACGAAACGTAAAAAAAATAAAATTTTCAAAAACGGTAATGGCGCAAAATGGAACACTTGCTTATGCAGCAATATTTTGCAAGAATTGTTCAATCCTGGGATACGGTAACACGTATTTTATTACGTCATATTTGACATCATGTTTTAGAGAAACTTTCTTCGAAGCGGAAAAAGTGTTCCACGAGCTGATTTGATCGAATACAAAAATGTATTGATCATTCGTGCCGTGACTATCGGATCGATCGGACGTAAATTCTGCTTTCTCCAATCGCGTGGTGAATTGTTTTATTCCGTTATCAAGGTCATTCCGTATTCTATTGTGTGCATCAGTGCGGTCGAGTGATAGTTCTAATTAATCCGTTCTCAAGGCCGACTGTGAGCTTGTGTAAAGCAGCACTGCGTGTGGTACCGTTAGCCAGCGCCAGCGCTGGGCGCTGCGTATATATCGTTGTACATTAGAAACAGTGATAAATATATATAGTGATAAAAAGATTGGTTTCATTGGACAGTGTAGTGAGAGACTAAAAACAAAGTGCTTTTTCCTCAAAGAGGTTTTTTGCACTTTATTGAACTGGAATATTCACCGGTTGCCTAGGACCGGGCCTTGTCGGCCGATCACCCTTCGAGAGCTAAAGCTAAGTATTTTTTTTCTTTTCCCTGTTGTTCAGTACCATTAGATTTTTATTGCCCCCTAATATTTACCCGCACGGACACATTTTCGTGCCATGACAAAAGGCACTGAATTGCCTGACCTTCCCCTAGATGATCAAATGGATGCTTCTGATGGCAATAAATCTCGCATTAGAAGCTATCCCGATGGGCTTGCACTCCCGGCCGGACCGTATGCGGTTTACATCCGGACCAAAGCCAACGGTAAAAAATTGAACCTTCTAAGACTTTCTAATGACCTGTCCTCGCGATACAATACTGTACAAAAAATTGAGAAAGTACGCCCGGACAAGCTTAGGGTCTTGTTAGCCAGTGCAAAACAGGCTAATGAGATCGTTCGAAGTGAGCATTTCACGCGGGAGTATCGCGTATACGTACCAGCTCGCGAAGTCGAGATAGACGGCGTGATCACCGATCCGAGTCTGACTTGCGAGGACGTTCTTAAGCATGGGGCAGGCGGTTTTAAAAACCCCCTACTCAAGAACGTTAAGATACTGGACTGCAAGCAATTGCGTTCAGTATCGACCGCTGAGGATGGGACTAAGTCCTATATCCCATCAGACTCGTATCGGGTGACTTTCGCTGGCTCGGCTTTGCCTAATTACGTCCTCCTGGACCGAGTCCGTTTACCTGTTCGTCTTTTTGTGCCGCGGGTCATGAACTGCACCAATTGCAAACAATTGGGACATACAGCATCCCATTGTTGCAATAAATCCCGGTGTATAAAGTGTGGAGGGAGTCATGCGGATAACTCCTGCAGTGGAGACAATGAAAAGTGTCTCTACTGTAAGGAGGGGCCGCATGACCTCTCTGATTGTCCCGTGTACAAATTGCGTAAGGATAAAATGAAGCGTTCACTCAAGCAACATTCCAAACGCTCTTTTGCAGAAATGTTGAAATGTGCTACGCCACCTACCGAAAATCCTTACGCTTACTTGTCAACTGACGAGAGCGAATATGATGACCCCCTCGAAGGTACATCTTCGGCTGTCCCTCATAGCTCATCAATTAGAAAGAGAAGAAATAAATCTTCTCAAAAGCTCCCTAGTAAGGGTTCGAAGATGTCCTCTGATGGGTTCCGAAAAATTACAACAACTGGTAGTGATGGCAAAAAACCAGAGAAAAAAGCTCCAGGCCTTGGAAAATTAAATTCCGAGCAAGAATTTCCATCACTTCCTGGGACTTCAAAACCCCCGAAAGTCCCTAAAGATCAGTCAGAAAATTTACCAAATACTGGGTTTGTTAAATTCTCTGATATTGTGGACTGGATCATGTCTACTTTCAATATTTCTGAACCTCTTAAAAGCCTGATAATGGCTTTTATTCCTACAGTTAAAACATTCTTGAAGCAGTTGACTGCAAAATGGCCCCTTCTTTCAGCGATCGTATCCTTCGATGGCTAAGACACCCACCGAGGTCACGGATACAATTACTGTTATACAGTGGAATTGTAGAAGTATCATCCCAAAAATAGATCCTTTCAAATTTCTAGTAAATAATCTGAAATGTGACGCATTTGCATTGTGCGAAACTTGGCTAACTTCTGAAATACCCTTAAACTTCCACGATTTTAACATTATTCGTCTGGATCGAGATGATTCCTATGGAGGAGTACTATTGGGGATCAAAAAGTGCTATTCTTTCTATCGCATTAACCTCCCCTCGATACCAGGTATTGAAGTTGTCGCATGTCATGTTACAATCAAAGGCAAGGACCTTTGCATTGCTTCCATCTACATTCCTCCAAGAGCCTCGGTTGGGCATCGGCGGCTCAATGATATCATAGAGCTTCTTCCCGCACCGACGTTGGTTTTAGGAGACTTTAACTCACACGGTACGGGATGGGGCTGTCTTCACGACGATAACAGATCAACTATGATCCATGATATCTGCGACAACTTCAATATGACAATCTTGAATACGGGGGAAATGACACGAATTCCTGCACCACCAGCAAGACCAAGTGCGCTGGACTTATCCCTTTGCTCGACATCGCTACGGTTGGGTTGCACGTGGAAGGTAATCCCTGATCCCCACGGTAGCGATCATCTGCCTATCGTAATTTCAATCGCCACCGGATTAAGACCATCGGAAACAATCAATGTTTCGTATGACCTCACACGAAACATTGATTGGAAATGCTACGCAAATTTGATATCTGAGAATCTAGAAACAACACAAGAACTTCCTCCGGAGGAAGAGTACACGTTTTTGGCTGGCTTGATTCTCGACACCGCGACTCAAGCTCAGACGAAACGTGTACCCGGCGCGAAAACTAACATCCGTCCCCCCAACCCGTGGTGGGACGAAGAGTGCTCAGAATTAAACGCGGAGAGAACTTCATCATTTGTCGAGTTTAGGAAAAACGGAACACCTGATAATTTCAGAAACTACGCGGCATTAGACGCTAAAATGAAAAGCTTGATTAAAGCGAAGAAAAGCGGTTATTGGCGTCGATTCGTAGACGGATTATCGAGAGAAACATCAATGAGCACTCTTTGGAACACAGCCCGACGAATGCGCAACAAAAACACCACAAACGAAAGCGAGGAATATTCTAACCGCTGGATATTCGATTTCGCTAAAAAAGTATGTCCTGACTCTGTTCCGGAACAGACAATCATGCGCGTCGCTTCATCAAACAGAAACGAAACACCTTTTTCGATGGTCGAGTTCTCACTTGCGCTTTTATCATGTAACAATAAATCTCCGGGGTTAGACAAAATCAAATTCAACTTGTTGAAAAATTTGCCTGACTCTGCCAAAAGGCGCTTATTGAATTTATTCAATAGGCTTCTTGAGGATAATATTGTCCCACATGACTGGAGACAAGTAAGAGTTATCGCCATTCAAAAACCAGGGAAACCAGCCTCCGATCACAATTCGTATCGGCCGATTGCTATGCTTTCCTGTATCCGGAAATTGTTCGAAAAAATGATTCTGTTTCGTCTAGACAATTGGGTCGAGACTAATGGCTTACTTTCAGATACACAATTCGGCTTCCGCAGGGGCAAAGGAACGAACGATTGTCTTGCGTTGCTCTCAACCGAAATTCAAATGGCATTTGCTCGTAAAGAACAAATGGCGTCAGTTTTCCTAGACATCAAGGGGGCTTTTGATTCAGTTTCCATAAACATCCTATCTGAGAAGTTGCATCAGCATGGTCTTTCACCAATTTTGAATAACTTTTTGTATAATCTGTTGTCCGAGAAATACATGTATTTCGCGCATGGTGAATTGTCGACAATACGATTCAGCTATATGGGTCTTCCTCAGGGCTCATGCTTAAGCCCCCTTTTATACAACTTTTACGTGAACAACATTGATGAATGTATCAACACATCTTGCACGCTAAGACAACTTGCCGACGACAGCGTTGTGTCCATTATAGGACCCAAAGCTGCCGATCTCCAAGGACCATTGCAAGATACCCTCGACAACTTGTCGACATGGGCTCTTCAAATGGGTATCGAGTTCTCTACGGAGAAAACTGAGCTGGTTGTATTTTCAAGGAAGCGAGAACCAGCACAATTACAGCTTCAACTAGGGGGTGAAACCATAGCTCAGGTCTTCACATTTAAATATCTCGGGGTCTGGTTCGACTCCAAAGGCACCTGGGGATGTCACATTAGGTATCTGAAACAAAAATGCCAACAGAGAATCAATTTTCTTCGTACAATAACCGGATCATGGTGGGGTGCCCACCCAGGAGACCTGATCAGGTTATACCAAACAACGATATTGTCCGTGATGGAATACGGATGCTTTTGCTTCCGATCCGCGGCGAACACTCATTTCATCGAGCTGGAAAGAATTCAGTATCGTTGTTTGCGTATTGCCTTAGGTTGCATGCAGTCGACTCATACGATGAGTCTCGAAGTGCTCGCGGGCGTCTTACCGTTGAAAAACCGATTCTGGGATCTCTCATATCGATTGCTAATCCGATGCGACATCTTGAATCCGATGGTGATTGAAAACTTCGAAAGGCTTGTCGAGCTCAATTCTCAGACCCGTTTTATGTCCTTGTATTTTGATTACATGGCTCAGAATATTAATCCTTCTTCGTTTGTTTCCAATCGTGCTCATTTCTTGGATACTTCTGATTCTACTGTGTTTTTCGACACATCCATGAGAGAAGAAATTCGTGGAATCCCGGATCACGTGCGCCCTCAAGTGGCCCCAAATATTTTTTATAATAAATTTAGAACAGTCAACTGTGAAAAGGTGTTTTACACTGACGGTTCAAACATCAACAGGTCCACAGGCTTCGGCATCTTCAATCAAAACATCACCGCTTCTCACAAACTCAATGATCCGGCTTCAGTTTACGTCGCAGAATTAGCTGCTATTCAGTACACCCTTGAGATCATTGAAACCTTGCCCAAAGACCATTACTTCATTGTCACGGACAGTCTAAGCTCAATAGAAGCTCTCCGGGCAATGAAGCCAGGAAAGTATCCCCCATATTTCCTGGGGAAAATACGGGAACACTTGCGAACTTTATCTGAACGGTCTTATTTAATATCGTTAGTCTGGGTCCCTTCGCATTGTTCCATTCCGGGCAATGAAAAGGCAGACTCATTGGCTAAGGTGGGCGCATTAGAAGGTGATATTTATGAAAGACCAATCTGCTTCAATGAATTTTTCAGTATCTCTCGTCAGAAAACTCTCGAAAGTTGGCAAACTTCATGGAGCAATGGCGAACTGGGACGATGGCTACATTCCATTATCCCTAGGGTATCGACGAAACCTTGGTTCAGGGGGATGAACGTGAGTCGCGATTTCATTCGTGTTATGTCGCGGCTCATGTCAAATCACTACACCTTCAACGCACATCTCCGGCGTGTTGGGCTTGCGGAGAGCGGTCTCTGCACCTGTGGCGACGGTTATCAGGACATCGAGCATGTCGTGTGGTCGTGCGTAGAGTATCGTGACGCCAGGTCGAAGCTACTGGAATCCCTTAGGGCCCGAGGTAGACCGCCTGAGGTTCCGGTTCGGGATGTGTTGGCGAGTCGGGATAGTTTATATATGCTTCTCATATACCAGTACCTTAAACACATTGATATACAAGTGTAATGTGTTATCCATCGCTCAGAAAGTATAAACTCCACCTACAGGTTCGACACTAACATCCGCCCGATTCTCTCGATCCCCGTCCCTGTCCACCATCTTCATTGGAACTAACAAGATCTTTTTTTGTCACTAACTTTTTCGTTACCCCTTCCCTGTCTCTTCACCATCTCGATGGCAACTAATTAGATCTTTATCGTTTTCAAACATTTTGTTCCCACATCCCCTTTTTACCCCGTTTCCACAATATTTACTTTTTTTTTCATTCTCTTCCGTAACATCACCATCATCGTCCACGGAAGGCCGCCCCAGTCGAAAACCAGCATGCGGGCCACCCGCCGGGCCTTCGTAGCCTGGGGGTGTTTCCCGCGGACCCACACGGACCGAAGGATGCGGCCAACATGGATCTTCGCCAACGGCATATGGAAGACCCTCATGCGATATTCAATTCACCGGCCACTACCGATAGCTTCTCGAGAATCCGCTACCGCTACATTACATAATGATACTTTTCTAGTTTTAAGTTAGTCGTAATTAAGATTAGTAAATACCCTTGGCATCTTAGAGCTTAAGCAGTGTGCCTTAAAATTATACTATAATATTGAATAAAAAAAAATGTATTGATCTTCATGCTGTTCATAATTCGAATTATTTGGTGTCTTCAAGTTGTTGTATGTTAAGTACTGGAGTGTGCCTATAAATTTATCCTGATTTCTGCAATACAGTGAAGTTTGTTTAGTTTCTCTCACATGAACGCAGGTTTCAGAAACGATGGGAAGCAAATTGAAATACAATACCTTTGGCGAATTATAAAAACTACAAGACTACTACTAGTCTTAATGTGTGATAAATGTAATTCACTTTATTTAATCATCTAACATATCTTGTGCGAAAATCCGAGTTGCTTGCAAACCAAATTGGCGGAATTGTTGAATCCACTATCCACTATCAACTATCCTCAGCGCAATACAAATAATCAGAGAACATTTGTCGACAACCAAAAAACTGAATCGAAAAGAAATCTCTAGCCGGAGGGTCGAGAAAATGTTAAAAATTTGGACCAAATGTTTCAAATGGATCGGACCAAAAGCAAATCGTCTACACGTTAAACTGTCCAAGTCCGCACAGAAAGAATTCGTATGGCAAGCCGTCTGTTCCTAAGCCTCGAGGAGTGACATTAACATCGCAACTGGGACAATCGATCAGGAAATTTATGTGCAGGAATGCATGTAAAGATGTATTTAGCTTTTCCTCAAGCAATAAAATTGTTCCCTTTTTGCTTTGGTAGGATTTCACATCTTGCCATTACTGAAAAAGGTCATGGAGTGGTAGGCCGCGAACAACGTCCAGATGGTGCCTGAGTCCTTCACTACCCACCAAAGCTCCACACAATTATTCGACCAGTTTTAGATCATTACACCTTTCAGACCTTACGCTGTAATCAACAAGCTGTTTTGTTATGCAAGATGTGTGGATACATCAGTCAATATCGTTAACATACAAATTGTATACAAAAGGGGCTTGAACATGAACATTGAAGGAAAGAAATGATGTTAAATCTTGAAATCTTTTAGATCTGTTACTAAGATAATAATTTGAGCAAAAAACCCTGTTTTAATCCACCTAGTGGTGAAATGATGCCTTTCTCATATCAATCATACTATCGTATATAATACTGTGCTATTCTTCAAAATAATTTTCTTCGATTCTTGAAAAAATAACCGAAATCGGTTTGTTTGACTGTCTACTGATAAAAACTATCAATTGGAAAAAAATTGAGGTCGATTTAGACATTTTTTTTCAGGTTTTTCCCCATTTTCAGTGATGGTATACAATTTTTAACCAACTTTACCAAATAATATCAGGACCTCAAGACCTTTCATTTGAATCTAAGTTTGTGAAAATCGGTTCAGCCATCTCCGAGAAAAGCTAGTGAAAAAAAAAC
Organism: Malaya genurostris; assembly: GCF_030247185.1. Classification (NCBI taxonomy): domain Eukaryota; kingdom Metazoa; phylum Arthropoda; class Insecta; order Diptera; family Culicidae; genus Malaya; species Malaya genurostris. The sequence goes on along the minus strand of NC_080571.1, from coordinate 89,572,213 downwards.
GTTACCTACACACATACGCACATACACACACACAGACATTTTGCGTACTCGACGAACTGAGTCGAATGGTATATGACACTCGGCCCTCCGGGCCTCGGTTCAAAAGTCGGGTTTCACAGTGATTGGATAACCTTTCTATATGAGAAATGCAAAAACGGTTCAAAGTAGGCGAAAGACGGTGTTGATGTAGATTTTTTAAATTTTGTTCTGTCTAACCCAGGAGCCTAATTGTTACATGACAAAAAATTGTTTCGGTGTTTAGTTCATATGAGTGAGTATATGCTTTCTTGATGGAATTGAATAACCTGAGATTTGATATTACTCGCTCTCTTTCGTAATGTTTCCGCAGGTCAGCTTTTCGACCATATCCCAAAAAAAATAATGTCTCTCCTTAATCATTTTAATTAGGAATGATTAACTTTTTGCCACCGGAAATCACACTTCTTTATGTAAAAAACCATCGTTAAAATACTGTTGTATCTTCTTTTTAATTTCGTAAAAGAAACTTGAAAATCGATTGTTTCAGGTATTTTTAAACTTTTTGTCCGTTTTGCCATTTCAATTTGACCTAAAGTACAATAAGTATCTCTTATTATCAGTTACAATATATCACAAAACAGGAACAATCACAAATATATTTTAGGAGATAGTTGATTTCCATTTTCAAAATTAAATTAAAACACAACTGTTATTTTTAAACTGTATTTCGGGAACGGTACTATTTAGATAAATTTTGAATTGCATCTTATTTGTTTAAAAATTGATAACTTATAAAAAAAACTTTTTTTAATCCCTCTAATAGTGCAATAATGTAATTCTCTTGTTATTCCAACAATCTCATATATTTGTTTCGTGTGAACAATTTCTGACACAAGTTTGGCCTGATTTCCTGCTCAAACTCATTCAGATTGTTTCCGTTAGTTCGGAAAGGCGTAGCTCAACGCCTACGTCGCATATTCGACAACGTTCTCGAAACCAAAAGTATCTGCAATAATATAATTGAACTTGAATATTGGTTTCTTTATGAAAAAAGTGCGGATAAAAAACATGTCATTTATGCCTTTATGTCAACGGAACCGGAAGTGACAGCCCATTGATCTTAGAACTTGGTTTACAATCCGATAGTAGCTTTCAAATGAAATCAAGCTAGTTGAAATCGGTTCAGCCATCTCCCAGAAAATTGAGCGTATAGAATGAATTTTTTGGAACGTGCACGCACACACACAGACATTTCCCGAACTCGTTGAGCTGAGTCGAATAGTATATAACACTAGTGGTCTCTGGAAGTCCGTTAAAAAGTAGGTTTCTCCACAAATTATATATTCTTTCTATGGAGAAAGACCAAACATAGCAACAATTTTTAAAAATAGATTCAATTCTAAAAGACAACTTTTCTGTTATTTTTTTTTATTTTGAGTCAGAGTGCAATAATCTTTTTCTATTATAAGCTAAAACATTTGAAAAATTGAAAAAAAAACATTTTTTAAGAAAATTGATTTTCAAGTTTTATTTTTGAAAAAAAAAAATTTTTATACAGTGTATACTTTCTCTATAAATCCTCAATAGTCACCTAAAACATTGCCGAAGACACCGAATCAATAGGACCAATCGTTTTGAGATATATATTTTGAAAATTTCCAAGAAATGTTGGGCCTCTCAAAAGTAAGGCTAGAGTCAAAATTGTGAACTGATGATGCCAGTTGTCCTGCTTGGTTATCAAGAATTCTTATGAAAAATTTGAGTCAAGAACTCAAGAGAAATTACTCTGTGAGCCTTGCAGAAGCAGAAGTGGTTGACAAAGCATATTCTTGCCCTCATTAAAGTTCGCAGTGAGCCTGTAAAGTTTTGGCAAAAACTAACAAGTTGTCATTACAGTTGAGAATTGCTACAATGTTATCGAGAAAACGGAGTGAATATATTTGAAAAATACATCAAACCGTCAAACTGTTTACATTTCTGACCGATCGAACAATGTTTTCAAATGAACAAAATTCAAACAGAAGACAAAGAAAAGTGGAAAAGTAGCTCAGGAAGCGACAGAGATGAAGAGATGATGAAACAATAAGTGATTATTCAGAAATAAAATTTTAATTTTACAAGTAACATAATTCTACAAACGATACAATTCAACTACTTTACTTTTCAAATGCCGCCATATTCCACTCGTACATCATTTTACAGGCTCCGAATGTAATTTACACTCGGCTACCAAGTGCCGCTGTATGGATTTATATGTAACAATTATTCATCAAGCAGATATGGGCTGCTGTGGTTCAGTCGATTAACTGACGTTCCTCGGTTCAAAGCGCGATGTTGCTTATCGATATTTGTTTTTTCATTCGATTTCAAGCCATGTAATTTTCAAATCACATAATTTCACATGCTCTCGATTATAAATTTGTGTGAAATACGACACTCCATTTATGTGCATCTTATAAGTTGTAAAATCACAATATTTTTACGAACTGTGTAGGTTAACCAACAAAGTGATATTTGAAGAAAAGTTCAAGGGTTCATCACCAAATCGACAACCCTCTCAGGTATGAATGGAACTTTGTGGACGTTTAGACTTTATCACAAAAAACCATTGTCGAAAAATGACAAATTGTATAAAAATGTGTTATACTTGTGATTTGAACATTGTTTTTTTACCGCGCAATTTCTTTGGAGATGGCTGAGCTGATTTTAATAAACTTAGGTTCGTTTGAAAGCTACTATTGAACTGTGGATCGAGTTCAAAGATCAAATGGCTGGCGCTTCCGGTTCCGGAGATATAATGGTACAAGGTAACGTAAACGACAAAACTTATTGTTTTGACCGCTTAATTTTCTCAGAGTTGGCTTAGCCTTTTTTAACAAGTCTAGGTTCATTTGTAAGCTTCTATTGATTTATGGACTAAATTCTAAGATCAAATGACTCTCACTTCTGGTTCCGAACATATAATAGTATAAGTGACGTAAATGAATAACCGCACATTCATCGGTTGAATTTTCTCGTTGATGTCTCAACAAATTTCGATAAACAAAGGCTTATTTGAAGGCTCACAATGTCATTCAAATTTGGAAGGGTAATGGCGAACATTTCCGTTTCGAGAGATGCAATGTTATAAAGACTGTCCCACAAAGTACGGACGCACTTTGATTTCGCTGTAAATAATTCCCAAGTGTTAGATATTCAAATTCAAATTCGTTATACTGATAATATTAGACTACAACAACAGAATATTATTCTCAACATTTGCTACTTAGCCATTGTAGACTAGCTGGCGCACCTTCTTGAAGTTTTGACACTTTTTTCCAATCTTTTTCGAACTGTTGAATGGTTTCGGCTGCCGATACATGTTTCTTAAGATGTGCCTTCGTTAATGCCAAAAATTCCTCAATTGGTCGAAATTGTGGGCGATTTGGTGGATTCATATCTTTTGGGACGAAAGTGACATTTTTGGTAGTATACCATTCTACCTACTGATTTCGAGTAGTGGCAAGAAGCAAGATCTGGCCAGAAGACGACAGGATCCTTGTGGCTTCGAATCATGGGTAGAAGTCGTTTTTGAAAACATTCCTTGATGTATATTTCGCTGTTCATTGAAGCAGTGGTGATGAAGGGTTTCGAAATCTTACCGCAGCTACAAATTGCTTACCAGACCATAGCTTTCTTACCAAATTTTTCGACTTCAATCGATGTCTCGGACTGGTTTAACACTTGCCCTTCTCGCACCGTATAATATTGTGGTCCCGGCAAGGATTTGTAATCGAGTTTCACGTAGGTTTCGTTGTCCATGATTATGCAGTTCAAATTTCCAGCAAGAATCGTATTGTACAGCTTTCGAACCCTCGGCCTGATCGATGCTTCTTGTTTCGGACTACGTTTTGGTTGTTTCTGCTTCTTATAGGTTCGAAGATTCAAACGTTCTATAGCACGAAGAACATTTGACTTCGAAGTGCCCGCTTTCATGGCCACATCCCGAACTGAAACCTCTTTTTGCTCGAACGCCTTCAGTATATGTTTATCCAACTGAGGGTTAGCAGGACCTTTTTTTCGACCCGTTTTCGGTTTATCCTTAAAGGTGTTATCCTCACCGAACTTCCTGATTGCATTTCGCACAACTTTTTCACTTACTCCTTCCATTTTGCTATCTTTCTCAGTGACAGTCCGCGTTCTGTGCACCATTTGTACACAATTTTTCGACGTTGTTCTGCTGAAAGTCCACGCATTTCGAAACAAACTGATGAAAACGAATAAACAACTGCACAAGTGGTTAAAGAAGAGTGTAAACAACAGTACGCAGCTATAAAAATTGACAGATTCTGAACCATTGCGAAATGGCAGCGGTTTTTGGTTGCGTCCATACTTTTTGGGACAGTCTTTATGTGACGTAACTAACAAATCACGTAACTAACAAACCAGTGTTTGGATATAGAAGAATCGATTTCGAAAGACTTAGACTCGTTTGAAAGCTGCTATTAGGTTATTTGATGAGCTCACAATACTAATGATCGAGAACGAAATCTTACAAATAGGTGGAGTAACAAAGGTTTTTTTGTAGTTGAACTTCAAATTTTTAAGATCGATTTTTTTCAGTGAAGGATTCGAAAGCCAAATTTCTTCCAGTTTAGAACAAAAATTAAACTGATTTTTCGAAAATCACTAGTAGAAAGTAGTTGATGTAAACGATGAGGAGGTTTCATGCCTGCTGGAGTGAGAGATTGTGATTTTTCAGCTCCGTGGGGCTTTTTCCTGCTACGAAACAAATAAATAAACAAATGAAAATGTCATTTTAGGACAAACCCTACATGTTTAGAAAGTTTCTTTCAAATCTGAGGTAGTGCTGCCAACTGACTACGTACGGGTAATTTCTGGTGGACTCGACGGATTGTGCAGTGTGCTGAAAGGTTTCCTCAATTTTTACCGGCTGCAACTGATGATTTTTTGTTTGCTTTTTTCCTTGGATTTAAATTGACAATCAAACCGTAGCCATGATCGGTACAAGTTTTCTTCACTCGATACTGTGAAAAATATTCAAATCTGAAAAATAAAATCATAAATTGAAGTTTTGTGGTGTTTTGTGAGAAAAGAAAATCCAGTTAAATTCACAATTTTAATCCATTACTTTTTTATCCCTTTATGCGCTACTCTGGCCGAGGGTACAGGGCTCCACATTTTCCATCCTGGACGAACTAGGCTGTGGAGCCAAATGAACACTAGTAACGAAGGAGGAAACCCTCCTGCGTGTAACCCAAGCGACATATTTCTTTACGGTAACCAATTTTCCAACTAAAGATACGAGTATCTCCTATTGCAATTTCGCCAGAGAATTTGCCACTTGGGCAGGAAATATGCTCGGATTGTTTCTACCTTTGTCGATGTATTTTTTTTGTATTTGAATGTAGCATTAGTGAGAAACTGAGCGCAAGTAACGAATGTCAGAGAAAGTTCCAAGCGTTCTACAACGCAATTTAAGAGAGATTTACATTTAACAAAGAGGACATGATTCCATTCCACTTTCTGAGCCAAAGAACAGGAGAAACAGAAATATAGAGTTAATACACATTGCAATCTATGTACACATACACACGTATGTGTGCATCATCAATCATGGCAAATTTGTTTAGCACGTTTCATTTCTTCCACAGATCAATGGCAGTATCCATTCTGTCGTAATCACTTCAATGTACTGAAAACTATGAGCAGTTTGATGGTTTGTACCGATAATTGATGAAGCAAAAGTCACCATCTTGGACATTGACGCGACCTCAAATATCGTTTGTAATGAATATCGATATACCGGAAGGCACAATATTGGATATTGAAATGACGTTTGAACATACTTTTATGATTTATTTTTTATATTATTTCCAACAATTCACATAACATAAAAATTGTTACCTTAAAAATCTGAAATAACATCAACTTATTTTACGTAATACATTCAAAATTACGTAAATTTTTCCCCCGATTATTACGTAAATGGAGGTTTGGATGTAAAATTCGATTTTTTTTTCAGATGTGAATAATTTTCACTGTTTGACAACCCTATGTACTTTGAAAGGTTAAGAATTTAACAATTTTATACCTCTATTGACCCGTATTTTGATTCAATTATTGCTTTACTTTTTTCAGAAATTGAGAATTTTCGTTGGTTGACTGCCCTATTAACCTTGGGTGATAGGTTCAAGTAAATTTCTTTAATTATTGACTTTACTTTTCATTGAAACAAAACTAAATTTATATTTTTGACCGGTTGACTACTCTATGCACTTTAAAAGTACATGACCTCTATAGCCTTGCCTTTTCAATCAGTTGTTGTTCTAAATTTTTTCAAAAATTGGAAATTTTCGCTGGTTGACAACCGTATGGATCTAGTAAATGTTTAAATATTGTGATTTTCGATCAATGTTCACTTCCTTTTCCATTCAATTCATGTCTTAAATTTTTTTTTTAAATTTTGAATTTTCGTTGATTGACAATCCTAACCCGCGATATTTCATTGACACTGACGTTCTCCTTTTGGAATAATCCGACGCCCACTCAGATTTTTTTTTGGAGAACATGCCGATCAATTTTCATACGAATAGAAATGCTTTTCTAATTACTTTAAAATGTTTTATTATAAAGTCGTTTGTTGAAAATTATTGATTTTATAATTGATTTAAATATTTTAGGAGAAGAATTTTAATAACATATTTTTTGAAATTCGAAGGGGTTTTGAACTGGCAATAATGGTATGAAATTCGACCATTTCATGGGACAGTATCGAGATGAAAACAGTCACTAATGATGCCGTTTTGAATTCCTTCATGAAAGTGGAATTCGCTCCGAAAAGAAAATGCAGCCTATTCTATTGATGACTACCATTCTTTCGTTACATTTATCGCCCAATACGAGTAAGACTCTCGACACTAAGGAGTGTATCGAAAAGTAGTTAGCAACATTGACTATTGAATAAAAAAGCGAAATATTTTGACATCAGTTTTCGATATATTGTGAAAAAATTACATTTTTATGCATTTCACTGATTATATTGAAGAAAATCCTAGTTTCTGTGAAACGCTCGCACTTTGGACTTGACATTCTTCATTAAATTCTGCACAGTTACTTTTGTGACTTTCCTGGTGGTTTGTTTTTAACTCCTGCCTGTTTTGGGACACTGTACCTTTTTTCCGAAAGTGCCGCTTGACAATTGCCCAATACCTTTCAATTGGCCGAAGATCCGGGCAGTTCGTTGGGTTGATGTCCTTTTCCACGAATTGTACATTATTTTTTGACAACCACTGTAGAACGGAGTTGGCGTAGTGGGCTGAAGTCAAATCCTGCCAAAAGAGAGGAGGAGCCTTATGCTTTCTGTACAGTGGCAGCATTCTCTTCTTCAAACATTCTTCCTCGTACACCTTGGCGTTAATTGTGCCCTTCGTGAAGAAAATCGAGGTACAAATTGCTTGCCAGACCAACACCTTCTGCCCAATCTTTCCCATCGCCACCGTGGTGTCAGCGTCGTCCAGGTCCTGGTACACCGATTTCGTATGATATTGCGGTCCGGTCAGCGCTCGAGAGTATTCCTTGGCGTAGGTTTCGTCGTCGATCACGATGCATCCGTCTTTATTCTGTAGAATCCGGTTATACAGTTTTCGCGCTCTTGTTTTGGCCTGAACTTGCTGTACCAAGGACTTTTTCAGCACCTTCTGTTTCTTGTACGTTTTCAGGGAGTTCCGAACTTTAATCCGTTGAATCATCGCGATGCTGGTGTTGAACTGCTTGGCCAAATCCCGCGTCAACGCCGATTGGTTTTTCCTGATGTACTCAACCACTTTTAAGTCCCCGCCGGGCTGGCTGGGACCCGTTTCCTACCGGATCGGGGCAAATCCTTCATGGAAAGGGTCTTACCGAACTTCTCGATAATATTTTTGATACTGGTGTGGTGCAATTTCATCCGTTTTGAAATTTCGTTGTACGTGACATGGCTTTCTGAGCACCAAGTGTGCAGAATTTTCTTTCGCGTTTCCGGATCAATTCGACTCATCATTGAAACGATAAACCGTACCGAAATCAATCGATTGCGCAGCTGTTATTGACATGTAAACAAACATGTCACCGTAAAACACACTGCAAGAAAATAAGCCATTTCAGAGTAATAACTGTTTGAATGTTGCTAACTACTTATCGATACACTCCTTACATTCATGTAGCGCTCGCTCATGACTGTCACATGCGACTTTTATTCTTGTGGTTCGCGCGACATTCAGGTGTGATTGCCCGGATAGGAGACAACGTAAAAGATTTCATCCACACGACATTCATAAAAAACATAAACAGTCTTAGGAATCAAATTAGGAATTTCATTTTAAACTGTCGCGTGATGGAATCGTTTCCAGCACTATTTACAAGTATCACAATGTGTGAATTATGAAGTGAATTCGATGACGTTTTCGACATAACCTAAATTTGGCAATTCGTTATCGAAACGAAAGGCACTGTATAAAAAAAACCTTTTTCAACTCAAACTCTTTAGGTAATTTAGGTTACTAGTTTTCCTAATAAATGCAACCCAAATTCCGAGAATGGAAATACAAATTCATTCATAGGTAGCGTGCGGTGGCATGCTCCACTTTCATTGCAAGAAAGTCAGCACCGGGGACGCGTTTGCTTTCTTCCGTTTTGTTTTTCAAAGGTTCCGCTGAAAAACGTGCGGTTTTGTTTGATGGAGGTTCAAAAGATGCGACGTGAAGATTAAAACTACCACCCAGTGCTTGAGATATACATTATCTGCTTTTTTTTGCTCCGAAATTACCGTCTTACTGTTGGTGTGAGCACATCAGCTCACGAACTTTTATTGAAATATATCCAGATAATTTACAGTTTCCTGTCCCGGAAAACACCTTCCTAATAGTTCGGCTATTATCTCTGTTTGTACAGGCCGATGTGATTGCCGACTTGGAAGTGCAATTACTGATGATTTCTTCACGTGACAGTAACGAGCAGTAACGAAACAAGATCTAATGTGGAGTAACAATTACTCACGCAGTCTGGCTACCCATGATCTCATGAAATCGGACGATGAGAACTGATCTAATTGCCACATCCGTTCAAAGCGAAAAAAATCTCATTAGTTTTTGATTTGAGCAACGGAACATGGTATTTATTTTCATATTACCAGATTAATCTTCTATCGCCTGAGTCGTGAAGTGCAGAATGAAATTTATATCATCACCACGGGCTGCGGGTGGTCGGTCACTTCAACTAAGCCAACCTAAGTAGGACGTTTATCACGCTCTCATCTTCAGGTAGAACTAAAACAACGTCTGGAAAAACGTAATGCCTAATTGCATAGTAGTCCGGTGTTAGTTTCCTCCGTTCAACTTTTTCACAACGTTTACTTTTGTTGTGACAGTTTTTGCAACCGGTCATTAGCGTTTCGAGATAATCTCGACTCACGAATTGTGATAGTCATTCTATCAGTGTTGTCAGTTATTTCGGTTCAGTTCTTCGAACCAATCGTATTTATCCAAGTGACATTTCAGATGACTAGAACGGTACACCATACTTTCACTGGGACTCATTGCAATATGCAGTTAGCCAGAGAGCAAATGTCTCAACTTCTTTCGAAAAGGCTAAAGGAAATGGCAAAACAACAATAGCAACAACAGCAAAAAAAAGAAACATTCGTAACCGTTAGTAAATAAAAGCACATTAACGGTGAATCATCGCCGGCCCCCTGTCCATACCGAACCTTGGCCATTCTCAGTACGGTCGAGGTGCTCCCGGAAAATGCATTCTTGTTTTGCACCGATACATTGCAGTGTTGAGGTTGGTTGGCCAGTTGGATGAATTATTGTACAATCTTGTACTGGCAACTTCCGTGTGAATTTTCCACTGTCCGTTAATCCGACATGTAAGGCCTTTTTTATGTCTTTCCCTTTGAAGCTAGCGTACCGGGCGCCATGCCTTCCTGCGATGCGCGTCCGGTCGGAAAAAAGGGTAAGATTGATGGCGTGCAAATCATCGCGAAAACAAAACGAAGTGAAAATAAAAATATTGCACCCGATGTGGAGCCGTGAGTTGTTGTGAGCCGAGTGGCGCCAGGTGCGACGGTGCACGGAAGTGCAAGGGCCCGAGAGGAAACGATAATAAATGCATTACCGAGAGTCCGATGAAACTCGACTGCCATTTGTTCTGCTTTCTAATTGGTGTTGCTGTTTCTTGATTCTTTCCTTCCGGTTCACAAGACTTCGTACACTGACAATAATTCATCCGATGGAACTGCATCTGGGAGCTCGGTTTGGTGTCTGGCAAAGTCTGTGCAACATTTTTTCACGGCAACATGGGATACAAGAAGAGAAATGCATTGCATTTTATTTCAGTGCGGGGGAAATCGCAAAAATAATCTCAAATATTAGCACAAAGCTGAGAACTGAACATATTTTTGTAAGTAACTAATATGAAAATTCTATTTATAAAGGAAATAAATCATTTGATGAATGTGTAACGATCGGTGTCCACATAACACATTCTTCATTCTTGCACATTGTAGGCTAGGAGAAATAAGACTTATCTATATGATTTAGTTCGAAACTAACGGAAAACCAGATTTGCGATCATCTAATTGTAAACATTTAAACTAGTTTTTTCACTTGCAGCAGTGGCTTTCTCACAAAACTAAATAAAGTGGCTTTTCAACAAAATTAAATAAAGTAATTTTTTTAAAGAAATGTACGAAGAAGTAAACAATCTTACATCTAACAGTATTTTCACCACTGCACGGTCTCAATCCACTGTTCTGTTCTAAGCAACAAAAGCCGAAAGAAGAAGTACATGTCGGTCGGATAATCTACCAAATGTGGCAGCTAATAATGCGAATTTTTTTTCAGAAGATGCATCTGAAAATAAGAATTAGTTTACCGTTGAAACTATTGCGTATGTTTTTTTGCTGTAACATTACGTTCCAAAAACTATATCTGTTTTTTCAGTTGCAAGTTAGTGCCATATAGATTTAACTGAAGTGAACATGTCGAAATTCTTGCCATCGATTTCTAGTTGAAGCTTATGGGGAACATGCTCTATCGGTCGTTACTTGTGAACGTTGGTTAAAACGATTTGAAAGTCATATCAGTATGAAAATCAAAAAACGTACAGATTTTCCCAACCAATTTGAAGATATCGAATATCAAGGATTGTTCAACAAAGACAATACTCAAACTAAAATACAAATAACGAAGAGGTTTAACGTTAGTCGCCAGGCCAGTTCGAATCACCTACACGTTATGGGAAAGATTCAAAAGGTGGAGAAATGGAGTCCTCATGAGTAGAATGATCGCCGGAAGAAAACCGAAAAATTGTGAGAAAAGTTTTGCTTTCTTGGCATGAAACAAGCAGTTTTCTGCCCCTGATTGTGATGGAAGCATGGCCGGTGAAACATGTTATGCCCAGGTGGGTAATTTTTCGTGCCGGGGGAACGACGCACTATTTTGAATTTTTGAAATGATATTTATCCCTTAAAAGTGTAAGATCGGTTTTTATAATGTTTTGTTTCGATAGAACTTTACATAAAATACGTAAATTTGAAGTTTGAAGCGTTTTCGGAATTTTGTTTCGAAACAAAATTGCGTATTTATGGGGTAAATACGACATAAAACTATTGTGGAGTTGTTTGAGCTGCTGACGTAGGACTACCCAGCTAGTTTCAAAATCATTGCCAATATTTATTTTGAATACTAAGACAGCAGTCTTTTCTATTTCTTGTAAACTTATTTGTGACTGAGAATTTTTAAAAATATGAGAATTTTGGTTATCCTGACCGTTCAGTTTGTTGGGCTTGATGATGAAAGGTGCTGAACTCGTTCATCCAGTACTCCATGATCGAGATCATCCTGCATTTTCTTGAACAGCCGATTTTAGATCAAAATGTGTCTCGCGAGAATTGAACGGCACACCAAACTAATCCACAAACAGTTCAACTGCTGATGTCCATAACACATTGTTCAAAAAGTCCCGAGACTGACCCAGACATGTAATGTCAAACTAATTTCATTTTTCGAAGGTACCAACCTCCAGATGACATACGTCAAATTTTCTCGTCAATCGCACAACAAACATTAATCCTACCGACATATAAGTGACATTACTTATTCATTTTTGGAAACAAAAATGGAGATTACAAACTCCGTGTGTTGATAAAACATTGCTTTTTAAAAGGAGAAACCCGCGCAAGGATTAATAAATGTTACCCGGATCCGTTAAAAACAAAGATTTGTGGTATTCTGATTTTAAACGTGTCCAAATGAATTCTTCCGGAAAAAACAGCCAGTTTTGAACATTAGATAGATGAACGCCAAATCAAAGTTCATGAGATTAGATGAGCTAAGATTAATAGACTTTCGCGAAAATCTGGGCATGATCATCTTGTTCTAATGGATGTCTCGTTCGTTCACGACCAAGTCTATAGTCAATATAGACAGTATTTTTTTCGATTAGAGATTGTGAAGAACTCATTGTGTATGAGAAAGCTGCCGCAAGCAGAAAATAACAACTTCTGATAACTACTTTCCGGCAAACCCAAGACTCGAGTGATTTGCATTGATGTGATGCTTAAGCTAGACTCCTGTGGTTGAAGGTTGCTAGAGAGATTTTTGCTTACTCGAATAACCCTTGTCACATCTAACCTTTCTGTTGTATATCTTCACATCCTTGCTCTACCTTGGGTACAAGCGATCGATAATTTTAATTTAGTTATTATTCCTAGTATCAATGAAAATATCCTTGATCTAATAAATAATAACAATATTACTATTGTTTTTCGTTCGAGTATTCAGGTGGGTAATTACCCACCTTTGGAATTTTGCAGGTGGGTAGTTCTACCCGCCATACCAATCTCTTTCACCGGCCCTGGATGGAAGATAAGAAATGGAGTTGTTTCAAGGCTCCCAAGCTCAGAAATTCATGGTTCTACCCTTGCGTTGATCAAAATTGGATCTTGAACTACGAGTCTATTAATCCAGGGGAAACTGTAAATAGCAATCACTACTAACAGCAAATGATGTAATTGAAGCAAGCGTTGTATGAAAAACTACCAGAATGCACCACAAGACATGATAGCGAAAGTGGTTAAGACATTATTTCCAAACTCAGTTGGAAACTTTTGCCCAACTCGAAATACTCCCCAGATTTGACCCTGTCCGACTATCGATTGATTTCATTGATGTCTCACGCACTTTCTGAGCAGCACTGGGCTAGGTATGATGATGTGGAAAATTGGCTTCACGATGAACAGTTCTTTCGACGTGGTATTCGTGAGTCAATGGAAAATGGAAGAAATACATAGTATTTGAAGGCAACTACTTTGAATAAGGTGTCTTGAACCTTTTACTTTAACATGTAGAGGGTGATTTTTAGGAGATATAAGATTTGATTTTCAAGATAACACAAAAAAATTGAGAAAATTGATGAAATATTTATTGGAATCGATAGATCGATCAATATAATTTAATGTTTGAAGAAGATTTATGCAAACGTTGGCCGCGGCTCTTCTTTAGATAGCCCATGAGCAAGGTCCAATTTATGCACACTCTCTCCACACCAAACAGCAACTTTTTTAGGATGCACTTGTAGTCTCTACTACTACTACTACTCTTTTAATGCTGGTCTTTACTCCAGTAGCGGCAGTTTTTCTTGTTGACATATCCATTCAACCATTCTTCGGCGCTGAACGCAATATTTAGGTCTTCCTCCAATTTTGCCAGTGCTCATTCATGATTAAATTATAGACCAAACGACGATTCATAAATAAATTATAGACCAAACTGAACAAGTCTGACAATTACACAAAACACGCGTGATCTGTAAAAAAAAGTGTTGCCGAATTACTTTTCAAGTTCATTCAACAAATCTCGCAATATTGATTGACACAGGTGGTAGGAAATGCAAATATGATTTTATTTCAATGAATTACTTGCAATCGAATGATACATATTTTGTTGTGCTTGTGGAAATTATTGTATCATTGTTTACAGAAATGTAAACTATATTTTGTTGTTGGCATTTGTGGTGACCACGATCCAATCACAAATCGAACGAGTAATTCGAAATTATAATGTGGCAATGTTCCTATGCTATTTGCGTGATTGACAATGTTTTCTATTTGAAAAATTCAGCTATCGAAAATTGAAAAATGTTCATTCTTTATTAGCAAGCTTTACTTGCTCGCAACAGAATATTAACACTCCTGAATACCTGTATCTCTAATATTTCATCAACGCGTGAAATGCTTGTTGGAAAAATTCAAACAGCTTCCCGGAATGTCTTTTTATGCTGCCATGCAACGGAACGGCGTAAAGGAGCATTCTATTACGAAGAAAAAGGCCAAGTTTAAAAAAATAGGTTTGGCAGGCAATATGTAGCTGTGGTCGAACAAGATAAAGCTGTATCACTACCGGAACGGTAAACATTCCTGATTTGGAATTTTGTCACGACGCCAAAGATGTTTTGAAATGGTATAAAGTAAATGGAGTCCATGTTGTACCGAAAGCTGCGACCTATCGAGCAGTATTGGGCTCTCGTGAAGAGAGAACTCCCTTAATATAACCTACAAACTACAATTATACAAAAAATAACGAAAATCTCGAACAAATCGATTGCACAGAAGTCTGTACAGGTCCTAACGGCTGCAGTGCACTCAAAAGTTCGTAGTTTCTTCATGCAGCCTTATTAAGTAACTGTAATTAGTTTCAAGATGACTAATAATGTTAAATCAAATTAATAAACTCTGCATCTTGGATTGAACTAACAACAAATTTGGACGATATATTTTTTCTAAAATAATTCTTTGAGAATTCGAGATGTCCCGGAAACGATCGTTAAGTTTCTCAAGGCATTAACGAACAGTACTGAATGCAAGTCGGTTTAATGTAAATTTTGGTTGTGTTAAGAATTTTTGTTTAAATATGAATACACACACATTGAAGAGCGGAATTTCGAATTAAATCTATGTCTCTCGTGCAAGACAAACATTCCATAAAACAATATTTGATTTATTATTTTTTTTTGAGAAAAATTTGGAAATCTCTAACTGGAAGTGTTCTGAAAATCTGTATGAGAAAACATAACATAACGAAAAGAAAAAGTTAATTGAACTTTAATCTCAGGAATCTAATAGACAATTTTTCTTCATCTGACTTTCGTAATGTCATAGTTGAAAACATTGTGACGTTTGCGTACTGAATCCTCTTTTCCTTTTTCAGCATTTACAGAAAATCAGGATAACGAAAAGAAAACGTAGTCCTACGTCAAAACTTGCCGGATTTCCCTGAGCGAATGTTTCTATCTGTTTTTCGTACAGTACTTTTCCGATCGACGGTCGCTGCGGAACGCTGTCTGAATAGAATAATTTCAAAAATTAACAGTAGCAAAAATGACAATATAAGTATCGACTTCACATGCTCCAATTCGGAGAGAACTTTGCACACCTCTTTAGTATGGCAAACCATTTGTTGTACACGGAGAGAACCATTCGACTCTAGTTTAGTTTTTGGTATTAACGAATGTATTTTTGAATGCACTTTCTTGAAATCGTTGTAACTCGGAAACTATTTGTTTTCACAAGTATATGGAGTGAAAAACATTCGTAGGAAATCAATTAGTTATTTTAAAAAAATACAGGGTGCGCCATTTAGACAGGACCTATTGAAATGTGGTATTGACAACTCTGCCAGATTCCGAAACCCTAGTCTTTGCCATTTCAGTTATAGACTGATTAACGAAAAAACTCGGGCTGAAATTGTTACGATGTAAATTGATGATGTGTTTATTGTAAACAAAATGGGAGACATTTGGTGCCTTCTAGCAAGACAATTCGTATTGGAACTGTTTGAAGAGTAAGGTGTATGCCAGCTAATCGAAAGAATTGAAGAACTAAAAGATAATATAATAGCGAAAATTTCTGTAACTACGTCCGAAATATTGTTATACACAAATTAAAATACCCGAAAAATGTCCGCTTTCTGTGTGCCTTATTGAGGCGGTCTTTTGATCGATATTGTATTCTGAGTGAATTGTTAGTAAATGTCATTGTACACCCTAAATAAATCTTGTTCATTTTCCGAAATTGGCTGAAAAATGGTAGTGTTATAGGATTTTTAAATGGGTCCTGTCTAGCTGCTATTGTATAATTGATTGAGTTTGATGGGCGAATGATGGAAGCTTCATTTTTTGAATAAATAATCGTAGAAGTGACGTATCCAATAGACAACATTTTTTCATCCACTCCATGAGATGACTAAATCACTTTGCCGAAAATCTTAAACTCAATTTAAAAACATTATTGGGTCAGTGATCAAGTTGGAAAGGTTCATGGTGAGCACTTTCCATTCCGGAGACGTTACGGAGACGAAGACGGAACCAACAAGTCGCACTTTTCTTTGATCGCGCAATTTTCTCAGACACTACTATACCGATTTGGACAAACTTGGGCTCATTAAAAACGCTATGATATGTTCCTGATAACTATAAAATGGTTTTTGGTGGACACTTTCTGCTTCATAAAAAACCACAAAAGTGTTGTACACGGCAATGTGCATGTCTCTATATCCGAACAATTTTCTGGATGGTGACCCAACCGATTTTGACCAAATTGTGCTTGTTCGGTAGCTAAATCGTGGTTACCGATAAAACGTAGATGGACACTTCTGATTCCAGAGATATCATTGCATGAGAGGCAGAACCGACAAATAACGAAATCAAATCCATCCTGAAGATGAATTTCACTCTCAATTGAAGGTTGCGCATCCCTCCGAGACTGACCGACGACCGGCAGGCAGATTAGCGATCATCAACGAACTAACCTCAATTCTCCTAGCCTACAGCAAATTGCCAACAATTGCCGTGTAAATTACGGCAAACTTCGTTTGCAGCTCTCACGGACACGTATTCCACCTTGTGGTCAAAAAGAAATTATCGGCAAACCCCTTTTACCCCTTTGTCTGATTGCCGGTGGCCATACCGAGCCCGGTATGACCGTAAAAACTTGCTCGCCATATCTTCATGTAAGTGACCGTGAAAATGGTGTTCGTTTGCTACATTACTGCCCGACACGAAGCCAATGTAGCTGTACTACAAACGCTTGGGGAGAGTAACTGGGGCCTGGTGGAGCTGGGGTTGGAGTGCATTAGCAAGTACACAACAAACCGCTGCTGCTGCTGCTGGTAGCGTAATTGATGGTGGCGATGATGGCATAATTGTACGGAGAGAACATGCCTGATTCATATCGTCTTCTTGGGTAAGAAAACTATAAAAAAATCAATGAATCTGCGATTGATTGGGTCTGCACTTGTTTCACCCGTCGAACGTCTGCTGAGAGTGACATGACGAAGGGCAGTATTTTGTTTGTTACGTAAGAAATTTTTAAATTCTGTATTTTGTAGTACATAAACAAACACCTGTTGCTTTGATTTTCCAGATTATTTCATATAAGCTTAAACTTAAACTTGTGTGAAATTGTCATAAATAAAGTTAATGTTTATTGTATTTACCTTGATATAAGTTGTCTCTAGTTCTGCGATCTTTTACGAATATGTGTCTGCAACAAAAAAAAAAATACAAAGTTTTTCATTTAGTAACATGTTTAAATTTTTCGTGAAAAAATTGAGTGAGTAATGTCAACGAAACAACCGAATTAACGTGAATACGATTAATGCTGGTATTTGAAATATTGTAACACTTACTAATTCTAATGTATTGATGGTTATAGGATGCAAAATGTGTCAAAAAGTATCGGATATTTGTTTTCTGTTGTGGGGACGAGTATAGCATGATAGGATAGTCGATACCTTTCACGCAGTCCACCTGGGTTCGATTCCCAACACCTCAAATAGGGTCAGAAATTTTTTCTGGCCTGAAGAGTCGATAGACCTTAAGGTTAGAACCTCTATACTTAAAAAAACAAAAATTTCTGTTGGATATACTGTTCATATTGAACTTGCTCAACAGATTAGTATTCTTACCATTAGCTATCTGGAAATTGTAAGCTACACTTTCTTGCAAACGTTATTCATTGGTTTCGGTACAGATTTCTTGGAGTCTTTTTCAAATTTCTAAATGGTTTCGACTGCCGAAACAAGTTCTCTAAGATGTGCCTCAATCAATGCCCGAAACACTTCAACTTAGATCAACAAAATTGCGAAAAATTGGATTTATTTATTCCTTTTTGTAACTAAGTAACAGTACAGTACAGTGATACACCGTTTTACCGCTGATTTTGCGTAATGTAGGACACGAGATCTGACCAGAAAAGAATCCGTGAATCCTTGTGGTTTCGAATCATGGGAAGAAGTCATTTTAGTAAGCATTTCTCGATGTATATTTCATTGTTCATCGAAGCAGTTGTGATGACGACCTGCGAAATCGTACCGCAGCTACAAATAGCATGCAAGACCATATTTTTGTTACCAATATACTTCTCGTACCGTTCAATATTGCGACACCGGCAGGGATTTGTTATCGAATTTCACGTAAGATTTAGTCGATTTCGACTACACAGTTCGATTTGCAGCAATCATCGAATCGTATAACTTTTAAATTATTGGTCTGATCGATGTTCCTAGATTCGGACTGCGTTTGGCTGTTTCCTATAGGTTCGAAGTATCAGATGTTCACTATGACGAAGAAAATTCTGCCTTTTATGGTCTGATCCCATACTGAAACGTGGGTTAACAGCACGGTTTCTTCGATCCGTACCCAGCTTATTTTCAAAGATGTCATGTCCATTGAACTTCCTAACTCCTCTTAAAGGACCGCGCATGTTCAAATGAACATGAAAACTAATAAACGGTTACACGAGTGGTGAGAGGAGAGTGTAAAAAAAACAGAACACAGCAATAAAAATTGACAGATTTTCAATTATTGTGTATTGATAGCGGTTTTCGACTGCGTCCACACTTTTTGGAACAGTTTTTACTTCATTAAGAAATTTAGGTAAAATAAGAAATAGAGTTGGTCATATGTCTTATTATAGATTCTTAAATAAGGAGTGATATTAGAATTTTTAATCAAAACAAATTAAAAGGAAACACTGAAGTCAAACGTTCGATTTTAGAAAATTAAATTGCTTGGATCTTGCGCATGGGTCATTTAAAGTGGAGCCGCGGCCAAGATTTGCATGAAATAATCTTCAAACATTAAATTATATTGGTCATTCTATTGATTCCAATCAAGATTTCATTAATTTTCTCAAATTTTTCGTGAATTTTTGAAAGTCAAATTCCGTGTAATTCTAACGAATTTGTTCTTTGATACAGTGGCAATCAACCGATATTTTTTTTAAACAACCAACAATTGTTTAGAACAAACATATTCTAGCTAAAAACAAGATTACTTTGTTTGAATTTTCTTTTGTTGGTTTGGAGCAACTATTTTTTAATTTGAAAGTCAACTAATAGTGTTGCTGTTCCAAAAAATCGGGATTTTTCTGCGCACAGTAGTTATTACAAGGTTTATTCGATGAAAAATGGCACACTCATATTTACTCACCAACATTGAACCTATTATATAGTGAATGGAAAACAATTAATGCGTTATGATACACAAAATTTGTTTTATTCAATATCATTTCCCATCAAATTTTGTGCAACCTATTTTTGCAATGTTTCGTAAATTCTTCTTCTGCTCTAATAGTTTTGAAATATTATTATGTAATGGATGGAATATGGAGAGATTTATTTTAGATGAAAACAAGTTTGCTGATTTGAGATGCATTTTCCATGCATTTAAATGTGCATTACTAGTCATATTAAAACTAATAGCAGTTACTTAATTAGGCTTCACGAAGAAACTATGATTTTTAGAGTTTACTCCAGCCATTGGGATCTGTGCAGACCGATTTAGCTGCTTTTGTGCAAGACTTTCGAATTTTTTCTTTAGTTGTAGCTTGTTGTTTGTATTGAGAGAGTTCTCTCTTCACGAGAGCCCAATACCACTCGACAAGTCGCAACTTTGGGCAGTTAGGTGTATTCTCCTTTTTCGGTACAACATGGACTCCATTCGTTTTATATCATTCAAAAACATTTTTGATTTAGTGACAAGATGCCAAATCAGACCAGAATAGCGAGGGAGCACTATGGCTGCGAAAGAATGGTAATAATCGCTTCAATAGACATTATTCACGGTATGTTTTCTTGTTTACCTTCCCGGTAGTGATGCAGTTTTGACTTGATCGGCCACAGCTGCATATTTCCAGCCAAACTGAATACTTTTTGGTAAACTTGTCCTTTTTCTTTGTCCTGAAATACTCCTCTACGCCGTTTCGTTGCATAGCAGTAGAAAAAGATATTCCAGGAATTTATTTAAAATCTTGCATTATCACACAGGAAAACTTCGTCGATTATTCGTGAGCCCAGGTTAAAGCAATCACATTCTGTTTATCATTACGGCTCGGCACAGAACGACTTCATATTCTTTATTTAAATTCTATATTTACTCTGTTGTCTCTAACACGTTACGAGTATAGTGGCAGAATATTAAATGAAGCCAAAACACAGTTTGTTTTTGATTTTTCATGAATTGTAGGAGACGCTTTTAAAGGCCTCTTATAATTAAAGCGAGCGCTTATTTCACAACATCCGCCTACAATTGCCTACCATATCGAAAGCTTATTAGCCAATGCTTTACATAGCAAGTGCAAAGTCCAAAATATTTCGTCAATGACTGTTTTATGAGAGCATCAATCAGTATTCGACATAGAGATACACCTTGGCTGTATAGCTCCTGTTTTTGTGACCTTTCCTAATATTAGTCAGGAAACTAGTGGATCAATATTTGGTTGAAATAATTCCGACGGATGCCACACGGTGTTATTGTTTGGTGGACTTGGTGGCTGGGTTTCAAAAGTATCCTTTTTGGGAATGGAAAAAATGATTCATCAATTTTATAAATTTTCTCAATGTTTTTCTGATTTAATATCCGAAGATTAATTGGTCGCGAAGTCTGGAAAATACTCCTAAGCTTTTGTCTATGAGGTTTGAAAACAAGAAATAGTCATTTGAATGGCTTTGGTACCTCAAGAGAACCGATTTGAGCTAAGAGAACATGATTAATTTTATTTGTTTTTACTATTCATGTTCGCTAAGCTGACATACAGTTAATGTTATTTGTATTTCGCTTATTTTGAACCGAAGTGACGTTTCAGATGAAATGAAACTACTATTTTATGAGAGTGAGAATGTATTACTCATTTATGGGTTTTTGATACATCAAAAAGGGAAATATGTTACTACATATGTTTCGCTGCCCTAATCAAATGTTTTTATCGAGTAAAAATTCCTGAAGTGCCCCCCCCCCATTTTTCGCAACGTAACCGATTTTGAAGTAAGTATTCTTATTTCATAGCTCTAATATCAAACAAACATATTCGTAAAATATTTCATCGATATTCGCAATTTTTATAATCTTTTTAGTTATATAAACTTTTAGACAACTTTTTATTGTAATGCGTCCTTACACTAGAGTTTTTTTCGAATTGTACGAAACTTTGCGAGTTGATAAAAAACTGTTTTTGTCCCAAAATAGAGCAAACATTTTTTTTAAATGTTAAATTTTACCTAACATTTTATTTACATTTTTTAAACAAATTGAATTTAAAACACCTTCTGGGTGCGATATTTGTTGCGTTCAACATGGAAAATGTTGCATATGTTATGAGTTTTCATGATCAGAAAAAAAATTTTTGAGCAACCAGAAAGTTTTCAAAATATTTGATATTTTATGTGCGAGCGCCGCATAAAACGTGCACCGTTTGAAGATAATGAACGGATGCAAAGTTGCCTGGTTATTAGTCCAATGATGAGACTGGATTGCGTTTTGATCGTAGAAAGAATAATGTTCGGCCAAATCTAAACTGACAACTAATTCCCCTTCTTTTATTTTTTTATTCATCTTTTTGAAATAGGATGCTTGTGACCTCACCAAAAAACTCATGTTTCCACAAAACAGGCATTTCTAGCTGGATTTCATTCAAGAATTCACCAACTGATTTACATGTTTCGGTTATTTCACATCTGGAAAGATAAGTTTAACGACGTGATCATTAATAGTACATTACATAACTAGGACGCAAAGTGCGAGATTAATTTTCAAGGTGAAACCGAGAAAATATATCACACGAAAGGAAATTCATCTTTGCGTCCAAAGCACGGACGATATTTTGTGTGTCGGCAGCGAACACTTCGGCATGCAAATTGCAGTTTTCCATCGCGCGGCTTAAAATATCATTTTAACCCAAATTTGCAGTGATTAAATTACCTATCTGTGCTATTCCAAAAACTGTATTTTATCATCGAAATACCATTTTCTCGAAATAATTGAGACAACTCATTTGTGATAACTTCACTTCCACGACATTTTTCGCATTCAGAGAAAAAGCAGTTCGTATGAGGAATATTGCAGACGTATAATTGAATTAAATCATAGTACTTCTTGGTGAAATTAACTCCCTTTTTTGTAATTCTAGTTTCATTCCGATAATTTTCAATTTGAAATTTTCGTGTGTTTTGCAAACACATACGTTGTGCGTTCCCCTCTGCCCTGCTGAAAAGCATTCCTTTGGACGCAGTTTGCGGAATTTTGAAAGAGAAATTTTAACTTCGGGATAGTCTTTCCTGAATTTTTCATGCATTTCATTTATATTAAATAACAGCATTTTTTTTGCACATGGATTCGTGTACCGTTTTCAACAACCGAAACGAAATCTGCCATTCCTGGCAAGACGCGACTTTTCTATTCGAATGAATAAAATGCTTTGACATTTTCAACTATCCAATCTGGTAATTTCCTGCCTCGTTTTTTAATAGGTCGTGATCCATGACCGTTATTGGTCCTTAGTTTCTTAGCACGACGTAATTGTGATTGTCTTTCCATTTTTTATGGTCCTGTTTGGCGGAATTGTGGTTAGAATTTGTATTTTGTCTAAATTTGTATTTGCATTCGATAAAGCAATTCTAATTCCTTCAATATATTCAGCCTCCTTTTTTGATATTGCTGTTACAAGTTTTTGGTCCCGTTCTGAGGTTTGTATAATTTCAGGAAAATTCAGTTTATTATCTGAACATAGTTTTGATAAGCGCGTTATTTTTATTTTCGGTTCACCAACTTCCGCCAAAAACGTATTAATTTTTTCCATTTTCATACTGTTGTCCACTATTTTACTTTCAAAAGTAGGGTCCAATTCATCTTCTTTGGGAAGATTAAAAAGTTCGTCGTCACAAAGCTCTTTTTCTTCATTGACAGGATCAATCTTTTCTTTTTCTTAAGGCGTATCAGGAAAAAAACTGCATTATCACTTCTGTATATATCCCTCCGACAATTATTGCATATATGCGATCCCACAAGATGTTTAAATTTGTTGTTCCATTTGCTTGAAACAATAAGAAGGGTGTTTCGTATGCATTTGTGATCTATTTTATGCAGAGGATTACAACACTTGTTAGGACGACCCATCATATCGGTTGAAAAAACGTAAAATAAAATAAATCGATTTCCTAAAAATATTACACAGGTTGACCCCTTAATACAATCAAATGCATGAATTTATATGTTTATTTCATGCTTTACTGCACTTATTTATAATGCGCGAGCAAAATTCCATGAAAAGTTTCTCAGTAATACAAATTTATGACACTTAGAACAAAGAAACAAACAGAATGTTATTTGTAATGTGCACGCACAACAGATTGCTGTGAGACTAACTGACTAGAACTCGTCATCAGGGAATTGTGTTGGAATAGGGTAAAGTGTTATAATATGCCCCGCTTAAGAAATTATTAAGATATTTCCATGTGTATTAATATATTTTACTCGAGAATGTGAGTATTTCATTGCAATGCGGCTAAGGAACATAATTTTCAATGACTCAAATAGAAAAGATGAGAATTGATTGATATAAACACATTTTTCAAAATGACCACATTCTCAGTTTTTTTCGCTTGCCTCAGACATAATGCCCCAGCAGACAACAACACACAACGAAAGACATTTTACCCCAGTAACTGTTTTGAGATAATCAGTATGTCAAAGAAATGGCGGATAAAACGCTTATTTAGTCGAAGCAAAATCTTACATCGAAAAGCTGCCAAATGAAATTTTCAGTTTATTCATACTTTCCAGCAAACTAAAAGGTGATTTTTTTGAGGTTAGGATTTTCATGCATTAGTATTTGCTCAGATTTTTTGAGGTTATGATTTTCATGCATTATTATTTGCTCAGTATGCTCTGACATTTCATCATGAATAGACTTACTAACGAGCAACGCTTGCAAATCATTGAATTTTATTACCAAAATCAGTGTTCGGTTCGAAATGTGTTTCGCGCTTTACGCCCGATTTATGGTCTACATAATTCTGGTTGAATGGCTACGTAAATAAGCAAAATTGCCGCATTTGGAGTGAAGAGCAACCAGAAGCCGTTCAAGAACTGCCCATGCATCCCGAAAAATGCACTGTTTGGTGTGGTTTGTACGCTGGTGGAATCATTGGACCGTATTTTTTCAAAGATGCTGTTGGACGCAACGTTACAGTGAATGGCGATCGCTATCGTTCGATGCTAACAAACTTTTTGTTGCCAAAAATGGAAGAACTGAACTTGGTTGACATGTGGTTTCAACAAGATGGCGCTACATGCCACACAGCTCGCGATTCTATGGCCATTTTGAGGGAAAACTTCGGAGAACAATTCATCTCAAGAAATGGACCGGTAAGTTGGCCACCAAGATCATGCGATTTGACGCCTTTAGACTATTTTTTGTGGGGCTACGTCAAGTCTAAAGTCTACAGAAATAAGCCAGTAACTATTCCAGCTTTGGAAGACAACATTTCCGAAGAAATTCGGGCTATTCCGGCCGAAATGCTCGAAAAAGTTGCCCAAAATTGGACTTTCCGAATGGACCACCTAAGACGCAGCCGCGGTCAACATTTAAATGAAATTATCTTCAAAAAGTAAATGTCATGTACCAATCTAACGTTTAAAATAAAGAACCGATGAGATTTTGCAAATTTTATGCGTTTTATTGTTTAAAAAAGTTCTCAAGCTCTTAAAAAATCACCCTGTACAGCTACCAAACTTTCATAGCAGAAAGATCCTACGAAAAGATAGTGTTAGTGATAAAATTTTGGTTTAGAAAAGTCTTGAATGCTTAAGAAAAGAAGGAGGGAATTTTGGCTAGCAGGGGCGCTTTATAAGTTTTTCCCCTATATACAAGTCAAAACGTGTCGCAGCTCGCTTTGGTCGCACCCTACCGAGCCCTGCCGTTTCGCTCAAGCGGTGCACGTTTTATGCGGCGCTCGCACACAAAATATCAAATATTTTTAAAACTTTCTGGTTGCTCAAAATTTATTTTTCTGATTATGAAAATTCATAACATATGCAACATTTTCCATGTTGAACACAACAAATATCGCACCGAGAAGGTGTTTTAAATTCAATTTGTTTAAAAAATGTTAATAAAAAGTTAGGTAAAATTCAACATTTAAAAAAAATGTTTGCTCTATTTTGTGACAAAAACAGTTTCTTATCAACTCGCAAAGTTTCGTACAATTCGAATAAAAACTCTAGTGTCAGGACGCATTACAATAAAAAAGTTGTCTAAAAGTTTTTATAACTAAAAAGATTATAAAAATTGCGAATATCGATGAAATATTTTAGGAATATCTTTGTGGATACTAGAGCTATAAAATAAGAACACTTACTTCAAAATCGGTTACGTTGCGAAAAATGGTCGGGGGAGGGGGGGGGGGTCACTGCAGAAATTTTTACTCTATATCTAAATCGCGAAAAACAGGAAGAATATACCTTTAAAATACGCTAAGTCACCGGTATCTGAACATGATAATGGCATGATAATCTTTAAAAACGGGCCAACACTCAACAAAACAACGAACCAAAACGCACAAAAAAAAAATGAGGCAAAATGCGTCCTCTATTTTAAATTTATTTTCTTTTTAGTATTTTCGTGGAAGCAATATTTTCCGGATTGTTCATAAAATTGATCACTTATTTATAATTGATTTTGCTCACACAGTAAGGGTAATCTGCCCTTACCTATGATGCGGTAATTTTGAAGATTATTTAATTGACTTGCAAATACATCATCCGTATTAGAAACGAAAGATGGGCACTTTCGAAGTGGGAGTTTTCGAAGTCATAAGCGGAAAATAGTTTTGAACATTTCACATGAGACGATAACATTGAGTGAAAGTAAAAATATAAACAGTCCTACATGACTTCTTTGAGGCACTGACCGCAAAAGGAGCTCATGATCAGTAAGACGTGAAAGCATCGAACCTAATAAAACGGCGTTTAAGTCAAGTAAACCGTGTTTAAAAATTGTCATTTGATGGTTTATTTGATCAAACACTGATATGAAGATGTGATACAACTTTGCAAGACGGAAGACTTTCTATCAAAAGACTTATTTCGCAAAATGGTCGACTCGATAAATGCCGCTAAGATCCATTTCCGATTGATTTCGATAAACTGCATTCAGAGACATCGATGAAACACATATCGCGTGCAATTCTCCCAAATCGAACGAGACCGTTTGAGGCGGTTTCCACTCTCCCAACCCAATCAATTGCCATGTTTCGATCAGCCAGTCTGGGGTAAAACCGAGTGGTATAAATTGTCAATACGGCGAGTTTCCCACAGCGAAAAAAAACAACTCGAGAAATATTGTGCATGACAATTCTACACTCGTTTATCGTCACGTACTTCCACGTTGTTAAAATGCAAATCGAAACAAATCTGTACACAATCGACAAATTATTCAAACATGCAAATAGCCCCTTCCCAATGGAGTGCTCGCGAATTGCACATTCAACAGATGCATGCAGCCATGATAACACATCACTAGCCAGGATTAGTGCCGGGTCACAGTTCCCGTACCGTCCCGTTTCCTTTGAACCGAATTAAACGCAGCGTACTTTCAACTGTCAACTTTCTGATCTGCTTGGAGGTCGTCTGCCATACCAACAACGCCCACCGTGTTCCCATAGGTTATGATCTCTCGTAGTTTCTGGGCAGTGAGAACAGTTGTACAGGGTGATTTTTTAAGAGCTTGAGAACTTTTTTAAACAATAAAACGCATAAAATTTGCAAAATCTCATCGGTTCTTTATTTTAAACGTTAGATTGGTACATGACATTTACTTTTTGAAGATAATTTCATTTAAATGTTGACCGCGGCTGCGTCTTAGGTGGTCCATTCGGAAAGTCCAATTTTGGGCAACTTTTTCGAGCATTTCGGCCGGAATAGCCCGAATTTCTTCGGAAATGTTGTCTTCCAAAGCTGGAATAGTTACTGGCTTATTTCTGTAGACTTTAGACTTGACGTAGCCCCACAAAAAATAGTCTAAAGGCGTCAAATCGCATGATCTTGGTGGCCAACTTACCGGTCCATTTCTTGAGATGAATTGTTCTCCGAAGTTTTCCCTCAAAATGGCCATAGAATCGCGAGCTGTGTGGCATGTAGCGCCATCTTGTTGAAACCACATGTCAACCAAGTTCAGTTCTTCCATTTTTGGCAACAAAAAGTTTGTTAGCATCGAACGATAGCGATCGCCATTCACTGTAACGTTGCGTTCAACAGCATCTTGGAAAAAATACGGTCCAATGATTCCACCAGCGTACAAACCACACCAAACAGTGCATTTTTCGGGATGCATGGGCAGTTCTTGAACGGCTTCTGGTTGCTCTTCACTCCAAATGCGGCAATTTTGCTTATTTACGTAGCCATTCAACCAGAAATGAGCCTCATCGCTGAACAAAATTTGTCGATAAAAAAGCGGATTTTCCGAATGGACCACCTAAGACGCAGCCGCGGTCAACATTTAAATGAAATTATCTTCAAAAAGTAAATGTCATGTACCAATCTAACGTTTAAAATAAAGAACCGATGAGATTTTGCAAATTTTATGCGTTTTATTGTTTAAAAAAGTTCTCAAGCTCTTAAAAAATCACCCTGTAGAACCGTGGTGCAATCTTTGTGCTAACACGCCTCGTTTGTAGTCCTAGCGCGGATATGCAAATTCAAGCATTTCTGTGGGACTTCCCGTGTAGAAGATACCCAGAAAAGGCCACCACAACTGCAGCGCATTTTATCTGTATCGTTTATTATTATTTTAGTTCTAAGTCGCCTTGGTTGAACAGTAAAGGTGCTTTCAATTGGCAAAACGTGATCGGAATGAAAGTGGTGGCATTTAGAGTACCGAAGGCAAGCATCCTCCTATCCGTGGCGAAGATACGGGAAAAGTCTAACAAATTAGCATGCGAATTGTTGTTTGTTAGATTCGGACTCGCATCGGTAAGCGTTGAAAACTTTTCGCTCTGATTAAGTCTTAACAGCAAGACAAGCAAAAATGGAGCGATTTTGGTTGGCAGGATAAGGACAGTTCATGCGGAGGTTGTTTTTCTATTCGTTGACAGTAGATTGGCAGTTTACATTATAGCTCGATTTTAGTACCTAAAATATAGGGTTTGAAATATTCGACAACGATAACACAAGTTAGTCAAAACAGTCAAATGAACATGATGATAATGTCTGCTTTCTAGAATGTGATGTGTTCTGTTCGATGAAAAGATTGTAACTATTCGATGATACGAGTTACATGACATAATGTTATCTCACACTTCAAGTGTTTGCCAAGGACTACAAATCGTTAAAGATCACAAATGAATTTGTTCAATCAACAAACTGATTAACTACCATCGTTCAAATGATTAAAAACCTGTTTTAATCCACCTAGTGGTGTAATGATGCCTTTCTCATGTAACAATAATATTGTGGTATTCTATTCAAAAATTTTCTCTTCGATTTTTGAAAGAAACCAAGAGATTGTTTATGCATAACATACAGAATAAAACAGTGCTTTGATTGCGTAAGCCATCCTTAAGAAAACAAAGTGGGTTCACTATTATATGCACTTCCGGCACCGGAACTCGAGAACCGGTATAATCAAAGTCGGTTCGTACGGCCACCAACTAACATGACACACAAACTCTTATAGTACGCACTCTAAATTACGATTTAAATGTTTGTTGCGTCCGAAAATATTTTAAGTGACGGTGTACAACATTGAACACACTTTCATTTGAATCTAAGTTTGTGGAAATCGGTCAAACCATCGCTGAGAAAAGTGAGTGAGATTTATTTTGGTATATATGACCACTATTTCCGGTACTTCCGGAACCGGATACCGGAAACCAGGATAGCCGGAATCGGTTTGTTTAGTTGCCTACTGATAATGACTACCGATTTGTGTAGTTTTGAGACCAGTTTAGAATTTTTTTTACGTTTTTTGTTTCGCCGGTTTAAGTGACGGTGTACAATATTGAACACACTGTATCCTATAATTCCGGAAGTCGGATCCGGATGAAATTCAGGAATTCCATATGGGACCACGAGACCTTTCATTTGAATCCTAGTTTGTCAAAATCGGTTCAGCCATCTCCGAGAAAACCTAGTGAGATTATTTGACACATACACACACACACACACTCGATGAACTGAGTCGAATGGTATATGACACTTGACAATTTTCACTGGTCGGTTTTTCAAGTGATTGCATAACCTTTCTATATTAGAAAGGCAAAACGTCGTAAAGCAGTAGTGTACTGAGTAAGAACAGTCTTCTCATATGTCAGAGACCAAATCCTTTCATATCAGGATGAATGGTTTTTAAGAAAGAAGATTCACACTTTCGTTCTTCCTTCGAAAGCCTGCCATCTAGTTGACCGTATTATGGATACTAAAATTTCGTAAACATAACGGTTCGAGGTCAGCAGTGCTACAGATTTAGTATGCTAAAAATTTGCTGGCCGCAGAAAGAATCCAGCCGGAAACGTTTTTTGCTAATTGGTAAATTGAAATCAAATTTCACAAAGCCATCCAATAGTTTACGAAAAGAAAGGGCCATTCAATAGTTTACGACAACACGCGATAACGAAGGAATCTCCCAAGTAAAAATTGAGAAGAGACAATGCGTTTGCATTTTGCCAGAATGTGAAACCTAAAATTGGTGCAATAGTTGATGTATTACGCACAAAACACTCTAATAGCTATCCGGTATAGTATGGAGTATAATGGTCTACTATTCACGCCTTCGTCCATTGGTTTGGCATTGCTGTGGTTAGTGGAATCACTGTTGTAAGAATTTTCTGTTGGTTGATATTGCATCTAATAATTCTATGTATGTAAGTCTGTGCAACTCATTTGTACTAAACCAAGGTGGCCGCTTTAAGATAACTTTCAGAATTTTATTCTGAATCTTCTGAAGCGTTTTTTTCCTTGGTAGGACAACAGCTTGCTCAAATTGCATAACGAATTCTTTTTCTTGTTACCCTTAGTTTTGATTCCTTCGATGCGAAAGCAAGATCTGCATCATATACACTTTGCTTGATCAGACCAAGTAGTTATGGGTTAATGCTAAAAGATAGTGAATTGTGTTTTTGCCACATTTGATGAAAAAGAAGTATCTATGATTATCTTTATAACACAACCTTGAACTGAATTCATTTACGAGCCACCGTTTCGCTTGTAGATGAAGCGCTCCGAATTTGGTCTGAGCAATCTATACCCGAAAGTTTTCAATTGACCCGATAGTTACCGGAACTTCAAAATCGATTGTAAAATTCAGCAAACTATTCTGCGATCGCTGCGCTGCTCAAGTGGTGAGCTTTGAACGAAGCAATAGTGATAATTTTTAGATTTATCCGGAAGATTTAAAAAATTTGCAGGTCTTACATACAAAACCATAAATTGGATCACTTATGACCCAGTGACGTATTGTAATTCGAATAATATTTATGGAGAAATCGAAAGATGGATTTTCAAATTCGAAGTTGGTTGGAGTAAGAGATCAATTGATAAATTATAATCCATACTTCCACCTATTTTGATGGCACACGGCCTGGCAGATCAACATTTTCAATCCTTCGAAGAGTTGGAAAAATGGATTGCTTCATGGATAGCGTCAAAAGAGAACTCCTTTATTCGAGCCGGGATCCGAGAATTGTCGGAAAGATGGGAGAAATATACTTTGAATAATACATCTGTAAGCACTTTTTCGCAATAAAGCTTTTAATTTTGGAAAAAACGGCGGAAGCAAAGTTGTACACTTGATAAAAGAAGCAGACTATTTCAAATAGAATTTCATGTCGAAAGCTCCAAAATTAAACCCTGAAGCACAAATAAAAAAAAACGCGTGGTTTGACATGATGGGGATAACTGTGCATTGCTGAGCAAAGTAAGGGAGTTTCATTTTGGTATATTTGACCTCTATTTCCAGTGCTTCCGGAACCGGAAACTGGGAATCAGGATAGCCGGAATCGGTCTGTTCAGTTGCTTACTGAAAATAGTTACCGATTGGTGTAGTTTTCAGGCCAGTTTAGATTTTTTTTGCAGTTTTTGTTCCGCCACTTTTAGTGACGGTGCACCATTTTCAACGCACTTTACCCTATAATTCCGGAATCGGAAGTCGGATCCGCATGAAATTCAGGAATTCCGCACACACATATATACGCACACAATCACGCACATACATTGCTCAGCTCGACGAACTGAGACGAATGGTATATGACACTTGACCCTCCGGGCCAATTTTTACTAGTCGGTTTTTCAAGTGATTGCATAACCTTTCTATATGAGAAAGGTAAAACGTGAAAAAAATTACATACACACACAGACAATTTCCGATCTCATCGTCCGATCAAAAGTGAGCTTCTCCAGGAATTCTATTACCTTTCTATAAGCAAAGGAAAAAACTACAAGAATCAGCCCCATGGGGTTGTTCGAGCCATTGATGTGGAACAAGGTAACCTAAATTTCTAATGATCTACAATCAAACAGTTCAATCAATCGTCACACTTCTGAATCCGCAGTTGCACGAGAGTCCTAGATTGATCTTGATTAGGAATCAACACCGTACATTGTTTGTTTTATAGCCAACGATATTACACCAATATCCCAAATGTATGCAATTATATCTTTGTACATACCTGCGATATGATTTTGATATTAAAGCTTTAATTAAAGCTTGTGTTCAAGTTTTGTATGCAAAAAGTTATTTTCACAGCGTTAAGTTTCTCTACCATTCTGCGATTTCGGTTGAAGCGATAAACTTCTACTTATTATCAATCGAGTTCATATTATTTAAATTAGAAATTAATCTTACGAACTCAACATGTGTTAGATATTCAAATTTTATTCGATATACTGATAATATTAGACTACAACAACAGAATATTATTCTCAACATTTGCTACTTAGCCATTGTAGACTAGCTGGCGCACCTTCTAGAAGTTTTGACACTTTTTTCCAATCTTTTTCGAACTGTTGAATGGTTTCGGCTGCCGAGACATGTTTCCTAAGATGTGCCTTCGTTAATGCCCAAAATTCCTCAATTGGTCGAAGTTGTGGGCAATTTGGTGTATTCATGTCTTTTGGGACGAAAGTGACATTTTTGGTAGTATACCATTCTACCGTTGATTTCGAGTAGTGGCACGGAGCAAGATCTGACCAGAAGACAACAGGACCCTTGTGGCTTCAAATCATGGGTAGAAGTCGTTTTTGTAAACATTCCTTGATGTATATTTCACTGTTCATTGAAGCAGGGGTGATGAAGGGTTTCGAAACCTCTCGCAGCTACAAATTGCTTACCAGACCATAGCTTTCTTACCAAATTTTTCGACTTCAATCGCTGTCTCGGACTGATTTAACACTTGCCCTTCTCGCACCGTATAATATTGTGGTCCCGGCAAGGATTTGTAATCGAGTTTCACGTAGGTTTCGTCGTCCATGATTATGCAGTTCAAATTTCCAGCAAGAATCGTATTATACAGCTTTCGAACCCTCGGCCTGATCGATGCTTCTTGTTTCAGACTACGTTTTGGTTGTTTCTGCTTCTTATAGGTTCGAAGATTCAAACGTTCTTTCGCACAAAGAACATTTGACTTCGAAGTGCCCACTTTTTTGGCCACATCCCGAACTGAAACCTCCTTCTTTTGCTCGAACGCCTTCAGTATACGTTTATCCAACTGAGGTTTAGCAGGACCTTTTTTTCGACCCGTTTTCGGTTTATCCTCAAAGATGTTATCCTCACCAAACTTCCTGATTGCATTTTGCACGGCTTTTCACTTACTCCTTCCATTTGTTGCTATCTTTCTCAGTGACAGTCCGCGTTCTGTGCACCATTTGTAATGAAAACGAATAAACAACTGCACAAATGGTTAGATAAGAGTGTAAACAACAGGACGCAGCCATAAAAATTGACAGATTCTGAACCATTGCGAAATGGCAGCGGTTTTTGGTTACGTCCATACTTCCTGGGACAGTCTTTAATTGCAAATTTCTCATGTGAAACGACATAACATGGAATTTCATCCGAGCTTGCATGACACAAGAGCAGAGCATACCAATTAAAGCTTCAAATCGTTTTATGGCACTTTTTTTCTTACTGTCTAGCAACAACCTACCTCTAGCATGCTACGCGTAGGACTGAAACGTTAGCTATAATTTTGCTTCTATTTATAGATTCGCGTGCTTCCAACAGATTCGCTTTTGCATCGATTGGCCAATCAGAGCGATGCTTTCCCTTTGATATATCGCTTACACCTTCAAAACCGTCGTCTATGACAGGGAAATCCGATATTCCGGAAATTTTTACCAGACAAAATAGGACACTGCTCTCTACTAATCAAAATTTCAATCATACGTGAAAATACGTGGCTTGATACACTCAAATCGAATCGTAGAAATATTTCCAATCAAATGATGAAATAATATTAATAATTGATACAAAATAGACTGAGCTGTAAGTGTTTAAAACCTGACCACATTTCTACGTGTATTGTTCCTTGAGTTTCTAATTTGCACCAGTGTATAGAAAATAAAGATGTGTTCCACATCAAAAATTGTACTATTACACTTAGTGTAATGCCTACTTATTGTGTTGAACATCGTATATTAAACTAACCGTTATGATGTTTCGTTACAACATTCATTTAAGATATTGAAATGACTGTGTTTGTGCTTGAATGAATAGAGAACAATTAAAATGGGTTTCTATCACTTCCTTTTCGCTACTTTATGGTGTAAGGTTTGATAGTCGTAAAAAGCGCCAAGTAATAAAAAAAACTTAACACAGGTAATAAAAATCGCACTTAACACATTTATTTATGTATAACGACTCAAGACTATTTCTTGTCGGAAAGAATGAATCCAATCGCTATGGCATAAGTGAAACTAATGATAATTCCTGATTACCAAAAAGCATTTTCGTGCATTATTCATCAACAAATTCGGCAACGATACGCTATGATATCAATCCCATTAGATATTCGTCTTTCGTAATCACTATTTTGCCATCATTCCCGGTAAATGAACTCCGCCGGCCCGGCTCATTCGGGAAGCTAGCTAATCAGTGTTGTCGGCATTTTCCCATCAAAGGACATTGACTTTGTACTGCTGCACTTCTTGGCCGCACAAAGTTGCAGTGTAGCTTTCCACTTTGATTACCCATAATTGGATTGAAAAGCATCCTCCATCGAAATCCAACCTCCACCTGACAACGGTCAAACTATCAACGCATCGAATCCGAAATCTAATCAAATACACACTCGAACAGGTTTAATTTATTAGGCTCCGTAGCCGCAGTCGACTGTGTATTGGTGCGTATGTGTGTGTGTTCCGAATCTATTTCATACTTTTTTGCCAGAGCAACGAACGTTTGTGCCAATGGTACGCATTCGTAACTATGGTTCGGCGTTGATTTTCTTACTATAGATCTGTATATTCGGTTCCCAAAAAATGTGAAATTATCCTTACAGTGTGTTGCATCATACCGTTCCAGTGATGGGGGACAGTTGCTACGAAAAAGTCGCTCACATTGAGTTTGCTAACTTACTTATGATCCCAAGAGAGATGTCATCATCGTCATCATCACCATCATGATTTGTCCCGCCAGCTACGGACCGCCAGTGCCATGACCGATGTTGGCTTTCTGCAAGTAACAAGTTTTGAGATTTCGACTGCAAATCACCCGTTGCATGCAATACAGCCAAACCGCCCGGACGGACACGAGGAGACATTCTCTTAATTAGCATTTCCCGGTTCATCGTTTCGAAGCCGCGGCTTTCGGAGCCCCGGGTGAAACCGGGTCGACCGTTTGATCACCGACTAGGACCGAGCGTGGTTTATGTCTGCTGCCGCTGCCGAAACTGGGCAGGAAACTCAAGTGATAAATTAGTTCTGTTTTCGGTAAAAGAACTGTGCGAAAATCGCAGTCTACGGCAGTCCGGTCCGGTCCAGTCCGGTCCCGCCAGCTATTTGTCGGTTTCATGGAGATGAACTAAATTGATTGCTAAATTGTGTCAACGTACCACGTACAATCGGGTAATGATTCATAAAGTGACTCAAACGGTTCTGAGTGCGTGAGAACTCGCCGGTCACTGCGATCCCGGGACCGCCCGGAAGTAGGATTTAGATAATTTCGACTGATGTGTGTGTGTGTGTGGAACAATGGCGTAGTTTGGTTCATGAGATTTATTCGGCGGAGTTTCTTTTGATTTTCACTCCAACTGACAAGAGGGTTTTCGAGGTTAGAGTATCTTTATTCCGATGAGTTAATAAGCTAATAGGTCATGAGTGCAATCAGCATCATTAATACTTCGCGACATGTGATTACGATTCCGCACAGTTTTCGCTGCTTCGCGGGCAGTTTCAAGTATGAAGCGCAGCTAATCAGGATCAAGAATACATTCGGACATCCAATTGCAGCAGTTGTATCCGGTAACTATTCACGTTCATATAATAGAAATCATTATGCCATGGAATATCGCGAAGTGGTCACATTTATCGGATTTTATCGGAAATATTATTCAGTTTTGTGGTCGATCCGGAAGCAATCCATGTCACGCACGTCCAATACAGGTGCTCATTAGGCAGATGATGGGTCGGACCGCAACAAATCTAGCTTCGGCTACTTCGACGAAAACAGCACCATTGTTCCCATTCTATCGGGACCAGATTAGGGCGGCATATTTTGATCCAAAATATGAATCTTGTTTTGCCATGTCATAATTTTTGGGAAGCTCTTACAAATACGCTGTCACGATAAGTCGCGACAAAGAAAAAATATTCATATCAAGAAGTTTGTCTTGGCTACTCAGCTTTTTCCCAACTAATAGAAGACGGTGAAATAAAACTAATAATAATAATAATCCGACCTGCTCGGGTTGCGTCGTATCACAACCCGTCGTCGTCGTCGTCGTCGCTGCAGTTTCAAATGTCAGTTATGCAAAGCTTTCTAGCAGCCTAATCCATTTCTCGCCTGCCAGTAGGGTTGCTAGAGCTATAGGGAAACAAACGGAGCACGTTGTACAAACACATGACTGACTGATAGCACAGTTTGAAGAATTGTCCCCGGTATAAGCTTCCCGACACTGTTACTGCTACTGCGACTAGTGCCGGTGCCTGTTCCCGCCTGCCATGCACGTAATTCCGCCGACGGACCCACCCGTGAGATTGATGCATTGTTCGCTGTGATGCATTTAATCAGACTGCAACGGCTATAATGACATGACGTACAGCTGTGGTCATTCGCAGAAGGTGAACAGTGCGGAAAATCGCTATTCGGTGGTCAAAATGCGATTTCACACTTCATGAAACGCTAGAATAAATGGTAAACGACAGTAAAAATAACAAAATAGTTCCCGGTACATATGCAGAATGATAACTCATAAATAACTACTATCACTAAGTTTCGATTTTTCGGCACTTCAGTAAAAAGATGGCACTTTGGTGGTGCAAAATGTGATTTACAAATAGCATTAACTTTGCGTCGGTTTATGTTGAACCGTTATGTTGAGTTATAAGTTTAACATACTCTGCTAATGCACTGATGACTCGAAGACGAAATGTACAAATAATAAATTTTCGTTATTATACTGTGCAGATACTCCAAACGGTAGGAGAACTTTGTTGCAACGTCACTCAGCTTACGGGATCATGAGACCTTTCATGTCAGCATAAGTTAACTAAAATTAATTAAACCAACTCAGAAAAAATAAGTAAGAGTTTTTGATCTCTGTTTTTGAAATAAAAATGTTTGATATCATCTAATCAGACCTATACTGGGAGTAGAATTCAGTTCGGTGCGCTTTCTAAAGATGGCTCTGACTGTTATGAACAGTAACAGCTGATGTCGATAGTTTCAAGAGGTTGGACATCTGTCATTAATATTCAGTTCAAATTGCTTCGAGTTTAAAGAAAACTTGTATTTCACTGTGTTAATTATAAGCAA
Source organism: Malaya genurostris (assembly GCF_030247185.1). Taxonomy (NCBI): domain Eukaryota; kingdom Metazoa; phylum Arthropoda; class Insecta; order Diptera; family Culicidae; genus Malaya; species Malaya genurostris. The sequence continues at coordinate 89,534,895 of NC_080571.1, read as the reverse complement.
CTTTGTGTTAACAAAGCAGCATTTACGGGAAGTTCTAGTTTTCTGTTTTAATTGGAAGAAAAAATCAGTTCTTAAAACTACAAGAATTAACATAAACACCTAACAAGTACGCCACTTTCAATATGCAAGGCGTTAGAAGATTTGATATACAATGAGAAATCAAAAACTTTTCTATCGAGTGATGAGTTTAAGGAAATTTTGTCGGTTACGACAATTATACCATTATATCTCTGGAATCGGAAACGACAACCACTTGAATTTCAATCTTGATAAATAAGGAGTGTATCGAAAATAAGCTATCCACAAATTTTTCTTTCAATTTATGATAAAAAACGATGTATTATTCAAACTAAAAATTGATCCTTTATTGTACGAGGTTAAACTTGAGCATAATGAAAACCAGATGAAATTTAAATTATTCCTTCACGAATTTTCGAACTTTTGATCGAACGCTCTTCATCAAGTTTCAGACAAGTGTGTTCCCAGCAAGCTTACCAGTCTTCTTGAAGACCCTCTTCACGATTGCCCAGTAACGTTCGATGGGTCGAAGCTGAGGGCAATTTGGTGGATTGATATTTTTCTCAACGAAATTTATATTCTTTTCTTCAAGCCAATCGAGAGTGGTTTTGGCATAGTGAGCTGACGCTAAATCCGCCCAAAACAGTGTAGGTGTACTATGCTTCTTATATAAAGCCAGTAATCTCTTCTGGAGAGACTCAGATCGATAGATTTCTGCATTTACAGTTCCGGTAGTGTAAAAAATGGTTGACTTCAAACCACAGGAACATATTGCTTACCATACCAGTACCTTTCGATCGAATATCTCCACTTGAATCCACCTGTCCGCATCGCTCACATCCTCTCCAACGACAACAGTAGAGTATTGTGGACCTGGAAGGGTTTTTGAGTCCTTCTTTACATAAGTCTCATCGTCCATCAAAACGCATGCATCCGGATACTGCAAAAGACGCGAATACAATTTCCGGTCCCTTGTTGCTGCTCGCTGCTTTTGTTCTATACTTTGTTTCGAGATTTTCTGCTTCTTGTAGGTCTTCAGGTGATTTCGCCTCTTGATACGCTGGATCATTCCGACACTCGTTCCTGCTTTTTTGGCCAAATGACATTGATTTATTCTTCATGATTAGAGATACCACTTTCTGGTCCAGTTTCGGGTTGGAAGAACCGGGTTTTCTGTCTCTTCCCGGTAGCTCATCCAAAGAATAGTGTTCCCCAAACTTATTAATGATGGTTTTAACACTGGCATGATGAATTCCAAACCGCTTCGAGGATTTTTGCATAGTAAAACCCTTTTCACTTAGCCATGTGTCCAGAACCTTAATTTTCACCTCCTTCTCAATACGCGACATTTTGAAAACGAAGAATTTCAACCGCACAAACAAGTAAGCAAACGAAAGCTGACAATCAAAAGCACAGCATGCTGCGATCTGAGCATAAAAAACCATCACAAATACATGCATAGTTACAAGTGGTTAGACAGCTGTCATAAATACTCAGTTTGAAAAAAACCTTGCTTTTAACTGCACTAATTATGACCAAATTGTGCTAACTGAGCAGTATTTGTGACTCAGTTTTCTGATAAATCATTGGAGGAAATAGTTTCGACGTTTCAAGAATGGATATTTCAGTTTTAAAGACAAGCCTCGCACTGGGTAACCAAAAAAAACGGAAACAAACAGCTGGAGGCATTACTCGATGAAGATCCGAGTCAAATGCAAGAGGAGCTTGCAGAATCATTGAAAGTGACGCAACAATCAGTTTCTGTACGAGTTGAATCCTTGGGAATGATTCAAAAGCAAGGCAGTTGGGTGCCTTATGAACTGAAACCGAGAGACATTGAAAGGTGATTTTTCACTTCGTTTTTTACTTCGAACTTTTACTGAGGATGAAAAATGGATAGAAAAAATACTACGCTATGCCCGGTCAATTGTTGCCATCGACCTCAAGATCAACACCAAAGCCGAATATTCACGGTTCGAAGGTCATGTTGATCGAAATACAAGCAAAGATATTATAAAGTTATTCTCTTGTATAACAAACGCAAAATTGAAGAAAATTGAAGAAACTCAGCTATCATACCTACACCTTTATTGCCAATGTGTTAAACAGATGTCTCGATTTAAACTACTTCCCCTCGGAGTGTATAATCGCCAAGGTTGTACCGTTACTGAAACCATCTAAAGATCCAACGAATCCCTCTAGCTATCGTCCCATTAGCCTTCTGTCGTCGCTGAGCAAGCGCTAGCTAATCTTAGATCGTGTTCTGTTGCGCATCGAAAACAACAATATTTTCTTGCTCGAACAGTTCGGATTCAGAGAGGGCCATTCCACAGCTCATCAGTTGCAAAGAGTAGTGAACATCATCGTCCGTAATAAGATCGTTGCCAAGTCTACAGCCATGGCTCTACCGGACGTCGAGAAGGCATTCGACAACGTCTGGCACGAAGGTCTCATCTACAAGATGTATCGCTACAACTTTCCAGTGTATCTCATCAACATAGTGCAAAACTATCTCCGTGGCAGAAGCTTCAAAGTCAGTGTGAACGGAACCCTGTCAAACGGGTTTGCTGTACCCGCTGGAGTACTTCAGGGTAGTATTCTCGGACCAGTATTGTACAACGTCTACACCTCAGATTCCCCTCGTCTTCCTGATGGTTGCCAATTCTGCTTCTTCGCGGATGATACAGCTATCCTTTGCAAAGGAAGAGTCACAAAACATCTCACCAAAAAGCTGCAAAACTGCCTTGATTCCGTTGTCAGTTACATGAACACCTGGAAGATAAAAATTAACGCTTCCAAAACTCAGGCGATCCTGTTTCCATACAGCCTATCTCTACGACTCACTCCACCAGCTGATTGCAAGATCGTGGTTGATGGGCTTCCAATCGACTGGTCCAATCAGGTGGTCTACCTCACTTTTGATCGTAAACTGCTTTTCCGTTCGCACTTTGATAATATAAAAACTAAATGCTCCTTGCTCATCAAATGTCTCTTCCCGTTAATCAAGAGAAGGTCACCTCTTATTCGCAAGAATAAGTTAGCCGTTTACACCCAGATCATCGCTCCAGTGTTTCAGTACGCGTTGCCTGTATGGAGGAGGTGTGCCGTTACACATCGGAACAAAATCCAAGTGCTGCAGAACAAAGCCCTGAAAATGATTCTGGATCTTCCGTGGTTCACCAGGAATTCAACAGTTCACCAAATAGCAGACGTCACTACCGTCAACGAGAAACTTATTTCAGCCAATGGAAAATTTCAAGAAAAATGTGCAATTTCTGAATACCCTCTATTTAGTTCACTATTTTAGTTTTTGTTGTAGTTTTAGTAGTAGTTTAGTTATATAAATCAAACTGTCTCTCAGTTAAACTTTTAAAAAGAAATTTTATCAAAAATTATTAACTAGAAAATTACCGTAAATTAAAAGATGAAAAGTAACATTACTACATCACTTGACATGTAACATCATACAGAAATGTAACCAAAGAGAAAAAATAAATATTTATTGTAAAAAAAAATCATGACGCAAAAGTCGTGAAAAAATATTTGGAAACGCTCAAGTGGGACATTTTGCCGCACCCGCCGTATTCTCCTGACATTGCTCCTTCTGATTACTGGTTGTTACGACAGATGCAGCACAATCTGGTTTACTTTTTTCGCATAAATTGGTTTACTTTTTTCGCAGAAATCAAAAATTGGTTTCAAACTTGGATCACCTCAAAAGACAAGACATTTTTTCGATATGGAATTCGAAAATTGCCTGAAAGGTGGGAAAACGTAGTCACTAGCGATGGACTATGTTTAATCATTAAATTCATTTTATTTAGATATAAATGCTTTTTTGACCCTAAAAAATGGACCGAAATAAGTTGTACTCCCCATACAATTCAAGAATGATACGGCCCGTTGAAATGATTTTGCACGTTCAAATGTAAAGTCTTACGATGTCATAGAAAATTCCTGAATTTCGAATTGACCCGATATTCAGTTCTGAAATTGCATTGTGATTAGCGTAGAACTTACAATTTCATATTATTTACTCACTTTGCTCAAAGAAGACATGGACGATTTTCACATAATTAGGATAAAATGAAAGATCCTATGGTCCCATATTAAACTCCTGAATTTCATCTGGATCTGGCGTTCAGTCCCGGTAAAGAGCATGAAAAATGTATACCGTCATTTAAAGCGCCGAATTCAAAGAGAGAAAATTGTTTTAATTAGACTCGGAACAGTTTCAATTTGTAAATCACGGCCATGCCGGTCCATGTAAGCCGGTTTCGGAAGTACCGGAAATAGTGATAAAAAAATTGTAAAAACGATCTCGCTCACTTTAACTAAGATGGCTAAACCGACTTTCACAAGCTTAGATAAAAATGAAAAGTCTTACGGTTTTATACAAAGCAAAGACTTGGCATTACATTTCTGTTGCGACATTTGGCCTTTCTGTTTCAACAGACTACGCAGTCGATTCATAGCGTACAGAATCATTGCATGGCTAGTATTACGAATCTACTGACACTAAGAATCCTTCCAGGTCGGGTCTCGAACATTTGACAACTATCTTGTAAGACCAACGCCCTATGCATTGAATTACCAACCCGGGCGGTTTCATACTGAATTTCTGAATTTGTTACGGATACTACTTTCGGTTCCGGTACTTCAAGGTGCTTTGAATTGTAGATTTTTCTAGTTTACGTCCGAACGAACTTACCTGTATCTATTAAATGAATCCTTTTTTTTTTGTTCAAAGTATCACACAGTGGTATTTATGAAGGTATGAGTAATATGAGAAAGACGATTAAAACAGGTTTGTTTTTTTTTCCATTTTACCCCGTTACTGGAAATTCAATCCGGATAAAATTCAACAGCAGGCTATGAAACCACGAAATTTGAATCTATGGTGGCGTAAATCGGTCCAGAAATATTCGAGAAAATTGAGTGGATATACACGCAGAATCGTAGCAGACTGTGAGCTAAAGTGGTCGTTGTCGCTAGAATTTGTGGACATTTTTAATGCTAGATATTTTTTGTTTGTTTTATCGGTAGCAGAGATGCCAGGTAAAATTTTTAAATATCTTCAAGTAAGGTTGCAAAAATTTAGTTAACTCTAAAAGAGATCTAAGCTCTCTTTAAATAGAATGTTGCACGGAATTGGTTTGGTTCATATCCCAAGTACGGTTTTTTTTGCGAATTAAATTCCAAATAATGTAAACATTTTTTAAGAAAATACTTCGAAAAAAAAAAAGAGTTGTTGCAAACTTTGAAATTATGTGCTATGGAAATATTCTAATGCTGTATGTTTTTCAATTAATATGAAGAATAGTAGCCGGAAAACAATATTTTAATTCGATTGAAAATCTAAGATGGCGATTTCCGGTACAGTATGGGTACTTTCAAAACAGAGTTGATAAGTAGAGGCCCGAAAATGATTTTCGAGGTTGTGAAATTTAAGATGGCGTCATCGGTTTAATAATATTTATTTGTAACCATTACAATGTGGATATGTACGTAAAAGACTTGATGAATAGATTCAAGAAAACGATGTTTCTCGTCGTTCCGAAAATAAGGATGACGATCTTGAAACCTCTGATAATATGCGTATTTTCAGGAGGGGTTTGTTGAGTAGATGCACGAAACTACAATGAACTAGAAGTCACCATCGTTAAATTGGGCAACTTTTTTCCGGCATCGAGTCATCGAATTCGATCCGTAAAGACTTACAGGCACAAATCTTCAAATAACTAGGGGAACGTGCCACTTGAGCCGATTAGTTCTGAAACCCGTTCCAAAAATACTCATTTCGTAATGGATTTTAAGGAACATCAATCGACTGGAAGCCGTAATCATAGAAACCATCTCAAACATCGTTTTCCGGCATCTTCTCATCGAACCACTTGTACCACGAAAATACTTGTATAGTGAGAGTTGTTAGGAAATTTTATTCAATCGGAAGTCGTCATCCTGGATTTCTGAACCACTTCAAATATCGTGTTATGGCATCTACTCAGCAAGCCCGTCATATTGGATTTCAAAGGCGGTATCTTGGATTTCAGAAAAACTCACAACAACGGTTTCTTGCATCTTCTGAACAAAACGTTCCAAAAATACTCATATTGTAATGGGTTTTAAGGGCTGATGACAGTACCGTAAAGTGTATCGTTTTTTGCTATTTTCCCGTTTCAAATTAAATTTTCTTGGAAACGGTGCAGAATATAGAAAAACCCACCTGACAATGTATTCGAAATTTAGTTGAGAATATTCTGTAAAACTTTCAGAATGATTCATTGAGTTTAGCGGTCGTGTTGTATTTTTTTCTGACTGAAGAACTGCTGAAAATTGGAACGCTCGGAAATGCATACCTCTACTTGTTCATCGAATATCTCGGCTTTGAAGGCTCTACCGTGATAAAGTCTAGTTAATTTAGTTAAGATGCGATTAGTACATAAAAACGTATATGTTATCGCGATAAAATTAAAGTCTTGTATTTTTCTGTGAAACAAAGTTAGTTTCAATGCATCCGCCATTTTTTTTCGCTTTGGTTTCCTGATAGCATTCTGAAAAAGGAGAGAGAAATAAAATTGGTTCGACAAGGCTGCCAAACACACAGACATTCTATCTTTGTGAAAGTTGAATATTTTTTCATTGTTCATTGGAATCCATGTAATGTCCAACCTATACGATAGAATGATGTGATAAAACTTCTCATCAAAATTATATAATGTATGCTGGCAACTCGGTACAGTTTGCTCATATACGAGAGAGTACAAGAGAAATACGATGCGCAAAGGGAATTGAGCGAGCCACGTGGTCGATTTAAACTTCAACACGTGCCCCTCTGTCCTCAGACCTTAATGAATATCAAAAAACCGGAAGTTGCTATCTTGGATTCGGAAACGACCATAAACATTTCCATATCTCTATCCATATGATTGAATTTTTCCACATTCATTACACGAAACTTTTTTTATGAAGTAAATCTCAAATAACGTAAAATTTTTAACGAAATAAATCCGAAATAACGTGAACTTTTTTTTACGAACTAACTCGATTTACGAACCCCCGTTTCGTTCGTAAATGAGGATTGCAGTGTATACGAACTCAGTTTTTAATGTTATTTTAATCAGAACTTTTAAATTCGACCAAAACTTACACAAACACTTTCCATGCACATGGACTCAGATTAAGCAGTAAAGCTTTTGAAAAAATCTCTTCGAAACTTCGACTTCAAAAAAATCTCCGGGACTTCGAAAAAATCGGCTTTCGAAACGGGACTTCGAAAAAATTTCCCAGAAAGTCGATTCTTCAAAAAAAAAATTTTTTTTAGAGATGACACTAAATCTCGATGTTTCATGCAATTACAAGACATTTTGGCATCAAAAAAAAAGTTCGAGTGATTTTTCAAGATCGGAAATTTTCAAACCTTTACCGCCGGGCAGCACCTCTTTCCCCTATCCGATTTAGCTCAAATTTTGCATGGGGACTTTTTTCGAGGTGCTTAAACTTTTAAGCACTATAGCTTTACGAAATTGAAGGTGATCCCATCTCCGAGAAAATTTAGCGGTAAAAGAAATCGTTTTGTTGGTTTCGTCACTTATACCGTCATATCTCCGGAACCAGATCTCACAGAAATTTGATCTTCGAACTTGATCAGTGGCCCAGCAGTAGCTTTCAAACGAGCCTAAGCTTGTTAAAATTAGTTTAGCCATCTCTGAGAAAATTGAGCGGTAAATAAACAACGCGTTTTGTCGGTCACGTCACTTATATCATCATATCTCCAGAACCAGAAATCGCAGTCATTTGATCTTTGAATTTGATCAATGATGCAACAGTAGCTTTCAAACGCGCCTAAGCTTGTAGAAATCGGTTCAGACATCTCCGAGAAAAATGAGCAGTAAAAAAACAACACGTTTTGTCGGTTATGTCACTTATGCCATCATATCTCCCGAGCGAAAAGTCACAGCTATTTGATATTCGAACATGATTAATAGACCAGCCGTTGCTTTTAAATGAGAATAATAACCCAGCCGTAGCTTTCAAATGAGAATAAGTTTGTTAAAATCGGGTCAACCATCTCTGAGCAAATCGAGCGCTAATGATATCTTCGGAAAGTGCATACACACAGACATTTTCCGATCTCGTCGAACTGAGTCGAATGGTACATAACACTATGGGTCTACAAGTTCGAAAGTCGGTTTTTCCAATTCTGCAATTCTGATACCTTTCTATAGAGATAGGCAAAAATTAAGAATAAAATGTGCAATATTCCTTTTATAATGACACAAAAGTGTAATGCGATTGTACCTATTTTTGTCTAATTCTTTGAGGCCAATGCATTGAACAGAGTCGGCAGATCTTACTCTTACTAATTTTATCATATGTGAGAAGAATAGTGGAGTAAGGATGACTAAGGGTGCAATAGTACTGATATGGAAGTATTTGTTTATTTGTTAAAAGTATGTAAAACTTGAGACGACTATTGTTCCATTGAATGTCACATTTTCAAATGAAAATGTTGCAGACATTTTTCAACTTTCCTAACAATATAAGAAAACAATACAAAACAAGAAACTTGTATTGAATTATTAGTTGAAAGATCATAATTTATTCTTGTGTATACCCATTGATGTCACATGAAAAAATCTTAAACCTGTCGATGACAATATTAAGGGTCTCAAACTCTTGGCTATGAAACCTGTTTTATGTTTCACAAATTTCATGAAATACCTACGCCCCTGAATTTTTTCAGTTAAAATAAACCATCGAACTGTATCGAGTGATACACGAAATCGAGCTACCAATTAAACTTTGCTGTCGATGTCGCGAACTTTCAAAGAAGTTATCGACTATTCCTAATGAGGAATGAATGCCAAACGGAGCTGCTAAACTTTGACAATCATCGATTTCTCTATGGCAAATGGATTTTTTAATGAAGCTTGTTTTGGCAGATGAATGAAACAATGCCGAAAAGTTAAATGTTCGCATCACAAAAAATAACGTTGGAAAAGAACGAATTATAAGAAATGGGAAGCAATTAAAGCAAACAAAGAGTTCAATAGAAAGTACTTTCCACAGAAAACCGTGTATCAAATTAAATGAATTTAGTCGACAGAGTTTAGTTTACACTAAAGTTTTGTGTACTTTACCGATTATATTTCCAACATTTTGGTAGCTTTCATATTCAAATAGCTGTCGCACCTGTTATCAGTTATATTCTGGTGCATTCATATCAACATCATGTGGCGATCAAATAGCTCCGAAATTGATATCAAATCGGCAATCTATTTATCATCTCATCAAGCTTTATCATTTTTACAGCGGGCAAAATTGGATTGATTTGAAAACCATAAAATTATTGCTCACGATTTCGATTTCTAGTCCCATTGTGCTGCTGTCCGGTGACTGCTGAGGAATGTGTGCTTATTTATACACACATCAACAGCAGCAGGGCACCAAGCGGAACAAGCGGATTGACCGCGCGCGCGTGTGTGGCGTCCGATGCAACAGCCGTCCGTCGAACCGGTCAGCTAGTCTACGCGGATGTTGAGGGTTTTGTGCCGCCAAGAGACTGCACTGGTAGCCTGAATTGCCACTTCGACAGACGGGCCAGTTGATGAAATTAGTCTGTTTGTCCCAGATGTCTGAGTATGTGTGTGTGTGTGTTTGTGTGCTTGTGAGTATGCTGGTGCAGCCTTTTCTGGTTTTATTGGTACCGTTGGTGTCTCTCTGGATAATGATGATAATGTGAGAAGGAATGATTTTTAGTAAATTAGAGAAACATGCAGTTGCTGCACTGAAATTCCCGGTAAAACAAAAATTGTTTTGAAAATGATCTCTTTTACTTGTAAATATATGCCTTGAATGTTGCTAGAAGGATTCTGTATTTTAGAAGCATTTTAAAAACATTCAAACTGCATTTGTGTCGTGGGAAATATGAATGTTTACTACATTCCACCGACGAATTTACGCAGAAAATCTACCTGATTCAAGTCAAAACTAACTTTTGCTTTGGAAGCAGCGCTTAAATTACACTCTACCGTACATCGTCATTACCGATGTTGATTCGTTTGTTATCATGCCCTGTTCGTATTGTTTTTTATTTATAGTAATAGGATATCGTTGTTTCTTTTGAATTTTATTTGTGCATCGATAACTTGCACAATTTGTACAGTTCCTTCCCTCTTCAAGATGTCACGCACACTCAACTGTTTTGGTGTTGTGTAACTTTCTTCTTACAACTTACGAACCCAAACTAGAAAATGTTTTGCAAACAACCTGAAAGTGATGGAATTTCGTTATTCAATATCCAGCAATAAATTGTTATGATCGCCTTTTTCGGACACATTACGCAGTTTTATTTTTTCTTCTGCAAGCACTCTTCTGATAACATGATGTGTTAAAACTCGTGAGAGTCACGTATATTTTTCAGTATATGGCTATAATTTTGTCTATAAAGGAACAGCATTTTTACGTAAACGCTGTACTATTTGAAGTCGGTATCTCACGTTTCGCCGCAGATTTTAAAATAGGTTAAATTTGTATACAATATGATGGTTGCACCAAGTTCAGATTCATAGAGATCACTCGAGTTGAACAGGAAATACTCCGCCATACTTCCCAGATGTCATATACCAGTCGACTCAGCTCTCTCTCTCTCTCTCTCTCTCTCTCTCTCTCTCTATGTGTGTGTATGTGTGTGTATGTTACGTTTTTTTTGCACTAACTTTTCTCGGAGATTCAAGGTCTTGTGGTCCCACATAAAATTCCTGAATATTATTTGGATCCGACTTCCGCTTCCGGAATTATGAAAATTGTGAAAAACAGTGCACCAACTTTTTTCGGAAAGGGCTACCCCGATTTTTACAAACTTAGATTCAAATGAAAGGACTCATGGTCCCATACAAAGTTCCTGAATTTCATTTATATCTGACTTCCGGTTCTGGAATTACTGGGTAATATGCACCAAAAATGTGAAAATAATGTCACTCACTTTTCTCAGAGATGGCTTAACCAATTTTCTCAAACTTATATTCAAATGAAAGGTCTTATGGACCCATACAAAGTTTCTGAATATCATTTAAATCCGAATTCTGGTTCCAGAATTACAGGATGATATGCACAAAAAATGTGAAATTAATATCACTTAATTTCGTAGGATATGGTTGGACCGAGTTTCACAAACTTAGATTCAAATTAAAGGTCTCATGGTACTAAACAAAGTTCCGAAATGCACCAAAAATATGGAAATAGCGCATTTAAAATGTGAATATAATGTCACTCACTTTTCTCGGAGATGGCAGAACCGATTTTCACAAACTTAGATTCAAATGAAAGGTCTCATAGTCCCTGGTTCCGGAAATAGGGTGCTCAGTATGAAAACGTCAATTTCAGGAATACTTTGTTCATAAGCTACCTCTTTATATTGGATTTTCTCTAGTTTGCAGACCATGAGAATCTGTAAACAAATAAACCATTGATAGTCCCATAAATGATTTGCTGAATTTTATTCAAGTCCGACTACATTTTTTTTTTAAACTCAAATCGTCATAGAGAACCGTAAATAACTTTCATTACACCACAATTTGAATTAAAACAATTTTTTTTTGCCTTAACACCACGTTCAAAAATATTGTTATTCATTATTGTTTTGTCAATTGCATGTTAGTGTCAAATACATCGAATAAAATGTGCTGCTAAATTACTTAGAATTGTTGTTGTGCCTTTCCGTAGCTTATCATCAATTTCCTGATGCGAAGGGAAGGATAAAAGGCACATGGAAAGAAATTGTGAATTGGGTGAGGTAGAACAGCACAAAACATAAAGAAACAAATCGTTGTGCATCCCGAAAGGATGCGGAATGATCTGCAAGTGTCAATTCACACAAATCACACGAATAGTACTCAGCACAAGGAGCAGTAGCCATGTGATAATTGAGTTTGCAATGTCCAGTAAGAGCTCTGATCAGAATGATGCTTGGAAAAGGCAGTAGACATTTTGATATTTTCACATTCAAATCTGGTAAGAAAGCTTTTGTATGAGCGCAAGTTTGTAAGCTGCGCCAGTAGTTGGCATGTTTGGATGCAGCCCAAGAACAAATCTTGTGCTTTATCAAACTAGGTAAAGCAGGTTCAGGACCTACGAAATCATTCGTTGCACCAGCTCTATCCAACTCATCAGCCCATTCATTTCTAGTAACATCAGAATGCCCGGGTACCCATAAGAAGTAAACAGCATTTGAAATGCTGAGGTCTTCAATTTGAGTTCGACATGCGATCACCGTGGTTCGACCGTGAATCATTCGAACTGAGTGCTTTTAAAGCTGCCTGACTGTCGGAACAAAAATAAATTCGTTTGTTACAGATTCTCTGCTGAAGTGCCGATTGAATTCCACACAAAATCGTGTAGATTTCTGCTTGGAACACAGTACAGTATCTATCAAGTGAATGAAACTGCTCTAGCCTCATTTAACGACAGTAGACACCAGCACCAGCACGACCATTCAACAGAGATCCGTCCGTATAACAAACTATGTGTTCATCAAGTTGTCGTTCCAAATAACCAGACAACTATTCCTCACGAAGAGCATATCTAACATTGAATGTTTTGAAAGGAAAACTGCATGTGAGAGTTAGGTTACTATCACTATCGGCATCAACTGCAAAACCCAATCGCTTCGGAAAAGAAACTATGCTATGCATTTGGTAGGATTTGTGCTACGAGCTTCTGTTAATACTAATCGATACCTGTTTTTGTTGTAATTCTGTTAATACTAATCGCTACCGACAGCAAATTATGAAATTGAAATCAGCATTGCTTGAATAAACTACCAGAATTCTTTGCCACTAGAAAGCCCAGAATTTTCTATATAACTAAATTTCCCAAAACCAGTGAAAATATTGCCTATATTGTCCAAAACCAATCAAAAAGACTGGAAGAGAGAATTGTCAAAAATAACTAATAACTAATATCTAAGGAATTTATTTGCACAAAATATTCCAAAATATTTAGATTATTTACAGTCAAATAAAATTCATAAAATTTTTAGCAATTGTGCCATTGCGTACATATTGTTTTTCTAATTGAAATCGAAAAGCAGTCAAAATGACTTATTTAGACAATCTAGAGTTAAAAGATGTGAGAAAGTCATTTTGCACACACAGAGCGAAAACGGTTAAAAACATCTTTCCGGAACTCAGATGAGAATTTTCGCTCCACCAGCCATGCTCCCAAGATTTAGCCCTTTCTGACTACCATTTGTTCTTCATCGATATCTCACGCACTTGCTGAGCAGCACTTCAATAGTTATGAAGATGTTGAAAAATGGATTCTTCATTGGATCGCTTCGAATGATGAACAGCTCTTTTGAGGTTTGAGTCTATTCGTTAGTTGGTAGAGATGAAAAACCTGTTTTAATCCACCTAGTGGAATAATGATTGTCTTTCTCATATCTCACATCTTCATATAAACTCATATAAAAAGGTGTGGTATTTTTCAAAATAATTAATTTTGATTCTTAAAAATAAGGATTGTCCAAAAACTAGTATAACCCACAGAGTGAATCAATACTCAGATCGGTTAGGCCATCTCTGAGGAAAAAAAGTTATGGTAAAGTGAGTCCGAGAACCGGTATAATCGAAGGGTGGGTTCGAGAAAAGTGACTGGGATTCATTTTTGAGTCTAGGACTACAATCTCCGGTTGTTAATCGAAAACCGGGAACCAGGAAAGCCGAAATTAATTTGTTTTACAATCTACTGCCAAGGACTACCGATTGGAATAATTTTGAGGCAAGCTTAGGAATTATTTTACGTTTTTTATTTCGCCGCTTTTAGTGACGATTTAAATAACTTCACCCTGTAATATCTGAACCGGAAATCCGATTCGGATGATATTTTGGAACTCAATATCAGCCCATAAAACCTTTCATTTTAATCTGAGATTGTGCTACTCAGTCAAGCCATCGTTGAGAAAAGTGAGTAAGATTCTTTTTGGAATATATAGGCACTATTTTCGGTGATTTCGGAAACGAAAACCGGGAAACAAGATAGCTGAACTCGATTTGTTTGATTGTCTACTGATAATGACTACCGATTGTAGTAGTTACGACGTCAGATTAGAAATTGTTTTATGTTTTTTGTTTCGCCGGTTTAAGTGACGGTATCAAATTTTTAACACATTTTACCCCATAATTCCGGAACCGGGTGTCAGATCTATGTGAAATTTAGGAGCTTTATATTTTTGAGACCATGAGACCTTTAAAATTGTTAAAATCGGTCATGCCATCTCTGAGAAAAGTGAGGAAGCGATTTGATATAGGATTTTTTTCACTAGTCACCCTGTTATTCCGGAATCGGAAGTTTGAAAAAAAATCGAACTAAAATTCAAGAACTTTGTATGGGACAATTATACCTTTCATTTGAATTGAAGTTTGCGAGAATCGGTTCAGTCGTTTCTGAGAAAAAATAATGCACTTATTTTAATTTTTTTGCATTCACCCTGAAATTCCGGAAAAAGGAAGTCGGATTCAAATCGAATTCAGGAACTTTGTATGGGGTTACAAGACCTTTCATTTGAATCTGAATTCACGAAAATCGGTTCAGCCATCTCCGAGAAAAGTGAATGCAAAAAAATGTAACATTCATACACACACATACAGACAGCTTTAGTTGTTTTTGGTTAATGAGTTTTTTTTTGGTTTTCTGTAATCATTTTCACAAATATTGAACTTTCAGTTCGTGCTCGCCTCGCATCCGATACAGTCGACAATTGCTTACGGTCGAGACGATAGAAACAAAGACAATACAGTGCAGTGAACAATAGAGTGTACGAAATAGACAAATACGATTTAACAAAGCCTGAAACTTGGCCTACAAGGCCAAATTCAATTTGTATTGATTTCGAGCGCTGCGAAGTTAGACCAGCAGCAATCGAAATTGAAATCTTGCTTAAGGAACGAATGCAACTGAATGTTAATGATGTAAGTGATATTCACTTCAACAAGGCGTCTAACTGTGTGTACATTATGTTCAAACGTGAAAAAGATGCAATTGCATTTGCTTCGGTTAATAACGGGGTGCACAGTATTGATCATGACAATGTTAAATATAAAATCCCTGTGTACATGGTGGACAATGCCATAGAAGTACGCGTCCATGACCTTCCCCCGCAGACCTGCGATGGGTATGTTCGGGAAAGTATGTCGCAATACGGTGAAGTTCTTTCCATCGAAAGGGAAGTATGGCGGATTTTTTTCCCGGGTATCCGGAATGGCGTGCGAGTGGTACGTATGCAACTACGTAAAGCAATTCCATCTTACATCGTTTGTGGTCAAGATGGAATACATCCGTGTAAAACGCTGATTACGTATGAAAATCAACTGGTTACATGTCAGTTTTGTGAACAACCTGCACACTACGGCAAACCTTGCACTGAAATTGCGAAAACAAACAAAACAAACAAAAACAAGGACAACCGCTCAACAACGGAAACTAGTGAATGCAGTGCTCCTGTTTCAAAAACACCTTCACCATCTAACCAACTATCAACTGCAAACAATGTACAAAGCGCATCTACAGCAACTGCAAATGAACCCAAGATTGCGATCAACAATGAAAACAAGGAAACGGAAACCACTCACAACTCCAACGATACAACAATGGACGATATGGGCCACGGACAAAATGACCTCCAATCTTCGCTAGAAGGAAATGGAAGCTCC
This sequence comes from Malaya genurostris, assembly GCF_030247185.1. Lineage (NCBI taxonomy): Eukaryota > Metazoa > Arthropoda > Insecta > Diptera > Culicidae > Malaya > Malaya genurostris. The sequence goes on along the minus strand of NC_080571.1, from coordinate 89,519,164 downwards.
TCTCCCCCTAGAAGAAGGGTGACAACGAGATCCAACAATTAAAAAATAATTTTATGTAACAAAAAGCATGGGTAAATCGGCCACGTAAAGCTATACGCAAATTGGCCTGAATAAAAATTGAAAACTTTTGCAATCACCATTAATAAAAATGTTGAATCGATGTTATTCTCTTATATGTTGAATCGAAGTTATTTTCTTAGATAATTAGAATAGTTTCAGGACTACTTACGAAGATCGAATTCGAATAAACTTAATTGCGATCGATAGCTTAATGAAATTTCTCATTAGAATCTAAGCCCGTAGCATTGTTCTAGCCATATCTGACTGACGGTGCTTCGAGAATCGAGAAGCGATGATGAACCGATTTGACTAGGGTGTGTTAGTTTAACCGATTTCGAAGATTTTGTACCATTTTTTGAGTCGTCACTCATATACCGGTTCTAAACTTTTATCATTCCTCGGATCCGGAAAAAAATCTAATAATGCCATATGGAGATCCCGACGTATTCGAATTTTCACGCTGTTATAAATTCTAACTTTACCGAATAGTTGAAGTGTTCATGATACTCTTACGTAGCTCGTCAATTTACGTCTAACGAACTGGTTATTTTGATATATTACTTTCACAGCATGAATAATACTGAATCGATATAGTATACCTGTATCTTACTGCTAAATCAATCAACAAATGATAGATTTTCCCATAATGTACACTTCTCTTGCCACGAGTGATTAATCGTACATTGTTTGTATTTCATTCCCATGTCTGTCATCATCGCGAGCGTATATTGATAGCAAATTTTGTAAATATCTATTTTGCTGGGCACACCGACTAAGGTGATACAACAGTCATTAGATTATATGAAGTAATGAGTTTCATATGAAAAAAGTTTTGGCAGTTTTAGAAGAAATTGTCAATGGAATTAAGCTCGATTCACCCAATAATTGAACTCACTGCGTATATTTTTCCAATGCTCCGGGATATGGTTCGTGGTGGTGCTTGAACAAATTATTTGGAAAACTCTTTTCTTTCAGTAGTTAAATTCTCGTAATGATTCATTAGGATTAATTTCGCTGTGACAGATGGAAGCCGATAGAAGATCCGGAAGACAATTGAGGACAATTAGAATTGTTTAAAAACCAGTATTTTTGGATCAGAGAATAACCGTAAAATACAATTCCAATACAAGCAAAATCCGGGGATGCGCAAACTGTCAAATCGGACGGTGTACAATGCTATTGTACCAATAGTCATCTCATTAGTAGAGTCGTCATGTTATTTTGCCGATTACTCGACTTTCGACAAAAACGAATTGTACTAAAATCGAATACAATCTCTTTGGGACGGCTCTAAGAAGCAATATCGTAGGAAAAATAGTTCGAAAATTGATTAATACTTCAAGTTTAATATTAAAGAATTATGTTTTAAGCAGCTTCGTTTCAATTAACGGATAAAAATTTCAATGACTCATTACTCTACAATTTCGGAGCCGGAGCTCAAGAGTTCAGGAGCTTTGATAATAACCATAAGACCGTTCCTTTAAATCCACGTTTGTGAAAATTGGTTATGCATTCTACAAGATCTCATAGTGAGTTCTAGTTTGATTGTTTGATAATTATTTCCGATACTTTTGGAAGTGGAGTCCAGAGACCAGCATAGCCAAAATGGGTTCGTATGATTTTCAACTATCAGGGGCAACAATTTTGGAATAGTATTGAGCCCAGCTCATCGAGTTTTTAGTCATGGCGGATTGAGATTTTAGAAACTCACCACCCTGTAATTCGGTGTTCGTTCCAATTTCAAGATTTTGATTACTATATCCGGTACTCATCACACGGTTACTTATGAAAAACATCTATCATCCATCCAAACATCGTATCTCAGGGACCGAAAGTTGGATCTAAATCGGGATATTCTTATGATATCTGAAGACTTCTTACCAGAATCTAAAATGGTAACAACCGGTGGAGTAATCTTCGAAAAAAGTTCAATTTTTTTGTGCAAATCATCATCTCAAGTCGAAGTCGAAACTTAATGAAATTCAAGAATTTTGTCTAGGACTATAAAACCTTTTATTTGAATCTAAATTTGTAAAAATCGTAAAACTGAGTGACATTATTTTTACTTTCTGGTTCATATCACCCTGTTATTCCGGAACCGGAAGTCGTATAGAAATGAAATGCATAAGCTTTGTATGGGACCAGAGGACCTTCACTTATTACATAGTTTACGAAAATCGGTTAAACCTTCTCCTAGAAAATTTAGTGACAATATTTGTTATACACACATAAATTTGCTTAGTCCGTCGAACTGAACCAAATGATAAATGGCATGATTCAGCCCACCGGGACTCGGTTGAAAAGTTGGTTTCCACAGTGATTGCATAATCTTTCTATATGAGAAAAGCAAAAACACTCTTAAAATTGGAATATTCGCACTAATAACCCTGTGTATCCGAAAGCGGAGGTTTAATCTGAATAAAAATTAAGAAATTTTAGATGGCATCCTAAGACCATTCAAATGAAAGGTGGCGTAAAACGGATCAGCCATCTTACGAAAAAGTGAGTAACCTTTTGCCTTTCTCATATAGAAAGGCTATACAATCACTGTGAAAACCGACTCTTGAACCGAAAACTCTTGAAGTCCCCAAGAAGATGATCCAGATCCGATTTCCGGTTCCGGAATTACAGTGCGATTAGTAAATATTTTCAATTTTTAGTGTGTTTTTTCACAAGCGATGGCGAAACAAGGTGCACATTTTTGTAAAATTTACTGGTAAATTCATCTGTTTGGCAGACCTTGTTAGTAGGTGGATATATAAATCTGCTTTGGGACTACTAGTGGCCGGCAGAGCTTAAAATTTTCACACATTCTCAATGAAAGAAACCATTTCAGCAGTCTCATTTTCAATGTTTTACTGTCTCATTCGCAAATGACCGACACCAGAACAAACGAAGAGAGACGAAGTATTTTAGTTTCTCATCGAAAAAATGAGAGAGCATAATTGCCAACGTCACTCTTTCCTCTATGACAAGACGAAACCAAACTAACGTCTTCAGGTAGCAACAGCAGAATAGAAATTTTCATTCTTGCATCGGTGTATTGAAAATATGTGACGCTTGGCTATAAAAATTGACTAAAATATGGCAAATCGAAGTAATTACATCACAGAACTTCTTTGGAAACCAAAACTACTACAAATTCGAGCACCAACAGTTAAAACTTATTGTGAAACCTTTTTCTGACGTTTTCAATTCTCACAGCTTTGGTTGAATATCGACACTGAATACTATAGGATTTTCACTGAAAACTGCAAATGACTGAAAGGGCAAATGAAAGAAAAAACACAATTTTGAAACTACTGTCCCGTTTATGTCATTGACTGGACATAGATTTCGTTCTCATAGTTTGCAAGCGAAACTGAGAGTGACAAAAATTTCTTGTCATTTTCGTTTATTTTTCAGTCAATGAAAATGACTTTTATTAGCTCTGGTGGCCGGTTTCTGCTTCCAAACGCACCGGCAATAATGAGGAAAAATTCCAAAACCGGAACTCACTTCTATTTCTCAGCAACGGTTAAACCGATTTTCACAAATCATGATTCAAATTAAAGCTCTCATTATTTTAAAAGATACTTTGCAATTTCATCCAGATCCGACTTCCGGTTCCGAAATTATAAGGCAATAAGTATCAAAACTTTCAAACTGTCATACAAAATGATGCAAAATCGGTACGGAACGAGAAGAAAAGGCACCCGCCTAGCACACAGTGTGCTTTGTTTGATTTTGTATAGCGTGCAGCGTTGCCACATTTAAATCTATATTAACTTGACTTAACTGTTTACAAATCGAAAAGGTGATGGTAGTTATTATCAAAGAAAGTTTTTGAAGTCATTTCGAGTTTGGAGAATCATCTTGTAGCTTACTATCTTTGTTTTGATGTTATTTGTCATATCTATGTTAATTTGTGATTATTTTTATTCTCGTATTGTAATTATTGTTATTCATATTTTTTTCAAAAGATGATGGTTTTTGCGCCCATTTGTTCGGCTACTCAAATGGGCTTTTTTCCATCCTCGTCCATTTAGATTTTTATATCCGATGGACAAAACAATAAATAAATAAATAAAAAAAATTTTTGATCAAGTTTGAAAAAAAAATCTTGTCAGAACATAATTATTAGGAGAAAGGCATCATTACACCACTAGGTGGATTAGAAAAAGTTTTTTTTAATTTTTTGACGCATATCGTTCTGTAACTCCGGACCCAGGGAACGGATCCCGATAAAACTCAGGAGCTTTACATGAGCCTTTAAGGTGAAATGTAACAGAATGCGCGCGTTGCGTTTTTGATCAATTATTCGAAACCTACACTTATTTTCGAAATACCAATTAAATTTACCACAACTAAGTATTCATAGAATTTGGAAATTTCACTTTGCCGAGCCGTAAGTGGATTTTGAAATGTGTCCAAGTAGTACACGTTATTACACTTCAATGACAGTAACTTATATGACACAAATTCATGGAACAAGTTGAGGACTTTGCAACGTGCATTATAACTGCTACGTAACGTGAAAAGCGTAAGAGGCGGAGATTGTGCGACTTACGAAGGGTTGCCAAACAACTTCTCAGTAAAGAATATTTGATTTGATTCAGCGCACACATCAGTCACAATGAAACAGAAAATTTAAGTTTGTGTCAAGTTACAATTTGTTGATGTCTTTCCTATTCAACATTTACGACCAAAAATTTGCATCCGATAATGAGTGCTAAAATATAGAATTCAATATTCTTTAAACTCACTATATCTACTCAAAATCTAAGTGCTATTCGTTATTTATGGTAAAGTTGATCATTATACATATGGAAAACGTGCGCGACTTCGATATTTTGGGTTTCAGAGCATCGACATACAAAATAATATTCATATTTTTCAGTTTTTGCAATGACTGAGCGGAAATAACCTGCGTTCTTATGCATTCCGTGCATACGCGCTACCATTTCGCCACTCTGATCTTGTTTTAGCCACTCTAAAACTCAAAACAGACATAGTAGCAACGTACATCGAACATGGTATACATCCTGGCCGTCACCCGACCGATACCTTACATCCAAACATCTTCTCTGTCCATCAAACACTAGTCCGCTCGCTTTATACCTATTTCTCCGATCAAGCATTGAGTAGGAGAGTGTATTTATAATCGCTTGTCACCTTCTTTAATGGTGCCAGTCGCTGGCTGGACATCGTCAGCGACAGACCCCTATGAAGGTTGTATTGATTGTCTGCCCTTTCCTACCAGAAGCAGATTGTTACGGAAAATCAAACCGCAATTGTTTTTAACGATTTATTAATTTTTAGTTTGACGTAAAGCCGCCATGACTAAGTTCAGTTTTTGCAATGACTGAGCGGAAATATATATTGGAGAAGCCAAGAAGTTTATTCCCGTCATATGGAGTTTACAGCTAAAAGTCTAAATGTGTTCAGTTAGAACTTTTTGGTGATTAATATTAGTTTTTCATATACCAAAGTTAAATCAGCTGATCAATCGCAATAATTTAAAATTACACTCTTTTTTAAATTTAATGATTATTTCATTCTCTGGTCATAATGGTAGCCATTGGCATACGTTTTTCCATGCATACACTGCCGTGACAAAGTGTAGAAATATTCTCCTTGGTAGTGCGAATGTACTTCCTAAAACTAAACAAGTTGTACCGGTAAAAAATTTGCGTCTAAGCGCAGATATAACTTCTGCCAATTTTTTAAACTGAAGGAATTTTTTACTTATTCTACTTATTGATTTAATGATATTTTCCGGTATAGTGTACGGAAGCTTTCAACCGACACTGTAATTGTATTTCTTTATTGCATCACAACGAATACGGTAACCGATATGAAAGCATTACTTAACTCGCATTTTGTTACGGTGACCAGTTGGCGACTAAAAACAGTCAATGCGAGCATCTTGTGAGAGTTAGATTTCCGAAAAGTTATGTTGGAACTTATTGTAACTTAGTATGATGAGATGTCAATTCGTAACATTATTCTGACTCCATTGTCACCATCATAATACGACTTGTTTCGTCGTGTTTGTCATGCGACCCTTATGCAGCATCTGTTTTGTTTTTATTTTTTATGAACAAGTTACATGTGCTCCCTGGGTATAAACAGTTATTGTTCCGTTCTACGAAAATTCACGAAGGATCTGAAAATTCTACTAAAAATTTTAAAACTTTTGTCAAACTAACCGAAATTTGAAGAAGTTTACATAAGCTTTGCAGCGTTTTATGTATTTCTAGCGCGTTGTTGCTTCGTATTGTGATGGTGTGAGAAATGCTCGGTGGGTTATACCTATCAAATGTGTCGGTTTTGCTTGTTATACTTTGTGCGACGATTCGTTCATCTCCAGCGGTTGAAATTTCGCGCGCATTTTTGAGACTACATTTTATCTTAATATCTTTCATCTATATTTAAACTTGGGAAAATTAATTCAGTACACTTTGAGAAATGTTTGTGACATTTTTTAATTTTTTGGTTCATATCACCAAGCTTATCAGGAACTTGGAGTCGGATCCAGATGAGATTCAACAACTTTGTATTTAACGAACTGATTCGAATGGTAGAAAAACTGTCTGAGAATGCTTCAAAGATGAAGAGCTGGTGGAAAAAAGTGGCATCAGAAGTTCACCGAAAGAGTGATGCGATATGTTTCTAAACTCCAAATTTCGATACCCAAATCTAAATATAACAGATCGGCTGAAAAGTTCGTATCGTTTCTATGAGAGGGCGCCACTATAATTAAATCCATACCATTTTCAGTTAGTACCAACCTTCAAAAGATACGTGTATAAATTTGACAGCTGTCTGATTATTAGTTTGTGAGATATTGCATTTTGAGTGAAGCTACTTTTGTTATTGTGAAAAAAATGGAAAAAAGGAATTTCGTGTGTTGATGAAACACTACTTTTTGATGAAAAAAAGTGCCGCCGATACCAAAAAATGGCTTGATGAGTGTGTGCAACAATTCGTAAGTAGTTTGCAAAATTTCGTACTGGTCATATGAGCACCGAAGACGATGAACGCAGTGGACGTCCAAAAGAGGCTGTTACCGATGAAAACGTGAAAAAAATCCACAAAATGATTTTTAATGACCGTAAAGCGAAGTTGATCGAGATAGCTGACACCCTAAAGATATCAAAGGAACGTGTTGGACATATTATTCACGAATATTTGGATATGAGAAAGCTTTGTGCAAAATGGGTGCCGCGTGAGCTCACAATCACAATGTCACAAGTCGATGAAAACCATGCTGAAATTGAACGAATTGGGCTTCGAATTGCTCCCTCATCTACCGTATTCTCCAGATTTGGCCCCCAGTGACTTTTTCCTGTTCGCAGACCTCAAGAGAATGCTCGCTGGTAAAAAATTTAGAAGCAATGAAGAGGTAATCGCTGAAACTGAGGCCTATTTTGAGGCAAAGGACAAATCGTACTACAAAAATGGTATCGAAAAGTTGGAAGATCGCTATAATCGCAGTTTCGCCTCTGATGGCAATTATGTTGAATAATAAAAACGGATTTTGGTAAAAAAATGTGTGTTTCTATTAAACGATACGAACTTTTCAGCCGAACTGTTAGTAGTGCTGATAATTTTTTGGCTGATGATTTTTTTTCTGAAAAACTTTTTGACAGCTCAACTATTTTATTTCATCAAAACAATTCTGGCACTGTTTGGCTATTAATATGTAAGTTAAACTAAGATGAATATGAATTCACGACGACGACCAACTTGTAGCAAACTCTACCAAAAGCTTCCCAAGACAAGCAGAGCAGAATCCACCCCGAACCGGTAGAGTTTGCTTGGTCTAGCAAACAGCATTAACGAGAACAAAAAGTAAAAAGAGTCTGTGTTGTTGAGCTCAAGACGAAAACGCCACGTTGGAAGTAGGTAAACTAAAAAGCAAGATATTAAGCTATCTTAATACAGCTTCGCGTACGCAGAGGTAAGTAATCACACCATCCGTGTTTGGACAGAGTTCGCAAACATTTTCCTTCGCACCAAACTAGGTTCTGCCGAGTCGGGCCAAAGTGAACCGAAAGTGAATATCCGACCAGAACAAACAATCAACATCGCTGTAGGAGCTATTGTACTGGTTGACAATTTTGGTGGATAGTTGTTGTTTTTTTTTGGCTCGAGATTGTTGGCTGGTTCCGGTTGAGTAATTCTATCCTGGTTTTATGTTTCATAAAATAATAAAATTCATAATAGAAAGAAAATAGATTCGGGTCCAAAAAAATTTCAATGAATTCAACGTCTGTTTTAATGAAGGATAATGCCTCATTAATAATTTAATCGAATAAAATCCACTCCCATTTTACGAATTGACATTGTTATTTGCCTGGGTGGCAAACAGTTTCGATAATGCGTTGTTTCCAGCCAATACAATGACCTTCAACTCGTAGTCACAGGATACAGTACAAAGCACAGAGTCCCTAGCATGTTAATAAAAAATATCAACGTGTTTGTTTGCACTTCGCCGAAATGTGAAATTCGTTGAATAAATTTGGATGCGAAATATGTTGCTATGAGATCCAATTCGCCAACAATGAAAGTTTAAGGGAGTTCGTTGATGAGATATATTTACATGAAAATTTAATCTTATTTCATTTTCTGTAGGGCGCTACGAAGCCTCCACAGCTCACCTGACCGAAAGCTACTTTAAAGTTTTGACCATAAGCTTTGTAAAAATGGTAGATTCGTCAAAATGTTCAGATTCATTATCGAAGGTGACATCCCCTTAAAGCAAATTAGCACTTCAGCGAATTGATTACATTTGGATGTGAATTATTTTGGATGTTCACTGCATTCTGTGCCCGACGTATTGACCTGACAACGCTGGAAATTATCCATATGGATTGAGTTTGGTTTGGCTTCGCAAATTATGAATATTGATGTTGGTAACTTTTCCGGCACTAGCTGATTGATGGTACATTTTTGTTGGTCGATATGACCAGGACAGCACTGGCGCAGTTGTGCACCGAGATGCTGATGATGCTATATTCAAAACCCTGGAAGCATATTTGGTTGTTATGGAAATTGTTGTTTACAAACATCTTGAATGTGTTGTGGATTGAATTTACACACTTTATACATTGATACATAAATCGGCAGTGGTAAGTACGCATGATGAATCGGGAAAACACCCAAAACAAATCATTTTTTGGCATGCAAAATGCCTTACTCTTCAATATATGAGCTCGGGTGTCAATTAAAAATTTGAAAAATTGCAGCGTAACCTTTTTTAGTCATAATTTTCAACGATAATAACTCAGTCATTTGTTGATGAATTGCTACAATTTAACAACAAATCGACTCGTATTCCTTCAATGCCATTCGCTTCTCTAAACGAAGTCGAATTAGGCGATATCACGGAAAATAAAATGATCCACCACCAACATCAACTTTTTCAAATGATCATCCGAATGGATTCGACTTCATCACTTTTTGAAGCATTTCATGTTGGATGGCAATTTGCAAATAATATTATAAAAAATTTAAAATTTAACAGTGATGTTAAATAATTATTTGAATATTTTAAATTGGAATGTTCGATCTTTAAAATCGAGTGAAGATGAATTTTATAATTTTCTCAAAGTTCACAAAATGCGTAATGCCATTGTGACAGAAACATTTCTTAAACCAAACGTCAAATTTAAAAACCAATCCACATTATGTGGTTCATCAATTTGACAGGTTTACTGGAATGGGTGGTGAAGTTGCCATTTTTGTTCAACGGAAAATTAAACATCGAATTTTACCTTCTTTCAATACTAAAGTTATTGAAAGCTTGGGAATCGAAACAAATTTATTTCATCACTGGAGCATATTTGGCCTTCCAATGCACCGGCGAACAATTAAATTTCTTTAAAGGCGATTTGCAAAAACTCACAAGATATCGACCGAAATTTTTCGTAATAGGGGACTTAAATGCTAAGCATGTCCAGTGGAATTGTAGGCAAAATAACAGTAATGGTAAAATACTTCATAATCAACTCTCAGCTGGTTACTTCACAGTTCTTCATCCCAGTAATCCGACTTGTTTCTCTTCCGTGAAAAACCCGCCTACAATTGATCTGGTTCTAACAGATCAAAGTCACATTTGTAGTGAACCGATTACACATGCTGACTTTGACTCAGATCATCTTCCAGTAACATTCAGACTTTCCAACGAAGCTATAATTAATCCAATTAGTTCTATATTCAACTATCATAGAGCTAATTGGTTGGATTCCAGATCTCACATTGAAAATCATGTGGATCATGAAACTATTTTAGAAAATTCTGCGGACATCGACACAGCAATTGATAATTTGAATCATTATATTATCGAAGCTAGAAATCTTTCAGTTCCCAAAGCTCAAACTAAATTAAATTCTCCTATCATCGATGACAATCTTCAACTGCTCATTCGGTTGAAGAATGTTCGTCGACGACAATATCAACGTTCTCGTGATCCTGCTATGAAAAACATAGTTAAGGATTTACAAAACGAAATTAAACATAGATTTACTCTTTTGCGAAATAAAAATTTCGCTAAAGAAGTTGAACAAATTAAACCACTTGTAATAAATTGGAATTTCTGAAAACTTTCTAAGTTTCTTAAGAAACCTCAGAAACCAGTTCCTGCTCTCAAGGAAGGAAATCAAATACTTCTTACAAATGGTGAAAAAGTTCAAAAACTTGTCCACAGTTTTAATTTGAACGTTGTGAGTCCTATTGAAAATGAAGTCTCACTGAAATATGATCATATTTCGACCCAAGTGTTATCACAAGTTGACATTATTGAGACGAATTTTGATGAAATTAAATCAATTATTAGGGAACCTAAAAACATGAAAGCTCCTGGTAATGATGGAATCTTGAATATTCTTATTAAAAGTCTTCCCGATGTTGCCTTGAAACTCTTGGTTAAAATTTTCAACAAGTGATTTTCATTAGCTTACTTCCCAAAAAGATGGAAAAACGCTAAAGTAATTCCTATCCTCAAACCTGATGTAAAGTCAAGAAGCTATCGACCAATTATCCTACTTTCTTCTATCAGTCAACCTTTTGAAAAAATTATTTTGTTGAAAATGATGTCTCATATAAAAGAGAATTCAATTTTTTTACCAAAGCAGTTTGGATTTCGTCATGAACATTCAACTACTCATCAACTTGTCAGAGTAACGAACATGAAAAAAGCAAATAAATCTTCTGGGTTATCCACTGGAGTTGCTTTTCTAGACATAGAAAAAGCATTCGACAGTGTTTGGCACAAAGGTTTAATAGCAAAAATGTCTGACTTCCAGTTTCCTATTTATTTGATCAAAATGATTCAAAATTATTTAACTGATCGTACTCTTCAGGTTAGCTATCAGAATTGTAAATCTGAATTGCTACCCGTACGAGCCGGTGTTCCGCAAGGTTCGAGCGTAGCTCCAATCTTGTATAATATTTTCACTTCTGATCTTCCAAATCTACCCGTTGGTTGTCAGAAATCGCTATTCTGTGACGACACAAGTCTGTTAGCCACAGGTAGAAATCTAAGAGTGATCTGCAGTCGCCTACAAAGAAGTTTCAATATTTTCAGTGATTATCTGACAAAATGGAAAATTAAACCAAATGCAGCAAAAACGCAATTAATTATCTTTCCTCATAAGCTAAGAGCGTCTTTTCTTAAACCAAACAATAATCACATTCTCAAATCGAATGGCTTGGAATTGACACGGTCTGATCTAGCAAATTATTTAGGTTTAACGTATGACAAAAAACTCACTTTCAAGGATCACATTGAAGGAATCCAGGCAAAGTGTAATAAATATATTAAATGTTTATATCCTTTTATAAACAGAAATTCTAAGCTCTGTCTAAAAAACAAATTGTTAATTTATAAACAAATTTTCAGACTAGCCATGCTTTATGCAGTACCAATTTGGTCAAGTTGTTGTTCTACCAGGAAGAAAACGCTTCAAAGGATTCAGAATTTTGAAAATGATTTTGAAGCGTCCTCCCTGGTTTAGTACAAATGAGTTACACAGACTCACAAATATAGAACCATTAGATGTAATGTCATGTCATAATATTATAAGCAAATTCCGACAAAAATCGATGCAATCTTCAATTGAATCGATTCGCTCTCTGTATTAGTTAGTAAGTTAGTATATAAGTTTCTTTTCCCCATTACACAATACAAGTAGGTTTAAAATTTTCCCTACACAAAAATCTCATAATTGCGGAAGCAAATAATGTCCTCATGGTAATAACCAAATCATGTATATAATAGGGCTGAAAATTCGCCAAATGTGGCTGAACACCCAATTTAAATGTTAATAATTTAATTTTAACTAATATTCCAATAAAAAGTTATTGAAAAAAACCAATCGACTCGGAAACATTTATCTTAAATATGCAAGGCAACGTTGTTTCAGTATTTCAATAGCATACTATTTACAAATTGATTTGAATCGACCTATGTTTTCCCGAACCAATCACAGCCGGCCGTCATGATGTCATCCGTTTAATTTCTATCGCCAATCTGCTTTGATCGGTATAGGGAGGCTTCGTGTCCTGCATAAGAATATACCGCTCATTCTAGGCAGTATGGACTTTTGCACAAAGAGAAATCTATTAATATTGGGTGCAAGTTTATTTTATTAATCAGCAGTGAAGAAATTATCTAAAAATTCAGGTATATTTCCTAACAATTGAAATAGAAAGTAAACAAAAGAAACTTTCATTGGCACTTAGGGACTAACCTAATGATCATCAAAATTTAACAGCCAGTAAAATCAAAAAACTATTTGCTATTTATTATAAGTACTTGTAATAAATTGGATTAATTTGACTGATGTTTGAACATGTCAATCAGAGCTCGTCAACCAGCTTGATGTATTTTGGAATGGACTCGACGAGCAGGTTTCAAACATTGAGGTTTCAAGTCACTATAAAACCCAAATTGACCCAATTGACGACTTGCACTTTATCGAGGTTGAAACAAATTATTACAATATTTTTATTTTTGAAACGGGCCATACCCGTTAAATTGATGCCCAGGAATAATGTGTTGGGCTATTTTCAAATCCAATATGGAGATTTTCAGTGTTGTCAGGGCTTAAAAATGATGTTCTAAGTTATTTTATAAATCAATATTGGTAATCCTAAATTTTACAAAGAATCTGAAAATGCAACTGAAAATTATAACACTTCAAACGAAAAAATCCACACGTTAATCTCATGTAAAAATAACGTAGATTCCAAAAATCATCTTTTTGGCTTTTCATCAACAATTCTAAAGTCTAACTAATGTCTATAATACTTTCAGATCTAATATTAGTATATATCAGAAGTATAGTTTATAAGCAAATGTAGCAAACGTGATTGAGTTTACTAAATGGTTCTGCGAAACAAACCCTCAACTACTTATTTGCATGACCAATCGGTATTACGCGAATTCTGTGTACAAAAAATACGAAACTGAGACACAACTCAACTTTTCTTTTTTACAGTTCAAAAAGCAAATCCCCTAGATTGTGTTTCAGCACAGCAATCTTCTAAGGAAACTGTACATCGAAAATTATCGTCAATCGTAATACATGCATCTCAACCCGTAAAATGATACCAATTTAAAATAATTCTAACAGTTTAGCTGCTCTTGAGAGGATCGGATCATACATTTAGAACCATGCGTTCTGTATTTCTGATATTCTTCACCAGAGATTCAATAGAAACGAAATTTTATGTCATTTCAAAATAAAAATTTCAGAATAAACTGCGTGCGAACGAAATTTTATCGCAATGTTATGTCTACTATGTAATTTATTAGTTTTTAATACCTATATGCATTCAATATAGATCTTAGTAACAATTACATAAAAATAATGTAACAATTTCGAAAAATTCTGGTAAAAAGTAAGTTCAAATGAAAGTAATTTTACAATACAATGTTAATAAACTTCGTGTAAATTTCACAAAATTATTCTACAGAATCTACGAAAAAAGTCATGTAGGGATTTCGTGATACAAATGTGGACTAAGAGTTCATGAGTTCATTCTGTGCCACCTATACTTCACATAAGTATTACTAGAAAAATTATATGATTAAAAATCACACACGTTTTCACGTAGCATTGAAGTGAGGATTTTTCTGGGTGTGGTAGTTTGAGAAATTCTGAGTAGGTTCGGTTATGCAACATTGGGTTTTGTGTTTAAGTAACAATGAATTGAATACAATAACATGGGAATTGTAAAAAGTTGTTCATTTTCTAAGTAACTGTGGTTTATAATGCTAGTAATGTCTAACTCTGTTGAGCTCAATGTTGATGAAATAAAATAATGAATATCATTGGGTAGTATAAGTATGAATTCTTCGAAAAACTTATTATTCAACATATTCAAAAATTTTTATTTGTATATTCGTTTTCGACTGATTCGGATAAAATATTAAAATTTATATGTTCATGCTTCGAACTTATTGGTAAATAATATATGACACAAAACGTCGCTCGACAACAACGAAAGTCAATTGGAATGGAATACGTCGAAAGTGAATGTCCAGTAATTTTTTTTTCGACAGTGTTTTAATCGATAATGGTTTTCGACCGCGCTCTATCATGCGTGTCAAGTGAATACTTCACATTAATTTCATCTCATCGGCGGGAAGGGCCTGGTGGCAAAGATACTGAAAATATTTGAATGTTTTCTTCTTTTCAATCATTCTGTAGAAGGAGAACTTATGCTTGCTTCATAACTCAGGCATATACATTGTAACTAAGTTAGTCAATACATATAAATATAACCTTATATTAGCCAATTATAAATGTTCACAGCCATAGTGTGATAGGAATCAATAATAATAAAGATTGAATTAGGATATATTTAAAGTGTGAAATATTCAAAAATCTATTACTTATCAATAAGAACCTCTTTCACAAGCCAACAAATGATGTGGTAAGCCCACTGCGCTCAAACGCTGGAAATATTCCTGGGTTCTATGTGTCGGTTACGCTTGTTATGCTTTGTGCGACC
This sequence comes from Malaya genurostris, assembly GCF_030247185.1. Taxonomy (NCBI): domain Eukaryota; kingdom Metazoa; phylum Arthropoda; class Insecta; order Diptera; family Culicidae; genus Malaya; species Malaya genurostris. The sequence continues at coordinate 89,504,098 of NC_080571.1, read as the reverse complement.
ATTCGTTCAATTCCAGCGGTTGAAATTTTGCGCGCAATTTTTGGGACTACATTTCTGTATAAAATGTTCATTTCGACCTAAGTAACAATGAGAGAATCTATGCTATCAAACCCATACAAGTTGAAAAAAAATTTAGTATTGCCTCCAACTTTTAATTTGTTGTATCAGGAAAATCATGATGCTGAATATCGTTACTCCGTCCCGGGTTGGTGGTTCAATGCATAGGACGCTGGTCTTAGAAGTCAGTTGTCGTATGTTCGAGCCCCGACCTGGAAGAATTCTTATACCGTTTTCGTTTATTGATCAGAGCAGCCCGAAAGCTGACCCAGAGTCGCCCAAACAACGTTTGATATGTTTGTTTTAGCAACCTGAGGTCGCTCTAGATCGGACTCCCAGCGCGTAGTTTCGCTCTGAAAATTTTCTCGGGTCGCACCACGCATCCAGCCGAGTTTGTTTATTTTTTCTGTTTTTCATGAGTTGTTGTTTAAGGCGCGTACCACGTGTTCGTTTTACTCGGAGTCAGAGTAGCCCGCGTCTAGGTTCAAAAACGAAAACGGTATTAGTGTCAGTAGGATTCATAGTACTAGCCATGCAATGATTCTGTACACTAAGAATCGGCTGCGAAGTCTGTTGAAACAGAAAGGCCAAATTCCACAAAAGGAATGTAATGCCAAGACTTTGCTTTAAATATCGTTACTAAGATTAGGGCTAGTAAATTTATTCCCGGAATTTCACTAAAGTTTCCAACTTTTTCCCGGTGAAACCAAATTCCCGACTTTTTCGCGGTTTTCACGATTTTTCCGGTCACTTGTCACCCTGTATTTGGTCCCGAAATAGCTAATTATAATAATTATGTGATTATAGTTGAATAATTTCCAATTTCAATATTATGTAGTTTCCTAAAAAAATAGACCAAAACACATAAGTTCTAAGAAGTAGATCCGTAGGGATAGCAGATCTCCGTAGATATGGACCATCGTTGGAATATACCCTCGGCATCTTAGAACTTAAGCAGTGTGCCTTTAAACTTATAGAATAAAAAACAAATTGGAATTTTATAAATATTTCTTGAGTGTACTTGACGTTGAAATATTAATAACTGAAGGTTCTTACTTCCAGAAATCCTAACATTGACTTTAGAACCCTAGGTAGTGTTTCACAATTAATGAAATATGCGAAAATTGCATCTTCAACGTCATCATGATCGGTCGTGTCTCGTTCACAACCCTGTAATGTTTTAGGAAGATCCCAAGCATCAAAGAAGTGAGGAATGCTACATAATAAAAAAAAAATCGTACTCAAGATCAATTTTATTCAAGTCGGTAAGTTAAATTTTGACAATAAACTTCATGCAAAGTAAAAAAAAGCATTGGAAATAATAGTTTGATCAGTAGTATCTGAGAAAAATATATTACATATTTCTAGAAATTTTGTCATGTTTTTTTCTATAGTCTACATATTCATTACTTAGGTAAAATCATGCATTTAATATAAAATAAAGCATGTTTACCTATGGCATAGTTTCCATAAAGTACCAAATAGATATGGTAAAATTTGATACGTAAAACCTTGCAACCGCGCATAAATGTTTTATTCAAAAACCAAATTTATCATTTAATTGCAAATCACCTTTACATTCGAAAAGAAATTTGTTGGACATCGGTGAAACTTTTTTCAATGCAATGTTTTCAATTTTTTTCGCAGTATTGAACTGACGAATAAAAACAAGGGCATTTTGTCTATTTCTCTGTAAACGAGAATGGATCTTTTTGTTCGAACGAATGATGTTCGAATACACGTATCGTACGAAATTAAACTGGCATACATTCTAGCGTTTCGCATATGGTTAATCACAAGAATTGGAGTGATTTAATCGTGGCTTACCATTTATTGGAAGAAGTTTACTAATTTTTCAATATTTTGTGGCAAACGAGTCGCGTTTGAATTCATTGAAATAAAAATGGTTTATTCGTATTCGTTCGAAAGTATCCGTTCGTAGTATGGTCGATACAAGCGTAAATAAGAATGAGGGTGATTATCTTGATACGACTTTCGGTTCCAGAATTACAGGGTGATAAATGAGAAGCATCAATTTCACGAGTATGTTATATTCATGGGGACGTTTAATCGAATCAAGTTCTTTGAACCTGTATTAGGCCTATCTAGTTACCCAACAAAACTGATGTACCAGTTCCCGGTTTCGAAAGTACCGGGAACATTGGCCAAAAACTCTAAAATTGAGAAAATTTGGTCCAAAACTTGTTCAAATTGTAACTCAAACGACCCGAACCGAAACGAAGTTCTTATTCGTGGAAACTGAAGGAAAATTTGAAATATTATCGCGTAACGAATAAACACTTCTCTATTTTTCCTAAATGGAATTACCTGCTACAAAATAAACGAGTGAATAGGATTTAGACAAAATAGTTGATTCATTGTAGTGACATATTCTATAAATTATCTCAAATCATTTTAAATCACCAAACAAAGGTCAACAGGTGTCACTCGTATTGTAATTATTTACACATTATTATTTACCGCGAAAAATGGTTATTTTGCTACATTGGTTGATCTGGGCAGCCGGCTACCAAGAAAAAAATATTAATTAATCAAATAAAAAAGTATCTATGTTATCTCTGTTATTAACATTGTGATATTAACTGATCTGCACAATAGTTGATATTCATCATTCAAATTATAATCATGAAAGACAAGCAATAACGTGAAAGAAGAAAAAATACCAAATAAAACTTTGCTCAGAAGCTAACCGGAAATTGATTAGTTGAATGAAGTTTAGTGAAGAGATAATTTAGTAAAATAAAGTAATAAGATGTAAAACGTTGAAAAAATCTGATAACTGAAGGGGAAAAGACACTCTTGCAATTGTCGCCTTTTACGACATGGAAGCAGGAACCCAGTGGATCTCTTCTTGGTTAAGTTTTTTCCACCGGATTCCACACGGCATCTATGCTGGTACTGGCCGATTCTCCTAGTGGACCCCAGCCCCTCTAACATTTGATACTAGCTTGAAGCAACAAAATTGAAATCCGTGAACAATTTAGCGATTTTTTAAAAATATTTGTGTATTTTTTTGGTTCGAGGGCCACAACGTGTGTTCCACCCGAAGAAACCACCGATCATTCCTGTATTGACGTTCCATCGTTCAGCGATTTTGCATATTGTTTAGATTCACCGTTTTATGCTACTATTCAAAGTTAGTAGGGCGGAAGACGGGGCGATACGATAAATGTTTATGGCTTGTTTACAAACCATCGAGCGTGAAGCGTACCACCATCGTTTGGCCCAACCGGAGTCACGTTTGTTATAACGCGTTTGCAACCGCGTCACTCAAGGCCTGTCTCAGCATGCCGTGCGTAGATTGCTAGAGCGAAACTCCGAATCTGGGCCACCAATTCGAACGGGGATCTCTAGCGAAGTCTTCTAAGAGAGGGAACAGGCAAGCATCTTCGCACGATTCTGGGCTAAATGGCAACGAATCAACAATTTATTCTCTCGGCAGTCGACTTTTTGTCGCCTGGGTAGTAATTAGTTGGTGAGTGGTTCTACGTGACACACATTGATGCGCATATTTTGTTATTCATAATCAGCTGTTGCTGATTAAATTTCTGATATGTTTAAAGCGCGTTAGTCAAACACTGATAAATGTTGCATAGGTGTTTGTATTAGAATTTTCATAGACCGAAGTTTACAGGCAACAACTCTACCACGGAACATCAGAGATAAGTTCGTCAAGAAAATATGTTATGAAACTGACGTGATAACGTCGAAACACTGAAGGTTAAATACCCAAACTACTGCATCGTTTCAGCCTGTCTTTTTCTATCAGTGTGACAAGGAAATCTCTTTCGCTTCGTCATTCTATTTGCATCGGCTGCTAACATTGCGCAAATTGTTTCAATTCGTTGTATTTTGGCAAGTTGTCAAGTGGTCGAACAGTTCAACTAAAAACTATTGTGTTACTCGACAGGGTTTACGATAGTCAAGAATTTGATATCAATCCGCCTGAAACAGCTGATCGTTACTGGTAACCCTGTCACAGAAAAAAGACGGTAGATTTTGCTAGGCATCTACGAGAATCAAAAACCAACCCCAATAAAAACTGATCCGCATTTGGGTCACCAAATTGACTCTCTCTCTCGAGCAAGGGATGCTGCAACCCATAGTGAATCATCATAAGCGACTCAATAGGTAGCATGTAATTGTTGATTCACCTCTTTTTTCCTCTTTGTTTGACTAAGGCTACGAAGATCCACTTTTTTTCAGTACAGCAGCATTCCGATGCAGTCGAGGCACCAGCAAGACTACAAATGCTGGTGATTGGCCAACGCTTCGCAGAAACAGGTTTCGATGCAAGAGACACAAAAATCAATAAACTCCACCGAATCTGCTCTTCCTTTATGTGCGAAACTTTTACCAAAGGTTATCATTCATTTAGAGCTTGATTTTTCAGCACACTTTTTGCTTCTTTTGTATCACGCCCACCAAATTGTAGGGGTAAACACCGAACAATCACTTTCTCAAAGCGCAATTTGCATTGTCCAGGTAACCCGGAACGGCTGACGATGAAAACGAAAACACTTCACCTATTTTCTAGATCACAACACCAGGATCTCCACTCACCACCTTGCAGCACTCTATCGGTATGTTATGTTGAAAGACAGGGAGATCTCCATCGTCTCGCACATCACGACGTCAGATGAGTTCGAATATGAAGCAAAATAATCAACTATTGACTGTAATCAAGCACTAGCCGAGAGATTGATTCGTTTTTAATCGAAAATTTGCTTCCTTTCTTTCGTTTAATTTTTTCGCACTCATTTCACATCGAGCCACACTTGTCACGAACTGCGCGTGTTGTTTTCTGATCAGATTCGCATTTCATTGAAACTATAATAATAATTGTCTGTCAAAAAAGCAGCTCACATTTCTCTCTCGTTTCATTCGCGATGGGTTTCACGTTGCACAAACACCGGGAAACATTGCCACAGTGAAACACACCACTACTCTGCTGAGCCATTGGAAAAGAAGCAACCTCAGTGTAAGCGGATGATATTCCGATGCTTCTTGGATTACGGTGTTGTTTTGGTTCATCTTTCCCGTTCCGATTACTACAAAGTCCGCGTGAAGAATCACAGAGAGGGAGAGAGCGAGAGAATGAGCGAGTTCCACTCGATGCATGAGAGCCTAGAAGCTTTCCTATCAACGTTGAGCGTTTTTGAGATTGCAAAAGCGATTGCCCTGACTGTGGGAATCCCTAACGTCAAAATGTATGCTCCTACCACACTCTTTTACCTCATTCACGGTCTGTTTACATGCATTTCTTTCTCTCGCTGTTCAACTGTTATATTGAATTTTATGGGAGAGGATGGAAGCATGAAGAGATGTGTTATACTGTTCGTACCTGTTTACTTTGAAATGACCAGTGTTGGCAGCCTAAGATGCGCTGAGCATATTTCGTTTTCCATTCACCAATATATTGCAAACTGGGGTATCAATAACAACAAACTTCTGGCAAAACTCGAATTTTTAAAATATATCCTAAATAGTAATATAGCAATGAAGTATACATAGAAGTTGAATGATACGGGCTTCTGGGCGAAAGAAAGAAAGAACAGTATTACTGCCATGTAATGCTTGGTGTCATCAACTACATATAGGGTTATAGATTTAGTTTCAGTTGTTAGTTTCGATTGCTAGTGTGAAGTCCAAATGTATCTGTTGGATCATTGTAATCTGTTGGTACAAATGATGAGGAGATTTCATGCGTGCTGGAGAGAGAGATTGTCAAATTTCATTTCCATCGGGCTTTTCCTTGCTCCCAAATAAATAAATAGATCACTTAAAGTACTGTTGTTGTGCCGTTTAATTCTACTATGTCACATCATTACACTCTCACAAAGTAACTATTTTCATAGTCTCATTTGCACCAAAGTGTATCAAACGATATAATACAGATACGTATTTCGGAATGTTATTTACATCCTTCCTCAGTGTTTCGACCGATAACCGATACTCTGAGGAAGGTACGTTTGATACACTTTGTTAAAATAGTGACTGTGAAAATAGTGACTTTGTGAGAGTGTAATGATGTGACAAAGTAGAATTAAACGGTACAACAACAATACTATTAGTGACAATATTCTACTAGCAGCTCAAACGGAAATCTAGTAAAAAAATGATTACTTTTGGTCTGCAGAAAATAATATTTTCACTCGGAATGTTATATACTGTCCGAAAGCTACAAACTTCCGTTACAAAACGCATTTGGTTTGAGTTTTACTTATCCCAAACGCAACGAGACATGGAGTGAATCAACTTCCAAATCGAAAAAAATAGGTGAAGTGATAATCGCCAGTCACATGTTCTCGCAGGAAACAATCAAACATGACCAAATATTGTGTACAAATAAAAGAATTACGCCTCAACTGTTGCGTACATTAAAAATATCCTTTGATCTTATAATTACTGATATTGTTGAAGCAATTTGAAAAGGCCTGAGAAAACAATTGTGTTGAATAAATTGCAGTTGTTTCTTGAGTCATGACCCAAGTTTATATAAATAAAAAACGTTTCATTCGAAAAATAAAATGAATAAAAAACTTTTCACGTAACGCCCACAACTCACAAAAAACTAACGCATGTAACGCTTTGTAGCGCCAAAAACTTATATAGAGTAGTACATGACAATTTCGTAACAACTTTAACTTACAAAATGTAACACTTGGTAACGCCTAAAATTCACTAAAAAATAACGCAACATAACACTTGTAACTTACAAATGTGTAACGCTTCGTAATGTCTATAACTCATAGAAAGTAACGTATGTAACGCTTAATAACGCCTATGATTTACAAAAAAGTAACACTTATAACGCTTATAACTTTAAAATGAGTAACAATTGTTATGAATCGTAGTAACCAAAAAGTAAAGTTCGTAACGCCTATAACATACAAAAAAGTAACCCATGTATCGCTTCGTAACCCCTATGATTCACAAAAATAACACATGTAACGCTTCGTAACGCCCATAATATACAAAAAAGTAACGCATCGAAACGCCTATAACTTACAAAAAAGTAACGCATGTATTGTTTCGTAACGTTTATAACTTACTAAAATTTCTAAGATCGGACCAAAAAAAAATTTCACATTGTAGGACTCGTATCTCTTAAAACCTCTATCTCACGGTGTAAACTACAGGATCAACAGCCCCATAATGTTTCTCAAACTTTTTTTCGTTTTTGTTTCTGATTTCGGAGGGATCAGGATTGCATTAACCTCGATATAGAGGAAGTCGCCAATTTGAGTTTGGTGGTGACTTGAAACATCAAAACCTTCTCGTCGAACCCATTCTAAAATACCCATATGTAGAGGTTTGAAACAGTATCGACAAAAATAATCATCCTCTAACCAAGCTGGTTGATGTGCTCTGATTAACACGTTCAAACATCAGTCAATTTAATCCAATTTATTACAAGTATGTACTTATTATGAAGAGCAAATACTTTTGCTATGCTTGTTTGGGTTAAATGTTTTCAAAACTACTGGTTGTTAAATATCGATGATCAGACTCAGCATTACCATAATTTTAAACGTTTAGAACTAGGTGATTTGAAAATGGATTTATACTATTTCTCGATGAACATTAGACAGTTTCTCTTTGTTCGTACTGATAAAAATATGATAGTATTAGTTATTATTTTTGGCAAAAAGTTAGAGAGATGGATCGCTAAGAATACCGTAATAATCGAAAGATAAAGTAAACAAAGAGAATCTGTCATTTGCAGCTAGGGCCAAATCTGATGTTCATCGAGAAATAATATAAATCCATCTTTAAATCACCTAGTTAGAAGCGTTTAAAATTACAGTAATACTAAACCTACTTTTTAAGTACAGCGTTTTCTGTTAACCGGTGAACCAAAATTAATAGCGAATTGCAATGCAGCGAACATCCACAACAAACGAACACATATTTGGCAGCGCCGCACTGAACACCGACCAGATGACTACTATTTTTAATGCCAACATTATGCTTCATAGGACTACATAACTTTCTAATCATTTAATAAGGTTACATGATTATTGTTTAGTTCAATAATAGTCGCTAAGGTCTTACGCTGCAAAGTAGTTCATTGTGTTTTGTCACATACAATGAAAAAGAAGCATCAATGATTATCTTTATAACACAACTTCGAACTGAATCCATTTGCAAGTCATCATTTTGCTCGTAAATGGAGTTTCCAGTAAGCGCACGACCCCATCGACAAATGAATCCATTTTTAAGCTTACAATATTTACGCAGAGAGATGAAGCTTGTCATAAATAACAAATCAGTTAGTAAATTATATATATATATATATATATATATATATATATATATATATATATATATATATATATATATATATATATATATATATATATATATATATATATATATATATATATATATATATATATATATGTTAATTTCAAACTAAAATATGACTGTTTCAAATCAATTTCTCCCTTCAACACCTCAGTTTGATGTAAATCAAAATTTTGATCTATCCACACGAAAAAAAATATTGTTCCGGCTAATTTTCTTGTTGAAATAAATCACCGATTTATTGCATATCAATATCAGCAGAGTTGATTTTATTGACAATATATATGTTTATTAAATTCTTATTTACTTCTATGTTAAGAAAACAATTCGATAGTCCCACGACAAAAGGGCCTAACTGCAAATGAGAGCCTCTCTTTGTTCACTTTCTCTTTTGATTATTACGGAGCAATTATTGCAAATTTTCTAAAGTTACCAATATAAATCGAAAGCTTGTAGTTTGACCTTAAAAGTGTATCGAAGAGTGAAGCGTCAAATATAAAATCAGTTCGGTAAATCGTGAAAGAAAAAGTAAACAAAGAGAAACTGTCGTTTGCAGTTAGGCCCTTTTGTTGTGGGACGGTCGAATTGATTCATTTTATCTATATCTTATTTGTGTAATGATACAACGAAGTTTATTGTTCAAATGAAACCTATCTGTTTTAATTCTTATAAACCAGAACAATTGTTTCGCCTGTAGGTATTGATAATAAATAATATTAGAAACTGCATATCATTCCGTAGCACGTTTTCTGCATAACAAATCTTTTATGCTGGTTATCTCTGTATTGACCGGACAGAAAGGGCACTGAATCATTTGATACTACAGAAAGTAATATATCAGAGCTTGATTGTGGTATGTAAATTTTTTGGTTATTATAAATATGAGTAATTGAAATTACTAAAATATATATAAAACGAAGAAAAATGTATCAAAAATTATTTTGAAAGAAATCATTTTACTTTTTGAAAGAAATCATTTTACTCTTAAAAACAAAACAAAATGTAAAATTTTAACAAGCAAAATCATAAGTGGAAATACTAATCAATTTAAGTTCATATTTTGTCATTTATTTCAACTGACAAATATATAAGTTCAAAACACTACAGATATTATCTCTATCTAGAGTTAGTTCACTTTAAACTGATTTTGAAAACAAAATTCACTATAAAATTGTTTGTCCAGAATTTGACAGGAGCGCACAAGTAAAAGATTTGCTATCTTTATCAAAATATTCATTGAAACTACTAAGAACACTAAGAAAAATAAATTTCTAGTGTTAAAGTTTCAAGCAACAAAATTTGATTAATCAAACCAATACTTTTTTCACTGTTTAAATGACGTAAATCGTAGTGTGAAACCTAAATTCAGTTATATTTACAATATTTTGCTCTGCGTGCTCAAGTAATGCTTTCGAATCAAGTTAAATGTGGCAAATCCATCAAAAAATCACCGAGTTACAAGCAGAGTTGCCATTTTAAAATCTGTGTTTCAACTTGAAAAATCTGTGTACCACATAATCTCGATCATAATCTGTGAAAATCTGTGAAATACATTTTGAACATCTGTCATTTTAATGAAATATTGTAGAAATCTGTAAATTATAATAAAATCTGTGTTCTGTACACAGACTCTGTGTGGAAAAAATGGCTTGCCGATAGTTCTGAATTGACCTACTAGTTACCATAGAATAAACAGGTGATCAGTATATAATATACTCAAGCAAAAACGGTGTGCAGCAGGTGGAAGAAAATGACATCCACACATAGCACAAAACCGAGTATCCAGCAAGCGAATGAATGTAACTCAGTTTGTCATTCACTAGACAAGCTACCTGGTTTTTGTTGAGAGCTTTGTTGCAACCGACTAACGTTAAAATGGTAAAATAGATTCCACTTTGAGCGAAAGTTCATACTGCCTTAGAACGAGCGGTATTTTCTTATGCATGACGCGAAACTTTTCTATACCGATTGAAGCAGAACTGCTACTAAATGAAATTCGAGGTGTAGAGCAGCGATCGAAACTAAAGATGGACTATTCATTCGCGAACGTTTCAAAAGAACTAGTTCTTTTAAATAAATGAATGACCAATAGTTTTTTGAGAACGGTAATTCTTCAGTTCAAAATCGTGGACCTTTTTTTTGCTCGCTCTATCTTTTTCTAGAACGGTGTCTCGGTTAGTGTTCTAACAAGCAAACTAACTATGAAAAGAACGAACGAACGAACGGCTCTCGAGAACTAGTTCTTTTAATAGAACTCTGCATCACTGAACGGTTCTTTGAAATAAACTGTTTTGTCCTCTAATCTCTAATCGAAACCGTTGGCCGTGCGTGAAAAATCAAACGGATGACATCATGACGGCATGCTGTGATTGGCTCGTGAAAACATAGGTTGACTCAAACCAATTTTTCAATGGAATGCTATTGAAATACTGAAACTACGTTGCCATACATGTTTAAGTTTAATGTTTCCGAGTCGATTGGTTGTTAAATTATATCAATCCATCAACAAATGACTGAGTTATTATTGTTCAATATTATGACATAAAAAGGTTACGCTTTTTTGGAAACTTTTGATTGACAATTTGTGTTTGTTGAAACTGATCTCATTTTATACATTTTGGACTGTGTTTGGATTTATCCCCAACCAAACATCAGGAAACAAAGCGGAACAGGGTTGATTTAGTAACTCAGACCAATTGTTTTGAGCATATTAGCGAATGCGCTGTGTTTATCCAACAAATAACACCTATGAACATGTTTAAACATACAATAGAACGGTTAGCTGGTAAGAAAAATTAAACACTTAAACAAAAACGACTGGAAACATGAAATGCCAACAGTATTACGTTAACGGTAGCAGCTCTTAGTAGTGATAAACCTACAACAAATATGTAATAACACCGGCTAAACTATTTCGTCTGAAACTGATAACTAAGGTAGTACAGCGTAGTTGAGCATCCGACGTCTAGCGATTCTATCTCGCGCTTGGATTAATATAACATACATAGGCTTACTTGTAGAAGCGTCGATGCAAAACGAAACAACAGGAAACATTACGCCCAATGAACACTCGATAATCTCAATAGTCCGCCGATTGGCGGGGTACTTAAACTTGTGTTCCAACTTCACTTTACTCGGTCCGATTGTGAAAGTCATCTCCAGTGTATTACGTGAGCACTCCGTCCAGAGCATCGTTCATCAATTGTTGTATTGCGATTAATTAAAAGTACGATCGATAAAGCGATCGCGTTCCACGCAAATTGGACAAAAAAATAGCCGGCAAAACTCGAGTACATTCAAGTGATCCCCGCGGTGCAATTGCTTTTCTACTCCCTCGTGAATCGCTTTCGATTGGAACGGTACGCGTACCGGAAGTTTCTATTTTTTCTTTTTCTATTAGTGACGGGGAGCTCCGGTATCGAAAAAGTAGGCAAATTTCCCAAACAACAGCATAGCTGGATTCTGTTGTGCCGGCCGTGATGCATTTGTTTCTCCTTCTCGCCACCCCTGTAATGCAGCAATCAAGGTTTGATGGATACCAAACACTAACGAACGGTCTGCTCCCGATTCCACGGACACATGTGACCGGTTTGGTGATTTCGATTTCGTTTGTGACGCGCGAGGAACTACGGTTCAGGTGGAAAAATGTTCGAGAAAGCAAACGGAACCGGTTTGCTGAGTTTATTGGGATCGTGTGATCTAGAACATTAGAAAATGGTTCACCGAAGGAAGAGAGGAAATTTGCCAGAACATAAGAATGGGAGCAAAGACATGCCGAACTAGTTAACCCTAATGTGAATAGTTCTAGAGCAAGACTGCACATGTATCCCAAAAGCACGACGTGATGCATCATTATGCTTTAGTAACTCTCACCAGCTGCTTGATAATCGCTGTTCAATTTATAACAGATAAGATTCGACATTGCTCATTTAGGACTAGAAGAATTCACTCTGATCATGCAATACTATATTTCTAGAGTTTACGTATAATTTAGAGATCTAATTATGCGTGACACGAAAACCTATATAATTAAAGGTATAAGAATTCAATCTGGTTTGGAAATTATTCATTTCAATTCCTAGAATCGTTTCCTAAACATTATAAAGAAATTTTCTTTATAGTACAGTTTTGGAACGTTTTTAATACGAGTTAAAAAGAATTTATTGCTACACATTTTGGTATTCAACCGAACAAAGATTTTGGATTGTGATTTAAACTAGTTTAACTCGTATTTGGAATCGAGAAAAGGCTGTTGTAAATGTGATTTTGAAACCAATATTAATTTCACTTTGAATAGCGTGCATGCATAAACATGATTCCAATTTGTAGTTTTTACTGGTTGTTGTTGATTGAAAAACAAACTCTTTTCTGATCCTTGGTTTCCTTTTTCGAAAAAGCCGGAAGTCAATTGCTGTTAGCAAACCTCCGGTACAGCAGCACTCGAAAAGTTCCATGTTACAAATTAGTGCAACTTGTTAGTCCTACACGGAAAAGCCAGCGACCGCAAAGCAACTGAAATCTTAGTTGTTTTTCTGAATTTGATTGGATAAAATTTGGTACAACTAAACGATTGTTATTTTTACTAAACTGTCATTTTTGATTTATCGTGTTGACAGTTTAGCAATGACATCTAGCAAAGACACGTACCACAAACGACATACACCCTAAACGGAAAATGAAACGTTTCAATGAAGTATCATTCGTGCAACTGAGCAATGACACAATCCTAGCAAAGTTACCTGACTGCATGAAAGCAAAAACTGTCTCAGTTGTTTAAACCAATTCTTCAGTAATTTGAACTTAAGATGCAAAGCCTTGGTATTACATTCCTGCAGTGGAATTTGACCTTCTGTTTCAACAGACTTCGCAGCCGATTCATAGTGTACAGAACCATTGCATGGCTAGGTACTACGATCCTACTGAAACTACGAATTCTTCCAGGTCCGGACTCGAATAGACGACAACTGGTTTGTTAGACCAGTGCCCTATGCATTGAACCGCCAACCCGGGTGAACTTAAGATGACTATTGCAATAAATATGTTTTACTGTTAGTATCTTCGGGAGGCAGTTAAATGTTAAAAATTTAAACTTCGAAATGTTACCTAAGTAGCTGCTTATAGCTATAACACTAAGCTCACAAATGATGTAGAAATGCAACAATAGATTAGGATTCCGAAGAGTTAACCAGCAAAATATTCACAGGGTATTAAGAAATTTTTACTCCACTTGTAGGATGGCTCGCTGAAGAGTATTTCTAATTCCGTATTCAAGAATGTATCTAATAAGCCTAATGCTAGATGTGCACTTTCATGAAAATACAAATACTATCGCTTCACTTCAGCAGTAATTTTTAGGCGTTAAGCGTAGTTAATTACATTGACATGAACTGTCCGCCAATACATAACTCACAGATGAAATTAGAACATTTATACTGTGGGAATATCTATCCAGTTCATGGAAAACCTGTTTCATAATTAACTCTTAACACATGGATCAATAAGTCCCGAGACTAACAATGGAAACAACATTTTTTTTGCAAATTTTTTTTTATTCATCAACATAATCACCTTTTAGGGTGATACAATGGTTCCAACGTGTTTCCAATTTTTCAATACCATGTTTATAAAAAAATTTATCTTTCGCTTCAAAATAAGCTTCAGTTTCAGCGATGACCTCCTCATTTGAGCCAAATCTTTTTCCCTTGAGCATTTTTTTAAGATCAGCGAAGAGCCAGTAGTCACTGGGGGCTAAATCTGGCGAGTATGGGGGGTGGGGAAGCAGATCAAAGCCCGATTCGTTCAATTTCGCCATTGTTTTCATTGTTTTGTTCATTGGTGTTTTTGTTCCATCGAAAGCAATCGCGGCACCCACTTGGAAAAAACCTTTTTCATGCTCAATTTTTCATGAAGGATAACATAGGGAAGTGTATTTAACTTCCATATGATATCTGTGTCATCTCAGCAATCTCACGGAGCTTCACTTTATGATCTTTCATTATAATTTTTGTCACTTCACTCACATTTGTCGGTGTAACGGCTTCCACAGGTCTACCCGAGCGTTCCGCGTCATTTGTGTCGGTACGACCACGTTTAAACTGGGCGAACAACCGACAAATCGTTGCTTTTGATGAACGAAAGTCCGGAAAACATTTTTCAATCCATTGTTTCGCTTGCACGGTGTTTTTACCCATTAAAAACAATGTTTTATCAAAACACGAAACTCGGTTTTTTCCATTTTTTAAACAAACTACAAAACGACTTTACTCCAACCTCGATAACTCAGCTGTTTCTGATCGGATCGACTTAATATTTTGACCCGTATCAAGCAAAGGTTAGTACTCTAGAAAGACGTGGTTACTGGTTTACTACGAGCGCCATCTCTGCTTTAGTCTCGAGACTTATTGATCCATGTGTTATGTTCATCTGCATACTCCCACTTACATGAAACGGCCACAACGTAATTGACATGAATGACGTTCAATTGCTTTTGATACTGCGATCTTAGCATTTTAAATATTGTTTACTTCTTATTGGAATAGCTGATGAGTTGATTAAATTTTGTCGTGAATACGACTTACTTTACTATGGGGTGCCTTTTCAAAATTTTCCCTCTAAGTGATAAGTTAAACGTGTATAGCAAAAGCATTGAAGTATTTCAATAGTACACTATTGAAAAACCTGTCTCAGTTGATCCATGTCAACACCAGCCAATCAGAACGCGTTCTGAGGAAGAGAACAAAATATCTCCTGCTGTACAACAAATCGTTCGACAAAAATGTTCCGAAAAGTGTTGAATATCGTAGTGAGTTCCTCGATTTGATCCTTCTGAATGCTAGAAACGAATCCCTACAGCATATTGATAGTTTCTTTCAATGAAATGCAAATCCGAAATGAAATATCGAAATTAAATTCTATATGCTACTATTTTTATAGCCGTTAGGACCGCTCATTAGTGGAAAAGCTACAAACGAATTCACGTAAAAAGAAACCTCTCAACAAAAATTGGATCAGTTTGGATTCTATCGCCACTGCGAGCAGATTTATTTTGTGTCGTTTGCAAAGCTAGTTTCGCTTCCGACAAGAGCGATTACGTCACAGCTGCCAGTCATTTGAATGGATGACAAAAATTTGGGAGGGGAATATTTTAACATCGAATGAAATTACAATACATTTGAATGCTATACAATACATATGAATTTCATAGTCAGGGGATTTTATGGCCGCTTGCTGATTGTGTCGTGGATGAAGTCCTTCCGGTGTTCCTTCACAGTGGTTGTGCCGCGGTCAACATCCCAGGGAGGCGCCCCCCGCGAATGGCCTACGGAAAGATGAGGCGTCTCGGCTGGTTGTCAGCTTCTGTGGTGTCACCCTCTGATGTCGATTATTTTATTTCGGATTTGCATTTCATTGAAAGGAACTATCCGGATGCTGTACGCGATTCATTCCTGCATTTCAGAAGGACCAAATTGTGGAACTCACTACGATATTAAACACTGTTCGGAACAATTTCTCGAACGATTTGTTGTACAGCAGCAGATATTTTGTTCTCTTCCTCAGAAAGCGTTCTGATTGGCTGGTGTACTATTGAAATACTTCAATGCTTTTTCTATACACGCTTAAATTGACAAATTTCGATTCTATTGGTAGTTAGACTATATAAATCCTTCCACAGATCACTGAGCTATGAGCTTTACAAAAAAACGAGAAAGGAAAACGCGCCTTATGAATTATGCTCTTTGATTCTCGTTTATACCAAACATTTCAGAAAAGTTTATTTTTGAATTATTTGAGATTATGTCACACAACTAAATAGTTTATCATAAAATTTGGATCATATTTCCGATGGCATGTAGCAAAAATTATGTTGATTCGTTAGATACAATAAGAGATATTCACGATCAAAAACTTATAACTCTCTCAGAGGGTAAATTTTGAAAAGGCACCCCATAGTAAAGTAAGTCGTATTCACGACAAAAAGTAAACTTATTCAATTTTTTTACATTATAAAGCATCATTTAAAGAATATTTCGTTAAATTTCCCTATATTAATATTGAAAAATAAGGCGGTAACAGAGCATTCCCCAAAACCTCTTTTGAGATTCACGTTGCGCGATGACCACGATAACTCGGCGCAGAATTAGCTGTAATCAAAAATGTTCTTAAATTTACCGAAAGTACGAGTTATTTCTCCCCCCTCCGTTATTATTCTCATGTTATTATTTTGATTTTTTAGCAGTTCGTGGCATATTGAAGCAAAAAACGCGATCTTAAGCTAAATTTTTCGCCAATTTTGAGATAAAAAACTACCATAGTATGAAAATTAAAAAATTTCGAAAACGTAGGAAAGAGGTATTTTATACCAAGAAAATATGTTCCAAGTTTGAAAAGAATCGGTTCAGTAGATTTTGCAGGATCGTGTTCATGGACTTCGAAAATTTTTTTTTCAGAAAAACGCGTTCATAGCTTCGAATAGAGATGGGCAATTCGTTCGCGAACGCCTCATAAGAACTAGTTATTTTGAAAGAATGAATGACCAATCGTTCTTTTTTTTTGAGAACGGTAATTCTTTAGTTCAAAGTCGTGGACCTTTTTTTCGCTCGCTCAATTTTTTACGAGACTCATTGTCATTCACGAAATAAGAGAAAGAACGAACGGCTCTCGAGAACTAGTTCTTTTAATAGAACTCTGAAACACTGAACGGTTCTTTGAAATGAACTGTTTTGCCCATCTCTAGTTTCGAAGATAAAAGAGGTGCCACTCTGGGGCACAGTTTTTCGATAGTTTTGTTCCGATTGGTTTGGAAATTTTGACACAAAATTTTTGAAATGAAAAACTACAAGAAAATGCAATAAAAAAATATTTTCCGAAACTGTTTATCCCTTACCCCTTCTTGAATTTGTGTATGGGAAGCTAAAATTGAAGGATATTCTATCGTTTCTTACCCAATGTGGTGAGGAGCTATAGTCAGAGAGGGACATCGTTCTTCCTGGAGTAAATAAAAAGTTTTTAACAGATTGCTTGTCAACTCTTATTTGTCCCGGGTTGGCAGTTCAATGCATAGGACGTTGGTCTTACAAGCCAGTTGTCGTATGTTCGAGCCCCGACCTAGAAGGATTCTTAGTGTCAGTAGGATCCATAATACTAGCCATGCAATGATTCTGTACACTAAGAATCGGCTGCGAAGTCTGATGAAACAGAAAGACCAAATTCCACAAAAGGAATGTAATGCCAGAACTTTGCTTTGCTTGTCAACTCTTATTGGATGCCGAATTTACTGCTGTTCTTAAATAATGCGAATCTTTTGCATTCTTCTGGAAGTGCAGAATGGTGTCGTTTTTATAGAAAGGGCGTAGACTATAGTGTGTTTTGTGACATGCAGGTCGTTCAGCATCCTTTCGAGAACGCACAACGATTTGTTTTTTAAGTTTTGTGCAGTTTTCCTATCTCACCCATTCCACAATTCCCTTCCATGTTCCTTTTATTCTTCCCTTTTCATCAAGAAAACGATGACAAGCCACGGCAAAACACAAATTTCCAAATAACTAGGGGAACGTGCCACTTGAGCCAATTAGTTCTGATTCCTGATTGCTGATTGGTACGATTTAGCCAGCTACCTATATCAATGCGGTTCTGGACTGGTATGCTACTGACAAGATCAATTTTGATTTTGAATTTCTTGCTTACCTTACCCAGCCTAGTCCTGTTGAGAACAGCTGGAACATGTCTGTTTGCTTGCAAAATCATTCGTAACGAGTGCATTTAGGTGACTCGTTAGGTCTGTATGAATCCCCTGTATTTAGTTCTACCCAGGGCTTTTTTGTGGAAAATTTAGAAAAATATCACATAAAATAGTCTACTTTAATGCCTTTTATATCAACTTTTAGAAATTGGGCCTTTTTAAAATAACAAAACGGCTATTGCTGGTTGTTTAAAACCGGGATGTTATTGCTCAAACCGGGAGCGGGTCATGTTCCGCCGTCGGAAGCGGCGGCCTCTTGCATACAAACCTGTAACCGCCTCGTTTGCCCGGTCTACTCAAAGCTAGGATTCTTTGCAGTAGTTAGGTCCGAACGAGCGGTAGCGAGGTCGGACAGCACACGAATCAAATCGATGTGGCGAAGCCGCAGTAAATATTTTTTATTTAGTAAACGGAAAATACCACATACATTTGCTTGGTAGATACCTATGGAATTGCTTTGATGATTAGTGGGTAATAGTCAACAAGTTTCTTTGGGAACTCCGTTCTGAGGTTCATGAATCAATCTTCATTCAAGAAGTACAATTGTAGGTCAACAAAACGGGCGTTAACGTTATCATCTTTAATTTTTCTTCATTTTAAAACGATTCTCATTACGATTTTAAGACAATTGCAGAAATCGGCGAAATGACCCTTTCGGTGAAATGGCTTTCGGCGAAATGACATTCGGCGAAGTGGCCCATTCGGCGAAATGACTTTCGGCGAAACGGCTTTTGGCGAAAAGGCTTTTGGCGACATGACCCTCATCCGCTCAAATCATGGTGTATTAGATTTAGACTAAAATGTGATTATTTTGGGTATGGTTGCTACAAACAAATTTTTGTTTTATGAAAAAATGCCGGTTGATTGAAACCAGAATGCCCAGAAAAAAATCAGTTAAAATTACCCGCTGTTATTTATTTCCATGAATGTTTTTTCTGCGTGTTACGTTAGCTTTTATTTAGCTGTTATCGATGCTGCGTTAAGATACTTTCATGTATTCTTTCACGCAATTGCACCAATCCAGTTAAAGCGTATGGAGTTTGATTCGCAATCCATTTGGAAAACGTATAAGTCCTTTAACGACTGGTTTTAGATTGTTGTATTGTAATGGACGACTTTTCTCAGTCTAAAAAGTGAGACAGACGATTTGTTTTTAAATTTGCCTGACGTTTCGGCCGTTTTTAATGGCCTTTTTCAAGGGAAAACTACGGAAGTAGAGTTTATTTAAGATTTGGTTGTTTGAGAAAGCATATTTTTACAAATATAAAATGCATTCTGGGAACTTACTTAGTCTTGTCGTTTTTGTCGATCTCGTTTATTGCAAACGGTAAGAAGTTTGTTGTAGTCTTTTTTTTCTTCAAAATAATGGAACGGATTCTGTATTAACGGCATTAAATTTCCTTTAACTGTATTTTTGATGGTCATAACACTTTTATCTGCGCGCAATGCTATCTGGTATTGAATTTGCTATGAGTACAATTGTAGATTGTGAGCCAACTGGTGTTGTTGGTGTGTGTTACAGAAGCTCTATTTGTTTGTTTGGTGAAACTACCCTGAGTAAGTTTCAGTTTTTTCAAGCGAAAACGACATTAGTAATTTTCGATTTTCAAGGAAAATCGTATATTGTACAGTGTCGATATTCAACCGAAGCTTCGAGAATAGATAATGTTAGTAAACGATAACATAGAAAATAATTTTCCCTGTTGGTGCTCGTATCTATAGTAGTTCTATGATTACTTCGATGTATCATATTTTTGACAAAATATATCAAAGCAGAAACGAGGATTGAAATTCAACAGATTCACCCTACAGACGGTATTTTGGTTTCGTCTTGTCATAGGGGACCGAGCGGCGTTGGCATTGATACTCTCTTTGGTATAATGAGAGATGAAAATGCTTCGTTTATCTTCGTTTGCTTTGGATGCGATCATTTACGAATGGGATAGTAAAAAAATAAACAAATTATTATGCTTGATGATATTTTTATGAATCTAATTCTCTTTTCACACACTTAGAAAGAACATATGTTCATTATTTCATGGCCACTGTGAATTATTATGTTTTGTAGAACTTCAATCGGCAAGACTAGTCGCCGCCATTCATCGATCCTTCCGTTTCCTTTCTTTTGCTGACTTCTTAAAAAATATTCAAATATATTATAGTATATAATAGTACCTTTTCGAATAACTGTATAAATTTTTTTCTGACCATCTTTCACACAACTCTCAAACTCTACTAGAAAGGACATCGACCGCACAAGGTATAGATCTGAAACTGTTGAGGAGCAATTCACAATCTTAGGAAACCAGCAAATGTTGCAAAACGTAAAAGCATTTTTTCCGCGATTATTGAGCGGAAGTCTAGAAGACAAATATCAGTTTATTTAGTATATTTTTCTAAATTGATAGTTTTTTCCAAAATCCAGAAACACAACCGAAAAAACTGAACTGCGTAATTCAGCAAAAACTCGAGTTCTTTGGATTTAATTTCCAAATATTTTGAAAACGACTACTTCTTTGAGAAAAGTTTTTTTGAACTTATTTGTTGCTATTGATTTGTAGAATCATATTGTAGTGTTTATGAGAATATTTTTAATCAAAAACTTGAAGTTTGAATAGTTTCTAATCCGACTAACGTTAAATGCTTGTTGAAAACTAACTTGAAATGAAAATGTTGCAGAAATAATAATTCCGACAACTTCTTCAGCACCATTTTAATTCAAATTATAATCACTGAGTTACAATGATTTCAAGGGAGTTCGTGTAAAAATACATTCGCCCTTAAAAAAAACGTTTTAAGTAGAGTTGATCACTTGATGTTAGCCAACCAAATGGTTTACCGCACTCAGAACAATCATTATCCATGCCGAAGGCGTATTGCTCGTTAACTTATGTCAAAATAATTGAAGTTATTGTTTCCGAGCTCTTTTGTTCCCGGCATCAGTTCTTCATTATTATCATCCCGACTGAAGGTTGCTTATTCCTGTATACTACGAGCAATGAACAGATGTCGGATATTGCAGCCATTTAAGCTTTACTTTTATTCAAATAGTTCCAATATTTATCCAGCAGAATTAATTAGATTCTGTATCAAAATATGGGTGAATTTGATGGTACCAAAGCAGAGTCAATCTGTCTGCAAACAAAAATGCTTGCCAATATCAATTATTTTAAGTAAACACATTCGACTTTTATAATGTTAAATCATTTCAATCAATCAATCAATCAATCAACCAACTATAAAGCAATTCCATTGCTTTCTCCTAGTGCACTGCCAGTCACCCAACAGAGCCTCGATTATGTCCGTAAATGCAGTAAGCAGTGTCCATTCGGAGAAAAAAGGTACGTTCGGTTTAACTCGATGACCGGTAAGTATCGGATAAGTATAGTTTCAAGTAAGGATGCCGCAATTGTCAGTATCGAGCTGGGGTTGTTTCTAAAGACTGTACTCGAGAAAAATGCAACATTTTGTTTTGTGTTCAGATTTTTATTGGCGGGGAAAATTTTAAAGTGAAGCTAGTGTAAAGAGGAATGTTTTCATGTGAAAAATTCTTTCACAATCTGTCAAGTGGTTATGGAGATGGCAATGAGTTATGAACACGGTCGTGGAAAATTCAGGCCAGTCCCATAGGTGAATGACGAAACAGTTAAGAATCAGTTTTGGCAATGACTGAGCGGAAACATATATTGGAGAAGCCAAATGAATGAAAAACTAACAGAAAAGATGATTTATTTTAAAACGATGTCCAGCCAGCGACTCGTACCATTAAAGAAGGTGACAAGCGATTATAAATGCACTCTCCTACTCAATGCCTGATCGGAGAAATAGGTATAAAGAGAGAAGACTAGTGTTTGATGGACAGAGAAGATGTTTGGATGTAATGTATCGGTCGGGTGACGGCCAGGATGTAGAGGTAGAGACCATGTTCGATGTACGTTCTACTATGTCTGACTGGCGTTTTAGAGTGACTAAAATAAGATTCAGAGTGGCGAAATGGTTTCGCGTATGCACGGAATGCATAAGAACGCAGTTTCGAGTCTTGTCTCTAGGCGTATCTTTTTCCAATAAATCATCTTTTCTGTTAGTTTTTCATTCGTTTGGCTTCTCCAGTATATGTTTCCGCTCAATCATTACAAAAACTGAACTCAGTTATGACGGCTTTACGTCAAACCAACAAAAATTAATAAATAGTTAAGAATCAACAATTCGACCGTGCTCCGGGACGTAAAATCATTCAAAAAGACCCAGACGATCTAGCGGCGAGTCGACAGTGGAACAAAGGCTTAGACCGGCGAACTTGAAAGATCGCTTTTAGCGCAGTTCGAACCTTTCGATTCGAGGCATAGCCAAAAAGATCGATTCTCCCGTCTGGTTCGCTCGTCTGCATCGTAATGGAATTAACATAAATTGAACTTAACCCGATCTGAAGCTTTTCGTTGGCACGTTCCCCCTGTTCCAGAAATGTTTCGGAAGAATAAGCTCGACAAATTTTCCTAGCAGTACTTGATTCAGCGAGCCGTGCATAACGACAGGCCCCATCAACGGCCCCCGAATGTCTCCTGCAGTTCCTGCTGGCCTTCCTTCTAACGACGATGACACTCTGTTTTGGGCGAATCCGGCATCATGCCATTACGTATCAGGTGTACAACTTTGCTTCCATCCCTTTTTTTTCCAAAATTCAAAGCTTTATTGCAAAAAAGTGCTGTCACTGTCACTAAAGCGGCGATGACAATTCGAAACTCACTTTAAAGGCATTATGATCTATGTATTTTGATCAGCCTCAGCCGGTACAGCCACCTATCGGAAAACGGCGGAAGCAAAGTTGTACACCTGATAACATCGGTAACGGATTGGTACGAAGCCTATAATGATATTTTTGTGCCAACGGAGAAAAATCCACCAAACTAGTCAGAACTTCACTTAAGGTCTTTAAAAACGACAATGAGTAGAAGAAAGAGTGGATGAAAGTGTGTAAAAAAGATGGCGTAAGTGTTGCTCAGGAAATTGGACTCTCCGAGACTAATCATTGTTCTTGTAGCGTAGGCTATCGGGATATTGATCATGTCGTTTGGACATGCGTGGAGTATCTCGATGTCTAGTCTGAACAAATAAATTCTTTGCGTACCCAAGGTAGACTATCCAATGTCCCATTTTGAGACATTTTTACTTGTCGTGACCTTGCATGCATGTAACTTCTTTATCATGTCATAAAAACAATTGAAGTTTCAATTTAATAATCGATCCTTTCAAGACTTAGTTCTGCCTCCAACTACGTCCATTAGTTCAACCACTAGCTAAATTTGAATAGAAATGATGTAATGATACAAACAAACTCAAAATAGTTTATGAAATTATCAATAAAATGTATAAAAATAACAACTTATTTTATAATTCATGGGAGTTAATCGTTTGGTTCAAATAATGTTCTTGAGGAAATTTAATAATGAATGACGAAATAAAATACCTAATATGATATTAAAAAAAGGGGGGAATATGTTTTATTAAATAAAAATCGTTGTGACTATATTAGAATTATATTAGGATAAGAATTCTATATAAAAGAGATGCTACGCGAAGAAAAACTTATGCAAACTCATTTAGGGGTTAGCCAAAATTTGTGCTAGGGCACCTAATTGTGTTTATTGTTTTTAGGTTTCGTCTTTGACTCATCAGTGCAGAACAGTTCAAATTGAACTGCTTAGTGCTAAACTCGGCAGTTTAGTTTTAACCGCTAAGCAGACGTAAAGTTTCTGTAAACTGCCTTAAGAAATAAACGTATTTATGGAAAAAAGTGTTGCTCAGGATTCAAAGCGTAGCGTTTTTACGTCTCCTTGATGCGAGCATTTGCCTAGGAGGGATCTGAGTCATTTCGCCGAAAGGGTTATTTCACCGAATGCCATTTCTTCTGAAGGGTAATGTCGTTATTGGAATTAATTTAAAATAAAGACAAATGAAAAATGATAGCGTTAACGCCCGTTTTGTTGACCTACAACTGTACTTTTTGAATAAAGATTGATTGTTGTACTCTTGAATAAAAATTGATTCACGAACCTCAGAACGGAGTTCCCTTGTTGACTATTAGCTACTAAGCCTCAAAGCAATTGCATAGGCGTATCTACCAGGCAAATGTATGTGGTGTTTTCCGTTTCCTGAGTGAAAATGAAAACATATCTGATGCGGCTTCGCCACATCGCACAGTGATGTCAATGTGGCAGAGGTAAAAAAAAAAATTTCCTGTACTGTATTATTTTTTTTTTGAATACTCAGATAAGTGAAGGATTACAGTTTAAAGTATAACAATTTTTGAATAAGAAATAATCTCTCCGCATCCTCTCAAAGATAGGGTATTGTAAACTTTCTTTTCATCCTTCCATACAAAATATATGGCTCAATGATGATGTTTTGCGATTAGAGTTTAAAGTAGGTAGGAAAGGGCTGTTACTGTTCAATAGTATTTGATTTTATAGCATTTTTCCTCTATTTTTCAAAAACTACTATGCGATCCTGCACATCTCTGCACTTCAAATGTTTTTTTCGATTGTTTGCGTGGCTATATGGTAAATAAAATCGGAATATTGATAACGGTTCGGTAATTCAATTGATAGATGAGCGTTCGGTAATTGAAATTTTGTTGACCTGGCAAACAACTACCGAACATTCAGTAAATTCAGGTGTAGTTCAGTAAATAACGGACGGTTCGGTAATTTTTTTTTGTTTTGGTTGAAATGAAATTGAAAATCAATTTTAAAGGTTTTCGGTTTTCCCAAATAAATACAACTTTTCAACGATTTTCTATTTTGAAAATTTCTATTCCTTGATTTTTCACTGCAAAGTGTGAAAAAATTTAGCTCCAGTCGTCATTTAGCAAATACCCAATGTGTTTGAGTTCATCCAGCGTATTATTTTCTTCGCCATTGATTCAAATGTCAAAGTTTGAACTTTCATACTGCTCATCTGTAGGTGAGAAAACGTTAACTGTTTCCGCAAAAGTGGACATTTAAGTCGGATGTTTATCAATTACATGTCGCATCAAGGAATAAAAATGAGCATAGCGCGCATTACATTTTCAAAAAGTGCGTTAGACGCTGAGAAGTGTCCTTATTTCATGTGGTTAATATGTCGATGTAATTCAGATACATACCCGGGGATATGCTTCCGGCAGTAAAAACATATTATTACCTGAAAAGTTTAAATATTGGTAAATTAAAGAATACTAATTTAAAATTTCAATAAGGCGTCCGTCTCCCTCCTGTAACCGCTGGATTACCTGTTCCATCTTCACTCGATAAATCAATTTTTTAGAATGATCTCAATTCTACGCGTTTAAAATTCTCAAAATGGTTACTATTTGACAGTTAGTTTTCGTTGGTTTTTATATTTACAGAAGTTCGGTATTAAAAAATTATTTTACAGCGCGGTCGGTATGTTTTTTACCGTATTCGGCGACTATTCGTATTTATCGTAATAATTGTGCTTTTTTAACAGAATTCTGTAAAAAAATTTGCGTGCAACTTATCATACTGTAAAATATTGCATAATTTTTGTAAACTAAAATTCGTATACCGGAAATTCGGATATTTCTGATGTTTACCGAAAGTTTAGTGTGTAAGATAAGCCCTTCTGGAGAAAATTGATGTTTTCAAGATATAAGGAAAACGTGTTTTTTTCAGTGTATACATTTTTCACACAGGTTTATTCATTATCTAAAACATTAGTGGAAGCTCCAAATCAATCACGAAATAAAAAAATACACAAGTTAATTTATTAAAAAAGTCGTCATTTTCCAATCCGTAGCGAACGGTGCATCATGTCACTTTTAGGTGATTCGAATATGTTTTCATACATTGTCAAGATGAAAATATATTCAGAGACCTCAAATTATTAATAAAAAATCATCCAGCTGACGTTTATCGACGTATTTATGGTTTTTGATAACTTTTGTATGAAGAGGCATCACTGTGCATCGTTTTGGTTCGTGTGCCTAACTAAAACAAAGAAACCTAGTTTTGAGTGAACCGGGCAAACGAGGCGGCTACAGGTTTGTATACAAGAGGCCACCGCTTCCGATGGCGGGTCGGCGGCCAACTCAGCTTGTGTCGCCTCGGCGGCTTTGTGCCGCCGAGCGATCTTGGTTTCAGTTATGTGGCTGCGCCACATCAATTATACAGGAGACATAATAACACAAAAAATAATAATATGATGTATTCGAAATTATCCTTTTGACGAAATGTCCTTTTCGGCGAAATGGCCCTTTCGGCGAAATGGCATTCGGTGAAGCGACTCTCGGTAAAATAGCTTTTGGCGAAATGACCCGCTCTTCTAGGAGAGGACGTTGAATGAACCAACATTGCACAATCATAGCTAATATGTGTTTGCTTATTCAAATGAAAAATTAATTTCTGATGATTATTTTTGTCTCTAGCATTTTTTCGAGTACAGTCTTTATATCTACCTTCTCCTGAAAAGCAGACATATATTTTAAGCGCCATGAATGACTCCTTTTCTCAGCTAGTACCTTGTTTTCTCAGCCGGCACTTGCCTTCCCCGTTGGCTACAGGTTGAAACATCGATCGGGAAAAGCTTTCCGCATTGGTGCACCACAATTCTCCTCTATTGAAGTGGGTATAGTAGTTCTGTTTCTCCTAACAAAGCACTTTGGCTTTGGAAATCACCATCACTTTTAGTAGATCTGTGTAGAGTTCGTTATTGTTGTTGATGTAGTGCCGAGCCGAGTGCAGCAGCAAATCGTTTTCAAGCGGAACGTTTCAATCAACGTCAATTAAGGAATCATCTTGCGCATTGGTATTTGTACTGTATGCAGCCTGTCTGAATTGAACCGACTACGCTCCAGGGTTTGTTTTGTCTGTCCGTCAGAGACTCGACCACCGCTACTCAATCTAGGAAACAGTCGACGTGAAACATGAGTAAAAGTCCGCTCCACTTTAGATCTACTCATAGAGTGCAAATGCAGATTTCAGTGTGACCTGCTATCGAAGGAGATTTGAAATGCAAGTGCCATACTTCTGTTAGTTTTGCAAAGCTCCGAAACTGTCGGTTCATCCTCCCTCGGTCAAATACTGTCTAAACACAAGCCGGTCAAGAAATGTTTGCATTCGGTTTTCAGGTGCATAATTTCCATAACTAATCACAGGGTGCATCGCTTAAAATTATGGATTCTTATAGCAGACTAAATTTGTTTCGAGAAAAAAGATCGTTTAGGCTTGATCTGACCCGAAAGGCGACCGGTTTATGACCCAAAATTCATCCCAAAAAATAAACAAATTTCTATCTGTCCGTTCTATCAACCGCAAACAAAATTAATTTAGTTCTCATGCAGCCGAAGGCGCTGTGATATTATCTTTCCTTACGTAAAGTTACTCTGTGTCCGATAGTTCCTTGCATTCATCTTCCCCGTGTTCAAGCTTGACTTGGTTCATATCCATAAATTATCAAACTCGCTCTGCTTACCATTGCTCAAGTTTGCGAATTCGAACATTCATTCAATTTGGAATTGCAGTATGTACATATCCAGTACGGATTCCGGCCAGCAGAACCGCTTCCCACGAGAGATGCTATGCACTCGACCGGAGATATAGTTTGTGCTTTCGATAGTCGAAAATTCGCATCAACGAACGAGTTCAATATTTTTCTAACTGGTTTCCAAACAACCGAGAGTAAAATATCATCAACAAACGAATCGAGGTTAATCAACTTGATTCCTATTCCATCAATATCTATGTGTGTATGTGTACATTATAGACCAAACGGGCGGCGGGGATAGTGGCGATGCTACAGTGGCAAAACACCAGACCACACGTCGATACGAATAAATATATGTTCGGTTTTATTAGCTTTTTTTTACATTCACTCCCAGACGAATGGGGCGGTACGGATTAAAAGGGGGGTGCTCTTGTGAAACTGTTGGCAGCACAGTATTTTATGCAAACTTTCCGGGCGCTTTTTAGACCCTTGTTACGCCTACCTACCAATGTTTGAATTATTTTTCGCGATTTCGAAGGCAAGCAAATATTTTTGTACCTCGTTTAGCTTCCACTTGACTTGCCGGTGCCGGTTTTCGGATTGTTCGAGCTCGATTAAAGCTGCGAGCTGTGGGAAACGAATTATAATGACAAAACCTAATTTTAATGGCGGTGCAGTATGGAGACGATCAATCGACCTAGCCGCATATAGCTAATATATTAGCCTAATTGATTTACTAATTACGCTTCTGCTCGTGAGGGAAGGAGAGTGAGAGAAAGAGGAGTAGAGTATCTGAAAAAGTCGACGAGTCTAAATTGGAATGCTCGATCTTTGAAATCGAGTGAAGATGAATTTTATAATTTTCTCGAAGTTCACAAAATCCATATTGCCATTGTGACAGAAACTTTTCTTAAACCAAATGTCAAATTGAAAAGTAATCCACATTATGTGGTTCATCGATTTGACAGGTTAACTGGAATGGGTGGTGGAGTTGCCATTTTTTTCCAACGGCAAATTAAACAACGAATTTTACCTTCTTTCAACACTAAAGTTATTGAAAGCTTGGGAATCGAAGTTGAAACCATTAATGGAATTTATTTCATCGCTGGAGCATATTTGCCCTTCCAATGCACCGGCGTACAACTAAATTTCTTTAAAGGCGATTTGCAAAAACGCACAAGATATCGATCGAATTTTTTCTTAATAGGGGACTTAAATGCTAAGCATGTCCAGTGGAATTGTAGGCAAAATAACAGTAATGGTAAAATACTTCATAATCAACTCTCAGCTGGTTACTTCACAGTTCTTCATCCCAGTAATCCGACTTGTTTCTCTTCAGTGAAAACCCTGTCTACAATTGATCTGGTTCTAACAGATCAAAGTCACATTTGCAGTCAACCGATTACACATGCTGACTTTGACTCAGATCATCTACCTGTAACATTCAGACTTTCCAACGAAGCTATAATTAATCCAATTAGTTCTATTTTCAACTATCATAGAGCTAATTGGTTGGATTACAGATCTCACATTGAAAATCATGTGGATCATGAAACTATTTTAGAAAATTCTGCGGTCATCGACACAGCAATTGACAATTTGAATCATTATATTATCGAAGCTAGAAATCTTTCAGTTCCCAAAGCTCAAACTAAATTAAATTCTCCTATCATCGATGACAATCTTCAACTGCTCATTCGGTTGAAGAATGTTCGTCGACGACAATATCAACGTTCTCGTGATCCTGCTATGAAAAACATAGTTAAGGATTTACAAAAAGAAATTAAACATAGATTTACTCTTTTGCGAAATGAAAATTTCGCTAAAGAAGTTGAACAAATTAAACCTTATTCTAAACCTTTCTGGAAACTTTCTAAGGTTCTTTAGAAACCTCAGAAACCAATTCCTGTTCTCAAGGAAGGAAATCAAATACTTCTTACAAATGGCGAAAAAGCTCAAAAACTTGCTCAGCAGTTCGAAAGTGTCCACAATTTTAATTTGAACGTTGTGAGTCCTATTGAAAATGAAGTCTCACTGAAATATGATCATATTTCAACTCAAGTATTATTACCAAATGACATTATTGAGAGAATTTTGATGAAATTAAATCAATTATTAGGAAACTCAAAAACATGAAGGCTTCTGGTAATGATGGAATTTTTAATATTCTTATTAAAAATCTTCCAGATGTTGCCTTGAGACTCCTGGTTGAAATTTTCAACAAGTGTTTTTGCAATCTTCAATTGAATCGATTCGCTCTTTGTATTAGTTAGTAAGTTAGTATATAAGTTTCTTTTTCCCCATTACACAATACAAGTAGGTTTAGAATTTTCCCTACACAAAAATCTCAGAATTGCGGAAGCAAATAATGTCCTCATGGTAATAACCAAATCATATATATATATATATATATATATATATATATATATATATATATATATATATATATATATATATATATATATATATATATATATATATATATATATATATATATATATATATATATATATATATATATATATATATATATATATATATATATATATATATATATATATATATATATATATATATAATAGGGCTGAAATATCACCACTTGTAGCTGAACACCCAATTTAAATCTTAATAAATTAATTTTAACTCATATTCCAATAAACAGTTATTTAAAAAAAAAAAAGTCTACGAGTCAATGCTGTGTGAAATCAGTTTAAAGGGGACACTATTTGAAAACAGATTTTTTATTAACTGCTTTGGTCTATAAATATATCTGAGAACAAAATTGCAATGCTTGAAAGTCTACTAATTATTTAACATACCCTTAGTCTCTGAAGTTCACGCACTTGAAACAAGCCTTCTGATCAATTTACCCAAGTAGCATGGTAAGTTGCTGTCCTGTTTTTCTCTGCTGATTGTGCAATTTATCAAGTTAGTTTATATTACTATTCTAGAAATTGTTGTGTTATGGAAAAAGCGCAATTTTTCTGTGTTTTGCAACATATCTTTAAGTTATTCCGTTATTAAGAATATTTGTTTACAGCTTTTATTCGAGGAAACCGAAGAAAAATACTATCGCGTAAAGAATAAGAACTTCCCTATTTTTTATAAATGAAATTACAAAATAAACGATTGAATAGGATTTAGACAAAACAGTTGATTCATTGCATTGACATATTCTAAGCAGTTGTTATAAAATCATTTTTAATCACCAAACAAAGGTCAACAGACCTCACGTGCGTCCTGATCCTTTATTATTTCCACTTTATTATTTTAATTATTTAATAAAATTATTAATTGCTTATATTGGTTGATCTGGGCAGCCGGCTACCGAGAAAAATATGAATTTATTGTTTGAAATATTAATATCAAGTGTATTTCTACTATGTATTCAATATACCGATATATGTTATCTCTGTTATTAACTTTGTAATACCAACGGATTTGCGCATTAGTTGATTTTTAATAATTCGATTTACAACCCTGAAAGACAATCAATAACATGGAAGAAGAAAACATTCCAAATAAAACTTTTCTCCGAAGCTAGACGGAAATTGATAGGTTGAATGAAGAGATAATTTAGTGAAATAGATTAATCAGAAGTGAATTATTTCAATCAATTAGATATTGAAAATATCTAATAACTGAAAGGAAATAGATACTCCTGCAATTGTCGCCTTTTACGACATGGAAGCAGGAACCCAGTGGATCTATTCTTGGTTCATTTTTTTCTGCCGGATTCCTCGCGGCATCTAGGCTGGTACTGTCCGGAGAGATCTAATAGGTACTATCAATCTCCTAGTGGACCCCAGCCCCTGTGAATTTTATTACAACTGCTCTTAACACAAACATGGAACTACTCTTAACACAAACATGAATCTGCACATGAAAATTGATAATGCTAAGGGTGAGTGTTCGGTTACCGGCACCCTTTTTTTTTAGCTCACAACTTCTAACTTAGTGCACATTATGCGGACATCTATACATCGATGGAAAGCTAAAGTCCCTGGCTAACCACTGGTTAAGGAACTAGGTTGATTCATTTGATTGAAAAAAAAAATGTTATCAATTTAGTAAAGCGATAAATTTTGGCCATTTTAAAAAAGGTGTTCGGTTACCGACACCGCTAAAAATGGAAAAATATAAGTAAAGACTGCCGCTATTAAAAGAAAAACAGAATTTATTCTTTTTGGAAACGTTTTGCCTTTCTCATATAGAAAGGATATGCAATCACTGTGAAAACCGACTTTTGATCCTAGGCCCGGAGAGCCGAGTGTCATATACCATTCGACTCAGTTCGTCGAGAACGCAAAATATCTGTATGTGCGTATGTGTGTATGTAACGTTTTTTTGCACTAACTTTTCTCGGAGATAGCTGAACCGATTTTCACAAAATTAGATTCAAATGGAAGGTTTTGTGGTCCCATACAAAATTCCTCAATTTTATTTGGATCGGACTTCCGGTTCCGGAATTATGAGGTATAATGTGCAAAAAATTGTGAAAATAAGTGCACTAACTTTTCTCAGAGATGACTGAACCGAATTTCACAAACTTAGATTCAAATGAAAGGTCTTGTGGTCCCATACAAAATTCCTGAATATTATCTGGATCCGATTTCCGGTTCCGGAGTTATGGGGTAAAATGTGCAAAAAAATGAAAATATGTGTTCCAACTTTTCTCGTAGATGGCGCTACCGATTTTCACAAACTTAGGTTCAAATGAAAGGTCCTGTGGCCCCATACGAAATTCCTGAATTTCATCCGAATCCGACTTCCGGATCCGGAAAAATAGGGTAAAGTGTGTTAAAAATTGTATACCATCACTGAAAAGGGCGGAAAACCATAAAAAGTTTTCTAAATCGACCTCAAAACTTTTCCAATTGATAGTTTTTATCAGTAGACGGTCAAACAAGCCGATTTCGGTTATTGGTTTAATAATCGAAGAAAATTATTTTTAAGAATACCACAGTATTATATAGAATAGTATGATTGATATGAGAAAGGCATCATTACACCACTAGGTGGATTAAAAAAGGTTTTTTAACAAAAGTCTTCATTGTCTGATTGTTACTTCGTCTTGGTTCTCTTGGTCGAATATTTGGATGGTGGCGCCTTTGGTATTAATTTGGCGGTCTTCAACGTTTTTTCTTAGCCGGAGCATCTGCTGTATAAGCAGCTAGATGTTTGTCTCTATAGCAGTCTGCATATCCCTGACAATTTTTTACGATTTGTCGAAAAAAATGGGGTGCCGGTAACCGAAATTGGTAGACATTTTGAAAACCACAAAAAAAATTTTTGGTTGCGAAAATTTTGATAGCATCCGGTATTAATTCACGAAATAGATCTGTTTCCCTCATAAATATTCAATCCACTCACCTTTCCGATTGATGCTCTTCATTTCATGATACTCTAAAAAAAGTTAGAAAAAACTTTTGTGTTGATATTCACGTAATTAAAAGTTATTTTGAACGCAGCAAAAAGTACAAGTGACTGTTTGCTTCGCAATTGACACACACATGACATTTGTCGGATTGACGCCATCTGCTTTCTGTCAAAAGTTGCGGTGAGGTGCCGGCAACCGAACGCTGCCGGTAACCGAACACCTTCCCCTACAGATTGTAGAATTGATCTATTGTTTTTTTTAAACGAAAAATCGACAGCGAATCACATTTTTATGGTAAAACATGTATTCGTACGGCCGGAATTTTTAAGCGCCTTTGAATTAACGTGTTTTGATGATTGTACACCAATTTATGTGAAAATAACAGTCTATTATTTTTAATAAGAACCATCGGAATGGTGTTTAAAATATGTTTATTAACATATTTTAAAAATTTTCAAATCAATCTAATGTTTTATTGAACCTGAAAAATCTCGAAATGAATTTTTCTTGAATATTTTGCAATATATCGATGCCAGTAACAGTGAGTTGAATATAAAATGGTTCACGCAACGTGAAGACTAAATATCTAAATAACAGGAAACATTAATATGTTAATATTTCGGAAAGAAATGCTCGATGTTTGTTTTTTTTTATCGGTCTAAATTATCTAGTTGAATTAAACAACAATACAGTATTGTCATTCTTCTGAGCGGGCCGACATTTGTGATACGCACTGTAGGTATTATTTTGGTAAGCTCATGTGCTGGAGTTGCAAAAACAAGTTGTTCAAGCGGTGATATATAACTATGAGAGTAACCATGTTGAACTTAACTGATGAAACCCGATTACAAATTATCTGATGGATTTTTGTTTGCACTGATTATGTAATGCTTTATTTCTGCAATTTTTATGATAATATTCTCATGTCTGCAAGTTTTTCGTTCATTTCAAACAGATAAATCTTGCAGAACTTGTTTGCAATTTGTATTTCATTGTTTTTCTTAAACTGAAGAAAACTTCACACATTGACCTAAAAATTCATGAGGCAGCCAAAACTATGCGAACTCAACAGAAACATATTTTTCACAGCAAGGTTCTCAATTCGGCTTATCATTTCTTGCTTTGCGGAGGTCATCATTCGCTAATTTTTCTTCCACAAGAGATTTATAGCAGTTTCGATGTATATTGTGTCCGACACAATTATGACAGTCGTTTGGAAAACTTTTGATAAGTTGCACAATCCCGTTTCACATGACGATGTGAAATTTTTCGCAGAACTTCTTTAACTGCTAGTGAAACATAAACAAGTTGGTGATTCGCTGAACAATTGTTTTAGATGTACATAAAGTTGTTCTACAGTGATATTTTTCACAAACTAAAATCCAAACAAAAGGTTATTTAGTGGTGCATTCAAAACCGACTCGAGATGTAGCATACGAAGTATTTCTTGGAATCTGTTGTGTCGCATCGTCTGAAATATTATTTCATTACGGAGATCAGCTGAGCTATTCCAGTATGCTTTGATGTTCGAAACTGTGTTATATCCTGTCACAAATAGAATGCCGATGAAAGCACGCAACTCTGGATCCGTAATGGAGACCGGCTTCTGCAAATGCAGCACGGAATATCGTTCTGAGTAATATGTTGAATATAAACCATCAAACAAATCACATCTCTAAGGCTTATCGTACCAATTTATCATCCGAAATTAATCCAGACCTAACACCACTTACCCGCGTAGTTCGATAATCGTTACTCCGAACATAAAATTGGTATATGTTGCAGCAAATCATCGTCAAAAATTCGTTCAAATAGCTCATGAGATTGTACATCACGGCGATCGTCGAAATTTGGTTCAGAGAAAACTGGAATGGCAGCGCTTTCGCCTTTTTTCGCCACGTGGATGTCGTGTCTTTGTTTGAGGGGGCAACGGAACGTTCGATGGAATGGAAGATGTTTTACTCAATCGATTGACCCAGGACTCAATTATAGGGGTAGATGGGGTAAAACTCACCCCTAAGAAAATGTAGCTATATACTAACTATAGAGAATAACACGGAAGAGTTTCTGGCATTACTATCTTCCGTAATCATTATTTTTCAAAATTACGTACAAGTACTCACTGAATGCATTGAAAAATACATGAAATATCTTATTTTCCAAAATCCTTCAAAATTGTCTATTGAAATATATGCAGGGCATGACGACTGATCGTGAAAAACATGGAAAATATACATTTTAAATTTCGCGAAGTGACGATTATCTGAACATAGAGGCAAGATGATCTTAAACAACGGTTAAATATCCATCAAAACAACGGATTAAAGCTCATGACAACCACGGGGAAATATGCACCCTCATAAAGCTTCTTCTTCTTACTTAAAGAAAGCTTTCGACTTTTCGTTGACGAAATATTTGCCAGGTGGAAGATTGTTCACTATTATTCATTAAATTGATAACTTATGGATAATTTTTGTAAGCGAATTCTTGAGCATTTTGCCTCACACAATTCGGGTCGTTTTGTCCCCAAAAATATGAGACGATAAATTTGACGACTTTTATATAAAATTGCAAATACATCGTCTTCATTAGAGCTAATTTTAGAAACCCGAATGATTGGCAAAAAAGTTCACTGGTTACGTAATTAAAATCGTCTTCCTCACCCTAGAAAATTACTATGGAATGAACATCAAAAATTACTTATAACAGAGACATAATTGGGTTTTTTTTTTAATTTTTCCAGATATGATTGAACCATCGCTACCAAAATTTTACCGTAATCTGTTGTTATGATGGACTTTCAGTTTCATTAAAATATCAGAGAAAAAAATCTATAAACTTTTGAGAAAAGCAAAAGGTACATTATGCCTATGGAGTATGTTTTACCCCATCTTCCCCTAATAACAGGCCATTGGACGGTTTCCACAACTATTTCTTGTTCATTTTTTCCACTTGAAACGTTCATTGCTACACGCTCAATCATTTGACATGGTTGATCATTTGATAAATCGTATGATGATTCATGCATAACATCAACGAGAACATATTAAACAAGTTCACTTTGGTTTTCTAGTGGCTCTTTAATATTCAGTGTTTTAGTGTGTACACCGTTTCGTAAAACCAACTTACAACCGGCATACAACTGATTGCGTGACAATGCATCGACTGTACCTCCTTCATTTTCATTGGCTACGTCTTCACCACTAATATTGCCGTCATTTTTGGGAGGTTCAATGTAAATTCAATCAATATCTCGCATAAAATCTTCATCCTCGTCTTCTTCGATAAGTTGTTCTAAATAGTCGACGGCATCCTTCAATGATAATTCTCTGTTCGAAATGTAAACAAATACAAGAACATACAAGCATATGTACGAGAAAGTGCACATTAAATCTTTTTTTGTTCGCCTCAACACGGACCCTAGAGGCCACATATGGTAACGCATTACTTTGACAGATTATATCGTTTTGAAAATATTTTAGATTTACACCAAACCTATTTTATGCTTACAGTTTATTTCAAAATCTATCGTTTGATATATAATTTAACGATTTCTGATCATAAATATATTAAAAATAACATGACTTACTTGGACATGTTGGAAAATGTTGTTGGATGTTTTTTCACTTTAAAAACAATAAAAAATCAGCGTCTTGTCTGGCTTACAGTTGAACACGTAATGACGTTTCTTATATATCAATAGAAAGATACACGTGTTGCCAACCTAACAATTTCTTATTTGTCACATTTGGTTGCGTTCGTGATGAGATAAACATCAAAAAGTCGACCAGCCTCTTGCGTTACTATATGGTTACGTTGAGACCTCCCGAGTTTTAATTCAGCAATGACTACCTGTTTCATGACAGCTATAATCAGTTCTTCTTTTAACAAGAAATATAGCAGTTTTTTGTGGTTTTTGAAGCTTTTAAAGGAATGTTTGTATGGACTAACAAACTAATAATAATACAATGCATACATTCTCAACGTTGCTTTCAAACCACTTCTTCAAAACTTTGTTTTTAATTCAATTCTATCACCAAACTATGTTTGTGTGTGTGTGTTCAGTGGATAACAGTTTCACTTTTAGCTAATATATTAGGTTTAAAGTATTACTTTTTAGGTAATTGCATTAGGGAAGATTTCATGATGCGGGCCACTCGCCGGGCGTTCGTAGCCTGGGGGTGTTTCCCGCGGACCCACACGAACTAAAGGAAGCGCCGGTCATAGATATTAACAACGCCATCTGGAAGACTCATGCTGTATTCAATTCACCGAAAACTGCAGATCGCCAGCTGAAATCTGGATTTTCGAAAATCCGAGACGACATAATCTAATGATACTATTCTAGTTTTAAGTTAGTCGTTAATTAAGATTAGAAAATACCCTTGGCATCTTAGAGCTTAAGCAGTGTATTCGTCATCTAACACTCGATGTGGATAGACGAATAACCTACTACGACTAATTTCGATTTTGTTTTATTTTTTATTCGCAGTTGTCTACCTATCCAAGCTATGGGTAAAAACCGCCATAGATCCGAGAAGGATCCAAAGGATGCTAAGCGTCTGAAGCCAAGTGATGTACAGGTAAACGACCGTTTGCTGAGTAAAAACCAATATGCTGATCTGCCAGTTGATGTCGAAGAGGAACTGCAGAAGAAGGAAAAAATGCCGCCTTTCTACCTGAAGGGTTTCCCACCAACTCTACGCTCGGATTTCAACACACTGATCAGCAAAGGACTACAGGCAACAATCCGTTTATGTACTGAAGGCTACAAAATAACTGTTCCGGCTTTGAACCACTACAAAGGAGTGGAATGCTATCTGAAGCAGACAAAAGCGGAATACTTCACACACGATATTGCCGCCAACAAACCTATGAAGGTTGTACTTCGAGGACTACCCGACATGATGGAAGCCGAACTAAAGCAGGCACTGTCGGAGGCTGGACTAAAGCCTTTGATGGTATTTAAAATGAAGCGCCATAATACGGACAAAAAGTTTAGAGATCAACTGTACCTGATTCATCTGGAGAAGGGCTCCATCACCATGAGTCAACTGAAAACGATTAAATCGTTATTTCACATAATCATCGAATGGCAAAAGTATAAACCGGTACATCGGGATGTCACACAGTGCACGAACTGTTTGAACTACGGCCATGGAGCGAGGAATTGCCACATGAAAAGTCGGTGCGGGAAATGTGCCGAACCACACAATACCAACGATTGCTTACTAGATGACATCGCTGTAAAATGTGTGAACTGTGATGGCGACCATCCATCTACTAGCAAATCATGTCCCAAACGTGCTGAGTTCACAAAAATTCGACAACAGGCGTCCCGCAAACAATCAACGCGCAAGAATGTTCCACAGAAGGATGAAGTTAATTTCCCACGGCTCCCACCGAAGAGGGATATTCCGAATTTGCCGCCACTTCCTCGCAGCAATCCAAAGACTTCAGCCGCTGGATCTCAAAAAGAATCTTCCTCAAGAATCCCTCCTGGATGGGGCAATAATCAACCACAAGCAAAGGATGACTCTGGTGATTTATTCTCTGCTGAACAACTGATCGTCATTTTTGAAACAATGACAACAAAACTACGAAACTGCAGAACGCGGTTAGATCAAATCAACGCCTTAGGCAAATTCATCATCGAATATGCAATATAATGAGTTGGTTATAGTAAATTGGAATGCTTGCTCACTCAGGAGCAAAACTGCTGAATTGTCCGACTTTCTTCAAGAGAAGAATGCCGATATTGCTATTTTAACTGAAACTCATCTTAAACCTGAAATTTCTATTTTTATTTCCAATTACAGGATTCACAGGCTCGACAGAACAACTACCAGAGGAGGGGGAGTTGCCATTGCCGTTAAACGATCCATTCAGCACAGGCTTCTGTCAGCCTTTAAATTGCAACTCATAGAAGCCATCGGAATTGAGATTACAACGACGATGGGACCCATCATCATCATTGCAGCGTACTGCCCCAAACAAACCAATCTTCGAGATGGTACGTGTGCATCATTGAAGCGAGATCTGGCTATGTTCACTCGACGACAGAACAAATTCATCATTGCTGGGGACCTGAACGCACGGCATGAGCTGTGGGGAAACAGAAGACAGAATCGAAACGGATTCGTACTTGCCGAAGATTACGAAGCTGGACAATACAACATCTTCGCTCCGGATCAACCAACGCGACTTTCCAGATCGGGAGTTCATTCCATTTTGGATATATTCATCAGCAACATCGCCATAGACAGCTCTCCGGTTGTCTTCTACGAGCTCTCTTCTGACCACTTTCCAGTAATATTGACGTTGGGATCTTCACCAGAAACAGTGCCTATTCAACCACGGAGGAACTATTATCGCACCGATTGGGTCCAATTTCAACTAATCGTCGACCAACATATTAATATCGATCTGCCACTTGATTCCCCGATGGAAATCGATGCGGCCCTATCTTCCTTCCAGCATTCAATCACAGTCGCTCGTGATAGGACGGTTCCAGTACAACATATGCCGAGTTCCTCTTTTCAAATCGACAGTGTCACCAAGAAACTCATCCGACTTCGAAATATTTACCGGAGGCAGTATCAACGAACTGGCATCCTAGATAGGAAGACTTCTTATAACAACTTAACTAGGATAATCCAGGAAAGGATATCTGAGCTTCGCAACAGGAACTTCCAGCAAAAGCTTCGAGAAATTCTCCCACATTCAAAGCCCTTCTGGTCCTTAACGAAGGTGCTTAAGAAAAAACCGAAGCCTATTCCTCCTCTGATGTCACCCCAGGACGCAGCTGAAGGAATAGCTTTAATCACCCCAGTAGAGAA
Organism: Malaya genurostris; assembly: GCF_030247185.1. Taxonomy (NCBI): domain Eukaryota; kingdom Metazoa; phylum Arthropoda; class Insecta; order Diptera; family Culicidae; genus Malaya; species Malaya genurostris. The sequence goes on along the minus strand of NC_080571.1, from coordinate 89,464,272 downwards.
GGCAAATGCGCTAGGCCAGCAGTTTGTGTGTTCTCACAATTTAGGACTCAACATTGTTAGTCCATATGAAAGAGCCGTTGCTGATAGCGTAGCTGAGGTTGACCAATCAGACAGCTTGGTTCCTGAGGAAAGTAGAGTCACTGCGAATGAGCTGATGGCTTTTGTGAAAAAATCCAAAAATATGAAGGCCCCCGGTTTCGACAACACATTCAACATTGAGCTGAAACATTTGAGTATTCGCTCATTTGTCTTCTTAGCTAAACTTTTTAACAGGTGCTGGGAGCTTGGTTACTTCCCTTCAATGTGGAAGTTAGCTAAAGTTATCCCAGTTTTGAAACCGGGGAAAGATCCTTCCTTTTCCAAGAGCTATCGGCCCATCAGCTTACTCTCTGCCCTATCCAAGCTGTTTGAAAAGTCAATACAAAGGCGAATTCTTGCTTTTGCAGATGAACAGGATATATTTCTGGAAGAACAGTTTGGGTTCCGGAAAGGAAGATCCACCATCCACCAGCTCACAAGGGTTAACAACGTCATCCAGCAAAACAAATCAGTGTCCAAAACGACTGCCATGGCAATATTGGATATTGAAAAGGCATTCGATAATGTGTGACACGATGGACTGGTGTTCAAACTGCATCGGTATAATTTTCCCATGTATCTTATTAAAATTATCAAAAATTATCTTGCAGATAGAGCATTCCAGGTTTCTCTGAATAATGCACTTTCAGAAAGATTTACTATTCCTGTTGGTGTACCCCAGGGAAGTATCCTAGGTCCCATTCTATACAACATTTTCACATCAGACATCCCACCTCTTCCAGATGGTGGTGTTCTGTCACAATTTGCTGATGATACTGCCATTCTTTACAAAGGTCGTGTCATTAATGCTCTGAAAAATAAACTACAGACAGGTCTGGACGCTTTAACGGAATATTTTACAAGCTGGAAAATTGTGATCAATGCAGCAAAAACTCAGGTCATCTTGTTTCCACATTCAAGATCTCCAAAACTTGTTCCATCAGACGAATGCAGAATACGATTCGGTGATGAGGTCATTCAATGGTCCGATGAAGTTATCTATCTAGGACTCACCTTTGACAGACATCTGATATTCAGGTCACATGTTGACAAAATCGTTCAAAAATGCAGCATACTCATTAGGTCTCTGTATCCGCTGATTTGTAGAACATCTAAACTATGCCTGAAGAATCAGATGGCTGTCTATAAACAAATCATCTACCCCACAATTGAATACGCAGTCCCTGTTTGGTGGGGTTGTGCACGAACACACAAACTTAGGCTTCAACGCATTCAAAGTAAGATCTTAAAGATGATTCTAAATCTACCCCCTTGGACAAGGACTAGTGAAGTACATGAGATTGCCTCACTGGATATACTAGAACAAAAATTTGAACAATACTGCACGAAATTTGAAGAGAGGTGCTCAATCTCTGAAATACAAATAATTCAAAATTTGTACGTATTAGGTTAGGGATAGTTATAAGTAGGTAGACATTTTATAAATAATTAAAATAAATATTATGATTAAACATTAGTATGTAAAACAAGAGTAACTAAAACACCTAATATTACTAACGAATCGTATGAACAACAAAGATGAAAGGCCAAAGGGTCAAAACACTTGTACTGTAAAATGTTGATGTAATACACAAAAATAAGATTAATAAACAGATATTTATGCAAAAAAAAAATGCTTAAGCAGTGTGCCTAAAAGTATATTATATTATTGAATAACAAAAAAATTTCATGTCCGCCATTTTGATGTTGTACCGTAGCAATTATTGTTGTACTGTAAATTTCAAAATACATAAAGTAGGAAATATGATCGATATTTACCTATATATAAAAATGGATGTAAGTTTGTATGTTTGTAACGCTATAACTTCGGAACTACTAAACTGATTGCAACCAAACTTGGCTCTTCTGAGATGGTTTAAGAAGTATTTTTATAGGGGAGGGAGCGTAGCAAGGGTCATTAACAGGAGGGGATTAGGAAAAAATTCATATAACTTGTAGAGAATTGATACGTTTTCAAGACCATAGAAACATTTTGCATACCTTAGATAAGACTTTACGGTGGGTGGATGTAGCAAGTGCCTATAAAAAGGGGAGGTGTAATGTTTGAAACCGCATAATTTCGAAACTACTGAACGGGTTGCCACCAAACTTGGCACAGTTACTTCTTGCTCTTCTGAGATGGTCATAAGGGTATTTAAATAAGGGAGGGAGCGTAGTAAGTGTCCTGATCAGGGGGGGGGGGGGTATCTTGAAAAAAATTGGCTAATTTGACGAGAATCGATATTTTTTTAAGACCATAGAAACAGTTTGCATATATTACACAGATAAATATATTTTGTGAATTTACATCTATTTTCATGCACATATTTGGAGCAGGTAATTAAACATAAAAATACTTTACAATTCTGTACGTTTCAATATAATTTAATCGCAAAATAAGCGTTAATTGAAAGATACAGTTATATTCATTGAAAACTCAATGCAATTCAATTTAGTTTTGCATCGATGAAGGTTTTCAATCAAAATTTCGATTCAACTCATGTCTGTTCCATGTTACTATTGATTTACATCTCGTGTAAATTTCATTATTTCTTTCTGTGTAGATATGATTATATGGGTGGTGGATGTAGCAAGTACCTTTGAAGGGGGGGGGGTGGAATGTTTATAACGGCATAACTCCTAAAATATTGAACGGATTGCCGCCAAACTGGGTACTTGTTGCTCTGTAGAAAAGGTCATATGTGTATTTTTATGAGAGAGAGAGCTTAGCAAGGGTTAGTTAGTTAGTTGTTTATTTTAGCCCGGTTTTAACCTATCGGTCATTTACCGCGGGAGTGTAGCAAGGGTCTTTAACAGAGGGGGGGGGGGTCTATGACCAAACTTATCTAATTTGACCAGAATCGATACTTTTTGAAAACCATAGAAACATTTTGCATGATTATATGGGGGTTGGATGTACTTTTAAAAAGGGGGGTGTAATGTTTTTAACGGCATAACTCCAAAACTACTGAACGTATTGCTATCAAACATGGCACAGGTACTTCTTGCTCTTCAGAGATGATCATTAGGACATTTTCAGGGGAGAGAGTGTGTAGCAAGCGTTCTTAACTTAAGGAGGTCATGTCGAAATTGATCTAATTTAAAGAGAACTGATACTTTTTGAAACCATACATATTTGTGGGGGTGGATATAATGAGTGCCTCTAAAAAAGGAAGTTTAATGTGAAGTTTATAGAATTTGCAATAAAACAATACTTCTAGCTGAGTAGAGATATTATAAGCGCATCAGATGATCCTAAGAGCATTTTTAAAAAAGGGAGTTGGAGGGGGTGGATAAAGTAAGGGTCTCATCCAAGGGGGGAGCAATGTTCAACTTGTTAATATAATCGAACGTAACTCCAAAACAACTCAAACTCATCACACCTAACTAGGTTGGATATTTTAAGGTGAAGAATGAGGGGGGGGGGGGGTGCAAAGTTCCATAACAACTCAATAAATTATCACTAAACTTGGCACAGGTACTTTTTACTATTCAGAGGTGGTCACGACAAGCTTAGATATTCATTACAAAGGTGTATTGTAACATTTTCTTACTCGTCGTCAAACAAGATAGGGGGAAGGATTCAGACTAGGAGAAGGGGGTCTTGAAAATCAATTTTCATCTTGAATTTTTTATAAAATAAGAGAGGGGCAAGAATGTCAAGATGGTGCTAGATAGTATTGCTATCGTTAATTTGAATTAAGTAGCACTGCTGCCCTTATTGAGGTGGCCTTAAGGGTTATTATGGAAAAGAGCTGTTGTAAGTACACTAAAAAAGGGGAGTTCAATATAAAATTATTCTACGAGAAACGATGCATCTTGACAAATACAGATACTACTTTTATGTCAATGCAGATTGAAAGGTTATTTTAAGGGAGAGGGAGTTCAGCAAGTGCCCCAAATATGGGAAGTGTAAGGTAAAATTGATTGAATAGCAACATAAAACTGCTTAGAGTATTACACTAAATAGGACAACTTCGGGAAATTTTGTTCGGCCTTTTCTTCTCGAAACAACGCTAGTGTTTCATGTAATTGATATTTTATATTACCTTACAAATTTTAACGAAGCTGATTATACCAAAATTATACCAAAATCACAAAAAATATTTTTATAAACCATGCAGAATTTTGCCAGAAGCGCATTTAATTTCAGTCGGTTAGTTATCATTGTTATTTTTGTCTGTACATTCACGATAATAAGGAAAGCGCTTTTTTGAATTCAGAGAAATAGTTAATAAATTTAATGCTAATCGTAAATCAGGTTTTAATTTTTTTCAAATTTTCAATCCTGTTGGAATAGTTTTAACACAGGTTGTTAATGCTTCATTTTGCTTCATGAACCTTATGAAAAATTGTCCACTTGGCTGGAACATGACCTTATAATACACTCTTAGAAAAAGTGAAATTTACGCATGATGTTAATTCAAGTATGCCGTAATTTCTTCGGTGATGACACAATATAACATCTTCTAACATGTAAAAATAAATTTTTCGCCAAAATAATTGTGAAGTTAAATATATGATTTATCCTTACATGTTTTGAATTGTGAATGTAAGTGAATCGCGACACCCCTTTTGTATGCATCTATTAATGGCGTTTTCGTTTTTAATTTGCACTACACCGGTGCAGTGCTACACTGAGGCATGAATAAACGAACAAAAATGACGAAAACATAAACAGTAACCATTGACTACAATACACGATTCCATTGCACAGAGCTACACCAAACTTTTGATGAGTGCTACACCAGTGGTATCGGTGCAGAAAAAGTGTAGCACTGGTGTAGTGCAATTGGTAAAAACGAACGGTTTCAGTGCAGCTTTCGCTACACCAGTGTAGTGCAATTTAAAAACGAAAACGACATAAGATGTAATTTTTTAATGTGGAACACATTTTTGTTTTCTATATACGGGTGCAAACTAGAAACTCAAGAAAAATATACGTAGAAATGTGGTCAGGTTTTGAACAATTACAGCTCAGTCAATTTTGTAACAATTATTAATATTATATCACCATTTGATTGGAAATATTTCTACGTATTGATTTGAATGTACATAGCCATGTATTTTTAATTGTATATCATTGAAATGTTGATTAATAGCTGGCAGTGACCTATTTTGTCTGCAAAAAAATCGCCGGCATACCGGATTTCCTTGCCACAGTCGACGGTTTTGAAGGAGTAAGCGATATATCAAAGGGAAAGCATAGCTCTGATTGGTCAATCGAATCAAAAGCGAAGCTGTTGGAAGCACGCGAATCTATAAATAGAAGCAAAATTATAGTTAACGTTTCAGTCCTAAGCGTAGTATGCTAGAGGTAGGTTGTTGCTAGACAGCAAGACAAAAATTGCCATAAAACGATTTGAAGCTTTAACTGGTATGCTCTGATCTTGTGTCATGCAAGCTCGGATGAAATTCCATGTTATGTCGTTTCGCCTGAGAAAATGACAACAACAACAAACCCCAGGGTAAATTTTGAGTGCATAAGATTAATTTATTTCATATGGACTTATCTACTGCGCAACGCTGTTTTATTTCATATGGACTGATCTACTTTAGATCTACAACTGAAACATGTCAATCACGACGCTGAGATTTAGTTCTATTTTTCGAGTACAAATTTAAAACAGATTTAAAACTGCTCGACGAAATTATTTCAAATTAATGAATTTTTGAAATACGAATAGATCACTGTTTTATTTTTTTTTGCGTGAGCGTCTGTTACGAAATCTGAGAGACGAGATGTCAAAGCGTCGAATGACATTTCAGAAATTATCAATATAAGCGTTAAATGTTTTGCACTGAATAATACAGTTTCATTTAGAAGCACTCCAGCTCACTATGATCTGTAAAAATATTCATATCGTTTTCGAAATCATTAATTTAGTTTGTTTGTTTCTGATTTGAAACAGTGAAGTGAATAGACACAACACCAATACATTTACAGAAATATATAGAACAGATTTTAAATCTTTCCGTTAAGATCGTCAAGCTCGAGTTTTATTTTTGACAGTTTTAAATTATACAACAGTATATCATTTTAGAACAGATATCCATCACCGCGTTGCGAATAGCCTTAGAGTTTATATTCTGGGTTCGCGTGTTCGGTGTTGGTTCCTAATAAAGATCAATCTAAGCAGACTCTCGTGCATTTGCGGATTCAAAAGTGTGACGATTAATTGAAAATATCGATCATTAGAAATTGTGGTTGCCTTGTTCCACATCAATGGTTCGAACAACCCCATGGGGCTGATCCTTGTAGTTTTTTTCATAAATACGTTTATTTCATAGTTTTTCTTAACTGTGGCATCCACAATACATAGTACATCCAAACCTTCATTTACGTAATAATCGGGATTTCGTAAATCGAGTTATGACGTAAAAAAAGTTTACGTTATTTGGAACTTTCAACGTAAAAAAATGTTTCCTACGTATGTATATTGTTGGATATGTATAACATACTGGATAACTATGGAGCAAAAATTATTAGTATTTGCAGGTAAAGGATGTTCTAAGTCGCATAAGTTTCCAAGTTGGCGACTTCGGGTTCATCGATATTCGTTACAAACCTTCAGAATATGGGTATTTTCAGAACTGGTTTAATGAGTACATGTTGAAAAACTATTTTTGAGGTGGTTCTGAATTCCAAGATGGTTTTCCGACATCCACACATCAAACTCGTTCCGAAAATACCTATATTGTAAAGGTTTTCAAGAAATATCAATAAACCGGAAGTCGCCATCTTGGAATTCAGAACTACCTCAAACATCGTTTTCCAGAATGTACTTATCAAAGCCGTTCCGAAAATACCTATATTGAAGTAATTTCCTTGGAATTTAAATGAGCCGGAAATGATTTTCCTTGTATGCAAAAACCTCTTTTTACGAAGTAGGTTCGTAAAAATTTTTTTCGTTATTTGGCATTTTGTTCGTAAAAAAGGACATCTTCAAACAAACACAAGAACAACCGCTCAACAACGGAAACTAGTGAATGCAGTGCTCCTGTTTCAAAAACACCTTCACCATCAAACCAACTATCAACTGCAATCAATGTACAAAGCGCATCTACAGCAACTAGCAATGAACCCAATACTGCGATCAATAATGAAAACAAGGAAACGAAAACCACTTACAACTACAACGATATAGCAATGGATGATATGAGCCACGGACAAAGTGGCCTACAATATTTGCTAGAAGGAAATGAAAGCTCCTCTCCCCCTAGAAGAAGGGTGACAACGAGATCCAACAATAAAAAGGCGGGTGGGTAATGTCAGAGACATAACTGGATGTCGTGAATACGAAAATAACTGACATGTTCCTTAACACGTCCGAATATCAATTAGTTGATCAATTGTATGAATTTTGCAAGCATTCCCCTTTTCCACATTTTTCGCAAAAACAAAGAACTTGAAACAGCTTCACTTGATCTAGATTACTGTGAATTTCACACAGCGAAAAGTGCAAAAATCAAATCAAACAGTTCTAGATTTGCACTAAACTGAGGATATTTTCTTTCGATTTGCGAACAACAAATCCTAATAGTTCTTTAAAAAACTTTTAGAGCCATTGGAACGGCTGATTTTGTGTAATGCTCTCCACCGTTGCTTTTTCGCCAATGCAAATGACTGGCAGCTGTGACGTAATCGCTCTTGTCGGAAGCGAAACTAGCTTTGCAAACGACACAAAATACATCTGCTCGCAGTGGCGATAGAATCCAAACTGATCCAATTTTTGGTTGAGAGGCTTGTTTTTACCTGATTTCGTTTGTAGCCTTTTCACTAATGGGCGGTCCTAAAGACTATAAAAATAGCAGCATACAGAATTTTAATTTCGATATTTCATTTTTGATTTGCATTTCATTCAATGAAACTGTCCGGATGCTGAACGGGATGTCCAGCCAGCGACTGGCACCATTAAAGAAGGTGACAAGCGATTATAAATACACTCTCCTACTCAATGCTTGATCGGAGAAATAGGTATAAAGCGAGAGGACTAGTGTCTGATGGACAGAGAAGATGTTTGGATATAAGGTGTCGGTCGGGTGACGACCAGGATGTAGACCATGTTCGATGTACGTTGCTACTATGTCTGTGAGTTTTAGTGTGGATAAAGCAAGATCAGAGTGGCGAAATGGTAGCGCGTATGCACGGAATGCATAAGAACGCAGGTTCGAGTCCTGTCTCTGAGCGTATCTTTTTCCAAAAATTCATCTTTTCTGTTAGTTTTTCTTTCACTTGGCTTCTCCAATATATATTTCCGCTCAGTCATTGCAAAAACTGAACTTAGTCATGGCGGCTTTACGTCAAACTAAAAATTAATAAATCGTTAAATACAACAAGAGATATTCACGATCAAAAACTTATCACTCTCTCAGAGGGTAAATTTTGAAAAGGCACCCCATAGTAAAGTAAGTCGTACTCACGACAAAAAGATTACGTTATTTGGGATTTTGTTCGTAAAAAGAGTTACGTAAAAAAAAGGTAACGTAAAAAAAGTTGTCGTAAACTGAGGTTTGGGTGTACTGTAAACCTAATAATGCTACAAGTATTTATTGAAATTAAAAATGTTATTTTACAGAAAAATGAAATAATATGAGTTCGTCTCCATGGTGTTTGTTACAAAGTTAGCGGGGGTGAATATTCTTGAGCTCGTCTCGAGCGTCAGAAGCGCTCACTACAGCTTTGTTGATAAGCTCACAACACTAATGGCCGAGGATAGGAATTATCACATCAGTAGGTGGGTTTAGAAGGGTTTTCTTCTGTTCGCACACTTTTTCAGAAAGTGATCAATTAATCAATGATGTCGGATATACAACGTAAGTGTTGTTGCCCACTGACCGAGTTAATCTGAATAAATTTGTGTTGAAAAGCTGCCTAAATTCGTGTTAGAAGTTATTGTTATGAAAAACATGGTCTACTGAGACGACAAGATCAAGATATCAGCGCATCACTAGGTGTGTTAAAAAGAGCTTTTTTTATAATGGGTATGAAAGGATAGTTTAAGCTCTGAATACTGTTTCTCTAGAAAATATGAAATATCAAAAATATCAGTAGTGTTGTGCGCAGAACTTAAAATTGCCTCGTATTTTCATTGAAAGAATACAATACAATACAGCTTCATCTTCGTTTTTACTGCCTCATTGTATTAAAAAAAAAATAAGCAGAGAGGAAGAATTTTCTTCTCTCAATTAAACAAAAGAGAGTATCAATACGAACGTCACTCGTTGTTTTCAATTCTCATTGTTTTTTTTATATTGCAAATCTTTCAAGTTTGGCTATAAAGAAAATCTAAAATATGATAAATCGAAGTTAGTACACTCTAGAACCTCTTTGGAAATCGATACTACGATAGATACGAGCACAAACAGGTAAAAGTCATATTGTATCGTTTTCTGCCATTCGAGATTCCCGAAGCTTCGGTTGAATATCGATACTGCACTGGGCGCGATTTTCACTGAAAACCGAAACTTGCACTGATAGAAATGTAATTTTAAAATTTTGCTGATGCGTAAAAACGACAGTGTAATCAAGAAGTTGAATCTAGAAACGGTTAGTTTTCAAACGGCATTCTACTCTCATCCATATAGTAGTTGCTGAACACCTGTTTTCTATTCAAATTAATTTAACATGGCTGTTTCTCTTTAGTTTACGGCTTCCTTTTCTTTTGACTGCGAGATGTACAATTTTACCTGAAGCTAATTAGGCGAATCAAAACAATTAAACATGTGTTGCTTCGAATCTGTGGGTGTTTAATTACCAGTAATCAGTGTATCGCAAACAGTTCATTTACAGTTTCTTTGTTCGACCTATAATCATAGGTCGAAAAATAAAAATATAACAATATTTGTAACCGGAGGACCAAACAACATAATTTACTGCTCTGAAAAGTAAATTGTCACCGACCTGTTGAATATTCCCTTGACGGACATCCATATATGTGGCAATAATCGGAAGGGTCATCGAAACTGTCTGCTCTCGTTATTCGGCAGCCGGGAACTTTTTAATCACCGAAGCGCGTGTGATTTATCACATCCCTGGCGAACGTTGGGCTTCGTTATAGTATTACATAAAACTTTACGATTCACCTGGAACACATTCATATGTGGGGCGCACCGCCACTCAAAACGAGTTCAGGCGAGCGGAGAATTTCTGTCGCTAATGAAATTTTACGATCTCTTGCTGACCCGACTCCGGTCCGGTCAGGTCGTCTACCCTTTAATTACACACATAGTAAAGCATCGGATGGCATTAGAGTAACGTACAAACCGAGAGACAGGTCGAGACAGGAATTCTCCGGGAAGGGAACATGCCCAGCTTTTGTCTAGGCGAAGAAAAACAAGAGAAAAACGGTGTGATTTAAGGAAAGAAAAACAACACGAGAAACGTTAGGGACAATTTCGCTCTGTGCTTGTTTCGAAATTACATAACGTTCCCACAGTAAATTGCTGGGTTCGGTTTACAACGAGCGGGTATTGCATGCTGAACAGATGAAACTAGACCCTATCCGAAGCCGTATGCACCGGTCGCGTAGACCTGCTCGGATCGATGGGCCCCCGGAACGGGAGGCATGTAGGTGGGTGAGTCTGCAGAAGATTGAGAATGGCGACTCCGCGAAGAGCCGACGCCGGAGTGTGCATTGTTTTGCAAGTGGATGATGGAATTCACCGATTGCAAGCAGATCTGGTATTGGCGTGAAGAGAATTGAAGAGTTTCGTAGTTAATTATTTACCTCCCACGCATATAGGCGTCAATCGCGGTTGAATCTGACGGAGGTCAGCGTTATTGCGGATGAGCTATGATGGTGCAGGTAGAAAATAATTATTTTAAAATGTCTGCTTTCTGTTAAGATTGCTTCTATGAAGCATGAGAAACGCATGCGTTAGTTATTACAAGCTCTTGGCGTTTATGGGGTCGTGACTAAACGATTTCCTAAGCTTATAATTAAACATTTTAAAATTTGATATGACGGACGCCCAAGTGACTGATTTCCTGATCATAGTAGCACTTCCTGTTTCCCAACTATCGAAGCTCACGTTGTCATGTGGTGAACACGCAAGTTTCGCTTTATTTATAGAAGTTTGGAAAAAAAACTTGTCTTATTCTTTAATACCGGGCCTAGAAGTACTAATAGTTGAAAAACCAGCCGGCTATCCAGAATTTTACGGGTTTCGGAAGAGATTTCGTATTTAAGTAGGGCGCACATATCAATACAAAACGCGACCGAATGAAAACGTATTCTCGGTAGCCGGCTACCTAGAGCAATAAACACATGATATTATTATTCAAACATTTACTAACAAACATCTCCTTCCAGTGATGCATGTGGAAATGCAGAGGAGTTTTTGGTTTCTAGTAGCAACATGCATTGAACTAACAATCTTTCCTTCCCAAGTAGGTCTGCATTCGGACGTGGTCGCACAGATAAAAATGTTTTGTGGATTTACATTGTTTTTATGCACGTATTTAGAGCAGTTAATTAAACATAAAGTTACTCTACCCATTTGACCGTTCCAATATAATTTAATCGGAGAACAAAGCATTCATTGAAAGATACAGTTCTTTTCAATGTAATCCAATTTAGTTTTGCATCGATGATGGTTTTCAACCAAACTTTCAATTCAACCCATGTCTGTTTCATGTTAATATTGATCAACATGTCGTGTAAATTCCATCATTTCTTTCTGAGCGGCGTCGGTATTGATTAAGCTTATACCTTTCTAGAATAGTTTTTTGAGTGAAATTGGATTGTAACACATCATCGCATTTCACGAACAATTCAGGAGTTCCACAAAGCAGTAACTTGGGAGCCTTGCTTTGCACATTATTTCTTAACGATGTATCATTTACTTTTTGAGATAGTTTGAAATTTATTTATGCGGACGACTTAAAATTGTACCTTGTTGTTTGAACTGTGGAGGATTATCAATGACTACAACATCAACTTTAGCGTTTCGTTGATTGGTGTTGCAAAAATAAACTACTCATTAATGTTTCAAAATGTCTGGTAATTACGTTTCATCAAACAATGAGTCCTTAATAGAGAACTTAAATGCAAAGCATGTTCAGTGGAATTGTAAAGCTTGCTTCAGATAGAATTGGAATAAAGACAATTGCCTGTATTTCAGTTATTTATTATTGAATTCATTTTTTTTTTTCAAATAAAATTTTTATTAGGCTCATTTGCTTTAGCTTAACGTGGCCGATTGTCTTGTTGTTAGGGAGAGAGAAAGGGATGCCGTATTACGGGGCGGCATACTCCCCAGTTAGTAAGGGGACATAGGGAGGGTGGGACCTACACAGTATTGAATTGAAATTTGAATACATCATTGGTTTGTGGCATACATCTTTTAGACACATTTTGCGTTCGATGAATCTTCATGTTTTTCAGCTTGTAGCAATGAAGAGATTATTCTGGATTGGGATGCTTCGTTGGTGTGTTCTGACGTTGATGTGACGTTTTTGGATAGCTTCCAGCAACTCAGTCAGTTCAAGGCAGGTGCATGCTCCGAAGCATCGTTTACACAGGCCATACTTCCAGCAACGTAAAGAAGAGTGCGGTAGAGCTGTAGACGAGAAAGAGATAGGGAGAGCACTAAATTTGAGCATTGATAGTTTTCAAGAAGTTATAGATGAGAGTCATATAAGGAAGATTTCGAGTTGCCAAGACGTCGCGGACTGGTACGAAGGGTGGTATACCTCGGGCCCGAAGGGAACCTATGAGTTGGGACCTGGCATCACAATACTCGACACATGTCCAAACAACATGTTCGATGTCATGATAACCCTCACCGCAAACGCAGACACCACTCTCAGCGAGCCCCACACGACGGAGATGCGCGCTGAACATATAATGATTAGACATGAGCCTTGACATTACACGAATAAAGTCTCGGCTCACGTCCAACCCCCGGAACCAAGCTTTCGTCGATACCTGTGGGATTATTGAGTGTAACCATCGTCCCAGAGTTCCACTATTCCATGTATTCTGCCAGCTAGCTAGAGTTTTCTGACGACAGCAACTGAAAAATTCATTGAAGCAGATTGGTCTTTCATAGATATCACCTTTTAGTGCGCCCACCTTGGCTAACGAGTCCGCCCTCTCATTGCCCCGTATGGAACAATGTGAGGGGACCCAAACCAAGGTAATCTGGTATGATTTTGCAGATAAAGCACTCAATTGTTCCCGTATTTTCCCCAGGAAATACGGTGAGTGCTTTCCAGGCTTCACTGAACGGAGAGCCTCAATGGAACTGAGACTGTCCGATACAATGAAGTAGTGATCTGTGGGCAGAGTGTCAATGATCTCAAGGGTATACTGAATTGCAGCTAGTTCTGCGACGTAAACTGAAGCTGGATCACTGAGTTTATAGGAAGCGGTGAAATTTACATTGAATATACCGAAGCCAGTGGACCCGTCTAGATATGATCCGTCAGTGTAAAACATTTTATTACAGTCGACTTCTTTAAATTTATTATTAAAAATTTTTGGGATCTCTTGAGGGCGTACAGGATCCGGGACTCCACGAATTTCTTCTTTCATGGATGTGTCGAAGAACACAGTAGAATTAGAAGTATCCACAAAATGAACACGATTGGGAACAAACGAAGAAGGATTTATATTCTGAGCCATGTAGTCAAAATACAAGGACATAAAACGGGTTTGTGAATTAAGCTCGACGAGCTTTTCAAAGTTTTCTATCACCATCGGATTCAAAATGTCGCATCGGATTAGCAGTCGATATGAGAGATCCCAGAACCTGTTTTTCAACGGTAAGACGCCCGCCAGCACTTCAAGACTCATCGTATGGGTTGATTGCATGCAACCCAAGGCAATACGTAAACAACGATACTGAATTCTTTCCAGTTTAATGAAATGAATATTCGTAGCGGAGCGGAAACAGAAACATCCATATTCCATTACTGACAATATCGTCGTTTTGTACAACCTGATCAGGTCTCCTGGGTGAGAGCCCCACCAAGTTCCGGTTATTGTACGAAGGAAATTGATTCTCTGTAGGCATTTTCGTTTCAAATACCTAATGTGACATCCCCAGGTACCTTTGGAATCGAACCAGACCCCGAGATATTTAAATGTGAAAACCTGAGCTATGGTTTCACCCCCTAGTTGAAGCTGTAATTGCGCAGGTTCTCGCTTCCTTGAAAATACAACCAGCTCAGTTTTCTCCGTAGAGAACTCGATACCCATTTGAAAAGCCCATGTCGACAAGTTGTCGAGGGTATCTTGCAATGGTCCTTGGAGATCGGCAGCTTTGGGTCCTATAATAGACACAACACTGTCGTCGGCAAGTTGTCTTAGCGTGCAAGATGTGTTGATACATTCATCAATGTTATTTACGTAAAAGTTGTATAAAAGGGGGCTTAAGCATGAGCCCTGAGGAAGACCCATGTAACTGAATCGCTTTGTCGTCAAATCACCATGCTCAAAATGCATGTGTTTCTCGGACAATAGATTATATAAAAAGTTGTTCAAAACTGGTGAAAGACCATGCTGATGCAACTTCTCAGATAGAACGTTAATGGAAACTGAATCGAATGCCCCCTTGATGTCGAGGAAAACTGATGCCATTTGTTCTTTACGAGCAAATGCCATTTGAATTTCTGTTGAGAGCAACGCTAGACAATCGTTCGTTCCTTTGCCCCTGCGGAACCCAAATTGTGTACCTGAAAGCAATCCATTTGTTTCGACCCAATTGTCTAGACGGAAGAGAATCATTTTCTCCAACAATTTCCGAATACAGGAAAGCATAGCAATCGGCCGATACGAATTGTGATCGGAGGCTGGTTTTCCAGGTTTTTGAATAGTAATAACTCTCACTTCTCTCCATTCGTGTGGGACAATATTACCCTCGAGGAACTTGTTGAATAAATTCAACAAGCGCCTTTTGGCAGAGTCGGGCAGATTTTTCAACAAGTTGAATTTAATTCTGTCTAACCCCGGGGCTCTATTGTTACACGACAAGAGCGCAAGTGAGAACTCTACCATCGAAAACGGTGTTTCGTTTGTATTCAATGTCGCGACGCGGGATATCTTCTGTTCTGGAACAGAATCAGGACATACTTTCTTAGCGAAATCAAATATCCAGCGGTTAGAATATTCCTCGCTTTCGTTCGCGTGATTTCGATTGCGCATGCGACGGGCCGTATTCCAAAGAGTGCTCATTGCTGTTTCTCTCGTTAATCCGTCAACAAACCTTCGCCAGTAACCGCGTTTCTTAGCTTTAATCAGACTTTTCATTTGAAATTCTAACGCCGCGTATTTCCGATAATTATCTGGAGTTCCGTTCCTTCTAAACGAGATGAAGGCTGAAGCTTTTTTCGTTTTCAGCTCTGAGCACTCTTTGTCCCACCATGGGTTGGGAGAACGCATACTAGTTTGCGCGCTAGGTACTCGTTTCGTCTGAGCTTGAATTGCGGTGTCAAGAATCAAGCCAGCCAAAAATGTATACTCTTCCTCCGGAGGAAGCTCCTGTGATGTTTCCAGTTTCTCAGACATCGAGCTCGCGTAACGTTTCCAATCAATGTTTCGTGTGAAATCGTACGAAACATTGATTGTTTCCGATGGTCTTCCACGGTTGGTGATAGAAACTATGATCGGCAAGTGATCGCTACCGTGAGGATCACAGATTACCTTCCACTTGCAATCTAACTGTAGCGAAGTCGAGCAAAGGGATAAATCCAGCGCACTTGGTTGTGCTGGTGGTCTAGGGTTCCGTGTCATTTCTCCCGTGTTTAGAATTGTCAAATTGAAGTTGTCACACAGATCTTGAATTAACGAAGAACGATTATCATCATATAAGCAGCCCCATCCTGTACCATGCGAGTTAAAGTCCCCTAAAACCAGCCGCGGTGAAGGAAGAAGTTCTATGATGTCTGCAAGCCGACGATGCCCTATCGAGACTCTGGGAGGAATGTAGATAGAAGCTATACATAGATCTTTGCCTTTAATATTAATTTGGCAAGCAACAACTTCAATTCCCGGTGTCGAGGGGAGGTTAATACGATAAAATGAATAGCACTTTTTAATCCCTAAAAGTACCCCTCCATAAGAGTCTTCTCGGTCCAGGCGGATTATGTTAAAATTATGGAAGTCGAGGTTGATGTTAGAAGTAAGCCAAGTTTCACTCAAGGAGAATACATCGCAATTATGAGTATGTATTAAGTGTTTGAAAGAATCAAGTTTTGGGATGATACTTCTGCAATTCCACTGAAGCACAATGATCATATCTTCGATTCTCAGTGGTAAATTATCCATCAAAAGATACGATCGCTGCAAGGAGGGGCCATTGTTCAGTCAACTGTTTTAAAAATGTCCTTACTGTTGGCAGTAGAGCAGTTAGGAAGCTTTTCAGAGGATCAGTAATATTGAAGGCTGTTAATATCCAGTCCACGATATCAGAAAATTTCAATAATCCAGCGTTTGTTGGATTTTCTGGTTGTGCTTTGGGGTCATTCGGGGTTTTTGATGCCCCAGGAAGTGCTGGGTACTCCTTATCATCCCTAAGTTTTTTGAACCCAGGAGGTGTTTGCTTCGGTTTTGAGTCAGCACTTTTTGTTTCCGTTTGGTTCTTTTGTGACGAAGAGGACAGTCTGAGGCCTTTACGAGGAAGCTTGGGAGAAGCCAGATTTTGTCTTTTCCTGCTTCCTTCAACCTGTGTGTAGGAAGGTCCTTCGCCTGGGTCGTCAGAGGTATCCTCTTCAACTGGCAAGATTGCAAACGGGTTCTCAGGGGTCGATGGAGTGGTTCTTTTTAAGATTTCCGCATAAGAACGTTTGGAACGTTCTTTCACGGATCGCTTCAATTTCTCCGCACGCTGTATGTACGTAGGGCACACCGAAAGATCATGAGGATTCTCCCCGCAGTAGCAACACTTTTCCACTGCTCTTCTGCAGAGATCGTCCTCATGGGCCTCTCCGCATTTGCCGCATCGCAGTTTGTTGCAACAATAGGTTGCCGTATGACCTAGCTGTTTGCAGCTTGTACAATGCATTACCCGCGGTACATACAGCCGAACAGGTAGACGAACTCCACTCACTACCAAATAATTTGGAAGTGCAGATCCGGCAAAAGTCACGCGAAATGAGTCCGATTGGTAAAATTTACCATCTATCGATTTGGAGTGCAATTGCTTGCACTCCAAAATTTTCACTGGTTGAAGGTCGGGGTTTTTGAAACGGCCTACCCCGTCCTTCATCAGATCTTCGATTGTCAGACTTTCGTCACGGACCACACCGTCGATCTCCACCACATGAGACGGGACGTACACGCGGTACTCCTTCGTGAACAACTCGTTGGTAGCAATCCCGTTTGCTTGCTTCAGGTCGGCCACAACAACGCGTAACTTGTTTGGCGAAACCTTATCTATTGTTTTTATTGCCGAGTAATGTTTTTCCAGGTCCCGAGCAATATTTAAAACTCTGAGAGACTTTAATTTGGGCCGGAAGTATACCACCCACGGACCCCCCGAGCCATCGTCTTGGTAAACTTTTTGGCGAGCAGGCAATATCTTAAAGGGAGATGGAGGCATCGGAGAGGGAAATGGCATCGGAGAGGGAGATGGTATCGGAGGGGGAGATGGTATCGGAGGGGGAGATGGTATAGGAGGAGTAGATGGCATCTCGGAAGCAAACTCAGCCTCTAAATGTTCTTCGTTCATTCGTTCAGCTTCGCCCTCCTCCGAGACACCCCCACTGTCATCAATATTCATATTTAAAGTGCGGGAGTAAAGAAGTCTCCCGCACTTGAAATGAAAAAGAAAGAAATAAAATGAAAAGAAAATATATGAATAGTAAAAGTTGAAAGAAAAAGTTTGAGAAAATACTTAACAGTATGTCACGGTAAGCTGTTAGGTGAGTTGCTCCTTCACTCCTTCGTTGTGCTTCAGCGTGACCTTGACTCAGGATTTGGCTGCTGCGATGCGGGTAGCAAACAATAGAAATAACTGCTGCCCGAGGATAGCACAATAGCGTCTACTGTCGATACCGATACAAAACCGGTGCACAGACAGAACTCACTTGCGGGGATGCTACTTTTTATCACTTTTATTTAATGCCTATACTACAGCCTCTGCTGTGATAGGCACCTTCGTCTTACCGATGTCGATTGTTAAAAAACGCGTGTGCTCACTTCGAACATTCGGTTACGAATGGTTATTATTGAATTCATGATCTACGTTTATACAAATGTAGCGTTTTCTTCATACTTTTGAGAAAAAATACGGATAAAATTATTCGTCACGTTTCGAAGGAATTCTCGAATTTTTCCTGTAACACGGTTCATTAGGCGGCGCACATCTTCTTCGTCCATCGTTTTAGCTATCTTATTCCACCAGGTCGTCATCTGATTGATCTCTTGCGGAGCTGGGGGCAGTTGGGTGAGTTAAGGTTTTTCGGAACGAACTGGACCCCTTTCTCTGCATACCATTCTTGAACGACTTTGCTGTAATGACAGCTTGCCAAATCTGGCCAAAACATTACGGGATGGTCGTGGGATCGAGTGAACGGCAAAATTCGTTTTTGGAGACACTCTTTTTGGTAGTTCCGATATCATTGTCTTATTTGTAACGAAAACTTTCGTTTTTTTGCCACAGCTGCAAATACCCTGCCAAATCATAAAATTTCTTGCAAATTTGTGGGCAAAAACAAAATTTAATTTGGCTGGGACAACCCCCTGAGCCGTTGCCAAGTAAAATTTTTGACCTGGGATTTGCCCGAAGTCAGCCTTGACACAGGTTTCATCGTCCATCAGAAGACACCCGTCGAACTTGGTCAGTACCTGGTCATATAGTTTCCGAGCACGAATTTTAACCCACTTTTCTGTTTTATGGTACGATTTGGCTGTTTGCTGGCTCGATACGACTTGATTCCTTTCCGGAGTCGAGTTCTCCTCACGGTACTATGGGCAGCACCGAATTTTCTGGCCAAGTCATGGTCCGATAGATTAGGATTCCTCTTAATCGTCTATAAAATCTTACCACGCAGTTTTCGATAGTTCCACTCCGACGATTGGCTTGAGGCTTCCAAATCGTCGTCAATGTTTCCTTATATCGTTTGATAACGCGCCATACGGTATTTCTGGGCAATTTCAGCTGTTTAGCTAGCCTAGATGCAGACCACAATAGATTTTCCAAATAACTGTGCACATTTTTTTCCTTCTTTCGGCTTTCATGTTGATTGTTTACAAAGTACAGTCGATTTGCGAAATGTCAAAAAAAATTCCCGACACGTGGGCGCCAAGAACTTCCAAATCCGTCCACCAGGAGCGCCACAATATGAGCAACAGTTTGTTCCAATTCTAAATGAAGCAAGCCTTAGGCAAAATAACAGTAATGGTAAAATACTTCATAATTAACTCTTTGCTGGTTACTATACAGTTCTTTATCCCAGTAATCCGGCTTGATTCGCTTCCATGAAAAACCCCAACAATTGATCTGGTTCTAACAGATTAAAGTCACATTTGTAGTGAACCGATTACACATGCTGACTTTGACTCAGATCATCTTCCTGTAACATTAAGACTTTCCAACGAAACTATAATTAGTCCAATTAGTTCTATATTCAACTATCATAGAGATAATTGGTTGGATTACAAATCTCACATTGAAAATCATGTGGATCATGAAACTATTTTAGAAAATTCTGCGGACATCGACACAGCCACAGATAATTTGAATCATTACATTATCGAAATCTCTCAGTTCCCAAAGCTCAAACTAAATTAACTTCTCCTATCATCGATGACAATCTTCAACTGCTCATTCGGTTGAAGAAAGTTAGTCGACGACAATATCAACGTTCTCGTGATCCTACTATGAAAAACATCGTTAAGGATTTACAAAAAGAAATTAAACATAGATTTACTCTTTTGCGAAATGAAAATTTCGCTAAAGAAGTTGAACAAATTAAACCTTATTCTAAACCTTCCTGAAAACTTTCTAAGGTTCTTAAGAAACCTCAGAAACCAATTCCTGCTCTCAAGGAAGGAAATCAAATACTTCTTACAAATGGCGAAAACGCTCAGAAACTTGCTCAGCAGTTTGATAGGGCCCAAAATTTTAATTTGAACGTTGTGAGTATTATTGAAAATGAAGTCTCACTATTTCAAATCAAGTGTTGTTACAAGATGACATTACTAGACGAATTTTGATGAAACTATATCAACCATTAGGAAACTTAAAAACATGAAGGTTCCTGGTAATGATGAAATCTTTAATATTCTTGTTATAAATCTTCTCGATGTTGCCTTGAGACTCTTGGTTAAAATTTGCAACAAATGTTTTTCATTAGATTACTTCTTTGAGAGTTGAAAAAATGCTAAAACAATTCCCATCCTCAAATCTGATAAAACCCAGTAGAAACATCAAGTTATCGACCAATTGGTTTATTTTCTTCTATCAGTAAACTTTTTGAAAAAATTATCTTGTTCAATGCTCCACACAAGGGTTTTTAAATATTGCAACTCAGTATGAGAATCAAGAAATGTAGAAAAATTCTCTCACGGTTCATGCATTGAGAGACACGAGTTCTTGTAGCATCTTCTACCGGATTGAAAATGTTGTATACAATATAGATAAATATCGAGCAGCTTCTGTCAAATTATCGGCAATCACCAACACTGACTAGAGTTAATCAGGTGAGCGACATAGGAGTTCAGCTGGATAAAAAAATATCGTTTGATTTGCATCGATCACTTATGATTACGTCAATTGGGATTCATTTAAAAAACCGCCGAGGATTTCGAAGATCCTCATGGTCTGAATGCGTTGTACTGTTCACACTTATCCGGTAAATTCTTGAAAATGCATCAGTGGTTCGGTTCCCTTATCAAATTTCGTGGAGTTTGCGAATTGATAGAGTTCAAAAACCACTTTGTTCGTGACCCCACAAACCTGCCACTATATACGGGAGGATGTCAACTCTTAGGAATCGATACATTGTAACACCGACTAAAAATTCAACAGGCATTATTCACCGCAAAATCGATTAAAGGAGAGATTCATGCTTCTGAACAACGTTTTGAAGTCAATTTTTGGATTCCAAACAGAACGCAATGATTCCACAGAACTGTATTTGGATATAATGGGGCGATAGTTTAATGTATTTGAATTTTTACTTCTGTTTGTTAAGAAAATTAAAAGATCTGTTGTCCTTTGACAATATATTTTTTTCGATGTTTGTTTTGATGGTATTTATCATATGGATGTTAATTAGTGATTATTTCTAATTACATTTTATAATTATTGTTATTCTCAAAGGGGTTTTTTCCATCCTGTCCATTTAGAATTTGGTATCCGGTGGACATAACAATGATAAAGATTGAGTTGGCATCACAGGGAGTGCGATGCGGTGTCCTGGTGCTGCTCTCAAAAAAGTATAATTTCAATGTGATGTTTGATACGTATAGTTAAAAATTTGGTTGAAATAGTTATTTTAGGTGATAGTGCAGGTGTGGCCTGTGTGTGTTTGGTAGTGAGAGTGCTATTTATTGAATAATATTGATCCGCGAAACTAAAGATGGTCACGCAACGGAAACTGAGAATTTACCGACCCATAATTCAATGATGTTAACCGATCGAAGCGCCGTCTACATGTCATTGTCGGTGTTGTCGGATTTCTATTGAATGTGTGAAAGTTTACAAGTCGATCGTGTCATTCAGACTGAAGGTCTAGGGTTGGTCTGCAGCGGACCCATTCGCGAGTGTTTTTTATTTTATTCTTTCATTGGTCGTGTTTCATCTCGCGTTGCGGACTGGTGAGATCATTTCTTGGAGATATTTTATATTTTTCTTACTTATTATATTTCTCCTGACTATCGAAGATCAGGTTTTGTTGAGATCATATTGTTTACCAAAACATATCCGGATCTCTTTCCCTCCCTACTAACAAATCTCCTATCCCGTGATGCTCGTGAAGATACAGTGGTACCCGCGGTTTCTAGAAACAACGAGTATCGGACTAACATTCCTTCCTTTCCCTCAGTAGCACAGCCTTTGGTCGTAGCCAGCGTCGTTATTGATCATTTAATAAAAAGTTAGGAGTGAGTGGGTATGTAGAGTGAAAACGATTTGCTTTTCCCAAGCTTCATTTTCTTGGTTCATTGTACATTTTCACTCATTCGGTCAATCACGAAGAGCAACTACGGGCGATCTACTTCAGCTCAGCTCAGCTCATCCTGTTTTAAAATTGGCGTTGCAAAAAGGTACGAGATTTTAAAAACTTATCCTAAAACTATTAAATCTTGTTAGTCATATAATCAGATGATCAAGCATACTCTCTTCGGCTATTCCGGTTATCTGTTTCCGGCTTCAGTCAATTTATGTTCAGTGTAATTTTCAAAGGACCTTATTTTTGACGTGAATACTTTGATATTGGGTGCCATTTCAAAATTTGCCCTGTGAAGGACGGGTAGAATTTAATTGTGAATATTTTGAATTGTACTACACACCACAACATAATTCTTCATCCATGTCTTCAGAAATATGATCAGCAATTTATGATTATACTTTAAACAATTTGAGATAACCATGAAATGCTCAAAAGTTCAGTTTTCTTTAACTTTTGAAATCAACGAGGAAAACTAATCGCGTTTGCATGTTTGTTTCTCACTGACGACGGTTTTGAGGTAGTAAACCAGATGGGGCTGGATTCCTTGGTGATGACCTTCCACAAACAATAGCAATAACAGATCTACTTCGGGTTATGAAGCATTAAATGCTCAGGTCGCATTTTCAGTCGCCTTTTGGACGTCGTGGCGAATAGTTCCTTTCAGCCAGCAGCAGCAAACCAGACCTTCTGCGAAGTGTAAAGCCTCATTTGGACTGGATTGTTGAACTGAATTCATAACCTAGATTATGGTCGACTTGAATTTTGAATTTAATTTAAGGATAGAAATTTATTTTCAGAATTGATTTATAAATAGAAGCTCAAAAGATAAAAGATTTTGGTACTAGTTTTTGGGAACT
This sequence comes from Malaya genurostris, assembly GCF_030247185.1. NCBI lineage: Eukaryota > Metazoa > Arthropoda > Insecta > Diptera > Culicidae > Malaya > Malaya genurostris. The sequence continues at coordinate 89,441,214 of NC_080571.1, read as the reverse complement.
GATTTGTTGACTAGATTTTGGAAATGCCTCAGTGCCTTAATTTAAGTTCGAAATTCGTATCCAGTATTCTGATATAGGAAATCAACTCCAGAATTCTGAAACAAAATTCATGTTATGAGTTCTTGATCGGGATTCTGGAACAAAGTTTTATATTTGAACTCAGAATCAGAATTTTGAAACTGATTTTTGAATAAGAATTTAGTTCTTGAATTCAGTTTCATAAATTAATTCCTACATAGTCTCTAGGTTTAATTCCCAAATTCGTTTCCAGAAGTCAGGTTCAGAAACCAGAAGCTGCATGCTTGAATTGATTTCGAAACATGGGCTATGGAATTGGGTTAAGGAACTAATTTCAGTGCAGTGCATGTTCTTTTTATAACTTATTTTGTGATTTAAAAAAAATCAAATTTGAGTTCCATTGTTCATGCATCCAAGCAATGAAAATGATTTGCTGTACTAAAAACGTGTGCAAAGTTTCGTTCAATGACTGGCAAGCCATTCCCGGGCTCCCTCAGAAGCCGTTCTTACAGAAATTCTCCAGTCTTATTTTATGAAGAGAACTTCCAAGATGTAAATCGCGATTATTTCAGAATAACCCCCTTAACTGCTGTAAAACTCCTTGAAGAAATGAAAAAAGCGACGGTCGAGTACATTTATTTTTAATTGAAACAGTAGCTTCCAGAAACGTCATAACAGTAATCGTATTTCAGTTCATTTGAAAAAAATATAGTTTCATAAAGCGTAATTTGTATTGTTTACGTCGGCATCCCGTCATCCACGCGTACACGGCAGCCTCCGTGAGGGTAGCGTCCGAGGGCATCATTCGAGGTTATCGTTAGATTGGAACTAAAACGTGAACACAACGGAACACTAGTCCACTGATAAGAACCGACTGAGATATTACTCTCCCAAGACCAACAGGAGCTCAGTTTAATTTTGCTAGTTAATCATTTCAGTGCAACGGTTTCATTGCGGATAATTAATTGCCCGGTAAGTACATGAACATTAACGAATTTACTGTAGTAACGTTACACAATTAGTGTCAAATTTGCGCTTGGTTTATAAAAGACTACCGCTGAAACGGTGAGGATTATTTGTATAGTTCTAAAGAAAATGATCTAATTTAAGCCGTGTGATGTACAGAACAGCGCCGTTTGTCTCTTGCTGCAATGGTGATATTGCATGACCTCCGAGAAAGGAGAGTAATTAGAAGCTACAATCGAATAAAAGATCGGATTCGGCTTCATGCATGGTGTCATCTTATTTTAAAATGTATGTAACCAAGTGAAACCGAATAATTACCGTTATTTTATTTTTATTTTTTTGTGATATCTCAAAATTCTTTCACTTTGCTCTCCTCCGCGCGGTTATGGTTTGAAGGCATAGGCCTCAAATAATAACAACATGAAGAATTTGGTCCGCTTGGTGTATTATCATCGTACTTTAGCACTACGTAACATTTAAGGTTTCACATTGCGCTGAACGTGTGTTGGTGCTGATTGAGGTAATCGATGGTTGTGTTGAATTATGTGCAGGAAAAGCTCTTCACGCGAAGGAAAATAAATTAGGACTCATACTAGCGAACTTATATAATTTCGATTGCAGAAAGGCTTGACCCTTATACACTAAAACCTCAATTTACGCGAACTTAATTTATGCGAATTTAATTTACCCGACGTTTTATTTTAAATAACGCGATTTTTTTTAAAATTTACGCGATGATCGCGTAAAAAAAGGTTTTTGCATAATGATGGAAATTTCAATTTCTATACGTACATATACAAAACAACCTAACATGCTTCAGGGAACTGAATATTGTGAAATGTACATTAATGAATTGTTTAGTTTCAAAGAATCTAAATAAAAGCGTGGGCATCCAAGAATTATCTGGAAAACAAATATAACAACGTAACCGATGATCCATCCGAAAACTTCCTGGAGTTAAGACCTCCAGATCTACCAGTGTAACAAAGTGCATTAACGAACTTATCGTTCTCGGTCCACATTCGTGATGTCACATGCGATCAATACAACAATTGTGATTTCACCAGACTATCCAAAAATTTCCTGAAGCTCAGGCCTTACGATCCACCAATGTAACAAAGTGCATTAACGAACTTATCATTATCGGTCAACTGACCTGTTTTCACTGAAGCTCTTGGACGACTTTGAATGTTCCGAAAAAAGACCAAAATACACAAGTAAGCCATATGTAGCTCTACGACTATGAGCAGCATTCGAAAGCTATACATAGACTGCTGAATGATCTTATAGATCTGAAGACCTGTTTTCACTGAAGTTCTTGGACGACTTAGAACGTTCCGAAATAAGATCAAAATACACAAGTAAGCGATATGTAGCTCTGCGACTATGAGCAGCCTTCAAAAACTATACATAGACTGCTGAGTACTCGTATAGATCTTAAGACCTGTTTTCACTGAAGTTCTTGGACGACTTAGAACGTTCCGAGAAAAGATCAAAACAAACAAGTAAGCCGTAAGTAGCTCTACGACTATGAGTAGCCCTCAAAAACTATACATTGACTGCTGAATACTTGTATAGATCTTAGGACCTGTTTTCACTGAAGTTCTTGGACAACTTAGAACGTTCCGAAATAAGATCAAAATACACAAGTAAGCGATATGTAGCTCTGCGACTATGAGCAGCCTTCAAAAACTATACATAGACTGCTGAGTACTCGTATAGATCTTAAGACCTGTTTTCACTGAAGTTCTTGGACGACTTAGAACGTTCCGAGAAAAGATCAAAACAAACAAGTAAGCCGTAAGTAGCTCTACGACTATGAGTAGCCCTCAAAAACTATACATTGACTGCTGAATACTTGTATAGATCTTAGGACCTGTTTTCACTGAAGTTCTTGGACAACTTAGAACGTTCCGAAAAAAGATCAAAATACACAAGCCGTATGTAGTTTTACGACTATGAATAGCCTACAAAAACTATACATAGACTGCTGAATACTCGTATAGATCTTAAGACCTGTATTCACTGAAGTTCTTGGACGACTTAGAACGTTCCGAAAAAAGATGAAAATACACAAGTAAGCGATATGTAGCTCTGCGACTATGAGCAGCATTCAAAAACTATACATAGACTGCTGAATGCTCGTATAGATCTTAAGATCTGTTTTCACTGAAGTTCTTGGACGACTGAAGTTCTTGTTCCGAGAAAAGATCAAAATACATAAGTAAGCCGTATGTAGCTCTACGAATATGAACAGCATTCAAAAACTATACATAGACTGCTGAATGCTCGTATAGATCTTAAGACCTGTTTTCACTGAAGTTCTTGGACGACTGAGAATGTTCCGAGAAAAGGTGAAGCAGCCTTTAAAAATTATACATAGACTGCTGAATACTCGTATAGATCTTAAGATCTGTTTTCACTGAAGTTCTTGGACGACTGAAGTTCTTGTTCCGAGAAAAGATCAAAATACACAAGTAAGCCGTTTGTAGCTCTACGAATATGAACAGCATATATATATATATATATATATATATATATATATATATATATATATATATATATATATATATATATATATATATATATATATATATGGTCCCATACGTAATTCCTGAATTTTATGCGGATCCGACTTCCGGATCCAGAAATATTGGGTAAAGTGGGTTAAAAATTGTATATCATCACTGAAAATGGGGAAAAACCTTAAAAAAATTTCTAAATCGACCTCAAATCTGTTCCAATTTATAGTTTTTATCAGTAGACGGTCAAACAAACCGATTTCAATTATTCTGTTAAGTATCGAAGAAAATTATTTTGAAGAATACCACAGTATTATATATGGTAGTATGATTGATATGAGAAAGGCATCATTACACCACTAGGTGGATTAAAACAGGTTTTTAAATATTTACGACTTTTCTAAGCAAATTTCATCACTAACACTATCTTTTCGTAAGATCTTTTTGCTATGCAAGTTTGGCAGTTGTCGTTTTCACTGATTTCTGATACAAAGAACATCTTCTTTGCCTGCTTTTCTTCTATATCGACATTTCAAGGGGCATATTGTATCATTAATGTAGGGCAGACCACTGATTTGTTGTGAGGCATGTTATACGGTTGCTGGGGCATTATGCCTACGGCAAGCGAAAAAACTGAGAATGTGGTCGTTTTAAATAATAATGTTTTTATCAATCAATTCTCATCACTTCTACCGAAATCATTGAAAATTATGTTCCTCACGCGTATTGCAAAGAAATACCTACTTTTTGAAGAAAATATATCAGTACCTTTAGAAACATCTCAATGTTTTTTTAAGGGGGCATATTATAACACTTTACCCTATGCATGGTTGGGAATCGAACTCAGGCGTTATCCATCACAATATGTTTGTCCTCTGGCATAAAGATAGTCATCTGAAAAGTGTACAGATTTTTGTTTGTTTTTGAATATAAGATAAAACTGAAAAATTACTGAAACTCTCGTTACAGTAAACGTGAGTTTCGATTGGAATTGAATGTGGTAAAACGCCCCTTTCTGTCTATCAACCAGTTCTATGAAATTAATTACCATTACCAGGATAAAATCCAATCAACCAATTTATTGTAGTATTAGCTAGTGCCTTTTATGAAATTTATGAGCAATTACTGTGAAACCACGAACATTTATTAACGATGAACCACTAATTTCGATTCAACTTTGATTGGTTGCTGCGGACAAACACGATATAAATATTGATAATTTATAAAGCATGTTGGGGCAAAGTGAACCCGAATCGAAGGCTCGTAATTTTCGCACTCGTTGACTCCTACAAATTGCCAGCACTATTTTATTGCAATTTTGGAAATATTTAGATAATGCATTTTTTAAATTCAATTCCTCTGTTATGGCAAAAAAATTGTTTACATCTAAACAATCAACTTCAATGGCCTCGCGGAAATATAATCAGTTTCGTTTACCCCGATCGGTACTTTGAACGCACGAACAAAATTGATAGTAATTACCAGACAACAGTCAAATGCACAATTGCAATTTACGGCCATCGTCGGCCGCTGCTTCCCGTGAAATTGCACTCTTCGGCAGCAAATTTTGCACCCACTGCATCGCGACGGAGTTCGGTGAAGTTAATCATTTCTGCCAAAAGTTAGGAACTTTTTAGAAATTTACACTCGTGGCAGGATACGTGTGCACGGGATCCATTTTACCGTCAGCGAAATTTGCTTTAATCAGTCACGTGCGTAATGGAACGGTATCATCGCCGCCGTAATCAACGGAAGGACGGCTGACAGGGGCAATCCAATTACGGAAAGCATTAATTTACGAATAACAAGCCTGAGCTTTCGACCATATGGAGAGGAAAATGTGGAAGTTTTTTGTTTTTTTTGTTGGCTTCACACGTACGATAGTCTTAAAGCGTTCTCTTGACTATGTTCAAAATAGATTTTGGAGGGTAGAATGAGCTAGAAATATAATCTCTTTTTATTACTTCTTAAATTTCAAATGAGATTCAGAGATGGCTAAATTGAGTTACGAGTGTGTTTAGAGATCATTTAAACATGCTTCGCTGAAGACCACCGGTGTAGTAAGCGTCCTGCGAAGTCCATAGTAATCACGATTCTTTGACAAGATGTGTCTCTGATTATTTTTTGTACTGGAGTCATTATCAGCAGTGATCAGCGAGCCAAAGCACACACGAACTCGTCGATTATTTCGATTTTATTACCACCAACTTGATCGTAATGGGTGGCCAATATTATCTTCTTAAGGTCTCTTCCTTTCATGTACTCTGTCTTTGATGCATTGAAGTCAATTGTAATTCGACGGGCTTCAATTTTTTGTCCGATGTACGTTTTTCATATCGTCTCAAAGTTGTGTGCTATAATGTCAATGACATAAGCCAGGTTAAGTTGCTGAAAGGATATTCTGAAAATAATGTATCTCGCCTTTAGTTCCGTTCTTCTTGTTGTACTTGTTGATGCTGCAATGTTGAACCCTCCACGAGATTCAATCTTCTGTGTAATCTTCAGCGAATCTTAAAGCACATCACTCGGTTCATCATAACATTGACCGACCATTTCAGTTCACCCGGAAATCCAGGGTAGTCTCAGGGGTGCGAAAATATTTTTTATTAAAGAAAGTACCTAAAGATCGATCTAAATCGACACCACTTGTATTACTCAAACTGTGCTCGCTTTCCACCGTCAGTGTCGTCATTTCCGGTCGAAAAAATGAAGGTGCCTTTTGGTAAAATTCTTAAAAGAAATGAAGATTCTATTTCCTTTGATCAGTCACAGCTCCTCCTGTGGTATTGAAAAATTTTAGTTTGTGCTTGAATGAAATAAATACGTTGCTTAATGAAAAATGTAACCATCATTCTAAATTATAGAATGACGAAGGTTTACTGGTTTTTTTTTTAATTTTTTTTTATTCAGGCCAATTTGCGTACAAGCTTTACGTGGCCGAATGAGCCATGTTTTTATTAGATAAAATAATTTTTTTACCGTTGGATCTCGTTGTCACCCTTTTTCTAGGGGGAGAGGAGCTTCCATTTTTATCTTGCGATGAGTAAGGGGCACTTTGTTCGTGGCTCGTCTCGTCCTCCATTGCCGCATCGGTGGTATCGTAGTTGATTTCCGTTTTTTCTTCGTTTTCCTTGTAATTAGCAAGGTTTACTGGTTATACTTAATAGGAAAATTATACAGAATTTGGCAAATATTTCCCGAATTTCCAGCAGCCTACCGTTCGTTCATTAAACCGATAATTGAAATGATTATAAAGCGTTTGGGAATGAAATTGTCGTCGATCTGTTATAATTATATTATATGTTCATTCCGATTATTTATTTGATCGAAATTTCAAAGAGTGTTCCATGTTTTAAAAATTCCGCCTCACTTTCTACACTTCAGTGCAAAAAATTTAAATAAAAAAATATGTAAAAAGATGAAAATTGTAAATGAAATCCAGTCATATACCCAGAATATGTTTCTGATATTAAAGACTATGCTTTTATGATCAAATGTGCAAAAAACTGATGATTTGGCTAGGAATATGCAGCTGCGGAGCGAAGTGTTTGTGACGAATAAGACGATGGACTCGAAGCTATGCAAGGAAGAATGTCTCAAAAACCAGGTACCATCTTTCATTGAAGTCCATAAAGGTACCGTGAAGTTTTGGCCTGATTTGACGAGTGGCCACTACAACCGGGAAGTCATCCAATGGTACAGTGATAATAACATAAATTTCACCTACCCAGCTGCCCGCCGTTCCGACCCATCGAGAGATTTTGGACAACAATGAAGCGAAAACTAAAGAAGAATGGAAAAATGGTTCGAGACGCGACTCAGATGACCAAAATATGGAACAAATGTGCCAAGAAAGTTGACCCTGGAAGTGTGCATCGTTTGATGAGAGGAATCAAGAAGAAAGTGCGAATATTCTTTAGAAAAGAAAGAGAAATGGTTTTTTTTCATAAATGCGTTCATAAGGCAGTATACATAAGTTTTTCTTCGCCGTAACATCCATATACATAGTACTTTAAACCTAATACATTTTGAATATCAAGGAGTCTAACATAAAATAAACATTAAATTGGAACTCCAATAGACTTAATGAAATGATAAAGAAGTTTCATGTAAGAAAGGTCACGACAAGCAAGAATGTCGCGAACTGGGACATTGTATAGTCTACCTCGAGTACGCAAGGAATTTATTAGTTGAGATCTGACATCACGATACTCCATGCATATCCAAACGACATGATCAATATCGCGGTAGCCTTCGCCACAAGTACAATGATTAGTTACGGAAAGTCCAATTCGAAGGAGAAGTGCATCGAACGTGTAGTGATTGGACATGAGTCTGGACATCACACGAATGAAGTCCCTACTCACATCCAGCCCCCTGAACCATGCCTTTGTTGATATTTTAGGGATAATTGAGTGCTAGCTGGCAAGTGTTCTTTGGCGAGATGCTCCATAGAATTCGTTGAAAGCAATCGGTCGCTCAAAAATTTCAACCTCAATAACACCACGTTTCTCTAAAATATCGGCTCTTTCATTGCCTGGAATGGAGCAATGAACCAGACTATAGTGATTTGATAATTATTATTCAATAACGTTTGTTCAGGTACTGTTTTATTTTATCTAACAAAAAAAAACGGTTCATTTTGGAAGAATTGACCTTCTTAGCCACCAAGGATGGATTTTATCGTATCATAGAACGCTCAATAGCAACTCTTCACACGATTCAATCAGTGCCATCAAAGAGAGACGGATATCATCGCAACAACAAAAAATCGGCATGGTTCATTTAACATAGAATAGACACATATGCGAGAGCGAATTTCTCTCGATGACCTGTCTGAGAATCAAAGGTTAGCTCGCTTTTGTGGGGTTTCGCTCTGAAGCAACAAACGGTCGCTTATTCTCGTTTCGCGATCCGATTCTGTATGGGCAGTGGATATTTGCGATAGAATCATTTTACTATTGCCACTTATACTAACTATGTGCATATAACCTTTGTATAAGTTGTGTCTATGAAAATATATGTGAATGCTCCACATGATGGGTTTTGAAATATTGCAACCTAGTATGAGAATCATCAAGTCAAATCATCGATTCGATTTTCTGCTATAATTGTCCACTTGCGATTCTCTTTTGGTAAACTCTACATAGCACCAATCATTATCAGACTGTAATTTTTTTAAGGGCCGTGAAATACTCAGAGTATGAAGTGGAGCGAAGAAATAGCGGCATTCACCAACACTGTTAGCCACCTACCGAATCAAAATATTCGGATTGCGCTTGTTGTCTCGAAACCTTAAATTTTGCTACATTTTTTTTCACAGAATTGCGTCTCTTTGGTTTTTCCGCTAACAGCTAGTTCGTCTGGGTATCCTTGAATGGTTTAGCACACGGGAAAAAATTAATTTTTGACACGGGACGGTTGAATTGTCCTAGATTTTTAACGAACGAGGACGTAACGATAGCGGTCTTGTCGTTTTTCACCAGGCCATTCGCTCCGAAGAACGGGGAGCCCGGATCCTTAAAGATGGATCCGATAATATGTCATCTTCTCGATTCCGCTACATCATCGTTAAGGTGCTAGTAAAAATCCTACCACCTCCTATCATCCAGCTGCTGCGTGTAATTTTCAGTCATTCCGTCATCCCGAAGTTTCTCCAAGTTTCTTTACGTATGTCCTTGCGAGGGAAGGGAATATTTCTGACTGCTATTCCTCAGGAGTCCACAAAGCTTTCACATCATTGACCGTAGGTATCGGCTGCGACATGCAGGTTGTTTGTCCTAATTAGCAATCTGTAAATTTCTTTCCTTCTTATTCAGGCCTGTAAAACGCAGGGCAGAGCACGCTAATGGTGCTGCATTTAGAAAAACGACATTTAATTCTCAACTGAAATATTCATGTGTTGATAGGCTACTTTCTAGTCACTCACTAACGCGCACTAGGGAGTCAGTTCCCTACTCACTCATTATGCCACAGTCTGATCGATGTCCGCTTCTACACTACCTTCTGTTTTGAGGATTCAGTCTATCGTAGATTATCCTGTCGTAGCCTACGAATTCAAGGGACTTGCAGTTCCATGTTCGAATCGTAGTTGTGGCGTAGGTCTTTGCCGATTTAATTTTGTATTATATGCGTCAGTCACGGGTACTAAAGAAATGCATAAGTGGTAACCAAAAAACGTGTCTGTCTAGAATATGAGGAATAAATAAAATCAAAAGGATGCATTTTTCAGATTTTTGAGAACTTACTTTGACTTCTGCTGACTCGTGGCCCAAGGAACTATACAGATGACCTTCCAAATGTAATGACTTATCAGAAATTTTCTTGTAGTCTCTCGTCTAAGTGTTACAAATCTCTTCGTACTCGAAGTGTCAAAAATCAATTTCTAATTTCTAAACTAATCGAATGTTGAATATCAACATATTCAATTCAATAAGTGAATTCCGTTAGCATAAGGCGAACTCTAATGAAACTAATTTTTTATTGCGTGTGCCGATGATTGAAGAAACTTATTTGTAATTTGCTTTAATGAATCCATTTATATGTAAACAACCAGAAGATCCACAGTTTTACTTCGCCCAGTTGCGAAAGCAACGAGCCGTGCCCAACGGAAAATGAAAAAAAAAATTCAATCCATCGGCATCATGGATTTTTAATGCACCGAATCGTTTAGTTACCAGCTAACATGGGGGTTCTTGAGCGGAATCAGCTCTTGATAAAATAATATGGTTTTGATACTCCCTTTAGTAGGAATAGGTTTCGTTGTACAACATTTATGAACACGTGCTGTTTGCGATTCGATGACTTCGATCGTAGTTGAGTTTCAGTTTGATATTCTTTGAAAATTAGTTTAATTTCATTTCAATATTGCATCCGTATTGCTCGTTTTGTGTCTTGAAGATGACCATCTTTAGGTTGGAGCCATCAAAAACTGTTTTATTTTCTTTTTCGTATTGCAAAAGCGACTATTTTTCAGTCAACACAAGACTATTAGTACAATAGCCCTCTTTGAAATCTTTTAATGTTTTATAACATCGCCCAAATTTATGTTGCAAAGAAGGCTGAGAAAATACGTTAGAAGTGGTACACATAAAAACGTTAGTGAGCTTTCAGAACAAGTTAAGGAGTGTTCTAATTTTAGAATTATATTTTATATGTATTTTAAATTTCACAACAGGAAATTTTACTTCAAAGCATAAAGTTTTAATTTTGATAGTAGAATTTCTCGAGTGGATAAAACTAAAACGGTTTGCCGGGTATACGTTTGTTTCAAATTTCAGTACCTTTATCCACCTCCCATATGAGATTTCAAACCGTTTAACTTACTCTTAACGAAAAGTACCTCCAAAGAACGTGTATTTTTAAATTCCACTTATTGTTTAAACAATATTTCAAAATTATACTTTTCACAGATTGAAGTACATATATTAGACTTCATAAATTTTTATTTTTTCATACGACGGCTCTGAAAACAGCTGCTCAAACTCGTTCGATTTGTTGGCAACAAAAACAAAATGGAGGAAAATTTCTCGATTTCCGACCGTTGTATACCACTTACAAATGTTAATAACTTTTTAAAATAATAATGAATATTTTTTGTTTTGTTTCTGACCATAGATAGACATCTAACGAGTAAAATGCCGTTTGGTTCCTATTGATACGTGCAATAAGTTTGGAATGTGAGTGACACCCAGTTGAAACAAGGTTGAATTGAGAAAAAGTCAACAATTGTTTATTCACGACTAATCGTGCCTGGGCGTGCACCATTCTTCCTTTTTTCTACCAACTTCTCGGTTGCGTGTATCCTCGATACTAATTCTATAGCATATCTATGAGTGTTATCTAATAAATAAGGATAAAATTTTTTTGCGTTTTTTTTTCAAAAAAATTGGAGGAACCAGGCCTTAACCAGACCCTGTCAGCTTGGAGCGAAATCAATCTTAAGTTCAGCAACGCCATCGCACGGCATCACATTCAACACATCATGTCAATTATGTGAGTGCGCAGTGCTGCTATTTTGGCGCACACGAATTTGACATTTCTCTCCCCTACTTCTATGTACGAGATTCGATGCGGACTCGCCGTAGGGCGCAACGTTCGCAAAAAAAGGATGTTGCCAATGATTTGTTCGGGAAATGTGAGAACTGGAGAGCTCTTGTTAATATGATGTCTTTGCCTTCACCATGGTGTGTTAACAAAACGTGAGTACACTTTGTTCTCCAAATCTTGGCACATTTTGATAATTTGTAGAATTAGAGTGCTTTCCGCTAGTACAGATGGCCTGTGGCATAAAAATTCATTTGTCTCCTCTCATTTCTCTAATAACGCAGAAGACAATGGCTCTCAGGTGACTTTCGCTGGAGTTTGTTGCACGGCCAGATAAGCATGTGATCTGGTAGACATTTGATAGATTTTGGACTGGAAAAGATTTTCCCAAATTTTAACCATTTCAACTTAATTTTGATTTTATTTGATTTTTAAATAGTTTAAAAAAAAAATCAGGGATGTTTCAGGTATTGTTTACCATTTTCACAATTTCGTTTACTTGCTTTAGAAGATACTTGAAAAAATTTGTACATATTTTTTCACAATTCGGATTTTGGTACTACACTGGATGTTTTCCACCAATAAAAAAACAAAATTTTAAACGTGTTACATTTCTTCGGTTTAATATATTTTTTGAAATGAGGATGACTACGATATTTGATTTTTTTTCTAAGCAAAATTCACAATCAACTATGCGTTTCCATTGAAGCTCTACTCGAAGGAAACACATGGTGCTATGCATGTGTTTATGCACTAAGCGTTTCCTTCTTATAGAGCTTTCATGGAAACGCATGGTCGAGTGTTAATTCTATTAGGAAGAACTCAAACATGATGGTTTTCCACATAAAAAATCTTATGAAACCGAAGCACTTCAACGTGTCAAAAATTGTTTATTTAGTTTCCGAAAATTCAGAGTGGTACCAAAATCGGATTTGTAAAAAAATTTAGCTTAAAATTTTTGAAGTATTTTTATGCAAGAAATACAAACTCAAAACATTTTAAGATTGAACATCTTAAACCTTCCTGACAATGCCTGAAACATTCCTGATTTTTTTCAATTTAAAATTTCTTGACGCAGCATTTGCTTCAAAAAACTACAAGGATCAGCCCCAGAATCAATTATATCTTTGTACATACTTGCGATACAGATTTCGCTATTTAAGTTTCTCTACCATTCTGCGATTTCGGTTGAAGCGATAAACTTTTTCTCGATATCTATTGAGCTCATCTTATATAAATTAGAAATTATTCTTAAGCACTCAAAATTTACCCTGGGGTAGTTGCAAATTTCTCAGGCGAAACGACATAACATGAAACTTCATCCGAGCTTGCATGACACAAGATCAGAGCATACCAATTAAAGCTTCAAATCGTTTTATGACACTTTTTGTCTTGCTGTCTAGTAACAACCTACCTCTAGCATACTACGCGTAGGACTGAAACGTTAGCTATAATTTCGCTTCTATTTATAGATTCGCGTGTTTAAACAGCTTCGCTTTTGCATTGATTGACCAATCAAAGCGATGCTTTCCCTTTGCTATATCGCTTACTCCTTCAAAACCGTCGACTATGGCAGGGAAATCCGGTATGCCGGAGATTTTTAGCAGACAAAATAGGACACTGCTCGCTACTAATCAAAATTTCAATTATATATAATTGAAAATACATGGCTTGATACGTTCAAATCGAAACTTAGTAATATTTCCAATCAAATAATGAAAAAATATTAATAATTGATACAAAATAGACTGAGCTGTAAGTGTTCAAAACCTGACCACATTTTTACGTGTATTTTTCCTTGAATTTCTGATTTGCACCCCTATATAGAAAATAAAGATGTGTTCCACATCAAAACAAATAAAATGAAAATCACTATATTCACCCAAGCTGCGTAAATATGCAGATAAAGAGATGAAATTTAGGGAAAATTGTCTCCAGACTAAGCTCTTTTAAGTATTGTATAACGTTACAAATTCCCTTTGGGAGCCAATTTTACATGCTTACCCGACTATAGCCTTACTCTCAGAAAATGATTCTTTAGTTTGATGCCCGTGATTACTGATCAATAGATTAAATTCGTGATGCAATGCATGCTGTGATCTCGTCGCTTCCGTTTAGGTTCAGTATGAACAGCACCTTCATTTTTATGTTCCGTCACTTTTTCCGTAACAACTTAAACTCAACTAAAAGTAACGAATCATCTAATCGAACGATTCGAGAGAGATCGAAACACGTGAACTCCTTGCAAAATTGATGCGCCAAACACATAATCATTGAAACTACAAACTATTTTGCCAGTTTGCCGTTTTTTCGTTGGTTAATCATCGTGCAGATTATTTCCAATAGTAGCGTGAAATGATTGGACAGCTCATTACAATTGCTGATCTGTTTGACACAAAAAAAAAAAACAGCTAAAGTGAAAGGTCGATATTTTTGCTGACTGAAGGCAGCCGAAGACGTACGATGGAACATTACGTTTAGCCTATTTCCACATTTTTTTTGTCTGCTCTGGGAACTATCGTAGATTGGGCTCCAGCGAACATTACGACAGGTTTCATGTTTGGGGCTCTCGATGGGGTTATGGGTGGTTGATTGCTCGAAATAATCGGTATTCAATCGGTGTGAATCTGTAGTTACTCCCTGATACAATGTTATACGAGAGAAGCGAACAAGTCTTTTTGTCTTAATCGTGCAGGTTGTGCAATGCAGGGTTAGTAACCGAAGCCATATCGTTCACAGCTTTTTTTTTCTGTGATATGTTTTGACTCGAATGGTAAGATGAAAATCGGTTGGTTCGATTCGAATTTTTGCCTCGACGCAAGAAAAGTTTTTGTTCCGACATACTGAAGTTTCGTTAATTAGAGATTGGAAAATCGATTTTCTCTGATTGATATTACCAAGCATAAACGCTGAAACACCAATAGAAAGTATTTGAAGTTGAAATTTTTGTCTAACATGAAGAGACTTTTTCGCGATATTGTTTTCCATGCTTTCTCATTCCATACTAAACATCAAAAGCAATTATAGTACAACTATCTAATCAACCCGTTTAGGAATATTTTTTCGGCTTCTGCAAAAATGCGGAAAACAATTACTTCGAAAGCCATTTCAGTGAGGAACATAAAATTGCTCCTAAAGACACCAACTGCTGTTCATCGGGGATCACGAACCATACCGGAATGGAATGGGCCTCAGACCGGCGAAGGCATTCATTCACGTATAAGGTGAACCATTTTCGGCAAATTATTATGGCAATAATTACCTCGATCAATGCGTTCAAGCTTGGCAATGGGTGGAATTGTATTCAATTTTGCAACACATTTCGCGAGATTTTTGCGTTCGCCAGCGTGCAGGGACAACCGAAAGTTACTGCTGAAAATGCGGCGAACGTAAACGACCGCTCGAATGTGCGTTTGTTTGGTTGATATTTTCGTTTGCAACTGCTCGAACCGAAATTGTTTGAATTAGTGAGTTTCCGTGTTTGGAAGCTTCGATGTGGCCTTGCGTCAGTTACATTCATTTGTCAAATTTTCCTGATCGGATGTGTGGCGGGATATTGTTTTTCTTGATTTTCGAGAATGTGGTAATTATCTAATTCGGAATTAAATGATCTCAAATCACAAGACAACGAAAAAATCAACAGTTTCTAGTAGGATGCAGTTGATGTGAACTAGAATTGTGATTAAAAAAACTGATTCTCAGCGGACTTATGAACAAAAGAGAGCAAATGTATGTGACTAATCAGAAGTGAATAAATCAAAGCAGCATAGTTAAAGTAGAAATTTTTCTAGACCTCAACGTTTCGGTTAAATTTTTTAAATTCTTTTTTAATTTTAGGTGGTTGTTTGAAGTCGAAACTACGATTTTCTACGAAAAAAAATCATCATTTTGTAGCTGTAAAACCTCCCCAAAGTAACAAACAACGAAAAAGAAAACGTTGGGGTCTGGTATTTTACATGTAGAAAGTGTGTGCAAAATTAGAAAAAAAATTGTGCAGTAGTTTTTGAATGACGATGGACACGGACACGGAAACCTGATTTGGAGAAAAACGCGCTTAAAGTTTTTTGTCTATAAAATTGAATGAAACAATTTATTTTTCTAGGGGGCCCGTAACGTCTAACACTTTCAAAAAAGCATATTTTTTCTTTTGTATTTTGTTATAATGAAACAGTTCAAGAATTATTATTTTTACGTTTCGTTCATTTTTGTTTTCGGCCGAATACTAAAGAATTTATGACAAAAATACATATTGATCTGTATACGTGGCAACTCTGTTTCGCACGGCATATTTGTATACTAGTATAAAGATGTGTTCAACATCATCATTTCCACTTTCGCAGCGGTGTACGGACAGCCCCTTTGCTAAAATTCCTTTCCTGTTCGCAAAACGGGAAACAGTGAGACGACAGGTCCTCGATTTTGCTCTCGTGTGTCCCAAAATATTGACACCCTGATATACATATTAGATCGGTGAAAAAAAAAACTTGTGTTGTCGGTTACGTCACTTACACCAACATATCTCCGGAACCAGAAGTCGCAGTCATTAAGTCTTCGAACTTAATCAATGACCGAATACTAGCTTCCAAACTAGCCTGAGCATGTTGAAATCGGTTAAGCCATCTCTGAAAAAATTTTGCGCGTTAAAAAAAATCCGTTAAAAGGTACACATACATACACACACATAC
Source organism: Malaya genurostris (assembly GCF_030247185.1). Taxonomy (NCBI): domain Eukaryota; kingdom Metazoa; phylum Arthropoda; class Insecta; order Diptera; family Culicidae; genus Malaya; species Malaya genurostris. The sequence goes on along the minus strand of NC_080571.1, from coordinate 89,424,977 downwards.
ATACACAGGCATTTTCCGATCTCGTCGAGCTTAGTCAATTGGTATATATAACACTATGGGTCTCCGAGGCTCCGTTCAATAGTCGGTTTTTCCAGCAATTCTAATACCTTTCTATAGAGAAAGGCAAAAAGTCAATTAAGATGTCTGAACCAGGAAGAATTCAGATCTCATCATTCGATGGATCCAAGACTCATTCAGACTATGCAATTCGTGTTTCTTCCAGTGGAGCAATTTTGTTGCCAACGAATCGCCATATTCGAAAAATAGACAAAGGACGTGATCTAATTGGGTTCACCACTCTCCAGATGGATTAGAATATGAATTAGAAAACTATATTCAAAATGTAAGTTAGTAAAGTGCCGTGTGAAACAAAGCAAACTACATACAACTAACCAAACACGTTCAATGTAAAGACTGTCCCAAAAAGTATGGACCCAAACAAAAACCGTTGGCATTTCGTAATTGTTCAGAATCTGTCAATTTTTATGGCTGCGTCCTGTTGTTTACACTCTTCTCTAGCCACTTGTGCAGTTGTTTATTCGTTTTCATTAGTTTGTTTTGAAATGTGTCGACCTTCAGCAGAACAACGTCGAAAAATTGTGTACAAATGGTGCACAGAACGCGGACTGTCACTGAGAAAGATAGCAAAAATGGAAGGAGTAAGTGAAAAAGCCGTGCGAAATGTAATCAGGAAGTTTGGTGAGGATAACACCTTTGAGGATAAACCGAAAACGGGTCGAAATAAAGGTCCTGCTAACCCTCAGTTGGATAAACGTATACTGAAGGCGTTCGAGCAAAAGAAGGAGGTTTCAGTTCGGGATGTGGCCTAAAAAGTGGGCCTTTCGAAGTCAAATGTTCTTCGTGTTAAAGAACGTTTGAATCTTCGAACCTATAAGAAGCAGAAACAAAAAGCATCGATCAGGCCGAGGATTCGAAAGCTGTACAACACGATTCTTGCTGGAAATTTGAACTGCATAATCATGGACGACGAAACCTACGTGAAACTCGATTACAAAATCTTGCCGGGACCACAATATTAAACGGTGCGAGAAGGGCAAGTGTTAAACCAGTCCGAGGCATCGATTGAAGTCGAAAAATTTGGTAAGAAAGCTATGGTCTGGCAAGCAATTTGTAGCTGCGGTAAAATTTCTAAACACTTCATCACCACTGCTTCAATGAACAGCGAAATATACATCAAGGAATGTTTACAAAAACGACTTCTACCCATGATTCGAAGCCACAAGGATCCTGTTGTCTTCTGGCCAGATCTTGCTTCTTGCCTCTACTCGAAATCAGTGGTTGAAAAGCGGTATACTACCAAAAATGTCACTTTCGTTCCAAAAGACATGAATCCACCAAGTTGCCCACAACTTCGACCAATTGAGGAATTTTGGGCATTAACGAAGGCACATAATAGGAAACATGTCTCGGCAGCCGAAACCATTCAACAGTTCGACAAAGATTGGAAAAAAGTGCCAAAATTTATCGCCAAGAAATCTGTACGGAATTTAATGAGGAACGTTCGCAAGAAGGTGCGCCAGCTAGTCTACAATGGCTAAGTAGCAAATGTTGAGAATAATATTCTGTTGTTGTAGTCTAATATTATCAGTATATTGATTTGAATTTGAATATCTAACACTTGTGGATTATTTACAGCGAAATCAAAGTGCGTCCATACTTTCTGGGACAGTCTTTATGCTCCGCTAACGAATCACAACATGAGAATAAGCAATGAGAAACAATGATTTGAATTGAGCTCACCACAACCTATAGTCTTGAATATCAGAAGACAACATGAAAAAAAAATTAAGATTAGACTATTCCTAAAAGCTCGAAGGAAAATTAAGAACAAATAAAAATGCTTTGGTGAACGATGTGATAGTTTAGTAGAAAGAAGTTCTGGTGACTGAAAGTAGGAAAAAAGAAACACAAGTAATTGTGGCCTTGGAACACATGGAAACAATTTTGTCGTGAACACGACTTATTTTACTATGGGGTGTATTTTCGAAATGTACTCTCTGAGAGAGTGATAAGTTTTTGATCGTGAATATCTCTTGTTGTATCTAACGAATCAACATAATTTTTGCTACATGCCATCGGAAATATGATCACAATTTTATGATAAAATATTCAGTTGTGTGACATAATCTCAAAAAATTCAAAATTAAACTTTTCTGAAATGTTTGGTATAAACGAGTATCAAAGAGGATAATTCATAAGGCGCGTTTGCCTTTCTCGTATTTTTAAAGCTCATATCTCAGTGATCTGTGAAAGGATTTATATAATCTAACTACCAATAGAATCGAATTTTTTTAACTCAAACGTGTATAGCAACAGCATTGAAGTATTTCAATATTACACTATTGAGAAACCTGTCTCATTTAGCCCATGTCAACACCAGCCAATCAGAACGCGTTCTGAGGAAGAGAACAAAATATCTGCTGCTGTACAAAAAATCGTTCGAGAAAAAGTTCCGAATAGTGTTTAATATCGTAGTAAGTTCCACAATTTGGTTCTTATGAAAGGCAGGAATGAATCCCGTACAGCATCCGGATAGTTTCTTTCAATGAAATGCAAATCCGAAATGAAATATCGAAATTAAAATTCTGTATGCGTCTATTAGTGAAAAAGCTACAAACGAAATCAGGTAAAAGCAAGCCTCTCAACAAAAATTGGATCAGTTTGGATTCTATCCAAATATCCTCAGTTTAGTGGAAATATCCTCAGTTTAGTGCAAATCTAGAACAGTTTGGTTAGATTTGTGCACTTTTCGCTGTGTGAAATTCACAGCAATCGAGATCAAGTGAAGCCTTCTTTGTTTCTGCGAAAAACGTGGAAAAGTGGAATACTTGCATAATTCATACAATTGATCAACTAATTGATATTCGGAAGTGTTAAGGAACATGTCATTTGTTTTCGTATTCACGACATCCAGTTATGTCTCTGACATTACCCACCCGCCTTTTTTTCACCGGATTCCACACGGCCTCTAGGCTGGTCCTTCCTGAAGAAAGATAATAAAAAACTATCAATCTTCTATTGGACCACAGCCCCTTATTTCAACATATTTATTTATTTATTTCAAATGATCAAATCGGATCCGGTGTTTCATGTGAAAACGGTATGATTTCGATAGAAATACATGAATTCAAAAAAGTCATTTGAAGTATTCGACACCTACTTCGATGATTTGAAAGTTGACTAAGAAATGATTAATGTATTCACCTTAAAATCCAAATTCCAATGCTATGCTTTTTCTGCTTAATGCTTCACAATTGTACAAATTGAGACAGACTGGGTCAAAATAAGCATGAAAAGCGAACTGCCAAATGAGCCGGAAATAGGTACCTAATGAGCGAGACAAAACCATTCGGTGCGAAAACTTTACCACCCACAATGGATTATGCTTGCGTGCAAGTTGGCGCACCAGGCTGTAACAGGAGTAACTGGGGAAAAATGGGATCATATCGTGACCGAAGCTATCTATTGCGGCTACTAGTTTAGTTACCTACCTGTTGAGAGGCGGATAATTAGATATTTTTCTGGAGAATTGATATTTTAATATAATTGCAACTGAGTAAATAGATTTCTGTGCTACTCTTTTACATCAACAGAAAGATTGAAATCTGTTTAATTATCAAGTCGAACTCTACAGTACATAATTATTTAAATGGCCATTGAAATTAGCTTTAAAAAGAATTTTTTTGCAGAATATATTTTCTTCAATACATTCTATAGCGTAGCTTCGTATTGAATTCTAAACATAAAATGTTTCTCGCTACATCTCGGTATGCCTCTCTTTTCCAGCGGGCGAAAGTCCTTCTGTCTTGACTGCCACATCGTATGAGTAATTCATTTTTCCATTCACTTGACACCGTATTGAATCGAATCTTCGATGCACCATGATCCATTTACCGCTGCCGGCCGTTCGGATGGATCCAGGCAGACAGAAAGACAGACAGCTAAAGCCCCTCCCGTAATCAAGAGTACTTTTACTTACCGCGTGGACTGGAAATCGGATGCCGTTCGGATGCATGAATGATGCATCAGAATGCTTCGCACCACGCAAGGTAAAGTCGAGGGGTTTCGAAGTGCTTCTCGCTCACTCACTCGCTCAGGTGTCCATCAACGGTGTGTGCTTTCAGTTGAGAAATGTTATCTTCGTTATTTCACCTCCCTTCACATTCACCTTGATTTATATTTTTTTCTGCACTAAACCGCTACTCTTGGTGGTAGCAAATTTTCCACCCCGCACTTGCACTCCACTTTTCATTCATGCGTACGACCGTATGCAGTGGATGGTAAACACTCCGTGCTGTCGTGCATTATTGGTAAGCGTAGATTTTTTCACTCGAGCTGATGTTTTCCGATCATTTTTTTCCGTTTATTCACTTATTTGAAAATGCGTAGGGGGAAAACATTCATACGTGAATTAAAAGGAAATAAATAACAAGAAAACGGATGGAAAAAAAATCAAACACTATCGGTGTGGATCCATAGCTGAAGTGTAAAACCATCTCCTGCCACCAACCACCCATCGTTTGCCTGGGGGGGAGGTAAGGGGGGTTGGATGAGTGAAATCAGGGCCTACACTCCACGTAGACCGGTTGGTTATCCGATCACTTCACTGTTCCCACACGAACCGTGCAATCAACCCGCAAGAACCAGAAAGGTATTGTTCTGCTGTTCAGGGCGATATTTCACACGTTTTAGCCTGATCCGGATTTTGGCAGGATTTACGGACCGAGCATACTAATAGGATTGAATTCTGAATGATTGATGACCGGATACGGACAAAATCGCACTATTCAACACCCGCACGATGCCACTATCGTTTGCTCGATATAATCCGGATCGAACCATGCCACGACAATCCGACCAAACTGCGGGATGGAAAAAAAATTCACCGGATTCAAATTCATGGGCGATATTCAGCGGGTGGAAAAACTAATGCCGTTATCGCATTCACTGTTTGGCTCAGACTAAACATAGAAATCCTGCAGCTTAATTCATACCACATCGCATAAGAAACGAGGCCTACCTGAGCTGTTGCGGTGAGCTGTTCGCCAATATGCTACCGGGAGTTTCCTCTCACGCCCACGTAGGCCGAAAGGGAAATTCGATCCGCCTTAGCCGGGGAGCCACCATGGAAGGTAGAGTTTTGTTGTTTACAAATATCGAATGTTTCGTGTTTTCGTGTGTGCTAAACCATTGTCCTGGGCTCATAACTAACACATGGTTCTGTATCATTAAATGTTTCGACATATCACTGTGACGTTAGCGAAGCATTTTGCTAAAAAAAACCGGATGCCAGCATGGCGCACAAAGTTATGCTACTGCATCGGAAAATTTTTGCAGTCAAAGCCGACGGGTGCTTAGCCACAAGAGAAAACCGCATCGGGAAATCTAAGACAATGAAAGAAAATAATGACCTCAGTTGGGCATATTTTGCCAGTGATTGTTTTATTGTTAGCTGCGTTGTTTTGACCGTTTGCTTGGACTTGACGGTGACCACCGTGGTGTAAGATGACGATTATATTTTGCATGTGGCCCAGTCGGTTTCGATTACCATTGAAGGGGTAGTAGAGAACCATTCCATGTGGACGGGAATTTTGCTACTGGGAAGTATAAAACAAAGTACAAATTTCATCAAATATGCTGTATAATTAGTAATTAAATATTACATAAAATTTATGCTCGCGTTTGTTCAACGCAAAATTCACTATCCACTCGATTTCAGAAGAAAGATTATAGCACGGAAAGGAAAAAGTTAATGTTCTAGAAGCAATAATTAGTTGTTTTACTGAATTGAAAAATATATTTCAAGACAGAAGAATATATTTTGTAATCGTTAATTTCAATTAATTATTTTCAAACTTGCTAAATAGTGCTAGAAGTATGATTCAGTTTGCTAATTGAGTTTACGAAAATATTGAAATTTTTGGCTGAAACCTACTCAATATTCATTCAATTAATTCATTTTTTCACCTTTTTTTATATATATATAAAAATAGGTATAGAATTCGCTCAAACTTTCGAAAAATTTTCCGAGGCCCGGAGGGCCGAATGACTTATACCAATCGATTCAGCTCGACGAACTGAGCAAATGTCTGTGTGTGTGTGTGTGTGTGTGTGTGTGTGTGTGTGTATGTGTGTGTCTGTATGTGTGTTGTCAACTAAGAGGTCGAGATCTCAGAGATGGCTGGACCGATTTTGATCAAACTAGTCGCAAATGAAAGGTCTCCCCGTCACCCAAAACGCTATTGAATGGTTTTGAGATCGGATGTTTACTTTTTGAGTTATTCGAAGTTTTTTGACAGTATCTGTCACAATTGACCTTGAAAACAGAATATGTTTTCAGACTTAGATTTCGCACGATAATTCAACAAGCCATAGATTGTTAAAATCCGTCCATTTTTAACGGAGATATCGAAATTTTTGTGTAAACGACTTTTCCCCCTATTCCAGCAGTAGGAGTTTTGAGCGCTGTATGACAAAGCAATGCTTGGGTGCAACGGAAAACACGATTTTTTATTCTGTTACATACAATTGTTTCTAAGTACCAAAAAGACTGTGTACAGCATCCTTTTTCATGACAATTTGCCTCGAACCGATTTTAGCACGGCTCGTTTTTGGCAACACAATCGTTCGAATATGACATATGATGGCAGATTTTTTTTTAATCATATTGTTTTAAACTACTTATAGTAATAAATGCTGGAAGAACATAACATCCATATACCATTCGAATCAGTTCGTCGAGATCAGCAAATGCGTGTGTGACAAATAATTTCACTCAATTTTCTCTGAAAATTTCTTTTCTACAAATTCAGATTCATACGAAAATTCGTATGCTCCCAAACAAAGTTCCTGAATTATGTTTGGTTCCGACCTCTGGTTCCGGAACTACAGGATGATATATGAAACGAAATCAAAATTGTGTAACTCATTCTTCTCGTAGATGGCTGAACCGATCTAAGATTCAAATGAAATATAAGAATCATCTAAGATGTAAATGAAAAGTTTCAAGATTCTTTAAAACATCTTGCTCTTCAGTCAGATGCAACTTCCGGTTTCTGGGATACAGGGTGATTAGTATAAAAATGTCTATTCCACATAAATTAATCAGGTTATATCGGGTTAGCAGATTTGGATAGTCGATAAAAAAAATTAACTTTTTTCAGTTTTAGTGGTATTCAGTTGTCGATTCAGAAGGCACCTAAAAATTTAATTCGTGCTATGATTTCTCAAAGATGTCTTCACTGATTTTCAAATATTTTGAAACAAATGTAAACTATAAAGCTTCTCAGGTGAATTTATCTGACTTCGGCCATACCGATTTTAGAATTCCGGTTCCAGTATAAAATCGTTTCTCAAAGCTCAATCGTTTTCTCAAAAAAGCCTAATCAAATTTCAGAAACAAAAATTCAAATTGAATTAAACTTATATACAAAATTAATTAGTTTTATACATACATACAAAAATTAATGAATTTTATTCAATTAAGCTTCAAAGTTGTACTTAAAACTGTAATTTATTCGTCATATGGCCATACGAATCGGTTTGGGTTATGCTGGTTCCTGAATACCGACTCTGGAAGTACCTTAAATTACCGTAAACTCTAAAGTGGAACTTACATATCATGGCATGTTTAATCGATTATCACACTTCTAGATTTAAATTCGATTGTATTTGCAGTTTTGACATTACAGAATAATGAGTGATTACAATCTCAAATTGTCGCTTAAAACGACGGTCATTAAACTAATGTAATGAAAACTTAAACACCGAAGAATATTCATGCAAAAAACACATGCGGATTGATAAAAAAAGGTATCATCTCACTGCTAGGTGGATTAATCACGTTTTTACACTATGTAGATTGCTTCCAACTTTTAATAGGAGTAATTCTCTTGAAAACTATTTCAATTATCCAACCAGTGAATTTGTGTGTCAATCCTTCGCTTTTCATAATTCTATTCTAATACAGATTATGTATATGCAATGTATGGGATCAAGATTACGTGGGGCCTTAGAATTCCAACACAAAAATTAAATACATATTTTCAATGTTATTAATAATTTGGAGTAATCTTCCAAAGTATACAGTTTATTTTTCTATATCAACATTTCCTTAGGGTTGCGCTTTTGTCCCTCATCCTCAACATTGTATATCGCAGCAGTATGGGAGACTGGGGCAAATACACCCACGTCTTGTTGAAAATTTATTTTTCTACAAGACAATAATGATTCTCGAATAACAAAGTATGTCATGCGCTTAGTATAATTCAAAAAGGACAAAATCATTTTTATACATTTAAATTTAGAATTCTAACAAAACAATTCAAGTACTATAGATTTTTTTTTCATAAAAACGTTTATTTCATACGCAATATACATAAGTTTTTATTCGTCGTGGCATCCACAATACATAGTACTTTAAACCAAACACATTTCGAATATCATATTAGTATGTTGGTATTCATTAGTTTATCTAAACACTGTATTTATCAAGCGAGTTGCTATTATAAATTACATTAAATGAAATACATTTATTTTGTACATGATCTTATAACTAATTCAGGTTTGTTTGTATCAGTTCATCACTTTTATTTAATATAAGATAGCTGGCTATTGGTTGAACTCATGGAAGAGAAAACATCCTAACATAAAATGAAATTTAAATTGGAACTCCAATGGACTTAATGAAATAATAAAGAAATTTCTTGTAAGGAACGTCACGACAAGCAAGAATGTCGCGAACTGGGACATTGGATAGTCTACCTTGGGTACGCAAGGAATTTATTAGTTGAGATCTGACATCACGATACTCCACACATGTCCAAACAACATGGTCAATATCGCGGGAACCTTCGCCACAAGCACAATGATTAGTCTCGGAAAGTCCAATTCGAAGAAGATGTGCATCTAACGTGTAGTGATTGGACATGAGTCTGGACATCACACGAATGAAATCTCTACTCACATCCAGTCCCCTGAACCATGCCTTTGTCGATATTTAGGAATAATTAAGTGCATCCACCGACCCAGATCATCTTTATCCTAAGATGCTGGCAAGTGTTCTTTGGCGAGACGCGCTATAGAATTCGTTGAAAGCAATCGGTCTCTCATAAATTTCACCCTCAACAGCACCACATTTGGCTAAAATATCGGCTCTTTCATAGCCTGGAATGAAGCAATGAGCCGGGACCCAAACTATTGTGATTTGATAATTATTATTCAATATGACGTTCAGGCACTGTTTTATTTCGCCCAAGAAAAAAGGTTCATTTTTGCCAGCAGCGTTTGAGCGAATGGCTTAAATTGCACTAAGAATATCTATGAAAAGAAAATAATGGTTTGAAGATAATGTGACGATTACACTCAAACTATAATGAACTGCTGCTAACTCTGCTATATAAACAGAGGCAGGTTCCTGAAGCCTAAATGAGACCGAAACATTTTTGTTGAATATACCAAACCCAGTAGCCTCTTCATTCGTGATCCGTCCGTGTAAATATTTTCTCAGAGTCAATATGCCTGAACTTACTTGTAAATATTTTTGGGATTCCCATCGAGCGTAGGTGTTCCGGGATTCCACGCACTTCGCGCTGCATGGATGTGTCGAAAAATAAAGTTGAGTCAGGGACATTTAGGAGGCTGACACGGATAGGAATATATCTTGACGGGTTGACTTCCTGTAACATATGGTTAAAATATACTGTCATGAATCTTGTTTGAGATTGAAGCTCAACTAGCCTTTCGAAGTTATTAATAACCAGGGGATTCAGTACCTCACATCTTATTAGCAGTCGCGATAAAAGCTCCAAAAAACGATCTTTCAATGGAAGAACTCCCGTCAGAACTTCAAGACTCATTGTATGTGTCGAATGCATGCACCCTAAAGCAATTCGCAAACAACGATATTGAATTCGCTCTAATTTGTTAATATGAGAGTTTGCAGCGGAACGAAAGCAAACGCATCCATATTCCATCACTGAAAGTATCGTTGTCTGATACAATTTTATTAGATCTTGCGGATGAGCACCCCACCAAGATCCTGTTATTGTTCGAAGAAAATTTACTCTTTGTTGGCATTTTGTTATCAGATACCTAATGTGTCCTCCCCACGTGCATTTGAAATCAAACCACACCCCAAGGTATTTGAAAGTCAAAACCTGTTGGATCATTCTTCCCATCATATGAAGCTGAACTTGCGCGGGATCATGCTTTCTTGAAAAGACGACCAGCTCTGTTTTCTCCGCAGAGAATTCGATAGCCAGATGAACAGCCCAAACGGACAAGTTATCTAAAGTATCTTGCAATGGTTTTTGCAGGTCAATAGTTTTGGGACCAGTAACTGAAACTACGCCATCATCTGCCAACTGTCTTAGTGTACATGGAGTTACGAGACAGCTGTCAATGTCATTCACGTATAAATTATAAAAGAGCGGACTGAGGCATGAGCCTTGCGGTAGACCCATGTAGCTAATTCTGAATGTTGTCAAATCGCCATTTGAAAAATGCATGCTGGGAGTCCATTATTTGGAAAAGATTCCCTAATAATGCTATGCGTAGGAACAGAATCTGGACAAACTTTCCTCGCAAAATCAAATATCCATCGGTTCGAGTATTCCTCACTCTCATTTCCTACGTTACGATTCCTCATTCGTCTGGCAGTATTCCAAAGGGTGCTCATTGAGGTTTCTCTTGACAAACCTTCGACAAAATGTCTCCAATAGCTACATTTCTTGGCCCGAAGTATGCTCTTGTACTTGGTTTCTAAAGTCAAGAATTTTTCAAAATTCTGAGGGGTTCCTCCGCCTCGTTTTAAAATCGTCTTGAAAGCATTTTGTTTCGCGTGCTTAGCATCTGAGCACTCTTTGTCCCAGCAAGGGTTTGGAGGTCTTCTGTTAGACGATGGACCAAGAAATCATTGGGTTTGGGCTTGTTCAGCGGCCTCCAGAATCGAACAAACGAGGAAGTCATATTCTTCAAGTGGGGGGAAATCTTCCATTGAAGTTAAGACACTTGAAATATTACTTTGGTATTTAATCCAGTCAATATTTTTTATCAAAACGTATGGAATATTAACTGAATTAGCAATGCCTTTGTTACTGATAATTGAGATGATGATTGGTAAATGATCGCTACCATGTAAATCAGGAAATACTTTCCAGGTGCAATCTAGTCGAATTGAAGTCGAGCACAGAGATAAATCTAATGCACTTGGACGTGCAGGAGGTCTTGGCATCCGTGTCATGCTACCCATATTTAGTACCGACATGCTAAAATTGTCGCAAATATTATATATTAAAGATAATCTGCTATCATTGTAAACGGAACCCCACATCATTCCGTGTGAATTGAAATCTCCCAGAATCAATCGTGGAGCAGGGAGGGCTTCGACCATTTCATTAAGTTGTCTTTGTCCAACTTGAGCTCTTGGAGGAATATATACCGAAGCAATGCAAATGTCATTTCCTTTAATGTTTATTTGGCAAGCAACAACTTCTATACTAGCAGTCGAAGGAATGTTTAATCTATAAATGGAATAACATTTCTTAATTCCTAAAAGCACTCCACCATACGGGGAGTCTCTATCGAGACGTATAATGTTAAAGCCATTGAAATTTAAGGCTAATTTTTGAATTTTATTAGAATCCGACTCTTGGATCCGTAGTTACAGGGTGATAAGTGTAATATTTTTGCCTTTCTCATTTCATTTGGATCCAACTTCCGGTTCCAGAATTACAGGGTGATATGCACAAAAATGTGAAAGTAATGCACAAAAAATGTGAAAATAATGTCACTTACTTTTCTCGAAGATGGAAGTTCTCAAGATGTCATAAGAATATTCTAATTTTTATTCGCATCAAACCCTTGATTTCCAAAATTCAAATAATGTGTAGGTCATGTTAGTGCATGGTTGAATGAACCGAATGTCACTATGCCGATATCCTGCTTTCGGTTCTGGAAGTATCGGCAATATTAATCCAATAGTACTGAAGTTTTTTTTAAATTGTAGTATGTCGGGGAAATCCTGCTGTAATATACAGGACAAAATGAAAATGCGAAAGGCATCAATACACCACTAGGTGGATGAAAACAAGTTTTTTTTAAATCTATGTCGATGTTCCTTTAGGAGCTGAACAAGACAAGCTTGGTAAAAGAAATTAATCAAACAATGAGTTTCTATGTAAGCCTTAAGGTTATTAGTTTCATCTGTTCGCTCAATGTTTTGTGGATGTTTCATTCATAACAGTTGTGGTTTTTATTAAGAATCATAAAACCATTTCACTATCAGTTCTGCGGAATTTCATATTTTCTGCTGTCATTGTGTCATTTCTCATATTACATAATAAAGAGCTCTCGCAATAAGTGTGCCACCGTCGAAAAGGCCGGATATGACGAGAACGGAACCAAACGGCCTTGACGACCTACGCAGGGCATTCGGCGTGCTCCATAGGTTGCGCGTTGGCGCGTAAAACCTCTTAACGGTTGATTGTGTTCCGGCAACAGAGTCTGAAACCGGCTCGCAGCTTGCACGAAACAGGTTTTCAATGATCCTTGACGAAGTTCACAATTGCGAAGGTTTATGTTTCGCCAATACAGAACCTGGGTGTCTGGGTGTGGAATTAGTTTTGCGGCGGTGCTGAACAACACTGTGGCTACTGCAGTGATCGATTCATACGTGCAAACACTTGTAAACACTTTCATATTGCAGCGGTGGTTGTTTGTTTGATTGAAAAGCCGGTTAGTTAAAACAACAGCACGTACCGTACTACCCAGACAGGTCAGCGGACCGGTTAACTTTCCATATCGCAGCTGCCCGGAGGGATCAGGATATAAAATGTAAAATATGCGCTCAAGTTTATTTCCCGATGTAGACGGCGACTTGATTGATGTGGAAAAATAAAACTTCTTTGTGCAACGACGGGAGCAGATTTTGTGACTGTGACTAAGCTGCACAAAGTAAAATGATTGTTCTTATATATTATCATTTCATATTTGAGAAGTTTAGAGCTAGCATGACTCATCTATATAGACTATAACATTATTTATTTTGCACATTTGCACATATTATTTCTACTTTGAAGCAAAGTCTTGGCATTATATTCCTTTTGTGAAATTTAGTTTTTTTGTTTCAACAGACTTCGCAGCCGATTCTTAGCGTAAAGAATAATTGCATGGCTAGTAATACATAATGAACCAAAGATGGCTTAGAGCAACTCTACGGTTAGAATTCTAGAAATTCATTACAGCATGAGATAAACAGGATCGACATGCGAAGACTTGGTAGACACTTTGCACCCGTCTTCAGTTTGAATGGATGTTTTTTTTTATGCACAATTGTTGTAACAGGCAAAATCAACGATTTTGAACGTAATAAAAGCGTCCGGAGAAAATTTGTCGACATGAAAGATTGGATCGAGCTATCGCAAGAGAAAAAAATTTCAAACATATGTCGAAGTGCTCCGAATAAACCTCCTGTGGCAGGTTATCTGTTCTTTTCGCTTCAAAAGTGACATTTACATCACAGCCGGCACGAGCAACCCGAATGTAGGAGTGCCTGGTAAAATATCCTGGTTACCTTTCCTTAAGCAACACAATTGTTTTTATCTCTTATGGGAGTATTTAACATCTAACCATTACGGAACAAAGGCCCGAAAGAAATGAACCGTCTTCAAATGGAACCGCAAGAAAAAGCGAAAGAAAATTGTCTGCGAAATTCAAACTTGCAAAACTCGTGTAGATTAACGTTTACATAAGTTTTCATTAGTCTCACTTACTTACTCTTTCAGTCGTAGACCACGCAGGTCTCTGCTGTATACAGGAGGCGTCTCCATTCAACTCGGTTCATGGCTGTTCGCCGCCAGCCTCGGTAGCTGCGAAGGGTCCGCAGGTCGTCCTCAATTTGATCGATCCATCTTGGCCGCTGCGCGCCTCTTCTTCTTATACCGGTCGGATCATTATCGAGAAATATTTTAACCGGGTTTTTTTTTTCATAAATACGTTTATTTCTTAAGGCAGTTTACATAAGTTTTTCTTCGCCGTAGCATCACTTTTACATAATATTCTTATCCTAATTTAATTCTAACATAGTCACAACGTTTTGCATTTATTAAAACATATTCTCTTATTACTTAAATATCATCTTAGGTAACTCGTCATTAATTATGAAATCTACTCGGAAATATTATTTGAACCAAATGATTAACTTCTATAAATTATAAAATAAGCTGTTATTTTCAGACATTTTGTTAATAATTTCATAAACTGTTTCGAGTTTGTTTGTATCATTACATTATTTTTATTCTAATTTAGCTATTGGTTGAACTCATGGACGCAGCTGGGATCAGAACTAAGTCTTGAAAGGGGCCTTTATTAAATTGAAACTCCAGTTTTCTTTATGAAATGATAAATAAGTTTCATGTATGAAAGGTCACGACAAGCAAGAATGTCTCGAACTGGGATATTGGATAGTCTACCTTGGGTACGCAAAGAATTTATTATTTGAGATCTGACATCACGATACTCCACGCATGTCCAAACGACATGATCAATATCTCGATAACCTTCGCCACAAGCACAATGATTAGTCTCGGAGAGCCCAATTCGAAGGAGATGTGCATCTAACGTGTAGTGATTGGACATGAGTCTGGACATCACACGAATGAAATCTCTACTCACATCCAGTCCCCTGAACCATGCCTTTGTCGATATTTTCGGAATAATTGAGTGCATCCACCGACCCAGATCATCTTTATCCCAAGAAGCTTGCCAGCTGGCAAGTGTTCTTTGGCGAGACGAGCTATAGAATTCGTTGAAAGCAATTGGTCTCTCATAAATTTCACCCTCAATAGCACCACGTTTGGCTAAAATATCGGCTCTTTCATTGCCAGGAATGGAGCAATGAGCCGGGACCCAGACTATAGTGATTAGATAATTATTGTTCAATATGTCGTTCAGGCACTGTTTTATTTTGCCCAGGAAAAACGGTTCAGTCTTGCCAGTCATGTTTGAGCGAATGGCTTCAATTGCACTCAGACTATCTGTGAAGAGGAAATAATGGTTTGGAGATAATGTGACGATTACACTCAAACTATAATGAACTGCTGCTAACTCTGCTATATAAACAGATGCAGGTTCTTCAAGCCTAAATGAGGCCGAAACATTATTGTTGAACATACCAAACCCTGTCGCTTCTTCAATTCGCGATCCGTCCGTGTAAAACATTTTCTCAGAGTCAATATGCCCGAACTTACTTGAAAATATTTTTGGGATTTCCGTCGAACGTAGATGATCCGGGATTCCACGCACTTCGCGCTGCATGGATGTATCGAAAAATAAAGTTGAGTCAGGGACATTTAGGAGGCTGACACGGATAGGAATATATCTTGAAGGGTTGATTTCCTGTGACATATGGTTAAAATATACTGTCATGAATTTTGTTTGAGATCGAAGCTCGACTAGTCGTTCGAAATTATTAATTACCATGGGATTCAGCACCTCACATCTTATTAGCAGGCGTGATGAAAGCTCCCAAAATCGATCTTTTAATGGAAGAACTCCCGCCAGAACTTCAAGACTCATTGTATGTGTCGAATGCATGCACCCTAAAGCAATTCGCAAACAACGATACTGAATTCGCTCCAGTTTGATAATATGAGAGTTTGCAGCGGAACGAAAGCAAACGCATCCATATTCCATCACTGAAAGTATCGTTGTCTGATACAATTTTATTAGATCTTCCGGATGAGCACCCCACCAAGATCCTGTTATTGTTCGAAGAAAATTTACTCTTTGTTGGCATTTTGTTATCAGAAACCTAATGTGTCCTCCCCACGTGCATTTGGAATCGAACCACACCCCGAGGTATTTAAAAGTTAAAACCTGTTGGATCATTCTTCCCATCATATGGAGCTGAAGCTGCGCGGGATCATGCTTTCTTGAAAAGACGACTAACTCTGTTTTCTCCGCAGAGAATTCGATACCAAGATGAACAGCCCAATCGGACAAGTTATCTAAGGTATCTTGCAATGGTTTATGCAGATCAATAGCTTTGGGTCCAGTAACTGAAACCACGCCATCATCTGCCAATTGTCTTAGTGTACATGGGGTTACTAGACAGCTGTCAATGTCATTTACATAAAAATTATAGAGGAGCGGACTGAGGCATGAGCCTTGCGGGAGACCCATGTAACTATTTCTGAGTGTTGCCAAATCGCCATGTGAAAAATGCATGTGTTTCTCTGACAAAAGGTTGTGCAAATAATTATTTATAACCGCTGGGAGTCCATTTTGGTGAAGCTTGTCTGAAAGAACATCAATGGAAACTGAATCAAATGCTCCTTTAATGTCTAAAAATACAGATGCCATTTGTTGCTTTTGAGCGAAGGCAATTTGGATGTCAGACGAAAGTAATGCAAGGCAATCATTCGTCCCTTTATTTCTACGGAAGCCAAACTGAGTATCTGACAACAAACCGTTCGTCTCGACCCAAGTGTCGAGACGTCGTAGAATAATTTTTTCGAACAATTTTCTGATGCAGGACAACATCGCAATGGGTCTATATGAGTTGTGATTGGAAGCTGGTTTCCCCGGTTTTTGAATGGCGATAACTTTCACTTGTCTCCAGTCAGGTGGAACAATATTTTGCTCAAGAAACTTGTTGAACAATTCCAACAAACGTCTTTTTGCGAGGTTGGGCAGATTCTTCACCAAGTTGAATTTAATTCTGTCCAACCCTGGAGCGTTATTGTTACAAGACAAGAGTGCTATAGAAAATTCCATCATTGAAAATGGGTTATTAATAAAACCATTATTTGGAGGAGATTCCCGTATAATGCTCTGCGTAGGAACAGAATCTGGGCAAACTTTCCTAGCAAAGTCAAATATCCATCGGTTCGAGTATTCATCACTCTCATTGCCCACGTTACGATTCCTCATTCGTCTGGCCGTGTTCCAAAGAGTGCTCATTGAGGTATCTCTTGACAAACCTTCGACAAAATGTCTCCAATAGCTACATTTTTTGGCTCGAAGTATGCTCTTGTACTTGGTTTCTAAAACCATAAGTTTTTCAAAATTCTGAGGAGTTCCTCCTCCCCGTTTTAGAAACGTCTTGCAAGCATTTTGTTTTGCGAGTTTAGCCTCTGAGCACTCTTTGTCCCACCAGGGGTTGGGAGGCCTTCTGTTAGTCGTTGGCCCAGGAAAGCGTTTAGTTTGGGATTGTTCTGCTGCCTCCAGAATCGAACAAATGAGGAAGTCATATTCTTCAAGTGGAGGGAGCTCTTCCATTGAATTCAAAATACTAGAGATACTACTTTGGTATTTAATCCAGTCGATATTTTTTGTCAAATCATATGGAATACTAGCGGAAGTAGCAATGCAATTGCTACTGCTAATTGAGATGATGATTGGTAAATGATCGCTACCGTGTAAATCAGGCAGTATTTTCCAGGTGCAATCTAGTCGAATTGATGTTGAGCAAAGAGATAGATCTAATGCACTTGGGCGTGCCGGAGGTCTTGGGATCCGTGTCATGCTACCCATATTTAATACCGTCATGCTAAAATT
Organism: Malaya genurostris; assembly: GCF_030247185.1. Classification (NCBI taxonomy): domain Eukaryota; kingdom Metazoa; phylum Arthropoda; class Insecta; order Diptera; family Culicidae; genus Malaya; species Malaya genurostris. Next base: position 89,407,397 of record NC_080571.1, on the reverse strand, counting down.
GTCACAAATGTTTTGTATTAAAGATGATCTGCTATCATTGTAAACGGAACCCCACATAATACCGTGCGAATTTAAATCCCCCAGAATCAATCGTGGTGCAGGAAGGGCTTCAACCATTTCATTAAGCTGTTGCTGTCCAACTTGTGCTTTTGGAGGAATATAAACCGAAGCTATGCAAATATCTTTGCCTTTAATGTTTATTTGGCAAGCAACAACTTCTATACTAGAAGTTGAAGGGATGTTTAATCTATAAAAGGAATAGCATTTCTTAATTCCCAAAAGCACTCCACCATACGGAGAGTCTCTATCGAGACGTATAATGTTAAAATCATTAAAATTTAAAGCTATGTTTGAAGTAAGCCATGTTTCGCATAAAGCAAATACATCACATTTTTGACTATGCAATAATATTTTAAATGAATCAAGTTTTGGCATGATGCTTCGACAATTCCACTGCAGGACAGTGATTGTATCATTTGCGACGGGTGATAAATTATCCATCAAAAGATACAAAACCTGAGACAATTGGCCATTGAGCTGATAACTGCTTCAAAAAGGTTCTAGCTATTGGAAGGAATGCCATTATGAGGGTCTTTAAGGGTTCAGATATATTGAATGCTGAGAAAATCCATTCAACAATTTCCGAAAACTTCAGTAATCCTGTTGGTGGCTGTGAAATGGAGCCCACTGGATTATTATCTTTTTCTGTACTAGATCCTGGATTGGTTTGTGAATTTGACAAACCAGGAGGCACAGTCTTTGGTTTTGACTTTTTTTGTTTAACACGGGGATCTTTTTTTGAAGATGAAATTTTAGGTGTCTTTTTTGGTAATTTGGAGGAAGACTTCTTTCTCTTAACTGACCCTTGGGTAGTGATAAACGAATTACCTTCACTATTTTCGTCAGAGTCAGAGTCCTCTGGTTCCTCTAGATTTGAAAACCCGTTTTCGGTTTCCAAAGGAGGGACATCAATGACCGTTTTAAGCATTTCTGCATATGTGCGCTTAGACCGTGCTTTTAAAGAAATCTTAATTTTGTCTTTGTGCACTTTAAATGCAGTGCATACTGAAATATCATCATGAGGACTATTCCCACAATAAATACATTTTTCAATTTCCTTGTTGCAATCATTATCTTTATGAGGCCCTTCACACTTAATACATTTTGGTTTATTACTACAGTAAGTAGCTGTGTGGCCGAATTTTTTGCAGTTCGTACAATTCATTACATTTGGAACAAAAAGCCGAACAGGGAGGCGAATTTTATCGACATAGACATGGGACGGCAACGCAGACCCGGCAAATGTCACTCGAAACGAGTCTGATGGGCGATAAACTTTTTTTTCCTCTTCATGAACTACTGAGTACAGTTGTTTGCACTCCAGTATTTTCACACCCTCAAGCATAGAGTTCTTGAAACGACCAACACCATGCTTGAGTAAATCATCTACCGAAAGACTCGCTTCGGTAACAACACCGTCAATTTCGACATCTTTGGAGGGTATGTAAACTTTATACTCTTTATTGAAATGTTCCGAAGAGACAATATCATTCGCGTGTTTCAAATTATTTACCACAACACGAATTTTATCGTTATTTACTTTTATGATCTCTTTGATTGAAGAGTATCGTGATGTCAAACCTTTATTAATTTGAAAAATGTTTAATGGCTTTGATATACGTCTAAAAAAGACTATCCAAGGCCCAGAAGAGCTCTCCTGATATTTTTTCGTTCGTGGGGGTATCGGATTCATGCTAGGATTTACGTCCATGGATTCATCCATTACATTAAAATTTTTAACTAAACTTTAAAATAAAATTTGAAACCAACACTACACAGTACTCAATCAAAAGGAAAAGAAAAAACTTCTACCTTGAAATTGTTGTCTATCTCCGTTGCACTGCCGTGTAGATCCTCGTTGCTCTAGATGTTCTTGTTGGATGTATCTGGACGTTGATACAATGCTGAAGCTCACTGTAGCGATAGAATATGATGTGATGCTACTGCTACCTGACATCCAGCACCACTCGAATTCCGATTTGCTTTCGTCTTCGCCAGCTGTAACCAGCGCAGGTCACCGGTGTATACCTGCGTGTTGTATGGCAGTGGAAAGACCGAGTTGTCTTGTCTCCTTCTTCCTTGTGCTCCGCACCGATATGCTTCTGCACCGAAGTGCCTTCGCACCGGTGTGCCTTTGCACTCTCCTGCTTCTATGTGCCTTTGCACTCTTCCTCTTCGATGTGCCTTTGCACTCTCCTGCTCAGCACTTGTGGCTGTATATTGCGGCCTGGGTAGAGTTTGGGAAACGCCCTTTGTTGTTTCCTTCACCAGCTTGGCCCAGCACTAGGGCTCTCTTATGCAGCACGACTATACGTTTTAACGGCTGCTGCCAACAGGTCTCTACCTGTAGTTCAACCGTTGTCGTATTTAACGCGTGTAAACCAACCAGCGTTATTAAACTGTACGCTTCTATACACAACCTTCTCGGTTGAACGGCTATTACTGAATGATTTTAACCGGGTTGTTTTCCGACATTCTAACAACATGCCTAGCCCACCGTAACCGCCCGACCTTGGCCGTTTGGACGAGGGTTGATCCTCCCTGCAAATGGTGCAGTTCATGGTTCATTCGCCTTCTCCACGTACCGTCTTCCATCCGAACACCGCCGAAGATGGTTCGCAACACCTTCCGTTCAAAAATACCTAGTGCGCGTTGATCCTCCGCAAGCATTGTCCAGGACTCGTGCCCGTAGAGGATAACCGGTCTAATCAGCGTTTTGTAGATAGTTAACTTCGTACGACGGCGAATTTTCCTCGATCAAAGCATCCTGCGCAGTCCAAAGTAAGCACGATTTCCTGACAATATGCGTCTCTGAATTCCTCTGCTGGTGTCATTATCGGCAGTCACCAGTGAGCCCAATTACACGAACTCGTCGACCATTTCGATTTCATCACCACCAATCAGAACTCGTAATTGGTGGATGACGTTATCTTCTCTCGAGCCCCTGCCTTTCATGTACTTTGTCTTTGACAAATTGATGTCTAGTCCGATCCGCTTGGCCTCAGCTTTTAGTCCGATGTACGTATCTTCCATCTTCTCAAAGTTGCGTGCTATAATATCAATATCATCAGCGAAACCAAGTAGCTGGACGGACTTTCTGAAAATCGTGCCACTCGTGTCTATCCTCGCTTTTCTTATCGCACCCTCCAAAGCAATGTTGAATAGCTGACACGAAAGGCCATCACCTTGCCGTAGCCCTCTGCGAGTTTCGAAGGGACTCGAGTATATCCCCGATACTCGAACAACGCACATCACTCGATCCATCGTAGCCTTGACCAATCGTATCAGTTTGTCCGGGAATCCGTAGTCGTGCATGATTTTCCATAGCTGTTCTCGATCGATTGTGTCGTAGGCTGATTTGAAATCGATGAATAAGTGATGTGTGGGCACATTGTATTCGCGGCACTTTTGCAACACCTGGCGGATGGCGAACACTTGATCCGTGGTAGCGCGTTCGCCCATAAATCCTGCCTAATATTGTCCCACGAATTCGTTTGCAATCGGTGAAAGTCGACGGCATAAGATTTGGGAGAGTACCTTGTAGGCGGCGTTCAGCAGAGTTATCGCGCGGTAATTGCAGCAATCCAGCTTATCACCCTTTTTGTAGATGGGACACACGATTCCTTCCATCCATTCCTCCGGTAAAATCTCGTCCTCCCAGATCTTGGTAACGACCCAGTGCAGTGCTTTCACTAGTGCATTACCACCGTGTTTTAGTAGCTCGCTTGGTAGTTGGTCAACGCCAGCGGCCTTATTATTTTTCAACCGGCTTACCACCTCCTCCACTTCTTGGAGGTCTGGGACTGGCAGTCTATCGTCCTCCGCACGCATTTCCAAGTTCGTTACCGCGCCGCCACTTTCGTATTCCGCCACATCGCCATTGAGGTGCGCGTCGAAATACTGCCGCCACCTCTCGATCACCTCACAGTCGTTGGGTAGCCACCGTCGAAAGTTTTGAGCGCATGCATACAGCAACCAAGTAGTGGTCCGAATCTACATTCGCACTGCGGTAGGTGCGAACATTGTTGATGTCCGAGAAAAATTTTCCGTCGATCAAAACGTGGTCGATTTGGTTTTCGGTCTGTTGGTCAGGTGATCTCCAGGTAGCTTTGTGGATATCCTTGCGGGGAAAGAAGGTGCTTCTGACTACCATTCCTCGGGAGGCCGCAAAGTTGACACACCGTTGGCCGTTGTTATTCGATGCGGCATGCAGGCTGTTCGGCCCGATTACCGATCGGTACATTGCCTCCCTTCCTACCTGGGCATTCATGTCAGCGATGACAATTTTTACGTCTCTGCGTGGGCAGCCGTCATAGGCTTGTTCCAGCTGCACGTAGAACGCTTCTTTCTCGTCATCGGGCCTCCCTTCATGTGGGCAGTGCACGTTGATGATGCTGTAATTGAAAAAACGGCCTTTAATTCTCAACTTACACATCCTAGCATTGATCGGCTGCCACCCAATCACTCGCTGTTTTCATTAGTCATTTAACGAATAAAGTGCCTATGGATCGGTTCATATGCGGATTTGCGAAAGCTGTTAATTTCGTAATTTTCTGCTCTGCAGATTCAAGTAAGCTGGCATTCAACGGTGAAGAAAGTCATCAAATAGGCTGTGCAAAACTTGGTAATGAAAAGTCAAATAAAGGGTGATTTTTTAAGAGCTTGAGAACTTTTTTAAACAATAAAACGCATAAAATTTGCAAAATCTCATCGGTTCTTTATTTTAAACGTTAGATTGGTACATGACATTTACTTTTTGAAGATAATTTCATTTAAATGTTGACCGCGGCTGCGTCTTAGGTGGTCCATTCGGAAAGTCCAATTTTGGGCAACTTTTTCGAGCATTTCGGCCGGAATAGCCCGAATTTCTTCGGAAATGTTGTCTTCCAAAGCTGGAATAGTTACTGGCTTATTTCTGTAGACTTTAGACTTGACGTAGCCCCACAAAAAATAGTCTAAAGGCGTCAAATCGCATGATCTTGGTGGCCAACTTACCGGTCCATTTCTTGAGATGAATTGTTCTCCGAAGTTTTCCCTCAAAATGGCCATAGAATCGCGAGCTGTGTGGCATGTAGCGCCATCTTGTTGAAACCACATGTCAACCAAGTTCAGTTCTTCCATTTTTGGCAACAAAAAGTTTGTTAGCATCGAACGATAGCGATCGCCATTCACTGTAACGTTGCGTCCAACAGCATCTTTGAAAAAATACGGTCCAATGATTCCACCAGCGTACAAACCACACCAAACAGTGCATTTTTCGGGATGCATGGGCAGTTCTTGAACGGCTTCTGGTTGCTCTTCACTCCAAATGCGGCAATTTTGCTTATTTACGTAGCCATTCAACCAGAAATGAGCCTCATCGCTGAACAAAATTTGTCGATAAAAAAGCGGATTTTCCGAATGGACCACCTAAGACGCAGCCGCGGTCAACATTTAAATGAAATTATCTTCAAAAAGTAAATGTCATGTACCAATCTAACGTTTAAAATAAAGAACCGATGAGATTTTGCAAATTTTATGCGTTTTATTGTTTAAAAAAGTTCTCAAGCTCTTAAAAAATCACCCTTTAATAGACCCCAAATTTCGCATTCATTAAATAAAATTTGGAGTTAATATTTTTTTGTTTTTTGAACTTTAAAAATTAGGGTATGTCAACGTAACATGTATTGATGTGTGCTCATGTGTGTTCATGGGGTGTTCACAAAGATGAAAATACAATTTTTTCGAGGTTTCGAAAATTTAGCCATAGGTGATAGGATATGTCAATGTGGCATATGAATTGATTTCTTATGTGTATTGGGGTGTTCAAAACGAAGAAAGTCATCAATTTTGGAGGGTTTTGGAATTTAGTCTTAGGTGATAGGGTGTGTCAATGTGTCATTAATGTACACGGCAAAAAATTATGAAATTTACAGGTGACGCCAATCCACATATGACACAATTCATAATAATGTAATTCTAACAAACCTCGCCTTTCAAACAAATGTGTAAATTTACATGTTTTAGCACTTAAAAATATGTCAGAATGCAATAAATATAAGTTATATTTATTGTAAAATTAGGTCATTTTTGACGCTCATATATGTCGGCCACAGAAGACGAAAATTTACACGATTTTTTATAGGTGTGTGTTTATTGTTTAACGAAATATGAGTTAGAATTGAATTATTTTGATTTAAATTTTTTGTTCAGCTACAAGTGGTGACTTTTCAGCCCTGTTATACCTACACATGATTTGGTTATTATCATTAAGATATCATTTGCTTCCGCAATTCTGTAACTTTTGTGTAGGAAAAAATGTAAACCTACTTGTATTGTGATGCCAATGTGTCATGTAAATGGGCTTGTTATTTGCATTCCGGAAATTTAGTCATACACATAAAATTTACTGAATTTTACTGGTTCCGACTGTAATTTCCATTCGGTCAGAAAGTGCGACTACATGAATTCATAAGCACCACTTACCAGGCAAGCAGATGTGTACTTCTGTGACTCAGTCGATTAACGGATGTCCTTTGTTATCCAATGATTCTCGGTTCAAGACACTGCTTTCGCTATCAGTATTTTTTTTCAATGAATTCCGTGTACTTGTTCTTGAACGTAAAAATGCGGCGCTCCATTTATGTGCAACCGTTCAGGTGATAGGGTATGTCAATGTGTCATTAAAATTGTGTATTGGGGTGTTAAAGAACTGTCAATCTTTATTGCACTAAAAAAGTTTGTGCAAAACGACGTATAGAAAATAGAACACACAATAAATGTGTTATGTGCAACGCCCACTTGTGCTAAACAAGTACGCGAAATTGTTTGGTAGAATACCATAACTAACTAAATATTTTACAATTCTGATAATCAAAGCAATGAATTCAATTACGATATAATAAACCTAACTCTTCGTTTATTTATTTCTGAGGATCATGGGGAAACATAATTTCCATGAAATTATAGGAAACTTATGCACCCTGCAATGTTTTATCGGTGATATTCTCTTACTTTAAACACACAATATCTAAAATATTGTTTTGTACTGACATATTTCGTTCTGGACATCTTACGGTCGTGATAGGGTTAATACTAAGGGTTTAATTCTAAGTAATATTATGCTTCCAGGCGATAGTCGCTTGTATCACAACAACTAGTACTTCTGTGAGCATATCTGCTGTTGGACATTCGTAGTATGAGCTTCAAACAAAAGTGATTACATCATTAAGCTTCTGTTTGTTTGCACTGGAGGAAAACAAAACGAAAAGTAGACAACGATGGGGAACATTATACAAAATTAACCGTTTTAATGGCCTTAAATGTTATTTAACGAATTCTTAAGATTGCTTCTTTGAAAAACTAAGGTAAAATCTTCAGATAAGTGCAAATCTTGAATAATTTTATTAACTTTGTGCACGAAATTTCTGTACTTTCTGTAGGAAATTTTCACCAAACGAACGTTTTGCTCCATCGCGTTCGAGAAAAGTATTTTGAACGGTGTTCAATATCGTAAAGGATTTTACAATTTGGTCCTTCGGAATATCAGAAATGGATCCCGTACAACATTTTGATAGTTTACTTCACTGAAATATTGATATAAAGGAATATTGAAATATATGAGCGATTGCGTCATCATCCAGCTGCTGGTCGTTCGCATTCGAGTAAAATACATCGAAATGTGAGCTACGCAGACGCAGGGTTTTCCAATGCACTATTAAAATTATGTTTTTAATTTGCAAATCGGAAATAAAAATAATTCGTTTTGAAAAAATCTAATGCTCAATAAACGAATGCAAATAGAACCAACATTCAGTTGCTTTGAGTTCAAGAAAATGCACCGAGCAGTGTTTAATATGGGGGAAAATTCCACTATATGGGGCCTTTAGGAACCAGAAAAGAATCCCAAATAACATTAAGACAGTTTCATATCGGAAATCTTTCATAAAGAATCTTTCCAAATGCTTTAGTTTTGAAAACCTAATATGGACGGAGCTTGAAGCAGTTATTTTGTAGACATAAAAGGAATGTAGCCAATCGTTTAGTTTTATATTTGTGAAAGATTAGTGAAAGCTTGAACATGTCTCAATACATACAGGCAGAATACGACACGGCAAAGGCGCATAACGAGAGTTCGCATAATTCGTCGAAGCCCGCCATGTCAACTGCAAAGCACGATAAGCGTCACAGAGAGAATAAAATACAAACGCAATCTTTTGAAACCGAATGGTCCTTTGCAATACTAAGGGAGTGTGTTCGGTTACCGGCACCATTTTCTTTTAAGCTTATAACTTCTGACTAAGTGCACATTATGCGAACATATATACATCAATGGAAAGCTAAAGTCCCTAACTAACAACTGAATAAGAAACTAAGTTGATGCGATTGAAAAAACTTTGTTATCAATTTATTAAAGTGATATATTTAGGCCATTTCAAAAAAGGTGTTCGGTTCCCGGCACCCCAAGAAATTTCGCTAAAAATGGAAAAAGATAAGTAGAAACTGAAATTCTTCGAAGATAAAACGAAATTTATTTTTTTCGAAGGCATATGACGGATGTATTGAAGCCATCAAGTTGTCCACGTGTTGCATATCACCCGAGATGCCAGGTAATACAATAAGTTTAGCTAGCAAAAACGAAAAGATCGCGCCAATTTTCAAAAGTTTGTAAATGTCTCTGGAATTTCCTACTCCAAGTTTTAAGTCTGAAGGTGATTTCATGAACAAGAGTGACGTGAATCCCTTGTGACATATTCCTATCGCACCTGATGAAAAAACAATTTTCAAGAGAAAGATAAGACACAAACATTTCTTTTAAATTATTCGAAATTTGTTTAGCCTCATGCAGGTTAGATAACTTTGAAGACTTCTGTGTCATTTGCATAATAGCTTAGCTTATGGACAGCTCAAAATTGGTCTGCTGAATTGTTGTTGTAAGTGCATATTTTTTTTGTATTTCGTTATTATTTGACTGTTGTGAAGAGTTAATAACTCGATGCATAAAAATTCAAAACACTTACATAATTCACGATAGCTTCGTTGATCGTGTTATCTTACTGACAGAGGGGAGGCTAACAATGACATTTTAATTTTACAATTTTGAATTTTCATACTTCTACAGGGTCCGGCACTCGAAGTGTAACCAATTAGAAAGGCCATAAATTCAGTTTGGAAAATTACTTTTACTTAATTTAAAGTACAAAATGTGTAAAAATAATACAAAATTCAGAATCAATTCACTTTTGCTCGATATGACCACCTTTTGCCTTGACTATGGCCTTGAGACGGTCAAAAAACGAATCGCAAGCTGCCCGAATATGACTTGCAGGTGTATTTTGGCCCACTCGCGGACAATAACTTTTTTCAGCGCCTCGAGACTGGTGTATCTTTTAGTTCGGACTTTGCTCTCCAAAATGGCTCAAAGAGAATAATCTATTGGATTCGCATCTGATGAATTCGAGAGCCATTGTGTGGACGTGATGAAGTTCGGAACGTTGTTTTTCAGCCATTCTTGGTTCACTCGAGCTTTGTGAGACGGTGCCGAGTCCTGCTGAAACGTCCATGGTCTGCCACCGAAATGTTTGTCTGCCCACGGCTTCAAAGCAACCTCCAGAATACTTTCCCGATAATATGTCGCATTTACCTTGACGCCAGGCTCGAAGGTCTGAAGTTGGTTACACTTCGAGTGCCGGACCCTGTAAGAATAGAGTGCTTTTTTATTGTTTCCTCTACTAAATAAACCATCAGTAGTTTCCGAGTTCTCTAGTGATGACTCACCCGGTAGCGCTGACGACATGCGTATCAATCGATAGCGCGCCGCTTAATTTTTCCTGTCGGCCGGCATTTTGAACCGGTTTCGAGATAGAAAAAAATGCACTATCTCAAACCGGAGAGAGAAAAAAAGAGTTTGCAACGTAATAATTACAACCACACGAACACTGTTCGATGAAGTATGTAGTTCAGTTGTAGGCAAGACCAGTTCACACCCAATCAACCGCACATTTCTCCGTTTTCAAGCGGCATGGTAACCAGTCAATGTCAGGCTGGATGCTAACCGATCGACTGCCAGCCTGCCTGCCCAGCCCGCTTTGGCGTTTTCAGTTGTACGCAGAGTCGATACTCTAGACAAGCTTATTTTTCTCCTTTCCGTTTTCAGTGCGCAACTTGTTTCCAAGCTATTGGATGCGGTTTTTCTGCAATTTGATCTTGACTTAGAAACACGTAAACTTGAAACGATTTTATTTCTATTTGCATATCTGCACCCATGCAAGCTTTGTTTACATCGACTGGGCATTGACAGAATGTGGCGCTAGGAACACTTATCATGCAATGCGGGTGGCCATTTTCTGTCCAGCGGTTTTTTTCTGTGCACTGCATATTTATAGTTGCCGATGCCGATTGTCGAGTCTGAATAGTTTGAAGAAAACGAAACGTCGTTTTGTGTATTCATCTGATGATGTCAATAAAATCTTATCTCAAGGTTGATGCTTTGTTTTTCATCGAGCTTTGATTTGCTGCAGTGCAGACATTTCTAAATCGTTGAACGTTTAAATTATTATTACTTTGATTAACTAATTCTTAGTTCGTGATCAATCTTTGTTTCGATTACTGAGGTTTCACAAATTTGAAGTACGAGTCGTTGTCCAAATTGATGAATTTTCTATTCACAAAGTTTTTACGCGAAGTGCATGACAGCAAATTGCTATTTTTCGAGTTGTTTCGCGATATGTTTTGGTTTTAGATTACGTTTATGATAAACTACGTTGTTTTCTGTCAAAATACAGTGGACAATTAGTATAGTTCTGTGCAAGATTGGTTTATCCTTGAGCACTTGAAAAATTTCCTTTATACTGAGCTGTCCAAACAATTTGGCGATAGATTCGTGTAAATCTTTGACAACATTTTGTCTATAAACAACGGTGCAATTTGAAACTAATTATGCAGAATGAGTACAGTTGTTTGTAAAAAGTGCATTCATTGACTAGTGTATGTGTCTGTATGCAGTAGAATAAACACCTGAATTTAGTCTAAGAACTTTCCGAACAGAGGTCAGAATAAATACTCGTTTTGGAGTCACTATCAATTGCCACCATTCTAAAAATCATCTGCAGGCATACGTTAGGAACTTATGAGCACTTAGTCAAATCAGTTTTTACGAGTTTGTCATAATTCCGTTATGATGATAATTCAATGAAAAAGTTGAATGTTTGCAGCAATATTTCAGATTTCAATTAAACTTTATGGACATGTAAACTATATCACTAAGAGCCACTTCAAAAATTAATCTATACTCTATTAATATTAATTAATCTATAGCCTATTAATATACTTTTCAAATGTATGTTTGTTCTAGTTTTATTTCTAAATGTTATGGTTGGGAAATGACAAATGACAAACATAAATGTGTTGTTTCAACTTAAACTAATTTTGTATTAAATTCTAATTTCAGTCCTAAACTAGAAATAATCGATTTAAAAAATTTAAAGTCGCTATCCTTGATTTTGACGAAATTTTGTTCCAGAATAAGTAGTTATGTTTCCAACTAACCATTGCAAGATGGGAACATTTCTTTTTTTTCTTGTTCTTATCCAAACAGATTTTTTTCCAGTGTAGTTTTATCGAAAACTGATGCGTTTTCGGATGTCTTGAAGACACCCAAATAGGAGCGAGTATAATCGGTGCTACGCCATATTAGTTCAGCGCTAAAAACAAAAAAGGAAATTGATTATTCATGAATCCAATGGAACTGAACTTGTGAGAATATTTAAAAAAATACTCTATCGCCAGGAATACACGGGCGTTCTACAGGAAGCTGAATGACTCTCGCAACGGCTTCATGCCGCGAGCCGAAATGTGTAGAGACAAGGAAGGTGGCATCCTGACGGACGAACGTGAGGTGATCGAAAGGTGGAGGCAGCACTACGATGAACATCTGAATAGTGCACAGGCGGACAATCAGGCGTTGGAGGAGGAAGATTATGTCAGTGTTGCAGCCGACGGAGATGTACCAGTGCCCACTATGAACGAGGTCAAGGAGGCTATCCAACAGCTCAAGACCAACAAAGCAGCTGGTAAGGATGGTCTAGGAGCAGAACTCTTCAAATGGGGACCGGAGAAACTGACGGAATGCATGCACCCAATAATCGAAGAGATCTGGGACAGAGAACAGCTACCGGAGGAGTGGAAGGAAGGGGTCATCACCCCGATATACAAGAAAGGTGACAAATTGGACTGTGCAAACTACAGGGCAATCACAGTGTCGAATGCCGCCTACAAAGTGTTATCCCAGATTCTGTTCCGGCGCCTATCACCACTGGTAAATGGATTTGTCGGGAGTTATCAGGCCGGGCTCATCAACGGCAGATCAACAAACGACCAAATCTTCACTATACGGCAAATCCTCCAAAAATGCCGTGAATACCGGGTCCCGACGCATCATCTGTTCATCGACTTCAAAGCCGCATACGACACGGTAGACCGTGTAGAGCTATGGAAAATTATGGACGAGAACGGCTTCCCTGGGAAGCTGACAAGACTGATTAAGGCTACGATGGATGGTGTACAGTGTTGTGTCAAGATTGCGGGCGGTTTCTCGGAACCGTTCGAATCACGTAGGGGATTAAGGCAAGGTGATGGGTTGTCCTGCCTGCTGTTCAACATCGCGCTTGAAGGAGTTATGCGAAGAGCGCGGTTCAACATGCGGGGCACGATTTTCACGAGGTCCGGACAATTCGTGTGCTTCGCTGATGACGTGGATATAATCGGTAGAAACAAGGAGACGGTAGCAGATCTGTATACCCGACTAAAGCGCGAAGCGGCACGAGTAGGACTGAGGATAAATGTGTCTAAGACAAAGTACATGCTGGCTGGAGGAACTGAACGCGATAGGCAACGTCTGGGCAGCAGTATTACGATCGACGGCGACGAGTTCGAGGTGGTTGACGAGTTCATCTATCTTGGCTCACTGGTGACTGCGGACAACGACACCAGCCGGGAGATCAGGAGGCGCATTATATCCGGAAGTCGTGCCTACTATGGACTCCACAAAACATTGAGATCCAGGAAACTTCACCCCCGCACGAAGTGCACCATGTACAAATCACTGATAAGACCGGTGGTTCTCTACGGGCACGAAACGTGGACAATGCTCGAGGAGGACCTGCAAGCACTCGAAGTCTTCGAAAGGAGGGTGCTGAGAACGATCTTCGGTGGTGTGCAGGAGAATGGAGTGTAGAGGAGAAGAATGAACCACGAACTAGCGCAACTCTACGGTGAGCCAAGTATCCGGAAAGTAGCCCAGGCTGGAAGGGTACGGTGGGCGGGGCATGTCGTGAGAATGCCGGACAACAGCCCCACCAAGTTGGTGTTCACCTCTAATCCGGCAGGTACAAGACAAAGAGGAGCGCAGCGTTCACGGTCGCTGGACCAAGTGGAGCGAAACCTGGATAGTATCGGGCGCCGACGTGGTTGGAGGCAAGCAGCCATGGATCGAGTTACATAGAGAAGAATTGTTGATCAGATAAAATCTTAAAAGATGTAATATCAGAAATATATATATACTCTATCGCCAGTTATCCGATATTTGCTAGGAATTCAGGAATTTTGTATGGGATCACAAGACCTTTCATTTTAATCTGAGTTTGTGAAATCGGTTCATCCGCTTCTAAGAAATTGGAGTGATTTCCGTTTTGAAGTATACGATCACTTTTTTTCGATGCTTCCGGAATCTGAAACGAAGATCATTTATACCCAAAACCAATGTAATTGGTCATCAAATAACTAAATCTGTCCAATTCAAGAATTATACGGCTATTTGAATGTATTTCGGATTTTAGTTGAATTTTCGTGTCATATGTGAAAATTTAACATGACTCTGAGAATGAAATTTTTAGATCTACACGGAAAGACCGAAATCAGTATTTTGGCGAAAAAGTTAGTTGATTTTCTGATTTTAGTTAGTTATTTTTTGAAACAACTAAAAAAAATCTTACTTTTGCTAATTTAGATTTTTTAATTCTCATTCCCTTAATAATAATAAAATATTTGTTAAATTAGCTATTTTTTTAGTTGAATTCACCAATTAAACGTGCTGTCATTTCTTAGCTAAGGCACACTTCATATCCATTCAACTAATTTTTTAGTTGAATTAGAGAAATAAAACGTTGTTTTCAACCAACATAAATGGTTAAATTGGTTTCTGCAATTTGCAACTATATGGCGCTCTGTCACCGAAAAAACGTTAACACCGTAATGACTACTAGCCACTAGATGGCACACTACTACCGAAAAAAATTTCAGTCGTCGTTATCTTTTCTATATTGGCAGGTATAAATACGATGTTGTATTGGAGAAAAAGACATAAGCGAAACATAAACTTCTTTTTAAAAATTTTTCCTCTAAATCGCTGTTTTCTTCATTTGACTTCGCGAAATCGACTCTCTCACTGAAAACTTTGAGGACTCGGAAAACAAAAACCGAATACAAGTAGTACAGCGGACGGCGTAGCCCGGAAGGCTGGATACAAAAAACATCATTTGACATGTACAATTAGAGAGCAACATTCGAAACTCACTTCACTGTTCCGCGTAAAAACATTATTACTCACAATCGCTTCAAATGCGCACAAATTCTGAATAAATACACTTTCCACTAAGAGTATACGTCATTTTTACAAATCGGTTTAGAAATGTATGTATGGATATATCGTAACACATACGAAAAACATCTAAACAATTTGCAAGCAGTTTCAACAAGACTGTCTATTTTAGCTTTTCAATGGATTGTTTTGCTTTGACACTTCTCATGAGTTTTTGGCTCTCCTTCAGTAATGATGGTGATAGATAATTAGAAACAAATTTTCTGATTTTAATAACAAAATTAGTTGTCAATGAGAATTTCGTGTTGGATTGAAATATTGCTGGTTTGTGTCCAGAATATTCGCCAACTAAACACATCCTCTGAAGATAGGAGTTTTTTTCAGCAAAGTAAATTCTCAGTTTCAACTAATTTTATAGTTATTTTGGAAATTTTGTTGTTAAAATCAACTAATTCAAAAACAGTAATACGAATTAGGCGCAGAGCTAATTTCGGTCGTTCCGTGTATCAGTTTGTAATTCCGGAACCGCAAGTCGTATCCGGATGAAATTTGGTAGGATCATATTGAATTGTAAGACCTTTCACTTAAACCTACGCTTGTAAAAATTGGATGAACGGTATCTGAAAAAATTTAATCGTTTTTATTTCATTTTGCACATTTTACCACTGAACTCCCGAACCGAAAGTCGGATCCAGATGAAATTCAATAGTAATTTATGAGACCATAAGACCTTTAATTTAAATTTTTGTTGAAGAGAATCAGTTGAGCGGTCTCTGAGGAAACCGAGTGCACTTTTTATTAATTATTTTGCTTATTTAACTTCGTTACTCCCGAATCGGAAGTTCGATTCGGGTAAAATTCAATGGCAACCAAAGGGATTAAGAGACCTTTCATTTGTATCTAAGTTTTGCGGAAAACGGTTTCGCTATCTCGGAGAAAAGTTTATCACATGGCTTACCGTAGTGAACAGCTTTTTCGCAATATTGACATGTGGCCATCTGATTGTCATAGGTAACAAGTGACTTGCACGGAATTCTTGTATCTTGACCGAAAGTCACATAGGAATGTATAGGCCTCTTCAAGCGCATGCGTAACAAACGTACGCCATTTAGAATACCGGGGAAAAAATTCTTCCACTTTTTTTTTTCGATAGAGAGAATCTGCCCGTATTGGAACATAGTTTTGCGAATATATGAATCGGTGACGCTTGAGAGAAGATCATGCACACTTCTTCTATATATTCTGGAATGTTGTACATAATGTTCTCGTGCTCAACATAGTGCACATTGTTATTGTCTTTTGCGAATTGAATTGCATCCAACTCTTTATAAAACTGGATGTAAACAATATTATTCGTCTTATTGCATTGAAGTAAATGCACACGTTTAATGTCAAGATGCATTTGCTCTTTAAGCAAACCTTCAAGTTCTCGTATCGAAGGTCGAATTCTGCACTGCCTGAAGTCAACAACAATTGTATTCTTTCGTGTCGGCGGTAGCTTTTGTTCGTTTGATTCACTCATTTCGAGGTCGTTCTATTGTTCACTACACAATACTGTACTTGGTTTCATCTGTCCCGAACGTAAGCGGTTTTGTTTTATCGACTGACTTGGATGAGATGTGAATGCGAACTGACCGAATTTCATGATTTTCATTTTAGCGGACAGCTTAAAACATTCCTGTTATATCTTCAATATAACCCTAGTTTTAACCTTACAGTGATCGTTCGCCGGGAAATTTTAAAACAATATTTTCCAACAATTTTATTAACTAAAGTAAGCTAAACAATTTTAAGGCATTTGCTAAACATCATGTAAACACTATAATATGATTATAGTAGTCATGTAAACACTATAATATGATTATTTAGCTTAAGAGCAAAATACTTACTTTCAATGACCTTTGTCTTAGAAGTTATTATTTAGAGATCCTTACAGTTTGAATTTTATGTCTAAATATTTTGAGAACTTTCTTATTTCTAATAGCATGGTTACTCTGAACAAATTCATTGCTCTTGAGCTATTGTATTCTGGTGTTTAAATTACTATTTGTTTCAATCAAGAATTTGCTGCTTTTTAAACATTAATTGGTTTAGATGTAATTTCTATATTTTTAAAAGGCGCGTGATGTCTAAAAGAATTTCAATTGGTTCATCGCAAATGTTTTAATAGATAAGCACATTAAGGAGTTTTTTTTTAAAAATTTGCAATTCCTGTTCCACTACCCGATTTGCTCCCTTTCATTCTGCTACTAACGCAAATAATAATATCAACTGGTTCATGCCATTTTATAAAATTCTAGCAGGCATATGATAAACTGTCTGTTCTGTACCATTCGGATATTGTGAATCTGTTAATATAAAAGATGAGATGTTTTTATGCCTGCTGGCGATAAATATTCAAAAACTTTTCTCTGCTCCTAATAAAGCAATAAAACCTATGAGCACTTACTAATCTCACATTTAGACAAGATTGTTATAGTTCAATTATTACAATGTCATGCCATAATTCGATAAAAAAATACAATATATGAAATTTAATCCCAAAAATTGTACTAGGGCAACTGCCCCCTTAATCATCTCAGCTATAAGGTCCCAGAAAGTCAAAATAAAATTTTTCAAAAAAAATTTATTGATGTGACACTCAATCTCGACGTTTCAGGCATTTTTAAAACTTTTCGTATCAAAACAAATTTTTCGATTTCGTAGATCTCATGTACTTCCCCCTATGGCAATACTTCAAGATAGAAAATTTTCAAACTTCATCCATCCGATTTAGCCCAAATTTCGCATGGAGACTTATTTCGAGTTGCTTAAACTTTTGAGTACTATAAGTTTACGAAATTAGAGGTGATATCATAATATTGGCACCCTTATATATACAAGTGCGGTAAAAAACAATGTGTTTTGTCGGTTACGTCACTTATACCATCATATCTCCGGAACCAAAAGTCGCTGTCGCTTGATCTTTGTACTTGATCAATGGTCTAACAATAGTTTTCAAACAAGCCTAAGCTTGTAGAAATCGGTTTTGCCATTTCCGAAAAACTTGAGCGGTAAAAAAAAATAATCATATATCCGGAACGAGAAGTCATAGCCATTTGATCTTCAAGCTTGATCACTAGCTCAACAGTTGGTTTCAAAAGGGCCTAAGCATGTTAAAATCGGTCAAACCATCTCTGAGAAAATTGAGCGGTAATAATATCTTCGAAAAGAGCACGCACATGCACACACAGACATTTTCCGATTTCGTCGAATGGTAGAAAACACTATGGGTCTCCGAGGCTCCGTTCGAAAGTCGTTTTTTCCAGCAATCCTAATACCTTCCTATAGAGGAAGGCAACAAACACTGAACTAATAGATGAACACATTTCATCTTTGACTCATCAGTGCATAGCAGTTCAAATTGAACTGCTCTATGCAAAACTTGGCAGTTCAATTTGAACCGTTAAGCAGATGTAAAGTTTCTGCTATTTGCAGAACACTTTTTTCTTTGCATCAAAATGCAATGTCAATACTGACGTGCCGAACTCAGAGGCAAGCCTCTCGGTCGAGAAAAGTAAACCACCGCTTGAAATTTACAGCAATAATTTTAACCATCCCAACTTGTTTTAATATTTCCAAGCATTTCTTAAAATAGAGTAACAAAACGCAATACCACTTTAATGACGATTTGCTGTTCCATGCCATACTTCAAAATCTTAATTCGTTATTGATAAAATTATTGCTGTCAAGTCAGAATACCACCAATCCATAAATCAGCATGTATGAAATATATGATTAATTAGGATACACGATTGTTGTTAAATGTTAATGTCAAGCATTTAGATACTCTTCTCTGCAATTATTATTTTATGAGAATGGTTATTATGAGATAGCTGAATGATGAATCCATAAACTGCAAGGTATACTGTTGTTCGTGTTGTAAGCGATCGCAATCATCCGACTACTTTAGCTCACGTATACATTTAGGCTTATTCGCTTTTGAAGCAAGCCGTCGCGTATAACAGTTGCCTTGTCACCGATGGAACAACGTAATTCATTTGAAATATGTTGCTGTAACATGTGGAGATCTTTAATCAGATGTTCAGTTGAATTCTTTTGCTTCTATCGTTCATTAGTATAGGTATAGAAATGGTAGAACCATCAGCACATTGCTTCAAAAATTATAAAGCTCAGTATTGGTTGAACTTCCATAAAATTTACTGTAAATTGTTCAAACAACCCCTATCACTTTCCAGCAGTAAGATAGATTGTTTCTCAATGTCACAAACTTTCATGCGTCACGGTTGGTCCATGCATTTGCAAGTCTTACCAAATTGCATTACGTAAAACAAGTTTAGAAACAATCTAAGTGGAAATTTGACTTCGTTTAGACAACCCAAATTGTCAAAATAAAGGCTTTTGGATTTTGCTTAACAGAAAAAAATACTCCGATATGGATGACACTTTACGATACGTCTTTCGTACACCAAACCGTATATTTTGCACGTAAACTAGTTCGACACAACAACTTTTATGCGCAGAAAGTAAAAGTTAACGGCTCTTGCAATAAAATTTATACAACAAAATAATAGTTATAGAACCGAATTTGTCAATGCTAGGCTTGTTTGATTGTTACTTTTGAGTCATTTATCAAGTTCGAAGATCAAATCCATTCAAGATTCAACGCACAATTTCGACCATGATCCAAGTAGAGCTGTAAATTATTGAATTTATCTAAATTCTCTATCTTGATTTTTAAATTGGTTTCTCCACGTCTGAAATCTAAACTTTACATTTTCGGGAGCAGCTTCCTCCTAGGAATGCATCGGTTTGAGTTCGATTCTGCATTTGTTCCTCCTTATCCTAATTATTATCAAAAACTGAATATATTGCATGTTCTTAACGTCTCCAATTTTGTTTTTGTTTGACAATTCCAAAATTAGAAATTGATTCTCAAGACAAAGATTTTGATAATTTATGTAACTCGATTAAATGAAGAGCCAAGAAAGTGACTTCTTTAGCAAAGTTGTATAAAAAAAATCCTCCAACTCTGCGGTGAAGCAGGATAATATTTAAAAACAATTGAGAAAGTTAGATTCCATTTTCAATTCAAACATGAACTACCCTGACAACGTTTATGAAGACACCAACCACCAAAAAATAATATTTAATATAGAAAATATTTCGGTGTCGATATATTTTCGTTTCGGTTTTTTCATGTTATTCGCAATTAAAAAAAATATGTATCCCAATGGCTGTAGCCGGGAAAGCATTTGAAATCTGCAGAAAGAATATTAATATCGTTATACCATAATTGGAAGAGCTTGAACTGGGGAGCATTTTCTCAACATTTAAACCCTTCAACTGTCGTATGAACGAAACTAGGGTCATTCGATTTATTTTTAAAGGAACCATTTCATCTAAAAATTTGAACAATATTTAGAGGTGTTTTAGGCGTTTGTTGTAAAATGTATTACTTGCATTATAAAATACTTAAACATTTTGAAACATTTTCGATTTTAATTCCACTCTGGATTTCTCATAAATAAGTGAGTTGTTTTGGACACGTTTAAGTGCTTCGGTTTCATATATTTCATCCGATTTAATAGATTAAGTTCAATGTATTGCAATGCAATTGGATTTATTTAAAATTGTTACCAAAAATTGTTCGACGATGAGAATGATTTGCGACTAACCAAAGAAAGGTATCAATACACCACTAGATCAGACTTTGGCAACCTTATGAGTCGGAAAAACTAAAAACTAAATTCAGTTAATTCGCAGTTTTGAAAGAGCCACGAAATGTTATCCCTTCCAACTACTATATGAATAGAACTTGAATAAATAAAGCAAATAAAAACTTATTAGTTGAATATTGCTCAATACGGATGTCGTCATTGTTTGTGCTGAGAAGACTTACATTGAAAGCGAAATATTTAGTCGAAACGAACCAAATCTTTCTCTGAAACGTAGACTGGGACTCATCCAATTTTGTTGTTAGGCAATTTTATGACAAAAAGTTTCGATATTCATAAATCATTTTTATTTAATTTCATTTCGATATTAATTTATTTTTTTTCAAGGACACCTATTTTTTGAAAACGATATCGCATAAATGGTCACTTTGCCCTTGAGTTAAAAAATTGGCATTTCACGTCATATGTTTGTTTCAGTAGAGCTATGGTTCTTGGCTTATCAGCGTATGCCTTGGATTTCATATAGCTCCACAAAAAATCAAATCGGGTGATCTCGGGGGCCAGTCGAAATCACCGTTTTTTGAGTTTGACTCGTCCGGGGAACAATGGTTGTAATAAACCGATTTTTAGTCGAGCTGTGTGGCATGTTGTACCGTCCTGTTAAAACCAGTAACCATTCAAAACATTTTCACGAACAATGGGCATCACAAAATCATTTATCATGGCTCGATAACAAACGCCATTAACAGTTTTCGACCAACTACCATATGTGAAGTGATGTGATGTGAAGTGAAGCCACCATCAGTTCTAGGACTTGCCAGTGGATGCGGGTAGACTTACAGTAGCCCCGATATGACTCATCCATTCACCTTCTTACTATAGCTGTTACCAAAAAGCGAACAAAAAGGGTTGGGCGGATACGTAAGTAGAGTCACTTATTCGTATTCCGCGGGAATAAAAGATGCTCTTCCAACCATAATATCCAGTGCATGGATGAAGCATATCGCTATACATGCTTAAACCCGCCTGATGGTTTGTTTGAGAAGGGCGCGTCAGACTCATTTCAAACCTTCAGAAGGAAACAAGTTTCCTTCGAGTGACTTGGGCTGGCTATCCACAATCCCTCGTCCAGTCATCAATTCGTCCGATGCCCTGATGCTCCCTCCCCTTTACGCCCCCGTGCAAAATGTTTTATATTGATAAATACAATGAAACATAGTGTAATGAAATTAATATAATAGATTACAAAATAATATAATATAACATAATATAATATAATATATTTTAATTTAATATAATATAATACAATGTCATTAAATATAATATAATATATTATAAAACAATATATAAAATAACAGTGAATGTAGAATGTCCGTTATGCTCTTCTATCTTCGAAATACTGCAGGAAGTAGAATATTTCTCTTCTAATAACAATAATAATAACAATAAATATAATAATGAAAATAATAATAAAAAACAATATAATATAGTACAATGAATTATATAATAAATAATAGAATGAATAAAATGATATGTTGCGATATGCTATGATATTATATTACTTGAATTTATATGTCATTTCTCATCCTCTCATTCTGCCATCAACGCATTCCCTCGACCAATTGTCACCACAGACACACGTGTAAGCATGAAACAGGAACCAGTGAGGACCAAGCTCATCTTGTGACGACCTTGATATTTAGTTGAAAGTTACTTTAAAAATGATAACTTATAAGGAAAACAAATTTATATTTTTCGCAGAGGTACGTAGTACTACTCATAATAAACCCTATAATATAATATAATACAACCTAATGCAATACAATATAACATAATATAATAGAATATAATATAATATAATAAAATATAATATAATATAATATGATATAATGCAATGCAGTATAATACCATACAACATAGTATATAATAACATAAAATAGTGTAAGACGGTAATATATGAAATAATATGCCACGATACAACACAACAGGTAATGTCGCAGTGTAAGTTACGCTCTTCTAATAATAATAATAATAATAATAATAATAATAATAATAATAATAATAATAATAATAATAATAATAATAATAATAATAATAATAATAATAATAATAATAATAATAATAATAATAATAATAATAATAATAATAATAAGAATAATAATAATAATACATGATGTAATAAACAACAGAATATATACTATGATATACTATGATAAACACTGCACTTCAGGATGGGCTTCAACCTATAAGCCATTTCGCACCCTCTCATTCTGCTACTAACGCAGAAGGCGATAGCACCCAGTCGACGCCGTTCTATTGACCAAATGTCATCATAGACGCTCGGGGAGGCATGAGATAGGGGCTTGTGAGGACTTAGTTATCTCACCATTTGACGACCAGTTTTCGACCAACTACCATATCCTCACAAACACCACACCAAACTGAAACTTGTCGGTCGTATAGAGTCCGTTCCTCAAATAATTGAGGGTTTACAGTGGCATAAAATTGACAGTTTTGCTTATTAATGCATCCATTTTTCGAACTTTAACGAAAGTTATTTGAATGTAAAGCTGAACAACTTTAGCGCGTTCTTTTGGTGAGTACTGTTCCATGGTAAAATAGTCTTGGAATGACGCTTCAAACGCGCTATGTCATTAGTCGCTTTTTTACCGAACGATCAAGTGTCTACAAGTGATTTTAAAGATTTTTTTCAATATTTTAAAGTCGTGTATTTATACCTAGTTGCGGTCGTACAAGGTTTTTGGTAAATCAGAACAATCATTGCGGTAAAAGTACAGTATGAAGAGTAAAATCAATTTTTGATTATCAAACTTTGTTAAATTGAAAAATCAATGCCAATGAACTGCCAAATAGCGTCCATTTTGTTAACTTTAGTCGTTTGAAACTTGTGAGAAACAGTAGAAAAGTGTGATTTTTATCTGAATTTTCGTTTACAGAACCAGCGATGACTTTTTTGATTTTTTAACAAGAATGGTTATTGTATCAATAGTCATCTCATTACTAGAGTAGCAATGTTATTTTGCGAATTGCATGACTTTCAATCAACTAATTGTGATGGAAACAAAAATAATATCTTCGCTCTAAAAAGCTGTATTGCAGAAAAAATAGTTCGACAATTGTACAATCCTGCTGTTATAGCAACGCGAAAAATCGAAGGGAATGGGTGCATTACCTATAAAGCCAACGGATCGAGCAGAGACAGCAGATCTCACTCTAACTTATGATTTATTCATATTAGTTTAGTTTTCTTTATCAAAGAGACTTTCAGCCGGTGGCTGGTTCGTCTCTGATGATTTATTTATATGAGATGTCACTCTATTCTTTGAAATATCAGATTTTTAGGGGATAAAGCAGGATTACCAAATTTAGAAAAAATTCTCTGTGGTATTACTTCTTAGAGCCGATGTATTAAACTGTTCGATAGTTCTTAACAGATCGGCTACCGAACGCTTTGCAATCAATTCAATTATCGAACTGATTACCGAATAGTCATCTGTTGAGAATTCTCAGAAAATCGTCCAATTCTGTAAATTTTTTATGTGTGTTAAAAATCTTGATTAGAAAATTCACGACCTCAACTATTTTGATCGGAAATGACGACAGTGATGACATGTGTCACTGAGAAGTACGGTGAAAAGCGAGTACAAATAGCTAATATTTAGAAATGTTTCCAAAACATGGATTAAAACGAATAAAAAATAGATATTTAGCAGACGGCCTGATGAGATTGGTTTAGAGTACCATTCGGTTTTGAGTGTTTGGTCTGTTTTACGAATAATTGTCGAGATATAGTAATCTGTTGTTTTGTTCTATTTCTATTGTGAATTGTAGATGTGCTTCTAATTCATTGAACTGTTCGAGAACAAATTGAGCTTTGTCTCTTGGTACGGCAAGAAAAAGGTCTCACCTGTTTTTGTAAGTCTTTTCATAATTGTGATTAGTCGAACTTAGTTTGTAACGTCTATTTTTAAATACAGTTCCCCTGAAGAAGACGCAAACCAGTAGCGTCGAAACGTTGGGTGTTAAAACAAAAATATTCGTTTTAATCCATTATTGACTGCATAGCCGATAAAGAAATCTACATTCAAATAGAATCCAGTCGAAAGTGTCCCAAATTGTTTCCCAAACCTTCATAACTCACTTATAACGATTTTTAAATATTTCTTTAAACTAACTCAGTTTGCGAGTAGAACTATAGAACGTAATTCAAAAGAGGTTTCAATTTTTTCGGGCTATTTTATTATTCTTGAAAAAAGTAAGTTTTTTGTTTAGTGAGTGTTTTTTTTAACGTGTCCGATTGATTTTCGACAATTTATTTCTGGGTACCGGTTTCCAAACAACAACGAAGAAAGTTAATTTTTTAAAACAGTCTTGAATTTAATTGATGTATCCTTTGGAATCAAAACTTTACTGATTCCGGAGCGTTGTTTAACTTCTTAAGTGAAATGCATTGTTCTGTGCCGTTGTTGAATCCAGCATCGATTCTGAGAAGTTTTTCTTCGAAAAACACTGTCATTTTTCCATCTTCAACATGGATTATATATGATTCTGTAAACCATCTTTCTCTGCAGGTCTTCTTCGGTAATTTTTCACATGGCCTCCTTGACAGGTTTTACGATAGTATCATCCAGGTACTGGGTTGTGAGCAATCGATGAACGAATGTAATAACGTGTTTTTTTAAGCAGTCTCCCCGAATACAAATTTGTATTTGGTCTCCCATCCTCCGGTTGCTTCGAGCTATCTTTTGGAATCTTGTTGATAACTGTGACATTTAGGCAATCGTCTTCGGTATCCACTGAGTAAACTTATGTCGTTTTTTGCTTTATGCCAACCTAACCCAGTTTCCACCCTAACTGCTGTCAAACTGTTTATTTGAAGCTAGTTTCGAACCTAGTTTCAACATTGTTGAACTGAAAATCGATGGTTTTCATGTCAGGTTTGCGCAGATCCCCGTTGCGAAATGCGAAACCAACACAGTTTCGTGAAAAGCATGTATGGTTTTTACCGTATCAAAGAACGCTCTCTACCGACTCTTCACACGATTCAATCAGTGCCAACAAAGAGAGATGGATATCATCGCAGCAACAAAAAACCGGCATGGTTTATTTAGCATAGAATGGATACTAGTGCGAGAGCGAATTTTTCTTGATGACCTGTCTGAGCAGGGTTTTGGAATATTGCAACCTAGTGTGAGAATCATCAAGTCGAATCATCGATTCGATTTTCTGCGATAATTGTCAACTTGCGATTCTCTCTTAGTAAATTCCACACAGCACCGATCATTAACAGACTGTAGTTTTGTTTAATGGTTGTGAAATACTCAGAGTATGAAGTGAAGCGAAGAAATGTAGAAAAATTCTCTCACGGTTCATGCATTGAGAGGTACGAGTTCTTGTAGCATCTTCGACCGGATCGAAAATGTTGTATACAATATAGAGCAATATCGAGCAGCTTCTGTCAAATTATCGGTAATCAACAACACTGGTGAAAAGTGTTTATTTTATGAAACTACAGTGGGTCAGTTTCAGTTTTCTCAAGCGAAAACGACATTAGAGTGCCTTAAACCAGAGTGACGACCGCTGTTCGTTTGGAATGACAGCTTTGTTCCGAACGAACAAATTACCTGTCAAAAACAACGTAAAGCTAACGAAACTACCAGTATTTCTGGTTAAATGTTTTTAATTGTTACCAACATTACGAATAAGATGTCTTCACTCTAATTATAGGCACTCTTAGTAAACTAAATTTCACTAAATCACAGCTACATAAATCAGCGCAACATCATATGTTGACATTGTCGCATTTTTTTCCTGCCGTTCCCAGTATTGCTGATGTCCGAAGATATGCTCAAAATAACTATCCAAAGATAATTTTACCAGTTGACTATTTGAAAACTATGTGTTTTGACGTTATTAAAAATGAAATTTGAATATTAGTTCCTAGTTTTATAAGACGACAGGTCTGAGAATGCTGAGAAACTCAGCTACAAAGTAACGTACATGCTAACCAAAACATCTCACAGTAAGTTAGTTTTTCAAGCGCAATCATTCAGAATTGTTAGGACATACGTAAACTGTTCATATTTTCAGTGGAAGTAAAACAAATTTGTAGGATTTCATATTGTTCGAGGTTGAATTATATTATCACAAATTTATTCAATAATAAAAACGTTGAATTGATTGTGTACCAGTTGAACTTTAACTATACGCGTAGAAGAACTTTAGTCGCCAAGTGTGTGTAATTTTTTATCAACCCTTGATAAACCAATCACTTGTTCACGTGTTTTACAATCGTACTACAAAGTTGATAAAAATAGATGACCATTTGATGTCGGGTAAATTATTAAGATAACGAAGGTTTATGTTTATGTGTATCTATAAAACGAATTATCGTACAGATAAGCTATGTGGGTTTTTCTTCGACCCCAATCAGCACTCGAAAACTACAAGTAAATGTATGTGTTTCCCCAGGTTTGATGAACAAAACATCCAGGTACAGCTTAGCTGAACCCTCTACGAAGCATTATGTGTTAACTCAGCTACCCCATGCAAAATGCCCAGCTAATATAGGAACGCTAACATGCACACACAAAAATTACCATAGCAAAGACCAAATTCTCCCTCGATCATAACCATCACTCTCAGCCACATCGCCATGTACAGTTTCTGTGTTCGACCGGTTCATACGCTGATATCAAAACTTTTTGTTGTTTTTGCTTGATAACCAGAATGGTGGCAATAATATCATTTTATAGTGAGTTTTGGGTCTCAAAATATGTCCAAAAAGTAAATGATCATTCGGAAAACTAATAGAAATCTATGAAATCAGTACTGAAGTGAACCATTTTGGAATAATAATTACTGTATCAGTTTTACTTTGGTTGGAACATACATTTTGTATCAGTATTATTCTTCAAAAGAATATTTAATAAACTGTACACCGGATAGGAACTTGTTTATGATAGTTACACATTTGTTTTAGAATAGCATATCTTAGGCATTTATGTTCTGTGAAGAGTTCACTCCGTTATTTACAAGAGGAACTACAAACATTTTCTCTTCACTGACACTAAAAATGCGAAAACAATTCTTCCAGTGTACAGGTAAACGGCCTAATTGATCTTCTGACGTTTCTTATGTTCCCGCGGGGCCCCGTCTGATAAAACTTTATTATTGAGCAAAGCTTTATTGTTGTGATGTTGTGATGTATGTGTCCACGAAAAGAGAAGAGCATCATATTTAGCGAACCAGTAAGGCGGTAGACTCGCGAATATCCAGAGCGACGATTCGCTGTTACTGTAGGCACTTTCGTGTTCCGTTCTTTTGTTTGTTATTGCTCGGTAATTTTTGGTATACAGACGAAAATAATGTAAACAAAGATGTTTTAAAAGTCAGTATACAAAAGAAGCTGTGTGATATTAAGAAGTGAATGTGTTGAGTTTGTGTGAATGTGCGGCGCATTTTGTGCGAGTCGATAATTGATGTTTCCGATATTATGCTGTACGAAAAGAGAAACATTCGAATGAGAGAATGGTCAAGCGACGAATCGATAAAATGCAACTTTCGGTTTTACAGTTTTAATTTCAGTTTTGAGAGAGCGCGTGGAGAACAAACAGCTGTATTTTATCGTTATTTCACAGACAACAGAGACACATATGCTCTATTTCCAATGTGATTGAGGTATTTTAGAGACCTTTTGAAAAGTGATCACTAAGTCGCAAATAGCTTATAGAGGCGCATCGAACGGTCCAGCAAACGCCTATGTTTACAAAATCGATTATGGATCAAATTTTCACTTGAATATTTTACAGTTTTTTTGTGAAATTGGATGCTGGAAAATTTGGTTCTTTGCAATTTTTAGGAGTATTGAAATGGTTTTCGATTCATTAATTAGGCTTTTAAATTGAATAAATAAAGTGTTAAAACTGTGAATTTCTGATTCGATAAGATCGCCAAAACCTATCAGCAACGAAAAAAGTTTCTTCAATACTGATTTGAAGGGTTTAATGAAACTACCAAGAATGGAATATGTTCCGTAAGTAGAACTTTTGAAATAAATCAATGAAAGCATCATTTTTTAACTATTCTTTAAATAATCGAAATATATTCCTCTTAAAAGTTATTAACGAGTACTCATTGGCCTTTATCGCAAAACAAAAGGGCCAAATTTGTTCTTTTGATTTATCTTTTGAATTTTTGTATCGCCACTTATCAATTCCGTTTTGTATCCATTCCGTCAACTTATCAATTCCGTTTTGTATCCATCGTGTTCGTGAGTGCTTTTTATAACAACGATCAGTGGAGTTCTCATCGAATTGTTGTTTGATTCGACGCTTTTGCTGTTTTTTACCTTTTTTTATAAATATAAAAAATACGTATAGAATTCGCTCAAACTTTAGAAAAATTTTCCGAGGCCCGGAGGGCCGAATGTCATATACCAATCGATTCAGCTCGACGAACTGAGCAAATGTCCGTGTGTGTGTATGTGTGTGTGTCTGTATGTGTGTTGTCAACTAAGAGGTCGAGATCTCAGAGATGGCTGGACCGATTTTGATCAAACTAGTCGCAAATGAAAGATCTCCCCGTCACCCAGAACGCTATTGAATGGTTTTGTGATCGGATGTTTACTTTTTGAGTTATACGAAGTTTTATGCCAAAATTTTCACGAAGTTTTATGTCAAATTTTGACAGTATCTGTAACAATTGACCTTGAAAACAGAATATGTTTCGGGACTTTGATTCCGCACGGCAATACCTATCCAACAAGCCAAAGATTGTTAAAATCCGTCCATTTTTAACGGAGATATCGATATTTTTGTGGAAGCGACTTTTTCCCTTATTCCGGCAGTAGAAGTTGTGAGCGCTGTCTGGCAAAGAAATGCTTGGTAGCAACATAAAACACGATTTTTCATACTGTTACATACATTTGTTTCTAAGTACCCAAAAGACTGTGTACAGCATAATATTTTGCCTCGAACCGATTTTAGCATGGTTCGTTTTTGGCAACATAAACGTTCGAATATGCCATATGTAAACCAGATGATGGCAGAATTTTCGAGTTGA
Source organism: Malaya genurostris (assembly GCF_030247185.1). Classification (NCBI taxonomy): domain Eukaryota; kingdom Metazoa; phylum Arthropoda; class Insecta; order Diptera; family Culicidae; genus Malaya; species Malaya genurostris. Next base: position 89,378,000 of record NC_080571.1, on the reverse strand, counting down.
AAGCAATTCCATAATTAAATTGATTTAAACTAGTAACAGCAATAAATGCTGAAGGACATAACAGCTATATACCATTCGAATCAGTTAGTCGAGATTAGCAAATGCGTGTGTGACAAATAATTTCACTCAATTTTTTCTCGCAGATGACTCAGCCGTTTTCTACAAACTCAGATTCATATAAAAAGTCGTCCTAAACAAGGTTCCTAAATTGTGTTTGGATCCGATTTCTGGTTCCGGAGCTACAGGATGATATGTGAAACGAAATTAAAACCGTGTAACTCATTTTTCTCGTAGATGGCTGAACCGATCTAAGATTCAAATGATATCTAAGAATCATCTAAGATGGAAATAAAAAGCTCTAAGATTCTATAAAACATCTTGTTTTTCAGTCAGATCCAACTTCCGGTTTCGGAGATACAGGGTGAGTAGTATAAAAATGTCTATTTCACATGAATTAATCAGGTTTATCGGGTTAGCAGATTTGGATAGTCGATAAACAAATAAACTTATTTCATTTTTAGTGGTAATCAGTTTTCTATTCGGATTTAATTCGCACTACGATTTCTCAAAGATGTCTACACTGATTTTCAAACATTGCGAAACAAATGTAAACTATACAGCTACTCAAGTGAATTTGTCTGACTTCGGCTACACCGAATTTCGAATTCCGGTTCCAGTATCGAATCGTTTCTCAAAGCTCAATCGTTCTCTCGAAAAAAGCCAAATCGAATTTCAGAAACTAAAGTTCAAATTTAAATAAATCCAATTTTATTCAATTCTGATTTCCGATTCTGGAATTGTAGGATGATGCTTTTTTTGAATTCAAAGCGATATAGATGATGACAATCCCGAAAAGCTTTAAAGTTGGACTCAAAAATATTGCAATTTATTCGTCATATGGCCATACGAATCGGTTTGGGTTATGATGGTTCCTGAATACCGGCTCTGGAGGTACCTTAAATTACTGTAAACTCTAAAGTGGAAGTTACTTCGACATATTATGGAATGTTTAATCGATTGTTACACTTTTAGATTCAAATTCGATCCGATTTGCAGTTTCGACATCACAGAGTAATGAGTGATTAAAATCTTAAATTGCCACTTAAAACGACGGACATTAGAATAATGCCATGAAAACTGAAACACCGAAGAATATTCATACACAAAACACATGCGAATTGATAAAAAAAGGTATCATCTCACTGCTAGGTGGATTAAACACGTTTTTTTTCTGATCAATTCAGACTAGTTTTTGGCGCTATATCGACCGTCAGCACCAACTTCGCCGCTTTACTGCGTACAATGATCAAAACAGAGATGGAGAAAAAACAATGCGGAGAGTGTCAACACGAAATCAACGATCTAGAACCAGTGCGTTGTGGCTTTTGTGAAACACCATTTCATATAAGTCAAAATTGTTGTGGCCAGGGGTGCGAAAATTTGACATTTTCTTTAACTGTCGCTAAGCACAAGACAGCCACTGAAAACGATCCGCTCAGCTGCTACGTTTAACAGTAGCAAACATGCAATGACACGATAGCTAGGTGCAGTAGTGAGAGCCACGACACACGACAGCAACATTGAGAGCAGTTCATTCTGTCGCACTCTCTCACAGTCAAATCCACATCGTTCGTTCTGCGGTAGTGTACGTACATTCTGGATAGGTAGCTGCTGCCCACATTATCGAAATGACGGAATGCGTAATGAATTCTTACTCGACTGCATGATTTTTCAGTGCTCGATCGGTTCAGTGCTAGAATTTTCGCCTGAGTTGGCTGCTCGATCAACCTGATTGACAGTGACATTATAAATGTCATTGAATATTCGTTCATTTTATAAATGTGTTAGTGTAAAATTTAGGCGACTTAAGCCATTTCATTACACTCCAGCTAGAGGAATGGATGATGCTGACTAAGGTAGGCCGTTTTGTTAATTTCCAGCGAATTTCAACAGATTATGTTGGAATTCTAAGAAGAACTGGTTATTTACTAGTTCTGTATATCCGAAAAACATGAAGATTTCAATGTGTATAATCAGTTATGTAATGTTTTCATTTAAAAATAAACTGAAAGTCAGCACGAAAACGTGCAAAATCGAGAAAGAAGACGAAGAAGACAAATTGAAAATTCAGTCCGCATCTTCTCACTCAATTCCGACTGATTTCCGAATCAACCGGTTGTAGGCGAAATTCATTCGGAATCGGTTGTTGCACTGGAGTTGGAATTGATTCGGAATTCATTATGATTTCCACATGAAATTCCGAATGAAAATTTCTCGCCGATTCGGAATTGATTCGGAATCCATTCGGATCTGATAATGTGGGTGCATTTATTTTCGTTCAAGGTTTTTGTAAATGTCGCGAGCTCGAAATGTCATGACATTTGTATAACTGGACACAGTCACGTACCCAGAGGGGGGGCCCGAGGGGCCCTGGCCCCTCCAGAAATCAAAAACAGATATATAACTATTCAGAAGATCTGAGACATGTGTTACAGAAAAATTAAGACAGTAAACGTAAAGAAATGTAATACAATAACAGTTCCAGTGGAAAAGTTTATAGTGTCTGTTAAAAACACCCGTAAAAGGCACACCGAAAATTAGGTACATAAGCAATCTTCAGTGACATTATTTTTTATCTTTGAGCCCCTCCTGGGTACGGGCCACCATAACCACTATTTCCAGAGTCAAGAACGGAAATGAGTCATCAACTAACAAGATATGTTAATTAGAAGATTTTACCAACCAGTTTCAGATTACCCAATCGAATTTTTTTCGAAGCTCAAAAGTCGGTTTTCACAGTGATTACAATCAATGTCAAAATTAAAGGAAATGGTACGGGATGACCAGAAAGTGCCATGAGGATTAGTACTGAGCAAAATAATCATACTGTTAGAAGGATTCTGCGAATCAAAAAGATGTCCTGCCGCTGGATGCCGCACTTGCATACTCAGGATTAAAACGATGAACGCGAGCACACGACGGAAGCATGTCCGCCTATGCTGAAGATGATGATGTCAGTTAGTTACTGTTGACGAAGTCTGGATCCATTATTATACACCAGAGAACATAATGATTTACCGACAATAGACTGAATTCGGCACGAGTGCTTCGAAGCGACCTAGGTAGGCTAAATTGGGCGGAAGGGTTATGAAGTCGATTCTTTGGGTTTGTCTCGGTATATTTTTCATGGATTACCTCGAACAAAGAAAAACAGCAAGTATAAGTGTGCATTATTTGAGCGATTATAAATCGGTTTTTCGAGACAATGCACAGAGTCTATGAATCCATAAGACCATCCATTCTTACATTTGTGCAAATCGTCCTAGTCATCTCTGAGAAATTTATGTGAGTTCCATTTTGGAGTTTTTGACTACTACTAAGAAGATTTCTCTGTTGTAGCATCGTCATTCCCAATGACGAATTTAAATTTTTATACTTATCACCCTGTATAACCAGACTAGAGATGCAAAGTAAAAATTTTGAATATATTCATGCAGGGTTGAAGAAGTCTGTAAAAAGTCTGCGAACTCCAAGTTTCTTCAAAGAATGATGTAAGGAATTGGTATAGTGAACATAAAAAGACCACGCCGATTTCAAAAGTCTGTAAATTTTTACAAACGTCTACAAAAAACGTGATTTTCAAAAGCCTACATAATATTCTGCAACTGAAACATGTCTGCAGCTTATTTTATAAATCTTCTGATTTACAAACAAATCTGCAGGTCTGACATCTTTGATCCAGACACGGAAGATGACTAGATGAAATTAAATAGGATCATGCGGGATTATAAGGCACTTCATTTGAAAATAAATTTATTTAAATCTGCTCGACCATCTGTTCGACAAATAATCAACAAATTTTACAAACTAGAAGAGCTTGAATAGTTTCACAATATTAGTCTCTTTTTACATCGTGAACACATAAGAACATCCTATTCACATAAAACACACCTTTAAAATTGAAGGTTTTAATACTTATCAGTCAGTTTTTCTGGAACCAGAAGTCGAAGCCGAACTATGGGACCATCTGATAAAAGGAATGTAAAAAATCGATCCCTTTCCTTTGACACACATAACTTCTTGCTTCAATCCCTCATTGTCCAATCCAATATATGTGAGTACAAATTTATTTAAATTTATAATTACTTGCACCCACTCTTCAGAAAAAAAACACAAAAACTACTTAAGATACAATAATCATCAGTTAAATGCATTTGTGGGCCCCTCCCGAAACGAAATCCTGGGTACGGGCCTGACTGGACAGTTATATCGGTTGTGACTGCTCTGAACTGCACTAGAGTAGGAGCGACGCTGTCTATATTGCTTGACACCGCAGCGGGCAAGCTGGAATAGTTATAAGATCATGTACAAAATGAATGTTTTTTATTTAATGTAATTTATAATAGCAAATCGCTTGATAAAAACAGTATTTAGATTATTTAGATTAACTTATGAATTCCGACATACAAATATGATATTCGAAATGTATTGCTACGGCGAAGAAAAACTTATGTATATTGGCATTACATTCCTTTTGTGGATTTTTTCTTTCTGTTTAAACAGACTTCGCAGCCGATTCTTGGTGTACAGAATCATTGCATGACTAGTACTACGACTACGATCCTATTGACACTAAGAACCCTTATGAAACAAGCGTAGTTATGAAAAAAAAACGCAGCGGGCAGCGGTTAAACGCGATTCGATAACCGGAACAATATATATATATATATATATATATATATATATATATATATATATATATATATATATATATATATATATATATATATATATATATATATATATATATATATATATATATATATATAAATATTTATATAAATATTTATATAATACATTATGCACCAAACCTCTACAAATTCGTGCCACCATCCCGGCTGGAAATCAAAGCATTAGTTAACACTGCTTTTCAGCTTTGCTCACTGAACCGCTTCCTTCCAACGAGAGTGCGGAGAAACAAAAAAGAATACAGAAAAACCATCAGCATAGCGGACCAAAACTTCCATGTGTATGTCTCCATACACCGCGTGAGAACAGACATAAAACGAATTTCAACGTTGAGCCTTGTTGGTGGATGTCTCACGAAAGCTGAAGAATTTGAAAAGAGAAACTGTTCTTTATGGTAAGCCATTCTCTGAATGAAGAGAGTAGAACAGCTACCGATAAGAGCATACGGGTACATCCACGAGAGAAAATGTCATGAGATCTATGACATTTTTATCCGCTGCAGTCACGGCAAAGTTCATTCGGCGACAGCTACCATTTGTGCGGTTTGACTGTCCGCTGTTTCGTGTCATTCTCCAGTACCGTTCGCAACCCTGGTTGTGGCTTCGAATTACGCTAATGCAAAGATGTTTTTGCCCAAGCCAAGATAATATTCATTTGCGCGTTGTGTAGAAACGAACTAAACGGTCGTTCCATTCGAGCGTACATAGCTGATCAAAATTAAAATTTGTCTTCTACAGCATCAGTGACACCGAATGACATAAATTAGCAGATTGTCTGGTATTGTTGAGGTTCTCAGTAAAAAAAGTTGACTCTCTTGCAACTACTTCTACACCGGAGCCCTCAACATCTCGTGATTTGAGAACACCCTTATGGCCTAATTCTACAAGAAAGCGTCGTCGTGTCGATAATAATACCCCGTCTACAATCCCAGCCGTTGATCGTGGTACTAATACTGCTAACTTTGGTGACCTTTCCGTTACTTTCATCACTCCGGCACCACTTTTATCACTACTCTCTGTCATACCAGAGACTCGGTTGATTCACATTGATCAGATGCTTAAGCTTGACTCCTCTGGTAGAAAATAGAAGCTAAGTTACTAGAAGATTTCTGCTTGCTTACATGACTCTCTGTCACGTCTCAACTTTTCGTTGTTATCCCTTGAGTACTATAATTCTAAAATTTTCATTGCCTGTTGCTACCAAATCGTCTCTGGTTAGTTGCTTTTAGTATTTTCATTTATAGGGTTTCGACGCACTAAGTATTTTTTTTACCTTAATAGGTGCCTTTTCAATACGTCCAGCAAAGTAATATCATAATTACGATTTCCATCTGATGTGAATCTCATCATCAGGTTCCGATTTGTTCTGGTTCTGATGTTTGACTTTACTCGGGTATCCAACTCTCTGTTAAACTCTTACACTGAAAAAAATTGATTAATAATTTTGAATATTATTTTCGAAATAATACCTTTGATGAAATTTAGTCCCAAGATAGGTAATTATGTTTTCTACTGATCCTTCATACATTGTAAGATGGGTGTTGAAGTGAGGTTATGTCACAAAATCTTGAGAGCTAACACTGTTTACCGTTGATGTAAGCTCCAAGGATTTTAGAGTTTTAACTATTTTATCGATAGGGTATGATATTCTTTTTATATTTTTATACACTGAATTCGATAGTTTTAAGCAGCTAATTTAGTGTTTCAAACAACAAAGTACACTTTTTTATATGAAGCACTTTGTACTGCAGAAAACGATATTATAGAAATGTTTGCCTTTGACATTCATTCTTGTATGGCTCCATCGGACGTCGATGACAATTTAGTCGATCGTTTAGCAGTAATGGGTACATTGAAGGGAAACAATTTTTGTTCTAGCTAAAACCATTTTCTTTTCAAGCTGACATTTTTTTAAGTGTCTTTTCATAGAAAACTAAATTAAACTGAAAGTCATAATTATCCAAGAATCCAATGGAGGAGGTTTAGGAGGTTTAGGAGGTTTTACAAAATGCTCTATCTCTAGTTGTCCGATATTTGCAAAAATATCGGACTGGTCGAGAAACAGTTTTAGTTAGAAAAACTTTTTATTGTTGAATGTTCCTATTTTGCTAAAGGAACTTTCAACGTTGGGGAAGAGATAACCTATCTTGGGAGAAAATTCTTCAAATAAAAAATGGTGTTGGTTTTGTAAGTCGGCTTTTGATTTTTAGAATCGATTTTCTTCCAGAGTTGGATTCGATTAGTAATTTTTCAATATTTTATTCGGGAATATGACTAATTTTCTGTGTGACGAAGAGCAAGTAAGATTTCTCCCCTCGCACTGATAACGAATGCTCTTCTCTTTCACACATATGTTATATAAAGTGTGTACGCATCATGAGAGCGAGAGTTTTTTTTTCAACTCTAGCATTCGATCACACTAAATTGCTAGACCAGAGCTCCGAAATTCTCTGAGGTGGATGAAGATATTTTCTCCGAAGTGTGCACGCCGGTGAGGACTCTGATGTACGGTTCTCATAAGAGAAGCGTGGGGCACGCATATTCAGCAAAAGCGTAATTTATCGTTAAAGTTTAGTTTTACTTTGCCGCGAAAAAGATTGTTATAGCAAGGCCATTGTTACCTTCACAGAAGTGTTCGCTTACTAGCACGCACCAGTAGTCACATGGGTGTATTTAGGCGAGAGCGCATGAGAGCGATTAATGCGAAGAGAATGTGTTTCACTCGCGCCAGCTGCTTTAACCACAAGCACACACTCAAATTCAGCCTACTCGACACTGAGAAGACGTGCGCTTTCCTCTTTGTGTGATGTTTCGCTTTGTGCATCCCCTGTGTAGACAAGAATTTGACACCAGCGTGTATCACTCTGGTTAAATGCCATAACTGATTTTGTGTACATAACTCCCCCGGTAACCAATAAGCACATACTTTGTGTGATGTTTCGCTTTGTGCATCCCCTGTGTAGACAAGAATTTGACACCAACGTGTATCACTCTGGTTAAATTCCATCACTGATTTTGTGTACATAACTCCCCCGGTAACCAATAAGCACATACTAATGCCGCATTATGAAAGCAAATAATCAGTAATTGGCATTTCAATCGCACTTGTGACTGAATTAAGACCGACTTTGGCAAAATATACGGTTATTCATAGATTATGCTTATTTACGGCTGGTGTAAATTCTGAAAGCTGAAGTCTGATTGATTTACAACAGATGAGCTTTCAGATTGCAGTTATTTAGCTATAAGTAGTTTTGGTGCTCATAATAGGCCATTTTAATGCCATTATTAGTGCTAACTGGTTACCTGGGTAGTACAATAGTTTTTTGTAGGACTTGTCATTTTGCGACAATAGCTATTTGAAAAGAAATAACGACAAAGCTCACTTTTTTCGTAAGACAATTTGGACCAATTTTGGAAAAACAAAGTATTCAAAGTGGCATTTTTATTAAAATTAAAATTTATGAGGGGAGGGTGCTACTTACCCCGAGTACGATTTGGTGTGAAATTCATTTAATCGAATCTTACACTGCAAAAAATCGATTTCAAAAATTCAACGTCGATTTACAAAAATAAACACCATTTTCGATTTGAGTTGAATTAGTTTTCCAACAAACGTTCACATATTGCAAAATGAGAACTTGCTAGAAAAAATGTATATACCTTTTTTATAAATATAAAAAATAGATAAAGCATTCGCACAAACTTTGAAAAACTTTTCCGAGGCCGATTTTCATATACAAATGGATTCAGCTCGATGAACTGAGCAAATGTCTGTATGTGCACTTCAACAAAATTTGAATTTTACTGGTGACTTAATCCGTCATACGATGTAATTCATAAAGACCTAATTTGTCAAATGACGGAAAATTTTATTTGTAACTTGCATTCTGCTAGCAGATGCGACTGTATGAATTTAAATGCACCTTTTACCAGCCAAGCAGATGCATGCTTCTGTGGCTCAGTCGATTAACAGACGTACTTGCGACCCAATGATTCTTGGTTCAAGTCGCAGCGGTTGCTATCAGTATTCTTTATTTTTATTTCAATGAATTTCATGTCATGGAGTTTTAGACACAATATTAAATATTCTTCCACGTAAATTTGCGTGAACTGCGACGCTCCATTTATGTGCATCTAATAAGATGTAAAATCACAGGATTTTTTAAAGTGTGTGTGTTCAAAATTAAGAAGCTTGTTTCTCAAACATGGCTGAACCGATTTTGACCAAATCAGTTGCAAATGAAAGACCTTCCAGGAAGTATTTACGTTATGATTCTTGTTTTTAGATTTTATGATTACCGAGTTATCTAAACTTTTATCTTAAAAATTGCAGTTTTTTTTGACAATATCTGTCACAATTGCCCTTGAAATCGGAAAAATGTTCCAAATTTGTATACCTTATCGTAATACCAATCAAATGAGTCGTAGATCAATTCGTTCACGAACATATTTTTTCGTCATACACAGTTCAAAAATATCTTGTGATTTTACATCTCATAACATGCACATAAATGGAGCGTCTTATTTCACTCAAATTTATATTCAAGAATATGTAAAATTATGTGATTTGAAAATTACATGACTTGAAATCGAATGAAATAAAAAACAAAAGATCGATAGAAACAGCGCGAGTTGTACCGAGAAACATTAGCTTGCTAAGCACGACAGTTATTGACTGAGCCATAGAAGCACATATCTGCTCGATGAATTATTGATGCATATAAATCCTCATAGCGGCTAATGATAGCCAAATGAAAATTACACTCGGAGCCTGTAAAATTCTGTGCGAATGGAATATTTAGTCTTTTGACAAGTTAAGTTGTTTTGAACTGTGTCATTTGTAGAATTACGTCACTTGTAAAATTCTTAATTTTTTTCTGTGTATCCCAATAGTTGGAGTTTTGAACGAAGCACGCTTGGAATCAAAATTATCACACCAAAAAAATTTGAATTTTACAGGTGACTTAATCTCTTACACGATGTAATTCATAAAGACCTAATTTATCAAATGACGGGAAATTGCATTTGTAAAGACTTAATGTTGGATCAGCATAAATTTTACTGGCTTCAACTGTAATGTGCATTCGGCTAATGGGTGCGACTGTGTGAATTTTAATGCACCTTTTAAAAGCCAAGCACTTGTGTGCTTCTGCGGCTCAGTCGATCAACGGAGGTACGTTGTGACGCAATGATTCTCGGTTCCAGTCACGGCGGTTGCTATCAGTATTTTTTTTTATATTTCAGTGAATTTCATGTCTTGGAATTTTCCATTAACACTTTGTTACTTTTTTATACGTAAGTTTGCGTGAACTGCGACGCTCCATTTATGTTAGAGATGGTACGGGTATTGTTCGTGTTCGGGTACAGAAATAGATTCGTTTGTCGGGTTCTGGACGGGTACGGGGGCCGATTATTTAAAATTTTCAACAGGTTCGGGTTGGTTGGGTTTCGAGATTTTTTTTCAGGTACGGGTCGGGTACGCGTAAGATTTTTGTTTTCGATTGGATACGGGTCGGGTTCGGGTTTAAAAAATGTTTACTTGACCATTTCTTATTTATGTGCATCTTACAAGATGTAGATTCACAGGTTTTTATCAAAGTGTGTTTAAAATAAGTCAGAATGCAACAAATATACCGTTTGGGGATTAATCTTGTTTGTGCTAGGGAACATAAACAATTTCATTATCTGTACGTTTCAGCTTAGACTCTTTATTATTTATTAGTGTATTGCAAGTAGCAGTAAATTTACGTCTGCCTAGTAGTTTATGTTGAACTGCACTGATAAATCTAAGACGAAACGTAAAGATAATAAATATACGTTAGATCATCTGTAAATGTGAGTCATTTTTTATGTTCGAATATGTCGGTCTCAGAAGACGTAAATTTACACGATTTTTTCTAGGTGTGTTTTTATTTCAATGAAGCAATCGATGATGAGTCTCTCTAGTCACTTTCTGTTGAATCCTAGATCGGTTCAGCCGTCTACGAGAAAAATAAGTTACACAATTTTAATTTCGTTGTACAAATCATCCTGTAATTCCGGAACCAGAAGTCGGATCCTAACGTAATTCAGGAACTTTGTTTTTGAGCATACGACTTATCATATGAACCTGAGTTTGTAGAAAACGGTTGAGTAATCTCCGAGTAAATTGAGTGAAATTATTTTTCACTCACGCATTTGCTGATCTCGACGAACTGATTCGAATGGTATACGGGTGTAATGTTCTTCCAGCATTTATTGCCGTAAGTAGTATAGATCAATATAATTATGAAATTACTTTCAACATGAAAAAGCTGCATTCATCTGGTTTACATAAGTCATATTCGAACGATTATGTTGCCAAAAACGAACCGTGCTAAAATTGGCCCGAGGCAAAATATTATGAAAAAGGATCCTGCACACACAGTCTTTTAGGTACTTAGGAACAATTGTATGTTACAGTATTAAAAATCGTGTTTCCCGCAGCTCTCAAGCATTGCTTTGTCATGCAGCGCTCAAAACTCTTACAACTGGAACTGACTTACCCAAAAATATCGATTTTTCCGTTAAAAATGGACGGATTTTGACAATCTATGGCTTGTTGGACAGCTATTACCGTTTGGAATCTAAGTCTAAAGACAAGGTCAATTGTGACAGATATTGAAAATTTTGACATAAAACTTTTTATAACACAACACAACAACACATTTACACAGTTCGTCGAGCTGAATCGATTGGTGACCCAATCGCTCATACAATACAATTCATTAAGACTTAATTTGTTAAATGGCAGAAAATTTCATTTGTAATGATTTGTTGTTGGATTAGCATAAAATTTTGCTGATTTCAACTGTAATTTGAATTCGGCTAGCAACTGCGACTGTATAAATTTCGTTACCCATTTACCAGCCAAGCAGATGTGTGCTTCTGTGGCTCAGTCGATTAACGGACGTACTTTCTGATCCCGTAATTCTCGGCTCAAGTCGCGATGACCGCTATCAGTATTTTGATTTTATTTCAATGAGTTTCATGTCACGGAATTTTACAATCACACAATGTTACATTTTCTTGCACGTAAATTTACGTGAACTGCGACGTTCCATCGTATGTTCGAGCCCCGACCTGGAAGGATTCTTAGTGTCAGTAGGATCCATAGTACTAGCCATGAAATGATTCTGTACGCTAAGAATCGGCTGCGAAGTCTGTTGAAACAGAAAGGCCAAATTCCACGGAAGTAATGTATGTAATGCCAAGACTTTGCTTTGCTTTGCGACGTTCCATTTATGTGCATTTTATAAGATGTAAAATCACAGGGTTTTCTCGAAGCGTGACCAAAATGTATCTGAATTCAATAAATATACGTTAGATTAACTGTAAAGGTGAGTCATTTTTGACGGTCGAATATGTCGGTCCCAGAAGACGTAAATTTACACGATTTTTTCTAGGTGTGTGTTTATTCTAATAAAACAATCGAGGACCAGTCTTTCTAGTCACAATTTTTTAGAGACACATGAATATTGATGCAAGCACATGTGGATCGATCAAAAAAAGTATCACCTCACTACTAGGTGGATTATGTACGCTTTTAACTGAAACTTTTTCTCGTCCAATCTAATACTTTTTGAAAATATTGAGCATCGTGAGCGATATAGTATTCTGAAAAATCTCCGAACAAATTGAGTTTCGTTGGATTCTTGGATGAAAGTCAGAATTCAGTTTGGACAAATTAAACCTTTAAAGTTCCCATCTTGCAACGTATGAACGGTTGGAAGGGAATTTCCTATTTTGAGAAAAAAAATAATGAATATCAAAAATTTTGTTTTTTTTGATAATCGATTTAAAGTTTTCAAATTCATTTAGGGATTAACTTTGTTTGTGCTAGGGCACATGACAAATTTTATTATCTTTACGTTATGTCTTAGACTTGTCAGTGCATAACAGTTTATGTTGAGCTGTTATGCCACTTGCATTTCAACGTCTGCCTAGCGGTTTATGTTGAATTGCAGGTGGCATAAAAGTTCAACATTAACAGTTATGCAATGACGTGTCTAAGACGAAACGTAAAGATAATTTTAAAATTAATATTTTTTAGTGTAGGATATGGTTTGCCATTTTTTCAGTGTTTTTATTGAAAAATTTGACTGATTTTGGACAAAGCACTAGTAAAAAGTGTATTTTTAGAGTGTTACAACTTATTTTTTTTAACACAGATATTTAAATTTTGGCCAAAAGTTTGATGCATTTAAAGAATCAATTCATGAAAATCAGCATGATATTGTAACGGGGCCCTTTTCACCGGGACGTTGGCTTCATCTTCATTAAAAAAAAAATTATCAATGGTGCTTCCAGTGTTGAATACCGCACCAAAACCCATAAAATGGCATCTCATCAGTGAACACAATTTTGTGGTTAAAAACGTGTTTTATCCACCTAGCAGTGAGATGATACCTATTTTTATCAATCCGCATGTGTTTTTTGCATGAATATTCTTCGGTGTTTAAGTTTTCATGACATTATTTTAATGACCCTCGTTTTAAGCGACAATTTGAGATTTTAATCACTCATTACTCTGTAATGTCGAAACTGCAAATCGGATCGAATTTGAATCTAGAAGTGTGATAATCGATTAAACATGCCATGATATGTAAGTTCCACTCTAGAGTTTACGGTAATTTAAGGTACTTCCAGAGCCGGTATTCAGGAACCAGCATAACCCAAACCGATTCGTATGGCCATATGACGAATAAATTACAACAGTTTTGAGTTCAACTTTGAAGCTTTTCGGGATTGTCATCTTCTATATCGGTTTGAATTTTAAAAATTCATCATCATGTAATTCGAGAACCGGAAGTCATAATTGGATAAAATAATTAATTTTGGTATATAAGTTTGTTTTAATTAAAATTTTTGTTTCTGAAATTTGATTAGGCTTTTTTTGAGAAAACGATTGAGCTTTGAGAAACGATTTTATACTGGAACCGGAATTCTAAAAGCGGTATGGCCGAAGTCAGATAAATTCACCTGAGTAGCTGTACACTTTACATTTGTTTCAAAACATTTGAAAATCAGTTAAGACATCACTAAAACTGAAAAAAGTTAATTTTTTTATCGACTATCCAAATCTGCTAACCCGATAAACCTGATTAAATTATGTGGAATAGACATTTTTATACAATCCCCGAAACCGGAAGTTGGATCTGACAGAAAAGCAAGATGTTTTATAGAACTTTGAAACTTTTCATTTGAATCTTAGATGATTCTTAGATTTCATTTGCATCTTAGATCGGTTCAGCCATCTTCAAGAAAAATGAGTTACACAATTTTGATTTCGTTTCACATATCATCCTGTAGTTCCGAAACCAGAGGTCGGAACCAAACATAATTAAGGAACTTTGTTTGGGAGCATACGACTTTTCGTATGAATCTGAATTTGTAGAAAAGAAATTTTCCGAGAAAATTAATTGAAGTTATTTGTCACACACGCATTTGCTGATCTCGACGAACTGATTCGAATGGTATATGGATGTTATGTTGTTCCAGCATTTATTGCTGTAAGTAGTTTAAAACAAAATAATTAAAAAAAATTCTGCCATCATCTGGTTTATATATGTCATATTCGAACGATTATGTTGCCAAAAACGAGCCGTGCCAAAATCGGTACGAGGCTAAATGTCATGAAAAAGAATGCTGTACACAATCCTTTTGGTTCTTAGAAACAATTGTATGTAACAGTATAAAAAATCGTGTTTTCCGTTGCTCCCAAGCATTTCTTTGTCATACAGCGCTCAAAACTCCTACTGCTGGAATAGGGGGAAAAGTCGCTTACAGAAAAATTTCGATATCTCCGTTAAAAATGGACGGATTTTAACAATCTATGGCTTGTTGGATAGGTATTACCGTGCGGAATCTAAGTCTGAAAACATATTCTGTTTTCAAGGTCAATTGTGACAGATACTGTCAAAAAACTGAAAATTTTGACATAAAACTTTGTATAACTCAAAAAGTAAACATCCGATCTCAAAACCATTCAATAGCGTTTTGGGTGACGGGGAGACCTTTCATTTGCGACTAGTTTGATGAAAATCGGTCCAGCCAGCTCTGAGATCTCGACCTCTTAGTTGACAACACACATACGGACACACACACATACACACACACACACAGACATTTGCTCAGTTCGTCGAGCTGAATCGATTGGTATATGTCATTCGGCCCTCCGGGCCTCGGAAAAATTGTCGAAAGTTTGAGCGAATTCTATACCTATTTTTTATATATATAAAAATAGGTAAAACGGAGCTTAGCCCACCGAGCTAGCGTTCGACGCTAACCTTATCTAAGCGTTTTCAAATCCTGAGTCAACTGGATCTTGTATGGACACATCTTTGTTGGAATTGGTAATTTTCAAATGTAACCATATGAAGGAATGAATATATGTACTTTGGACAGATGATTTAACCTGTTTCAATTAGGTTGAGTGATTGTAGAACGAATTTAGTTCAAGTTCAACATATTCAATCAACTACTCCCGGATAGTTTCTCGATTAAAAATTTCACTTTAATCCCTAAATGTTTCGCTCGTAATGAAACACTTCTGAGTTTTGTAGGGACAGATGAATGAAAATGTTAAATGATTCTAGTAGTAAATTATTAAAGTGTACTGAAGACCAAGCGTTTGAAAAAATGATGATTAGAACGCACATTAATGCTTATTTTACAGATGTATAGTTCGTTTAAACAGGAGTTGATTATCAATTAATTGACATAAATTTAAGTTGACGTACTGTGTTTTTCTTCCAAACGTAAATAATTTCCCGAATATTTTGAAATCCACTCAACAGAAGTAGGATCCGAAAAGTATCCTATTCTGTTCACCAACAGATGCACAACGACCATCCAACCACATGTAGCTAATATCCTCTCGTTCGAACTTTATGTAATTGCAGAAATAAAGACGACACCGAAATGGTCTCCAAAGTAATTAGTTTTGATGAGGTTGTTAAAACATCAATTGAAACATTCCGTAACACATTCGGTACCGATCCCGACATTGCCGCATGTGCACCGGGCCGTGTCAACTTAATTGGAGAGCACGTGGACTACAACGATGGCTACGTCCTGCCGATGGTGAGTACGGTTCAAGTCCTTATGTAAGTAAGTATCAAGCACACACACACACATACGCACCCACACCCTCATACGACTCGTTACGACCGGTGATGATGTCGTTCGATCAAGTACGACAGTTCCCAGTCCCTCTCCGGCACCGGTTACGGTTGTGTGGAATCAGAGGTACAATCGAATGGAGCCTTGTTCGGGGAATGGTTACTACCTCCGGTTACCGGTATGGGAAAGAGCAACAAAATATTATCAGCATCGTTTGCTTTTCTGTTAGATTGTCACATTTCATCACCTCGTCTCGATTCCCAGTAGTGCATTACATTTAAACTTTCCAGTGACGCCACAAGCCGACCAGGTTACGAAGCTTGATGAAAGAAACATTTCCGGTGAACAAACAGACGCTTCCCAACATATCGACCAGTGAATGATGGATTGTATAGAAAGTTGCAGGATGTTTTGATATCATTTTTCAATATCGATTATCCCTCTTTACTACTCGTTCCCCACTTATCGTTAACATTCCGATCCAGATAATATTCAATAACAATCGATGACGACGTTGCACTTAACTTTTTTTTCGCACATTATGCTTATCAAGTCAGTATTCGGAGTGATTGATAAAGCAAACTTTTCGGAGAAAACCTTTAAAAAATTTCTAAATTTCGATTGATAATCTCTGAAAAAGAGTTCCGTTTTGTATACAGTCAATATATCATTTACCAACATCTTACAAAAATTGTACAGTTTGGGGTTTGAGCGGTTAATAAAAACTAAACCGGTTTTGAGTAAAAATTAAGTTTCCTTAAATTCCACTATGAAGAATTTATACTATTTCGTTATAATACTAACTTAATAGTAACAGACAGATACTAGTATTTCGAATGCTATTTGCACTCATTATCAGTGTATCAGTTTAAAACAGTAAACTAGACTTCTTTTTTTCAAAACGGCCATTATTTATTCTCCCAAATCTTTTTCATCCCCCTCAAAATAATCGCCCCCGGCCAAAATTCACTTGTGCCAACGTTTTTTTTCCAAACCTCAAAACAGTTATTTGGGTCAATTTTCGGAATAGCCTTCAATGCGCTTTACCTTTCACGTCTTCAATTGACTCAAAACGGTTTCCCCGAAGTCACACGGAGCTAAATCAGACGAATACGGTGGTGCCGGTACGATATTGGTTGAAAACCAAAAGTTATCGGCCCATAATTTCGGCCTCTTTTTTCGAATAGCTACGTGCAATTGACGCATAACATTCAGCAACTCTTTGTTGGAAGAATTCGGAGTGCACCACACCGCGATAATCAAAGAAAACTGTCAACATTGCCGTCGTGGACGTGGTCCGTCGTCAAATTCCGCACGTCCTTTTTGAACAACTCGTACCTATAAAAAACACTTGCTCGCGACAAACAATTATCACCGAAGGCTTTTAGAAACATTCTGAACGGTTTGGCAGCAAAAATTTGAATCCGCACATTCAATTTAATGGCATTTCTTCGTTGAATAATTTTACTCATTGCAAAAATCACCGATTGTACTTTTGATACTTCAGAAAGACAGACAATGTCACTGACACTCATACTAACCTTGAAAAAAAAACAAATTTCGAAATATAATTCAAAAGTCTTACTTCTTTTTGTCCACAGTAGTATGTTTCATGTGAAATTTCCGAAATAGTACTTCATTTTTATCGATTTTATTATGAGTTATTTGTAGTCCTTGTGCGGAAACGAATGATCAAATTTCACAAAAGACATTTTTGGAAAAGAATCACCCAGAGGAGGCAGGACCTGCATTCTTCTGCAATTTGAGCATACGGGATTTCCGTTTCCGCCACCCTGAGCAATAGGCTATTAGAATCAGTTTTTTTGCAATGACTGAGCGGAAACATATTTTGGAGAATCCAAATGAATGAAAAACTAACAGAAAAGATGATTTATTGGAAAAAGATACGCTCAGAGACAGGACTCGAACCTGTGTTCTTATGCATTCCGTGCATACGCGCTACCATTTCACCACCCTGAACCTTGTTATTAGACACTCTAATACGCAGTTAGACATGGTAGAACGTACATTGAACATGGTCTACATTATGGCCGTCACTCGACCGATACCATACATACAAACAACATCTCATGTTTCCGTTCAGTCATTGCAAAAACTGAATTTAATTATGGCGGCTTTACGTCAAAACCAACTGAAATTAATAAATCGTATTGGAATCAGTTCTAATCTTGTCCGTCTTATGACTGTTAATATCTAACCAGTGATCTCGAAACAAATTTTTTAAATGGGACTAGAATTATTTTGGATTTCAGGTTTCAACAAGGAGCACAAAAGCTTCTGCTGTAAATGGAGTTTTTTTGTTTTTTGTTGTCATTTCCAGCGTGCATTAACCCTCCGTCTGACAGATATTTTTATACCTTCGATGGGTCTGGCACGATTCCTATTTATTTACGTGTATTTTTACGCATTTCGGTGTAAATTAGAACTGTGTTCAGGTTCATTTCTATACAAACCAGGTATATGTCGTCTCTTACATTTCCTACTTGTCATGGCATATGATTTTGTGAAATCTGGTAATATTATAGATATTACACGGAAAAATGGGAATAAAAAAATCCAACAATGCTTTTGTGCGTTTTTATAAATTTTATTGTATAGAAACAAATATTGAATTTACAAAAAGAGATTTTTCATGAAATAAGATCGGAACATTTTTAGGAGTTTATCGTTGTAGTATTTATGCAAGCAAAACATATGTATTGAACCTTTGAACGCTTTTGGAAAATTGGAGATGAACAATTTGAAACAATAAAACGAGTTTTTCGGTGAATATTTTCTGGTTCATGTGAACATATCTTGCAGTCTCTCTTGCATATAAATGTTTCGGCACCGACGCTTGTATGATTTTTGGAAGTAAGAACCTTCAGTTACTAATAAATCAGGTGCTTTTAAGAAGTATTTATAATAATATTTATAGCAAAAGTATGTATTGCAAACTTCCGCTTCCGTTAGTAAATAGAGATTTGTTGTTCACGACAAGCAGTGACGGAATTTCACCAGAGTGATACACGCTGGTGTAAGATTCTTGTCTACACAGGGGGTGCAATAAGCGAAACATCACACAAAAAGGAAAGCGTACTTCTTCGCAGTGTCGAATAAACTGAATTTAAGTGTGTGCTTGTGGTTAAAGCAGCTGGTGCGAGTGAAACACATTCTCTTCGCATGAATCGCTCTCACGCGCTCTCGCCTAAATACACCACTGGTGCGTGCTAGTAAGCGAACACTTATGTGATTTATTTTTAAATTTATAGAAGATTATAATGGCCTGGTTATGACAATCTTTTTCGCAGCAAGGAAAAACTAAATTTTAACGATAAATTGATGATAAATTCGCTGAATATGCGTTCCCCACGCTTCTCTTATGCGAACCGTACACCAGAGTCCTCACCAGCGTGCACACTTCGGAGAAAATTTCTTAATCTACCCCAGAGAATTTCAGTGCTAGAGGTGAAAAAGCTCATTAATAATATGTTCACTGGCACTTGTGTCCTATGCGTTCTACTTTCATTCGTAAACTGAGACGCAGATATGATGAATCTAGCAGCCAATACTAACCGAGCACTCGCAAAATAAAGACTCAGGCGTATGGGTGTTTCCGTACCATTTCCTCAGGTTAAGTGATCGTTTACACACTATGTTCAGCAGTGAATGAGCAAAGAATGCTAATAATAGAATAGAAAGAACGCACAAGCAAGAATAAAGACAAACGTACGTTTGTATGTTTATAAATGAACACTTGTATATGTACGATGTGAACTTAAATGGAGGTTAGAATGGAGAAATATAATAAACGCATTAAAAAAATCATAAACATATATTACATTCATTTGGGGGTTTGGAACTTCTTGGGTTCCGGTTTGTGCTAAAGTTCACATGACTAAATTCAATTTTTTCACGTTTTGCATTCAGCTCATAAGTGCATTAGCAGATTATGTTGATCTACTAAGGGGCTGTCCATAAAAGACGATACGCCGCCGGGGGGTGTTTCACAAAACGTGACCTTTTGTGACAGGGGGAAGGGGGGAGGGTTGTTGTAATGTGACGTCCAATATTTTCAATCAGCGCATTTTTGAATACCTAATTAGATTACTGCTTTGCCCTATTTCCTGAGAAAAATCTCCACAACAAACGTTTACATTCTATAGGAAAACGTGTATTTGTTGATGTCAAATCTTCTTCTTGTAAATTCGGAAATGAATGAGGCAGGAAATCATTTCTGTTGTGATCAGCAAAAGTGCACGGAGGGGCGAGTAAATTAATGAATTTTGCCTAATATGAGTAAAAAGAAGACGCCTTCAAACGGTTTAACTTAAGTTATGCACTGACAATTTTAGTCAATGTATATGAGTTTGGAAATATGGATTTTTTAATTTTCGGAAATCTTATGATAGGTAGTAAGCATATGTGAAATATAAACCACACAAAGGACACTGTCAATATTGCAAATTACATAGATTCATAACTAATAAAATTTTAGGAAGTTAATTATAAGGTTAATAAAGTACAGGTTCCCAAATTTCCAATTTTTATCTTGTTGTTTTCTTTATTAGAAACAGCTACAGTGCAAATTTTATACGAAATTATCTATTAGTTCCTGAGATATGGTTGCTCAAAGTGGGACAAGATTTTCAAGCTGGTGTACAGGATAGCTAAAGAACAGCCTAGATCTAAATATTTTTATATCGTAATATAAAGTGTTAAATTTGAATGAAACACCGTTGAGAAAATTAAAAGCCTGTTTTAATCCACCAAGTGGTGTAATGATACCTTTCTCATATCAATGATATTCTCATTGATAATACTGTGGTATTCTATTCAAAATGTTTCTCTTCGATTTTTTAAAGAAATCAAATGGGATTGTTTATGGATTAACTCGTATAACCTACAGAATGAAACAGATCTCTGAACGGTGTGAGTTCCACCCTCTTAGGTACTTCCGGCACTGGAACCCAAGAACCGGTATAATCGATGTTGGTTAAAATGCCCATCAACTAACATGAGCTGGTATGTCTACTAGTTTTTATTCAAATTTGAAGATTTTGTTCAATTTTGACATCGTACTCTAAACGACAGTGTAATTGTTTGTTGAATCCGGAAATATGCAGTAGTTTTTGGTAGGACCATAAGCACTTTCATTTGAACCTAAAATTGGAAATAGGTTCTGCAATTTCAGAGAAAAGTAAGTACCATTCATTTTTGGGTATATGACTATTATCACCTACAGTAACCCACAACCGGAAATCAGGATAGTCGGAACCGGTTTGTTTGGTGGCTTACTGATAATGGCTACCGATTGGAGTAGCTATGAGGCCAGTTTAGTAGAAATTTTAGGGTTTTTGTTTAGTCGCTTTGTGACGGTGTACAATATTTCACACACTTTACCCTATAACTCCGGAACTGGAAGTTGGATCCGGATGAAATTCAGGGGTGGCATCAGGTGGTATCTCGATTCGACTAAAATTTTATCGAATCGACCATGTTTCGTATTATGGTTCTCGATTCCGCCTCGACCATCGAGCTTCGTTCGACTTTACTCAAAGAAGTATTAGATTATCGAGAAGTTTTGGCATTATGAAACTAAAGCAAACGACTAAACTCGATAAGAAAAGAACGAAAGCTTTATTGCTTTCGACTTTGAATTTTTAAATACGTTCCGTTTTATTTAAAGGTAGTTATTGATAGCATTATAGATTTTCATAAACATATTAGTATTTATAAACTTCAGTATAATGCATTGTTTCATATACACTAAGGTCTTTTTTTATGCGGTTTTCACGCGACTTTTTTATACGAATTTTTAGAGTTATGCTGATTTTTTATGCGAATTTTCAGAGCTATGCGGTTTCCTTCCTGCGGTTTCCTTCCTGCGGTTTTTTTTATGCGAAGTTTCAGAGTTATGCGGTTTTTTAAGCGAAGTTTCAGAGTTATGTGGTTTTTTTTATGCGGTTCGTAAACTCGCATAAAAAGGACTTCAGTGTATTGACTGTTTAAAAATCATATTAAATGAAAGCTGCACGGTATTTAATTAATATAACAAGAGTATGTCGAAACTAAACTATGTCCAGTAACCGTAGTTTGTTATCAAATTTCTGGAACCGGTGGACGGAAAACGTTACTAAAAAGAATTGTGGGAAAAAGCGTAGGGAAGTGGGTGATGTTGAAAAAGATTTCCAAATGCAGAAAGTTGAAAATAGAAAAAAATTATTGGCTCAACAATTTCGACTCATTTGTGTTCCATTCAATGTTTGGCATGATAACAACTAAAAATTTTATTTAGATTTTTTTCACCCTAATTTGAATTTCCTTTAATGTTTTTGTGATTTTCTGCGATATGTTAATATTAATAAATAATTTAGATATGGAATATGATTTTGAAGAATTGAGATTGAGCGTTATTTACACATCTAGAAAATTCTTCGTTTTTATTGCTGGATTTAAACATAATTTGATAAATTTTGATCGAAATTGATCATATTTGTCAGCTTGCACGAGTTGTAACATCCAAATAAAATTTTTATGTGTGCAAATAATATAAAATTTTATCCGAAATATACTGGGCAGTTTTCAATTATACGCTTGATGACAATACGTGTATAATGTTTTTTCATATTTATAAGCTTCTATAGGCAGTAATCGATAAACTCAAGTAAATTGATTATTTCCCTAATACCTTCAAAGTATATGGAATATGTCAAAAGCACCACTATTTTACTATCTCGTGATAAACACTCTAATTAGACTCTGCAATAGTACCTAGATAGATTATAAACACTACAATAAATGCTGCAGGATTTAAAAGCCTTTGATTAAAATTACACATATGGACGACGTAAATGTATTAAACTTGCAACAATACATGAAAAACACAGAGTATGTTTTATTATAATTTTAAAAGTTCATCGATAGATTGCTTACAAACTCATACTTAAAAAATTATTTACTCTTTCAAATGGATTGAAAACGTATCGGCATCTCATACGAAAAAAATTGCAGCAAAGAATTCATATTATTCCAAACAAAATTTCGTATTACAAAAAATTTCGTATTACAAAAATTTTCCTTTTTAGTACTCGAACCACATTAATGTAATCGAAAATATCCAAACAATAATTCATAATTTCATTTTTTTCGTGATGTATATGGGTTTGCTTATTTTTATTTGTCAATTCGAACCGCGCCTGTCGAAATCTAGTACCACATTGTTAAGATCTCGATCAAGAAGTCGAAGCCGATACGTAATGCCACAATTCAGTCGAATCGACTTAAAAAATAATCGTTTAGAGAAACTCGATTCGAGATTTATAATGTCAGTCCAGGAGTTTGTCAGAATCGGTTTAGCCATCTCCGAGCATACATGCATACACACAGAAATTGCTAAGCTCGATGAACTGAGTCGAATGCTTTCTGATACATTTTACTAGTCGGTTTTTTTTAGTTATTGCATAACCTTCCTAAGGAGTGTTTTTAAGAGGTATAGGATTAGATTTTCAAAAAACGCACAAATGATTTGAGAATAATGATGATATCTTTATTGAAATCGATAGAACGATCAATATAATTTAATGTTTGAAGATAATATAATGAAAATGTTGGCCGCGGCACCGCTTTAGATGGCCCACGTGAAAGGTTTAATTTTGGCACACTCTCCAACATACTACGGCCAGAACATCGACCGGGATTTCACGAATAAATGCTTCAAAATTTTGCTTCTAGTGCGTCAATCGTTGCTTGTTTATCCTTGTAGATATAAGCTTTAACATGGCCTACAAGAAATAGTCACACGATCTAAGAGGCCAATTTACGAGCCAAAAACGTGAGATAAACTGTTTATCGAAGACGGCTCACAATTTGGTCAGTATTTCGCGTGCCGTGCAGGATGTGGCACCGTCATGTTGAAACCATTTGTCAGGCATATTCAGATCTTCAACTTTTGTGCAAAAAAAATCGTCAATCATCATACGGTAACGCTCGCCATTCACATTAATGTTCCGCTCCTTCGAAGAAGTACGGCCCGATGATGCCACCGGTCCATAATCCACATCAAACAGTGACTTTTTGTGGATGCTACCAATCCAAGGCTTCGGGCTTGTCTTCACTCCTGATGCGGCAATTTTGCTTGTTGACGTATCTCTTCAACCAGAAATGAGCTACGTCGCTGAACACAGTTTTTCGATATTTTTTATCGAAAAACTGTGAATCTTCCTCCAACTTTGCCAGCGTCCATTTACCAAATGTTAGACATTGTCAGTAGATTCAGGATTAAATTATAGACCAAATTGAACAAGTTTGGCCTGTCAAAAACAGTTCTGCCAAAAGAAAACACAGCAGAAAAAATCACCCTCTTCAACCTGAAAAAATGTTCTGAAATAAACAATAGGTTATTAACTAAGCTGTAAATGGAAAATTGTTCGAATCTAAAACAACTGAGCAGCTTTAGCACAATGAAAATATGCCTTATCACACTTAAATAACACATATCTCGTGCGCTTTTGAATGAATGGCAGTAGCCGTTTTTTAGACACTCGTTGACGTAAACTTGTTTATTAGTCGTAGTTGTTTTGCTCTTCAAACCACAACTACAAATAGCAAAGCAAAGTCATGTGTTTTTAGAGAACTTTCAAACTTTGCCACGTTCAGATGTGGTATGCAATTAAAGATGTTGCATTGTCATTTGTTTCGTATTTTTGTGATGTGCACCGTTTTGCACAGCGTATGCGCTTTTGTTGGTTGAGTCCTTCTCGTTTCTGTTCGGGGTTTCCCATCGAGAGTCAACTGATTCCGACAGTGTTTTAAAATGCTGGTCACTGTCAGGCTAGTGCAAAATTTGTTCAAGCCCTTGTTATTCTTTAGATTCAATTTTGAAGGCAGTGATTTCGTGTCTGCAAATCGTACGGTTTTGGTTTTATTTTTATATTGATGATTATTCAGTTCGTGTTCGCATCTCATACGACGCAGTTGAAAGTTACTTACGGTCGATACGACAGAAACAAAGACAATACAGCGTAGTGAACAATAGAGTGTACGAAATGGGCAAATACGATTTAAATAAGCCTGAAACTTGGCCTACAAAACCAAATTCAATTTGTATTGATTTCAAGCGCTTTCCCTAGTATCCGGAATGTCGTACGAGTGGTTCGTATGCAACTACGTAAGGCAATTCCATCTTACATCATTTGTGGGCAAGGTGGGTGTACCATGTAAAACGCTAATTACCTATGAAAATCAGCTGATTACATGTCAATTTTGTGAACAACCTGCACACTATGGTAAACCGTACACTGCAACTGCGAAAAGAACGTCTTCAACCAAAGACAAGATCATCCGTTCAACAGCGGAAGGTAGTGAGCGCAGTACTTCTGTTTCACCATCAAATCAACCAGCAACCGCAATCAATGTACAACAAGGCCCATTTACAGCAACTAGCAACGAGTACAAAACTGCGAATAACTAAGAATAACGAACATAGTGCCACTCAATCATCACAGGATGAAAATGGAATCTCCCCCTTCCCCTAGAAAAATGGTGACAACGAGATCCAAAACGAAACAAATTTTGTTTAGAAAATCAGTTCAATCGGCCACGTAAAGCTAATAGGCCTGAATAAAAATATCTTTTAGAAAAATTAAGATTATTATTATTAAACCGTTCATTTTGGTAGAGGGAGAGAGGTTGGGAGTCGCGAATAAAGATTTTTTTTTATTTAAAAGATATTTTATTCAGGCCTCTTTGCGTACAAGCTTTACGTGGCCGATTAAGCTGAGTTTTTAGATAATTTTTTTTTGTATTGGATCTCGTTGTCCATTCCATTTTCCTCCTGCGAGGATTGAGGGGCAGTTTGTTCGTGGTTCGTCTCGTCATCCATTGCCGTGGTATTGTTGTTGATTTCGTTGCTAGTTGCTGTAGATGCGCCTTGTTGTACATTGTTTGCAGTTTCTGGTTGGTTGGATGGTAAGCTGTTAACTGCAGCTGGTGTACTTTGTTCTATAGGGGTTACGTTGGATGGTTACGTTGAAGGGGATACTTCCCTGTTGTTGGTGACTGTCACAGGTCTACTGGGGTTGCTTGGGGTTGATGTGAAGGAAGCACCGTTGTCCTTTGGTATAGTTGTCTCCTTGTCCGGTTTATCACATGGCTTACCGTAGTGAACAGCTTTTTGGTATGTGGCCATCTGATTGTCATAGGTAACAAGTGATTTGCACGGTATTCTTGCATCCTGACCGAATGTAACATAAGAAGGTATAGGCCTCCTCAAGCGCATGCGTAACACACGTACGCCATTTAGAATACCGGGGAAGAAATTCTTCGACTTTTCTTTTTCGATAGAGAGAATCTCTCCGTATTGGGACATGGTTTTGCGAATATAAGGATCGATGACGCTTGAGGGAAGATCATGCACACGCACTTCTATAGCACTATCTTCCATATATACTGGAATGTTGTACTTGATATTTCCATGCTCCAGATAGTGCACATTATTATTGTCTTTTGCGAATTGAATTGCATCCAACTCTTTATAGAACTGGATATAAACAACATTATTGGTCTTATTGCATTGAAGTAAATTGCACACGTTTAATGTCAAGATGCATTTGCTCCTTAAGCAAACCTTCAAGTTCTCGTATCGAAGGTCGAATTTTGCACTGTCTGAAGTCAACAACAATTGTATTCTTTCGTACCGGCGGTAGCTTTTGTTCGTTTGGTTCACTCATGTCGAGATCGTTCTATTGTTCACTACACAATACTGTACTTGGTTTCTTCTTTCCCGAACGTAAGCGGTTTTGGTTTATCGACTGACTTGGATGAGATGTGAAGCCGAACTGCTATTAAAGATTCTGATATACGCGTACCCTTGACACTGACGAGTCGAAGACGAAATGTGAAGGACACAAAAAAAACTAGAACTCAACAACACGTTAATTAATCTAATAAATTCCGTATAGAAACCTTATCAAAATTCCAAATTTGTCTCCCGCTGAAGCAAAATTCATTTAGTACGTTAATTATTCAATATGTTTAAAAATTCTAATCTTCTTAATTCACTTCGGCCGTCAATCCGTTAAAAAAATTATTATAATGATAGTTCCAGAGTAGTTACTTGAAACACTTGTTCATTGTTTGGTAATGTCCGCACCTTAAAAAGTGTTTAATTATTTTGGGAAGCTCCCGAAATTTCCCTTTTGGACTGATGGGCTTCTGATTATTCGACCGTAACAAATAATAGTAGAGATTTCATGGCTAAACCTGCTACAAACTTGTTGTTCTTCGTTCACCAAAAAGTGGTACAACAGCTATTGAACAGACTAAATCTAATAGATCAAAGTTGCTACCGTACGAAAAACTTAACGCGTAAAACACTGACTAGATAGAAATTAATTACCACCTCGCTTCGGTGTGCGATTTTATTGTACCAGCTGGGATTATATGGCATTTATTTTGTGGCTTTGAGGAACGAATTCGTGGCCAGAGGGCTTTCAATAACCCGCCACTTGAAATCGTAATCGCATCGATCCGCCGTGGATTGTTGGTGGAAAGTTTATGGCTTCCGACCGAAACAATATTGCAGCGGTCTAATTGGATTCTATGGATTTAACTAATCTGTACTTTGAACGAATGGCTGTTATCAAGAAAAAAGGAGGGCCCTCGGTTTGTTGATAATAAATCTCCGGAAACGGTGAAGAACGGGGTATATTTTTAAACGCCAGAGCGGGTTCGGGTTCGGGTTCGGGTGAAGTTTGACTGGTGGATGCTGTGAGCGACGGCATTCTTTTAATTACTTTTGTTTAGCTTCGGAAGAAGCTCTCCGATGGCATGGCAGTAAAATAAAGAGTTATAAAATTGTTATACCATTTAATGGCTCATTATTTTCTGCAATTTCATGTTTATTTAATAGCGCTCTTGTGTTTAACTTGGAGCAAAGTTACTTTTTAAACTGCTGTAACTTGCAGGAAACGATCATTCTAAAGGGCGTCACTAGAATACTACATGATTGGCGAATTGTGAGTGGAAGCATTGGCTTCCTAGGAGTGAAGTTTGCTATTTTGATTTTACGAGTTAAAAACGAAATTGCAGAGTTTTACTTGGAATTCCGGGAATTTAAATTTCCAGGTCCGATGGCTCATAGATTTGCTAATACCTTTCATGAATTTCTAGGTTATATGAGTAATTGTTTTTATGAATTTCGTACTCAACACGGAACTGTTTAACTTTCAGGCGTTACCGATGGTTACCGTCATTGTTGGCAAGAAAAACTCCACCGCTTCGAGCTGTGATGTGCAGACTTGCTTCGAGGGCATACAGGAGCAAACGAGGGCACAGTTCGATAGTGCAAACATTGCTAGAGGAGTTCCAAAGTAAGTATATGCAATTAAGTTTTAAAAGAAAACTTCCAAAAACTACAGAGCAAAATACGTATTCGTATTTAAAGACTGTGTGTCAGTCTTTGATAGCGGGTTTCAGTTTATTAGGCTCACTTTATCATGTCAGGTGTGTTTGCTTTATTATCAACTGTTCGCTAAAAAACCGTGATATATTGAAGCGATTAATCGTTTATGCTGTTATTTAGATTGATAAGTTGGAACTCACGTTTAAATTATTGGGAATTTCAAGTTTACACAGATAAAAATAATTTGTGAACCTATTTTTATATACATATCTAGAGCAGAAAATTTTGAGTTTTGAGAGTTATGTGATGGTCAAAAATCCACTGCCGATAAAACACACAGCGGAATAGAATCAAAACCACATAAAATGGAGGACGGAACCGTAGTAAAATAAATGATAGTAGTTTAGATTTTAAAGCTATAAACGTTACGAGTTTTTTAGGCCTATCTGAGTCAACGCATTAGTGAAGGTATTATGGAAAAAATGGTTTGTTCCGATTATAGAGGTTTCAACCTTAAGGTCATTCGCCTCTTCAGGATTGAAACTGCGGGGTTGGGAATTGAACCCTGGCGGATTGCGTGAAAGGCATCGACTTATCCATCAAACTATACCCGTCCCCAATATGGAAAAATGTTGCATTTGACTAAGCGTTTCACTCGAAATTATCGTGAGATGGGAAGTGTTACGTTTAGTTATATGGACTAGAAAGCATTGCATAAGATGTTTTTTTTTAATTTAATGCTACAAATCACATGAGTTGTTTTGTGGAAATTATGAATGTTAAAAACCGTTAAAAGTGTTAGGTTCTTGCTGTAAACGAGTTAGGATGCGTTCCTTTTTGCTGAGTTACAGGCATTACGAAGTGTTGCATGCGTTATATTTTTATAAGTTATCGGCATTACGAAGCATTATCTGCGTTAATTTTTGAAAGCTATAAACGTTACGGAGTGTAACGAAGTGTAAATTTTGTAAGTGATAGACGTTACGAAGCGTTGCATGCGTTACTTTTTTGTAAACTTTAGACATTACAAAGCGTTATATGTGTTATATTTTTGTATGTTATATGCATTACGAAGTGTTACATGCGTTGTTTTTTAGTATGTTTTAGACGCTACGAAGCGTTACATGCGGTACATTTTTATGAATTATGACGTTACAAAGCGTTTTACTCGTTACTCATTTGTAAGTTACAAGTGTTACTTTTTATAAGTTTTGTACGTTACGAAGCGTTGCATGCGTTACTTTTTATGAGTTATTGCAGTGACGAAGTGTTACTAGTTAGTAAGTTACAAGCGATACGGGTTACATGCGTTACTTTTTTTTGTAAATTATAGACGTTGCAAAGCGTTACATGTGTTATTTTTTGTAAATTAAAAGTATTACGAAGTGTTACATTCGTTACTTTTGTATAAGTTTTAGGCGTTACGAAGCGTTCAGTGCATTACTTTTTTGTAAGTTATAGACGTTATGAAACGTTACATGCATTAATTTTTTGTAATTGATAGACGTTATAAAGCGTTACATGTTTTTTTTGTAAGTGATAAACGTTACGAAGCGTTGCATGTATTACTTTTTTGTAAACTTTAAATGTTGCAAAGCATTATATGTGTTATATTTTTGTAAGTTATATGCATTACGAAGTGTTACATGCGTTACTTTTTGGTATGTTATAGACACTACGAAGCGTTATATGAGTTATTTTTTTGTGAATCATAGGCGTTACGAAGCGTTACATGCGTTACATTTTTATGAATTATGACGTTACAAAGCGTTTCAATCTTTACTGATTTGTGAGTTACAAGCGTTACAAGTGTTACTTATTATAAATTTTTAACGTTACGAAGCGTTGCATGCGGTACTTTTTGTGAGCTATAGACGTTACTAAGCGTTACATGCGTTACTTTTCATGAGTAACAGCCGTGACGAAGCGTTACTTGTTTGCAACTAACAAGCGATACGATGGGTTGCAAGTGTTATTTTTTTTTGTGAGCTTAAGGCTTTACGAAGCGTTACCTTTGGTAAGTTACAGGTGTTTTGAAGCGTTACTTTTTGTAAGTTACAAAGCGTTACGAAACGTGTCATGTGTTACTCTGTATAAGTTTTTGACGTTACGGAGTGTTACATAAGTTACTTTATTGTACGTTTGAGGTGTTACAGATCGTTACATGCGTAGGGTCTCCAAAACCGCTTCTCTACGCAGATGGCAACAAGAGTGGGACAGCTCAACCAAGGGTAGGGGGACACATCGGCTCATACCTAGGGTCTCGAGTTGGTTAGACAGACCTCACGGAGAAGTGAACTTCGGCCTGACGCAATTCCTCACAGGCCACGGGTGCTTCAGATGGTATCTCCACAGGTTCGGCCACGCGACATCCCCTGTATGTCCTGGCTGCCCAGACGAGATCGAGACGGTAGAACACGTCTTGTTCGCATGTCCCCTGGAGGCATGCGGCATTGAGACCACACCGGAGAACCTGATACAGAGAATGTGCCACTGCGCAGAGAACTGGAACGCAGTGTCGACCGCGGCATCCCAAATTGCGGGCATATTGCAGCGGAAATGGAGTGCGGAACAGCAACAGACAGCCGCGTGCAACCGTAGTAGGCTCAAGAGGGATCAAAGAATAAACGTCGGTCCGGGAGAACCTCCTTCGCCGGGAAGCTCTTTGTCGGAGTAGTCTAGATCCATCGTCGGAGACTAGACGAGTAGTACGTAAAACTGTTAGGATCGTCAGGGCGCCAGTGAACCGGAAGCTATCCTCCAACCGGAATCAATGGATCGACCCAGGCATCCTCTGGTCGGGCGTTGATGGGTATCGAAAGCGTCGGTTTCGGGAGAGCCTCCTTCGTCGGGGAACTCTCCGTCGGTGTAGGCTAGATCCTTCGGCAGGGGCTGGTCGAGTTGTCGCCACAACACCGATTCGGGTCGTCGAGGCGCCAGCGAACCGGAAGCCCCGCTCCAACCGGAATCGCAGGACTGACCTCGGCACTCCATCGGGCGTCCCGTGTGTTGTAAGAGGGGACTCGGTGTCGGGAGAATCTACTTCGCCGGGGAACTCTCCGTCGGAGTAGTCTAGTTCCTTTATAGGGGACTAGACGAGTAGATCGTCGCGTGGTACCGCTAGGATCGTCTGAGCGCCAGTGAACCGGAAGTCACGCTCCAACCGGAATCATTGGATCGACTTAGGCATCCTTTCGGTCGGGTCGTAGACGCGTACCGTAAGCTTCGGTTCGGGAGGATTTCCCTCGTCGGTGTAACACTGGACTGACCTCGTCATCCAACTGGTCGATCCCTCGAGAGCAGGATGCTGATCCCCATTCTGCATAAATCTGGGGAGGGTGTCGTGAGCACCAATAGCCTTCCATCCCGAAGTAATACCTAGCGGTGGTGCCGGGGAGGTAGGGTTGGAGATCCAAGGTGTTTTAGTGGGTAGTTCCAATCAACAGTTGGGTAGCCCTGTGGAGAGTCCCACACTCCGTGCGTAAATGCATTTCACCTTGTAAGAAAAGATCGTTACATGCGTAACTATTTTTTAAGATTAAGGTGTTACAAAACATATGTGTACACATTTTGATAAGACACAAGCGTAACAAGGCGTTACATCCGTTAATCTTTTCTGAGGTTTGTGCATTACGAAGCGTTATGTGTGTTACGTTTTGTAAATTATAGGTTAAAAGGCGTTACAAGAGTTTTGACATCCCAATTTTGACATATTGAAGAGTCACTTATTTGAAAATCTACTGATAATGTCAAAATTATGAAATAGTTAGAAATGATTCTACAACGACATGGAATACACTGATCAAAATTACCACGATGACATATCTTATCGAAATGAAAACTTATATCTAATTTTGATGAGAAATGAGAATTTTTAATTGTTTTATTATATCCATGAAGTAGTATTATATATAGAGTATAGAGTATTCAGTAAATTGAAATGTTATTTCACAAGATTAAACGTTTTCAATAATTCAAATGTTACCCAGAGGGAAGGGCCGAGTGGCTCTGACCCCTTATGAAATCAGTAACATAAATAAAAAAACAAATTGAGAAATTTTATGGGGCGGTTTATCCTGTAGATTACACCATGAGATAGAGGTTTAGAAAGTTACGTTACGATGGTCAAAACTCCATTGCCGATGTAGCACATGAGCATCGATACCATTGTTAAAAACAACGGTTTAGGTTACAATGACTTGAGCATCACCTTCGTTTACCTGATTTGGCTTCCTCGTACTATTATGTATGCTAAAACGTTAATTTTTCTCTGAGAAATTTATGTGAGTTTCGTTTTGGAATTTTGGACCACTACTTCCGGAACCAGAATCCGAAACCAGTATAGCCAAAGTAATTTTTTTTTTGACCATCTGCTAATATGAACATTTACATTTATTTCTTGTATTATCGATAATGATGACTTACACATCATGAATGAATTGAAACAGGTTTGTTTTTGCATCATCACTGGAAATGAGTGTTGTAAACTCCTCTTATCATCCAATAATTTAACCGAAAATTGGACTTAATAGTCACTTAAGGTATCAAAAGATTTTTCATTAGACTCCAGGTTTATGAAATTCAGTTCTGTTAACTCTGAGATAGCACAGGAAAACTTCTGGGAACGAACCCCGGGGAACTGTATAGCCGAAGTGAGTTCGAATATTCTAATTAGAACAGTATATTAAAAGAATTTATTAATCAGTCTTGAAGATTTTGCAGCTTTCTAAGTTTTTTGTTTCTAATTATTTCTGAATTTGAGAGAATCGGATTGGCGGTATTTTTTATAAGAGGGAAAATGTTTTTCATCTATGTTGCACACTGGGTGTGGGATCTTGGAATCAAGAAGTCTAGAACCTTTCCTTTGAATCTAGGTTTAATCCACCTAATGGTGTAATGATGCCTGTCTCATATCAATCATAATATCATATATAATAATGTGGTATTCACCAATAATGGGATTTGTTTAAATTCAAGTTTGTGAAAATCGGTCAAACCATCGCTTAAAAAAGTGAGTGAGATCCATTTGAGAAAATATGTCCACTGATAATGATTAACGAATGGAGAAGTTTTCAGGCCAGCTTAGACAATTTTTTAAGTGCTTGTTTCGCCAATTTATGTTATGGTATAAAACTTTTAAAACACTTTACCCTATATTTCCGAAACCGGAAGTCAAATCCAGATGAAATTCCGAAATTTTGTATATAATTATGAGAGAATTTAAATCTAAGTTTGTAAAAATCGGTCACTCCATCTTTAAGAAAAATTGGTACACATATTTTCATTTTTTTTGCACATTTTACCTCATAACTCCGGAAGTCCTATCCAAACGAAATTCAAAAAAATGGATGGGATCATAAGACCTTTCAATTGGATCTAAACTTGCGAAAATAGTTTTAGCCATCTACGAGAAAAGTTAGTTCAAAAAAACATTAAATACACATACACACACATACAGTTTGCTACACGACGAACTGAACCGGTTCAGCCGTTGCTATGCAATTGGAGTGATTTTCGGTTTGGAGTACACGATCACTTTTTTCGATACTTCAGGAATCTGGACCCAAAATCAATGTATTTGGTCATCAACTAACCAGATCTGTCCAATTCAAGAATTATACGGCTATTTGAATGTATTTGATTGAATTTTCCGTGTCATGTATAAAAACACGTCCCTGAAAATGAAATTTCTTAGTCTGTAATCCCAGAACCGGAGGTCGTATCTGGATAAAATTTGGTAGGATTATATGGGGTTGTCTTTGAGAAAATCGATTGTACGTTTTTAGTTCATTTTGTACATTTTACCCCGTAACTCTCAAACGAGAAGTCGAATCCAAATGAAATTCGATAGCAACCGATGTGACTACAAGGCCTTTAATTTAAATTTTAATTGAAGAAAATTGGTTGAGCGGTCTTTGAGAAAATCGAGTGCACTTTTTATTTCTTGCACATTTTACCCCGTTACTCCCGAACTGGAATTCCGATCCGGGTAAAATTCAATGGCATCCTATGGGACCAAGAGACCTTTCATTTGAATCTAAGCTTGTGAAAATCGGTCCAGCCATCTCCACGAAAATCGAATGCACATTTTTGTTACATACCCACATACAGACACACACAGACATTTGCTCAGTTCGTCGAGCTGAATCGAATGGTATATAACATTCGGCCCTTCGGGTTTCGATTAAAAGTCGGTTTTCACAGTGGCAAAAAGTTATTGCGCATTTTTCCATTTATCTTGCACATATCATCCTATATCTCCATAACCGGAAGTCAGTGTTGGATAAAATTAACGAATTTTGTATTGGTCCATAAGACACGGCGTCTTCATAAAAGAAACTGCAATGGAGTTGTTATGGTTGTTTTTCTGAAATGGACATACCAAAAGTGAACGAAATATTCGTTTCTTCCTGGTTACGAAGAGGTAAACTCTGCTGAATAATTTAGTCGAGTGGGAAAATTAATTATTCTTCGATTTTGTTAAAATTATACTTTAATTCTAAAGAATTATTCCAGTTCATTTATGCTTTACCAAAATATTTTCAAGAAGTATTTATTAAATATGATTGTACTTTGGAGCTTAATCCAATATACACTGAGATCTTTTCTCGTGCGGTTTTTCGATTTTCGAAGTTACGCAGTTTTCTTGATTCGTCTTAAAAATGCACGAAGCGTCCAGATCTAATGTCATCTCGAAATATTTTTTAAGTCAATTCTCTGACACTTAAATTTTTTTCAAAAAAATATTTACAGCAGATCTCGACATTTCATGCATTTCTAAGACATTTTTCATAAAAAAATCGATCTCGGAAACATAAAAAATCGATGGTTTCCAAACAAATTTTTGTAGAGGTAACACAAGATCTAGATGTTTCATGAGTTTTTGAAGACATTCGGCAATATTTTTGTGGTTTTGCAGTGGATTTCCGCCGGGTTTGGCGTTTTTTTAGCGCGGTTTTCTTTGTGCGTTTTTCCCCCGCGTTGAAAACGTCAGCTAAATGCACCATCAAGAGAAATTCCGTTCCAACAGGATTTTCCTGTCCCAATTTTTTCGTGTTCAACTCCAAGCTTGATCTGTTTAAGCTAATGTCACTGATGCCGAGATACTTTACACCATCAGCATTATTAAAATAGTATAGACATTTCCTGATGTTTTAAATGCCATCGCGGTTTGGAAAATTTACCACTGAGACTGCGAAATAACTGACTATCGGTGAAGCCAAGCTCCGAGATAAGCCGGGTTCTGCCAGCGCCCTATTGTTTTCGTTTGTGTCATTTCGAATGGGTTCTTTGAAATTTGCAGCCCAAACGCGAATCGTGCAAGATGTTTACTTCCGGTTCGATGCGTACAGTAATCCCTACCGGAGCGGAATTCCAGCTGCCAGTGCTGCTTCAACCGGGACGACATGTTGTATGTACCCAAAAATCACCGGACTCAGTGCACTGGATGCGCACTTTGTGCTCGGCCCAGATAATAACAGCGAAACGCAACATCGCAAATATATACATTCCGCTGAATCGCTTCACCGTGTAGGTTCCTGTCCTCTCTTCCTCTTTGCCACCCCCGACGTGAACCAACCACAATGTTGCACCGTTTTCATATTCATATATTTAAATTAAATAATACAACATCAAAACTCGCGGAAAATTTCGCATAATGAATGTGCAAACGTGTTCATAATTCATGCAAATTTTAGGCTGCTGTCCGATGGACGACGAAATAAAAACAGACCGAAACGGGAGTCTCCTTGTTTGGGTAGCAATGGGCGTGCAAGTGTTACCATGCGTCTACACTGTACCAAAAAGTATGCTTAGGATTGTATGATTTTTGACAGATTTGGAACTTCAATGGAATTTTATTAGTCGCTACGAAACAGTGAAATAATGAAACAATAAAACAATGAAACAATGAAACAATGAAACAATGAAACAATGAAACAATGAAACAATGAAACAATGAAACAATGAAACAATGAAACAATGAAACAATGAAACAATGAAACAATGAAACAATGAAACAATGAAACAATGAAACAATGAAACAATGAAACAATGAAACAATGAAACAATGAAACAATGAAACAATGAAACAATGAAACAATGAAACAATGAAACAATGAAACAATGAAACAATGAAACAATGAAACAATGAAACAATGAAACAATGAAACAATGAAACAATGAAACAATGAAACAATGAAACAATGAAACAATGAAACAATGAAACAATGAAACAATGAAACAATGAAACAATGAAACAATGAAACAATGAAACAATGAAACAATGAAACAATGAAACAATGAAACAATGAAACAATGAAACAATGAAACAATGAAACAATGAAACAATGAAACAATGAAACAATGAAACAATGAAACAATGAAACAATGAAACAATGAAACAATGAAACAATGAAACAATGAAACAATGAAACAATGAAACAATGAAACAATGAAACAATGAAACAATGAAACAATGAAACAATGAAACAATGAAACAATGAAACAATGAAACAATGAAACAATGAAACAATGGCAGGACCGGTTTCTACCAAATTAGTTTCATTTGACTGGTCTTCCAGGAAGTATAAGCGCTTAAACGTTCAAACGTTTTTGTTTTTGAGTCGGATGATTACTTTCCGAGTTATACAAACTTTCATTTCAAAATTTCCAGTTTTTTACAAAATCTGTCACAATTGAACATGAAAATTTTGCCCAATTTAGATACTGTATCGAAATACCAATCAATCGAGAATCTGTCAACCATTCACCAAGATATCGTTTTTTTGTCATATCCCAATAGTTGGGGTTTTGAAAAAGCAAAGCCTTGGTATTACATTCCTGTAGTGGAATTTGACCTTCTGTTTCAACAGACTTCGCAGCCGATTCAGAGTGTACAGAACCATTGCATGGCTAGTGCTACGATTCTACTGACATTACGAATCCTTCCAGGTCGGGGCTCGAACATACGACAACTGGTTTGTAAGACCAGCGCCCTAATCATTGAACCGCCAACCCGGGGTTTTGAACGAAGCACGATGGAATGACGCTTGGAATCCAAATTAGAAACAATTTTCAGTACAATCATTTATGAGTAATTGAAATAATGAGTACAGTTATTTTCAGCATAGTATTTTGGCTCAATTGGTTTATAGAACAACTTCTTTTTGACAACATTCTGAACGTGAGGTGTATGAACATCTTTGTTCTGTCGATAGTACCAAGGGAGCCGGGCCGGATAAAATTCAGCCGACATTTGTCAAACAATGTTCGTCATCTTTGGCTTCACCGGTGTCTATACTATTCAATCGTTCGCTTATTGAGAATATTTTCCCTCAATCGTGGAAGAAGGCTTTAATTATACCAATTCACAAATCCGGAAACGTGCATAATGTAATGAATTACCGGGGAATTTCTATTCTGAACTGTCTTCCAAAAGTTTTTGAAAGCATGCTGTTGAACATTCTCTACCCTGCAGTAAAACACATAATATCTTTGGATCAACACGGTTTCGTCAGAAACCGCTCTACTACAACAAACCTGATGAGCTATGTGTCTTCGCTTATTAGCAAACTTGAAAAACGTCAGCAGATCGATGCAGTATATGTAGACTTTTCAAAGGCTTTCGACTGTGTTCCACATCAACATGCAGTAGAGAAACTGAAAAGAATTGGCTTCCCCGATTGGTTAACCAACTGGATCTTTTCATACCTTTCAAATCGTAGTGCATCTGTAAGGCTTGGTTCTTCGTGTTCAGTAAGCTTCAACATTACATCTGGAGTTCCTCAAGGAAGTCATCTCGGGCCTCTACTGTTTGTACTTTTCATCAACGACCTCTGTGACAGACTTACATCGTGTAAAGTCGTATATGCGGATGATTTAAAGGTTTATCGCATCATAACAACTCTGGTGGACTGTTGTGCTCTGCAGATGGATATCGAGAGAATTCTAACATGGTGCCATCAAAACGGTATGAGAGTGAATATTGAAAAATCTAGCATCATTACTTTGGCACGAGTACGATCACCAATTGTGTTCGAATATACTATGAACGCTGTCCCTATAAAAAGAGTAACATCGGTCAAGGATCTTGGTATTATTCTCGACAGTAAACTTCGATTCACAGAACACTACTCAACCATGACAGCAAAGGCATATGCAGTATTAGGGCTCATCAAACGCAATACTCGCGACTTTACGGATATCTATTGTCTGAAGTCACTGTACATCTCTCTGGTTCGTAGCATTCTCGAATATGGAGTTACTGTGTGGTCGCCGTACCACGCTATCCACATAGATCGTATCGAACGAGTACAAAAGAGCTTCATCAGATTTGCCTTTCGGCAACTTCCTTGGCAAAATCGTTCACAACTTCCTCCCTATGATCATCGCTGCGCTCTCATCAATCTTCCCACTCTACGAAATAGGCGAATACACTTGCAGCGACTGTTTATATTCGATTTGATATCGCACAACATGGACTGCCCTGTGCTGTTGGCCGAATTAGATATCAACGTTCCTGGTAGATCACTGAGGAGAACTGAATTTTTCCGACCTGTGGCTCATCGAACGCAGTATGGACAAAACAATCCAATAGATGTTTGCTGTCGACATTTCAATAGCGTTTACAACCACTTTGATTTTAATATTAGTAAGGACACTTTCAAAAGACGAATAGGAGTAGAGTTAATTTAGAATTAGATTTAGTCTGTGCGATATTTTTTTTTTAATCGAAGACGATAAACAATAAACAAACATAAATGTTCAGTTTTTGCAATGATTGAGTGGTAACATATGTTGGAGAAGCCAAATGGATGAAAAACTTAACAGAATAGCTGATTTTTGGAAAAAGATATGCTCAGAGACAGGACTCGAACCTGCGTTCTTATGCATTCCTTGCATACGCGCTACCATTTCGCCATCCTGAACCTTGTGATAGACACAGCTGTAAAACACTATTAGGCATGATAGAACGTATAATTTTATAACTTCCAACTGCATGGCGGCTCACGAAAAATTTTGAATTTGAAAATGCAATAATAAAAGAACGGTTTGATAGATTTCAATGATTATACATTAATTTGACAGGTTGATTCATGAAATTTTTTTATGGAATAATGTTTGGTTTCAAAAGGATGGCGCTACGTGCCACACAGCTAACGAAACAATCGATGTTCTGAGAACAATATTTGAAAATCGAATAATCAGCAGAAATGGTTGGCCTCCAAGAAGCTGTGATTTGACGCTGTTGGATTATTTTTTTTGGGGAGCGGTTAAAGTCAAATGTTACGCCAATCATCCAGAAACAATTGAAGACCTCAAGCACGAAATCCAAGTTGCTATTGAGGACATAAGGCCATAAACAATTGGAAATGTACTCAAAAATTGAGTGGATCGGATTAGCTACTGCCAAGCCAGCTGTGGGGGTCATTTGAACGAAATTATTTTTCATAAATAAATTTCATGAATCAACGTTTTGTATCATACCTTATGATAAAAAAAGAACCGGAATTTCCATTTTGAAATTCCCGCGTTTGACCAATCGGTAAACTTTTATTCTCTTAACGTTGGCAACACTTTTATACACATTCTGTCAAATTTTGACGCATATCGTACGATTAGTTTTTGTTTGGCGTCTATACAATCTATCTGTCTATCTGTTCTCCCAGTAACTAAGTTACTGTAATTTTTAAACTAATTTACCACAATGTGAAATATACTATACTTCATCACGTTTAAATATTGGATATTACTGGAATAGTAAGGAAAATGTTTGTGATCGAGTCACAATATCCGGAAAAGAGAAACTAAACTTGCTTACTTGGTTGCTTTTTATTTCCTCTAACCTCTCTGTTTCCTTTATGATTTTTTGTTGTTGTGAATACGACTTGCTTTACTTTGGGGCGCCTTTTCTTAATTTACCCTGTACAAGAATGGGCAGAACTTTATCGTGAATATCTCTTGATGTACTTAACCCAACAACATAATTTTTTCTACAGGCTACCGGGAATATGATCAGGAATTTGTGACTAAATTTTCAACAGCGTGAGAGAACCATAAATAACTGAAAAATAAAGTTTTCTAAAACTTTTGGAAATAATGAGAAAAAATCATTACGCTTGTTTGCCTTTTTCGCACCCGGGGGACGGTTTTGAGATAGTCAGGCGCTTATCGGTTTCGATTATCTACTGGACGAGTATGAAAGGTAATAATTGAAAATCAAATTGATCGTAAAAATGGGTAGCGTGCTTTGTTATGACATAATACTTTGGGTAAACTTACGTTTGCCTAAATTTTGAGGTCATCACTCGTTACCTAAATTGGAGAGATGCACTTAAGCTGATTTTGGGGAGGTTTTGACCCAAAATTGGGTGGATGTCGAGATGAAGTTCTCCCACCAACATCAGTAAGAACAAACCAAATATAGGTGCATCAGGTCGTTCTCTCATTTGGACTTCGGTCGTGTCAGGAGGAGCAGACGACAATGAAAACGCAGACCTTTTGTGTGGTACAAAACCTCAAACACACATGTCGTAGAGCCAGTTTCCCTTCAAAGAAGATCGATTGCATCACCCTGCTACTGGTCGTTTGCATTGGAGCAAAATGCAACGAAAAATGGGCAACAATGGGGAAAATTATGCAAAATCAGCCCTTCTAATGGCTCCAAATTTTATCTAAAGAACAATAAAGATTGCATGCAAATCCGTTATTAAAACCATCAGTTTAGTGCAACTCTGGTAAAATTTGATTGGCTTTGCTCAAGTTTTACAGCGGAAGATTCGCAACAGTATTTAATATCGTTTATATCCAAACAGTGTTTAATATCTTAAAGGATTACATAACTTGGCCCTTCTGAATGCCAGAAATTAATACGGTACTGCCCTTGGATAGTTTCTTCAACTGTAATATTCAAATCCAAAATGAAATTATCGAAATAATAATTCTGTTGTTATTTAGAACCATAATTGTATACCCAAAGAATTATGCGAAATTTCCCTTTTTCACCAGTTGTAGTTAGTAGTAGACTTTTCTACTGATTTACTTTATAAAATGTATCGCAGCGGCTCAGAATAGATTCGAACTCAATACGTCACTCTTCATCACGAACGCTTTCATAAAAGATTTTTTCAGAACCGCCAATATTTTATCATAAAGAACTATACTGGTTATTTCGTAATATTTAATTATATGTCAGAAAGTTCAATGTAACTGTATTATCTGTATTTTAGTTTAAGTGTATCGTTCCTAATTCTAGAAGTGAAAAGAGGGAAAGCTTGCAAAATTCACACAACCGATCAACTAATTTATATTCGGAAGTATAAAGAAAGAGCGTCAATTTTCTCGTATTCACGACATCCAGTTATGTCTCTGACATAACACATCCGTACTTTCCATCTATTTATATTGCAAAATGTAATAATCTGTTGTAATAAATTTTTTGCCCCCACAATATTTCATGGAACTTGTCGCCCCTGGCATTATCAATCAAAACATGATTGGCCGTATCAAAAGAATGATATCGTTTCGGTTCCGTGTAGCTCGTGAGTGTTTTCCCGAACGGGACGATTCAGTATCGAGACGTGCAAAATGCAATGCACAAACAAGCCGGGTCTGGTTGAAAATTTGATTAATTTAATTCTGTATAGGTTGGCAATATATGGTCGGAAAGTTTGCTCTGGGAACGATATTGAGTGGGACCCGTCCATTCCGATAAGCAATTTTAAATGGATGTTGGGACGCTTTCGAGTGTTTTTACACCGGTGCTCCACTTACCGATGCTTTTCAGACGGATGAATAGCGCGCATAATGCAAACAGACGGTATTGGACCGGGGTCCCGATCGATGATTGCTGGGGTTCGACTGGACTGTTTCAATGTTTTTGCTTGTTTATTTGTGTTCTGCCGTCCGGGTGCGATTTTCTGCACTCTGAAAATAATATTGACGGTGAAGCAAATCTGTTCCGTTGTTTTCTTATTATTCGGAAAATTCATATATTTAATATGGTCGATTTTGTTCATTCGATGCATGAAAATATGCTGTCTTGATGCACAAAAATGTGCTTTTCGTGTAATTTCTACATTTAATATTTTCAATTTACAGTTAAATTCATATTCTCTTTTTTGTGCTAAATATTACATATATATGTTCGAGAGTTCGTGTAATGTGAACAGCACTTTTGAGAGCGACGATGGTACTGGTAGTAGTGTATCCCAATCAAATGAAAGTAAATTTTTATGAAATATTGATTACTTTTATTTATATTTGATTGGTTCACAAATGATTAAATGATTAGTTTACTACGGAACTAGCAATATTATTTTAAAGCTACAGATCTGATGTTCGATTCAAATAACAATCTAGATCTCAAGACTGTGTCTGATATGTTTTCAACGGAAGTAATACTAAAGTTTTCGATATTTAATTTTATTGGATGTACTGTTAATATGACAATAGTTTTCTTAATATGTGCTATTGGAAAACTTCTAATTTTAATCTAGTTGTTTCAGATGAGTTTGCATTGTTTCATTAATTTTGCACATATCGAACTGTATCTCCGCATGAAGTCAGATCCTTACAAAACTCAGGAATCATTTATGGGTAGGGCATGTATTGTGAATCCTCAAACGAACGAAGTGACAAAAAAACACCCGGTGTGAACTCTTTGCTTGACATTACTGATTGAGAAACCTGTACTAAAGAGAAATTGGATGCATGAGAGTATATGCTACTGAGCAGACCAGTTCCCTTGCTTGGTAAATTGCCTGTGCTCTCAGTTTCGGTTAGCAATACAATAAAAACGGTGCGGTAAAATTTCATTTTACTCGAATATTTATTAATGAAAATGAAATTTATGGCCGCTGACTGTCAGCATATCCCTTCTCATTCATTTTACTTTTGTTTCCGAAGCTCTCAGAATTCATCGTCGTCAATTGAATAACCGTACAAAGTCACTTGATGTTTTGCTTGCTCAGTTTGTAGTGCCAAGTAGTCTACCTGTTTCGTTGACTACCTTGTCTTCACTGTGGGTAGTGAGCAAGTGTGAATGAATAGGCATACACATCAACTCGATAACACAAAACTCTCTCCGGCCATAATGTGGCGGTTATCATTTGAGTTTTCAATTATCATCAGCAAGTTAAAATCGATAGCTTCGACTGTTTGAAATATATTGAGATGTGTTTCCAAATATTTAAAATGAAAACTGAAAGAGGGAACAATTAATTTATGTTTATTTTGTAATTGATATTTCAGTGATGGTGAAGACTGGTTTACCTTTCACTCATTACCTTGAATTAATTCGAAAGTTTCAATGAACCTCACTTGAAGGATGCTCTCTAATTCAATTGTTAAAGATATTTTGTTATTTCAAGAGATAGAATGACGGTGGTTAAACTGAGCTTCGATAGAAATAGAAACGAATGAAGGACGGGATGATGCCCATTCGGAGTGACTGCGAATTGAATGAAGTTTTACAGCACTACCATGAAATGAAGGGTTCGCTCTCGTTTGTACTGTACGAGAATGAAGAACTTTGCTTCACGGAGTGCTACAAGATGCGAAGCAAGGTCATACAGGCAATGTTTACGGTTGTTTTGCATGTGGTCAGGTTTTGAACACTTACAGCTGATTTAATTTTGTATCAATTACTAATATAGTTTGATTGGAAATATTTGTACGTGTCGAT
Organism: Malaya genurostris; assembly: GCF_030247185.1. Lineage (NCBI taxonomy): Eukaryota > Metazoa > Arthropoda > Insecta > Diptera > Culicidae > Malaya > Malaya genurostris. The sequence continues at coordinate 89,334,019 of NC_080571.1, read as the reverse complement.
TTAAATATACCAAAACACATATTTTTAATATCAGGTGTACAACTTTGCTTCCGCCGTTTTTTCCAAAATTAAAAGCTTTATTGCGAAAAAGTGCTTACAGATGTATTATTCAAAGTATTGTCCGTCGCTAGCGACAACTTTCTCATATCTTTCCGGCAATTTTCGGATCCCGGCTCGAAAAAAGGAGTCCTCTTTTGACGCTATCCATGAAGCAATCCATTTTTCCAACTCTTCGAAGGATTGAAATTGTTGATCTGCCAGGCCGTGTGCCATCGAACGGAATATGTGGAAGTCAGAAGGGGCGACATCTGGGGAATACGGCGGGTGGGGCAAGACTTCTTATTTCAGCGTTTCCAGGTACTTTTTGACCACTTTTGCGACGTGAGGCCGAGCATTGTTCTGTTGGATGACTTTGTCATGTCGCTCTTGATATTGTGGCCACTTTTCTTTTAGCGCGCGACTAAGGCGCATCAGTTGCGTTCGGTAGCGATCTCCTGTGATGGTTTCACCCGGTTTTAAGAGCTCCTATCAAATACAAATTTTAAGAGTCCCACCAAATACAAATCATAGCCTTAGCGCCGTGAATATTCGGTTTTGCCTTCGACGAAGTTTAGGATTATCGTATCGAACCCACTTTACCGGTTACGATTCGATGTCAAAACCTCTTACGATTTTGTCTTTGAAGCAGTTGCTCACATACAAATAGACGGCGCTCGATGTTCCTCGGTTTCAACTGGTACGGCACCCAGTTTCCTTCTTTCTGAATCATGCCCAGGGCCTTGAGGCGTTTTGAAATGGCTTGCTGACTCACTCCCAACGATTCGGAAAGCTCTTCTTGGGTTTGGCACGAATCTTCATCAAGCAATACTTCTAGTTGTTCATCTTTGAAGGTTTTTTCTCTTCCACCACCATGTTTGTCTTCGACATCGAAATCACCATTTTTAAAACGTTGAAACCACTCCCGACATGTTCTTTTACTCAGAGCAGCATCACCGTAAGTTTCTGAGAGCATTCGATGCTTTTTTCGAATTGTAATAGAAAAGTAAAACTTCCTGCAAATGGCGAGAATTGGGCACATAAACAGACATTTTCGAGCGTGAATAATACGAAAACAAGAACAACTGTCACTGAAAAGGCGATGACATTAGGCACTGTACACACTCACTTTAAAGGGATCATTATCTATGTATTTTGACCAGCCTCAGCCGGTACAGCCACTTATCGGCTAAGTTGTACACCTGATATTATATATATATATATATATATATATATATATATATATATATATATATATATATATATATATATATATATATATATATATATATATATATATATATATATATATATATATATATATATATATATATATATATATATATATATATATATATATATATATATATATATATATATATATATATATATATATATATATATATATATATATATATACAGAGTCCGGCACTCGAAGTGTAACCAATTAAAAAGGCCATAAATTCAGTTTGGAAAATTACTTTTCCTTAATTCAAAGTACAAACTGTGTAAAAATAATACAAAATTCAGAATCAATTCTCTTTTGCTCGATATGACCACCTTTTGTCTTGACTTGATGACTTGAGAGAGCGAAGGAGTTGCTTCGTTTGGCCGAATGTGATTTGCAGGTATTTTGGCCCACTCGCGGACAATAACTTTTTTCAGCGCCTCGAGACTGGTGTATCTTTTAGTTCGGACTTTGCTCTCCAAAATGGCCCAAAGAGAATAATCCATTGGATTCGCATCTGGTGAATTCGAGAGCCATTGTGTGGATGTGATGAAGTTCGGAACGTTGTTTTTCAGCCATTCTTGGTTCACTCGAGCTTTGTGAGACGGTGCCGAGTCCTGCTGAAACGTCCATGGTCTGCCACCGAAATGTTTGTCTGCCCACGGCTTCAAAGCAACCTCCAGAATACTTTCCCGATAATATGTCGCCTTTACCTTGACGCCAGGCTCGATGAAAACGATTGGAGAGCGCCCATCTGCGGTTACAGCGGCCCAAACCATTATCTGTTGCGGGTGCTGCCTCCTGGTGGCCAATCGATTACTCAAATTCTCGTATGAACGGTCGGTCAAGTAAACCCTATCGTTTTGAGAGTTTACGAATTGCTCAATTGGAAAAATTTTCTCGTCAGAAAATACAATGTTCGGAAATTGACCGCTTTCGGCCAAACGAAGCAACTCCTTCGCTCTCTCAAGTCATCAAGTCAAGGCAAAAGGTGGTCATATCGAGCAAAAGTGAATTGATTCTGAATTTTGTATTATTTTTACACATTTTGTACTTTGAATTAAGTAAAAGTAATTTTCCAAACTGAATTTATGGCCATTTTAATTGGTTACACTTCGAGTGCCGGACCCTGTATATATATATATATATATATATATATATATATATATATATATATATATATATATATATATATATATATATATATATATATATATATATATATATATATATATATATATATACATATAAATGTTGTGTCCTATTTTGTCTGTATAAAATCTAAGACACTGTACTGGCTTACTGGAGTTCCCTAACGGAGACGATGATTTTGAAGTAAATGATTCATCAGTGGTTACAAGGAATTTCCGAAATAGAAAAAAAAATTTTGATGCCAAAAGGCTTAGAATTGCATGAAACGTCGAGATTTAGTGTCATCTCGAGAAAAAATTTTTTTGAAAAAATCGACTTTTTGGACTTTTTCATAAAAAAATTTTTTGAGATGACACTAAATCTCGACGTTACTTGCAGTTTTAAGACTTTCGGCATCAAAAAAAATTTTCGATTTTGAAATTTCATGTACTTCCCCCTATGGTCCTTTTTCAAGATCGAAAATTTTCAAAACTTAACCGCCGGGCAGCATCCCTTACGCATGTCCGATTTAGCTCAAATTTTGTATGAGGACATTTTTCGAATGAGATTTAAAAATCAAATTGTTATGAAGTTAAAAAATATTAAAAATTGGTACTGTTTTTCTCTAAATAAAACCGTTGTTCTGATTTTGTGATAGTATCAAGAAGAAGGTAAAAATTAAATAAAACCCAATTCCATGGGCGCACGGAGAACCCGCAGATCACAAAATTACAATATTTGTTTCAACTAAAATGTTGTTGATTTAACTAACATATCTATTGATTTTGTCATAACCATTCAGGTAACCGAAATTGTTGTATTCAAATGCTGTCACTTGGCGGAGAACGAGGACAGCTAAACAAAAATCCTCTTCATTTCACCAGAAGCGTTTCATATTGAAAATTTTCAATGGTAAATGAACGTCATTTATGTTAGTTACGTAGTGGTCGTTTTATGTAAGTGAAAGTATGCAGAAGAAGATAACAGTTAATTGTTAAACAAGTTTTCCATGTGTTAAATAGATATTCCTACAATATAAATGTTTTAATTTCATCTGAGAGTAATATATTCTAGAACAGTTCATGTCAATGTTATCAAAACCGGTACTATTTGTATTTTCTTGAAAGTGTATCTGTAGCATTAGGTTTACCAGCGAGCCATTCTGCAAGTGAAGGAAAAATTTCCTAATTCCCTGTGACCATTTTTCTGGTGAGTTCCCTTTTGAGAATTGTAATCTTTGGTTTGTTTCTATATCTTTTGTGAGTTTAGTGATAAAGATATAAGCAGTTAATTAGGTGAAATTCGTTGTTCAAGCAGTGAACGATTAGCAGCCTCCCGAATATACTAACAGTAAAAACTAATTTATTGCAATTGGCGTCTTAAGCTCAAATAACTGAATAATTGGTTGAAACAACAAGTAACTTTGCTGGGATTGTGTCTTCGCTCAATTGCACGAGTGACATCTCATTGAAACGTTTCATTGTTCGCTCAGGATGTTTGGCATTGCTCAACTGAAACGTTTCATTACTTGTTTGTGGTGCGTGTCTTTGTTGAGTGTCGTTGCTAAGCTGCCTGCACGATAAATCAAAAATGACAGATTAGTTAAAACAACAGTCGATTAGTTGTACCAAATTTTAACCAATCAAAATCAGAAAAACAACTAATATTTTAGTTGTTTTGCGATCGCTGGCTTTTCCGTGCGGTAAACACTATAAATGTTCCCATCTGGTAGAAACGGGTTTTCTACGATCACTTTTTGGGAATTATTATAGCGTAATTTTTTATGTTGACATAATGATTGCCAAATACTTCATTCCTAATGTTAGTGGAAGGTAATAGAAATAAGTTGCCATTTTAAAACTGGATTTTTAATGTTTATCATCAAACCGTCATTACGAAACCCTTAAACGCAGAAAATGCTTCCATAGTTTTCTCTACTACAACATTATAAAATTCAAACGAAGAAAAATGGTAGCCTCTTTTGGTTCTAATGACTTTTTCTTTTAGTTGTGCTTCGATTTTTTATCATTCTCATGTGCTGATTTTTTATCTCCCGATACAGATTGATAAATTTTTCACCTGAAAAAGAAAAACAGATGCAAAGGCCGCAACCCTGCACAGTTAAAAAAAATCTTGTGATTTTAAATCTCATAAGATGGAGCGATATTATTTGACACATACTCAACCTCATGCACGCTTAAAAATAGTTATTCAAAAGTGAGTAAGATCTCACTCATCCATAGAAAAAGTGGAACAACTCTAATTTAAAATAAACTCCTTAGTTACTCAAATTTGAGTTCTTCCACTTCCACGATTTTTGGGTTAAAACTACTCATATACTGAATAATGCTTTATTTGCCATGTGACAAAAATAGAGTAATTAATTAAATTCTGAATGAAATTTTGTCGTGAATACGACTTACTTTACTATGAGGTGCCTTTTCAAAATTTACCCTCTGAGAGAGTGATAAGTTTTTGATCGTGAATATCTCTTGTTGTATCTAACGAATCACCATAATTTTTGATAGACGCCATCGGAAATATGATCACAATTTTATGGTAGTTGTGTGACATAATCTCAAATAATTTAAAATTAAACTTTTCTGAAATGTTTGGTATAAACGAGTATCGAAGGAGATAATCCATAAGGCGCGTTTGCCTTGCTCGTATTTTTAAAGCTCATAGCTGAGTGGTCTGTGAAAGGATTTATATAGTTTAACTACCAATAGAATCGAAAATTTTCAACTTTAACGTCTATAGCAAAAGCATTGAAGTATGTCAATAGTACACTATTGAAAAACCTGTTTCATTTGACCCATGTCAACACCAGCCAATCAGAACGCGTTCTGAGAAAGAGAACAAAATATCTGCTGCTGTACAACAAATCGTTCGAGAAAAATGTTCCGTGTTGAATATCGTAGTGAGTTCCTCAATTTGGTTCTTCTGAATACTAGAAACGAATCCCTACAGCATATTGTTAGTTTCTTTCAATAAATTATGCAAATCCGAAAAGAAATAATCATTACATTAAATTATTACATGGCATTAAAATTCTGTATGCGGCTATTTTTATAGCCGTTAGGACCGCCCATTCGTAAAAAAGCTACAAACGAAATCACGTAAAAAGAAAGCTCCTAACCAAAATTGGATCAGTTTGGATTCTATCGCCACTGCGAGCAGATTTATTTTGTGTCATTTGCAAAGATAGTTTCACTTCCGACAAGAGCGATTACGTGACAGCTGCCAGTCATTTGCATTGATGAAAAACAACGGTGGAGAGCATTACACAAAATCAGCCGTTCTAATGGCTCAACAGTTTTCTAAAGAACTGTTAGGATTTGTTGTTCGCAAATCAAAGGTAAATATCCTCAGTTTAGTGAAAATCTAGAACAGCTTGGTTAGATTTGTGCACTTTTCGCTGTGTGAAATTCACAATTATCGAGAACAAGTGGAGCCTTCTTTGTTTTTGCGAAAATGTTCCAGAGTTCAATGTCGTAGAGAATTACACAATTTGACTCTTCTGAATGCTAGAAACGAATCCATACTGATAGTTTCTTTCAATAAATTAGGCCTATTGTATCATTGATCAACCCAGCGAATTAATGTTTCCTTCATTGGAAGATTATAATCGGTTGTAAACGTTACACCTACACCAACCATATCAGTATCGCTTTCCAGAACAACAGTTCAGCCTGGAATTAGATGACGGAAGTCAGCGGCATCCATCGAAATTCGAATTCAACTCATCACTCTCCATCACAAACGCTTTCATAAAAGGTTCTTTTCAGAGCCACCATTATTTTATTATAAAGAACTATACTGGTTATTTCATAATATTTGTGTTTCAGAATGTTAAATGTAACTAATCTGTACTTTAGTTTAGGTGCATCGTTTCAAATTCTACATACAATTTCATACAATTGATCAACTAATTGATATTCGGAAGTGTTAAGGAACATGTCAGTTGTTTTCGTATTCACGACATCGAGTTATGTCTCTGACATTACCCACCCGCCTTTTATTCCACATATACCAAATTTGCGTAAAATTGCTCCTTTTTTTAATTGTATTGTATTAAAATATTAAGTAATTGACACGCAATACATAAAATAATCATACTGTGTTTATTTATTATTCCGTTCACAATTGATTTCTAACTACGAGATATCATATCAAGTGGCGATCGCTTGGAGTAGTGTGTCAATAGTAGCTTAACACACATTTCAGTACTGCTCAGATACCAATCAGAGCACTTGTTCCTCATAAATGACACACTTGAGCATATTTGTTTCCATTCTGAAGCACAGTACGGATCCCTTCTGGACACAATAACTGCGTCGATGGCACAACCAAGAGGACAGTCTAAAAATTGTGGTTTTTGCAGACACAACACCATTTGTGTTGAGTGAATCACTCTTGACATACGCGATCTCACTAACAAAAAATAGAACCTGTTGCTACAAATGTTTATTACAACTTTGAGACTGATCTTGCGAATAGTAACATAAAAACGAGTTTTTGTGTTAAACTCAAATTTAGAGTAAGAGTTACTCATTATTATTGATGGTAACTACTCAATTTTTGACGTTTCCATGTATCATTTGAAAATGAGTAACTACACACTTAAATTGGATTACCGACCTCAGCTGTTCAAATCTCGGTAGGTGATTTTTTCGGTAAAATTCACGTTTTATCACTGCGGTACCTTGAGGGACTGCAGTCAACAAATGTTCATTTGTGCTGATATATCAGTAGAATGGAAATATTCGGTAGTTCGGCTGTTCAAAACTCGTCAAAAGAGGCAAGAATTACCGAACGAGATTAAGTGTGTAGTACTCAAACTCTGAGTAACTTTTTCTACGCGTGTGAGTGACATTATTTGACACATACTCACACACATACACACAAACACAGACATTGCTCAGCTCGATGGACTATGTCGAATGATATAGAACGCTTAGCCCTCTGGTCAAATTTTCACTAGTCAATTTTTCAAGTGATTGCATGTACTTTTATAGAAAAGCATCGTTATCATGATCTCTTAATAACACAAGGTACACATTAAATATAAGATTTATTGATTTACATTTTTTTCACCGGAATAATATAAATTTTAATGTGGTAACCTTGCACGCTAAACGAAATTGCACAAAACACACTGCGAACGGAGCAAAGCCGCTCGTACCCTCGCGTAATAGTTTTGTATCGTCGTTTTGAATGACGATTTGAATGTTTTAACACTCATTTAGAAACCGGAAGTCGCAGCTAGATAAACACAGAGCATAAATTTGAATCATGATTCGTGTAAAATCGGTTTAACCGTTGCTGAGAAATCCAAGTGAGTTCCGTTTTGGAGATTTTCTTCACTATTTTCGGTGCTTTCGAAAGCGGAAACCGGGGACTAGTAGTCCCAAAGTAGTATTATATATTCACTAACTAACATTATCTGCCAGCTAGATGAAGTAAGCAGTAAGTTTTTTTTTAAATGCGCACCTCGTTTCGACATCGCTTGTGAAAAAACACTCATGAAATTGAAAATTTTTCACTAATTGCACTGTAATTCCGGAACCTGAAGTTGGATCTAGATCAACTTTTTAAAGAATTTTAAGACCTTTTTCTTGCTTCTTAGTTTGTGAAAATCGGTTGAAAAAATTCCGAGAAAATTGAGTGCGCATGTTTTAATAAATTTGCTTATATTTCCTTGTAATTCCGAAATCGAAATATAATTCAGGAAAGTTTTAATCTCTATGAGAAACGTGTGTGACTATTCGTTTCCTTTTTTGGTGCATATCACACTGTAATTCCGGAACCGGAAGTGTGATCCCAACGAAAATTAGGAGATTTGTATGGGACCTTAATATTTTCCATTAGAATTTGAGTTCGTGAAAATCGGCTCAGCCATGTTTTTAATGTCTCCAGAATGATTGTGTTGGTGTAAGAAGGTTTTGTGGAACAAAGTCGCCGACCCACCGGACTCTTTGCTTCAGTTAGGTCCGACCAAGCGGTAGCGAGGTCGGACAGCACACGAAAAAAAAAACGATGTGGTAAAGCCGCATTAGATATTTTTTCATTTGTACCCAGTAAACGGAAAACGTCGCAAAGATTATAGTGAAGAAAATCTCCTAAAAAAAATGTTTCGATGCAAGTTTTTTTGGGATGGGAGCTCCGTTCTAAAGATAACGAATCAATCAATTATTTAGGAGAATAGTAATTCCAGCGAAACGGCTTTCTGCGAAATGACCTTGACTCAAAAGATTTGCTCTTATATTTTCCGTTTTTCACTACAAATACTCCTTCTAAGACAAAGTTGAAACGAGCAACACAATGTTCACATTTCGAATGATTCCTAACGTATTGATATTTATCAGTAATCGTGTCATCGTCAAAATACCAATCCCTATGAATGGTTTTTCCCCTTATTACTTGCAGATGGCTCAACTACGTGAAAGGCGTGATGTTCAACTTTGGCCGGCCTGTGCCGGGTTTCAATGCGGTTATAAACTCCAACGTTCCCGTCGGTGGCGGACTGTCCAGCAGTGCTGCTTTGGAGGTGGCGACGATAACGTTTCTGGAACAGTTGACCGGCCAAAAAATTGCAAAGTAAGTTTAATGGAAAATCATTGTACTGTGCCACTAACGAGACAATCCGCACTTTGATGCACTGCAGGTCGAGCGATAAGGCACTCATTTGCCAGAAAGCGGAACATACCTTCGCCAATATGCCCTGTGGAATCATGGACCAACTTATCTCGGTTTGTGGCCAACGGAACCGGGCTCTGCTGATCGACTGCCGGTGAGTATTTCAGCAGGACATTCTACCGGAATCAAATACTTTCAATTAACAAACTACGTACGATGCCTACGGACTTTGAGGATTCTCTCTCCCTCTAATCATACGCTGGGCTGGGCTTTATTACCGGGTAGCGTAGGGGCAGTGAAGCAAACATCGACGTGTTGACTGTATAATCTAGTTGCAATTGGAAAACACAGTATTCACTTACCCCGTCTCGTAGACGCTCTACGGGCAATGCTTCCAATATGTTAACAGTTCGTTCTAGGCAAAACCGACTGACTACACACGCACCATTGTTTGCCAGCTTGAGGTCCCATGGAAGAAGCTATCGTCTTCTGCCGGACCTGCACAAGTCCGGCTAAATTGTATGATGCATATCTCTTTAATTAAGGCATACAAATAAATTCTGACGTCCTGTTCGGTAATAATATTTGTTGTGAGATTTGAGTAGAGGAAGCTCGCAAAGAGCAGATTATAGAAGGATTAAGAGACCGTTGCTGGCAGGCTTTGTGTGTTGTGCACTTTAGCTACATGGGATGAACGAAAATCATTAGTTGCTGTCACGCTGGCAGTGAGCACTTCTAGTAGGTTGTACACTCAAAATTTGGCAACAATTCGTTTTACTGTGACACATTTCTAGAATTTGTGATTGTTTCTTCAGCTGACTGTTGCAATTCCATAAATTCACAGCAGAAGAGGTTGAAGAATTAGTATGGATTTGATCCGATCTGGATAAAACTTTGCACTCATTTTTATATTTTTCACGGTTGAAGAGAACAATTCGACACAAAAGACTAAGTTTTGAATAGGGTGCATGTATTTTGTCGTGAATTCGACTTACTTTACTATGGTCAGTGTTGGGAAAATCATGATCAGAAAAATTTCATTTCATAATAACTCGTGAAAAAATTAGTTCGAAAGATTTTCTAAAAAAAAACTCAGGGACTGAAAAAGATTTAATTCATGAATCAAGCATCCACAAAACTCTGAACCTGAAAGTTCACAAGTGACTTTTTGTGTCAGCGATGCTTGATGACGAATTTTCACCCATAGAAACTTCGCTAAAGGGAGCAGAGTCTCCGATGATATTTCGATCCTGAAATTCCACTACGCTTCAGTTCGACACCGAAGTGATTCGAGCAATATTTAAGTATTGTATTTTCATCAATGATACAATTTCTACTAAATAAATTCAAAACTGAACCACAACTAAGAAATAATTACTGCTATATTTTCAATATGAACGACAATATTTTGTTCACATTCTAAACAGTGATATTAGCCATAAAAACTGCTTTAATTTCAGCTAGTTGATTACACTGCACTATTTAGAATGAACCGAAAAAAACGCTATTTAGCTTAAATTTGATTTATAGAAGTAACAGGAGGGCAGCATTGTCAGCATGTCTCGAACACACAGTAGGCGCTGTGATTTGAATTGGCGTAGCGGTAGCCTACGCGCCTGTTACTGAACTGTTCACAACCGATTTTTTGCCATGAGAAATCAGTTTCAGTGAGAATCCCTTTGTCAAAAAATCAGTACTAAACTTTTCTCAATAGAGTTTTCTGATCGGTAATATTTTTGTCTGAAAATCACTTCTGAAAAATTTCAGTCACGATTTTCGAAGTTTTCGGGCCTTTTAAAAATTTATACTGTACAAGAATGGGTAGAACTCCGTCGTGAAATTCTCTTGTTGTACTTAACCCAACAACAGAATTTTTTCTCCATGCAATAGGAAATATGATCAAAAATTCATAATAAAATGTTCAATAGTATGAAATATTAATCATTATAGTTTTCTAAAATATGTTCTATCAACGGATATTAGATAGAAAATCTCATGACGCTTTTGAATAGTGCTAAATTTTGCATTTTCCCGTTACCAACTAAAAATTGAAAATCGACATGTTTCATTCATCATAACTCAACGTAGCTGGTGCATCATGCCTCGCCCCGTTTTCCCGGTCTACTCAAAGCTAGGTTTCTTTGCTTCAGTTAGGTCCGAACGAGTGGTAGCGAGATGTGGCAAAGCCACATTAAATATTTTTTTATCTGCACTCAGTTATCGGAAAATACCGCCAACAATTGCTAGATAGGTACACTAATAAAGTCGACAAGTTTTTTTTGGAACTCCGTTCTGAGGATCATGAATAAACCTACAAAAATTGTTCAAGTTTCTGGATCATTTCAGAAGTACGATTGTAGGTAGACATAACAGGAGTAAACATGATAATTTTTTATTTGTCTTTTTTATAAATTCCAATTCGGCGAATTAATCTTTTCGGCAAAATGGCTTTCGGTGAAATGACTTTAGGAGAAATGACCCTTCCGACGAAATAGCTTTCGGCGAAACGATCCTGATACATTATTATGTTTCCGCTTTTTTGAACAGTGTTAGAACTGGTAGTAAAGGAGCAATTACTTGATTATAAAGCTTACTTCATTTAGAATTGGAGCAAACTTTTGCTCATATTGTGACGCTCCTGGTTGACGGATTTGGAAGTTCTTGGCACCCACGTGTCGGGAATTTTGTCAGCTTCACGTATGATTTTTGACATTCCGCAAATCGACTGTACTTTGTAAACAATCAAGATGAAAGCCGAAAGAAGGGAAAAAAATGTGCACAGTTATTTGGAAAATCCATCGTGGTCTGCATCTAGGCTAGCTAAACAGCTGAAATTGCCCAGAAATACAGTATGGCGCGTTATTAAACGGTATAAGGAAACATTGACGACGATTCGGAAGCCTCAAGCCAATCGTCGGAGTGCAACTGTCGACCGGAAACTGCGTGGTAAGATTTTGAAGACGATTAAGAGGAATCCTAATCTGTCGGACCGTGATTTGGCCAGAAAATTCGGTGCTGCCCATAGTACCGTGAGAAAAACTCGACTCCGGGAAGGAATCAAGTCGTATCGAGTTAGCAAACAGCGAAATCGGACCTTAAAACAGAATAGTGTGGTCAAAATTCGTGATGGGAAACTATATGACCCGATGCTGATCACCTGAATATCAAGAGATGGATTCAAAAGGTGGAAAAATGGGTTTCCTCATGATCTTAATGACGGGCAGCGAAACACGTTGAGCGAAACTTCTCTTTACGAAACAAAGGGTTATCTAAACCGGATCGTGTCGAAAAATGACAATGGATATATTTTGAGAATAACAACCATCGGCATCAACTCCAAAACCTAGTGGCATTGGAAAGAAAGCGAAGCTGTGCATTTGGTAGGATAAAAAAGGTGTGTTGTACTTCGAGCTTCTAAAACCAGGGAAAATTGTAAATACCAATTACTAGTTACCAATAGCAAATTATGAAATGGAATCAAGAATTGCTCGAAAAACGACCAGAATTCTTCACAAGACATGAGAAAGTCTTTCTGCAGCATCACAACGCCCCCGAACACACAGCGAAAGCGGTCGAAAACATCATTACTCAAATAAGAATGATGTTTCACACGCATACTGAGCAACGCATCAATAGTTATGCCAAAAAAACTGCCCAGATTCATGTCAGAAATTTTTTCAACGAGTAAAATAAGTTTTAGTGAGACTGTTTTAATGGCAAGAGAGAAGCTAATCACAAAATTAGGTGGATTAAGAAAAGGTTTCCGTCTTTCTTTATAGAAAGGTATTAGTATTGCTGGAAAAACCGACTATCGAACGGAACCTTGGAGACTCATAATATTATATACCATTCGGCTCAGCTCGACAAGATCGGAAAATGTCTGTGTATGTATGTATGTATGTGTGTGCATGTATGTGCACCTTTTAACGAATTTTTCAACTCGCAATTTTCTCAGAGATGGCTGAACCGATTTTAAGAAGCCTAGCCCGTTTGAAAGCTATTGTTAGGTCATTAACTAAGTTCAAATCAAATGGCTGTAGCTTTTGGTTCCGGAAATATGATGATATAAGTGACGAAACCGACAAAACGCGTTGTTTTTTTACCGCGCAATTTTCTCAGAGTTTGTTGAACCGATTTTAACAAGCTTAGCTTCGTTTGAAAGCTACTATTGGGCCATTGATCAAGTTCGAAGCTCTAATGACTGGGATTTCCGATTTCGGAGATATGATGGTATAAGTAACGTAATCGACAAAACATATTGGTTTTACCGCTTTAGAATATACATAAGGGTGGCAATATTTTGGGATCACCTCTATTTTCGTAAAGCGGTAGTGCTCAAAAGTTTAAGCACCTTAAAAAAAAGTCTCCATGCAAAATTTGAGTTAAATCGTATATGGGTGAGGGGTGCTGCCTGGCGGTTGAGTCTTGAAAATTTTCGATCTTGAAAAATCACCATGAGATTTCCGAAATCGAATTTTTTTTCCACTAAAAGTCTTATAATAGAACGTCAATATTTAGTGCCATCTCAAAACATTTTTTAAAAGTTTAATACAAAAGTTCAAATTTGCTTTATGTGCTAACTTTCCTCGTAAGCATTTAGTTTGAAGTGAAGGATAATTTGGTGGATGATAAATTAAAACGCTGGGAAAGTTATGCCCTCTGAGAGAGTGATAAATTTTTGATCGTAAATATCTTCTGTTATATCTAATGAATCAACAAAATTTTTGCTACATGCCATCGGAAATATGATCGCAATTTTATGATAAAATTTTCAGTTATAAGACATAATCTCAAATAATTCAAAATTAAACTTTTCTGAAATGTTTGGTATAAACGAGTATCAAAGAGGATAATTCATAAGGCGCGTTTGCCTTTCTCGTATTTTGAAAGTTCATAGCTCAGTGATCTGTGGATGGATTTATATAATCTAACTACCAATAGAATCGAAAATTTTCAACTTGAACGTGTATTGCAACAACGTTGAAGTTTTCCAATAGTACACTATTGAAAACCCTGTTTGACTTAACCCATGACAGCATCAACCAATCAGAACGCGAGATGTCTGCATCTATACAAGAGCATCCATATAAAAGTTGAGTGGTTCATTTTTCCTACCATTTGCTGAGCAACTGTTTCCGAAACAAGACACACGAGAGCAACATCGAGGACCTGTCGTCTCACTGTTTCCCGATCTGAATGCACGAGACACCGTCAGCACAATGACACCGAAAACCGGTAGAAAGGCAGCCAAAAAGTCCAGCAAGACCCATTGCCGAAACAAGACACACACGAGAACCATCTCAGATCTCAATATTTCCTACCAAAAGATTAATAAAGATGGAAGTTAAATTAATTTGCACCGTCACTAACACATTCAATTACGAACGGCAATGCGAAAGCGAAAGTGATGATTTTGAACACATCTTCATACTAGTATACAAATATGCCGTGCGAAACAGAGTTGAATAAATTGAACAAATGAAAGAGATGAACAAATTGTTAGAACAAATGTTTTTACTTCATTTGCGCATTATACTTTCCAGGCGTATCGGAACTGGCTAAACTTAAAGCAATCCTAAATATTTCTTTATCACAGTGATGTGGTCGTCCTGAAAAGGACAGGGTTTTCAACTCCTCGTCGTTACGGATGGCCAGATGCAGATGGCGAAGGATGATTTTCGTTTTCTTGTTGTCACGGGCAGCATTACCGGCCAATTCCAACATTTCGGCAGCCAAGTACTCCATCACTGCCGCCAGATAGACCGATGCACCAGCACCAAAGATGCTCGGCGTAGTTCCCCTTCCGAGGCAAACCATGGATTCTGCCGCCAACTGGGAACTGCAGACCAGCATGGTTTGAGCGGGACTTTGCCTTGCCCTTAACTGTTCCTCCTGTGTGCGTGTTTCTGCGTAAAAATTCCACAAGATGCTGTTAACAGCTAGACAGCCAATTCAGTATTACTGGCTGCCGCTCTACTAACTCTCTCTTTTATATCGTTTCACTGTTTCCTGTTCTGCGATATTTTAACAAAGGGGACGTCCGTACACCGCTGCCAGTAGCAGGTATAAAATGAAATGTGATGTGAGAAATAGCGTCATTTAAGTTGAAGCAGTTACTCTGAACGTACGAGACACCGTCAGCACGATGACACCGAAAACCGGTTGAAAGGCAGATTTGCACCGTCACTAACACATTCAATTACGAACGGCAATGCGAAAGCGAAAGTGATGATGTTAAACACATCTTTATACTAGTATGGGGTCGTGTGAAAATATGCCATGCGAAACAGGGTTGCCATATATACAGGTTAATCTGTATTATTATTATTATTATTATCATTATTATTACTATCATTAGTATTATTAGAATGACTCTTGCATACCGAAGATCGTCGATACATTTCAAACCAGGCCATTGCAATTGTCTCGTACTAAAATTTCGAGAAGAATCAGATATCTTCGAACTTCATAGCTTCAATAAAAATAAACTACAAATTTGTCGTACCTAGCCTCCTATATTAGCAAATTAAAAAGGAATTGTTTCAAGTTTGGAATATATAGTTGTAGAATAGTAGCTGTTTAATGTAACTAATCTGTACTTTAATGTAGGTGCATCGCTTCAAACTCTATTAGTGAAAAAGAGTAAAGCTTGCACAATTCATATAATCAATCAACTAACTGATATTCGGAAAAGAGATGGGAGCGTGTCAGTTTTTTCGTATTCACGACATCCAGTTATGTCTCTGACATTACCCACCCGCCTTTTTTCATATGCTTTATTCTTAAGGCAGTTTACATAAGTTTTTTAAATAGAACTCTTAACCTAATATAATTCTAATACAGTCACTTCGATATTGATTTAATAAAATATAGTCCTCTTAATTTTTAAATGCATATCATTTTATGTATTTTGTCATTTATTATTAAACCTACTCTAGAATATTATTTTAACCAAACGATTAACTTCTATAGATTCAAACTAAAAGTCTGAAACGAATCAATAATTGAAATAAAACTCCAGTTGTTAGGGATTTTGTTGTAGAGTTATAACTAATATTTTTTTTATGGATTATATATTTTCATGATCGTTCCCTTCAAATATTGCCTCAAAAATAATATTTTTAACAAAGATGTCTTATAGAGCCAAATAAACTAACCGATAAGTTGTGTTTCATAATTGATTTGAAACCAAAACTACTTGTCTGATGGCTTATTTCAAATCGCTCTAAATATAAAACAAGTAAAAAAAGTCTCTGAATTACGTCAAAATTCTCTGTTTATGTTCATTTTGCTAGTTCTAGGCTTAATAAGTCAAATACGGCCATTAAAATCACAAACAGAGGATAAGTCCGACAATTATATTTTCGAATTTTATCAAGGATCTTTTGCAGGATTGTTACCTTATCGTTTTGTGTAAAATTCATTTCAAAATTATCTTTGCAATTTGTTGATAAAGAATCCAGTCGTAAGCGTATAACAATAGGAAAATGCTTCTCTTATAACTTTTGGGTGACTTTGACTGTAGGTACAAACCCAGAAACGCACAGTTTGTCTGCTTTCACCGAGCAGCATGATTAGATCCGATTCGCAGGCAGAAACATTTCCGAACCATGAACCAAACCGAAAGCAATTTGTCGAATGCATTTGTACTGGTCGACACCGCTTCGGGCTAAGCCGTCCTTTATTTTCCCGGAATGATCTTCTCGAGAAAATTAACATCAATCCACAGTTCTGCTACCTGACATCGAGCGGGCCGCCTGGCGTCGCTTGAAAAACAAAAGCCAGCAGCAAAAAGCAACATCGTCTCAGTTGTACAAATTATTCATGTGACTTTCTTTGTCTTCCGGTACTCCGACCATGGGAAGGAACCGTGCGACTACTTGTGCTCATCTTGGGTACTTTCAATCTTGGAAGATTAGCACCAAAGACGGGGGTCCTCTTCCAATACACTTGTATCGAGACACATGTGCACCTTCGCTAGGGTAGTCCGAATTCACTAATCTCTGGCTGATGAAAGCCGAAACCGAATTACTTATAAATTGCTGCATAAATTTGTCATTCGATTGGTTCGATGATAGACACTCGCTAGCAGATGAGAAATTTCGTAAAATTATGTGAATTCTGCTTCGAAACGGAAACCGCCCTACGCGAGCCGTGCCCCCTCCCTGAATGCAACAGCATCATCTTTCAAAGGACTCGTGAGAACAATGTTTGATCGGCATGGGTAGCTATGGGCGATGGAAGAGTACCAGAGCACGGCAGCTATGTGATAATCTTGAACGGAACCACCTACGTAATGTGAGTCAAATGATGGTTCAGCAGTGCCACCGGCTTCGGTTCCCGGAGCTTCCCAGAATCGGGGACCGGTGCAAATCCTCGCTCATTATGCCTCGGTGTAGAACAGAGCTGTTAGGCTAAATAAGATAACCTTCATCTACGACACAATGGATTGGTTCTTAGCGGTCGTGTGCTTGGCAGTTTATTGCATCATGATTACCATGGGGGCCGGGAACGGGACGAAGGAATGGATGCGGTGCGGTATACACATAAACGCAGTACCGCCGAGTGCCAGTGCCAGAGTACCAGTAGGATGTTTGATGTGTTTTGACGACAATGTGACAGTGCAATGTGTGCTGCAATATACGAAGTAGATGCTACCGGGCAGACATTTCATGCCCGTATTTGTTCGTTTCCATGACATTACCGTATGTCGTTCGTCAGGATCATCCGAAGGCTACCGTGCCGGCTTCTTGTGCAGGAAGGGATTAAAATAGGAAGAACGACGGTTGCTCTATTCCCATTGAGCTCAAGAATTTCTTGTATGGTGATTAAGCTTAGCGCGTAAATTTCTGAACTCTGAGTGAGATTCTATTGTCGTTGTTTGTTATCGTACTGGTCATGGGTTCTGTACGATAATGACATATCCTGGTTTCTAGTGCAACTCCTGATCTCTAAGTTACGGAACTGAACATCTGACACCGTAAAACTTGCCCGCACGAATAAATTAAAAACTTACTTCTTTATGTGCTCAGGGTACATAACCGTCTTCGACTCGCTAGTACATATTAGCTATTTTTTCCAAAGTTGGTTAATTCAACCTTCACTCTTTGGCTAGATGCCCGACGCTTGGACTTACGTGAAGCGGTAGTGATCAAAAGTTCAAGAACCTCAAAAAAAAAATAATTTGAGCTAAATCGTATATGAGTGAATGGTTAAGGTACGAAAATGTTCGATCTTAGAAAACCAAATGTCTTAGAATTGTCTGAAACATCGAGATCAAGTGTCATCACAAATTATTTTTTTAAATCGACTCTGCGACTTTGAAAAACGTTGGCATAAAAAAATGGGACTATTTCGAGCAGCTCAATATTTTTGTGCGAAACAAGGGATGACCCCAAAATATTGGCATCCTATTTTATAACCTTTATTTAAGGCAAGCAGAGCAAATAAAAGTCATTTTCATCGACTCAAACTAGACGAAAATATCGAGAAATTAATGTCACTTTCATCTTCGCATGCAAACTATGAGAACGAGATCTATGTCCAGTGAATGACATAAACGGAACAGTAATTTCAAAATTGTATTCTTTCTTTCATTTGCCCTTTCAAACATTTGCGGTTTTCGATGAAAATCCCATAACATGCAGTGTCGGTATTTAACCGAAGCTTTGAGAATCGAAAATGACAGAAAAAGGTTTCACAATGACGTTTACCTCTTGGCGTTCGATTTTGTAGTAGTTTTGGTTTTCAAAGTGGTTCTGGGATGTATTTATTTCGATTTGTCATTGTTTAGTCATCCTTTATAGCCAAGCGTCACAGATTTTCAATACATCGGTGAAAGGATAAAAATTGAAATTCTGCTTATGCTTCCTGCAGGCGTTAGTTTGGTTTCGTCTTGTCATAGAGCAGAGAGTGACGTTGGCAATTATACTCTCTCATTTTTTCAATGAGAAACGAAAATGCTTCGTCTCTCTTCGTTTGTTCTAGTGTCGGTCATTTACGAATGAGACAGTAAAATATTGAAAATGAGGCTGTTGGAATGGTTTCTTTCATTGAGAATGTGTGCCAATTTTAGGCTCTGATGGCAAGGCAAAAATATGCACTGATAAAAAATTGTACGCTCCTCAAAGAATTAGAAATCGAAGTAATGTAATTGAGGAAAAGTTCATTTTTTTGGCAACATAATTGTAAGATGTTAATACTGTAAATTCTGCACTATGTTCGAATTCTAAGCGATAACCCATACATTTTCATAACTAAAAAGATTGTAACAGTTCGGCTGAAAAGTTCGTATCGTTTAATAGAAACACACATTTTTTTGCCAAAATTCGTTTTTATTATTCAACATAATTGCCATCAGAGGCGATACAGCGATTATAGCGATCTTCCAACTTTTCGATACCATTTTTGTAGTACGATTTGTCCTTTGCCTCAAAATAGGCCTCAGTTTCAGCGATTACCTCTTCATTGCTTCTAAATTTTTTACCAGCGAACATTCTCTTGAGGTCTGAGAACAGGAAAAAGTCACTGGGGGCCAAATCTGGAGAATACGGTGGATGAGGGAGCAATTCGAAGCCCAATTCGTTCAATTTCAGCATGGTTTTTCGTTGTTGTTTTTGATCGATTGTGAGCTCACGCGGCACCCATTTTGCACAAAGCTTTCTCA
Source organism: Malaya genurostris (assembly GCF_030247185.1). Classification (NCBI taxonomy): domain Eukaryota; kingdom Metazoa; phylum Arthropoda; class Insecta; order Diptera; family Culicidae; genus Malaya; species Malaya genurostris. The sequence goes on along the minus strand of NC_080571.1, from coordinate 89,314,319 downwards.
TATCCAAATATTCGTGAATAATATGTCCAACACGTTCCTTTGATATCTTTAGGGTGTCAGCTATCTTGTTCAACTTCACTTTACGGTCATTGAAAATCATTTTGTGGATTTTTTTTCACGATTTCATCGGTAACAGCCTCTTTTGGACGTCCACTGCGTTCATCGTCTTCGGTGCTCATATGACCAGTACGAAATTTTGCAAACCACTTACGAATTGTTGCTTCGCCCGGTGCAGAGTCTGGATAACACTCATCGAGCCATTTTTTGGTATCGGCGGCACTTTTTTTCATCAAAAAGTAGTGTTTCATCAACACACGAAATTCCTTTTTTTCCATTTTTTTCACAATAACAAAAGTAGCTTCACTCAAAATGCAATATCTCACAAACTAATAATCAGACCGCTGTCAAATTTATACACGTATCTTTTGAAGGTTGGTACTAACTGAAAATGGTATGGATTTAATTCTAGTGGCGCCCTCTCATAGAAACGATACGAACTTTTCAGCCGATCTGTTATCTGTCTACAACTACAACCACTGAGACAAACGACATTTTCATGTCACTCAGATATGTTTTAATCCACCTAGTGGTGTAATTATGTCTTTCTCATATTACTCATAACATCATAAATATTATTGTGTAATTCGCAAAAACAACTGTTCGTTGAATAGAAATAGAAAAGTTTGTTCAGACCTAATTTAACAAAATCTACAAATCCTGTTCATCCTTTAGTTCCGGAACCCACAAGTATGCACAAAAATTTAGAAATTCTGTATGAAACTGTAGACTTTTCCTTTGAACCTATAAGTTTGTGAAAATCGATTTGAGTAAGATGCTTTTTGCAGTTTGTGATAATTATTTACAATACTTTCGAAATCGGATACATTTAGAAGGAATAGCCGAAGTTGGTTTGTTTGCCAGCTACAAATTGGAACAGTTAAACTTAGACTTACAAACAAAACGAAGCGAATGTAAGTCAAGCTAAACAGCATAAATCAGCAGTATAAAACATGTAGTAGAATTATTATTATTATTATTATTATGATTATTATTATTATTATTATTATTATTATTGTTATTATTATTATTATTATTATTGACATCACTACACCACCGGCACAGTATTACTGCACTACCTACTGTGAAAATTGCATTTACATCCCGTAGCTTCAAATTCCTATGTACGTTTACATCAAATAAATTTCAATTCATTAACATCCTTTTATTTTTTCGGTCGCATTTATCATAAACTATGATTTTTATCCACTGCAGCACCGTTTTTTACCAAAATTCTACACCAGTTACAGACATTCGTAACTGTTTCGTTTTCTTTTTAACGTGTACGAAATAGAATAAAGCACGCATTGTTCGAGTTGTGTTTTCTTCTTCCGCGTTGCACGTACCGGTGTAGTACATATTGTCATTCTATATGGCGGTTTGAAGGTTTTCACACTCATCACCCTGTAACTGCGGAACCGGAAGTCGAATTCCAATGAAATTTCACAGCAGCTCTTTAGACAGCTGAGAAATCGAATACTTTTGGAGGTTTTCTTCACTACTTTCGGAGCTTCCGGAACAGAAAAAGGGGGTACCAGTGGTGCCGAATTAAGTTTATATGCCTTCAAACTAACAAGTTCTGCAAACTAGAAGAAATTATAAGACAGTTTTATGGAATTTGTGTTTATTTTTGATCATCGTTTGTGAAAAAATACTCATGAAATTGATAATTTTCCACTTATAATTCCACGCTTTAGTTCCGGAGCCGGATGTCTGATCCGGATAAAATATTCTAGAAATTCTCAGTAAACTACACTATGGTCTCTTTTAACACGGGGGTTACGTACCGTGTTAAAAAAACCCGTGTAAAAGAAAACCGTGTTAATTGCGGAAACCGTGCAAAAAAACGCGTGGAAAATTTGACATAATAATTCCAAAAACCGTAGATTTGATTATTTGTTTGTTTTGTTTTGGATAACATGTAACTTTTGATAATTTAAGGGGATTAAAGGTTAATTTTTAATTCCCAAATTTATACAAGGTGCACATAACTGTGAAAATGTAACTGTTGTTTCACGATAAAAACGGAAATCTAAAAAATAGCCAGAGGTTACGAGAAGGGTCCAGTCATACTTGATAAAACACATTTGATGATAAATTAAAATTAGAACACTTAGAAAACGCGTTGTACTACAAGCAAATTAATCTAAATGGCTCATGCCTTCTGTATAATGCATTCAGTTTTCGAAAAACCGATAATACTTTCAAATTAGAACGTTCGACTAAAGAAGTGTTAGTTATACCACCAATAACACTTTCACTACAAATCAAGCTTGAGAATCAGTTCTTTTCAATTCCGAAGGTACGATGTGTAGTAAATACTAACGATCTTAATAGTCTATTTCAACTTAACTGAGTGGAAAGGCATGGGTATTGGATGAAGATCTATGCACGCAGAGACAGAATTAAAGGGGAAGAATTCATTGAGATGAGTATAAATCAAATTAGAAAAGGTATTACTATGTGTAACGCTCGTATATTTTTTTTACGAAAAACAATACATTTGGCGTAAAAATCAAGGAAATACAGTACATTGATTTTGAAAACACAGTGCATTTTACAGTACGCTTTTTTCTAAAAATAGTGCATAAAAAAACAAAAGCAAATAAATTTGATAAGCATCAAAGGAAGTTCATAAACTCAATTATTTTTTATTTCCTTTTTAGGGCAGATCGAAATTCCATGCGTTGAAGATTTAAATTTTAGTGTGAAAAGTACAGTACATTTCAGTGTAAAAATACAGTACAAATTAAAATACAGTAGACTTGAGGGTAAAAAACAATACACAGTATTTGAGTCGAAATACTGGAAAATACAGTACGGATACGAGCGTTAATTATGTGTCATGCTGAAGCAACTCATTTCATCGGCGTGAATCGTAATACTACTAGAGCCATATCATTCAAATGGGTTTGAAATACTGTACTGCTCGATATGATGAAGAGTTGAAGTAAATTTGACTAGTTCTTCAACGCTCCGAAATTCTCGATGATATCAATAACGATGCTGAAATCATACACCGCAACTGAGCGGAAGAGAAGTTGTCGTATAATTTACGACAGGGGTTCAAGATCTGAAGACTGATTAATCATTTTATGAAACGACAGTCAATACTTGCGTGAATTGTTGAATGAATGATTTTTGTTCACTTTCAAACTTTAAATTAAATCTCAGAATCGTTTTCTTACAGACAACCTGTTCCCTTTTTTAAAATTTTTCTCAAAAAAAAAAAAAACAAATGACAGTTCTTTTTAAACTCTCATCAGAAACCGTGTTAATTGCGAAAACCGTGTAAAAAAAGCCGTGTATAAAAAAACCGTGTGAAAAAAAACGTGTAAAAAAAGACCTTAATGTATAAGACCTTTTATATGAATCTTAGCTTGTGAAAATCGGTTTAAGCCGTTTCCGATAAAATTGATTGAACGTATTTTCCCTAATTTCCATATATTACCCTGTAACACCGGAAACGAAAGTCGGATTCAAATAAAATTCTGTAGCATGCTATGGGAGCATAAGACCTTTTAATTAAATCTAAATTTGTAAAATCTCCGGAACCGGAAGTCGGATCGGGATAAAATTCAATAGCAGGCTATGGGATCATGAGACCTTTTATTGTAAACTGAGCTTATGAAAATCGGTTCTGCCATCTCCAAGAAAAGTGAGCGCATTTTTTGTTACATACATCCATACATACACACACACAGACATTTGCTTAGTTCGTCGATCTGAATCGAATGGTATATGACATTTGGCCCGGGTGGCCTCGTTTAAAGGGTCGGTTTTCGCAGTGATTGCATAGTCTTTCTATATGAGAAAGGCAGAAAATATGTGTATTAATTGAAATTGTCCTAATTATTTAAGTAAATATTTTGTTCTATTTACTTTAATAAAGCAGTCGCCTTTCTTTTTACGAATTTCGGGAGAAAAACGATTGTTGATGCAGAAAACATGTGGATCAATAATAAAGGGTATCATCTGACGAGTTTCAACAATTAAAAGACATTTGTGAAACTCAACTCGGTATATTTCCTTGTTTATCGTTCCGTGATAAAGTTTTGGCATGCACGACCACAGCAGCGTATTGCCTGCCAAACCAAATTTTTTTTGAGTACCGTTGCATGATAGTATACAAAGACATTCTGGGACCCTACTTAAAAACTTCTAGCACATAAGTTTCATCGTCCATTATCACGCAGGAAAACTTCGTCGAAAAATTCGCGATACAAGTTGCGAGCCCGAGTTTTAGCCGTCACATTCTGTTTATCATTACGTTGCGGTACAGTTTTCACCTTGAACGTCTTCATACCTTGCCGGTGCTTGAAAGTATGCACGAAAGTTGAGGATTTTGTTATTTAACTAGCCACAGTATGTACCGAAAGATCTGATCTCTTCTGCAATATTTGCTTTACATTCGCGTCCTTCTGGTGATTACAGACATCCGTTTTTTTCCGCTCCCAACCTTCCTGGCTGTTGAAAATCAGGTTTTGTTGAGATCATATTGTTTTCCTAAACATATCCGGATCTCTTTCCCTCCCTATTAACAAATCTCCTATCCTGTGACGCTCGTGGAGATACAGTGGTACCCGCGGTCTCTAGAAACAACGAGTATCGGACTAACATTCCTTCCTTTTCCTCAGTAGCACAGCCTTTGGTCGTAGCCAGCGTCGATATTGATCGTTTAATAAAAAGTTAGGAATGAGTGGGTATGTACAGTGAAAATGATTTGTTTCTCCCGAGCTTCATTTTTTTGGTTCATTGTACATTTCCACTCATTCGGTCAATCACGAATCTACTTTAGCTCAGCTCAGAATGTGCTTGTAGAACCGGAAGATCTTCCATTTGATTCTAAGATTGCGAAAATCGGCCTAATTATCTCTGACAAATCGAAGTGAATTCAATTATAAAGATTTTGAGCACTGTTTTCAGCACTTCCGGATTCGAAAACTGATTACCGGTATAACTAAAGTGAGATTATTTGGTCATCTTTTTACAAAATCAAAAAATTAGAGAAATTTTTAACTAATTGAAAGAAATTGCTGATTTTTAGATGGTTTCTTCTGAAAAAACACACAGGAAATTGAGTTTTTTTTAACTAAGCACCCTTCAATTTCAGAACCGGAAGTCGGACAGAAAAAAAACTCAGAAATTTTTTACGGGATCTTGAGACCTCTCATTTGGTTCTATTATAGTGGATATCAGTTCAACCATCTCCGAGAAGATCGGAACTTAGTGACGGCTTTCTGGCGGTCAACACAGATGAGAGTTTTTTAAATGTATTGGTAACGTATGAATACCGGTTTGTGCAAAGTGCAGAGTGAGTCTTTTGGGCACTTTAGTTACGACATTGCACTTCGGTGTTAGAAACGTTTTGCAAATAGCATTAACATTTCATCTGCTTAGCGTTGTTGGTGGTGTTGGCAGTTCAGCATTAACTGTTAGTGCACTGATGAGTCGAAGACGAAACGTAAAAATAAGAAATTGTTTATGGGCACTTGGCACAAACCGGTATCCATGCGGTATCAAATCCCTTACATAACTAAATTTAATAAATAATTTTTGAACGTTTTCTTTTGATTCTGACGTATGTTACGTATCGAAATATGTTAATTTTCGAAATATAGAATGTACAATATTACAAGTCACCATAAAACGTTTGTTAATGACTTAAATGGACAAAATAACACAAGAACTGGTCAGTTGAGCAATGGAAACAGGCATTCTGGACCAGTTCGAAATTTTCGGTTGCGAATCTCATTTGTGATTATGTCTTCACCAGGCTTGGTAACGATTCCGATCAGAAAGACTCCAAAAGTTCAATTGAAATAAGTGATGAAGGAAAAAATTTATCTGGGTGAGTCCAAAATTTTGCAGGGCAGTGTATGTGTCGTGGCAACTCATTTAAATTGAAATAATATTATTCGGACTAAATTTCCGTTGGATTCTGGACGGTGTTCTCAGTTACCTGTCTGGATATCTTTTAACACTTTTTAGCAAAATATTTCTCGTCATTAGCCTTTCCTTCCGATTTCTCAAGATTTCGCTTCACATACACACAATATTGTTTCTAACACAAAATTTTGTGTAGCTCAGAGAAAGGCAGTCTTTTGATACAATGTTGATATTGTCGCTTTACCATAATGGTAATAAGACGTCGAATCAGACCAAAATATCACACTTCTCGCATGTTCTTGGATTAATGGTAGTAGTCGTTTTGGCAGACACTCGTTGACGTAAGCTTGTTGGTTGGTTGTGTCTGTTGTTATAAATGTTTGCTTCTTAAAATATATCTACAAACAGCTTGCCAAATCACGTGCTTTTCAGAGCACTTTCACATTTGTCCTGCATTTAAATGGCCGTCAAACTTGCCACGCTGTACAACGGGACATGAAGTGAGCGTTTCGTTTTTTTTTTGTTAAAACGAAAGACTAGCTTTGAATGGAAAAATATAAACAAATATTCAAGTTATTGATGTCTTGTCTACCTTTATGGCAATTTATGAATACCACGCCAATATAAATGTTTATCTTTTGAAGCAAACCAATCAGGCATCCAAACGTCGTAGAAATTGAAGTGCGACTCAGCCAATGCGTGGACCATCGAAAAAATGGTAGTAAGAAGGGGTCAAGTACCTTATGATAAAAAAAGAACCGGAATTTTCATTTTAAAATTCCCGCGCTTGTCCAATCGGTAAACTTTTATTCTCTCCACTTTGGCAACACTTTTATACACATTCTGTCGAATTTTGACGCATATCGTACGATTAGTTTTTGTTTGGCGTCTATACAAAGAAGTTGAAAAATTTTCGTGTGGCGATTTTTATAATGGATGAAAATTTAGAACAACGTGCGTGCATCAAATTTTGTGTTGCAAATGGATTTAAGTGTTCCGAAACGTTGAAAATGTTAGAAAAGGCCTTTGGTGAATCGTGTCTAGGAAAAACACAGGCATACGAGTGGTATAAACGCTTCAAAGGTGGTCGTACAAGCTTGGATTATGGTGAGATCCCTGGCCGCCCAACAACATCTGTTACTGAAGAAAACATTGAATCGGAGAAGCAAATCGTGTTGCAAAATCGTTCTGTACCGATTAGAGAGATTGCTGTGTTGTTGGGCATCTCTTATGGATCAGCCGAACACATTTTAACTGATGTTTTGCGTTTGAAACGCGTCGCTTCTCGGCTGGTGCCAAAAAAGCTGAATTTCATTCAAAAACAGCGTCGTTGTGATGTGGTCAAAGAGATGATTTCCAACGTAGATAGTGACCCCACTTTCACCGAATGCATCATAACTGGTGATGAGGTGTGGATCTATGAATATGACGTCGAAACCGCACAACAATCGACCGAATGGCGCTTCGAAGGCGAGCCGAAACCATCTATTATAAAAATCGCCACACGAAAATTTTTCAACTTCTTTGTATAGACGCCAAACAAAAACTAATCGTACGATATGCGTCAAAATTTGACAGAATGTGTATAAAAGTGTTGACAACGTTGAGAGAATAAAAGTTTACCGATTGGACAAGCGCGGGAATTTTAAAATGAAAATTCCGGTTCTTTTTTGATCATAAGGTATAGTGAAAAAGGCGGGTAGGGTAATATCTCCAAGCCAAGTGCTTTGATTGTATCTTGAACCGGATTTGCTTTGTGTGCAGATGCATTATCGTTTAACAAAATTACTTTACCGTGTCTTCTTGTCCATTTTGATCGTGTTTCGATTAATTCATGAAGCAAATTGATTATTTGTTATCTGTAGCGTTTAGTATTAACAGTTTCACCAGGTTTTAGATGCTCACCTCTCTGACCCCAACAAGAAAAATGTCTAAAGAAACGACTGTTACCATTCCTACGCAGCCATTACCATTCCTTGCTATACTGGTCTGATTTGGCAGCCTGCCGTTACACCAAAGATGTTTTTGATTTTTATAAAGCGAATGAGCAGAGCTTAAAATTGTCACGCACTCTCAATGAAAGAAACCATTTCAACAACCTCATTTTCAATATTTTTCTGTCTCATTCGTAAATGACCGACACCAGAACAAACGAAGAGAGACGAAGCATTTTCGTTTCTCATTGAAAAAATGAGAGAGTATAATTGCCAACGTCACTCTCTGCTCTATGACAAGACGAAACCAAACTAACGTCTGCAGGGCGCATCAGCAGAATTTCAATTCTTATTCTTTCACCGATGTATTGAAAATCTGTGACGCTTGGCTATAAAGAAAGACTAAAATATGAAAAATCGAAGAATTACATCTCAGAACCATTTTGGAAACCAAAACTACTACAAATTCGAGCACCAACTGATAAACGTAATTGTGAAACCTTTTTCTGTCATTTTCGATTCTCATAGATTCGGCTGAATACCGACACTGCATACTATGGGATTTTCACTGAAAACAACAAATGACTGAAAGGGCAAATGAAAAAAAGAACACAATTTTGAAACCACAGCTCCGCTTATGTCATTGACTGGACATGGATTTCGTTCTCATAGTGTGCAAGCGAAGCTGAGAGTGACATAAATTTCTCGTCATTTTCGTCTATTTTGAGTCAATGAAAATGACTTTTATTAGCTCTGCGAATGAGTCCATGTTGTACTGAAAGAGGCAAATTAATCTTGCTATCTGTAGTTGCGACCTGTCGAGCGGTATTGAAGAGGAAATTCTCTCAATATAAACAACGAGCTACAACTATGAAAAAATATCGAGAATTTTGAACAAAAGCAGTTGAAATGGTTGCAGAGAAGTCTGCACAGTTTTTTCATGTAGCCTAATTTAGTAACTGTAACGGTAACATTTTCGCGGTTTTCATTACATCATTGCGTTCATATGTCAGTTTTCCAAATCATATTAAAACTAGCTCAAGACGGCTCTACGCCTTAACAAAGACTACAAGAAATCGTTAACTGTAATGAGTTTTCAGATGACAACTAATGCACGATGCATCTTGAATTGAATTAACAGTAAATTTGTTTTATGTCAAATTTAATTTTTCCAGATTTTTGTTGAACATATCTCAGTTATTTTACAACCACGCAACTGAACGTAAATTTGACTTTCATATCTCAATATCTCTAGAATGTCTACTTGGTCTCTCCAACTGTGTAAAACGAATGGTAGTTATAAGGAGTGTATCGAAAATAAGCTATTCACATACATTTGTGTCATACGCATGTATTTGTGACGGCTTAATGCTCAGATCACAGCATGCTGTGCGTTTGGTTGTCAGCTTTCGTTTGTTTACTTGTTTGTGCGGTTGAAATTCTGCGTTTTCAAAATGTCGCGTATTGAAAAGGAAGTGAAAATTAAGGTTCTGGACACATGGCAAAGTGAGAAGGGTATTCCTATGCGAAAATTGGCGAAGCGGTTTGGAATTCATCATGCCAGTGTTAAAACCATCAGTAATAAGTTTGGGGAATACTATTCTTTTGATTAGCTACCTGGTTCTTCCAACCCGAAACTGGACCAGAAAGTGGTATCTCTAATCATGAAGAACAAATCAATGTCAATACGAGATTTGGCCAAAAAAGCAGGAACGAGTGTCGGAATGATCCAGCGTGTCAAGAGACGAAATTACCTGAAGACTTACAAGAAGCAAAAAATCTCGCAAACAAGGTATACAACAGAAGAATCAAGCAGCAACAAGAGCCGGAAAGTGTATTCGCGTCTTTTGCAGTGTCCGGATGCATGCGTTTTGATGGACGATGAGACTTATGTTAATGAGGATTAAAAAATCCTTCCAGATCCACAGTACTTTACTGTCGTCGTTGGGGAGAATGTGAGCGATGCGGACAGTTCAATTCAAGTGGAGAAATTCGGTCGAAAGGTACTGGTATGGCAAGCAATATGTTCCTGTGGTTTGAAGTCAACCATTTTTTACACTACCGGAACTATAAATGCAGAAATCTAACGATCTGAGTGTCTCCAGAAGATATTGCTGCCTTTATATAAGAAGCTTAGTATATCTCCACTGTTTTGGCCGGATTTAGCGTCGGCTCACTATGCCAAAACCACTCTCAATGGGCTTGTGGAAAAGAGTATAAATTTCGTTGAGATAAATATCAATCCACCAAATTGTCCTCAGCTTCGACCCATCGATCGTTACTGGGCAATCGTGAAGAGGGTCTTCAAGAAGACTGGTAAGGCAGCTGGGAACATGCAGGAGTTCAAAAAATTTGGGCTCAATCGTCCAAAAAATGCGTTTCACCACTTGTCCGGAACTTGATGAAGAGCGTTTTCGATCAAAAGCTCGAGAATTCACTTAAATTTCATCCGTTTTTTATTCGGTTTTCATTATGCTCAAGTTTAACCTCGTACAATAAAGGGTCTATTTTTAGTTTGAATAAAATATCGTTTTTTATCATAGTTTGAAAGAAATATTTGTGGATAGCTTATTTCGACACACTCTTTACTCTAGACGTGTTAACAATTTCTGAAATTGCTCACTTGCTATGTGATCGATTTATGGATGTTCTATCTAAATCCGACGGAATGAAAAACTCCTACAATTCAGCTTTATCCTGACAGGAACAGCAAATACTTTTCCGATTTTTTTTTGTTTGATAATTGGATGGCAATCTAATTCGTAGAACTTTTTTAAGTTTTAGACCAAATCATATATGCTTAAGAATGTTTATTTTTTTCAATTTAAGACACCCATAGCATTGTAGCAAAATGAGCACAGTGGTAACAAGAACCAGTGAAAAGGATTTACTAATTAACACTCTTTTTAATGGTCGGAATGTGTCTACGAGAACAGTGCCCACAACTGATTTCTTTTTTTTTTCAATTCTTGCAGAAGTCTCTCCACCACCCAGATTCCGTTCGAGGCAGCCGGACTGGCTGTGTTAATTTGCAACTCGAGCGTGAAGCATGAACTGTCCTCCAGTGAGTATCCGGCCCGGCGCAAACAGTGCCAGGAAGCCCTACAACTGATGGGACTCGAAAGCTACCGGGATGCCACCGAGAGGAATCTAGACGGTAAGCACCTGGGAATGTATCTCCACTGAACTGAAAGTCGGTATGTTGCACACTTTAAATGAGGGCAACATTTTCGTAATGCAAATTATTCTACATTATATTTCATTGAGCCGGTTGGCGCCAGGACGCAATAACTGTAATTTGAAGTTGAGAAGTACTGGAAGCTTCGTTTTTTTCCGAGCAGGATACTAATTAAAAATATAAGCATCAGGTGCAAGTTTCCATACGAACACCTCTTCTTTGTTTCTTTGTATACTCTTGGATTTAATGATGTTCATGTATTTTCTCTTGCATCACCTACCGCCTGGTTGTGCTTAAAATTCTCACCACCGCTCGGTGATGTACCGGGAAATCTCTCGACGCTTCCAACGCTTGGTTCCGGTTGGGACCCATCAAATTGCACTCTTCATGTATGACGGCGGAACCCGTTTTAACCGAATCGCTTCCAACTGGCTCCCTTTGGAATCCGGATCACGCATCGTCGAAACAAACGAAAACCGGGTACTCTCATTACCACGCTTGAAATACCATCATCCTAGCTTTGAAGGATGCTGATGAGGTGCTGATGCGAAGGGCCCGACATGTCATCACCGAGATCAAGCGTACAGTCGCTGCTGCCGACGCGTTGAAGGCTAACGATTTCCAGAAGGTGAGTTGGTAAAAACTATGTATGGAAACAGGTGTCACTTAACTATTTCCCCGCGGAAGCTATCTTGCAAGAGTCGTTATCACATTGCAAGTTTGTATCACGTTTGAATTCGTTGCAGTGAAGAAAAGTTCTGTTTCGATTATTTTACACACTCTACGCCATACTTACTAATGAAATGTAGAGCAGGAAAAGCTTCCTTCTAGTTGCCATAGAAAATAATCGATGATCTTTCTGGATTGCAATGATCTCACTGCATATAAATGAAATTCATGCCCATCTTAATAAAAATAGAAAAAAAACCGTTCCCATCGTTTCTGATGTCACAGCCAGCGAAATGTACTTACCTTATCTTGTTCATTTCTCCTCATTTCACGCCATCATCGCCATCACCGACGGACAAATGGAATGAAAATCAACAAAATTGCACACCGTGCATCTGAACCTGGAACCTGACGATGACTGCTTACGTACTGCTCTGCAACACACCTGTGTGCAAAACCCGACCGGGGAAACAAATACAAATGGGGTCCCATTTGTAACCGGAAATCGCAACTTCTCTCCTCGTCCGACCGGTAAACAACAACAAAAAAAAACAACATAACGTGACTGACTGTTTGTATTCTGGACCCGCGCCCGGAACAATGAACACCGGTGGTACTACGTCGGGAAATAAAATACCAAAGATGGGAAAATTAATGACGGAGTCTCATAAATCGTTGCGCGACGATTTCGAAGTGTCGTGCCACGAGCTGGACATTCTGGTGGAAGCGACTCTGGGGGCACCGGGCGTCCTGGGAACACGTATGACTGGTGGCGGATTCGGTGGATGCACCGTGACTCTGCTGCTAAAGGAATCCATCGAGGACGCTGTCAAGGAAATCGACACAATTTATTCGCGCAAAGTAGGCGGCAAATATCGGGCTCGGTTCTACCTGGCAGAACCGGCTGATGGTGCGAGATTGATTAATTTAGATCATTACTGAAGGGGAACTGGGAAGAACAGTGGCAACGTCCAGAGACGAGAAACCTGCTGCTTGCCACCGACGCCGGCCGGGACGTGCTGACTTGCCAATGGAACGAGATCAATGGGGCTTGATTGGGTACAAATCGAATGAAAGTTGGCGGGGCGGATGTTGCAAATGGATCGGATCGTGTTTTGCTGTATGTTTGATGATGTGAGTTTTTTTTTCTGTGTTGAAACATAAAATCGTGGTTTTGTAGTTTTATGTGAGTGCAGCAAAAAAAAAAAAAGATAAACTTTTACCACTTTTTGTGTTAATAAACTAATTGCATTCTATTCTGGTTGTTTCATTTTTACCACTTCATATTATTTACCGTTGGTTGACATGTGGTCCTGTAAAGGTCATAATAACGTGTCTCTAATGTCACTTCGGTTGTGTTTCGTGGCCATTCGATAAAACATAAATTTAAATCCCCTATCGCGAAATTAGTATTGTATTAGTATTAGTATGATAATCAAATCTAATTTGTCACATACTCCATTAAACTTACACCCGCAGGCACGCAAACGTTTACAGAATTGTCTGTTAAAAAAATTAAAAATGCTGATACTATTTGAGTTTATACAACTGAACAAATATTTGAATTTCTTTCAAGAAAATTTTGAGTCGAAAGGCAATGGTTTAATGTGCCTTCAATCGGAAAACCATATTCGAAACATCTCAGATTAAGGATGATTTTCACAAAAGCTCTTTAATAAACATACTGACGGTGCTTAATTTATGCCCAGTTTTTGGAACAACTACAACATGGAAAACCGAACATTTTACATCATACGGTTTAACTTTGAATTTTTCCAGAAGTATTTTCAGTAATAAAAAGTGCTAAAAAATTGCATTGTGATTAAAAATTTGGCCCCACTCAGGAATTTCAAACGTAAATAAATCAGATATATGCCACACAATGCCGTAGTTTTTTTTATTTTAAAATTGTATAGACAAGTATAATACGTCATTTTTCCCTATATAATTCTAACCTACAATTATGCAGCTCCTTTAAAGTCCTGCTAGAAGGAAACGCGTGATGCCTTTTGCTGCACGCTGAGTTTTTTTACGCGATTTTTACGCTGATTTCCCAAACTGTGCGGTTTTCTTGTTTTGTCTTAGAAATGAATGAAACTTCGAGATCTGGTGTTACCCCGAAACTTTTTTTAAGTCAACTCTCTGAAACTTTTTGATTTAAAAAAATTAAATGACACCAGATCTCGACGTTTTGTGCGTTTCTAAGACATTTGACATTAAGGAGTGTATCGAAAATAAGCTATCCACAAATTTGTCTTTCAAATTATGATAAAAAACGATATTTTATTCAAACTAAAAACTACAAGGATCAGCCCCATGGGGTTGTTCGAGCCATTGATGTGGAACAAAGCAACCAAAATTTCTAATTATCTATAATCAAACAGTTCAATCAATCGTCACACTCTTGAATCCGCAGATGCACGAGAGTCCTAGATTGATCTTGATTAGGAACCAACACCGAACATTGTTTGTTTTATAGCCGACGAAATTACACCAATATCCCAAATGTATGCAATTATATCTTTGTACATACCTGCGATATGATTTTGATATTAATGCTTCTCTTCGCCAAGCTTGTGTTCAAGTTTTGTATGTATGAAGTTATTTTTATAGCGTTAAGGTCTGAGGACAGAGGGTCGCGTGTTGAGTTTTGAATCGACCACGTGGCTCGCTCAATTCCCTTCGCGCATCGTATTTCTCTTGTACTCTCTCGTATATGAGCAAACTGTACCGGGTTGCCAGCATACATTTTATTATTTTGATGAGAAGTTTTATCACATAAATCTATCGTAGGGGTTGGACATTACATGGATTGTTTATTCCGGTTGAACATATGTATACGTATATGCGTGTGAATATTTGTGTATATTCGCATGTGTGAAAGTAAGCATGTTTTGCATTCTTTTTTTTTATATTATACCATTAGAATTAGTTTGTGCTGGTTGTAAAATGTCTGTAACTGTGTATGAAAAAAAAAACAATTTATTTTCTTCGAGATGACTGCACCGATTCTGATCAAATGAAAAGTATTTCGGCGATTGTGAAAGTACAGAGTAATGTAAGTAAAGAAAAAATTGTTCATTGATATCCTCTCAAAGATTGGAATTCTAGTAGTACATGTAGTAGAATATCTAGAGGAAATCATGTCTCCGTGGACTCCGTGTACACTTCAGTTGAGGAAAGTAAACCATCGAACAAAATTTATAATCTGATAATCGTTTGTTATTTTGCGTGCCATTTTTCACATAAAACTTCATTATCATTTCCTAAAGGCAGTTGAAATTTAATGACTGCACACGGAACGACCGAAATCAGCATTTTCGCGAAAAATTTAGTTGATTTGCTGATTTTAGTTAGTTATTTTTTGAGACAACTAAAAAAATCTTACTTTTGCTGATTTAGATTTTTTATTCTCATTCCCTTAATAATAATAAAATATTTGTTGAAATGACTATTTTTTTTAGTTGAATTCACAAATTAAACGTACTGTCATTTCTTAGCTAAGGCACACTTCATATCCAGTCAACTAATTTTTTAGTTGAATTAGAGAAATAAAACGTTGTTTTCAACCAACATAAATGGTTGAATTGGTTTCTGCAATTAGCAGCTATATGGCGCTCGTTAACACCGTAACGACTACTAGCCACTAGATGGCACACTACTACCGAAAAAAATTTCAGTCGCGGTTATCTTTTCTATATTTGCAGGTATAAATACGATGTTGTATTGGAGAAAAAGACATAAGCGAAACATAAACTTCTTTTTGAAAAAATTTACTTCTAAATCGCTGTTTTCTTCATTCGACTTCGCGAAATCGACTCTCTCACTGAAAACTTTGAGCACTCGGAAAACAAAAACCGATTACAAGTAGTATACCGGACGGCATAGCCCAGAATGTTAGAAGATACAAAAAACATCATTGGACGTGTACAATTAGAGTGCAACATTCGAAACTCACTTCCCTGTTTCGCGTAAAAACATTATTACCCACAATCGCTTCAACTGCGCACAAATTCTGAATAAATACACTTTCCACTAACAGTTTACGTCGTTTTTAAATATCGGTTTAGAAATTTATATAGAGATATATCGTAACACATGCGAAAAACATCTAAACAATTTGCGAGCAGTTTCAACAAGACTGTCCCTTTTAGCTTTTTAATGGATTGTTTTGCTTTGACACTGCTGTCCTTCAGTAATGACGGTGATAGATAAATAGAATCAAAGTTTCTGATTTTAATAACGAAATTAGTTGTCAATGAGAATTTCGTGTTGGATTGAAATATTGCTGGTTTGTGTCCAGAATATTCGCCAACTAAACACATTCCCTAAAAATAAGAGTTTTTTTCAGCACAGTAAATTCTAAATTTTAACTAATTTTATAGTTATTTTGGAAATTTTGTTGTTAAAATCAACTAATTCAAAAACAGTAATACGAATTAGGCGCAGAGCTAATTTCGGTCGTTCCGTGCACTTTTAAGTTTGATGTTTGCGCATCACCCATGTATATGAGTGTAACCACGAGCGAACTAATTTTCAATTAACGTTACACTGTGAATCAATAAAATAAGACTATCATGAACAAACTGAAAGTTCACTCTAAATTATTCAATTATATAATTTATTTCTTTTTAGTTTCCTATAATGAAGGGTATCAGTAAGCCATGTTTCCAGAACATAAATTTTCACTTCCTTTTCAATACGCGACATTTTGAAAACGAAGAATTTCAACCGCACAAACAAGTAAACAAACGAAAGCTGACAGCATGCTGTGATCAGAGCATAAAAAATCATCACAAATACGTACGTAACAGTTCGGCTGAAAAGTTCGTATCGTTTAATAGAAACACACATTTTTTTGCCAAAATTCGTTTTCATTATTCAACATAATTGCCATCAGAGGCGATACAGCGATTATAGCGATCTTCCAACTTTTCGATACCATTTTTGTGGTACGATTTGTCCTTTGCTTCAAAATAGGCCTCAGTTTCAGCGATTACCTCTTCATTGCTTCTAATTTTTTTACCAGCGAGCATTCTCTTGAGGTCTGAGAACAGGAAAAAGTCACTGGGGGCCAAATCTGGAGAATACGGTGGATGAGGGAGCAATTCGAAGCCCAATTCGTTCAATTTCAGCTCTGCTCAGAGTCATCAATTCGTTGTTGTTTTTGATCGATTGTGAGCTCACGCGGCACCCATTTTGCACAAAGCTTTCTCATATCCAAATATTCGTGAATAATATGTCCAACACGTTCCTTTGATATCTCCACTGCGTTCATCGTCTTCGGTGCTCATATGACCAGTACGAAATTTTGCAAACCACTTACGAATTGTTGCTTCGCCCGGTGCAGAGTCTGGATAACACTCATCAAGCCATTTTTTTGTATCGGCGGCACTTTTTTTCATCAAAAAGTAGTGTTTCATCAACACACGAAATTCCTTTTTTTCCATTTTTTCACAATAACAAAAGTAGCTTCACTCAAAATGCAATATCTCACAAACTAATAATCAGACAGCTGTCAAATTTAAACACGTATCTTTTGAAGGTTGGTACTAACTGAAAATGGTATGGATTTAATTCTAGTGGCGAACTCTCATAGAAACGATACGAACTTTTCAGCCGATCTGTTACAACACAAATGTATGTTAATAGCTTATTTTCGATGCACTCTTGAAACCGCCTGTAAAATTGCTTGTATTATCCACAAATTACCATTTTCATCGCATCCTTAAATTATGAAATGTAGAAAGCAAAACACAATTTCATATTTATATTAATTTAAGCTGCCTAATTGCTGGAAAAACATAGCTTCTCAGAACCATATACCATTCGAATCAGTTCATCGAGATCAGCAAAGATGTGTGTGACAAATAAAATCACAACATTTTCTCGGAGATGGCTTTACCGATTTCTACAAACTAAGATTCATATGAAAAGTCCTATGCTCCCATACAAGGATCCCGAATTTTATTTGGTTCCGTCTTCTGGTCTCGGACCAACTACAGGATGGTAAGTGTAACGAAATTAAAATCATGTCACTAATTTTGCTCGTAGATGGCTAAACCGATTTTCTCCTGAAAGGTCTCAAGATCCCATAAAAAACTTGTTGTTTTACCTTTTCTAATTTTTTACCTTTTTTATATAAATATAAAAAATAGGTATAGAATTCGCTCAAACTTTAGAAAAATTTTCCGACAGTAATGAATGCTGGAAGTATATAACATCCATATACCATTCGAATCAGTTCGTCGAGACCAGCAAATGCTTGTGTGGAAAATAATTTCACTCAATTTTCTCGGAGATGACTCAACCATTTTCTACAAACTCAGATTCATACAAGAAGTGCTTCCAAACAAGGCTCCTGAATTACGTCTGGATTCGACTGAGCTACAGGATAATATGTCAAACGAAATTAAAATAAAGACTGTCCCAGAAAGTATGGACGCAAACAAAAACCGCTGCCATTTCGGAATGGTTCAGAATCTGTCAATTTTTATGGCTGCGTCCTGTTGTTTACACTCTTCTCTAGCCACTTGTGCAGTTGTTTATTCGTTTTCATTAGTTTGTTTCGAAATGCGTGGACTTCCAGGAGAACAACGTCGAAAAATTGTGTACAAATGGTGCACAGAACGCGGACTGTCACTGAGAAAGATAGCAAAAACGGAAGGATTAAGTGAAAAAGCCGTACGAAAAGCGATCAGGAAGTTCGGTGAGGATAACGCCTTTGAGGATAAACCGAAAACGGGTCGAAAAAAGGTCCTGCTAACCCTCAGTTGGATAAACGTATACTGAAGGCGTTCGAGCAAAAGAAGGAAGTTTCAGTTCGAGATGTGGCCAAAAAAGTGGGCACTTCGAAGTCAAATGTTCTTCGTGCTAAGGAACGTTTGAATCTTCGAACCTATAAGAAGCAGAAACAACCAAAACGTAGTCCGAAACAAGAAGCATCGATCAGACCGAGGGTTCGAAAGCTGGACAATTCGATTCTTGCTGGAAATTTGAACTGCATAATCATGGACGACGAAACCTACGTGAAACTTGATTACGAATCTTTGCCGGGACCACAATATTATACGGTGCGAGAAGGGCAAGTGTTAAACCAGTTCGAGACATCGATTGAAGTCGAAAAATTTAACAAGAAAGCTATGGTCTGGCAAGCAATTTGTAGCTGCGGTAAGATTTCGAAACTCTTCATCTCCACTGCTTCAATGAACAGCGAAATATACATCAAGGAATGTTTATAAAAACGACTTCTACCCATGATTCGAAGCCACAAGGATCCTGTTGTCTTCTGGCCAGATTTGCTTCTTGTCACTACTCGAAATCAGCGGTAGAATGGTATACTACCAAAAATGTCAATTTCGTCCCAAAAGACATGAATCCACCAAATTGTCCACAACTTCGACCAATTGAGGAATTTTGGGCATTAACGAAGGAACATCTTAGGAAACATGTCTCGGCAGCCGAAACCATTCAACAGTTCGAAAAAGATTGGAAAAAAGTGTCAAAACTTGTCGCCAAGAAGTCTGTACGGAATTTAATGAGAAACGTCCCCAAGAAGGTGCATCAGCTAGTCTACAATGGCTAAGTAGCTAATGTTGAGAATAATATTCTGTTGTTGTAGTCTAATGTTATCAGTATATCGAATAAATTTGAATATCTAACACTTGTGAATTATTTACAGCGAAATCAAAGTGCCTCCATACTTTCTGGGACAGTCTTTATTGAAAACTAAGTAAAAGTCAGCTGTCTGAAATTAAAAATCTTTGAGTTGGCATTACTTACACTTTTATAAATAACAATTGGTATAAGTTTTATCAAAGTAGTCATTCTCGCTCAGTAGTAATGAAAAATGAAGAAATTACAGCTAAAACAATTTACAAATATATTCGAAATTTCAAGTTCTCGTTGAAAGATAATCATTTAAACAGTAGAATATTATTTTACAAGTTAAAGGCATTAAATTTGTTCATGATATCCTTTCTTCTAAAAGTAGCTGTTCTTGAGATACTTGGATATTCAATTATAACACCATTTTTTATATTTTCATGAATTATTTATTTGCTTGCTATATCTGCAATAATTATTACATGTACATGAATAATTCCTAATTTATTAAATGTAATTTAATTTTTAGTTTGAATAAAATATCATTTTTTATCATAATTTGAACGAACAATTTGTGGATAGCTTATTTTCGATACACTACTTACATTCAGATTCATGTATACGAGACCAGTGTCGAGAAAAAATCAAAATTTCGAAATTTTTCAACGATGTGATTTTAGACAAAAAATCATCGTTCAGAAAATTCACTACAAAGAAGTTCAGTACTGTTTAATTTTGCCAACGTGATTCTAACTGAAACTGATTTCGCATCGCAAAAAATCAGTTGTGAAAAGTTCGCTAGCGAACAGTCTGCTCGATGATATTCAAGGATTCGTCGCTATAATCACTATTTGGAAAGTAGCAAAATATGTTTGTTCATATTAATCACCCTACGTGCATCGAAAATATCACAGTTTATTTCTCAGTTGTGATATTATTCAGTGAAGTTTTTTTTTGAGGATGAAAATATAATAAATAAATCCTGCACGTATCACTTCGGTGTCTAGCTAGAGCGTAGTGGAAATTTAGCATTGAAGTATCATCGGAGACTCTTTTCCCTTTCGATTATCTATTTGGTGATATTTATTTGGTTGAAAATTCGTCAAATCTCGCTGCCAAAAAAAATCACTTGTCAATTTCGAAGTTCAGAATTTTTTGGATGCTTGTTTCAGGAATGAAAATATCCGAAGTGAAAGTACAGTGAAGTGAAGAGTACATGAAATTTCCAAAATCGAAAATTTTTTTTGATGTCGAAACTCTTAAAACTGCATGAAACATCGAAATTTAGTCTCATCTCAAAAAAAAAATTTTTGAAAAAATCTACTTTCTGGGACTTGAATTTTGATATTTTTTCTAAGTCCCAAAAAGTCGATTTTTTTCAAAAAATTTTTTTTTGAGATGACACTAAATCTCGACGTTTCATGCAATTCTAAGCCTTTTGGCATCAAAATTTTGTTTTTGATTTCGAAAATTTCATGTACTCTCCCCTATGGTGATTTTTCAAGATATATGAAAATTTCACTAAGTGGACTGAGAAGGGTTTTTTTAGATTAGCATCACTGTTCTCATACAAATAGGCA
Organism: Malaya genurostris; assembly: GCF_030247185.1. Classification (NCBI taxonomy): domain Eukaryota; kingdom Metazoa; phylum Arthropoda; class Insecta; order Diptera; family Culicidae; genus Malaya; species Malaya genurostris. Next base: position 89,293,407 of record NC_080571.1, on the reverse strand, counting down.
ACGCAAATGTCAAGCACTAGTTTGGAAAAATGATGCGGACTGTGTGACATAAACACTGAAGCATGCTTTTGTGAACTACTCGAATCAATCTGAATCAATTGGTGTCAAAATTAGTATCCGAAATAATTTAATAAAAGTATGAAATATATTTTCATGGGACTGTTATGAAAGAAGAGAAAGGCATTATCACACCACTAGGTGGATTAAGAAGGGTTTTTTCACATGTAATAGAGAAATTAACCTTTTCTGATTATGATTTTCCCAACCCATTTTCAAAATGCTTTGTGATGTTTTAGATATTAATTTGGTGTTTGAAAATGAAAGGTAAAACCGTGCTTTGTGATATTTTATGTGGCCAATTCTATATAACTCAACAAACGGAACTCACAAAAATTTATCAGAGTTGCTGATGGCGATTTTAACAAACTTGTTTTCAAACTTATCTCACAAAACTTTAATTAAGTTTGAATTTCATCCGGATCCGACTTCCGGTTCTAATTCGCCCCTAGGTGGATTTAAACATATATTTTGATATAGAACCAACACAAAAAAAAATTAAAATTGGTGTAAAATCAAAACTGCTTGATTCAAATTTTGTTACAGGAAATGAAAATAAGCCTTTTTATATTTTCAACTCTACTTCCAACTACACTGATAATCAGCAAACTTATCCCGGCAGGTTGGTCGGTTTCATTTCCGCCCTTTGCGGAAGCCAGACGCCGCGTGAAATCCTTTCCGAAGGGGCGGACTGCGTGTTCCGCACCGAAACCGAGTGTTAAATTTATAATCTTTACCCGCGCAGTACTCAGTCCATTAATTTCCCCCAAAAGCATTCCTCCCTCCTCCCGCACCTCTTCACATCCGCGAAATCAGCGGCACTCACTTACCTGTGCTATTTATCCGCTGGAGCCGAACTTACAGCAGTAACGGCAGCAGCAGCAGCAGCTTGTTTGTTTGTTCGGGAGGATCGTTGCAGAATCGCAACTATCGGCCGACCGGAGGCGTAGGGCGGAAACCAACCGCAAGCTGTTTCTCGTTAGCGCCGGGACGGGGCCAACCAGATTTTAGACGCTAATCTCGTTGTGGTGAAGCGATTTATTGGGGCAATTCAGTTTAGCCGGCGGCGTCGTACCGCTTGATGGTAGATTAATGGGATATTAATCTTTGGCTGTTCGGAACTGCGGAGGCCTGGTGATATCGTTCATTTTCCGGTTGTGAGCCGCGTAGCAAACACATAAAACAAATCGGTTTACATTGGTTTCAATTTTTTATTGTTTCTGTCCTTTTTTTTACAAAATAGTGTCTTGCTTGAATTTCTCGGTATGTTTTATTTTTTCAAAACTTGCTTGCTGGCTGCTTTCATTGATTCCGGTCCATTCTCAGATTTTTTTGTTAGTTTATAATCGTTTACCTAAACATTTAAAGCACGATTCAAATTCACGCGTTAGTGCTTCGCATCCTGTCGGTTCGATATCAACCGCTTAGCGAATTATTTTCTTTTGTTCCGGTTCTCATGTATAAATTATAAACAATTAACTATTTAACATCGTATCACTTCTCGCCGGCTGGTCGATTCTCGTTCCGTTTTGTAGAATTTAGTATCATGGAGAGACAGAAGAAGACTCTCCTGCGTTAGATTTCAGAGCCCCTCGCAGGACAGTTTGAGGGATGCTTACATAAATCAGAGTACATCGTTCGCTAGAGTTTGGGAGCATGGTTTTCAAAACCAATTACAGTTCAGGGCAATGACAAACAACAAGTGACAGTGTGGTAGAATGCAGCACTGAATTCCTGCTCATTTTATCTAATTAATGATACTAATGTAAAAGTACTAATCAGTTACGCTGCGATTTTCTGTAACGGAAAGTTTCATTGTTTTATTGGTAATTTTGCAATCGTGCGTTGGTTCATGGGAAAAGATGTTTCCTATTTTGTTTTTCTCTGTCTTGGATCGGTTGTTTGGATCTGCAGTTGGTGGAAAAGGTAGGATTAATTGAGCTTTCTTCGACTTCGCAAACTCTCTTTTTCCCTCTTCCCTCGTTATCATCAACTAATGCGCCGGTGTTCGATCGCGATTTAATGTTCTAAGTTTTATATACATTTTTTACATATTAACATTTATTCCGTATCTTTCGGTTGTTGGACTTCCTGGCGGATTCCGATTTTAACTATTGTTCTAAAAAATTTCAAATGCCTAATATCCAAATATTCTGTTGAACTCTCTATTTCCAATATTTTCTCTCGAAAATGTGGAAATAACGATACTCTGTAACTCAATGGAAGTGAAAATTACGGTTTATTTTGTTTGCATGACAATTAGATAGTAGGTAAAGAAGTCATTGAATTGCTCTGCCAGAAAGACCGCAACCATTTTCCTCGTCCGCGTGGAGATGGAAACTATGGAAAGTCACGGGAACTTTCCGTCACCTCTCTAATAATCTGAATTTGAAAAGTGCCTTAACAGTGTATAAATCATTCCCCTACCCTCCCATCACGGCAGCGCCCTTTTATCTTGCTTATCTGTTCGTTCTGCTGTGTATAATGATAATAGTGTATAAAAATAACAGAATTTTCGAAAGAAAGGTTGTTTATCACACAACATCGACCCACGCACGCGAGCTCACTTTTCGTCGAACGGTGTCAGTGAGTGTGTTTGTGTATGTTGTTTCCTTCGTCTAAGGAAACGTGTTATTTTAGGCTCCTGCACAGACAATATCAGGCCGGGAAAAGCATCCACCTCGAGTGGAAAATTCCGAACACTCACCATCCCGAGATACAAAAAAAAAACATCGGCCGTTTGATTCTCAGCTCCCCCTGCCCTACTCACTGTCAATTTCACTCGCGTTCTACCATCCATTCTGTCGCTTAAGTAAATATTTATAATAATTTGTTATCGCCTATTATAGCACACATTTACCAATTCCCGCGTCCACCCGAATTCCCCCCGCATAACTTGACCGAGAGCGAACTCGCATTTCAGGTCCTTGCGAACCGCTTGGAGCGTTCCTTTTTCCCTCGTCCTCGTGGTTCAATGTTTGTGGTCGCAAATCGGGTGTCACAGCTACTGCTGCTGTTGTTGCTGCTGCTGCTGCTGCTGGCAGCTCCCTGAAGGATCTCGTGGTCACCATTGTCCGGAACGTCATCATCGTCATCAACGCCATGAACGTCGCCGCCACCTTCGTCGTCGTCGTCATCATCATCGTCATCAGAATTATTTACAATTGGTTCGAGCAGGGCATCGCCATCGGCCGGAATCGCTATCCTTGTGGTTCGGGAACCTCCGGCCCCACCCGGTTTCCGGCCGGTACCGAGTTTATTGTATTTAACGCTGGTGTACATGCTGTGGCTACGCTTCTGCTGGCACATCGTCGTCGTGGAAATCATGATCGAAACGCGCACGCCATTCGAAAGGTGCATCCACAATTTTCCAGTGGACCGACAAATTTCGGTGGGGAACCACATCGTGATGCGGATCCATTCCGTAAGAGTCGACAGGTTTTTAATTTGTCACGATGTATTTTGCGGGATGCGAATTGCGGTTTCCAGCCGTCGCCAAGCAGTGATTGGACCGATTTCGGGTACGAATATGAAAAGACAAGAAAAGAAGAAATAAAACATTAGTTTGCTGGCCAAATTGTATCATTAATTATGAAATCGGTTTTGGAGTTAAATAAACTAGGATTGTTAACAGGATGAATTACATCCATAACTACTGGGATAACTTTGTATTTATGAGCAGAGCCGTAGTGAGGGTGAGGCGAATGAGGCGACCACCAACATCCAGGGGGCGCCAAAACATGATTCTACCGAAAAAAAATCCTTGCAATTTTTTCCGGGAAAACTCAACTAGATTAAGTTTCAGAGTAGTATTATACTATTCTAAAAATCATTGTTCATTTATTTACATAAAAGTGAAACTCTACAGCTATTTAGAACCTCCATTCAGTGACTACAGTAATATCGTTCTCATAGAGATCATCATCATGATCTTCGAGAGGAATTTTCATTCCCGAAAATTTGGGAAGCCGTGCGCGTGCGAAGATATCTGTATTACTATTCACTGCACAGGTATCGCACATTTTGACGTAGGACTACGTGTTTGTTTTCCATATAGGAGCGCAAATTCAGAATATGGAAACTAAAACCATGCAATCAGTGGTCAGGTCGCATCGATTCGAGTAGAAAAACCCTTCTTAATCCATCTAGTGGTGTGTTAATGCCTTTCTCTTCCTTCAAAACAATATACTAAAAATATTTTTTATCTTTTTATTAAATAACTAGCTGAATTACCCGGCGTTGCTCGGAAATGTTTCGTGAAGGGAAGGCCGAAAAAAATTCTCGAAGTTGTCCTGCTTAGTGAAATACTCTTGTAGTGAAACATAACTTAGACGGAAACCCGATCGAACAATACAAAGTTCATGTTCAGATTGCGAATGATCAGTGTCCCATCTTAGATCTCACAATAATCATAATGTTCATGGTATTCTCGACAAATTGGGTCAGTTTTATATTTGAACCCTTTTGTTAGGAACATTTAAAACAGCTTTCTCTTTATAAATACCTTCTTAGTAAGCTCCGAGTTTCATATGTATATGAGCTTGTAACGGACTTCCGTACTTCCTCGTCACATTCGATCTACAATACCTTTGGATTTCATGGCTATAAACACTTGCTACTCCCTCCTCTTTCTAAAAATTTTTATGACATCATGAATTGTTCAAAATTTTCCATCTGATAATAATTATTTTATAACGAAAGGTTGTTTAACATCATAACTACATTCGTACTATAGAATGACGATTTTATATAATTTATTTTACCAAGGTTTTAACCATTTTGGTCGTTCATCGAAGAGGAAAACCTATAGAATAATGATTCAGTTAATACAAATGTTGTTGTAATCCTAATTCCATCACCTTGAGTAGATAGTTTTCTCAATTTACATAATAAAATGCACATTGATTGTATGATTTTGTCAATTCAGATCAATGTTGAGAATACTTATTCTCCCTCCCTCTTGTGAATTTTATTGTGAACCTCACTTAGTTGCTAGAAATATACTGTACTCGTAAAGAAGTACCAATTTTTCGTAAAACCCGATCATTTTCCCCTTACACTTTTCATGTTCAGGGCACTTGCTACACTCCCTCATCCTAAAAAAAAACCTTATAATCTATTTGGATTTAACTTCCTTTTTGTCAGTGAACTTACTACAGATCTCCTCCACGATTACATGATGATTAGTAGTGTAGAAAGTATCTGTGCTGTTCAAAAAATATCGATTCCCACTTTTGGTACATGTGCCAAACTTGGTGGCGATTCGTTTAGTTGTTTCGTAGTTATGCTGAAACTTAAATACACTTATTTTCAAAAACCCCTCCTTCTAGTCTTAATGTCGATTGTATTCAAATTTCGTCATTGACCCTCTCCCCTCTTGTTAAGGACACTTCCTACACACTTTCCTCCCTGAAAATGTTCTAATGATCATTTCTGAAGAGCAAGAAGTATCTGTGCCAAATTTGATAGCAATCCGTTCAGTAGTTCCGGAGTTGCGCCGTTACAAGCATTACATCCCCTTTTAAGAGGGACGTACTACATCCACCCCACACGAATACCCTAACTTGCACAAAAAGTATCTATGGTCTCCAAGAAGTATCGATTCCCGAGTTATGCCGTTACATCCCCCTTTTTTAATGCACTTGCTACATTCACTCCCCATATCTATCATATCTAAGGTATGGAAAATGTTTGCATGATCTTTAAAAATTATCGATTCTTGTCAAATTTCCTGTTAATGATACTTGCTGCGCTTCCTCCCCTATAAAAATACCTTTATGACTATTGTTAAAGAGCAAGAAATAACTGTACCAAAATTAGGCACTTACTATACTCTCTCCTAACAGAATATCCTTATGATCTTGTTGTTAAGTTGTGCAAAAAGTGTCTTCAAAAAGTACCGATTCTCATCAAATTAGATAATATTTTTAATGACCACCTTTATTAAGGACACTTGCTACGCTCCCTCCCCCCATGGAAATATTCTTATAACCATATTTGAAGAGCAAGAATGGACCAGGTTTAATAGCAATCCGTTAAGTAGTTTTGAAGTTATGCCATTACAAACATTACACCCTCCTTTTAAAAGGCACTTGCTGCATCTATCCCCCATTAAATTATATCTACGGTATGCAAAATGTTTCTAAGATCTTCAAAAAATATCGGTTTTCATCAAGTTATATGAATTTTTTCATGACCCCTCCTTGGTTATGACACTCGCTACACTCCCTCCCCCATAAAACTACGCTTATGACCATCTCCGAAGAGCAAGCTGTACATGTGCCAAGTTTGATAGCAATCCGTTCAGTAATTCCGGAGTTATGCCATTACAAACATTACCCTTCCCCCCTCTTTTGAAAGGCACTTGCTACATCCACCCTCATATAATCATATCTAATATATGCAAAATGTTTCTATGGTCTTAAAAAAGTATCGATTCTCGTCAAATTAGACAAATTTTTTCATGAGCTTCCCTTGTTAAGAACACTTACTACGCTCCCTCCCTCCATAGAAATACGCTTATGGTCATCTCAGAAGAGCAAGAAGTATCTGTGCCAAGTTTGGTGGCAATCCGTTCAGTAGTTTCGGAATTATGCCGTTTTAAACATTACACCCCTTCCCCCCCTATTTTAAGGCACTTGCTACATCCACCCCCTTAAAGTCATATCTAAGGTATGCAAAATGGTTCTACGGTCTTCAAAACGTATCGATTCTTGTCAAGTTATATGAATTTTTCTATGACCCCCCCTTGTTTATAACACTTGTTACGCTCCCTTCCATATAAATATACTCCCTAAACCATCTCTGAAATACAAGAAGTACCTGTGCCAAGTTTGGTGGCAATCCGTTCAGTAGTTCCGAAGTTATCGCGTTACAAACTTACATCCATTTATATATATATATATATATATATATATATATATATATATATATATATATATATATATATATATATATATATATATATATATATATATATATATATATATATATATATATATATATATATATATATATATATATATATATATATATATATATATATATATATATATATATATATATATATATATATATATATATATATATATATATATATATATATATATATATATATATATATATATATATATATATATAGATTATAGATGTAGATTTGTGACACAAATTTGGGCTCATTTTTGACACTCATTGATTCAAATTGAATCGAGTAGTTCACAAAACAGCGCTCCTAGTTATCGAAATTGGAATGATTTGACAGCTGATCTTTTTGAAATGTTTTCTCTTTGAGAAATAATTTTTTATTATAGGGTAAGGGCTCCCTATTTCATCTCATTTGTAAGAACGTCACCTTAAAAACCTGATTTAGCCATCAAATCACCACGATTTTTTCATATTTCTGCTTAATTAGCCTTGCTCCACATTGGGAATTGATTCACATTCCTTGGAAATTAAAATAATAATTAAAAAATCAGCTAAAAACACTTCTGATTTGTTCACTACTGTGCTCCTAATTTCATCTCAAAGGTTTTGTATTCATCCTATCGTTGGTCCTTTATTCATCCCATAAATTAGCAATGGTGACAGCAATCAAAACCAAAATATTGCACTATTACACTCTCAGGTTCAAAATGTCAGAATTTTCCTTAAAAAGGGCCTAATGCCAACTATGATACAATACACGATATTAAAAAAAAACCGTTTGGAATCATTTCGATGTTTAAAATTTTTTGGATCGTTTTTATTACCTTTCATTTCAAATTTAAAATTTTACTCTGCAGTTAGTTTGGAGAACTTAAAAAAACAAAAAAAGAATTGCTACTATTTAGGCATTACATTACAGTACTTCTTTAAAAGTTTATTAATCAACGGACAAATCAAATGAAAATCTTTTGTGCAAATGTTTGATGATAAACACTGATAAACATTTATATTAAAATTTAAAACCAATTTGAATTTGATTTGAATTTGAATTTGATTCATTTTATTAGTGAAAACAGATAGAGCAGATACATATTTTCTATGAAAATATCTGGCATCTCTGTGCACAGCCGATGAGACACACACATTTAACAGTGTTATGGTGACGTATAGCGGAAAGAAACCAGTGCTACTAGATTTGCCACAAAGGTTATTTGATTAGTATTCAACACGCTCTATTTGGTAATATTAGAATCCGAAACAGTTTTATTTATATATAAATATCAATGATATAATTAAACTAATGTCACGGATTTAAAGAAGAAAAAATATTTTTTTTTATTTAACATAATGAGAAAACTTGGCAACCTTGCGATACGAAATGAAATGAAAACAAAGCGCAATCAAGTGAATTAACACATGGATCAATAAGTCCCGAGACTAAAGTAGAGATGGCGCTCGTAGTAAACCAGTAACCACGTCTTTCTAGAGTACTAACCTTTGCTTGAAACGGGTCAAAATTTTAAGTCGATCCGACCAGAAACAAGAAACAGCTAAACCTGTGGAAGCCGTTACACCGGAAAATGTGAGTGAAGTGACAAAAATTATAATGAAAGATCGTAAAGTGAAGCTCCGTGAGATTGCTGAGATGACACAGATATCATATGGAAGTGTATTTACTATCCTTCATGAAAAATTGAGCATGAAAAAGGTTTTTTCCAAGTGGGTGCCGCGATTGCTTTCGATGGAACAAAAACAGCCTGCCACAAGTCGATTAGACAATGGCGAAATTGAACGAATTGGGCTTTGATCTGCTTCCCCCTCAAATGAGGAGGTCATCACTGAAACTGAAGTTTATTTTGAAGCGGAAGATAAATTTTTTTATAAACATGGTATTGAAAAATTGGAAAAACGTTGGAATCATTGTATCACCCTAAAAGGTGATTATGTTGATGAATAAAAAAAAATTTGCAAAAAAAATGTTGTTTCCATTGTTAGTCTCGGGACTCATCTCATATTTTTCATTGCTTTTATTGCTTATCAGGTAATTTCAGAAGTCTTTAATCGTTGAATATAAAAGTGGAAAGTGAACATTACTAACTATGAAGTCATCCAACATTGAATAGTTGTGGAATTATGTGAAATAGTGATCATGTTTTGAGACGAATCGATTAGTAAATATACAGAAATATGATAAATTGTAAAACTTCAGACGAAAGTGGTTCCTAAATCAAAAAGTAAGTTTATTTTAAATGAAAAAAGTGATCGTTGAAGGTTTTGCCTTTCTCTATAGAAAGGTATTAGAATTGCTGGAAAAACCGACTTTCGAACGGAGCCTCGGAGACCCATAGTGTTATATACCATTCGACTCAGTTCGACGAGATCGGAAAATGTCTGTGTGTATGTGTGTGTGTGTGTGTATGTGTGTGTGTGCACTTTTAGAAGATATTTGAACGCGCCTAATTTTCTCAGAGATGGCTGAACCGATTTTAACAAACTTGGGCTCGTTTGAAAGCTACTGTCGGGCCATTGATCAAGTTCAAAGACCAAATGGCTGTGACTTTTGGTTCCGGAGATATAATGGTATAAGTGACGTAACCGACAAAAGGGTGCCAATATTTTGGGATCACTTCTAATTTCGTAAAGCGCTATCGTTCAAAAATTTAAGCATCTCGAAAAAAGTCCTCATGCAAAATTTGGGCTAAATCGGACATGGGTAAGGGGTGCTGCCCAGCGGATAAAGTTTGAAAATTTTCAATCTTGAAAAAGCACCATAGGGGGGAGTACATGAAATCTCCGAAATCGAAAATTTTTTTTGATGCCAAAAATCTTTAAATTGCATGAAACGTCAAAATTTAGTGTTTTCAATCAATCAAAAAATTTGAAGTCCCAGAAAGTCGATATTTTCAAAAAAAAATTTTTTTTCGAGATGACACTAAATCTCGACGTTTCATGCAATTTTAAGATTTTTACCATAAAAAAAAGTTTCGATTACAAGAAACATTTTGCATCAACATTTTTTTTTCGATTTCGAAAATTTCATGTACCCCCCAGGTGATTTTTCATTATATATGATAATTCCACTAAGTGGACTAAGAGGGGTTTTTTAAATTATCATCACTCTTCTCATACAAATAAGCAACGCAAATGTCAAGCACTAGGTTGGAAAAAAGATTCTGACTGTGTGACATAAACACTGAAGCATGCTTTTGTGAACTACTTGAATCAATCTTAATCAATTGTTGTCAAAATTAGTGTCCAAAATTATTTAATAAAAGTATGAAACATATTTTCATGAGACTGTTATGAAAGAAGAGAAAGGCATTATCACATCACTAGGTGGATTAAGAAGTGTTTTTTAAACTATTTTTACCTTTTTTTTATAAATATAAAAAATAGGTATAGAATTCGCTCAAACTTTAGAAAAATTTTCCGTGGCTCAGAGGGCCGAATGTCATATACCAATCGATTCAGCTGACGAACTGAGCAAATGTCCGTGTGTGTGTATGTGTGTGTCTGTATGTGTGTTGTTAACTAAGAGGTCGAGATCTCAGAGATGGCTGGACCGATTTTTATCAAACTAGTCGCAAATGAATCGTTTCCCCGTCACCCAGAACGCTATTGAATTGTTTTGAGATCGGATGTTTACTTTTTGAGTTATACGAAGTTTTATGTCAAAATTTTCAGTTTTTTTTACAGTATCTGTCACAATTGACCTTGAAAACAGAATATATTTTCAGACTTAGATTCCGCACGGTAATACCTATCCAACAAGCCATAGATTGTTAAAATCCGTCCATTTTAACGGAGATATCGGAGTTTTTGTGTTAGCGACTTTTTCCCCTATTGAAGTTTTGAGCGCTGTCTGGCAAAGAAATGCTTGGGAGCAACATAAAACACGATTTTTTATATTGTTACATACCTTTTTTTTCAAGTACCCAAAAGACTGTGTACAGCATAATTTTTCATGACAAATTGCCTCGGACCGATTTTAGCACGGTTCGTTTTTGGCAACATAATCGTTCGAATATGGCATATGTAAACCAGATGATATCAGCATTTACGAGTTGAAAGTAATTCCATAATTATATTGATTTAAACTACTTACAGCAATAAATGCTGGAAGAACATAACTTCCATATACCATACGACTCAGTTCGTCGAGATCCGCAAATGCGTGTGTGACAAATAATTTCACTCAATTTTCTCGGGGATGGCTAAACCGTTTTCTACAAACTCAGATTCATATGAAAAGTAGTATACTCCCAAACAAGGTTCCTGAATTACGTTTGGATCCGACTTTTGATTGCGAAACCACAGGATGATATGTGAAACGAAATTAAAATAATGCAACTCATTTTTCTCGTAGATGGCTGAACCGATCTAAGATTCAAATGAAATTTAAGAATCATCTATGATTCAAATGAGAGGTCCTAAAATCCTATAAAACATTTTAGTTTTTAGTCAGATCCGACTTCTGGTTTAGGGTCGGGTTTGCAGATTCGGATAGTCGATTACCAAATAAATTTATTTCAGTTTGAGCGGTATTAGTTTTTAGATTCGGAATGTACCCCCAAATTTTAATTCGCACTACAATTTCTCAAAGAGTCTAAACACTCAGGTGAATTTAACTGATTTCGGCTACACCGATTTTAGAATTTCGGTTCCAGTATCGAATCGTTTCTCAAAGCTCAATCATTTTCTCAAAAAGGCCAAATCGAACTTAAAAACAAAAATTCAAATTAAAGGACTTAAGGTCCCTTACAAAATTAGTGAATTTTATCCGGTTCTGGAATTACAGATGATGAGTTTGTAAAATTAATACCGATATAGGAGATGTAAACTGTTTGGCGTATTAATTTATGGCCATTCTAACCATTTTGGGTTATGATAGTTCCTGAATACCGACTCTGGAAGTACAATAAATAGTGACGAAAAACTCTAAAGTGGAACTTACTTCGACATCTCATCAAATGTTCAATCGATTGTCACACGATAAGATTGAAATTCGATTCGAACTAAAACACCTAAGAATATCCATGCAAAAAACACATGCGGATTGATAAAAAAAAGGTATCATTTCACTGCTAGGTGGATTAATCACGTTTTTTCAATTGGAAAGTGTGGCAGAACCTAGAATAAATGTTTTAAAACGTTCCACAGTTTTGTTCAGGTACGTTTAAAGATATGATTAATGTTCAAAGTTATGAGGTGAAGGAATGAGATGGAAATTCGAGCCGAGATGAAATAGGGAGCCCTTACTCTAGAAGTGATACTTGATGAAAGCCGTCAAGCGAAAATTTGTTTTGCACACCAACTTCGAAAATCCGCTTATGTTTCACTAGCAGTTATAAATGTTCTACAAATATTTTCCCGTCGTCATTTAAAAAGGTTATAGTTATTTTATAACAACTGTGAAACTTATCAAAAATTTTACTAATGGTTATGTACTGAATTGGCTATAAATCTCTTGTGGAAGTAAAGTATGTGAGCAAAATGATACTCTTCGCAAGGTAAAAAATGATAATCCGGATTGAGAACCATTCAGTAAAGAATATTTTTCTGCTGACTCGGCAAATTCCTGGCCGCCTCATAAATTTAAGTGCAGTTTTACTTTTTTGTAAAAAACATGAAAAATGGCTCTATTTCATTGAACTGAAATGATAGCAGCATAGTATGTGTGAGAAAGTTGTGTTGAGAAAGCAACATGAAAAACTCATATAAATCGAAAATATATATATTTTCTTACAAAAACTGGCTTGAGGACGTTTTCAAAAAATACATTATTACATTCAAGTTACGGGAATAGTACCTTCTGCAAATTTGTTTGAAATAACTTGCTGCACAACTTTGTCGAGGTAACTTAGCCCCTATGTTGATCCTGACCTAAAATAATATTTTTATCTCACTTTTAGGGGGATCAATTACATAAATAAAATTGGTCAAAAGATGGCGTCTATCATTCTGAGCAACTTTGCTTAAGATACTGTACCTCAAAAACCACGTTTTTAATGAGTTATCAGTTAAAAGCATGAAATTGCGCTCTGATCATCGCCATATTGAAAAATATATAAAGTCTGTATAAAATGTTCAAAACGACGTATGTAACATTGAGAGATTCTCTTTGTTTACTTTGTTGTTGCATATGTGTTACAGAAATAACAAGATATTTAACGTAAAGAAATGTAATACAATAACAGTTCCAGTGTAAAAGTTTAAAATGTCTGTTAAAATCACCCGTTAAAGGCACACCGAAAATTAGGTACATAAGCAATCTTCAGTACCATTTTTTTATTTTTGTGCCCCTCCCGAAACGAAATCCTGGGTACGGGCCTGCGGAACAGCAACATAACGTGCTACTTGGGTCAGTTACCATGACAAGATACTTCCATCTCGTCGGTTGCTAGGTTATTTAGTAGAAAAGCTATGTTTTTCAGAATGATATTTTTGTTTGGGCACGGAGAACCCTTCGATCATAAAATTGCGATATCGCAGTTTTTGATTTTTGCGATAGTTGATTTAACTAATTTCTTTTTGATTCAATCAATATGATTTTTGATTTGCATATATTCAAGTAGTTGAAAAATATGTTGTTTTGAATGCTGTCAAATGCCGGAGACAGTTGAAAGCAAAACAATAATGGCAATGCGAAATCAACAACTTTTTTAGTTGAAATCCCTTCGCGTCGCTTCAAAATGTCAATGAAAACAACATCGATGGTTAAAGCGTTTGGTGAAATTGTGTCCATTCGATTTGAGAAATTTATGATTCCATAACAAGTGTTTATCTAACAGCGGTGTTGTGATAAAGTTAACCTTGTTTAAGATGAAAAAGATTTGGTGACAAATTAGTAAATGTTAATGAATGATCATCTCGTAATCTTTCAGGTATGCGCAAAAATTTTATGCTTCAAATTCGATCATTGATTTACTTCCAGCAGACTGTTTTACTTTCAGCTGTTTGAAACCGATGATGATGTTCATGCATTAGTAATAAAACGCTTTTTGATATGAATTTAATTTATAAAAGTAACAGGAGCGAAGGGTTTTAAACACACAGAACGCGCTGCGATTGAATTGCGCGTTTGAATTGCTGTCGCAAAATTACAATTCCCAGCGGTTGATGCACCCAAGCTTATATAAATTGACTAAAATTATCAGTGCATAACTTTAGTTCAACCGTTTGAAGGCATCATCTGTCAATACTCATTTTAGGTAAATTTAATAATTTCGCTAATTTACTCGCCCCTCCGGGCACTTTTGCTGATTAAAAATATTTTTCTATATCAAACATTTCCGATCGAATCGCAAGTATTATTTTAGAATTTAGATCTTTACTGATCTCGACTTGACATGATCATGATCATACAAAAATCAAAATCACTTAGAGATCAGATCAGTTGTGATTTCGTAATGATAATTTATTCCTTGGAATAAATTATCATTACAATAATATAATATCAACAAACCGGAAGTCGCCATCTTGAATTTCAAAACTACCTCAAACATCGTTTCCTGACATCTACTCATCAATCCCGTTCCGAAAATATCCATATTGTTAGGGGTTTTAGGCGATCTCAATAAACCGGAAGCCGCCATCTTGGATTTTGAAACAAGCCCAAACATCATTTTCTTGCACTTACTCTTCACATCCGTTCCGAAAATAAACATATGATGCGCGGTTTCCACAATAATCACACAAAACTTTTTTTACGAACCAAATCCCAAATAACGTAAACTTTTTTTACGAACTACCTCTTTTTACGAACCCCCGTTTAGTTTGTAAATGGAGGTTTCGGTATATTTCAACTAAAATATTTGTTGAAATTGGAAGGTATGTGTCTTCACTAATTGACAGCATTTTTTTTTCAAACAGTTAATTTAGTTGTTTCAACCATCGTTTCTGCTAATCGAAAAACAAAAATGACGGTTTAGTTAAAACAAAAATCGATTAGTTGTACCAAATTTTAACCAATCGAATTCAGAAAATAAACTAATATTATGGTTGAAATGGGATCGCGGGTGGTTCCGTGGGGCTAACTAAAACACCTAGACACTAACGATCGGGCAAGGATTTTTAACCGGCGGACTTAAATCCACCTTCGGACTCAAAACCAAGTGGTTGGAAGTTCAATGCATAAGTCACTTGTCTTACAAGCCAGTTTTCGTATGCTCGAGTCTCGACATAGATTAATTCTTAGTGTCATTAGGAGCCACTCAATTGTTCTGTATGCAAAAACTCCTGTGCGAAGCCTGGATGGTAAAACTCCACAAAAGGTAGTTCACAGACTTGGCTTTTACCTTTCGCTGAGTCTAAACTTTTTTGTAGAAGTGAACAAGCAACGCTACTGTCGAAGGAGCTACAGCAGAACGATAACAATAGGCTGAACTGCTTGCTAAGCCACAAAAAAAACGAAAAATATTGGCATGAATGAACGAAGTTGAAACCAATTGGAAAGGAATTACATTACAGCAATTAAAATAATCAGAAAATTGAACAGTAATCTGGTCATCAATTGACTGTTAATTTAATGATAAAACTGAGCGAACTGAGTAATTTTTATGTAGATGATGTGTAATTTATGCTGTTGGAAAAAACGGCGTAAAAACATACTTTGCATAATGATAAGATTAAAGCTCAGCAACAATAATTTTTTTTTCGGTAATAGCTTCAAAGTCATCGTCACCGATGTACGAGGTGTGTAACGGGCTATCAAAAGAGTATGGTTTAATTAAATATGTTATTTACGTGTGGGAGTTTCGTAAACTGAAACGATAAACAAAAAAGTCAGACGCAAATGCATTCCCCGTATCACTCACGAAGGATATTTTGTGTTATATTTTGGTTGTTATATTTTTTAGGACAACCAAGTAAAGAAAAAAGTAGAACCAACATCAAACTCAACTGCTGCTTCCACTGATTATTCAATCACCATTTTTTTTCATCATCAAATTTCAAGCTAACCTCGTTCTAGCATTTCAGTAGTGTCAAAAATGTGTTTAGCTTTCAGCACTTCCTGTGCACTCTGGAAAAACACTCCGAATGAAGCTTTCGCATAGTTTTCAATTCGTACCAAACCGAAGGCACCGTTCGGTAAGCCGTCATGGCCGCAGCCAACTCTCGTTATCATCAGGCTTGTGGGCTGTAGCTAATCTGTCTATCGATACTCATGCTGGTCTAGGCAGCCGAGTCCTAGGCCACAGATTCGAATATCAATTCGTGGCTGCGGGTGTTTACGTTTGCATTCCTATACACCCTCCTCCCCCCAGTTGGGCAAACTATCCGATGTCGAATTGAGTGATCAAACTGAAACCGTTGCTCAGATGAGGGGGTTGCCCTCTTGATGGGCGGATGTTGATTTGTTTGCTTGTGTTCGTGGCACCTTTCGCGAGGTGCGAGAATACGAATTTCTAGATTAGGGTTACCACCTCGGATGCATCCCGTACCGGGAAGAATTTCTGTCGAGAATACGACTTACTTTACTATGAGATGCCTTTTCAAAATTCACCCCGTACGAGAATGTGTAGAACTTAATCGTGAATATCTCTTGTTGTACTTAACCTAAAAACAAAATTTTTTAAACAAGCTATCGGAAATATGTGATTTAATGTAAAACAGTGTGAGATAACCATATATAACTCAAAACCAAAGTTTTCTCAAACTTTTAGAAACAATAGGGAAAACTTATCACGCTTGCTTGCCTTTTTCGCACTCGGACGACGGGTTTGAGATAAACTCAGGCAAAGCGAGTAGTCACCTTTATTCAACATCAGCCAAAACAGATCTTTCGTGTGGTATAAAGCAGGGGTGGAAATAAGCATATATTTTGATTCACAGTGAATAAAAATAGTCAGTATTACCTTTTCATATAACGTATTTATTGTAGATATTACAATGATAAATTTTTATTTTACTTAGAATTTGAAAATGTCTTCCTCGTTATCAGTATCACTGTCTAATTCGGAATCCACATTTCAACAAGGTTATGCTCGTTTTGATGCTATTCTGTGTTCATTAAACAGGTTTGAAGTTCAAATGACTGTCACTTACGGTTCCGATGATATAATGGGATAAGTGACGTAACTGTCAAAACTGATTACCGCTCAATTTTCTCGGATATGAATTATCCGATATCAATGATTTTAGGCTCGTTAGGTGAGTTTATTTCATCCGTCGCATCGGAATTCCATACTTCGTGATGTATTTGAAATTTATTCATCAATACCGTCTTGGTAGAGTAACATACAATGAGAAAGGCAATAAGTGTACTTTTATAGAAAAGCGTCGTTATCATGATCTTGTAATAACACTAACAAGTAGGCAGAAATCGAATAAAAAATAGAAATTCACATTTTTTCTCCTGAAAAATATAAATTTTAATGTGGAAGCCCTGGAAGCTGTACGAAATTGATCAAAGCACGCTGCGAACGGAGCAAAGCTGGTGGTATTTTCTTTTTTCCGTAACGCACGTACCGACGTGTACCAGTTTTGCATCGTCATTTTGAATGACGGTTTTAATGCTTTGCCACTCATCGTTTTATAGTTTTGGAACCGGAAGTCGGATCTGGATGATATTGCATCGTATCTTTTGAGACAATAAGAGCTTTAATTTGAATCATGATTTGTGAAAATCGGTTTAACCGTTGCTGAGAAATCGAAGTGAGTTCCGTGGTTGGAGCTTTTCTTCGCTATTATCAATGCTTTTGGAAACGGTAATCGGGAACTAGTAGTCCTAGAGTTGTTTTATAAATCCACTAACAAGGTCTGCCAACTGGATGAATTTAACAATAAGTTTTATTAAAATTCGCACCTCGTTTTGCCATCTACTTGAAAATTGAAATTTTGATTAGTAACGAGCAGTTTCCTATTTTGTCTACTAAAAATCTCCGGCTTATCGGATTTTCCTGTCATAGACAACGGTTTTTAAGGAGTATATATTATCCGAAGAAATTCGTAAGTATTTTACATCAATATTAAAAAAGCAAGAAATAGAATTTTCAAAGGAATTTGTTTATGGGGGTCTCAGGCCTAAGTTAATTTTAGTAAAGGGGTCCATGACTCAAAATAGTTTGGGATCCCTTGATCTAAGCAGACTCTCGTGCGATTGCGGATTCAAAATTGTGCCGATTGATTGAACTGTTTGATTGTAGATCATTAGAAATTTTGGTTGCCTTGTTCCACATCAATGGCTCGAACATGGGGCTGATCCTTTTAGCTTTTCATTTATCGTGCTGTAATACCGGAACCGGAAGTCGGAACTGGATCAACTGTTTAAGAATTTCAGGACCTTTTAGTTGTTTTTTTTTACCTTGGTTTGTGAAAATAGATTGACAAATTTCCGAGAAAATAGAGTGTGTATTTTCTCATAGATTTGCATATAAACATGAAATTTAATAGCAAGCTATGGGAGCATAAGACGAACGCGGAGGCCAATTCTCCGGTTAACTTCTTGAAATGATGTTGTCGTTTAAATGTTCCTTTAATAAATCGATCGTTTCGGCCGGAGTATGACAAGTGCCACTATCCTGTTGAGAGCACATTTCATCCACATTCATATCTTCAAGATTTGGCAACAAAAATTCATTGATCGTGGTTCTGTATCGATTTACATTCACGGATTCACGCGCCGTCCTTCCTCATTTTTAAAGAAATAAGGACCGATGATTCCACTAGCCCATAGATCACACCTAATCGGAATGCATAATTCCCGAACGAAGTGTGGCTCCAAATACGGCAATTTGGCTTGGTGACGTATCCATTCAATCAAAAATGCACCTCACCACTGTAAAAAATTTTACGCTATAAACAGTTTTTATTTAACACTGATTTTGAGAATAAATTTTCACGATTTGGAAACGTTGTTCTGGAGTTAACCTATTCACGATGCTTTGCCAAACAATACTGAGTAGAGACGTCGTTTTACACTGTCAAAACAATTTTCAGATCAATATATTCAGTATTTGAATTTAACCACTTCTCAAAAGTAAAAGATCTGGAAGTCGATCGCGTTCATAAATAACGGAATGGTTCGGTTCAAAGTTGACTAATGTGCTGAAAATGTTGAAAACAACAGTTTTTCGAGGAAACCGTTAGTGATCACTGGTTCCAGTTTTTTTCGTAAGGCCACCGATTCCTTTGGTGCACAGCAAGATGTTGAGGAACGTTGAAGCCAGCCCTGGTAAAGATTCAAGATCGTGTTAGCCGACAAGTTCGACAAGGAGGCCCTGATTAGGCAAGTCTGAATGCCTGAAATTTCAACCAATCGAAAAATACTGCATAGTAAATGATGAATCACAGGTCTTTTTGTGCGTGTAGTTCAGAGGGATCCAATCATCCAATTTCGTCCTAGTGTAACGGTGTTTCTGAGTCCCGGTAGATTTTTCGTAAATCCGGCGGTCCAGTCACTACTTCTAGGCCCCTAACTGCCGGGTAAGGGCCAGTGCAGGTGGCAACCCCATACAAGATTGATTGACCACAATATTCGTATCAAACCACAATTCCAACTTCAACCAAGTAGTGCATAAAAAGCACAATTTACCGAACACTTTTCTGCTTCACAACCACCCTCGGGAAACCTATCCTGATCCTACCGAACTTCTCAACTAAATAAACTCTCTCTGGTAGGCTTTAGTGGTTTGAAAAAAAAAACAATAACAACAGGACTGATGCCATACCACCAACCAATCGTTGGACGAATGAAGTGGAATTGTTTTTCTCCTGGACCGGAACAGCCACCGGCGACTAGAAACTCCTGTCAATACAATGCCGTATTGGGTTGAAATCACCTTTTTAGTGTAAACTTGCCAAAAAGGCTGCGAGATATTTCCATTAGGTAAATTCAAATGTCAAACACGACAAATCCGCCGTCCGCCTTGGATGGAATGCCGGTCGACTTGCATCTCCAGACTGTCGGGGCCCGGGTTGACTGGTTGGTAATGTTTTGATTTGGTGAAAAATTTAATCATGTTTATGATACTTGGATCTTGCGGTGCCGACGAGGCTACTGCTGCCACATATTAGAACGAGTCAAATTCGTTGCCCTTTAATTCGATATTGTACGATTTATGCTTGCAGCCCAATCACCCTAACGGCTGCCATCGTTTGCCAATAGGCCGGCATTTGGCATCCGGATTGCCAGTCAACATCGGCCCCCCTTCCCACCGCTTCCAGGGACTAAAAAATCCCCAAGCGTCCCTGAAAATCCACCAGAGAACCAACTAGGTGCTGGACTTATAAAGTTCTCTGATGTTGTGGACTGGATTTTTACAACTTTCAATATTTCAGACCCTCTTAGAAGCATTTTAATTGCTTTCATGCCAACAGTAAAAACATATTTGAAGCAGTTGACTGCAAATTGGCCCCTTCTTTCAGCGATTATATCTTTCGATGGCTAAATCATCCACCGAGGTCACGGATCTAATCACTGTTTTACAGTGGAATTGCAGAAGTATTATCCCAAAAATAGATTCATTTAAATTTCTAGTAAACAATCTGAAATGTGACGCATTTGCATTGTGCGAAACTTGGCTAACTTCTGAAATATTCTTAAACTTTCACGATTTTAACATTATTCGTCTGGATCGAGATAATCCCTATGGAGGAGTACTTTTGGGGATCAAAAAGTTCTATTCTTTCTATCGCATTAACCTCCCCTCGATACCAGGTATTGAAGTTGTCGCATGTCATGTTACAATCAAAGGTAAGGACCTTTGCATTGCTTCCATCTACATTCCCCCAAGAGCCTCGGTTGGGCATCGGTGGCTCAGTGATATCGTAGAGCTCCTTCCTGCACCGACGTTGGTTTTAGGAGACTTTAACTCACACGGTACGGGATGGGGCTGTCTTCACGATGATAACAGATCAACTATGATCCATGATATCTGCGACAACTTCAATATGGCAATCTTGAATACGGGAGAAATGACACGGATTCCTGCACCACCAGCAAGACCAAGTGCGCTGGATTTATCCCTTTGCTCGACATCGCTACGGTTGGATTGCACGTGGGAGGTAATTCCTGATCCCCACGGTAGCGATCATCTACCGATCGTAATATCAATCACCAGCGGCTCAAAACCATCGAAGACAATCAATGTTTCGTATGATCTCACACGAAATATTGATTGGAATAGCTATGCGACCTCGATATCTGAGAAACTTGAAGAACTCAACAACTTCCTCCGGAGGAAGAGTACACGTTTTTGGCTGGCTTGATTCTCGACACCGCGACTCAAGCTCAGACGAAACGTGTACCCGGCGCGAAAACTAACATCCGTCCTCCCAACCCGTGGTGGGACAAAGAGTGCACAAATTTAAACGCGGAGAGAGCCTCCGCGTATAAAATATTCAGAAAAAATGGAACACCTGATAATTACCGGAATTACGCGGCGTTAGACGTTAAAACTAAGAACTTGATTAGAGCCAAGAAACGCGGTTACTGGCGTCGGTTTATAGACGGCTTAACGAAAGAAACATCTATGAGTACTCTTTGGAACACAGCCCGACGAATGCGCAATCATAACACCACGAATGAAAGCGAGGAATATTCCAACCGCTGGATATTCGATTTCGCTAAAAAAGTATGCCCAGACTCTGTTCCGGAACAGAAGATCACCCGCGCCGCGACACCAAATACAAACGAAACACCGTTTTCGATGGTAGAGCTCTCACTTGCACTCTTGTCATGTAACAATAAAGCCCCGGGATTAGACAGAATAAAATTCAACTTGTTGAAAAATCTGCCAGACCCCGCCAAAAGGCGCTTGTTGAGTTTATTCAATAAGTTCCTTGAGGACAACATTGTTCCACATGACTGGAGACAAGTGAAAGTGATCGCCATTCAAAAACCAGGAAAATCAGCCTCCGATCACAATTCGTATCGGCCGATTGCTATGCTTTCCTGTATCCGGAAATTGTTCGAAAAAATGATTCTCTTCCGTCTAGACAATTGGGTCGAAACTAATGGCTTACTTTCAGATACACAATTTGGTTTCCGCAGGGGTAAAGGAACGAACGATTGTCTTGCGTTGCTCTCAACAGAAATTCAAATGGCATTTGCTCGTAAAGAACAAATGGCGTCAGTTTTCCTAGACATTAAGGGGGCTTTTGACTCAGTTTCTATAAATATCTTATCTGAGAAGCTGCATCAGCATGGTCTTTCGCCAGTTTTGAACAACTTTTTACATAATCTATTGTCTGAGAAACACATGTATTTCGCGCATGGTGATTTGTCGACAATACGATTCAGTTACATGGGTCTTCCTCAGGGCTCATGCTTAAGCCCCCTTCTATACAATTTTTACGTAAACGACATCGATAAATGTATCAACACATCTTGCACGCTAAGACAACTTGCCGATGACAGCGTTGTGTCTATTATAGGACCCAAAGCTGGCGATCTGCAAGGGCCGTTACAAGATACTCTTGCCAACTTATCCACATGGGCTCTTCAAATGGGTATCGAGTTCTCTACGGAGAAAACTGAGCTGGTTGTATTTTCGAGAAAGCGAGAACCAGCACAATTACAGCTTCAACAAGGGGGTGAAACCATAGCTCAGGTCTTCACATTTAAATATCTCGGGGTCTGGTTCGACTCCAAAGGCACCTGGGGATGTCACATTAGGTATCTGAAAAGAAAATGCCAACAAAGAATCAACTTTCTTCGTACAATAACCGGGTCGTGGTGGGGTGCCCATCCAGGAGACCTGATCAGGCTGTACCAAACAACGATATTGTCCGTGATGGAATACGGATGCTTTTGCTTCCGATCCGCGGCGAACACTCATTTCATCATGCTGGAAAGAATTCAGTATCGTTGTTTGCGTATTGCCTTGGGTTGCATGCAATCGACTCATACGATGAGCCTCGAAGTGCTGGCGGGTGTTCTCCCATTGAAAAACCGGTTCTGGGATCTCTCATATCGTTTGCTCATTCGATGCGACATTTTGAATCCTCTGGTGATTGAAAATTTCGAAAGGTTAGTTGAGCTTAATTCTCAAACCCGTTTTATGTCCTTGTATTTTGATTACATGGCTCAGAATATTAATCCTTCTTCGTTTGTTTCCAACCGTGCTCATTTCTTGGATACTTCTGATTCTACTGTGTTTTTCGACACATCCATGAGAGAAGAAATTCGTGGAATTCCGGCTCACGTGCGCCCTCAAGTGGCCCCAAATATTTTTTATAATAAATTTAGAACAGTCAACTGTGAAAAGGTGTTTTACACTGACGGATCAAACATTAACAAGTCCACAGGCTTCGGCATCTTCAATCAAAACATCACCGCTTCTTACAAACTCAGTGATCCGGCTTCAGTTTACGTCGCAGAATTAGCTGCTTTTCAGTACACCCTCGAGATCATTGAAACCTTGCCCAAAGACCATTACTTCATTGTCACGGACAGTCTAAGCTCAATAGAAGCTCTCCGGGCAATGAAGCCAGGAAAGTGTCCCCCATATTTCCTGGGGAAAATACGGGAACATTTGAGTACTTTATCTGAACGGTCTTATTTAATATCGTTAGTCTGGGTCCCTTCGCATTGTTCCATTCCGGGCAATGAAAAGGCAGACTCATTGGCTAAAGTGGGCGCATTAGAAGGTGATATTTATGAAAGACCAATCTGCTTCAATGAATTTTTCAGTATCTCTCGTCAGAAAACTCTCGAAAGTTGGCAAACTTCATGGAGCAATGACGAACTGGGACGATGGCTACACTCCATTATCCCTAAGGTATCGACGAAACCTTGGTTCAAGGGGATGAACGTGAGTCGTGATTTCATTCGCGTTATGTCACGACTCATGTCAAATCACTATACATTCAACGCACATCTCCGGCGTATCGGGATCGTGGAGAACGGGCTCTGCACCTGTGGCGACGGTTATCAGGACATCGAGCATGTCGTGTGGTCGTGCGTAGAGTATCGCGACGCCAGGTCGAAGCTACTGGAATCCCTCAGGGCCCGAGGTAGACCGCCTGAGGTTCCGGTTCGGGATGTGTTGGCGAGTCGGGATAGTTCATATATGCTTCTCATATACCAGTTTCTCAAACACATTAATATACAAGTGTAATCTGTTACATCTGGCTTAGAAAGTTCCTCCTATTTATCGACGTTGTTTCAACTGTGGCTAAGAATTATTTCTCAACTGCAGGTTCGACACTAACTTCCGCCGATTATCCCGATTCCTCATCTGTCCACCATCTTCATCGGAACTAACAAGATCTTTTTGCTGTCACTAACCTTCGCTTCCCCCCTCCCCGTCTTTTCACCATCTCGATGTCAACTAATTAGATCTCTGTCGTTTTAGTCATTTCATTCCCATATCCCCATTTTACTTCGTTTTCCGCAATATTTACTTCGCTATCTTTTTTTTTCATTTTCTTCTGTAACAACACCATCATCGCCCACGGAAACTTATCAACAGCATGCGGGCCACCCGCCGGGTATTCGTAACCTGGGGGTGTTTCCCGCGGACCCACACGGACCGAAGAATGCGGCCAACATGAATATTCACCAACGCCATATGGAAGACTCTCATGAAATATTCAGATCACCGGCCGATCACCACATGAAGGCTGGATCTGCCAAAGTCAACCACTGCGACCCAAATATGACATTACTTAATGATACAACCCTAGTTTTAAGTTAGTCGTAAATTTTAAATTAGTAAAAGCCCTTGGCATCTTAGAGCTTAAGCAGTGTGCCTTAAACATTATATTCTTGAATAAAAAAAAAAAAACATCGGCCCCCTGATCGATGCTTGCGATGCTACGAGTTTGGCTTCGTTTTGTCGAATCAGTGAAGCGCACATCTATTCAATTATGCGATATGTGTTTGGCTGCTTGCTGAGGGCTTTCCAGTTTGTTTAGCACATTCGAAGGGGCCAAATCAAATTACGCTGCTACGAACGAACTTCTGCTGCAGAACTGCGCAACGAATCACGTGGCTTGGGAAGGAATTATTTATTTACGACTTTTTGTTTCGAATCCACGATTGGAGAACAGATTAATTTAATTGGATTACCGTGAAATAAATGGTTAATTTGCGTAAGTTAGCAGTTAGCTATTTCTACAGTCTGTTACATAAGAGCGTGGTCACTATTGTGAGAAAATGAAACGACTCAACATGAAAATACTTTTGAATATTGTTTTATTAGATCAAAAACTAATACATTAATAGCTAGTCGAATCCCCTTCAGCGTTTATAATGGCTTGTCAACTTCGAGGCATACTTTAAGCGAGATTTTGTGTGTATTCTTCTGAAAACGACCTTCAGATTTATGCTTCCGGGAGTGCAGAATGGTGTCGCTTTTGTAAAATCTCTAAATCCTCTCGGCGGTTGGAGGTTTTATTAACTGTGCATCGTTCATCAGAAAGAACGCACATAGTAACAAACCTTAATAGGTTTTACAGCAGATTGTTCGGAACCGTAGAGGTTCAGAAATCACTTCTGCTTCCACTCAATGTGATCCCCAGCAGATTGTTCAGCATCCCTTAGGAGTGCAGAATATACTTCTGCTTTTTTGTTTTGTCAATTTTCCCCATCCTCCTAGTCCAAACCTTACCATTTCCCTTCAATCCTTCCTTCTTAAACCTTATGATCAAAAAGGAACCGGAATTTTCATTTTAAAATTCCCGCGCTTGTCCAATCGGTAAACTTTTATTCTCTCAACGTTGGCAACACTTTTCTACACATTCTGTCAAATTTTGACGCATATCGTACGATTAGTTTTTGTTTGGCGTCTATACAAAGAAGTTGAAAAATTTTCGTGTGGCGATTTTTATGATGGATGAAAATGTAGAACAACGTGCGTGCATCGAATTTTGTGTTGCAAATGGATTTAAGTGTTCCGAAACGTCGAAAATGTTAGAATAGGCCTTTGATGAATCATGTCTAGGAAAAACACAGGCATACGAGTGATATAAACGCTTCAAAGGTGGTCGTAAAAGCTTGGATCGTGATGAGATCCCTGGCCGTCCAACAACATCTGTTAGGGTAAAGTTTTATAATATGCCCCCCTTAAGAAAACATTGAGATATTTCCAAGTGTATTGATATATTTTCCTCGAGAATGTAAGTATTTCACTGCAATACGGATGAGGAACATAATTTTCAATGACTCCAATAGAAAAGATGAGAATTGATTGATATAAACACATTTTCCAAAACGGCTACATTCTTAGTTTTTTTCGCTCGCCTCAGACATAATGCCCCAGCAGCCGTAAAATGTGGCTCACAACAAACCAGTGGCATGACACACAACAAAAGACATTTTATCCCACAACAATGATGCATTGTGCTTCTTGAAATGTCCATAAAGTTACTGTTTTGAGATAATCAGTATGTCAAAGAAATGACGGATAAAACATCTATTTAGTCGAAGCAAAACTTTACATCGAAAAGCTGCCAAATGAAATTTTTAGTTTTTTCATACTTTCCTGCAAACGATAACCACCAAACTTGCATAGCAGGAAGATCCTACGAAAAGATAGTGTTAGTGATAAAACTTTGGTTAAGAAAAGTCTTCAATGCTTAAGAAAGGAAAGGGGGCATTTTGGCTAGCAGGGGCGCTTTATAAGACTTTCCCCTACTGAAGAAAACATTGAATCGGCGAAGCAAAACGTGTTGCAAAATCGTTCTGTACCGATTAGAGAGATTGCTGTGTTGTTGGGCATCTCTTATG
This sequence comes from Malaya genurostris, assembly GCF_030247185.1. NCBI lineage: Eukaryota > Metazoa > Arthropoda > Insecta > Diptera > Culicidae > Malaya > Malaya genurostris. The sequence goes on along the minus strand of NC_080571.1, from coordinate 89,266,751 downwards.
GATCAGCCGAACACATTTTAACTAATGTTTTGGGTTTGAAACGCGTCGCTTCTCGGCTGGTGCCAAAAAAGCTGAATTTCATTCAAAAACAGCGTCGTGTTGATGTGGTTGTGTCACAGTTTTTGGCCAAAAACTTAACCAATATCATCAACCAGGCCCCGTGTGACTTTTTCCTCTTCCCTAGACTCAAATTGCCATTGCGGGGAACGCGTTTCGAGACCATAGGGACCATAAAAGAGAATTCGCTGCGCGAACTAAAGGCCATATTTTCGGCGGCCAATAAAACTTGTATGGAAAATTGGATCAAGCGTTGGCATGCATGTATTGCCGCAGGAGGAGAGTACTTTGAAGGCGATAATAAAGAAATTTATTGAAAATTGAAATTTTGCGTATTTTAATAAAATTCCGGTTCTTTTTTGATCATAAGGTATATTGGGAAAATGATGCTAAAAACAATTTGATGGCAAGGCACAAATCTCCAAATATCAAGGGGAACGTGCCATTTGAGCCAGTTTGTTCTGATTCCTGATATGATCCCATACAGAAGTTTTAACTTTTGTTTGCATAGGACTTCCGGTTCCGGAGTTATGGGGTAAAATGAGCAAAAAAATTAAAATATTTGTACCAATTTTTCTCAAAGATGGTGTGATCGATTTTCACAAACTTAGATTTAAATTAAAAGTTTTATGATTATATGCAAAACTTCTGAATTTCATTTGTATCAGACTTCCGGTTTCGGAATTACAGGGTAATGTGTTTGAAAATTTTATACCATAACTTAAATGGGCGAAACCAACACTCGAAAAAATTCTAAAATACTCCACTCGATAGGCATTGTATTGTAGTAGACATGTAAAAAAACTGATTCGGGCTATCATGGCTCCCGGTTTCCGATTTCGGAGGCACCGGAAATAGTGGTCATATTTCCCCAAATGAATCTCATTCACTTTTCTCAGCGATGGTTTTGCTGATTTTCACAAACTTTGATTCAAATTAAAGGTCCTGTGGTCTTGTATGGAATTCCTGAATTTTATCCGGATCCGATTTCATGTTCCGGAATTATAGGGTGAAGTGTGTTTAATATTTTATACAATCACTTTACCCTTAACGCTCAGAGGAAATATATTTCCCTTCTATAAAAATCAGTATAGATTCTTCAATTACTAATAAATCGATGTTTTTTTTACTGAACGTTAAAGAAAACTTTTTCTTCAAGGCGACAAATGTGTTTCTGAGCGAATAAGTAAAAAGAACTATCAATCTTCATTGCACTAAAATGTTAGTGCAAAAAATAGAACACATAATAAATGTGTTATGTGCAACGTCCACAAGTACATGAAATCGTTTCGTAGAATGCCATAACTAACTATTTATTTTACTATTCTGATAATTAAAGCAATAAATTAAATTACGGTATAATAAACCCAACTCTTCTTTTATTTATTTTTAAGAATCATAGGGAAAAATATTTCCCATGAAATTATAGGAAACTTATGCACCCTGCTATGTTTTTCTGGTGATATTCTCTTAATTTACACCCCCAATAGCTAAAATATTGTCTTGTACTGAAATATTTTGCCCTGCACATCGAAATATTTCGTCCTGCACGTGAAACAAATGTTCTAAATCAACATCAACACTGCTCCAATCGGTAATCATTATCAGTAGACGACCAAACAAAGCGATTCCGGTTATTCCTTCAAGAATCGAAGAAGTGTTTTTGTTTTTAATGTGAAACAAGCTTTTGAACAAAAGAATACACAGATCATATGTTATAAATTTACTCATGGTTACCTTCCTTCTAGACGTAGTCGTTTCGAATCGAATTGGAGTCTTCATTCATGCAACGAAAATGGTTGGTCACACTGAGGACACGTGCGTAGTTTCATCCCAATCGGAGTGTTCGAGGTCCGATGACTTGCTAACCATTTCTGGCTATGCTCGCTTTTGATAAAGAGTGTTACGACATAAAATTGGTAAACTTTTACTTGACATCTGTTTTCGTCGTGCTCTAAAAATCGACAATTGAAATTCGTTTTTCAGATAGCGAAGCAAAATGGAACAACGAATCAAAATTTTACTCGTGCATCGCAAAAATTCAAGATACTCACACGCCCAACTGTGCATAACTGTTGAAAGTAAACAAATCAACTTTCGTCAACGTGATAAACGTATTCGGAAAAAGTTTATCTTCAGCCATAATGTCCAGATCGAAAAAGAAATCGACAACCAGAGGTAGCAAAAATGTCGAAAAGAGTGTCCAGCGGTTTCTAGCGGAACTTCTCCATCCAAGGTGTAGCTAGCAAACCAGGAGTGTCCCATCGAATGGTCAGGCAAGAGTTGTCCTTTTATCCACACAAGATTGTCATCCCACAGCAGTTGAAACCGGTGGGCTAGCGAATGGTTTCCAGTAGCACTGATTTTCCTTGGCCACCATGATCGCCGGACTTATCGATCTGTGACTTCTATTTATGGGGTTTAGGAAGCACAGTTTTCATTAACTAGCCTTGGATCGTCTGCGGGACAACATTTACCGTTTAATATATCGAAATTAATACCGACACATTGAAAAAAGTGCCCAATATTTTTTTAAAACGGCTTGAAAATTGCATATCAAGTGACAAAAATCATTTGTCATATACTGTTTTTAAATAATAAACGGTTGTAAACCTTCATTCTTCTACTTTCATTACTGGTTAGTTTTTTTGTCTAACAGTTCGGAACTTTTGTCAGTATACATAATAAATGTGCCAGGTTCCTTTGCGCAACCCTGTATTATGCAAAAACGTCATTTCACGAGGTAGGCTCGTTAAATTTATTACGTTCTTTGGAATTCGCTTCGTGAATAAAGATTTATGTCAGGCAAGGGCTCAGGCCTATCGATCGACAACATTTTGTATCGACAACAATACGTGTTGTTACGGTGAAGCCCACATTACACTGTGATAGGGCTCTTGTACCAATTGTCATCTCATTAGTAGAGATCATGTTATTTTGCCGATTAATAGACTTTCAACCAAAGAAATGAGGTAAAATCAAAAACAATATTTTTGCAACGGTTCTAATAAGTAACACTGCATAAAAAAACCTATTTTAATCCACCTAGTGGTGTAATGATGCCTTTCTCATATTACTCATTACATCATAAATATAACCGTGGAATTCGCAAAAACAACTGTTTATTGAATAGGAATAGGATAGTTTGTTCGGATCTAATCTCACAAACTCTATAAATCCTGTTTAATCTGTTGTTTCAGAACCGAAAGTAGTATCCACAACAAATTAAGGAATTCCGTATGAAACTGTAAGACTTTTCTTTTGAATTCCAATTCTCCCGAAACCGGATTCAGATGAACGGAATAGCCGAAGTTGGTTCGTTTGCTACCAACAAATATGACCTACAAATTGGAACAGTTTTGAACGTAGTTAAACTTATACTTACTATCTCATACTCTATTTCGTTTAAACCAATTAAACTAAATCTAACGAAACGAACCTGCGTTTCTGTTACTACTGCGTGCTAAACAGCATGAAACATGTAGTAGGATTGTTATTATTATTATTGACATCACTACACAACGTGTACGAAATAGAACAAAGCACGCCATGTTCGTTTTGTGTTTTTTTCTTCTTTCGGTGTTGTACATATTGTCACTCTATACGGCGATTTGAAAACTTTGACACTCATCGCCCTGTAACTGCGGAACCGGAAGTCGGATCCGGATGAAATTTCACAGTAGGTTTAAAGACAGTATGAACTTTAATTCAAATCAAGATTTGTGAAAATCGGTTCAAGCATCGCAGAGAAATCAAAGTGAATTTAGTTTTAGGAGTTTTTCTTCTCCACTTTCGGTGCTCTCGGAACAGGAAAAGAGGGGACCAGTAGTGCCAAATTAAGTTTTTATGCCCACAAACTAACAAGCTCTGCAAACTAAAAGAATTTATCAGACAGTTTTATGGGATTCGTAAATGTTTTTAACCATCGTTCGTGGAATAATACTAATAAAATTGGTAATTTTCCACTTATCACACTTTAGTTCCGGAACCGGAAGTGGGATCCAGATAAAATGTTCCACAAATTTTTAGGATATTATAAGACCTTTCAATTGAATCTAAGTTTGCGAAAATCGGTTGAGTTGTTCCAGAGATAATTGAGTGTGAACTTTTTCTCAAATTTTCACATATTACCATATAACTCCGGAACCGGAAGTCACATTCAAACGAAATTTAATAGCAAGCTATGGGACCATAATACCTTTTATTTGAATCTTAGTTTGTGAAAATCGGTTCAGCCATCTCTGAAAAAAGTGAGTGCATATTTTTTTCACTTTTTTGGTACATATCATCCTATATCTCCGGAACCGGAAGTCGGATCGGAATGAAATTCAATAGCAGGCTATGGGACTATGAGACCTTTCATTTGAATCTTTGTTTGTGAAAATCGGTTTAGCCATCCCTGAGAAAAGTTAGTGCATGTTTTTGTTACATACACACACACATACACACACACGGACGGACGGACACACACACACACAGACATTTGCTCAGTTCGTCGAGCTGAGTCGAATGGTATATGACATTCGGCCCTCCGGGCCTCGATTAAAAAGTCGATTTTCACAGTGATTGCATAGCCTTTCTATATGAGAAAGGCAAAACATCGTCGGTTGCATCAACACTCCTAATACCAAGCCTAAAAAGGTTACGCGAAGCACCAAGCCTCAAAAAAAGTTGGAACGGTAACTTTGAGTTATCATAGCTCAGTTGTTACTTGACCAATTTCGATAAATTTTTCACCCTCGAATTTTGTGAAGTTTGTAGATTATTTTAAGTATATCATTATTGACGATCGTTTAGGAAAAACTAATGAAAATCTGATTTATCTCGTTCCAAGTTTTTTTTTCGAGCTCAAAATGAGCCCTATCTGCATTCATGCGGCACCTGCATCGCGAATCGGATATTAAGAACTTCAACTTTACCGAGTAATAACTTTGTTGTTAGTCAACCGATCTTCAAAATTTGTTCACCATTGGAAAGGTACTACTTCCACAAATAAAATGCACTGAAAAAAACGAAAAATAGGGTTGTCTACCCAAAGTTTTAATGAAAACTGTAGATAGATGACCTAAGAAAAGATGAGACTTTTTACAATGATCGTAAATATCTCAAAATTCAAAGCGATGACCTATATATTTTTACACATCATTCGATTGCTAGTGATACCAGCTATAATTTTCGCTCGACTACCATTCCTGCACAATCAAAAGAAAACATTAAACATTCGATGAATTTATAATTATATATGAATTTTTCATTTTTTTTCACATGTTTGTATATACCACAAAAATTAAAGCGATGACATGTACATTTTTTTGATTCAGAATATTGGAATCATTACCAGAAACAATGTATTGATGACCAAAATTCTATATCCGTTCAAAGAATCTCAAGAAATTTGGTACAAATACAGAGAATTTTTATTATTTAGAAAATTTTGCCAAACAAAATCAAATCAAATCTTTTAAAATTTATGACTGTTGTAGCTTCTAATAATATTGTAGCACTAGTGCGATAAAACGAACATTCGACCTAGGCGCCGAACCCGTTTACTACCTGCGCACTATCACCAGCGCGCATCAACACTTATCACAAGTGAGATGATCCGGATGCTGCCTACCGAGTCAGTTCTATTCCGCATGTCTACCTATAAGGTTCAGTTAGAATAAATGTGCTGGTTTGTTCACGTTTAGTTTTGCGCTTTATTGAAATGACTTAGTGAGCGGACACATCACATAGTCCAGATAATTAAAACTGTTCAGAACGCCTTGCATGAATCCGTTTGCGTTCACCCATCAAATTCAGCTTCTGCGTTCAATCCGGCCACAAACAATGACATATATATTTTTATTATTTTAGTTGGAAATTTATTATAAACAAAATTTAAAAAAAAAACTGAACCTTGGATTTCACTGAAAATTTCAAAATTTTTAACCTAAATAACCTAAAACTCTAAAAATAGTTATATTTTTGTATTGGACAAACGATCTAAACAATTTTTATGCACAACCCAAACGCAATTGATAACTACTAAAATTCAGATTTTGTTGTAGGTTTGCCGTAGAAATTTAAAAAAATAGGTAAAAGATCGGAAATTTTAAAATTTCCGAGTTAAATTGCATTGCACATTGGTCCGGATCCACAATTTAGGGGGACAAAAACATTTGTGGCTTAACCTTATACTTTAGAGCTATGATGTCTTCAAAACAAATGATCAGTGAAGATAAGCCATATGTCGATGTACATGGTATTAGGGTGGTTCTTATTATTAAGGTGATCCAAAACTTATTTTCCGGATGTATTGAGATAGAGGACTGCATTCTTCGGCAAAATTGTAGATAAACTTATATCGAGCAGCTTTGCTAAGGACACCATAGTAGTATCTGCAACGGTGTTAGTGTTACAGCTATTTTTAAAGAGCAAGTTAGTGTGTTCCTCCAAAAATAAGATTTTTTGCTCTAGCATTTATACTTTTCTCTTTTCGTATAGGTACCTTTGAACATCTTTTAGAGTTTGTTAAAACCAAAAGCGTATTCAGGTAGCGTTTTCTGGACCGAAATTATGAGAAAAACTAGTTCAAAAACAGGTTAGTTTTAAACTGCTATATCTAACATTGAGGCAAACGAAAAAAAATCCGTTTCTTGTATTTGACAGAAAATATTTTCGAGCATGTTTATAATAAAAGGCGGAGGAGATATTTTTAAAATTTTTTTTAAACTATGTTCGTACATTGGGTTTTTTCATTGGAAAATATTCGTATCATGTAAGTCATTTATTAGCTATATATGAAAATAAGCTATTTTTGCCTTCTAAAGTGTCAAATTAATTCAAGTGCAGATTCGGGAAGAAGTCATTCTGCATCCTTCGGGGTATGCAGAATGGTGTCGCTTTTGTAAAATCTCTAAGGTCTCTCGGTGGTTGGAGTCAACCGTGAATTTTGGCACCTGCAGATCGTTCAGCATCCTTTCGGGGATGCAGGACGATTTATTTCTTTATGTTTTGTGCTGTTTTCCCACCTCACTCAATTCCCAATTTCCTTCCATATTCCTTTTATCCTTCCCTTCCCATCAGGAAGTTGATGAGAAGCTACGCAAGGCACGAATCTTCAAATAACTAGGGGAACATGCCACTTGAGCCAATTAGTTCTCATAACATAGGTGCAGGGTTTCATTCAGTAAAAAGCCTTCAAACGAAGAGGTTGTTTTTCGAGACGAAGACAACTGTAAGCTGCAAATAGATTGGTTGGTTGGTGCTAATCGCAAAGGCTGCTGCAAAGCCAATATTCGGGGCGATTCCAGTTTCATAAGTACCTGAAATAGTGGAACTCACTTCACTGAGAAAGATGGCCTAACCGATTTGAGAACTGTTTCATTTTGTAGGTTACACTAGTTCATGCACTAGCTTTCATGTTTTTCAAAAATCAAACAAAACTGTTTGAAGAATGCATTTTTTATATGAGAATAAGAGAGATATGAGAAAGGCATCATTACACAACTAGGTGGATAAAAACTAATTTTGCTTAATTTCGTGTGATTTTTTTTTTGCTAAATTCAGAATTCTACTTTTTCTGTTTTCTTGTTTACTAATAGAAAATTCAAATAATTTTCGAATTCTATACATTCCGAAATAATTCTAAGTTTGTGATATTTAAATTTTTATATTCTATCGATCATAGTTGATGTTGATTAGGATAGCGGAAAATTTAAGATATATGTTTTTGTTCTTAATTGCTTGTAAAACAAAAATCAAGCAATAATTTTTAATTTTAGTTGGTTTCTTTTGCCATGGGTTAGTATATGAAATTCATATAATTTTTCGTTCTTTTTCTTATTGTACAAAGCCATTTAAATAATTTAAAATTTTGTGTTGTCACAAAATTTATTTTATTAATAGAAACAACAGAAACATTCTCTTTGAAACAGATGAAATCAAAACGGATTCCAATATTTTCACTTTGATTTGCAGAAACGTTGGAACGCAATATATATCAGAAATTTTGAAATTTCCGATCTTCTACCGATTTTTTGAGATTTTACGGAAAACCTAATTTTATTAGTTATCAATTCCGTTTGGGTTGTGCATAAAAATTGATTAGATCTATTGTCCAATACAAAAACATAATTATTTTCAGAGTTTAGGTATATTTACCAAAATTTTTAAGATTTCCAGTGAAATCCAAGTTTCAGTTTTTTTGTAAATTTTGTTCATAATAAATTTCCAACTAAAATAATAAAAATATATATGTCATAAAATTTCACAAAGTTTTGATTTGTTTTTTTTTTTGGCAAAATTTTCCCGATAATAGACATTCTCTGTATTTGTACTAAATTTCTTGAGATTCTTTGAACGGATATATCATTTTGATCATCAATACATTGTTTCTGGTAATGAATTCAATATTTTGAATCAAAAAAATGTACATGTCATCGCTTTAATTTTTGTGGTATATACAAACATGTGAAAAAAAAAATGAAAAATTCATATATATTTATAAATTCATCGATTGTTTAATGTTTTCTTTTGATTGTGCAGGAATGGTAGTTGAGCGAAAATTGTAGCTGGTATCAGTAGCAATCGAATGATGTATAAAAATATATAGGTCATCGCTTTGAATTTCGAGATATTTACGATCATTGTAAAAAGTCTCACCTTTTCTTAGGTCATCTATCTACAGTTTTCATTAAAACTTTGGGTAGACAACCCTATTTTTCGTTTTTTTCAGTGCATTTTATTTGTGGAAGTAGTACCTTTCCAATGGTGAACAAATTTTGAAGATCGGTTGACTAACAACAAAGTTATGACTCGGTAAAGTTGAAGTATTCAATGTTTTCTATGCGACATTTATGCCAAAGGAAAGAAAATTGGAAAGCAGATAGGGCATATTGGGCGCGTGAAAAAAACTTGGAACGGGAAAAATCAATTTTGTATTGGTTTTCCTTTACCAATCGTCTGCTACAAAGTATTGGAATCAATCTACGAACTTCACAAAATTCGAGGGTGTAAAATTTATTGAGATTCGTTGAAAAACAGCTGAGCTATGACAGCTCAAAGTTACCGTTCCAACTTTTTTTGAGGTTTGGTATTTGGAGTGTTAATTTGTTGTGTTTTGATCGCTTCGTATTATGTTCGGCCGTCCGGACAATAACTCTCGCTCGGTCTTTACCTCTCGAATTCATGATGTTTCGGAGTTGTTCTTTTCTTGATGAGATTAAACACATTACAATACATCAAGTGGCAAGTGATTATTTCCGGTATAATTTTGTGTTGCTAAACTTCAAAATTTACAAGTATCTGTTGCCACCCAAAAGAAAACAATTATAACCCTGGCAAACTCCTCAAATCAGAAACAGAAACGAAATAACAGTTTGAGAAATATTATGGGGCTGTTGATCCTGTAGATTACACCGTAAGATAGGGGTTTTTAGAGTTACGAGATGGTCAAAACTCCACTGCCGATAATGCACGCAGCGGCAGGTCCTACGAAGCAGAACAGAGTCAAAACCACATAAAACGGAGGATGTAACCGAGGTAAAATAAATGACAATAAATGACAATAATAATAATAATAATAATAATAATAATAATAATAATAATAATAATAATAATAATAATAATAATAATAATAATAATAATAATAATAATAATAATAATAATAATAATAATAATAATAATAATAATAATAATAATAATTATAATAATAATACACAAATTACATAAAACAGTAGTTTAGTTTTTGAAGCTATATACGTTACGAATTTTTTTAAGGTCTATCTGAATCAACCTTAAGCTCATGCGCTTCTTCGGGCTAGAGAAACTCTCTGACCCTGTTTGGGGGATTGAGAATCGGTCCCAGGCAGGTTGCGTGAAAGGCATCAACTTATCCATCACTCTATACCCGTCCCCAATATGGAAATATGATCCTTTTGGTCAAGCGTTTCACTCGATATTATCGTGAAATGGGAAGCGTTACGTTAAATTAAAGAAGCTAGAAAGCGTTGCATACGAAAATTTTCTTAAATCGAGGTTATACTTGATTTCGACTGGGGTGATAATCGTTTAAAAATAGGAAAACGACTGTCTCAATTTTATAATACAAAGTTTTGTATTATAAGACCTAGACAGCCGTTTTTCTGTTTTCCACTTAAATCGAGAGTTAAAAAGTTATTTTATGGAAACTATTGTCGTTTTTCATTGAGAACAGTCGTGGAGTGTTTTGCTCGATTCGTGCACTTTTCGTGTAGTCGGGCAATCAAAACAGGTGCACTGTGTTTCATTGATTTGCACCGCACGAAAAAAATGCACTTTCGGGGCATTTCGCGGGCAACTATTTTGCACCCGTTTTCTTTTCCGAGCAGCATGCGTGCAAACCAAACTTTACAAAATAGTTTCATTGATCGGTTGTCAGGGCAAAACACTGGCACCGAGCGAGTGGAATCAATGAAAAACGACATATGTATGTTAAAAATAGTTATAGAGGTTAGTAGTGTTATACACGTGGCTGTTTTGTAAGTTATAAGTGTTACGAAGCGTTGCATACGTTACTTTTTTGTAAGTTTTAGACTTTATGACTTTTAATAAGCGTTACGAAGCGTTACTTTTTTGTAAATTATAGACGTTACATGCGTTATTTTTTTAAGAGTTATAAACGCTATGAAACGTTACATGCGTTATTTTTTGTATGTTATAGGCGTTACGAAGCGTTACCTTTTGGAAGTTACAGGTATTTCGAAGCGTTACTTTTTGTAAGTTACAGCAGTTTCGAAACGTGGCTGGTATTACTCTGTATAAGCTTTTGGCGTTACGAAGTGTTACATGCGTTAGTTTTTTGGTGAGTAATAGGAGCTAGGTGCGTTACTATTTTGTTAGCGTGGCGTTACAAAGTTCACTTTTTTGTAAGTTATAGGCGTTACGAAGCGTTACTTTTTGTAAGTTATAGGTGTTATAAAGGGATACCTGCGTTACTTTTCTTTAGTTATGAACGTTACGAAGCGTTGCATGCATTACTTTTCTGTAAGTTATAGGCGTTACAAAGCGTTACATGCGTTACTTTTTGTAAGTTATAGGTAGTAACGAAGTAGTACTTTTTTTAAAAATTATAGACGTTATGAAACGTTACATACGTTATTTTTGTATGTTGTAGGCGTTACGAAGCGTTACATGGGTTACTTTTTAATATTGTTGGGTGTTACGAACCGTTACACGCGTTACTTTTTGTGAGTATTTGGAGTTACGAAGCGTTACATGCGTTATTTTTTATAAATTATAAACGTTATGAAGCGTTACAAGCGTTTCACGCTTGTATGTTTTAAGTGTTACGAAGTGTTACCTTTTGAAAGTTACAGGTATTTCGAAGCGTTACTTTTTGTAAGTTACAGGAGTTTCGAAACGTGGCTAGTGTTACTCTGTTTAAGTTTTTGGTGTTACGAAGTGTTACATGCGTTAGTTTTCTTGTGAGTTATAGGAGTTAGGTGCGTTAGTCTTTTGTGGACGTGGCGTTACAAAGTCTACATGTGTTACTTTTTGTAGGTTAGAGGCGTTACAAAATGTTACATTCGTTATTTTAATTATGTTTTAGGCGTTACGAAACATTACATGCGTTACTCTTTCGTATGTTATAGGCGTTACAAATTGTTAGATGCGTAACTTTTTTGTAAGTTTTAGATGTCACGATACGTTACATGTGTTACGTTTTTCAACGATACAACCATTACGAGACGTTACATCCGGTATACTTTTGTAACTTTTGTGTATTACGAAGCGTTATACCCTACTTTTTGTAAGTTATTGGTATTAAAAAGTGTTTGACATCCCAATTTTACCACATTGCAGAGTCATTTATTTGTTAAATCTATTCGAATTATCAAAATTATGAAAGGATTAGAAATGATCCTACAACGATATGGAATACACTGATCAAAATTAGCACGACGTCATATCTTATCGAAATGAAAACTTATATCTAATTTTGATGGGAAATGAGCATATATATTATTGCACAAATTTCCATAGCTTTTATTCCCGTTACAAAAACTTCTTCTTGTATCTTCTGCATGGTAAAATTTGAAGGTGAATTAATTGTTTTATTCTATCCATAAAGGAATCGTTAGTTTTTTTCTTGATATGAGAGTATTCAGTAAATTGAAATGTTATTTCACGAGATTCAACGGTGGGGAAAATATTATGGGGCTGTTGATCCTGTAGAATACACCGTGAGATAGAGGTTTTTTGAGTTACGAGATGGCCAAAACTCTACTGCCGATAATGCATGCAGCGGCCGGTCCTATGAAGTAGAATGCAATTTAGATTCTGTAGATGAGAAAGATTTCCTGCCGCTGGATCCCGCACATACTTGCTTAAAACTAGAAAGACGAACGCAAGCGCACTTCGAGTACATGTTTGGCTGAATCCATTATTATACGCCAGAGAACAGAATGATTATCCAACAATTATTCAACTGAAGCCAACAAGAGTGTTTCGAAGGACGTTTCAATGGGACAGAAAGATCACAATGTTGGTTTTTTGGGATCGACATAGTATACTTTTGGAGGAATACCGTATATGACCTATAAATTGAGAAGATGTTTTCCGTTCTTCACAAAACGGCTGTGCTACTCTATAAAGTGCCCCTCCCGAAACGAAATCCTGGGTACGGGCCTGAAACCAATCCTTTCAAATAAAAACAATATAAATCATAGTGTGATTAAAATTTTAAAATTGTATAAACGGAAAAACGATGGTGAATTCTGTAGTAGCGAACATTGCTCCTGTGTTTATTAAATCTTCTCTTAACTATTGTGCGATGGGAAAAGCGCACTTTTATTTAAAATTTCTCAATTAGTGCATTCACACATGACCAACGTCAAATTGCTTCGTGACGTTCCAATTCGAAACTGATAGACAGAACGTATGAATCGGGGTTCATGCCAACAATTTCGCCCTTAACCCCGACCGTTCATTTTACGCCTCCTCACCCTCACCGGTCCCATGATAATTCATTGTAAAGCTCCAAAATCAATATAAAACTCGTTCCGCCGTAGGTCACATCTCGTCACTCACCTGCAAAACACTGAAGATCACTACAAACAGGGTCACTATCAGCAGACAGCCGGACACGGCCAGAACCGTCATCGTCGACGGGGAGACACTCTGCAGCAGCTGGCCCAGTGCCGTCGTCGGTGGATGTGCACCGCCGGTTTCCGCCGCGTTGCTACCGGCAACGTTGGCATTGGCCTCATCGCCAAACTGGAGCAACTGTTGCTCGGCACCGATGCGCCGTTTGCCGGCCGGGGACGAGTTAATACAGCCACCTGACAGAAGGGAAAACGGAAACAACATTTCAATTACCGACCGTCAAATCACCGGGGAACGATGATGACTTTGCTGTTACTTTCCAATTAATTACTTCCAACACTTTTGCTCTGTGCAACATCGGGAATACCGATCCCGGAATCAGGCTATTGCCAAGTTCAATCGCTATCATCCGGTCGCAAAAGGAAGCCGGGTGCTATCCTTTACCGAGAAACCGGAAACAACGGGTAAAGAAGTGCACTCGAGTGTAGTGGAAGTAATCGCTTTTTGTATAGCAATTAGAGCGTATAAAGTTTCCGCTCTAGCTGGAATTGCTTGTCTTAGTATATTTCTCACGGGATTGCGTTCGCAGCTTGCGTTGTGTGGGAGTGGTGTCTTCGAGTAAATTTATCAGCTCGGTAAACATCGAGCGAAGCGAAGGAAAATCCCCAAAAAAATGATTTTCTTTTTTCAACTTTGTCTACAATGCTATTTGGTCGAAGATTTGATCAGATTTTTTGTTTGGTACACCACTTGAAATATTATTGCGAGACATTCAACAAGAGATGATTTTACCGGTTCCTTTGTCGCAGTGACAGCAGCTTTGGTCATCGGGCGAGGCGTCGCTAGCACAGCAAGGCACACACTGGTTGTTGAGTCGATCGAGATGCAGTGGAAAAGCGCACGTGACGCATGAATACTGGCCCGGGCCGCTGCACGTTCGGCAACTCTCGTGGCACGTCTTACAGGTTTGCGTTGGTGGATCGTAGAACTGTGAGCCGAGACACTCCATGCAGAGGCCTCCGTCGAGCATGAAATGAGATGGACAGGAGGTACAGGCCAACGGACCAGCAGCTACGGAACAAAGTGGGAGAGAAATAATTAGCATCAATCGATTTAGAGGACTGCTTAGATCGTGCGACCAACCGTTGCAAGTTTTGCAGTAATGATGGCACTTCTGGCAACCGAACTTCGTTTTGAAGAAACCTTCCGGACATTCTGGATGACATTCGCCACCAGCCAGTTGCCAACCTTCGGGACACTTGACGCACTGATCCCGGCGTGGTCCACTGCACGTGTTGCAGCTCAGATAACACTTGGCACAGGTTCCACGATCACTGTAGTATCTGTTGGGACGATGATTGTTCAGAAATATTCTCTCCGAAGGAACGAAGAAGAAGAAATGAATCACTCACCCATCGGCACAAGTCGTACGGCATTCGCCACTCTGCAACTGAAGCCCCTTCTGACACGAGGTGCAGTTCATCCGGGAAACGCACTGGGTGCAGGTGTGTAAGCACTTGGCACAGACACCCACCTCCATGTAGTAACCGTCGTCACATTCGTTGACACATCGTTGATGCTGCAGCAGCAACGGAGATGTACACTTCAAGCATTCGTGTTCCGTCGGGCCAGTACAGGTTTCACAGGTCGAATGACACGGATGGCAGTGGCTATTCTCGTAGTATTCAGCTGCAACAGAAAAAGAATATTTAAGAAATCAGTCCTAGGTATGTCATTGTATTTAAATAAAAGGGTAGATTTATCTCAATTTTATATGATTAGCGTTTTCTTTTTCAAATAATGAACCTCAAACTAAAAGCAAACATACTTCATGTTAGTTTTTAAGGAATGATGGGACTAGTTTCGGGAACGAAATTCTCATTGTTCTGATTGGTGATAAAACATGAACAAATCATTCAATATCGCGAGCTTATTGTCACTTAACGTACGATTTTCATTTGTAGGATAGACATCAATGAAACAGTTTTGACAAATTCACGCGAAATGCCTCGCGCATACTAAAACGAAAATAATAATCAATACCCATTCTACAACTCCATTTCCATTATTTGGTTTAATGCTGGACCACTTTCTTGCACATATCGGGCAGTATTTCACAGATAAAACGCTCAATATTGTCTCGAGAATTTCATAAGGATTGCTAGCGTTCCAATAATGTCAATTTTGTTTGTTCTCCCCAAAACCACCCGCCTCGTCAGTAAACACAATTTTGCGGTGAAAGAGCGGATCTTCGATCAACTTAACAAATGTCCACTGAACGAGTGTTCGACGCTTACCGTGGTCAAGCGGCTTCATTTCTGGGGGTGGTGACTTTGACAGTTCGTTGACCAGAATGACAGTTATCCCTATCGGAAGATGTAATACACGAAAAACACACGTTTCAAGAACAATATCTAACACATGACCAATAATTGGTTTGACTTATGTTCGAACTTTGCTTGAAATTTTCGGACTTACATCTGCATATTTTTAGGCTTTTCTACATGCTATTATCGTGATTGCGCTTGTTCATGTTTGTATGTCCTGCCAGCATCTTCTGTAGAGCGTGTGATTTAGATTTCAACGTTAAAAATTTTCTATTTGTTATATGTTTTGTGTTAAAAAGTGTACTCGTGAATGTTGCAAACTTACATTTCACAAAATAACTAAAATACTGTTTTCATTCCCTTATTATTATACGGATTTCATTCTCATTATCGTTTTTAAGAGAAATTGACAAAAGTTTCATATTTCATTCACATTCCCATTCCCATTCCCATTCCCATTCCCATTCCCATTCCCATTCCCATTCCCATTCCCATTCCCATTCCCATTCCCATTCCCATTCCCATTCCCATTCCCATTCCCATTCCCATTCCCATTCCCATTCCCATTTCCATTCCCATTCCCATTCCCATTCCCATTCCCATTCCCATTCCCATTCCCATTCCCATTCCCATTCCCATTCCCATTCCCATTCCCATTCCCATTCCCATTCCCATTCCCATTCCCATTCCCATTCCCATTCCCATTCCCATTCCCATTCCCATTCCCATTCCCATTCCCATTCCCATTCCCATTCCCATTCCCATTCCCATTCCCATTCCCATTCCCATTCCCATTCCCATTCCCATTCCCATTCCCATTCCCATTCCCATTCCCATTCCCATTCCCATTCCCATTCCCATTCCCATTCCCATTCCCATTCCCATTCCCATTCCCATTCCCATTCCCATTCCCATTCCCATTCCCATTCCCATTCCCATTCCCATTCCCATTCCCATTCCCATTCCCATTCCCATTCCCATTCCCATTCCCATTCCCATTCCCATTCCCATTCCCTAAATAACTGTCTAAATATATATATGACTAAATAACTGTCACTTTCGGAGATATAATCCTACCCAATTAATTTTGACTGAATTGTCAGATCGACTAATGACATACCGCAATGGAAGCGTAATTCCTAGACAGTTGTACTATGAAACAGTACACACTAAAAGAGCGCGCCGAAAGTGTTCAGCTTTACACCGAAAACGAGGCCAACTTTTGGCGAAAAATCATCATGTCAGACGAGGCACATTCCACGTTAAATGGATACATTAATAAGCAAAATTGTCGGTTCTATACTACTGGAAACTCTCAAATTATTGAGGAACAGCTTCTTTACAACCTAAAAATTACAGTTTGGTGTGGTGTTCGTGTGGATATAGTGATTGGTCCCTATTTTTTTCAAGACGATGGTGCAGTAACGAAAGCTGATAATGGCGATCATTATACATTCATCTTTTCTGATGTTTCATCCATCTCTAAGAAATTTGGCATAAAAAAATTTATTTAATTTTTTCCGAAGTTTCGCGGTTTTTTTTTGCGCGTTTGTTTTACGCGATACGTATCCCCCGCGTTAAAAGAGACCTCAGTGTGGAGCCATGACAAATGATGTTTTGATGCCTATTGTTCGTGAAATGGTTTGAATTTCTACAGGACGGTGCAACATGCCATACAACTCGACTAACAATCGATTTGTTACGGTTATTATTCCCCGGACGTGTCATATCGAAAATCGGTGATTTTGGCTGGCCCCCGAGATCTACCGATTTGACGCCACAAGACTATTGTGGGATTATTTGAAATCCAAGGCATACCTTACGATCAAAAGAGAAACGGAAAGAAGCTCAATTTCATTCAAAAACAGGGTCGTGTTGATGTGGCCAAAGAGATGATTTCCAACGCAGATAGTGACCCCACATTCATCGAATGCATCATAACTGGTGATGAGGTGTAGATCTATGAATATGACGTCGAAACCCCACAACAATCGACCGAATGGCGCTTCGAAGGCGAGCCGTTGTTCTAAATTTTCATCCATTATAAAAATCGCCACACGTAAATTTTTCAACTTCTTTGTATAGACGCCAAACAAAAACTAATCGTACGATATGCGTCAAAATTTGACAGAATGTGTATATAAGTGTTGCCAACGTTGAGAGAATAAAAGTTTACCGATTGGACAAGCGCGGGAATTTTAAAATGAAAATTCCGGTTCTTTTTTGATCATAAGATATAACAACATACGACGTGTAATCGCCGCCATATCGACCATTGGCCAAAGCGATGGAAAACGCCGAAAAAAGGCACATTTTCTACTGAACACGATATCATTTTTAAATCATAGCTGTAACATATTTCCTTGACCCAAAATAAATTCGGGAGTTGTAATCTTATATGTGACAAATCGCAAAGTTGTTCAATTCGCAAAAATGTCTCGGAGAACTTATTTCGAATGTCTGAGACACGATTAAAAGTTACTACAAGATCATTTCACAGAGAACAGACATCTAAGTAGAGATCACATGGAGTGGATGAAATTTGGCAAAGTGATGACCAAGTAGCAATTTGCCTAAAAATCTGCCTTGAGCAACCCAGCAATCAATGTGGTAGAAACAGGTGGGGCAAACACAACTCTTTTGTGTTAGTGAAATTAACTTTGCTTCAGCATGCCAAGTAAAACTAAAAACCACGTGCTTGCTTTCGTCACACCGTTTGGACTAGTTGGCATTGAATCAAAGCATGTTTATTTTTCACGTATGTCGTCATACCGAACTATTTACAAATTTTAGGTTACCAACGTAAGTAAGCCAAGTGGTCTGCCCCACCTGTTTATATCACATTGCCCAGCAATCGCTTATGGGCTCTTGCGTTCGAGCTTGCATATAATGGAAATTCATGCGTGCAAAGTCGTACGCAATGGTGATCTTAAACGAATCTTCACTTATATGCCTCAAACAGTTTTTGTGAATTACTCAAATCACTCTGAGCGGACTCAAATGAATCTAATTAAATTTATGTCAACAGTTTACTCAATAAAAAATAAATATTTTAATAAGACTATCTGAATGGCAAGAGAAAAGCATTACTACTTCAACAGTTTAAAAACCTGTCATGAAAACGCTGAGTTATATGTGTTGACAAACCACATTTTTACATTTTGTAATTATGAAATTTGCTTCTAAGAATTAAAATATTGGGAAGAAAGATGTCATACAACGTTAATATACAAAAACGATTACACTTTACTATCGAAAAATGTTGTGTTTTCGTAAAAATAGAAATTCAGATGTAGTATGATAACGCTGACAGATTTTCATTGTGAACTAAAATTGTAACAATGAACGATAACTTATTGCTACATTCAAAAGTTCCTCCTATGTAGTACCACTCGTAGCGTAGAATCATATTATCGGTTTGAAAATATTGAATGAAAAACTGCTTAGAAAACATCAATCAATCTGCCCGGCAGTGAATTACTCTCGAATATCTAACATACGGTGTAGTATAGAAACTGGGTCAACACGTTCAGTACAATAGAAGTTATGAACATCATGTTGAAGTAACACCTCTGTGTGTGTGTGTGTGTTTGATTGCCTTAGGCATAGTTCCATCCGAATGTAAAACGAGACATCCATGCATGAAACCTTTTCCAATTTTCGGAAACCCATACGACACGTTATTCGTACCAATATGGGTAATTGACCTAAGGCGTTCATTTGTGCAAGTGCATCTTTGTAATACCGTGTCTGGTCATTGGTTTTCATGCGACTGATTCTTTGTTGACTTTCTGGTGAATTTACGTCATTTGATTATTTTCTACGGAAAATTTGCGTCACGAAAAAGCCCGTTCCCAAGCAACTAATCACATTAATCCATCAACGTCGAAATACTCACACTCATCGCAGTTGTTGCTTCCATTGGCAATGCATTTGCCCTTTTTGTTCATGGTCCAGCTCTCGCGACAGCTCGTACAGATCTGGCCGCTGCTGCAGGTCGCACAACCGATCGGGCAGACCATGCACTCGTGCCGTTTTTTGTCTCCGTAGAACCCATCCGAGCAGGCATTCAGACAGCGTCCTTCGTGGGCAAACCGTCCGGCACGGCACAGGATGCACTGGGACTCCGATGATCCGTTGCAGGTCATGCAGGACGAGTGGCAATCGGCACAGCTGAAATATACGGAAAGAGAGAAAGATAGAGAGAGGAACCGGGTGATACGGTTAGTACATTAGGGCAAGATTGTGCGCCGGAAATCTAATTCTTGTGCTGCAATGAAACGTGATTTTACGCTAATTAAACAGTGGAAGTAAGTTAGTACAGTTGCGGTCCGGGCGGTTCGGATTAGCACTGGAAACAATGTTGTTTGGGAGTTTTCCGTCCGTGGTTGAAAACAGCCAATGGCTTGGTAGGATAGATGCTGTCGGATGGTTTTTAATTTGCGTAATTCCCGCTTGTACTGCTTCATTGGTTTCAATGAAACCCACACCACAGGAGAAAAAACATGTTTGTTCTATTCTAGAGTGGGCAATCACAGTTCGAAAAAGTCTTGTGATTTTACATCCCATTAGATGCACATAGATGGAGCGTCGTATTTCACACAAATTTATATTCAAAAACGTGATTAATCCACCTAGCAGTGAGATGATACCTTTTTTTATCAATCCGCGTGTGTTTTTTGCATGAGTATTCTTCGGTGTTTAAGTTTTCATTACATTATTTTAATGACCGTCGTTTTAAGCGACAATTTGAGATTGTAATCACTCATTACTCTGTAATGTCGAAACTGCAAATACAATCGAATTTAAATCTAGAAGTGTGATAATCGATTAAACATGCCATGATATGTAAGTTCCACTTTAGAGTTTACGGTAATTTAAGGTACTTCCAGAGCCGGTATTCAGGAACCAGCATAACCCAAACCGATTCGTATGGCCATATGACGAATAAATTACAGTTTTGAGTACAACTTTGAAGCTCAATTGGATAAAATTCATTAATTTTTGTATGTATGTATAAAACTAATTAATTTTGTATACAAGTTTAATTCAATTTGAATTTTTGTTTCTGAAATTTGATTAGGCTTTTTTGAGAAAACGATTGAGCTTTGAGAAACGATTTTATACTGGAACCGGAATTCTAAAATCGGTATGGCCGAAGTCAGATAAATTCACCTGAATAGCTGTATAGTTTACATTTTTTCAAAATATTTGAAAATCAGTGAAGACATCTTTGAGAAATGATAGCAAGAATTAAATTTTTAGGTGCCTTCTGAATCGACAACTGAATACCACTAAAACTGAAAAAAGTTAATATTTTTTATCGACTATCCAAATCTGCTAACCCGATAAACCTGATTAATTTATGTGGAATAGACATTTTTATACCAATCACCCTGTATCCCCGAAACCGGAAGTTGGATCTGACTGAAGAGCAAGATGTTTTAAAGAATCTTGAAACTTTTCATTTGCATTTTAGATGATTCTTAGATTTCATTTGAATCTTAGATCGGTTCAGCCATCTACGAGAAGAATGAGTTACACAATGTTGATTTCGTTTCATATATCATCCTGTAGTTCCGGAACCAGAAGTCGGAACCAAACATAATTCAGGAACTTTGTTTGGGACAATACGAATTTTCGTATGAATCTGAATTTGTAGAAAAGAAATTTTGAGAGAAAATTGAGTGAAATTATTTGTCACACACGCATTTGCTGATCTCGACGAACTGATTCGAATGGTATATGGATGTTATGTTCTTCCAGCATTTATTGCTGTAAGTAGTTTAAAACAATATAATTAAAAAAATCTGCCATCATCTGGTTTATATATGTCATATTCGAACGATTATGTTGCCAAAAACGAGCCGTGCTAAAATCGGTCCGAGGCAAATTGTCATGAAAAAGGATGCTGTACACAGTCTTTTTGGTACTTAGAAACAATAGTATGTAACAGAATAAAAAATCGTGTTTTCCGTTGCTCCCAAGCATTGCTTTGTCATACAGCGCTCAAAACTCCTACTGCTGGAATAGGGGGAAAAGTCGTTTACACAAAAATTTCGATATCTCCGTTAAAAAGGGACGGATTTTAACAATCTATGGCTTGTTGAATAGGTATTATCGTGCGGAATCTAAGTCTGAAAACATATTCTATTTTCAAGGTCAATTGTGACAGATACTGTCAAAAAACTGTAAATTTTGACATAAAACTTCGAATAACTCAAAAAGTAAACATCCGATCTCAAAACCATTCAATAGCGTTTTGGGTGACGGGTAGACCTTTCATTTGCGACTAGTTTGATCAAAATCGGTTCAGCCATCTCTGAGATCTCGACCTCTTAGTTGACAACACACATACACACACACACAGACATTTGCTCAGTTCGTCGAGCTGAATCGATTGGTATATGTCATTCGGCCCTCCGGGCCTCGGAAAAATTTTCGAAAGTTTGAGCGAATTCTATACCTATTTTTTATATATATAAAAAAAGGTAAACCATGTTATATTGTGTGCCTTGAGAATTATATGGCTTGAAATCGAATGAAATATAAAACAAATGATCGATAGCAACAGCACGACTTGAACCGAGAAACATTAGATCATAATGCACGCCATTTTATCGACTGAGCCATGAGCACATATCTGGTTAATGAATAATTGTACATATAAACCCATAAAGCAGACAATTGGTAACCAAGTGCAAATCACACTCGGAACCTGTAAAATTCTGTACTAATGGAATATTGCGTCATTCGACAAGTTAAGTTTCAAGAATTGTATCGTTTGTAGAATTATGTCACTTGCAAAATTTAAATTTTTTTTCTGAGTAGAAGCAGGCTAATGCTAGGCGTTTACTCCTAAAATTTAAATTGTCGTTAGGAATCACGTAATTGCACTTCGCAATTTTTCGTTGGAACAAGTAGTGTCAATCTTCAATTGCTAGAACATGAATCACTGTTGCAAAGTTATTGTCGATTACTTAAAGGCCGAATTTCTTCTTAATCCACATAATTTTTGCAGCGAAAAAATACAGTTTTTCTATGAAGTTTTCTTAAATATCGTTAAATAATAAAGCTCTCATAACTGGAAACTAACAAATTTGACAGCTATCAAAAAAGCAAAGGAAAACCCAGAATCATATTATCATCATGATCCGACTTTCAGTTCCGAAATTATAGGGCGATGAGTGTCAAAACATTCAAATCTTCATTCAAAATGACGATGCAAAATTGGTACGCATCGGTACGTGCTGGTTAGGAAGAAGAAAACACCATCAGCTTTGATCCGTTCGCAGCGTGCCCTGTTCAATTTCGTTATTCTATACGAAAGGTTTGCCACATCCATATGAAATTCTTCTAGATTTGGTTTACTAAACTTACTGAAAGAACCGACTTCGGCTATACCGGTACCCAGTTCCCGGTTCCAGAAGTACCGGAAATGTTGGTCAAAAACTCTAAAACGAACCTCACTCAATTTTCTCAGAGATGATTTGATCGATTTCCACAAACTCAGGCTCAAATGAAAGTTTCTATAGTCTAATAGGGAGCTGTTTCATTTCATCCGGGTCCTACTTCCGTTTTCAGAACTGTAGGGTAGAGTGTGTTTGAAATTTCAAACCGTCTTTTAGTTCGACGATGCCACAAATCATGAATTTTACAGGGTACATAATTCTACAAACAATACAATTCACAAACACTTTATTTTTCAAATAACGCAATATTCCACTCGCAGAGAATTTTACACGCTCCGAGTGTAATCTGCAATCCACCACCAAGTGCCGCTGTATGAATTAATATGCATCAATTATTCAACAAGCAGATATGTGCTTCTGTGGTTCAGTAGATAAACCGATGTGCTTTATGATCTACTGTTTCTCGGTTCAAGTCCCCTTGTTGCTATCGATCTTTTGTTTTTTATTTCAGCTATGTAATTTTCAAATCACACAATTTCACGTTCATTTATGTGCATCCTACAAAATGTAAAATCACACGATTTTTTCGAACAAATGTTATTAACTTGACATAAATTGTAAAGATTATGTTAATATATATCCAAAGAAAGTTTTCAATTTTGTTCAAGTTAAAATAAATTGGTGGTGGAATCTTCTAGTGATATTTTACATATAAATTATATGAGAAAGGCATCATTGCACCACTCATATTTTTGTTTGGGAAACCAAGCTGCTCAAGTACACCACAATAAATGTTTCTTCAATATTTTTATAAACGATTTTTATTTCATTATTTTTATTTTTACTGTTCGCCTTGGGTTCACCGCAAGCCTATGCACTATTTTATTTTGTCTTTTCAACCTTTTCTTGTCACATAAAGTACACCTGATTTTACGAATAAAACTACACTCTGCTTTCAAGTAAGAAACCTTCCAAGCTAATTGTTACAAGCGTGCACCATGGGCATAAAGGGAGGTAAGTAGAATGAGGTGAAAAAAAAACGGATTCGTTTGTCTCTTTCATTAAAAGGTTGTGAAAATTGGAACACGTGTTGAGGTGGTACACAAGGCCATGTAAACCGTACTTTTCAAATATTTGGTGTTCAGTAGGTACTTGAATATCGGTTCTTTTCCGTTTACCCAAACCCCGTCCGAACATCAAAGCCGTCCAGCCCAGTTTCCGTCTTTCCGGGCACAAATGCTGATGTGTTTACATATTGGAACGAGCCGTTCTCGTCTTTACCTGTTTCTCCTATTCATTGAATATTGAATGAAATTGACTTCATGTCAGGAGAGCAGGGGAGGAGTGCATTTCAATGATGCCGAACTGAAAAAGCAAAATTATCTCGGCAAGTCAAAAACACAGATCGTCTCTATTACACGTTGTTTTGCTACAGTCTGAAGCACAAAGGAGCTTCGACGGCACAAGTTTCCCAGAGCAGCCGGATCTTAATTCCTGTAAAAACAACTCCTGTGTGATCTTTATACTAAGCCCCGGCAGAAAGCGTATTTGCCTGGCAATAGATGTCTCTCTGCCTTCTTTCGAGCAGCTGGTCGACCTGGGGGTAGTTCAATGGTACCGGCAGGGATTAAGCACTTGTTATGGCAACAATCCAATGCTACCGAGAAAACAGGGTGGTACTGGAAGCAAAGGAGATTGCTCACTGCAGATGGCATTGTCCGGTCGAGGACTAGGACGGATGGAGCAGTTGGGGATTAACTTTCGTACGATGATGAACAGCGCACACTTGATTGAAGTGTATCGGCCAGGATTAGAGATTGCCATTTGTACGGTGGAGCACTTCGAAATAAAACAATTCAGAGCTGTTTGTGATTTACATCATAGAAAAATCGTACGGTTTGCGTTCTTTGAATATTCCACTTAACCTGTTCGATTTGGAAGTTTAAAATTAAATTTTATACTATGGATGAGACTGAACGTTTTGGCCAATTTTACTCTCAAGAACACATTAACATTTAGTTTTTGTTATACTAATGGCAATTACTTTGCTTAACTTGTTATAAACTGACATCAACTGGTTGATGAGGTGAAGTTTTGTATAGTTGAAGTTCGTACGATACCGTTTTGAGTAGAATATAACTCTATTCCATAATAGTAGAGAAGGTACATATACATAAAGTCAGTTTAGACAGACAGACTGAATCAACACATCGTGTGACAACTACATGCCTAAAAGAAATTGGCTGTTTTCTTGTCGATTCAGTAGTTTTCGAATGTCAATGAGAATGTGACGAGCTTTGCATGATGGAAGAAGAAGTTTTGTCTCGGCTATCATTTTCCTTTATTCGTCGCCTTGATGCCAAGATTGTTCCAATTCGTATTTTTTTTATGGATTTTTCGAAGCGAGAGTTTTGCGGGCGGCTCGTTAAAACTGTTAGTCCGGCTTATCTTACGGACTTCAGTAAGCTATATGGGGCATTCCATGCAAAATCAACCGCGGAATTTTCGAGATATGATTTTTTGAAGTTTCGCGTTTACAAAAAATAGCCTTTTTTCAACAGCTTATACTGTGAAATCTAATAAAGATAAAAATATTCGTCCAAGACATAAAATGTGCGCCTTTCCTTATCTTTTAAATAAGTGATTCCATGAAACAACTTTTCTAGTTTATTTGATGAACAAAATTGAAAATTAATAAACTAATAAAAAAAATTCAAAGGGGACGGGTATAGCGTGATGGGTGAGTCGATGCCTTTCACACAGTCCGCCTGGGTTCGATTCCCAAACCCGCACATAGGGACAGAAAGTTTTTCTGGCCCGAAGAGGTGAATGACAGTAATGTTAAAGCTTCTATAATTGAAACAAAAAAAAAAAAAAAAAATTCAAACTTAGGCCTAATTTTTTTTATTTGAATAAAGAAGCTGTAGGGGTTTAACTCAATCTAGGCAAAGTTTCAGAGTGGATAGATCAATACTTTTGGAGCAGTGATCGAATCCTAACTTTAACAGTTTATTGTTAGCAACGTTTCAGTTAAGATCGCTGTGTAAAAATTAATTCAAAAATCAAAAACATTCGTTGCGTCGAGCTTCTTCTTTTTTTCTTGATAAATTCGACTTTTTACTTACCCTGCACAAGAATGTGCAGAGCTTTATTGCGAATATCTCTTGATGTACTTAACCCAACAGCATAATTTTTTCTACAATCTATCGGAAATATGATCAGGAATTTGTGATTAAGTTTTCAACAGTGTAAGAAAATCATAAATAATTAAAAAACAAAGTTTTCTAAAACTTTTGAAAATAATGAGGAAAATTCATCACACTAGCTTGCCTTTTTCGCACACGGACGACGGTTTTGAGGTTGGGGTTACTATGGGGCGCCTTTTCAAAATTTACCCTGCACAAGAATGTGCAGAGCTTTATTGCGAATATCTCTTGATGTACTTAACCCAACAGCATAATTTTTTCTACAATCTATCGGAAATATGATCAGGAATTTGTGATTAAGTTTTCAACAGTGTAAGAAAATCATAAATAATTAAAAAACAAAGTTTTCTAAAACTTTTGAAAATAATGAGGAAAATTCATCACACTAGCTTGCCTTTTTCGCACACGGACGACGGTTTTGAGGTTGTCAAGCACATATCAGTTCCGATTATCTACTGGACGAGTATAAAAGCTAAACTTTGATTGATAATCATTCATTCCTTCTAGTGCTTCAGACGGAACTGGATGTCAAGGTGTGATTCTCCCATCAACATCAGAAAGAACAAACCAAGTATAAAGCGTGAAACGCTCTGGTCGTGCTTTCATTTGGACTTCGATCGTCGGTAGCAGCAGTCACCAGTAATTAGAGCAGACTTTTTGCGTGGTACAAAACCTCGTGTTCTCATTTGGACTTCAGTCGTCAGGTGGAGCAGTCGGCAATGAAAGCAGATCTTTTGCGGGGTATAAAGCATCAAACGCTTAGATCGTACTTTCATATGGACTTCGATCGTCGGGAGGAGAATTTAGTTTCAAAATTATGTTTCAGGAACTTAGTTCCAGAATACAGGTTTAGAATTTAAAACCTGCATGTTGGAACTGGTTTCCGAAACTTAATTCTGTTTCGCAACTTGTTCAAAATTATATTTGATTTCTGAGCCTGCTCTAAGTTCTGAATGTAGTTCTTGAACTCAGGTCAAGCCCCTAGTTCCTGAATTCTTCGAGTCAGTTCTTTTTAGAACCATTAACATATTCCCAAAGAACTATGCGAAATTCAGTTCGGTTTTACATTTCATCCAAGTCAGTCGATAAAACAAAACCGCTTACGTTCGGGACAGAAAAAACCAAGTACAGTATTGTGTAGTGAACAATAGAACGACCTCGGAATGAGTGAACCAAACGAACAAAAGCTACCGCCGACATGAAAGAATACAATTGTTGTTGACTTCAGGCAGTGCAAAATTCGACCTTCGAAACGAGAATTTAAAGGTTTG
Source organism: Malaya genurostris (assembly GCF_030247185.1). Lineage (NCBI taxonomy): Eukaryota > Metazoa > Arthropoda > Insecta > Diptera > Culicidae > Malaya > Malaya genurostris. The sequence continues at coordinate 89,239,410 of NC_080571.1, read as the reverse complement.
CTTAAGGAGCAAATGCATCTTGACATTAGACGTGTGCATTTACTTCAATGCAATAAGACGAATAATGTTGTTTACATCCAGTTTTATAAAGAGTTAGATGCAATTCAATTCGCAAAAGACAATAACAATGTGCACTATGTGGAGCACGAGAACATTAAGTACAACATTCCAGAATATATGGAAGATAGTGCTATAGAAGTGCGTGGGCATGATCTTCACTCAAGTATTACCGATTCTTATATTCGCAAAACTATGTCCGAATACGGAGAGATTCTCTCTATCGAAAAAGAAAAATGGAAGAATTTTTTCCCCGGTATTCTAAATGGCGTACGTTTATTACGCATACACTTGAAGAGGCCTATACCTTCTTACGTGATTTTCGGTCAAGGTACAAGAATTCCGTGCAAATCACTTGTTACCTATGACAATCAGATGACCACATGTCAATATTGCCAAAAAGCTGTTCACTACGGTAAGCCATGTGATAAACTGGACAAGGAGACAACCACACCAAAGGACAACGGTGCTTCCTTCACACAAACCCCAAGCAACCCCAGTGCACCTGTGACAGCCGCCAACATCAATGAAGAACCCCCTTCAACGAAACCATCAGTATCCTCTATAGAACAAAGTACACCTGCTGCAGTTAGCAACTTACCCTCCAACCAACCAGCAATTGCAAGCAATATACAACAAGGTGCATCTACAGCAACTAGCAACGAAAAGAAGACGGAAATCGACAACAATACCATCGATGCGGCAATGGATGACGAGACGAACCACGAACGAAGTGCCCCTCAATCCTCGCAGGAGAGAAATGAAAGCACCTCTCCCCCTAGAAAAAGGGTGACAACGAGATCCAACTCAAAAAAAAAATTTATTCAAAAACTCGGCTCAATCGGCAACGTAAAGCTTGTACGCAAATAGGCCTGAAAAAAAAAATATCTTTTAAATAAAAAAAAAACTATGCGAAATTTTACTTTACTGTACTATATACGGTCCTTCTTTCAACCAGTTGGAGTTCGTAGTTGTAGGAACTTTCTATTAATTTGCTATATAAAATGCATAGCACCGGCTCAGTTTAGGTGTATCGTTTCAAATTCTAGTAGTGAAAAAGGGGAAGGCTGACATAATTGATATTCGAAAGGAAGAAGAAAGCGTTTCAGTTATATTCGTATTCACGACATCCAGTTATGTCTGTGACATTATCCACCCGTCTTTTTTGCAAGCAAATCATGTGCAGTCGTGTGCACCGTGTAAAATTGGGCAAAGTTGTTTTTCTGTAAAATATGAATATCATGATTTTTAATATAATAACATCAACAAAGTTTGATAAAAAAATTCGTTTTTACTATTTGTTCTCGGAATCTCAATAATTCTTTTTTTCCACGAGATTCCCTACTCAATAATTCATTTTTTCCACGAGATTCCCTACTAAGAAAGTAAGTAAATGTAAGAATTACTTCTGTATAGTCACTGAATATATAGACACATTGTCATTACTGTCATCAGTCTCAGAGGGTTCAGAATCTGGGATCACTATTGCATTAGCAGAATTTTCCCTCACAGCTGAATAGTGAGAATTGCATAATTTTGCTTCACAGCTGAATAGTGAGAATTGCAGCTGAATAGTGAGAATTGCATAATTTGCAGCAACGATTTTTGATTTTTTGAATTAATTTTTACACCGCGATTTTAACTGAAACGTTGCTAACAATAAACTGTCAAAGTTAGGATTCGATCAGTGGCGCGGCATGTGTCGATAAGTTAAGTCCGTATCCGAGCGAGTTTCGCTGCGGTACACTTCGCGCGTGCAGGTCGTGACTGAATAATTCACTGCTCCGAAAGTATTGATCTTTCCATTCCCAAAACTTTGCCAAGATTCCTCTAAATTTCTGTTTGAGCTGTTAGTAGAATGTTGTCACTAATAGTACTGTTGTTGTACCGTTGAATTCCACTATGTTATATCACGTCATTACACTCTCACAAAGTCACTATTTTCACAGTCACTATTTTTCCGAAAGTGTATAAAACGTTATAATACAGATACGTATTTCGGAGTGCTATTTGCATCCTTCTTCAGTGTATCGGTTTTGCCAAGATTGATTTAAACCCCCAAGGCTCAGGGGTGTTGTAAGTGCCTCTAAAATGGGAGGTGTTATGTTTGTAACTGCATAACTCCAAAACTACTGAACGGACTGCTATCAAACTTGGCACCGGTACTTCTTGCTCTTCAGAGGTATCATATATTTATTTTATTATTATTATGAGGATATTTTATTGGGGAAATGTGCAACAAGTGTCCTTAACAGGTGAGGGGGTCATGACAAAATTTCTCTAATTTGACGAGAATCGATACTTTTTGAAGACCATGGGTTTGTGGGGGGTGGATATAATAAGTACCTCTAAAAGAGGTGGTTTAATGTGAAATTTATAGGCGGGGGGGTTCAAACTACGAAACAACGATTATTACCCAACTTGGCACAAGTAATTCTTATTGTAAATACGTTGTTTTGAGGGATATTTTAAGAAGGAGGAAGGGGTTGTAGTAAGTGTTTAACAAGGGAAATTAAAGGTAAAGTGTTTCGAATTTTGCAAATCGACATTTTTTGATAGGCACAGGTATTTAATAAAACTAAGATATGATTGTTAAGATATTTATACGCGTGAAAAGATAACAAGTGTCTCTATCAGACCAATTGTTTGTATATATCGACATAATCCAATGATAACTTAGTAAATTATCACCAAACTTGGCATGGATACTTTTTGCAATTCAGAGGAGATAAAAAGGGTATTTTTTCCTAGGCGAGATCAGAAATTCATTGCACAGGTGAACAAAAGAGTGAAGTTTGTGAAGCAAGTGCCTCTAAAAAGGGGTGTTTATTGTCAAATTGGTTGTTAAACGACTGGACAATGCGCAATTCAGGCCCCAATGTGATTCATAGCCTCTTGTCCAGTAACTCCTATTCGTACCTCCCCGCGGTGCCGGCTGGGTTGCGAGTAACCATAGGAAAGATCGGGTAACCAACCCCGGTGGGACCTTGGTCGTATGCTGTCAGGGAAGGGGGGGGGGGGCTTGCTTTTCCTTTACAGAGAGCAAACCTACCCGACTGTCTGTTCCTCATGTTGGGGCGGCTCGAAACAGCGTCTGTTCTCCATGTTAGGAGCGGCTGATTACCGTCCTTTTTTCAGTGTGGCACTCTAAATAGTGCTGACACGATGGCCCTCCGGCGAGACAGGAGGTTGGTGCAGGCCTAAAAAGCTGCTCGGAAAACACTTGTTACGAATAATCAGGATATAAATACGACTCGGAGCAATCGGCAAAAACCTACGCGACGAAATAAGGACTACGATTGGAAGCTAGCACATGGAACTGCAAATCGCTTGGCTTCCCAGGATACGACCGAATGCTGCATGATGAGCTTCAAATCCGCGGCTTCGATGTCGTAGCATTGCAGGAACTTTGTGGAAAAGTGGGCATCGAGCGGCTACCTTCTACCAGAGTTGTGGGACAACCAGCGTTCTAGGAACGGGATTTGTAGTGTTGGGCAAGATGCGCCAGCGCGTGATTGGGTGGCAGCCAATCAGTGATAGGATGTGCGTATTAAATATCAAGAGTCGTTTCTTCAATTACAGCATCATCAATGTGCACTGCCCACATGAGACAAGACCCGATGACGAAAGGGAAGCATTTTAGGCGCAGCTGGAACGAACCTACGACAGCTGTCCACGGCGGGATGTAAAAATTGTCATTGGCGACATGAATGCTCAGGTAGGCCGAGAGGCAATGTACAGGCCCGTGATCGGGCTGGAGAGCCTGCACGCGGTAACAAACGACAACGGACAACGATGCGTGAACTTTCCAGCCTCCCGAGGAATGGTAGCTCGAAGCACCTTCTTCCCCCGCAAAGATATCCACAAAGCCACCTGGAGATCACCTGATCAACAAACGGAAAATCAAATCGACCACATTCTCATCGACGGGCGATTCTTCACCGACGTCATCAATGTCCGCACCTACCGCAGTGCCAACATTGATTCTGGCCACTACCTTGTCATGGTTTGTATGCGCTAAAAACTATCGACGGTGCACAATACTCGTCGCACAGGAACGCCTGGACTCAATCTCGAGCAGCTACGTAGCATTCGTACTGCAGAGGAATACGCGTAACAACTGGAGCTAGTGTTACCAACGGAAGAGCAGCTTGGCGCGGCGACTCTTGAAGACGGCTGGAGGAATATAGATCCGCCGTGAGTAGCACTGCTGCAACCGTTCTAGGTACGAGTTTATTGAATCGAGGAAATGACTGGTTTGACGGCGAATGTCAGCAGTTGGTCGAAGAGAAGAATGCAGCAAGGGCGAGGATGCTGCAACACCGCACTAGAGCGAACGAGGAACGATACAGACAGGCACGGAACAGACAGAACACGGTTTTCCGGAAGAAAAATCGCCACTAGGAAGACCAAGATCGCGAAGCGATGGAACAGCTGTACCGCGCAAACGACACACGGAAGTTCTATGAAAAGGTGAACCGCTCACGTAAACGCTACACGCCACAGTCCGAAATGTGCAGATACCAGTAGTAATCTTCTCACGAACGAACGTGAGGTGATCGACAGGTGGAAGCAGTACTACGACGAGCATCTGAATGCGAAGCACAGGATACAGAGAACGACACAGGAATCAATCTGGGTGCACGCTCAGCCGACGACAGATTCCCAGCACCTGATCTGACGGAGATAAGTGAGGAGATAGGCAAGCTGAGGAACAACAAAGCCGCTATCAATGAACAGTTACCAGGCGAGTTGCTCAAACATGGAGGAGAGGCACTGGCTAGAGCGCTGCACTGGATGATTTCTAAGATTTGGGAGGAGGGGTTCTATCACAGGAATGGATGGATGGAGTGGTATGTCCCGTCTACAAAAAGGGCGATAAGCTAGATTGTTGCAATTACCGCGCAATCACATTGCTCAACGCCGCCTACAAGGTACTCTCCCAAATCTTTTGCCGTCGTCTATCACCAATAGCTAACGATAATTATTCGTAGGGCCGTACCAAGCGGGATTAACTGGAGCCCGCGTCACTACGGATCATATATTCGCGATAAGACAAGTACTCCAGAAGTGTCGTGAATACCATCACCTATTCACCTATTCCAGTAACACGCATCACCTATTCATTGACTTCAAAGCGGCATACGACACAATCGATCGAGAACAGAACAGGCAGATAATGCACGAATACGGCTTCCCGGATAAACTGACGCGATTGGTCGAAGCAACGATGAATAGAGTGATGTGCTACGTCCGAGTATCTGAGACGCTCTCGAGTCCCTTCGAATCGTAGCCCTCTACGGCAAGGTGATGGACTCTCTTGTATCTTGTCCAATATTGCCTTGGAAGGTGTGATTCGAAGAGCGACGATCGACTCGAGTGGCACGATCTTCCGAAAGTCCGTAAAACATTTTGGCTTCGCTGACGATATTGATATTGTGACACGTAACCTTGAGAAGATGACGGAAACCTACATCGGACTGAAAGCTGAAGCTAGGCGTATCGGACTGGCAATAAATGCGTCGAATACAAAATATATGAGAGGAAAAGGTTCTAGAGAAGAAACACTACGCCTCCCACCACGAATATTGATAGACGGTGACGATATCGAGGTGGTTGACGAGTCCGTGTATTTGGGCTCACTGGTAACCGCCGATAATGACACCAGCAGAGAAATACAGAGACGTATTTTGGCAGGGAATCGTGCGTACTTTGGACTCAGAAAAACCCTTCGATAGAGAAAAGTACGCCACCGCACGAAATCGACCGCACGAAATCGAGACCTGGACTATGTTGGCAGAGGACTAACGCGCGCGACGTTTTCGAAAGAAAGGTACTGAGGACCATCTATGGCGGAATGCAGATGGAAGACGGGACGTGGAGACGGCGTATGAATCACGAATTGCAACAGCTGCTAGGAGAACCACCTATCGTACGGACAGCTAAAATCGGACGTCTACGATGGGCTGGGCATGTCATAAGGATTTCGGACGACAGCTTAGTGGAAATGGTTCTTGAATCTAATCCGACTGGTACAAGAAGAAGTGGAGCGCACCGAGCATGTTGGAGGGTGATCTCAGAAGCATCCGTGCCTTGAGTGGCTGGCGACGAGTAGCCATGGACCGAGTTATGTGGAGACGTATGCTTGATACAGCAAAGGACACCCCAGGCCTATAGCTGTTAGGTAAGGTAAGTAGAAAATTTTGATATTTTAACTACTAACGAGACCAGACTTATATCAGCACTTGCTACGAAAACAGCTTTTTGTTATTGGCTTGTTAGGGCTTGATGATCAGGAACAGACTTCACCAGCCGATTAATAGCGTACAGAATCATTGCATGACTAAGTACTACGATCCTACTGACACTAAGAACCCTTCCAGGTCGGGACTCGAACATACGACAACTAGCTTGTGAGATCAGCCCCCCCCCCTTTTATAGCTTGAATAATGATAAATTCATTGGACTTAACATACTACAATCTGGATATAGATTAGTTTATGAATGTTTTCAAAACATTGACGAGTATGTTATATTCAACTACTACGGAAAGATGTCCAAAAATAATCTGTTAGGATGAGATAAAAAATGAATAGAATGCAAACAATCATGCCTTTACGAGCACAGTCGTTGTGAAACACATTCCAACAAAGCACGAGTCACTTTTCCAGAAGTCAACCGGAGTTTATCGGCCCTGAAACCATTTCGTTGCTTACTTCGAAAACACTTACAATGGGAACACAGTGTGTTTTAGCTTCATTAAATATTCCGCAGCATATCGCTGCAATGATCGATGTTAATTATGCGTCAGCTGCTGTAAAAACCTCTCGCGCTTTGTGCTGCTTAGCTCGAATACCACGACGGCGATACCATAAAACAGTTTACCTGAACAACCGCACACAAACACACATAAACCCAGTGCCGGGAGTAGGCACTTTGTGGAATCGTCGTTTGCTTCAGCAAAATCCCCTTCGGTGCCGGAGGCACTCGGGAATCGGAAAAGCACCCTCGGGCCCCATTGAGTGTAATAACGACACCCTGGCAGCTGCGGTACTAAGGAACAGAAGCATACAAAACCAAGCTGCGGATGTCATAAAAATCGCGCGAAATGGGAAGCAAAATTTAATATTCCAATGGCTGATCTAAGCGAGAGCATATTGCGCAAGAATCTAAACAAGTGTACGGATGTTTCTGCTGGTGCAGTAAAACAAAACTGCACCATTCGCCGATACTAACTGAAAAACTCTCCCTCCCACACATTACGCTAAGTGTGCACTTCACGAATGGAGGTAGTTGCACAGGTACACTTCGAATAAAGAAAAGAATGTACTGGAATTATCAGTCACTTCATACTGTTATGGCAATTTATCACACTCCTGGCCCATAAACTACAGACCTTCATGAGGTAATAACATGGAAAACAAACACATTTCAGAACAGACCATCAAAACACCAAATTGTTGCATAAGTACTCAATCTTGGGAAACATAAAATATGACAGTTATATGCTGCTGCTACCGATCGTGAATGACAATTGACAGGTTAGCGCGGTGATTGTTGGCTATCGGAATACAATACAATTTTACAATTATGCCAAATCATGAAGTTTCACGGCTGATTCTGAGTTCTGATTTAATAAAACTGAAATTTTGACCAATCATTGCAAAAGAAACCGGTAATGTTTTTTTTTAAATTAGTTGATTGTACTCGTTGACACTCTTTTTTCTTTGAATTATTTCAAACCAAGCGACAGCAAAATCCGAAATTATGTGTACGTGACCTGACCAAGAAACTTAAACTACCGTAAGTACAGTGTTTTGTGTTTGCAAACCATTTCACTAGCGCTTTATTTTGAATCGTGAGGTTGAAAGTGAAATAAATTGGAAAGTATGCTCCAACAAATGAACAAGAAGGTGGTGTCGTTATTGAGAAAATATTCTCTGTAAAAGGAGCTTCACACAATTTTATTACAAAAATGTTCTTTCATACGTGCTAGAAGACTTTAAATAGCTTCTAGGTCTGGTTTTTTTATACCGCGGTGTAAATAAACACCGTTGCTGAAATTTCCGAACACAGAAGGTGTCTTAATTCCTGAGGAAATATTTGATTTGGCAGGCCATCTGTAGATGTGGCTGAATATTTGAATGTTTCATTTCAACCGGCACTTACAATAATAATGTGTTGTCCCGGTGAACGACCATAGTTAGGTTAAAACCGGGGGTAAATAAACGATTTAAATCTAAAAATAATGTGTACCAGAGGAAAATGCTTGCAAATGCAGTTGCTTCCATTTATCTGCAGTTACGGCTCTTCAGTACTGTTTTGGTCTAATTCGGCATCTTGTCACTATCCAAAATCCGTCCTGAAATTGAATGGTATGAGATACAAAAGCGCAAATGCGTGCAAAAAACAGTCAATCAACTAAACTGTCCAGAAAATCGTTAAAAAAGTTAAAAAAAGAAGTGCTGGACTCTAGTTAAACGGAAACTCTTTGAAACCAGTAAGAAAGCAAATGTTACCGATGATTTCTACAGAAAATGAAGCATTGTCAAGGCGGGCGTATCTGAGGATACCGTACGAAACCTCATTTTGGATATGCCATAGAAAGTTAAAGAATTTTGCAGAAAAAATGATTGACATCTAAACCAACTGTTTCTAATGGCCTTATAACTCTATCATTTTGAAATAAGCAACCGGTTTTGTTGAATTATGCGTAACTTTTTTTTTGTTCTTATTATTTTGGTGTCCCGAATAAAACGTGGGTAGGCTTTGAGGCTATTAGACCCATTTTTGTGGAAGAGCATCGTCCTTCACGCGGCCTACTTGGATTCAATTCCCAACCCACAGAATTGGGTGATCTCAAGGCTTAAACCGAAATAAACAAAAAAATGTCTGCACCTGTAAAGAATTCGGGCATACACGTACTTCTTGTAGTAATAAACCTGAATGTATCCGATGCGAATTGCCCCATAAGGATAATCTTTGCGATAAAGACATTGAAAAATGTGTTTATTGTGGGGAGAGTCTTCATGATGATCTTTCAGTATGCGCTGCATTTAAGTTGCGTGAAGACAAAATGAAGCTAAGCACGGTCTAAGCGCACATATGCAGAAATGCTTAAAACAATTATTGATGTCCCCCCACTCGAAACAGAAAACGCTTTTTCAAATCTAGAGTCAGAGGAATCGGACTCTGATGAAAATAGTGAAGGTACATTGTTCGTCACTCCTCAAGGTTCTGTTAAGAGGAAGAAGTCCTCCCACAAATTACCAAAAAAAAGGCACCTAAAATTAAAGCTTCAAAAAAATATCCCAGTGGTAAATCTAAAAAGCCAAATTTAAAACCGAAAATTGTGCCTCCTGGTTTGTCAAATTCACGAACCAATCCAGGAACTAGCACCAGAAAAGACAATAATCCAGTAAGCTCCGTTTCACAGCCACCATCAGGATTACTGAAGTTTTCGGAAATTGTAGAATTGATTTTCGCAGCATTCAATATTTCTGAACCTCTAAAGACCCTCATAACGGCATTCCTTCCAATAGCTAGAACTTTTTTGAAACAGTTATCAGCTCAATGGCCAATTCTCTCAGGATATGTATCATTTGATGGATAATTTATCATACGCCGCAAATGATTCCATCACTGTCCTGCAGTGGAATTGTCGTAGCGTCATGCCAAACCTTGATTCATTATAAGTTTTATGGCATAGTCAAAAATGTAATGTATTTGCTTTGTGCGAAACATGGCTTACATCAAACATAGCCTTAAATTTTAGAGACTTTAACATTATACGTCTCGATAGAGACTCCCCTTATGGTGGAGTGCTTTTAGGAATTAAGAAATGTTATTCCTTTTATAGATTAAACATTCCTTCGACTTCTAGTATAGAAGTTGTTGGTTGTCAAATAAACATCAAAGGAAAGGACATTTGCATTTCTTCGGTGTATATTCCTCCAAGAGCTCAAGTTGGACAGCGTTTACAATGGTAGCAGATCTTTAATATATAATATTTGCGACAATTTCAACATGACAGTATTGAATATGGGTAGCATGACACGGATTCCAAGACCTCCTACACGTCCAAGTGCATTCTCTTTGCTCGACTTCAATTCGACTAGATTGCACCTGGAAAGTATTTCCTGATTTACACGGTAGCGATCATTTACCAATCATCATCTCAATTATCAGTAACAAAGGCATTGGTAATTCAGTTAATAATATATATGATTTGACAAAAAATATTGACTGCGAATTAAATACCAAAGTAGTATCTCAAGTACTTTGAGCTGAATGGAAGAGTTTCCCCCATTTGAAGAATATGACTTCCTCGTTTGTTTGATTCTGGAGGCCGCAGAACAATTCCAAACTAAACACTTTGCTGGACCAACGAAGGCTTCCCAACCCAAAGACAGAGAGTGCTCAGGGGCTAATCACGCAAAACAAAATACTTGCAAGACGTTTCTAAAACGGAGAGGAGGAACTCCTCAGTATTTTTTAAAATTCATTTTTTTAGAAACCCAGTACAAGAGCATACTTCGGGCCAAAAAAAAGTAGCTATTGGAGACATTTTGTCGAAGGTTTGTCAAGAGAAACCTCAATAAGCACTGTTTGGAACGAATTAGGAATCGCAACGTAGGAAATAAGAGTGAGGAATACTCGAACCGAAGGATATTTGACTTTTCTAAGAAAGTTTGCCCACATTCTAATCCTACGCAGATCACTATTCGGGAATTCCCTCCAAATAATGATTTCACTGATAGCCCCTTGTCAATGATGGAATTTCCTATAGCCCTATTGTCTTGTAACAATAACGCTCCTGGGTTGGACAGAATTAAATTCAACTTGGTGAAGAATCTGCCCGACCTTGCAACAAGACTTTAGTTGGAATTGTTCAACAATTTTCTTGAACAAAACATGTTTCGCCTGACTGGAGGCAAGCCTTTCAAAAGCCGGAGAAACCAGCCTCTAATCACAACTCATATAGACCCATTGCCATGTTTTCCTGCATCAGAAAATTGTTCGAACATTTTTTTCTTTGACTTGTTGTCGGACACTCAGTTTGGCTTCCGTATAAATAAAGAGACGAATCATTGCCTTGCATTGCTTTCGTCTGACATCCAAATTGCATTCGCTCCAAAACAACAAATGGCATCTGTATTTTTAAACATTAACGGAGCATTTGATTCAGTTTCCATTGATGTTCTTTCAGACAAGCTCCTACAAGTGCATGTATTTTTTACATGGCGATTTGGCAACATTCAGAATCAGCTACATGGGTCTCCCGCAAGACTCATACCTCAGTCCGTTCTTCTATAATATTTACGTGAATGACATTGACAACTGTCTAGTTTCAGTTACTGGACCCAAAGCTGTTGATCTGCAAAAAAAAAAACATTGCAAAATACCTTAGATAACTTATCCGTTTGGGCAATTCATCTGGGTATCGAATACTCTGCGGAGAAAACGGAGCTGGTCGTCTTTTCAAGGAAACATGAACCCACGCGACTCCAGCTCCATATGATAGGAAGAATTATCGCGCAGGTTTTGACTTTCAAATACTTCTGGGTGTGGTTTGATTCCAAATGCACGTGGGGAGGACACATTAGGTTTCTGATAACAAAATGTCAACAAAGAGTCAATTCGAACAACAGCAGGATCTTGGTGGGGTGCTCATCCGGAAGATCTCATAAAATTGTATCAGACAACGATATTTTCAGTGATGGTATATGGATGCGTTTGCTCTCGTCTTGAAGTTCTGCAGAAGTTATTAACTTCGAAAGGCTAGCTGAGCTTCAATTCAATGAATCAACATGATTCATTACAGTATAATTTTACCATGTGTCACTGAAAATCAACTCTTCAAAATATATTCCTATCCGTGACAGCTTCCTAAATGTCCCTGACTCAATGATATTTTTCCATACATTCATGAAGCGCGATGTGGGATCACCTACGCTCGATGGAAATCCCAAAAATATTTACAAGTAAGTTCAGGCATATTGACTCTGAGAAAATATTTTACACGGACGGATCACGAATTGAAGAGGCTACTGGGTTTGGTATGTTCAACAATAATATTTCGGATTCATTTAGGCTTCAAGAACCTGCATCTGTTTATATAGCAGAGTTAGCAACAGTTAATTATAGTTTAAGTGTAATCGTCACATTATCTCCCAACCATTATTTCCTCTTCCTACAGATAGTCTGAGCGCTATTGAAGCCATTCGCTCAAACGCTGCTGGCAAAAATGACCCGTTTTTCTTGGGCAAAATAAAACAGTGTTTGAACGACATATTGAATAATATTTATAAAAACACAATAGTTTGGGTCCCGGTTTATTGCTCCATTCCAGGCAATGAGGGAGCCGATACTTTAGCCAAACGTGGTGCTATTGAGGGTGAAATTTATGAGAGACCGATTGCTTTCAATGAATTCTATGACGCGTCTCGCCAAAGAACACTTGCCAGCTGGCAGGCTTCTTGGGATAGAGATGATTTGGGTCGGTGGATGCATTCAATTATTCTTAAAATATCGACGAAGGCATGGTTCAGGGGGCTGGATGTGAGTTGGGATTACATTCGTGTGATGTCCAGACTCAATCACTACACGTTAGACGCACATCTTGGCCTCTCCGAGACTAATCATTGTGCTTGTGGCGAAGGTTATCGCGATGTTGATCATGTCGTCTGGACATGGGTGGAGTATCGTGATGTCAGATATCAACTAATAAATTCCTTGCGTAGCCAAAGTAGACTGCCCAATGTCCCAGTTCGCCACATTCTCGCTTGTCGTGACCGTCCTTACATGAATCTTCTTTATCTTTTCATACAGACAATTGGAGTTTCAATTTAATAATTGACCCTTTTAAGATTTAGTTTTAACTCCAACTGCGTCCATTAGTTCAACCATTTGAATTTGAACAGAAATGATGTGATGATACAAACAAACTCGAAATAATTTATGAAATTGTCAACAAAATGAATAAAAATAACAGCTTATTTTTTAATTTATTGCAGTTAATCGTTTTTTTTCAAATAATATTCTTGAGTAGATGCAATAATAAATGACCTAATATGATATTTAAAAAATAAGAGGAATATGTTTTATTAAATTCAAATCGTAGTAACTATATCAGAATTATATTAAGATAAAACTTTTGTAAACTGCCTTAAGCAATAAGCGTATTTATGGGAAAAATGTAAAAAATAAGTAAATATTGCCCCCCAATTATGGTTAAAACCGGAGTGAAATAAAATGGCATTGATAATAATAAAAAGTGAATATAATGAGTAATCATTATTTTACACATTCAATAAAATTTCGCTTATGAACCATTTCTAGTTTGCATTCCTATTTTGATTGTAGGCCAAGTGACCAGGAAAATAGCAAGACCTTTCGACTATGCAGATGTATATTTTAGCATTGACCAATTCGACTTGTTCCTCAAGGTAGAAACTAGATTTAATCGACGGTAGTAAAATTTCAGTTGATTTTTCCCCAACGCAGCAAACTTCGATGACTTGGAAACTTTGTTCATCATAGACTTCTAGCCATCCAGGACTGTATCTGTTTGCCATTGCTCGATAAAAAGATGTTTTCACCGACAAAGTGCAAACAACCGGAAGCTAGATGTTGCTGTAACTAAGACTTTGTGCCTTCGGAAAAACACTACTTCATAAAGAAACCGGTTTCCGACACTTACTTGTAATCCTCCGTCTCGTACGTATTCTTGGGGCAAGCCGAGTAGCACTTGTGCTCATGCATAACTAAATGGTGATCACAGCTGGTACAGTAGTCGGGCCGGTCCTGACAGGATGCACAATTGGCCTCGCACGGAACACAGGTTCGGTTGTCGTAGTCTGAAGAAAAGAAGAAGAAGAAAAGGAAAAAAAATAGTAAACCACAACAGGAACAAATTAGAGACGGGAACCGAAGAGGAACCAAAGCTGCTGGAATTAATTTGAATAGATTCTCGGCATCAATTTTAAACTTTAAACATACATACTAACATACACACAAACATATACATACACACGCACTTCGCCTGGTGAGTGGCCCCTTGATGGTACTTTTTTGAGACTACCACTAGCTTTGTGGTTGCGGATAAGAGCAATGTTTATGGAGCATCTTTCCGAGTCCTTGTGTTTGTTACCCTTGAGTGCATCTTACGCTTGAATTGAGGACTTGATGAAATTCTACTGCTTTGCACTCTGTGGGCTTTGGTTGACAGCTTATATCTGTGTTTTGAGAAATGAGCTATGGATGAGTGCTAAATTAAACGTGGCTACTAAATAAAAATAAATGGTTCGCTTTGGTGAGGAAGGGAGAAGTCAATCGTAGCAATTTCGGGATTATGTGATTAGTGATGCTGATGGTAGTACTAGCAAATCGGAAGTTTATGATATCGGTCGGCAATCATGGTTGGAATGATGAGGTATTAGGTGAATTTCAAGTGGATTAAGTTTTCGAGGGTTTGATGGTTCATAAGCCGCATAGAGAGCAAAATTGGGTTGGCGGTTCAAGGCATAGGGCGCTGGCCTTACAAGCCAGTTTTTGTATGTTCCAGCCCTGTCCTGGAAGGATTCTTAGTGTCAGTAGGATCGTAGTACTAGCCTAGCCATGCAATGATTCTGTACGCTATAAACCAACTGCGAAGTCTGTTGAAACAAAAAAGGCAAAATTCCACAAACGGAATGTAATGCCAAAACTTTGATTTTGGTTCTTTTCCGTTGTCTGACAGCAAGAAAAAATAGGTCCAACACAGTTTGCTTTGGTACATGTGTTGCCCAAATATTGTTGCCGCTGGTTTCTAACTAATGTTAATATTCCTTACCGGGGTTTATTTATTTGGCCTTTTCCTGACAATGACTAGTTTTGAACCCAGTTTAGAATTTCAAAGCGTTTTTTGGTTTGCTGCTTTGAACGACAAGAGAATTTTTATATCGCTTCCCCTGTAATTCCGGAACCAAAAGTCGGATCTGGATGAAATTCGGAAGTTTTGTATGAAACTGTAAGACCATTAATTTAAACTTTAGATGGTACTTATACATACACAGACAGAGCTGTAGTGAGGCGACTGCCTTGGGCGCGAAAACAAGGTGGAACTGGTAAAAATTTGGTGTTCAATTGGTTTATCAAAATAGAGTGGAACTGTACAATTAGTTTATCCTAAAAAATTATTCACGAAATTTTTCGGGAAAATGATCAAAATTAGATTAAGTTTCAGGTTAGTATCACACTCATTTTACTGCTATTTAGAATACAGAGTCGCCATTCAGCGACAACCGCACAGTGGCCAACAAAAGTGGCAGAAATCAGAAAAAAATATTTTTTCCAGCACTGTATTAATTTTTTTGAATTCTCAGATAAGTGAAGGATTACAGTTTAAAGTATACGAATTTTTTAATAAGAAATAATCTCTCTATATCCTCTCAAAGATATGATATTGTAAACTTTGTTTTCATTCTTCCATACAAAATATATGGCGAAATGATGATGTTTTGCGATTAGAGTTCTATATAGATAGGAAAGGGCAGCCACTGTTCAATAGTATTTGATTTTACAGCATTTTTCTACTTTTCGAAAACCACAGAAACAAGGGCTATATTTTTGTAAATGAAGTTGGTGCGAGTAAAATTCAAATAAACGGGTATATGCTAAATAAAATCAGAATATTCATAACATATATAGCATAAAACACCTACATAAATGTTGTTATATAAATCTAATTATCATATATCAGGCGTTGGAATGAATTAGTAGCGTTTTTTCTGCTAAGTTCCATAATTTTAAGTGAGAGTATCACTGCAGTACCGTTTTCTAAAGCATAGTCCATCGTTATGTACTACTTTCTGTCATCTTCCTGGTAAGACTCGGATACCACGTTTGAAATATTCCTTTTCCTCAGATTCGACGAATGAATCGATCCAATTTTTGGTGGCGTCGTAGTTTTTGAAACTGAACTGACTAGTTATGCGCCATGGATTGGAGCAAATGCCAATCGTATGGAAAAAATGTCTGATAAAAAATGGCGGCTGGGGCAGAGCTTACAAAAGGCAAAATGCAGAATATTTTCCAAAAATCAATATTTGAGTGAAAAACAAAAATAGACTCTTTTTCGTTTGTTACTCTCCCATCTTTACTCATAGTGCAATAAATTAAACATTTTAATATAAGCCTTTTTGTAGAAAATTAATGTTTTCAAGATATAAGGAAAAAGTTTTTTCTTCAGTGTATATATACATTAGTGAATGCTCCAAATCAATCACGAAATTAAAAAAAAATACACATATTAATTTATTAAAAAGTAGTCCTTTTCCGGTCCGTAGCGAACGGTGCATCATGTCACTCACAATATTAGTTGCCAATGAGAATTTCGTGTTGGATTGAAATTTTGCTGGTTTGTGTCCAGGATATACGCCAACTAAACACTTAAAAAAAAACTACAAGGATCAGCCCCTGGGGCTGTTCGAGCCATTGATGTGGAACAAGGCAACCAAAATTTCTTATGATCGACATTTTCAATTAATCGTCACACTTTTGAATCCGCAATTGCACGAGAGTCTGCTTAGATTGATCGTTATTGGGAACCAACACCGAACACGCGAACCCAAAATATAAACTCTGTTGTAATTTGTATTTGTTTTGTAGCCGACGAAATTACATCAATAGACCAAATGTATTTTTTTTTACAAGGTGAAATGCATTTACGCACGGAGTGTGGGACTCTCCACAGGACTACCCAACTGTTGATTGGAACTACCCACTAAAACACCTTGCATCTCCAACCCTACCTCCCCGGCACCACCGCTAGGTATTACTTCGGGGTGGAAGGCTATTGGTGCTCACAGCACCCTCCCCAGATTTATGCAGAATGGGGATCAGCATCCTGCTCTCGAGGGATCGACCAGTTGGATGACGAGGTCGGTCCCGTGATGCCGGCTGGAGGGTAACTTCCGATTCACTGGCGCCTCGACGACCCAAAACTGATGCTACGTCGCGGAACTACTCGACTAGTCTCCGCCAAAAGATCTAGTCTACACCGACGGGGGGTTCCCCGACGCGGGAAGTCCTCCCGAACCGATGCTTACGGTACGCGTCTACGACCCGACCGAAAGGATGCCTAAGTCGATCCCGCGATTCCGGTTGGAGCATGGCTTCCGGTTCGCTGGCGCCTCGACGAAGACCAAATGTATGCAATTATATGTTTGTACATAATATTAATAATTGATACAAAATTGACTGAGCTGTAATTGTTCAAAACCTGACCACATTTCTACGTGTATTTTTCTTGAGTTTCTAGTTTGCACTCTTATATAGAAAACAAAAATGTGTTCCACATTAAAATCCAATTAAAAAGCATGTTATATTATAGTGTTTAAAAGTATTACTACTCATTTAACTATACTTTCATATACAGCAGTAACAGGAGTTCAGAGTTTCGGCTGATTTTGTTTAATTGGCTCAATCAAAATAGTGCTTGAGAGGTAAATCAATCAGCCCCAATTCAAACAAAGTTTTTGTATCTATAATTGACATCTGAATGGGTTTTTTTTGCTGAACTTATTACATCTGAATGGATTTTTTTTGCTGAACTGATTAAATGTCTAACCGTCGTATAACTTACGACACAGATAACTTTGAAATTTTGAAACCAGATTTTAAAACTATTTGCACTTGTTGGGCTGAGTAATTGATGGCCGCTGATTATCAAAAACTTCAATATGAAACTTGGTTAGAGAAGAGTGTAAACAACAGGACGCAGCCATAAAGATTGACAGATTCTGAACCATTGCGAAATGGCAGCGGTTTTTGGTTGCGTCCATACTTTCTGGGACAGTCTTTATTTCCTTATAAAGAAGCTGATCATGATCAGTAGGTAGTGATTGATCAGTTTGTAACAAAATAGCTGACTACTGCTATAATTCAGGTGAAAAATATTCTAACTTAAGGTACATCAGCTCAAATCAAATTTGAAATTCACCGGAAAAAAATGTTCATGTGTGCATATTCGAAGCATTTCGAATGGATTGACAAAAAAATCATGTGACAAAACTGCATGTATCTTAAAATTAGCAAAACAAAACTGGTCGTACCCATTTCCAGAAGAGAAACTCACGCTTGAGTTTTTTTTCGATTAATTTCAAAAAGATCAATAATGTAACTGGATTCCTTTCATAATTACGTTTTACGTTAATGGTATGCGAAATTCCTGGTGGAGTAATTATCCACTAATAAATTTTTCGAGATGGCACCTACCAACACAGCAACAAAAAATATTTTTATATTTTACGATTATGCTGCTCAGCACAACGTAGTTGCAAAGATGAAGTTTGTCATGATTAAATTTAATATGTAGTAGGGGCTCAGTTCAGAATGAAGTATCGTAAATATACGATCAACAAATCGTCAGAATATTTCGCTATAAAAGCTTACATATGTCAGATTCATAAGACGCAAATTCATACGATATTTGCTAATTGTGTACTGTACGCTAATAATAATCTCCAGATTCCAAAGACTGAGTGAGAAAAAATATCTCCAAAAGCAAGCAGCAAGACAAATTGATACAATAAATACAAAAAAACCTCTGCTTCAATCCACCTAATGGTGTTGTGCTGCCTGTCTAACTGACGTTTTTCCTAATAGGAAATCAATTTAATTTCCATGTTAATGTGTTTTTTTTAAACCGTAGTTCCAGAACCGACAAAATCAAACCAATTTGTTTGGCCATCAAGATCTAACAAGATCTACAAATCTCATTATATTTGCTCCATGAAAAAGAAGGTATAAAGGGACTGTTGACGAAATTGAGAGACTTGTTTTACCGAAAATCAAATATTTCATCGTAAAATTGATCAAAGTTCAATATTATTAAAGGAGCTTCTTTGGAAAAGGTGTTGGAATGAAATTGTTGCGTTTAATTGAAAATACATTGAGTAATTTTAGAGATATTCATATTCTGGGGAACAAAAATACCCCACAAAAGCGTATACGTATAGAAAAAGTCACGTGTTCTTGGGTTAGTACCTGTTTAGAGAAGTTTATATTTTTTCGTAGTTTTTCAAGTCTTTTTTTTTAAATTTTCATTTCATTATGAACCTGACCTGGTGACGTTTGTGCAGTGTTATAATTGAAATAAAATCAACTTACACGGTGAAAGTAAAAGTAACTGTGAGCTAATTCACAAGAGAAGAATAACCAAACATATTTACTCTTGTCTAATATCAGAAAGAGACAGATGAATCTTATTATCAGCTGATGACAAAAAAAAAACTGGATGCAATTTTTAAATCGCCGTAACCGGTAGCCGAATCGGACAATAATTTACCAAGATAATAGTAGTTATTCCTTATTGCACTAATTTCTAACTAGTTATTCTCAAAAGTTTAAAAGCTTAAATAATGGTTTATGCAAATGCTGAATTTTTTCATACTTCATCATAACAATTCGTTTGATTGTACCATATGGTAGAAAAAGAACACAGATTTTACTGTGTCTAATATCTTTAACCAGCGAACGATAGAAAAGAAAATATCTTGGTTTATACCCCTGTTTATGCCTTGTGGATGCTCACTTGCGATATAAGGCTACTGAGGATAAACTTAAAATCTTCTATGCAAAGTTTAAATATGCTCTGTCCAATCAAGTTACCGTCCGAGATGCATTTTCTCACAACTCAAGATAGTAGAATTGGAAAATAACAAGTATTGGATAAGATTATCGGGTTCGAGTTCAACCTCTGAGAAGAACCTTTTTATTTTTCTATCTGTCTTCTATTGGGTATTGTTAAATAGATCAGCTATGTTTGTTATAACTGTACATCAAAGCAGGCGCTGGGCTTACAAGTCGGTTGTCGTATGTTCGAGCCCTAACCTGGAAGCATTCTTATACCGTTTTCGTTTTTGAACCTAGACGCGGGCGGCTCTGACTCCGAGTAAAACGAACACGTGGTACGCGCCCTAAACAACAACTCATGAAAAAAAGAAAAAATTAACAAACTTGCATGAATGCGTGGTGCGACCCGAGAAAATTTTCAGAGCGAAACTACGCGATTGAAGTCCGATCTAGAGCGACCTCAGGTTGCTGAAACAAACATATTAAGCGTTGTTTGGGCGACTCTGGGTCAGCTTTCGGGCTGCTCTGATCAATAGACGAAAACGGTATTAGTGTCAGTAAATAGCGCTTTGAATCGGTTTCGAAGTCTGTTGAACAGAAAGGCGAAACTCCCCAAAAAGGAATGCAATATCGACTTGAAACTTTGGTTTCCTCACAATATAATGAATGAAATGATCTAAATCTCCAGGAATCGTCGATCGTACTGAGGTCCGGCAGCCCGGAATCTTCTTCTAGGCCCGACGAGACCCATACAGGTGGTGACCCTATTCAAAAGTGGACTTTCGCAAGTGATTACACAGCCGTTCTCGATGAGACAGGTAAACCGCATCAGCCGCAAAAGAAACAAAGAAAATACAAACAAACGAAGCTTATCAAGATTCAACTGGTTTCGATAATAAGTTAGTTGTCGGAAGAAAGTCGACTGAAGCTTTAAGCCCGCAACGACAGGTACAGTGCTGTTCGAAAAAATAGCAGCGCTTATGTGGTTTTCAGTAAAGTGTTATGTACATTGTATTCGGTTTGCTTTTATTTAACTTTCTGTGGATGTATACGGCTATTGATGAGTAATGAATGAAATCCTCAGCTATTTTGAATGAATGTTGATGACTGTCTACTGAACTTCAGGGCTATTTTGAAGTAAGACGAATTGTTCTGAAAAAAACTAGCAGCGCTAACACAAAAGTTTCCTGAGTCAGTTATGAAAATATTTTATTCAATTTGCATTGTATAATTCTCTTAGGTAGTATTTAAATGTTTGGCATCAATCAAAAAAATATTTGCAGTTTGTACTGTTCCATAAAGATGGATTGTTCAAAGCACTGGACATTTGAAATCATGCACGGAACGACCGAAATTAGCTCTGCGCCTAATTCGTATTACTGTTTTTGAATTAGTTGATTTTAACAACAAAATTTCCAAAATAACTATAAAATTAGTTAAAATTGAGAATTTACTTTGCTGAAAAAAACTCTTATTTTTAGAGATGGCGTTTAGTTGGCGAATATTCTGGACACAAACCAGTAATATTTCAATCCAGTACGAAATTCTCATTGACAACAAATTTTGTTATTAAAATCAGAAAATTTGTTTCTATTTATCTATCACCATCATTACTGAAGGACAGGGCAAAGAAAACAAAAATGAGATTGGTTTTATTAACAAGTTTATTAGCTAAAAACTTATGAGAAGTGTCAAAGCAAAACAATCCATTAAAAAGCTAAAAGGGACAGTCTTGTTGAAACTGCTTGCAAATTGTTTAGATGTTTTTCGCATGTGTTACGATATATCCATATATTAATTTCTAAACCGATATGTAAAAATGACGTAAACTGTTAGTGGAAAGTGTATTTATTCAGAATTTGTGCGCATTTAAAGCGATTGTGCGTAATAATGTTTTTACGGGGAACAGTGAAGTGAGTTTCGAATATTGCACTCTAATTGTATATGTCAAATGATGTTTTTTTGTATCTTTCAACCTTCTGGGCTACGCTGTCCGGTGTACTACTTGTACCGAGTGCTCAAAGTTTTCAGTGAGATAGTCAATTTCGCGAAGTCGAATGAAGAAAACAGCGATTTAGAAGAAAAATTTTCAAAAAGAAGTTTATGTTTCGCTTATGTCTTTTTCTCCAATACAACATCGTATTCATACCTGCCAATATAGAAAAGATAATCGGGAATTTTTTTCGGTAGTAGTGTGCCATCTAGTGGCTAGTAGTCATTACGGTGTTAACGAGCGCCATATAGCTGCTGATTGCAGAAACCAATTCAACCATTTATGTTGGTTGAAAACAACGTTTTATTTCTCTAATTCAACTAAAAAATTAGTTGAATGGATATGAAGCGTGCCTTAGCTAAGAAATGACAGCACGTTTAATTGGTGAATTCAACTAAAAAAATAGCCATTTCAACAAATATTTTATTATTATTAAGAGAATTAGAATTAAAAAATCTAAAGCAGCAAAAGTAAGATTTTTTTAGTTGTCTCAAAAAACAACTAACTAAAATCAGAAAATCAATTAATTTTTTCGCCAAAATGCTAATTTCGGTCTTTCCGTGTGTTAACATATGAACCGGCTGAATGTTAGTAGTAAAGCTTATGGTAAAATAACAAAAAAGTTCAATGTTGTACTATACATTGCACTCGGATGTAACAAGTGTAAAATTTGGTGTAAAAGGCGAGTAACGTACACCTGAACTGATCGTCTAATACTGTTCTCGTTTTTGAACCTACACGCGGGCGACTCTGACTCCGAGTAAAAAGAATACGTGATACGCGTCCTAATCAACAACTCATAAAAAAAGAAAAAAATAAACAAACTCGCATGGATACGTGGTACGACCCGAAAACATTTTCAGAGCGAAACTACGCGTTTGGAGTCCGATCTAGCGCTACCTCAGGTTGCTAAAACAAACATGTCAAACGATGTTTGGGCGACTCTGGGTCAGCTTTCGGACTGCTCTGATCAATAAACGAAAACGATATAATATTTTAGATAGTAAAACAACATTCTTATGTTTGCTACGCGAGAACTTTGGAGAAATGTTTGGAACTTTCCATTACCTCATTAACTGACAGTAAATAAACGATTGAAACCGAGTTCCACGCAAGAAGCCTTCTCAAAGTGCTTTTACTCACACCTCGATAAAATCGTGATCGTTCAAGTTTCTCAAAATCTAATAACAATTGGTCAGTCAATAAATGGCGTAACGTATAGTGAAGTGGTGAGAACAAATTGCTATTATTTGGCTCAGACGACATGCGTCAGGGAATGGGGAAAAAATCGGCGGAAATACTACAGAATATGATGTCGTCTTTTTCAGTAAGGGATCCCTAGTATAAACTAAACATGTTAAATTTGGCATGCTTCACAATTTCTACAAAATAATTAATAGTGATTTCATAATCTAAATTGTTTTTTTTACTAACTGCTTAACTGGACACATTTTGGAAATCGAAAAAAAAACATCTATCACAACTAGATTTCTACCGCAGTTTTTTGTATTGTTGTGTAGCTTTAATCTTCAACCCAAAATCCTCTTTTTGAAGGATGTTTGATTGTTTCGCTACATATAATGAACGTTTATGCTTGAAATTTCAGTAAATATAGTTGTAACAAGTACACACTTTAATTTTATTGCTGAATCTCGGCGAAATAATTGCCGAGATTTGCACAGCCGGAGCTCGGTAACCGTCTAGGCAAATTGTATAATTGCTGTGAATTTCGGCAATCTTGAACTGTCAATTATTGCCCAACTTGTCAGCAGCAATTTTGATGTTATTTCGGCAAAAGCGATCGAGATCGAATCATGGATTACCGAGTCATAAGTAATCGAGTGTGAAAGGATTTTGCTTTATTACTGCTCGAAAAACTGATCACGAAACCCAAGTTTGGAGAATGATTGTATTCTATTATAACTCACTTTAATTGAAAAGAATTCAAATCCCGAAAAGAAATATCACAGATAAAATAGTAATAGTATGAAATGGAATATAAATATTGATATCAACTTTAAGGCATGTTTCAAGAGTCCGTTAAGAATTTCAAGTTGAAAGTTATATGTCCGGATGAGCCCCATTTTAATTGTCCGGTTTGGCCCCACACAGACAATTTATTTTCGAGCCACTATGATAATCCTATTTTCCACGTGATCGACAGCACTTAATAATCACTGAACCCAGCATGAAATAAACTTTTAAAAGCACTAACTGCACTACACTGTCGTTAAGAGTCACAGAAATAAAGTGTACCCAAAACATCAGGAAATTAAAAGGAAAAAAATTACGGTAAAAACTTGGAGTAGTTAATGTCAGAGACACAGTCGCGAGATTGACGTAGGACGAGAGGTGTATAGATATTAACTGATTTGATACTGTTTAAGATTTTGTAGTTTTTAAAACGACCATTCGATTTCGGAAGCTTGCGTTTGTATTCTAGGGATTAGTGCGGCAGTTTGAGACAGTTTTCTAAGTAAGTTCTTAACTTTACTTCTGAGGCCCTGAAAAGAGCCGTTAGTGGCTTTGGAGTCTTGAAAATGATTATATGTTACGGATGATTACGTTTGTCTTCCAGGAAGTAGGGCGCCATTCCTAGTCATTTGCAAATTTGAGCATTGACCTAGAATAAAAAATTACATAAATATAATCGTAAATCAAGTCGTACAATCGCTCATTTCAATATTTCAAACATCGCAATATTTGACTGAAAGAAACTGTCAAAAGGCTGTACGAGATTAATTTCCGGCTTTCAGAAGGGCCAAATTGAGGAATCCTCTACTATATTAAACATTTTTCGAACGCGAAGTAGCCAAAATCTAACTTTATTTGCGCTCGTTTGGTGCGAACATTTGGACCCATTAGAATAGCTGATTTTGTATTATGTTCCCCATCGTTGTCCACTTTTCGTTTACTTTTTCTCCAATGCAAATGACCAGCAGCTGGATGACGCAATGGATTTTATTTGAAGCGAAACTCACACTTTGAATGTCCAACAGCAGATATGTGCACATAATGTTCTGCGTTTAGGTTTGAGGAACGAAACCTTACATTCACCACTGACTGATGCACCAGCTGAATAATGCCCGGTGTAGTTTCACTGTCTTGACGTAGATGGAGGCCTGCGCACTCGATGTGTTTCGGTTCATGGATTACCATAGACTGAAGATTCGGTTGATTTTGATGTTTCGTGTTTAGACCTATTTTTTACTAATTAAACAAGTTTCACGTAATAAACGTAGTATTAACAGCAATCCCGGGTTGGCGCTACAATGCATAGGACACTGGTCTCACAAGCAAGTTGTCGTATGTTCCAGCCCCGACCTGGAAGGGTTCTTAGTGTAAGTAGGATCCATAGTACTAGCCATGCAATGATTCTGTACACTAAGAATCGGCTGCGAAGTCTGTTGAAACAGAAAGGCCAAATTCCACAAAAGGAATGTATTGCCAGGACTTTGTTTTTTTTTTATCAGCAATCTTACACCTTCTTTCATTCGTTTTGCAAAAGAATTAGAGAGCACACTCACATTGGGTAAAAGTTATTAGGAAATCAAATCAGGAGTAATTTTGTTACACTTTTGTGTTGTGAAATTTTAAAAATGCATCATTGTCCTACGTCAAAAACGTATACATTTTGACTTGAGTACGAATGACGCCAAACTGAATTGACTCAGCATCATCCAGCTAACTGGCGCATGGTTTTTAAGATATATAAGTTGTTCGCTTAAGCCCCCTGTCCAATCTAGCCCCGGTTTCCTCTACAATATGTTCATTTTAGCCGTTTCACGTCAGCTTTTCACTTAACAAATATTTCTGTTGTGAAACATATCAAACAAGAAATTGGTTGCATATCATATAAGCAAAATAACATTGTTATAATCGCACAGCTGTTGCGAGATGAGTTTAGCAATACACAGAAAAAATTAATGAATTTTTGTTACATAAACGATATAATTCATAAATACTTGATTTTTCAAATGACGCAATATTCCTCGCGCACAAAATTTTACACGTTCCGAGTGTAATTTGCACTCGGCTACCAATTATCGCAGTATGGATTTATATGTATCAATTATTCAACCAGCAGATATGTGTTTCTGTGGTTCAGTCGATTAATCGATGTGCTTTGTGATCTAATGATTCTCGGTTCAAGTCCTGCTGTTGCTATCGATCTTTTGTTTGAATGTAGATTTGTTTATCGGCTATGCAGTCATTAATGGATTAAAACGATTATTTTTGTTTTAACACCCAACGTTTCGACGCTACTGGTTTACGTCTTGTTCAGGCGAAAAAACAAGACCTGAAGAAGACGCAAACCAGTAGCGTCGAAACGCTGGGTGTTAAAACAAAAATAATCGTTTTAATCCATTATTGACTGCATAGCCGATGAACAAATCTACATTCAAATAGAATCCAGTCGAAAGTGTCCCAAAAGATCTTTTGTTTTTTATTTCATTCGATTTCACGCCATGTAGTTATCAAATCAAACAATTTTACATGTTCTTGAATATAAATTTGAGTGAAATACCACGCTCCATTTATGTGTATCTTATAAGATGTAAAATCACAAGATTTTTTCGAACTGTGTACAATACAAAAACAAAGTTTGCTACTCGAGACATGCCCTTGAAATGGAGTTATCGACTAGACAATGATCCAAAGCTTTGCAACGGACGAGCGAAGGCTTGGTTTCAAAAGCAAAGCTTCCGTATGATGAAGTCCGATTTCAATCCGATCGAGATCCTAAGGAGAAATATTGAAAACGGATAATCTGATGCTATGTTCACCAATACGATGCAACTATAGGTCGAAGTTCGGCGTCCTTGGTCTGAAATATCTACACTCTTAGAAAAAAAATGAAATTTACGCTTGACGTAAACTCAAGCTTACCGTAATTTCTTCAGTGATGACACAATATTACATCTTCTAACATGTAAAAATAAATTTTGCGTCTGTATCGATGTAAGCTTCAGATAAATTAACTGTGAACTTAATGATATGACTTATCTTTACATACAGGGTCCGGCACTCGAAGTGTAACCAACTTCAGACCTTCGAGCCTGGCGTCAAGGTAAATGCGACATATTATCGGGAAAGTATTCTGGGAGGTCGCTTTGAAGCCGTGGGCAGACAAACATTTCGGTGGCAGACCATGGACGTTTCAGCAGGACTCGGCACCGTCTCACAAAGCTTGAGTGCACCAAGAATGGCTGAAAAACAACGTTCCGAACTTCATCACGTCCACACAATGGCTCTCGAATTCACCAGATGCGAATCCAATGGATTATTCTCTTTGGGCCATTTTGGAGAGCAAAGTCCGAACTAAAAGATACACCAGTCTCGAGGCGCTGAAAAAAGTTATTGTCCGCGAGTGGGCCAAAATACCTGCAAGTCACATTCGGGCAGCTTGCGATTCGTTTTTTGGCCGTCTCAAGGCCATAGTCAAGGCAAAAGGTGCTCATATCGAGAAAAAGTGAATTAATTCTGAATTTTGTATTATTTTTACACATTTTGTACTTTGAATTAAGTAAAAGTAATTTTCCAAACTGAATTTATGGCCTTTTTAATTGGTTAAACTTCGAGTGCCGGACCCTGTACTTAGAATTGTGAATGTAAGTGTATCGCGACGCTTCTTTTATGTGCATCTATAAAAATGTAAATTTTTCTAAGTGTGTACACACAACGAAAAATTTATGTCAATTTGCGTTTCAATATACAAGGAGCATCACAATTCACTTAAATTTACATCCGAAAGCATGTAAGTTATAATCATTGGAAGCTTATCCAACTGAATTTAGCAGTAAAATAAACCCAAAACTCTAACTTTCATGTTAATGGATGTAATATTCTGTTATATTTCAAGAAAATGCGACTTGATTGAATTTACGTCATGTGTAATTTTCATTTTTTCTAAGAGTGTACCACGAAACGTCTGAGGAAATTATTAAATTCTGAACCTCGGCGATGGACGCCTGTGAACAAAGGTAATTCACACAATACAAAATTGTGACGAAAACTATTAGTGACAGTGTTTTCAAATAATTTTAGATTATGTTTGTTTCTAGTATCTTTTTTATCCCAACACACCATTTACAAACTTTGGTAGTTTTCAAGTTTGTAACTTGTTCTTACAAACAGTGATCTTTGTTTTATAAAAAGTACTAATTGTAAAGAAAATTGCTGAGAAAAAGAGCGAATGCAAGCTCAAGACACTATTCTCGAAACAAAAAAAAACTCGCGCTGCTATTATTTCGAACGGCACTGTATATGCGCGTCCCAAACAGATCCGAAAAAAACCCATTCAACACAGTCCATTAGCTTTATCAAATGATCTTCCGCCTTTCGGCTCTTCTTCTGCCGGCTGGTTAAATTTAGGCATTGAGGCGTGAGAGTACTGTCAATTTAGGCTGTTTGGGATTATCACCTGCTATATTTCACCAGTCTCGTTATACATTCTACCTTGGCGCGCTGGGGTCCCAAAACCGGTAAAACCAAAAACTGTTAGTCGTGATGTGACACACAGCCGAAGCGGACACTTTCTTCGCTGGGTGATCGAGATCGAGTTTTGTCGTTTGGAACCGCACTGGCCGCGTCTCAGAAATATTCAACCGTCATGTCGTCGTCTGGCGAGATTCAGACTGCCCTGTGCAAGCTGCTTATGGTGATTGCGATCTTTGGAGTGGTAGGAGCACGCGATTACATCACCGGATCCGTTCGGTTTACCTTGTTCAACCGGTACATGGTTCCGATCGTACTCCGGGAATTGGTTACTAAATTGTTGTTTCTTTTTAAAAAGGGAGCAACAAGAGTGGATAACGTTGTCCAGCAATGACAGCGACTTCGATGCCAACGGATGCAATCCGAAGGAACCGTTTGCCGTCATTGTGCACGGATGGCGCGAGGGAACCTACACGGAGTGGATCAACGATATGAAAAACAACTTGACCACTTACAGAAGAGGGTGTGTCATGTTTATGAGCTACGCCAACGACAACCGCAAGTTGGACTATTTCGGTGAGCTGGTGCCATACTTCAAGTATTTGGCTAACGAGCTGTACACTCATCTCCGAAGATTGGAATCGATTGGATTCGATCCGGCCACAGGCTATATGTTTGGCTTCAGCTTCGGTGCCCATCTTGCGATAGAGGCCGGAAGAAGACTTGGACTAAAAAAGCTGGAACGGCTTGATGGTTGTTTTGTGGAGTAGCAATAAAATAGCGTCCGATGATCTAATTTTCATTCTGTTCCAGTATGTGATCCGGCTGGACCTGGTTTCGACAGTGACGGTGAGTATTCTCTGCTGGATCCTAGAGAGGCAGCAAAGCGAGTGCAGTGTATTCACACCAGTACAAAGTACGGCACCAGTCGCCGTAACTGTCACACTAATTGGAGTATGGGCAATTGTGGAAAGGATCAACCGGGTGCTGGAAAATATCCGAAGGGTTCGCACGGATTGTGTCCACATTTTTACAACAGTGCATTCGAACACGACTTCTATGCCGTACCGAAGCCGGACGCGTGCTCTTCGGTGCGCTATACCGGAATCTGGCCACGTGGATACAAGATGGGTTACTTTAGCGATACGAGCAGGTTTGGAATAAATAAGAAAACGTTTTGTGCTTTGTGATTTGGTTTCGATTATTCAATTGATGTTATTTACAGCGATGTCGAAGGGGAACTATTTTCACCGACTACAAAATACTATCCGTACAACAACGACACGGTGCTGAATGAAATTTAGTGGATGATGTAGGCAAATAAAAGGACTGCATTGAAAAATATGTTTCAATCGGTTTGCTTTACTAGAATAACTCTAATAAAATTATTTATTTTATCTTTGAATAGTGTACGAAAATTTATCACATCACTTTCCATTTTAGAATTGTTATTTGCTTGAAGTCCCACATTTTTTCTAAAAAATTGTACGATGACTTGTTTGAAATTGAAAAATGTATGTTGTTCGCGCCGGAACACTCTCTTCGATAGCTGGGGGGGTCAGAAACCAATCTGCCGTGGACCGTGGATGTGGACTGTATAGATTTCTAAATAGTTCACGTAAGCAATCTCTAATAGTTCTTTTGAATATCAAAGTTTAACTCAGACTTGGTTCTGTTCGGATAAATAGGAACACTGCGTGTCACGGTTTGATAAAGACTGATAATTTATTGTGATTCTGCTCTGCTTTTATAGCGTTTTACTGCCTACTGTGCTATCTCACACGAGTGTTAATTCGAAATCTAGAGACAATAGGTTTCTTTATTTTGCGTTCGCAACATACCGGCCACCAATGGAATACTAATTCCATTCATATAAAAAAAAATGATTCACAAAATATAAATTTTTAAAACTATACTAGTTATTCATCTTCGTCATCAGATGTTATAGAATGCTCAAGAAGTTGGTTGTCGGGATCATAACTTCTCACTGTAGGATTCGATGGAGGGTCAGAAGTTTCATCGTTGATGGGAAGTAGGCATACTTTTGATATCGGACGATCGTAGATAGCACCAGAAGGTACCTTCACGCTCACAACGCGTACAAGTCTATCCGGACCGGGATGAACAGCGGTAACTCGAGCTAGACTCCACTTAAGCGGCGGCATATTGTCTTCCTTCAATAGCACAAGCTTTCCAACAAGCACGTTTGGATGCTGGTAGAAATTCTTTGTGCGTTACTGTAGTTGATGAAGATAATCAGTTGACCACAGCTTCCAAAACTGCTGAGACTTCCGTTGAATTGTTTGCCACAATGAAAGTCTATTACAGGGAACATCGGCAAGGTCGGGCTCCGGGATTGATTGGAGTGCTGATCCGACCAGAAAATGTCCCGGGGTTAGGGCACCCAAGTCGCTGGGGTCCTCGGATATGGCTGTTAAGGGTCGTGAATTGAGGCAACTCTCAATCTGACAGAGAACCGTTTGCATGACTTCATGCGTTATTGGTTCAAAACCGACGACACGACGAAGATGGTATTTCAATGCTTTAACAGCGGCCTCCCACAGGCCACCGAAAGTAGGTGCGCGAGCAGGAATGAACTGGAATCGAATGGTGGTTTCTGCACAATGTTTCGCAATCTTCTCTCGTTGTTGTTGATTAAGGAACTGTTTTAAAAGTGATTGTAGTTCTCTTTCAGCTCCGGTGAAGTTTGTCGCATTATCACAGTAGATACTGATTGGCTTTCCCCGTCGTGCGCAGAAACGTCTTAATGCCGCAATGAATCCTTCGGTACTAAGATCGCTGACCAGCTCGATGTGTACGGCCTTCGTAGTCATACACACAAAAAGTGCGATATAGGCGCGCAATGGTGGAATCGATTTACTTCTTCGAATAGTATTTTTAATGAGGACTGGCCCACAAAAATCGACGCCAGTATTAAGAAACGGTCGTGCAGGTGTTACTCGAACCCTAGGAAGCTGACCCATAAGCTGATTTTCGGTACAAGGGCGAACTCTGTAGCATTGCATACAAGTTCTAACTTTTTTCCGTGCCAGGTTACGGAGATCAAAAGGCCAAAAACGTTCACGTATATGTGCAATCATTAATCGAGGACCAGCATGAAGTAATTGCTTGTGAGTGGAATCCACAACCAGCTCGGTGAACGGATGAACTGCTGGGAGTACCATTGGATGTTTTCGGGAAAATGCGTAAGGAGATTGGTTTAGCCGTCCACCAACGCGAAGTACACCTTCATGAAAAAAGGGATTGAGTTTTCGCCATGACTTTTTTAATTCCTGTTCCTTGCCACAGCGAACAAGAGCAAGATGTCGAGGAAAACATTCAGCTTGAACAGCCACAACCAGACTCATTGTTGCCTGAGAAATTTCATCAGCTGTTAAGTAATTTGATGATACCAGAGATGTGCCTGAAAGTTTTCCTCTACAATTATTGACGAATCTTCGACAGTAGGCGACAATTCGCAACAACTTGGTTAAAGATGAATAACGTTCGAATAAAGAATGATCAGGTGTACTAACAACGGCGGCAACTGCTGTGTTACTTTTTTCTTCGAGTTCATTCACTGACACCTTTGATGCATCAAATTTTGCAAAATAGTTCGGCCATTCTGCTGGTTCCAATGCTATCCATGGCGGCCCTTTCCACCATAAAGATAAATTGAAGAGTTCGTCTGGAGAAGTTCCTCGGGAGATTATGTCCGCTGGATTCTCCAGGCCGGAGACGTGATTCCAAGCACAACCATCGGTCAGCCGTTGCACTTCCGCTATTCGATTCGCTACAAACGTTTTGTACTTGGATGGTGAATTGTGTAGCCAATGGAGCGTGATCATAGAATCAGACCACATGAATGATTTTGCGTTAATATTTAGACTTTCAGTAACTTGACAGTAGAGATGAGTTAGTAATACAGCAGAACAAAGTTCCAATCGTGGAATGGTCGTAGGATGAATTGGGGCAACTCTTGATTTTGCTGTGAGAAGGCGAACAGTCACCACACCGTCATGGCCAGTGCTTCTTACGTAAATGCATGCTCCGTAGGCATATGCACTCGCATCGCAGAATCCGTGGAGTTGAATGTTGTTTGCTGAGCCTGGTGCCTTCACCAGACGAGGAACTGATAATGATTTCAATGTGGTTAAATCGATTCGGTATTTTTCCCATTCATCGCACAAACTTTTGGGAAGGGTTTCGTCCCAGGAAAGCTTCTTCACCCATAGCGTCTGCATGAAAACCTTAGCCTTAATAATTATTGGGCCCACAATTCCAAGTGGGTCAAACAGTTTAGCCATTTCCGATGCCACTACTCGTTTTGTAATGGGGCACCTAAACGAAAGATCTGGAACTTTAAACCGGAACGTATCCGATTCGGGATGCCACAAAAGACCCAAAGTGCTGATTGAATTATCATCGGTACCGTCGATTTCAAGAAGTGATCTGTGGTCTTTCAACGCATCAGGAATATTAGATAATACTTCAGCAGAATTCGTTGACCATTTTCTCAACTCGAACCCTGCTGTGCTGAGAATGCTTCGAGTTTCATTATAAAGTTTGACGGCTTCACCAACGCTATCCGCACCACTCAAAAAATCGTCAACATAAAAGTCTTTGCCAATTCTTGCTGCAGCATCATCCGCGGAATTCGAATACTCAAATGAGAGCTGTTGAAGGCAACGGGTTGCCAAATATGGTGCACTAGCAGTGCCGTATGTCACCGTGGTGAGTTCGTAGGGTCGAATCTCCGAGTCAGTGGAATGTTGCCAGAAAATGCGTTGTAAACTTCTATCTTGGCGATTTATCCAAATTTGACGGTACATCTTCGTGATGTCCGCCACCAAAGCAATTTCTCGGAGTCTAATTCGAACCACGATAGCAAAAAGAGTGTCTTGTACGGTTGGTCCAACCATTAAGCAGTCATTCAAAGAAATTCCCGTAGATGACGTGCTGGACCCATCGAAAACCACTCTACATTTTGTAGTCGAACTGGTTGGTTTTATAACTGCGTGGTGTGGGAGAAAAAATGAATGTTTCTGGGTATTATCAGGTATCGTATCGATGGGGATCATATGGCCAAGTTGAATATACTCATTCATAAAATCGCAATATTGAATGTTCAGATCGGGGTCTTTTGCTAATCGTCGCTGCATCCATCGTAAGCGGCGATGTGCTTTTGATTTCGAGTCACCAAGTTGACTTAAAATTTCTTCTTTCTCAGGAAGACGGACAACAAATCGACCAGATTCGTCACGGGTTGTAGTTTCAGAAAAAAAATTCTCGCATGTCACTTCCTCCTTGGACAGACCGCGTGTATCAAAACAAGATTCAAACTCCCAAAATTTGGCAAGTTGTTGATCCAAATTGTCTGTGGTGCATAGCAAAGCAAGATTAGTAGAATCTGAACAGAACGTCTGTTGGGAAACAGGACCACTAACTATCCATCCTAGCCTTGTGTGCTGGAGTAAAGGCTGATCAGTTATGGGACCATCACCAACAGAGAGTTGACCATCCAAGAGCAGACTGAAGAAAAGCTGGGCACCAATCACCATATCAATTCTCTGTGGTATGGCGAAATCGGGATCGGCTAGAGTTAGATTGGACGGAATTTTCCAACGCGATGTGTCGACTGGCCTAGTAGGTAAATCATTAGTGATCGTGGATAGAATGTTAAATGTCAGGGTTTGAGAATACGATGAATCAACTGAGCTAAATGAAGCCTCGGTGCAATGGGTGCATTTTACCGTAGATCCACCCATACCAGATATAATTATAGATTGTCTCGATCGTTTCAAACCAATAAGTTGAACTATTCTCTCAGTGATGAAATTTGCTTCTGAACAGGAATCCAAAAGAGTGCGTACAAAGGTGACCTTCCCTGATGGTCCGAATACTTTTACGATAGCAGTAGAAAGAAGCACGGTAGAGTATGTAGACCCAGTCAGCTGAGATGCCGAAAATGCATTGGAAACAGGTTTCACGGTATCAGGCTTGGATTGTGACGCAGGTATTTGGCTAGATGAGGGTTTTGAGGTGAGATTCATTGATGATGTAGATGTGGAAAAATCAATGCTGCTGCTCTTGGTTGTAGGTTGCGAGTCAGCAGAGGTCGATTCCGCTTGCGCTTGAGCGTACCGATCATTGGGGGAGGATTGATGCAATAACGTATGATGCTTCTCATTGCATTTCTTACAGGGTTTCGACGAACAATCACGACTCATGTGACTGGACGAAAGACAATTCCAACAAAGCCTTTTTCTGCGAATAATTTCATGCTTCTGTTCAATAGACTTGCGCATGAATTTTTCACAATCGTAGATTCGATGTGCTTGATTACAAACAGCACAGCGATAGGTGTTCATGGTGGGGATTGTCGCTGCATGCGCGACGGACATCCGGGGTCTTTCCTTTATGTTAGAGTAGGAATTTGCTGTTTCACTGTTAACAGATTGTAAAATTCGAGCTTGCTCATGCAAAAAATAAATCAATTCTGTATAGGTTGGAATATCGTCAGTTATCTCTCCTGTTGACCTTTCCCATTCCCTTAAAGTCTGTTTGTCCAGGCGGCTGCAAAGCATGTGTACTAATAAGGCACTCCATGAGTCAGTCGGTTCCCCCAATGTCGTCAGTATTTTTACGTGTCGTTCAAATTGGTCAACAAGGGTCAAAATAGCGTCCGAAGATTCCTTCCGAATAGCTTCAATAGCAAAAATAGCGGAAATATGATTTTTAATTAACAAGCGTTTATTATCATAACGACCAACGAGTAGATCCCAAGCGATTTTATAATTATCAGCAGTAATACTAGTCGTATCTAATAGTTTCCTCGCAGACCCCTTCAACGCAGACATTAAATAATGAAACTTGTCCACAGCAGCTAAATCTTTGTTAGTGTGGATCAAAGTTGTGTATGCATCTCGAAACGGTATCCAATTGTTAATATCACCATCGAAAGTAGGTAAATTAATTTTTGGTAATCGTATCACCGAAGAAACGGGGACTTGTGCTGTAAGCTCATTTGCTAAAGCGATAGATCGATTACTATTCAATTGGTGTGCTATCAAAAAATCTCGCAACGAATAATATTTTTCTTCCATCTCGTCTCTCTGTTTAGTGAAGTTAATTTTTGTTGACTCTTCATCGTTCGTTAATAGCTCAACATTTATTGAAATTGAAATATAGCGCTCAAATAAGGTGTCGAGTCTAGCTACACGGGACTCGATTTTGTCACAATCACGATCCGCATCAAAATCGTTTATAAACCTTTCTATTGTTAGGATGGAATTTGTGGTGACACTAAGCAGTTTAGACTGTTCAATTAATTTCGACATCTTGAGATAAAACTTCTAACACAACTCCAATTCAAAAGCTTTTTTTTTCCACCAATTACTGCAATTTCCGAAGCGCTATCACTGCCTCAGTACACGTTCTACTGTTGCACAGCCAAATGTACTCACCATAGCCAAAAGCCTACCTTTGTCATACACATCCATGTAATTTGCCAAGCTGACATACTGCTGCAGGTTTTCTTGAGAAACCTAGGAAAGCGACAGGAACTCCAAACGTCGATTTCCACACCAATCTCGGTAAAATCAGGAAACACTCACAGCACGCCTGCAGTAATCACGATGCTCCTTTACAGTTCTAG
This sequence comes from Malaya genurostris, assembly GCF_030247185.1. Lineage (NCBI taxonomy): Eukaryota > Metazoa > Arthropoda > Insecta > Diptera > Culicidae > Malaya > Malaya genurostris. Next base: position 89,203,648 of record NC_080571.1, on the reverse strand, counting down.
TTCGGTTTCACTAAGTTGCAATTCATTTAAGTTCGTTACACAAATTCACAATTTGATCGTGTCCGAAATGTATTGTTCATATCACATTTGACTCGTAGTTCACATTTTATCACACAATTTGCAATTTTTGTGACACACAATTTCCGAGTTATCCACAATAGAACCAAGCTTTATACAAAAGCTTTGTTACCGATTTCGATCGACTGCACGGTTGTGCGGGATGAATGCCAACACACACGCTGGCCTGGATTCAATGCGCGGTTGACCGAGATGAATACCAGCACATACGCTGGTCCAGATTCGGTATTCGGTAGAGCACTGATGATGATTTCGATCGGGTGATCGAACCTTCCTTCAACACTGGTGGAGTAGAGAATCCGGCTCGAAGGACCAAAAAAATGTTCGCGCCGGAACACTCTCTTCGATAGCTGGGGGGGTCAGAAACCAATCTGCCGTGGACCGTGGATGTGGACTGTATAGATTTCTAAATAGTTCACGTAAGCAATCTCTAATAGTTCTTTTGAATATCAAAGTTTAACTCAGACTTGGTTCTGTTCGGATAAATAGGAACACTGCGTGTCACGGTTTGATAAAGACTGATAATTTATTGTGATTCTGCTCTGCTTTTATAGCGTTTTACTGCCTACTGTGCTATCTCACACGAGTGTTAATTCGAAATCTAGAGACAATAGGTTTCTTTATTTTGCGTTCGCAACATATGTGTTACTTTTGATTTTCTTGGAGCTCAATCTTAAAGATATTTTGAGTCCTCAGTCTGTTACTGAAAGTTATTTTAGAATAAGATTTTAGAATTCAGATTAGTAAGATAAAATAAATAGAAAAAGTAATTTTTTCAAAGATAAATTTGTCGATTTTCAAAAATTGAAAATTGATTTTCGCTTGTTTGATTTGTTTTAACCCACGTATTACAGCAGAACTGTATTACAGCAGAAATTTCCCGAAATACTGCAATTAAAAAAGTTTAGAAAATAGTTTTGAAGACTTCTTTTGCATAATACTACTACATTGTTATACTGCACTAATACTACTACATTGTTATACTGCAATTGAGTGAAAATCTATTCATATGTGAGAAGCTCCATTTTAGCACAATTGATTATTATTGTCGGTACTTTCGGAACGGAAAGCTGGATGTCGGCATAGTGACATTCGGTTCATTCAACCATACAGGAATCAGAATCAAATGGCACGTTTCCCTTGATATTTGGAGACCTACAAATTTATTCACAATTCTCTATGAAGATTTGAATTTTGGAAAACAATGTACCGGACTTGAATCAAATTCAGTAGATAAATCATGGTTCCTATTCCTATCAATGGTTTGTTTGGTTAAAGATTAGTCAAGGCCTTTAAATAGGTTTCCGTTTCTGCAATGACCTCAGCATTCGACGAAAAGTTCTCTCCTTGGAGAAACCTTTTCAGATTTGGAAATAGATACTAGTCGCTGTGGGCCAGGTCTGGAGAATACGGTGGATGGTGGACCAATCCGTATCGCAAATCATTCAATTTCACCATTGCCTTTATACATGAATACGCTGGGGCGTTTCTTCCCATAGCTTGATAAAAACTAGAACTCGTCTGGAGCGATCAGCTGTCATTCAAACACTATTGGATAATTTTGTCATGAAATTTGGTATTGGACCGCCTAGAGGCTTGTTCTGAAGAAAAATATACACGCTTACAAACTATTCACGTATTTTTTGTGAGAGGCCCGAAACTTTTCATTCCATGTAGTATATCGATTTCTCAAATAAACGTCAATTAGAAAAAAACAGCGTTGTTCCCTCTTTTGGAGTAAACTCAGATTATTGACTTTGAAAATATCATATACTATTTGACACAGCTCGCTAAGATCGAAAAATGTCGGTATGTGTGGTCATGGCTTGAACTGGATTACATACATACAAGGTTCAAAACTTTTCAAGTTGCGATGATCATCAGCAAATTAGTTTTAAGTCCCGTGCTAAAAAGCGTTACATGAGAATGTTGACCAAAATGTTGACCAGATATCTTCAAAAAATGACCGAATAAGACTGGATTTTTTGTGATTTTTTGGAAACGGTTCATTTTGGAGATTTTTTTTTTGTCCAAAAATAGCCCACTGTCAAAATTTACATCGAAATACCTTATTTAGCATACAATCTGCTACTGTTCTAAACGAAGTTAGATTTCCATCAAATCAGCTAAATAATAAAATTTACTACGCTTATAGGTAGAGCGTATTTTGTCACCACTATTTTAGGTGAATTCCGCTTCATTCCAGTTTTATAAGAGCGTGCTGAATCGTATGAGGCTGATTCGGCGCATTTTGTCCCGAAGATATGTATTAACCAAACTGCCAGAACTACGTCCAATCGAATCTTTGAACAAAATTTCCCTTGTTCTCAGGCGCAATTTGCTCCGAGTACAACGAAAATGTAAAAATATGCAAATGCTGGTATATTAGTATGATCAGTATCTAAGGGGGTAAACAGATTGGAAAATGAAAAACCTCGAAAATATTACCGCAGAAACGGAACTCGACACGGAACTGTAAATGAATACCGTGGTGGCTAAGTACAGCGAAGCATGCTTCATTTCGTCTAGTCAATTGGACTTCAATTCTCTTCATGTGTTTTCATATGCATAGTAGTTCAATTGGTAAAACAATTCCTCCGGTTAGGAGTTAGCTACGGGTTCGAGTCCCGTCTCTGCGGTAACATTTTCGCGGTTTTTATTACACATGGAACGACCGAAATCAGCTATGTGCCTAATTCGTATTACTGTTTTTGAATTAGTTTATTTTAACAACAAAATTTCTAAAATAACTTTGAAATTAGTTAAAATTGAGAACTTACTTTGCTGAAAAAACTCTTATTTTTAGAGAATGTGTTTAGTTGGCGAATATCCTGGACACCAACCAGCCAATATTTCAATCCAACGCGAAATTCTCATTGACAACTAATATTGTTATTAAAATCAGAAAATTTGTTTCTATTTATCCATCACTATCATTGCTGAAGGACAGTACAAAAAAAAACAAAAATGAAATTGATTTTATCCAAAAACTCATGAACAGTATCAAAGCAAAACAATCCATTAAAAATCTAAAAAGGACAGTCTTGTTGAAACTGCTTGCAAATTGTTTTGATGTTTTTCGCATATGTTACGATATATCCATATATAAATTTCTTAATCGATATGTAAAAATGACGGAAACTGTTAGTGGAAAGTGTATTTATTCAGAATTCGTGTGCATTTGAAGCGTGTGCGTAATAATTGTATATGTCAAATGCTGTTTTTGGTATCTTCCAACCTTCCGGGCTAGGCCGTCCGGTGTACTACTTGTATTCGGTTTTTGTTTTCCGAGTGCTCAAAGTTTTCAGTGAGTGAGTCGATTTCGCGAAGTCGAATGAAGAAAACAGCGATTTAGAAGAAACATTTGTAAAAAGAAGTTTATGTTTCGTTTATGTCGTTATGTCACAAAATCGTATTTATACCTGCCAATATAGAAAAGACAACCGCGACTGAATTTTTTTTCGGTAGTAGTGTGCCATCTAGTGGTTAGTAGCTATTACTGTGTTAACGTTTTTTCGGTGCCAGTGCGCCATATAGTTGCAAATTGCTGGAGCCAATTCAACAATTTATGTTGGTTGGAAACAACGTTCTATTTCTCAAATTCAACTAAAAAATTAGTTTAATGGAAATGAAGTGTGCCTTAGCTAAGAAATGACAGCACGTTTAATTGGTAAAACATAAACAACATAAAAAAATAGCCATTTCAACAAATATTTTATTATTATTAAGGGAATGAGAATTAAAAAATCTAAATTAGCAAAAGTAAGATTTTTTTAGTTGTCTCCAAAAATAACTAACTAAAATCAGAAAATTAACGATTTTTTTCGCCAAAATGCTGATTTCGGTCTTTCCGTGCATCATTGTGTTCACATGTCAATTTTTCAATCTGTTTTCCCTGTTAAATACTGATAATATTAAAACTAGCTCATTACGGGTCTACGTCTCTACCGAGACTAAAAAACAAATCGTATCCTGGTATATTATTTTACTATATCTTTATTTCCAAGAAATTTAAGCATTTCCGTATAATACAATATTGCTATTACATATTCGCAGTTGGCAGTACTCGCTTAGATTTGAATGAAGTTTTTTGGAAATGTGAACTTTGTCACAAAAAGCCACTTTGCATACTTTATTTTTCCAAAATTGATCTAGGCTGTCTTTTGGAAGGGGCAAAATTTTTTTTCAATTTTTTCAATTACACGTGCAAACTAAAACGTGTTGTTTTAATGATTTTCGTAGATTCAGTCATCAATTTCAATAAAAATTCTGTATCACAATACACAATGAAAAAAAATTACTCTGAAAATTTAAAAATGATTTTCCAAAAAATGCCATTTTTTTATTAGGATAAAATTTTTTTCCGAAGATAGGTGATTATGCTAACTACCAACCGTTCATACATTGCAAGATGGGCACTTTTAAGGAAAATAAGTTTTTCTATCAAAAACTTTTCTTGTCAAAACTGTCCTTTTTCAGTGTCTTTTTCTTGAAAGCTAAACTAAACTCGAAATCATTATCATCAAAGAAACCAATGAAAATCAATTTGTGGGAAGATTTCTTGTATTCTATCCTATCGCTAGTTGCCCGATATTTGCAAAAAGTATCAGTAATGGCAAGAGAAAGTTTTAGTTAAAACTTCCTAAAAATGTCCTTCTTCAAATCCATGGACGGTTGAAAGGGAACATAAATATCTACCTTGAGATAGTATTTCATTGAATTTAAAAATGGAATTCAAATTTTGAAAATTGTTTTCTTTTAGTGTAGGATTCGAAAAGACTTACTTAGCGCCAAACCTTATGCGGATTTGGCAGCACCCTCTCAGATTTAAATGAAACTTTCTTCACATATAGGTTTATATGTGTTGGTGAAAATTATCGATTTGAATTTACTGGTGAAAATCGAGATTCAATTGACGATGAGTTCTGGGAGATTCATTTGAGTATGGCAACAATAGTCAAATGAAAATTTTTTCCGTGCTGATTCGTATATATTTGATTTTGAACGCAAGCCAAAAAAAGAAATTTGACTAAAAATTTGGAACACTATCAAATGATTTTTTTGCAAAAAGAAATGGAAAACATTCCGTGGTTTCTGGAAGAGTATTTGCGAGATATCGATATGAAATTTGTTTTTACGAGGTTCTAAGTTTTTTTTAAGGAAATTCGTTTGAACGAATTCTCAATTACGAAATCTAACTTGAAACAATGAATGCAAAACTGCTAAGAGAACGCGGTATTTTAAGAGTTGTCGTTCATCAAAAACGCAATATTTAAATAATGAATTGAAATGATTCAAAAGATTTTGTTGTTTTTTTATACTTTTCGGTGAGTAATAAATACACTCTAATGCCGTTTTGTGTACTGCATAACGTTTCGGCTTACTATGCTTCAGCCATCGTCGGACGCAATTTACAAAAATTCACACTCATCATTCACTCTATTCCGCACTGAAGCATAGTAAGCCGAAACGTTATGCAGTACAAAAAACGGCATTAGAGTGTATTTATTTCTCACCGAAAAGTATCAAAAAACAACAAAATCTAACGAAGTTGCGGTGACTAAATAGAAGACAAAATGAAATGATTCAGGTTAATTAAATTGAAATGAATCTTTTGAGGGACGAGTGTAGCGTGATGCATGCAGCCTTCCTTAGTTCGATTCCCAACCCCGCACAGAAGTCAGAGTTAGAAAGCTTCTCTGGTCTCTATAATTGAAGAAAAAATGAATCATAAAAGAAACCCGCTTGTGTAATTCTTACTTTTTTGCTATTTAAAGGTAAAGCAATCGAGATTTTATTGAAGGTAAAAAGTTCAAAGATAAAGGAATCGCGTGAAAAATACGTTCATCAAACTTCAAAACGAAACTCACATCGACTTGAGGCTTAGGAACAGATAGTATGTCGAGGAAACCAAACCAGGCGAATGAGATGGATGGAAAGGCAATTTGGAACTCAAATCGTTGATTATAACCATAATAGCGATGCTCTTTTGTAATGACGCATTATCTCGGAAAAACTGTTTTGTTCGCTTCATGTGAAGCCATTTCGCTGCGATTTGGACCTTTTAACGCTCCAGACACTAGTCTCCTCGCTCTATACCTATTTTCCGTTCAAGCACTGGGTAGGGAGTAGGTTCGAGTCCTGTCCCTGAGTGTATCTTTTTTCAAAAAAGTTATCTTTTCTGTGAGTTTCCCCCTAGTACCTACCAGGCAAATGTATGTGGTATTTTCCGTTTATTAAGTTAAAATGAAAAAAATGTTTCAGCGGCACGGGAAGTTACAGCGGTAAGAATTCTATTACAGCGGTTTGTTTACCTAGACGCCCACTTTCTGTGGTATAAATTTTACGGTATTTCGAGCAGTAAGTCAAAAGTTATTCCAGATGGAAGCCGAGAGGTGAACAAAATATCTGCACACCCACTTTGATATTCCAACGTGGTCTGCAATAAAAATCGCAAACACGTTGAAAATAGCAAAATCAATCGTGTATGATGTGCTCAAATGTCAGAGCAAACCTTGGACTATTAGATAATGAAATCGCACTAAAATAAACGCTGCTGTTCGCAGTACCGGTCAAAGAATTCGTTTACGAGCAGGATATCGTTCTTATCGAGCCAGCAAGTAACTAAACAGAAAGTTGAAGCGCAGTTTCGTTACCAAAACTCGAGCTCGGAAATTGTACTAGCAGCAGTGCGAAAAAAAACTTTATGGCCGTTGACTATCAGCATATCCCTACTCAATAATTTTACTTTTGTTGCCGAGGCTCCCAGCATTCATCGTCAATTGAATAACCGTAGTTAGCACTGCAAGTTTTTCCTGCTGAGTTTGTAGTCGACCTGTTTCATTGTCTTCACTGTGGGTAGTGAGCAAGTGCGAATTAATAGGTATAAACTTCAACTCAATAACACAATACTCTCTTCCACCATAATGAGAAATAGAGGGTGGCGGTTCTCATTTGAGTTTTCAATTATCACCGGCAAGTTGAAATCGATAATTTCAACTATTTGAAATGTATTGAGATGTGTTTCGAAATATTAAAAATGAAAACTGAAAGAGGGAACAATTAATTTATGTTCATTTTGTAAATGATATTTCAGTTAGCAAATGGTTTACCTTTCATCGATTATCTTGAACCAATGTGTGCGTGAACCTCATTTGAAGGTCTCTCATTCAATTGTAAGAGATATTTTGTTACTTCAAGAGATAAACTGATGGTGGTTAAACTGAGCTTACTGATAAACGAATGAAGGACGGATGATGCCCATTCGGTGCGAATGCGAAGGGTGTGTGAAAGAATGTGAACAGAGATGTCTATCTCCTCTGTGTGACGAAGAGCAAGCAAAATTTCTCCCCTCGCACTGACAACTTAAACGAGAGCTCGCCGGTGAGCACTCTGCTGTATGGTTTGCGTAGATGAAGCGTGGACATGCAAAATCAGCAAAATAAAACAATTCATCGTAAAATTTTCGGTTTTCCTTGCAAAATCTGACTCCAGCGTGTATCATTCTGGTGAAATGCCATCTCTGAATGTGAAGTTTACTGCAGTAGAGTGCTCGCCAGTGTGTGCACACATTCGGTTTCAATTGAATTGAATGAAGTTCTACAGCACAGACCAGCAGGTTTTGCCGAAGTACCAAGGATGCTCATCGACGATGAAACGTCAAAATGGATTTTGTCAAAAATGGATTTCGGGCAGCTTCCTGGCCGAAAATTCTACATGGCAACGGCATGAGGAGATATTCCCGAATAGTTTAAGTTTGCTTTTATGGACAAATTTTACAAAAAATATCATGATATGGCAAGGGATATGCAGCTGTGGAGCAAAGACCAGAGTATTCGTGACGAATAAGACGATGGACTCGAAGCTGTACAAGGAAGAATGCCTCAAAAACCGTGTACTACCTCTAAGCAAAGCCAACGTTGAGAGAATAAAAGTTTACCGATTGGATGGGCGGGCTGATGCTTGCTGCGTTCCTAAACGATAGTCGGCCTAAAAGCTACCGGATAAAGGCATTTGTTTCGGGAGAACCTGCTTAGTTCTAAGTTTTTTGTCCGATTCTTGAAATAAAGAAAGTATCAAACAATTTTGGCATTAAGTATACGATTGTAGCCAGTTTTTTTACACCCAATGTCTTTATCCGGTGTTTGTATTTAAAAATATTTAAACGGATTTTTTATACTAAGTTGTACTTCTTCGATTTTAGCATTAATTTACAAATTTCCTAGAAACATTCGCCGATTATTATGTTTTGCTTTTCTCATATAGAAAGGTTGTGTAATCACTGTGAAAATCGACTATTGAACACCCAGATAGTGCTGTATACATATCTATTTTAGGCAAACTCATACCATCCTATCTTATTTAAAGTCATGAGCTTGTGGATTTTGATAATACATTCAGTTATTTTAATTTCCATTTGTTGATAATGTAATTACTTTTGTCCGTTGAGTCAATATGATTGTCAAAATATGTAGATAAGATTGTTGAATAGATAGCGCTCCAAATCTAGGTTCTATGTTCTCTTTCTTTCCGCTTTTGTTTTTGTGAATTACCTATAAAGTTTAAAGCGTACTAATATGTCATGAGAATAAATAGAATTCAGTACATCATCACCAACACCAACCGCAGGATCTACAAACTGAAAAAAATGGATTATGATGCGTTCATATATGCTATCGAACAACACATTCCATATTAAAGTTTAGTTGAAATTTTCACCTCAAAACGCAAAAATGTCTGCTCTGACTTCCCAGCGCATTCTTGTGTTAGTGCTTAGTTCCCGTACTCCAGCCAGAGCCAGGTGTGAGGTTTCATTATATCTGAAGTGTGCTTGAAAGCGAAACAATTCAGCACACAGTTTTAAATCACGTTTGATCAGGTTTTCGTAAAATTGACATTTATCTCGAAAGCGCATTTCAGCTCTACCGCAAAACCATCCGACCTCACGCGAGTCAGTCGGTCGAAACCACTGCAGATAGCGAGCGTTCCGGAATGGAACCGCAAAATGCGTCGAATGTGGCAAACGCGGATAAAAACTGGCCACAGCGAGACGAAAATTTGCGCTCAAATGAACCGCTTAATTATTGCCACCATTTAGTAACAACGTCGTCGCAAACACTGGGCCCACCATCGAAACCACACGGTTCGATTAATTAAAATAAATCACATACACATACACACTCACTCATTCCAACTCCGCTCTTCAGGCTCATCGAAAACCGAACGGCTCATCACTCGCAGAAAGAATTTCGTACAATATGGAAATATAATTACAACAAAATGAAACTCACTTTCAAAATATCCATCGGGGCAGATTTGCAGACAGACGGCAAGATCGGTGACGTACAGGTGGGCGGGGGCACAGGTTAAGCAGCTATCCTGCCCGGCTCCGGCGCACGTTTCACAGGACTCGTGGCACGGCCAGCACACACCGCCCTGGTTCGGGAAACTCCGCGGTGGGCACCGACTGACGCAAGTGCTGAAATGACACCAATGACAACGAGTTTTGGAATTAACATTGCACCAATTACTGATGTTCGTCATTAATGATTTGAAATTCATTTGCGATATATATTTGCTATTGGAAACTGCTACTCACTTGTCCAATCGATAATGTTTACAGGCCACACACTGCGTAGGTCCTTTGCCGTAGCATCCCTGCTGGTCGCATTCGGGATCGCAATCGTGCAGCACCACCAGTTTGTTGTTGGAATCCGCCATCACATTTTCCCGCTGAGCCGTCGGAATGTTGTGTCCGTTGAGCGTCGTAACCGTCTTATCGATTCCACTGCCGGCTCCACTGAACAGGTACGGATAGTTCATCGAGTTGGAAAACAGATCCGATTGGTAGTAGTTTCCTCCGGTCAGAGCCGGTTGATTGATGTCCGTTTCGGTGGGGAAAACGAAGGGATTTACGTTGGTGTATCCACCGGACCCACGCTGACCGTCGTTGTTTTTCAGCCGGATCGGGTTCTGATCGGTTCCGTAGAATATCAGCTGCCACTTGGAAAGAATGCCCGGCTGACTAACGCGCCGATGACCGCCGTTCAGAATTTGTAAAGTCCAACGACCTTCGGCTTTCTCGCCCCAGAAATGAACGCTAAGGAATGGCCAGTCGTCGAAGTTTGACTTGGTTACATCCCGTGGCCGCTCGAAGAGCAGTGTGCTGGTCGTTCCCATTGGCGAGGTTAGCAAAATACGAAGGTTTCCTCGAGGGAAGAATCGAAGTGTGATTTTGCACTGGACGTGTTCAAGGAACCGAACTTCGTTAACCGTTCCGGCACATCCATTGACGTCCATGTGCGTCTGCAGCGTGTAGCCCACCGATCCTTCGATCGGCCGATCTTCGTTGATTTCACGAGACTTGCAAATATGCTGCGGAGGAACACTGGTCCATTGTTCCGCAAGGCTAACCATCGCACCGGCATCCATCAGTCCGTAACCAAATTTATGACTGACTTTCCTCTTAACACCGTTCAGAATCCAGCCGGATTCTTTCTCCAACGGTTCCGGTCGTGAGGTGAGAACAACCAAGTACTGCATATCTCGCCACGTCAGTGAAGGATTCGCTTCCAAGGCAAGAGCCGTGATGCCAGCCGCCAGTGGAGCCGATGCCGATGTTCCCGTGTGTTCGACGGTACAGATTCGATCCGGCCGCAGCGAACCGTCCATGTCGACCGTGGCAACACTCTTATCGTGACCAGGTGTTCCGGAGCTGTAAGTCGTAGCCAAAGTCGATGAACATTCCTCCAGGTACCAAGGTTTGTAGCTGTTGAAAATTATAATTCAAAAAGTTTTAAGATTTCCAAAAAAGCGGGTGCAAAAAACTTACCCTCCCTGAGTAGCGCTGGAGATGGACAGGGTAAAAATGGAATTGGTATAACCATCACAGTTGCAGCTGTCGGTGTATCGGCCACCGTTACCCGAGGCCCAGATGAAGATTGATCCCTTGCCCTGGCGGCCGCTGGTCACACCGAAAATGAAGGCTCTCCGTGCCAACGGTCCAGGACCGTCCACAGTGGAACCATCATCCTCCGGACCCCACGAAGCACTGTAAATGTGAATGTGGTCCGGATTCAGTCCCAACGCTTTTGCCTCAACCGCATCGTTAACGGTGCCGTCCAACATGCGGACGCCTGCGAAATAGAAAAAAAAAGAAGATTGATTTCTCAAAATACCAGTATATGTCAATCTACACGTACAATCGAACGTGAATTAACTTTTTCTCCGTTGCCGTACCGCAACCAGACAATACATGTTCCGCCATCATCAAAGCCTTTCCACCATCGATCAACCGTTTTTATTTTTTGTTCTTATTGCTGTTTTTGTTGCTGTTGTTGTGGGGAGGGAACTGTATTTGTATATGCCACGCTTACCGGATAGCGTATCCTTTCACGCTCCGAGGCTGTTCGACGCAAAAACATGTGTAAAGCACGAAATGAAAGGACCCCGCATACCCAATGTGGCGTGAGCTCCATCGGGGAAAAAGAAACGCATAGTCATCAAAGTACCGAAAAACTTCACCCTGGCTGTCGGTTTTTTTTCTGGGGGGTTGGGGTCAAACCCAGCTGGGCTCCGGCAGTTTCGATGGCTATGGAGATGTCAACGCATATGCGTTCAACCTTCACAAAAAGTGTTATCCTACCCGAACTAAAGAAAACTTGGTGAATATAAGATGACGTTCCCCCGGCGCTTTCAAAGTGCTGGTGATACGGCAGCGTGCGGATCAATGATGGATGCGATGGGATTTCACCGGCGATGCCTTTTCGAGCGAAAGAAATTGAACTCTATTATCAGGCGGATCTATTCAAAATAGACCGACGACGGTGGACTCGTGACGATAGGCCAGAGTAATCGGCGGATGAAACGCCAGTCGAGAGCTTTTTCTAACGAGCTTGGAGGGCTTGATGATTGGAAAAAAAAGCCGTGGCTTGGGAAACACACAGGGACGGGGACGGTGTTGCGGTGGGAACACCGAAAGGATGATACAATTTCTCACAATGCCTGGCACAGTCGGAAAATTGGTTTAGAAGTAGGATTCAGTCCAATTTTCATGCCGGAGGGGTGAAATATAGTGGAAGGTTTCAGCAAGACGAAAAACAATCTTACAGTCAATGGTTTAGTCACAAGTTTATCAATACGATTCAACTGGAACGTGTTCATGTTTGTAGAGAGCTCTTACCTTTATGAAGAATCCATGCAAAAAAAATTGATGCATTTCAATACTGAATTTGAATAGGTCGTTAGGGTCATACCTTATAAATTCTTTTCAACCATTAAACTTTGAGGAAAAATAGATCAATTTCACGATGCTTTTTTTGAAGGCTTGACATATTCGAACAAAATGCTGTTTTAGGTGTGTAAAACGGTTCGAAATATATATAATACGGTTCGAAAAATATATAATACAGAAGCAGATCATATACAACTGATCAATATGAGTTCATATTACAAGAAAACCCAAGTACGTATAGTAGGGATGATAGCATTATACCATTTAACATGTTTTACCTCAATTCTTTTCATTATTCGCATCTTTCTACCGAATCCTGGAAAGAGGCTTATTGCAGTTGATGAAAATCAATTTAGGTTACGAAGAAAACATTTTTTTTACATAACTATTTAATGGAATATGAGTTAAAATTAAATTATTAAGATTTAAATCGGGTGTTCAGTCACAAGTGGTGACTTTTTAGCATTATTATATATATATGATTTTGTTATTACCATCATTTGCTTCCGCAATTCTGAGATTTTTGTGTAGGGAAAATTCTAAGCCTACTTGTATTGGGGAAAAGGAACTTATTTACTAACTTACTAACTAATACAGAGCGAATCGGTTCAATTGAAGATTGCATCGATTTTTGTCGGAATTTGCTTATAATATTATGTGACATTACATCTAATGGTTCTATATTTGTGAGTTTGTGTAACTCATTTGTACTAAACCAGGGAGGACGCTTCAAAATCATTTTCAGAATTTTATTCTGAATCCTTTGAAGCGTTTTCTTCCTGGTGGAACAACAACTTGACCAAATTGGTACTGCATAAAGCATGGCTGGTCTGAAAATTTGTTTATAAATTAACAATTTGTTTTTTTTACAGAGCTTAGAATTTCTGTTTATAAGAGGATATAAACATTTAATATATTTATTACACTTTGCCTGGATTCCTTCAATGTGATCCTTGAAAGTGAGTTTTTGTCATACGTTAAACCTAAGTATTTTGCTTGATCAGACCATGTCAATTCCAAGCCATTCAATTTGAGAATGTGATTATTGTTTGGTTTAAGAAAAGAAGCTCTTGGCCTATGAGGAAAGATAATTAATAGCGTTTTTGCTTCATTTGGTTTAATTTTCCATTTTGACAGATAATCACTGAAAATATTTAAACTTCTTTGTAGGCGACTGCAGATCACTCTTAGATTTCTACCTGTGGCTAACAGACTTGTGTCGTCACAGAATAGCGATTTCTGACAACCAACGGGTAGATTTGGAAGATCAGAAGTGAAAATATTATACAAGATTGGAGCTACGCTCGAACCCTGCGGAACACCGGCTCGTACGGGTAGCAATTCAGATTTACAATTCTGATAACTAACCTGAAGAGTACGATCAGTTAAATAATTTTGAATCATTTTGATCAAATAAATAGGAAACTGGAAATCAGATATTTTTGCTATTAAACCTTTGTGCCAAACACTGTCTAATGCTTTTTCTATGTCTAGAAGAGCAACTCCAGTGGATAACCCAGAAGATTTATTTGCTTTTATCATGTTCGTTACTCTGACAAATTGATGAGCAGTTGAATGTTCATGACGAAATCCAAACTGCTCTGGTAAAAAAATTGAATTCTCATTTATAAGAATATTAAAAATTCCATCATTACCAGGAGCGTTCATGTTTTTGAGTTTCCTAATAATTGATTTAATTTTATCAAAATTCGTCTCAATAATGTCATCTTGTGATAACACTTGGGTTGAAATATGATCATATTTCAGTGAGACTTCATTTTCAATAGGACTCACAACGTTCAAATTAAAATTATCGACACTCTCGAACTGCTGAGCAAGTTTTTGAGCTTTTTCGCCATTTGTAAGAAGTATTTGATTTCCTTCCTTGAGAGCAGGAGTTGGTTTCTGAGGTTTCTAAAGAACCTGAGAAAGTTTCCAGAAAGGTTTAGCATATGGTTTAATTTGTTCAACTTCTTTAGCGAAATTTTCATTCTAGTTTAATTTCTTTTTGTAAATCCTTAACTATGTTTTTCATAGCAGGATCACGAGAACATTGATATTGTCGTCGACGAACATTCTTCAACCGAATGAGCAGTTGAAGATTGTCATCGATGTTAGGAGAATTTAATTTAGTTTGCGCTTTGGGAACTGAAAGATTTCTTGCTTCGATAATGTAATGATTCAAATTATCAATTGCTGTGTCGATGTCCGCACAATTTTCTAAAATAGTTTCATGATCCACATGATTTTCAATCCAACTATTTAGCTCTATAATAGCTGAATATAGAACTAATTCGAATAATTAATGCTTCGTTGGAAAGTCTGAATGTTACAGGTAGATGATCTGAGTTAAAGTCAGCATGTGTAATCGGTTCACTACAAATGTGACTTTGATTTGTTAGAACCAGATCAATTGAAGAGGGGTTTTTCACGGAAGAGAAACAAATCGGATTACTGGGATGAAGAACTGTGAAGTAACCAGCTGAGAGTTGATTATGAAGTATTTTACCATTACTGTTATTTTGCCTACAATTCCACAGGACATGCATTTAAGTCCCCTATTACGAAAAACTTCGGTCGATATCTTGTGAGTTTTTGCAAATCGCCTTTAAAGAAATTTAATTGTTGGCCGGTGCATTGGAATGGGGAATATGTTCCAGCGATGAAATAAATTCCATGAATGGTTTCAACTACGATTCCCAAGCCTTCAATTACTTCAGTATTGAAAGAAGGTAAAATTCGATGTTTAATTTGCCGTTGGATAAAAATGGCAACTCCACCACCCATTCCAATAAACCTGTCAAATTGATGAACCACATAATGTGGATTACATTTCAATTTGACATTTGGTTTAAGAAAAGTTTCTGTCACAATGGCAATATGAATTTTGTGAACTTTGAGAAAATTATAAAATTCATCTTCACTCGATTTTAAAGATCGAGCATTCCAATTTAAAATATTCAAATCATTATTTAACATCACTGTTAAATTTTAAATTCATTATAATATTATTTGCGAATTGCCATCCGATTTGAAATGCTTCAAGAAGCGATGAAGTCGAATTCATTCGGATGATCATTTGAGTTGATCTTGTAGGTATTTCATTCTATTTTCAGTTATATCGCCTAAATCAACTTCATTTAAAAAAGCGAATGGCATTGAAGGTATATTTGTAGGTAGACTGCCACTTGAACTGCCATTAGAAGAAGATGATATGGCCGATCTACCTATTAATAAATTGTTTTCGTTAGAAGATGAACTGCAAGGCGGTCCTGTGTTTTGATTATTTACATTAGAAGAATTAAGTGGTGGATTTCTACCTGTTATACTAGCATAACTTACATTAGAAGAAGACGATGAGGAGGTCGATCTACCTGTCAATAAATTGTATTCGTTAGAAGACGAATTCGAAGGCGTACCTGTTTTTTGTTTTGAATTCGAAGAAATAAGTGCCTTAGAAAAATTAGGCGTGGCATTTGTAACGGTTTTTTTGATTTTCAGGGATGTTCTGTAAATTTAAGGTCGTTGATTTGACTTGTTGTCTAAGCGAACGAGCGTTTAAAATTTTTTCTCTGACAGGACATTTCAAATAATTGGATTTATGATTTCCATCGCAATTTGAACATGAAAATCTATCAGTGGTTTCATTCTTTGGACAAACGTCTTTCGAATGCGATTTACCACAATTCAAACACCGTATATCCATATGACAATTTTTGGTTCCATGACCGAAGCCTTGGCAACGACGACATTGCGTTAAGTTTGCAATACGATTATGGCGTTTATAATGTTCCCAATGAATTTTAATGTGGGAAATGAAACGTACTTTTTCTAAAGTTTTCAAATTGTTTACATCACTTCGATTGAAGTGTATTAGGTAAAGTTTATTGGAAATTCCAGAGCGTGGTTTAGAAGTACCATTCGTTCTTTTTTTCATAAGTATTACTTGGGAAGAAGCAAAACCAAGCAATTCTTTTAGTTCATTTTTAATTTCATCAGTACTTTGATCATTTGATAAGCCTTTCAAGACAGCCTTGAAGGGTCTGTCTGATTTTATATCATATGAATAAAATTTATGAAGTTTCTCGGACAAATATCGAATAAGACGTTCGTAATCTTCCAATCCATCAACCAAGACTCGACATTCTCCTCTTCGTCCGATTTGAAATGAGACTTTTACTTCCGGGAGAACAGTAGAAAGCTCAGTACGGAATGCTTTGAAGTTGGAAATCATCACCGTCACTGGTGGCATAGATTGTTGTTTCTTCCCAGAACGACAAGCGTCCATTTTGGGAATTTTTGAAGAATTTTTTTCTATGTCGCTACAATTGGATTCAGGAAGAATCTCGTGTACATTGTTAGACGGCATAGAATCAACGGAAGGGAAATCCGTCCGTTGTCTTTTATTTTTACATTCAGATTCTATAAGATCTTGAATGTTATTAGAAAAGTGTTGAATAACGGATTGTGATTTATTCCGTATTGAATTCTTTTTAGCCTTTTTATTCTTGTTTTTTTTTTATTTTTTTGAAATGAATGAAATTTGAAATTAAATTAACTAGGCTAAGTTAGTCTTTGATTAGACGCTAGTTTGTAAAAGTCTTGATAAAGACTGATTTTGTGGTAGTCTTAATAAAGACTGATTAGTTCGAAGAATAGTTCTTTGAATAGCTAGCCTTAAGAAAGGCTGATTAATTTCTTAGTCTTGAAAAAGACTGTTTATAATAGAATATCACTCTTTGTATAGCCTTGAGAAAGGCTGACTAATTGTTAGTCTTTAAAAAGACTGTTAGTGATTCAGGTAGCCTTGAATCTATGAAACTCTAGGTAGCCAGAAAAAATTTCCAGGAGCCAAGAGCTATACGCGTGCGGTGCGAACGACTGTTCAACGTCGACTGACGAAGAAAACTTAAAAAAATAGAAGGAGCTGGGGTCCACTAGGAGATTGATAGTACCTATTATCTTTTTTCTGACCAGAAGAGGAGAATCTGATGGAAAACCAAGAATAGATTCACTGGGTTCCAGCTTCCATGTCATAAAAGGTGACAATTGCAGAAGTTCGACTCACGTCAAATCACTATACATTCAATGCACATCTCCGGCGTATCGGGATCGTGGAGAACGGGCTCTGCACCTGTGGCGACGGTTATCAAGACATCGAGCATGTCGTGTGGTCGTGCGTAGAGTATCGCGACGCCAGGTCGAAGCTACTGGAATCCCTCAGGGCCCGAGGTAGACCGCCTGAGGTTCCGGTTCGGGATGTGTTAGCGAGTCGGGATAGTTCATATATGCTTCTCATATATCATTACCTTAAACACATTGATATACAAGTGTAATGTGTTATTCCTCGCTCAGAAAGTATAATCTTCACCTTCAGGTTCGACACTAACATCCGCTCGATTCTCTCGATCCCCCTGTTACCCCTTCATTGGAACTAACAAGATCTTTTTTTGTCACTAACTTTTTCGTTCCCCCTCCCCTGTCTCTTCACCATCTCGATGGCAACTAATTAGATCTCTGTCGTTTTCAGACATTTTGTTCCCACATCCCTTTTTACCCCGTTTCCACAAAATTTACTTTTTTTCATTTCTCTTCCGTAACATCACCATCACCGCCCGCGGAAGACCGCTCCAGTCGAAAACCCAGCATGCGGGCCACCCGCCGGGCTTTCGTAGCCTGGGGGTGTTTCCCGCGGACCCACACGGACCGAAGGATGCGGCCAGCGCTATATATTTACCAATGCCATCTGGAAGACTCGTGAGATATTGAATTCATCGACCACTGCCGATCGCCAGCTGAACGCTGGATTCTCGAGAAGCTAAGATCACATATTCTAATGATACATAGATCGGTATATTGAACAACTAGTAGGAAAATACTTGTTTGTTATGATAAATTTATAACTTTTTATCGGTAGCCAATTGTCCAGATCAACCAATACAACCAAACAAAATTTATTCACGGTAAATAATAAAGTGAAAATAATAGACAATCCAGACGAGCGTGAAATCAGTTAACCTTCGCTTGGTGCTTTAAAATAATTTTATATAAATCATAGAATATGTCGCTTTGATGAATCGACTATATTGTATAAATCCTATTCACGCGTTTATTTTATAGCAACCAAAAATAAAGAAGTTTTTATTTGTTACACGATAATATTTAAAATAGTCTCTCAGTTTCTACGAATAAGCACTGCGAATCAAGACGAATTCCCGGGACTTCAGTATGGGATATTTTTGAAACGTTCCGAGAGGTCTGTGAGTTTTGTGGTGCATCCGAACGAGTCATGTACATAGAGGGGGAGCCCGAGGGGCTCTACCCTACCCTCCAGAAATCAAAAACAGAAACGAAAAAAAAGTTTGAGAAATATTATGGCGCAGTTGATCCTGTAGATTACACCGTGAGATAGAGGTTTTGAGAGTTACGTGATGGTCAAAACTCCACTGCCGATAAAGCGAAGCATAACAGGTAACATGAATGACGTAAGATGGGAGGCGTTACGTGAAGTTAAAAAAGCCAGCAAGATTTACCTACGATAATTTTCTTAAATTGAGGGTTATAAATCATATGAGTTATTTTATGGAAATTATTAATGTTGAAAACTACTAATTAAAAGTTAATTTTTGCGGTGAGCGAATCACAACTCGTTACATTTAGGGAAGTTATAGGTTTCACGAAATGTTACAAAAGTTACTCTATTGTGAGGGTTACGTTACGAAGCGTTATATGCGTTACTTTTTTGTGAGTTACTTTTTTGTAACTTTACTTTTTTGTAAGTTAAAAGCGTTACATGAGTTACTTTTTTGTAAGCTATAAGCGTTACGAAGTGTTACATGCGTTACTTTCTGAAAGTTCTAGACGTTACGTAACGTTACATGCGTTACTTTTTCATGAGTTATAGACGTTACAAAGCGTGATATGAGTTACTTCTTAGTAAGTTACAGGCGTTACGAAGTATTACAAATGTTACTGTTTCATAAGATATGAACGCGTTACTTTTTTGTGAATCATAAGCGATACGAAACCTTACATGCATTACTTTTTATTGTTATTGGCATTACGAAGCGTTATATGTGTTACTTTTTTGTGAGTTATAGGCGTTACGAAGCATTACAAATGTTACTGTTTCATAAGTTATAGGCGTTACGGAGCGTTATACGCGTTACATGCATTACTTTGTGGTGAATCATACGAAGCGTTACACGTGTTACTTTTTTGTTAATCATAGACGTTATGAAGCGTTACATGCATTACTTTTTTGTGAGTTATAGACTTTTTTATGTAAATTATAGTCTTTACGAAGAATTACATACGATATTTTTGTGAGTTACGATGCTACGAAGCGTTATATGCGTTATATGCGTTACTTTTTAGTAAGCTACAGACGTTACGGACCGTTACAAAGCGATACTTTTGTGTAAGTTAAAGGCGTAACAAAGCGTTACATACGTTACTTATTGTAAGTTATAGGCGTTACGAAGCGATACAAGTGTTTCTTTTTTGAAAGTTACAGACGTTATGAAGCGTAACATGCCTTGCATTTTGGAAGTTATCGGCGTTAGGAAGTATCGCTTGCGTTACTTTTTTGTAAGCTATAGCATTACATGTGTTACTTTTTTGTAAGTTATTGGCGCTACATGTGATACTATCTTGTAAGTTTTAGACGTTGCGAAGTGTTACATACGCTACTTTTTTGTAAGTTATAGGCGTTACGAAGCGTTGCATGTGTTACTTTTTTAAATAAAAGACGTTACATGCGTTTCATAGGTATTACAAAGCGTTACGTGTGTTACTTATTTAGTCAATTATAGGCGCTACGGAGCCTTACGAAGCGTTACATGTGTTACTTTTTTATGAGTTATGAAGTTACGAAACGTTACACGTTTCTAAGTTGCAAGTGTTACATGCGTAACTTTTTGTGAGTTATTGACGTTAAGAAACGTTACAAGCGTTACTTGTTAGTATTTTACAAGCATTACGATGCGTTACTCATTAAGTAAGTTTAAGGTGTTACGAAGCGTTACTTTGTTAGTCACAGGCGTTACAAAGCGTTACTTTTTGTAAGTTACAGGCGCTACCAAACGTGACATGCGTTAGATTTTTGTTACTTGTACGGTGTTACGTGCGTTTTTTGTGAATTACAGGCGTTACAAAGTGTGACACGCGTTACTTTTACGTAAGTTAGAAGCGTTACAAAGCGTTACATTCGTTACTTTGAATTAGTTTTAGGCGTTACGAAGCATTACATGCGTTACTCTTTTGTAAATTATAGGCATTACTATAACTGAAGTCAGCACGAGTGCCTCGAAGGGCGTCTCAATGGAACGGCTTAGGTTTCAATTGCTTGGGCCTCACCCTCGTTCACCTGATTTGGCTTCCTCGTACTATTTTCTCTAATTCAAACGTTAATTTATCTCTGAGTAATTTATGTAAGCTTCGGTTTGGAATTTCAGACCACTACATCCGGAACCTGAATCCGAAACCAGTATAGCCAAAGTAAATTTGTATGACCATCTACTGATATGGCCCATAAATTTAGAATATGTTTTCCGTTCTCCTCGGCTGTGCTACTTTATGCAGTGAATTGTCATCATTTAAAGTAGGAATGTAAATTATCTCAGAATATCAGAATATATGACATCATCACAAGCCTTGTGGATTGTTCTACCATATAAATACTTATACCGTTATCGTTTATTGATCAGAGCAACCCGAAAGCTGACCCAGAGTCGCCCAAACAACGTTTGATATGTTTCTTTTAGCAACCTGAGGTCGCTCTAGATCGGACTCCAATCGCGTAGTTTCGCTCTGAAAATTTTCTCGGGTCGCACCACGCATACCTGCAAGTTTGTTTATTTTTTCTTTTTTTTCATGAGTTGTTTAGGGCGCGTGCCACGTGTTCATTTTACTCGGAGTCAGAGTCGCCCGTGTCTAGGTTCAAAAACGAAAACGGTATTAGAAGGTCTTAGACGTATTTTGGGGAACCTTAATTTATGGTTATTTATAGTCAACTAAAACTACTAAAAATTCTCATATAAATTGCTGAGCATATTCACGGTTAAGTTATACCAATTTTTGGGCAGAGTAAATTTTAATAACTGGCCATAAATGCGTCGAAAACAAAATACATGAGAGGAAGAGGTTCTAGAGAAGAAACACTACGCCTTCCACCACGAATATTGATAGCAGGTGACGATATCGAGGTGGTTGACGAGTTCGTGTATTTGGGCTCACTGGTGACCGCCGATAATGACACCAGCAGAGAAATACAGAGACGTATTTTGGCAGGGAATCGTGCGTACTTTGGACTCAGAAAAACCCTCCGATCGAGAAAAGTACGCCACCGTACGAAATTGACCATCTACAAAACGCTCATTAGACCGGTTGTTCTCTATGGCCACGAGACCTGGACTATGCTGGCAGAGGACCAACGCGCCCTCAGTGTTTTCAAAAGAAAGGTACTGATGACCATCTATGGCGGAGTGCAGATGGAAGACGGAACGTGGAGACGGCGTATGAATCACGAATTGCAACAACTGTTAGGAGAACCACCTATCGTACGAACAGCTAAAATCAGACGTCTACGATGGGCAGGGCATGTCATAAGGATGTCGGACGACAGCCCAGTGAAAATGGTTCTTGAATCTAATCCGACTGGTACAAGAAGTGGAGCGCAGCGAGCAAGGTGGAGGGTGATCTCAGAAGCATCCGGGCCTTGAGTGGCTGGCGACGAGCAGCCATGGACCGAGTTATGTGGAAATGTATGCTTCATACAACAAAGGACACCCCAGGACTATAGCTATTAGGTAAGGTAATTAAGAGTATATGCCGTTTTAAAACGTAACAAAAGTGCCAAATGTTCTAAGCTAAAACATTCGCTAAATGTGTTTATTGAGATGGAATAAGGTGATACCTTCACCAAAACTCACAATAACCATTCCAATCAAACGTACCATCAGTTTACTGTCGGAACATCACCGAGTCGACCACTAATAATTGATAATATGCGCTAAAGTTTTTAGCAGTATCCACACGGAGAACCCTTCGATCATAAAATTGCGATATCGCAGTTTTTGATTTTTGCGATAGTTGATTTAACTAATTTCTTTTTGATTCAACCAAAATGGTTTTTGGTTTGCATTTATTCAAGTAGTTGAAAAATATGTTGTTTTCAATGCTGTCAAATGCCGGAGACAGTTGAAAGCAAAACAATAACCGCAATGCAGAATCAACAACTTTTAAAGTTGAAATCTGTTCGCGTCGCTTCAAAATGTCAATGAAAACAACATCGATGGTTAAAGCGTTTGGTGAAATTGTGTTCATTCGATTTGAGAATTTTATGATAACAAGTGTTTACCTAACAGCGGTGTTGTGATAAAGTTAACCTTGTTTGAGATGAAAAAGATTTGGTGAAAAATTAGAAATGTTTATGAATTATCATCTCGTAATCTTTCAGGTATGCGCAAAAATTTTATGCTTCAAATTCGATCATTATTTACTTCCAGCAGACTGTTTTACTTCCAGCTGTTTGATACCGAAGATGATGTTCATGCATTAACAATAAAACGCTTTTTAACATGAATTTAAATCATAAAAGTAACAGGAGTGAACCCAAGTAACAATTTTAGTTTTAATACTAGCTATTAGCAATTTTAAAGATTATTTCATAAAACTAGTCTCAAAACTGCAAACTCCACCATAACCGACTGAAAACCATTATGAGGCCATGTTCCAGCAAAGTGGACCAACCATTAGAAGGTTTATAAAGCAAAATTAAGAAATGATGTAAATCATTGTTAAATCTCTTAACCAGTGGTTTGATATTGCTAGAAGAAGTTCTTAAACCCACTTTAAGGTAAATAATAAACCTTCTTTAGGATCAAAATGGATTTGTAAAAATGAAACTGTCATCCTGAGTCATTAGATACAATAAATAATGTTGCGTCTTCGTGGAACATATTAATGGTGATGTGTGTTTCACATAGTTTTGGAAAAGATGATTGTGTGAAATAATATATATATATATATATATATATATATATATATATATATATATATATATATATATATATATATAGATATATATATATATATATATATATATATATATATATATATTTATATATATGATGTAATAATATTTTATATACCACTTTTCTGATTTCTCTAGAACATAAAAAGGCATGCGCTTTAATTTTTATCGTGAAAATGGAGGTAAAAAAGAGTTTTTCATCTGATCGCCCTCAAAAATATGCAATTTCACCAAAAACCTACAAATATTCTAAAAAATAATTTCAGTGATACATCTCCATTTTGGTATGAATCAATTTTATTACATTGAGCACTGACCACATAAACAAAGCATATTAAAAATGGAACATGATATTCATTCATTTCCTCTCTTTAATTATAAAGTTTAAATCATATTTCATGTTAATAAAAGATACGGTAGAATATCATAATGGCGGTCATAATTTTATTTTTATAGCTAATGATACTTAATTAAAGTTGTGATAAATCATAGAGCTCTCAAAAAATCAGCAATAATGCTACCTTAAAATCAATTTGCTTTTAGTGCAACTGTCATCTTGTGAACAAACACACACATGTACATCTGAAAAATAAATCTGGATTAATATATGAAACAGTCGTGATTCTAAATATCACGCACTAAACAAAATTTTCAAAACATTGAATAATTTTCATAAAAAAAATTAATTGCAATTGTTGCAACTATAATCTTTGAAGCAATATATTAGTGCATAGTCTGAAAAGCGACTCCTGAAGGAGATATTTTTTTAATAATTCTTGATGTGTAGTCAATACTTTCGATTGTGACAATTGATAGTGTGATAGAAAGTGTCCCTGTGCACTCAAATGGAATTGATATATTGATCAAGACTAAACAATACTGAATATTGCCAATCATATTTTTTTGTAGAAGGCGCTTTATGCGCACCATAGAAAAATCGTGCAATATTCGTATGACACCTGTCAATTGTTATTGTATCTGATTGTTATGCCAATATCGATTTTTTAATTTTGACTATTCGAAAATTTTTATTACACATTACTGAGATCATTGCTTTTATGTAATTGTGTTGTTTTGATACTTCAAACATGAAAAAACTAATCTAATCATCTTTAAAATGGGAAAATGATTGTATATTTTGCATGTAGTGCAGAATCGAAATTATGTTTTATCAATATATAACAAAACCAACAAAACCATAATTCCGAAATTTCCAAAATAATATATACTCGCGAAAATAATAAAACTGTTCTTCATACGCTCATTTCATATATTGCTCTAGAATTGGGGCCCTATGCAGCGTTGCCAGGTTTACCGATTTCTCAGTATTTATACAGATTTTTGACCTCTATACCGCAATACATATATGTACTCTGAAAATACCGATAATTCACGGATCGTACAGATAAATAGATAAATACCGATTTTGGTTTTTAACTTGAATACACATTAGAAAAGGTTGTCGCGGGACCTTTTATTTTTGCTCACCTAAATGAGTCTTGGTATCATTTACCTAGTACTTATGTACAAGAGATTTTGATACCAATATGGTACAGATTGATTTTTGCACCGAATACAGATTTTTGGAAAAATGACCTGGCAACACTGGTCCTATAAAAGTTGGCACCAATACTACACTATTAAAAGTTTATTAGTCTATCGAAGTTGTTTTATTGAGTTTTTCTGAAGTTGAAACGGATTTATGTTCAGTATTTTAGAGAAATTTATCTTCACTTTATGCTTGAAGGTACCGGAATTTTTTATTCTTCTCCAGTAATTTTCACTGGAATCCATGTTTAAATATAATTTTATACATGGAATTTTACAAAAACTAGCAAAAAAATTAATATTAACAGTTTTATGAACGGCTTTCATTACCAATATGGTTTTAATGTAGATATATTGAAAACGTCTTTGAGTTTGTAAGCATTGTTTTATGATAGTGTGATCTATATTATTTTTGATTTACTACAATGCAGTAATCAAACCTAGAATAAGGCTAAAATCTAGCAAAGGAAATGGTCTTTGAAGAAGGTTTAATAAAAGCACTAAAGACAATTTAAAAATAATTTAATTGGTTGAAATAGGATGCATTGAATAAAACTGTCATAAAACAGGTGGTAATTCTTAAATGTATAATAAAACCCTTAAAAAATTTATTTAAAACCAAAAAGCATTGAAATTGTTACTTGGGAAGGGTTTCAAACACACAGAACGCGCTGCGATTGAATGGCGTGTTTGAATTGCCGTCGCAAAATTCCAATTCCCAGCGGTTGATGCACCCAAGCTCATATAAATTGACTAAAATTATCAGTGCATAACTTTAGTTCAACCGTTTGAAGGCATCATTTCAGGCAAATTTAATAATTACGCTAATTTACTCGCTTCTCCGGGCACGTTTGCTGATTAAAACGTTTTTCTACATCAATCATTTCCGATCGAATCAGAAGTATTTTTTTAGAATTTAGATCTTTACTGATCTCAAAACAAACAAACAAATAAAACCGATTTATTTTTCAACTAACAGAATTTTGTTTCAATAACAAACACCAGTTATTTCAACTAAAATATTTGTTGAAATTGAAAGGTATGTGTCCTCACTAATTGACAGCATTTTTTTTTTTCAAACAGTTGAATTAGTTGTTTCAACCAACGTTTCTGCTAATAGAAAAACAAAAATGACAGTTTAGTTAAAACAACAATCGATTAGTTGTACCAAATTTTAACCAATCGAATTCAGAAAATCAACTAATATTCTGGTTGTAATAGGATCGCGGGTGGTTCCGTGCAACAAGAAAATTACCTGAAAAAAAGGCCTTTGGGTTTTGTCGTTTAAATTCAAGAACCTATTATATAACCTATTATTTTCTTATTCTTCCTGCCAACATTGCATTGTTAAGCAATCTTTCACCAAACTAACAAAAACTTTGGAATGTATGCACTGAAATATTTTGAAACCTAATGAAATACTGGATTGATAAAAAAATCTAAGTTATTCATCTCCCCTGAATGATAAATTGCAAATAAACCGGAACGTTGCTTATCACGAGCTTGTATTTCAAAGCATCAGATATCGAAATCCACGTTGGTTTCCTTTTTTTTTGATTTTCATCCGGAAGAAAAAAAGAATTGAATCATCGATCACATCCCATCTCGCTTTTACAGCTCACTGAACCGATTCGTCATTTATCGTACAAATGAATTGTCCAGAAATCAATTAATCATTCTCTGCCAGCATCGCCAAAACCCACAAACCCGCAGATAACTCTTTCCAGAGCTAACTCCCTCATCCTGTCCCATAACCGAGAGGCAAATGAATCGCATTCAATGGCTTCCGGTTGGTAGTAATGATGGTGGTGGCGGCGGCAACGGGAGAAACCGGTCCAGTGCGGCGGCAGTACGCAACCGACAGCACACAGAAAAACACCCGACACTGTGCTGTCTGTTCTTTGTTACAACCGGTGACAAAACAATGCTGCTTACCTCCGATGCTGGCATTGTACGCAACACCCACTCCGCAGTAATTATTGAATGCCACAGCTGCGACCTCTCCCGCGCATCGGGTGCCGTGCTTGTTGTCGCCATTGTCCCGCGGCATCGGGTCCGAATCGTTCCCGTTGATGTCGTACGAAGCGTCCGGGTCCTGCGAAAGAACAGAAGAAACAGACAAAAGGAAAATGCGATGAAATGAAAATCAATTTGCGTTTCGTGGCTGCACGCGCGATAAACAATGGGGAATGTTTTCGCGTGCAGCAGTGCTTACTGAATTGTTGACAAAGCTAGTGGCCGGAAAGTGCCGGAGAAGAGGGGGGGGAGGGGGCGTGGGGTGCTTAATGTCAAACAATAGGAAACGAACGAACCCATCGACTATATGGTGACTGATAGGCAAACAGATTGTATAGCCGAGTCGTATGATATAATACGGAAATGTATTGATGATGGAATGGAGAATATCGATTTCTATGATAATAATAGAAATAATGAAACAAAATATGAATGGATTTGGCGGTTCTCAATCAGTATTGTATCAGGAATATCAGATGATGGAATATCAGATGATATCTCAAGAAAATCACTTAAGCGTTGCATGAACACTAGATGAGACAGAAACAGGTACTTAGTTCTGAATTTTAGTGTGACGTTTTATTCAAATATCTAAAAATCTTTTGTTCAAGCTCATGTCTACTAGAACAAAAGATTTGTATTTATTTAAATCGTACGTCACTCTAGAAATTTCAAACTAAGTTGGTTTTGTCTTGTCTAGTGAATATGGTACAATCTCACTCGGATCCTTGAACCAAATTATTCACGACTATGATAGTTGAAAACTCGGAAACCAATTGAATTTTGTCTCAAACATCGATCGATGTTAACAGTTCTATCTGAAGAACCGTCGCTTGGCCAAGAAAAGAACATCGTTTACTGGCATCTACACATCAAGATAGTTTCGAAAATACTCATATGGAACCCTTTGCATTCCATAATAATATTAGTAAATTGATAGTCACTATCTTTAATTCTCAATCGATTTAAACCATTGTTTTCTTACTACTAATAATAAATCTTCCATATGGTTGAAAAATAAACAAATCAGTTTATTCTGCTTAGAATTGCAATTCAAGAAAAGCGAAAATCTTAATCTAAAACTTTTCCGTTTTTCTGAAAACTACTCGAAAAAACGTGTTTAATCCACCTAGCAGTGAGATGATACCTTTTTTTTTATCAATCCGCATGAGTTTTTTGCATGAATATTCTTCGGTGTTTTAGTTCTCATGGCAATTTGTGATTTTAATCACTCAATACCCTGTAATGTCGAAGCTGCAAATCGGATCGAATTTGAATCTAAACGTGTGACAATCGATTGAACATTCCATGAGATGTCGAAGAAAGTTTCAGTTTATAGTTTACGGTTATTTACGGTACTTTCAGAGCCGGTATTCAGAAATCAGCATAACCCAAAACGATTCGTATGGCCAAAAAATAAATATGACGAAATTGCAATAGTTTTCAGTCCAACTTTGAAGCTTTTTAGAATTGTTATCTTCTATAATGAATGAATTTTAAAAACTCATCACCCTGTAATTCCAGAATCGGAAATCAGAATCGGATAAAATTCATTAATTTTGAATGGAACCATAAATCCTTTAATTTAAAATTTTGTTTTTGAAATTCAATTTTTTAAGAAAACGATTGGATACTGCAACCGGAATTCAAAATCAGTGTAGCCGAAGTCAGATAAATTCACCTGTAGTTGTATAGTTAACATTTGATTCAAAATGCTCGAAAATCAATGCAGACTGACTAAAAAGCAAGATGTTTTATAGAATCTTAAGACCCTTCATTTGATACTTAGATGGTTCATAGATTTCATTTGAATCTTAGATCGGTTCAGCCATCTATAAGAGAAATGAGTTACACTATTTTAATTTCGTTTGACATATGATCCTGTAGCTCAGGAACCAGAAGTTGAATCCAGACGTAATTCAGGAACTTTGTTTGGAAGCACTTCTCGTATGAATCTGAGTTTGTAGAAAATGGTTGAGTCATCTCCAAGAAAATTGAGTGAAATTATTTTCCACACAAGCAATTGCTGATCTCGACGAACTGATTCGAATGGTATATTGGTGTCATGTTCTTCCAGCATTCATTACTGCCAATAGTTTAAATCAATATAATTATGCAATTGTTTTTAACTCGAAAATGCTGCCATCTTGGTCATCATCTGATTTACATATGTCATATTCGAACGATTATGTTGCCAAAAACGAACCGTGCTAAAATCGGTCCGAGGCAAACTGTCACAGGATACGAGGATATTGTACAAAGTCTTAGTGGTACTTAGAAACAATCGTATGTAGCAGTAGAAAAAACGAGTTTCACGTTGCTCCCAAGCATTGCATTATCATATTGCGCTCAAAATTTCTACTACTGGAATAAGGGGAAAAGTCGCTTACACAAAAATATCGATATCTCCGTTAAAAATGGACGAATTTTAACAATCTATGGCTTGTTGGATAGGTATTACCGTGCGGAATCTAAGTCCAAAAATATATTCTGTTTTCAAGGCCAATTGTGACAGACACTGTCAAAAAACAAAAAAAATTGACATAAAACTTCGTATAACTCAAAAAGTAAACATCCGATCTCAAAACCATTCAATTGCGTTCAGGGTGACGGGGAGACATTTCATTTGCGACTAGTTTGATCAAAATCGGTCTGACCATCTCTGAGATCTCGATCTTTTAGTTGACAACACACATACAGACTCACACACACGGACATTTGCTCAGTTCGTCGAGCTGAATCGATAGGTATATGACATTCGGCCCTTCGGGCATCGGAAAATTTGTCTAAGAATTGAGCGAATTCTTTACCTATTTTTTATATTTATAATAAAGGTAAAAATATTTTAGTTTCAGTTTACTTCTACTTACACATTTGATTGGCAACGCACACATTCCTATATGGATTTTCTCTTGCAGAAATCATTGCAAAATAAAAATTTACGTGCCTTCTATTAGTAATTCCGCAAAAAAGGAGCTTTCAATTTAACACGTGAAAGGAAATGTATATGAAAGGATGTTGTAAAACTATTTATTTTTACGGAAAACTGCTTGTATAACAGAAAATATTTGGTTTTGTTTATTTTGTGTATCACGATCTAATACAAATGCA
Organism: Malaya genurostris; assembly: GCF_030247185.1. Lineage (NCBI taxonomy): Eukaryota > Metazoa > Arthropoda > Insecta > Diptera > Culicidae > Malaya > Malaya genurostris. Next base: position 89,173,628 of record NC_080571.1, on the reverse strand, counting down.
TTGAAACAGTGTAGCCAACTATTTTGTTAGGGAATTAAAATCTACATTCTTAAAATGTAAGTAATTTTTCATTAAACATTGGTGAAAATTGATCTAAACTGATTTTCATTTAAAAAGTCGGATTTAACATTCGTTAGAGAATAAATTATTACTAATACAAATTGTTTTTAACTCAATCGTTCAAGCCACTTTGATAAACTGGTTGCACTGCATATATAAATACATAAATCTATGACATAAGTATCAAATAAAATGTACACAAATTACTAACACAAGTAAACTTAGTTTACATTTGATCCTTAAGTGAGACGCATTTCACACAAACCAGTTACATGCGTTTACAAACGTTCACATATTTTCGTATTTTACAAAAATCCCTTTTTTTTCGAAGTGGGCTAGCAAAAAATATTACGGAATTTGGGATTTGGCTTGTAAGAAGAGTTATGTAAATCGAATACTTCTTTAAAAGGATTTCGTAAATGGGAGTTTTGGTGTAAGTACTTGGATTTGGAAGAATCTTCAGCATAGTTCATTAGTATGGCAAACCATTTGTTTTGCATAGAGGAATACCGACTTATGATTGATTTTAAAAAAGGGTGACTGTATTTTTGTATACACTATCATCAGTTTATTGCTCGAATACCAGAAGAGTATAGTTATGTAATTTTATCAACATAAAATTTAATGAACTTAATTAGTTTATAGCCATGTTTTACTTTGCCAAAAATAAGTTAATTTGGCTTGCATAAAACCTAATAAACCACTCTCCGAAGATCTGGTTTTGAAATGTATGAAATTTATATACTGTTTAAAGAAAACTTTTATCTTGCTATGATTATTGATTGTAAGTTTGATTAGTATATAATGAGGAAAACAAATTGGAAAAAAGTGGTTTGCGAATTCTAATTTGAATGTATTGGATCAATCGTAAAGTGTGATAAAAACAACAAAACGGAACTGATTTCGAGAACTAAGCCGATTTTCATAAACATAGGATCAAACGAAATGCATTTTTCGTTGAGATGACTACCTTTTCTCCCGGTTCCGTAATCAATAAATAGTGAATGTTAAACATCCACAACCAGTTCTGATACGACTAAGTTCGAACTATGTTGCTACAAGAGCACGAACATGATTTGTAAGTTACAATGGTTAAAACAAGGTGACAGCAATGTTGCTTCATAACATAATTGATTACCAAATAATTGTTTTGGTTTCCTAGCACAACTTTTTGTCACATTGTATTAATTATCATTTATAAGTTATCGTTATTAAAATCAAACATATATTGAATCACAGCCATGCTTTTAGATACTAGTTAAAAATAAGTTGTTGGAATAGTTGTGATCATTTGGAATGTAGGGTAATTTCATAAACAAATTTTGATTGATTTGATTTTGATAGTAGGTGCATCAGAAAACATTTCATTAAAAATGAATTTCGTTCGGCAGTTTGGAAATCGTTGTACATCGTAACAAGTTTGTAATTAAAAAAATATTGGGAGTACACATTCGTTCGGTCCGTTTGCAAAAGATGGCGCTGGCTGTTATGAATATTGAACAGTAACAGTTGATGCCGATAGTTTCAAGAGGCTAGACATCTGTCACTAATATTCAGTTCATATTGGTTAAATAAAAAAAACTTGTTTGGCACTGTCTAAATTATGAGCAATTATATGTCAACTAAGTAGCATTTGCGGGAAGATTTAGTTTTCTGTTTTGATTGGAAGTTCAGCTGAAGCGCATCAAAAACTTGTGGATGTTTATGGTGATAATGCTCCAACTGATAAATCATGTAGGGAATGGTTTCGACGTTTCAAGAATATAGATTTCAGCGTTGAAGACAGGGACTCGCTCTGGACAACCATGAAAAATCGAAGAAAACCAGTTGGAGGCATTACTCGATGAAGATCCGAGTCAAATGCTAGAGGAGTTTGCAGAACCATTGGAAGTCACTCAACAAGAAGTTTCTCTACAATTAAAATCCATGGGAGTGATTCAAAAGCAAAGCAGTTGGGTTCTTTATGAATTGAAACCGAGAGACATTGGAAGGTGATTTTTCACTGGCGAGTAACTGATTCAAAGGCAACAACGAGGAGGTTTTTCACATTGAATTGTTACTGAGGATGAAAAATGGATATTCTATGATAAATCTAAGAAAAAAAAACACTACGTTATCTATGCCCGGTCAATTGTTGCCATCGAGCTCAACACCAAAGCAGTATATTAATGGTTTGAAGTTCATGTTGTGCATCTGTGGTAAGACCAACAGATTGTTGTGTACTATGAGCTGTCACCAGGCAACCAGGTGAAACTATCAGGTGTACAACTTTGATTCCGCCGTTTTCCGATAGGTGGCTGTACCGGCTGAGGCTGATCAAAATACATAAATCATAATGCCTTTAAAGTGAGTGTGTACAGTGCCTAACGAATTGTCATCGCCGTTTCAGTGACAGTTGTTCTTGTTTTCGTATTATTCACGCTCGAAAATGTCTGTTTATGTGCCCAATTCTCGCCATTTGCGGGAAGTTTTACTTTTCTGTTACTATTCGAATAAAATGCAGCTGAAGCGCATCGAATGCTCTCAGAAACTTACGGTGATGCTGCTCTGGGTAAAATAACGTGTCGGGAGTGGTTTCAACGTTTTAAAAATGGTTATTTCGATGTCGAAGACAAACATGGTGGTGGAAGAGAAAAAACCTTCAAAGATGAACAACTAGAAGCAATGCTTGATGAAGATTCGTGTCAAACCCAAGAAGAGCTTGCCGAATCGTTGGGAGTGAGTCAGCAAGCCATTTCAAAACGTCTCAAGGCCCTGGGCATGATTCAGCAAGAAGGAAACTCAAGAGCGTAATGTCAAAGTCATCCTCCAACACGACAATGCTCGGCCTCACGTCGCAGAAGTGGTCAAAAAGTACCAGGAAACGCTGAAATGGGAAGTCTTGCCCCACCCGCCGTATTCCCCAGATGTCGCTCCTTCTTACTTTCACCTATTCCTTTCGATGGCACATGGCCGGGCAGATCAACATTTTCAATCCTTCGAAGAGTTGGAAAAATGGATTGCTTCATGGATAGCGTCAAAAGAGGACTCTTTTTTCGAGAGCAGGGATCCGAAAATTGCCGGAAAGATGGGAGAAAGCTGTCGCTAGCGACGGGCAATACTTTGAATAATACATCTGTAAGCACTTTTTCGCAATAAAGATTTCAATTTTGAAAAAAAAACGGCGGAAGCAAAGTTGTACACCTGATAGGCGTAGGCTGTAATTGTTGCATTTGAACCGTGCATTACGAGAAGAATGGCCGGAATACAAGCAAAGACATGATAAATTTATTCTTCTGCATGACAACCCTCGGCCTCATGTCGCAAAAGTCATCATAAAATATTTGGAAACGTACAAGTGGGACATTTTGACGCAGCCGTCATATTCTCCTGACATCGCTTCTTCTGAATATTGGTTGTTACGACGGATTCAGCACGATCTGGCAGGTCATCGGTTTACTTTTTTTGCAGAAATCGAAAATTAGCTTCAAACTTGAATCACTTGAATTCGAAAATTGACCGATAGGTGGGAAAAAGTAGTAACTGGCGATACTTTGATTGATCTTTATATTATTTTTATTTTGATAAAAATGTATTTTTGACACCGAAAAAAATGGACCGCATTGATTTTAACTTTTCGCTACTTTGCTGCATTTTTATTAATGATAGAAAAGCATTATGAATTCATTAAATGTTTACAATATAGTTTTCAACTTGCTCACTTCAAGTAATTTTCATGTTATGGGAAAGTAAGTTATTTCAGTAAGGCATTGAAACTTAAAGAGATTTATTTTGAACTGATCTCCAATACGTTGCAAGTCACTAGTCAAAACTGCACTTTTGGAGTCACGCAAGTGGTTAGATGTTGGTAAAGATTACTCAATTTTTTTGTTGCAAACTAGTCACAAATAAGCTACAGTAAAAAAATTTATTACTTGGGTATCCAAATGAATCTTTGAGAATCGATTTTGACAGAAAACAATTCACAATGATTTTTTCCTGTTGGTGTTCGTATCTAAAGTAGGCTTGGTTTCCAAATAAATTCTGGGGTGTAATTACTATTTATTTTTTTGACACTCTTTATAGCCAGACTTCACAGATTTTCTTTATGTTAAAGAAAGAATGAGAATTGAAACTCGACTGATTCTCCCAGCAGAGACGAAAATGTTTCGTCTACGAAAATGTTTCGTCTCTATTCCTTTCTTTGCCTTTCTCATATAGAAAGGTTATGCAATCACTGTGAAAACCGACTTTTGAACCGAGGCCCGGAGGACCGAGTGTCATATACCATTCGACTCAGTTCCACGAGTACGCAAAATGTCTGTGTGTGTGTATGTTACGTTTTTTTGCTTAGATTCAAATGAAAGGTCTTGTGGTCCCATACAAAGTTCCTGAATATTATTCGGTTCCGGAGTTATGGGGTAAAATGTGCAAAAAAATCAAAATAAGTGTTCTAACTTTTCTCATAGATGGCGCAACCGATTTTCACAAACTCAGGTTCAAATGAAAGGTCCTTTAGTCACACACGTAATTCCTAAATTTCATTCGGATCTGACTTCCGGATCCGGAAATATAGGGTAAAGTGTTTTATACCATCACTGAAAAGGGCGAAAAACCGTGAAAAATTCTCTAAATCGACCTCAAATATTTTCCAATTGATAGTTTTTATCAGAAGACGGTCAAACAAAACGATTTCGGTTATTCTTTTAAGAATCGAAGAAAATTATTTTGAAGAATACCACAGTATTATATATGATAGTATGATTGATATGAGAAAGGCATCATTACACCACTAGGTTGATTAAAACAGGTTTTATTTTTGAATGCAACGATTTACGACTGAGATGCCTTTCAGTATTTAAAACCGGGGTGAAACAAAATAACATTAATAATAAGAATTATATGAGGCTGTTGGATTGGATTCTGTCATTTGAAATGAGTGACAATTTTAAGCTCTGATTGTCAGGCCGTACCCAGGATTTCGTTTCGGGAGGGGCGCAAAGATAAAAAATAATGTTACTGAAGATTGTTGATGTGCCTTTTACGGGTGTTTTGACCAGGCACTTTAAACTTTTCCACTGGAACTGTTATTGTATTACATTTTTTTACGTTTACTGTCTTGTTATTTCTGTAACACATGTCTGAGACCATTCAAATAATTGAATATTTCCTCTGAGTACGTGACTGCTGATTGTCGAATTTGAGTCTGTCTAGTGGTTTATGTAGGTACCATAACAGTGTAGCATAAACTGTTATGAACTGAGGAGTCTAAGACGAAAAGAGAAGAAACATTAAAAAAATAATGTTCTATTCAATTTTTAACCGATAGAATAATTTAAAACTATGTTAGTATGGAAGCCTAGATTATAAACGCAAACTTGATGAAGAACTATTTAAGGCTCATTGAGTTCTACAATATTAGTGTTCGTGGTATGCTTGCATTCCTAATCTAGGACAGTGTAAATTGTATAAAAACAGTAGTACCTGACTTCGACATTTCACCAAACATTTATTGTAAAAAATTTGTATTTTGAGCGGTTCGTGGAATGAAAACTAAACCGTCTTAAAGAAAGAAATGATATTTGAAGGTTATGTATCGGCTTTTATCATACTATCTGTTGAAACGTTATCTGGTGTTACTCTACTGTGTGTGTATTAGTCTGATTTTGACAAAACTACTTATAAACTGTTTGTTTTGATCCTCTCTTCTGTAAGTTTTTTAGCGAATGAAACAGTCCAGCATATACAGCATTCAAGTTATCCGTATCTGTTCGTTTGTTCACTGTGTCCTGTGTGCTGTAGATGTGACAGCTTTCTAGAAAAGCTAAGTTGGTTGTTTTATGTGTCCTGTCTATGATCTTTGGATGATCTAGGAGAAAATTATGATCATTAGCTGCTGCGTGATCAACTAGTGCTGTTATATCCCGTATTTTTAGGATAGCTTCGTCAGTGTTTGTGTGTTCAGCTTCTCTAATACCGTTTTCGTTTTTGAACCTAGACGCGGGCGACTCTGACTCTGATTAAAACGAACACGTGGTACGCGCCCTAAACAACAACTCATGAAAAAAAGAAAAAATAAACAAACTCGCATGGATGCGTGGTGCGACCCAAGAAAATTTTCAGAGTGAAACTACGCATTTGGAGTCTGATCTAGCGCGACCTCAGGTTGCTAAAACAAACATATCAAACGATGTTTGGGCGACTCTGGGTCAGCCCTCGGGCTGCTCTGATCAATAAACGAAAACGGTATAAGCGAGTGTAGTTTTTTTTATATTAGATCTTTGTCCCGATATTCGTGATTTCAGTTTTGTTAGTGGTCATTCCAATATAACAAACATTGCATTCATCGCAATCGATTTTGTAAACAACATTATTTTGTTCATCTGGGCTTGTTTTATCCTTTATCGGTGGTAAAATAGACCCAATCGTTTTATAATGTTTTATAGCTACGTATATGTTAGGGTTTTCTTTTTTTTTAATGTTTGCTATCTGTTCCGTTAAGCCGTTTACATTTGTGTTTTGCAGTTTTCACCTTCTGTGCCACTCACCTCCCTAGTTGTAACCCGTTTCATTTTCACTCCTACTTTGTTAATTACCCTGTTTATCAATGACTTTGGGTAGTCATTTATTCTTAAATGTTTTTTAATGACTGCATTGGATGCTTCTTGAGAGACTGCTGTAGAAAGTGCTTTTACCCGTTTCGCAAAGTTAAAAGCTACATTTACTTTACAATGCATAGGGTGGAATGAGTTAAAATTCAGAAAACGGCAAGATGCAATTAGTTTTATATACCATTCTCTTTTTACTGTTTGATTTGCCTGTCGTATCAAAGACATATCCAGATAAGGTGATAGGTTCCTTTGGATTCCACTATCAAAACATATTTCGTTTTGATACTAACGTAACAACGAAAATCATTACGAAATAGGTTTTTTTCATAGTGGAATCCAAAGGAACCTGACATTTCTTTCATTTAAGACGGTTTATTTTTTGTTAGTTTGTTGGTTACCTTTTTTAAAATCTTAGGTTCGTTTAAACAGTGTTATTCGTTTATTGCTAAAGTTCGGAGATTAAATGGCTGGTTATCTCCGGTTCCGAAAATATAGTAGTATAACTTTCCGAGTGACAACTAAGGGGTGATTTTTAAGAGGTATAGGCTTTGTTGAAAAAACACAAAAAAATTGAAAAAAAATGATGCAATCATTATTGAAATCGATAGAACGTTCAATATAATTTAATATTTGAAGAAGACTTCATGCACATGTTGGCCGCGGCTCCGCTTTAGACGGCCCATGCGCAAAGTCCAATTTTGGCACACTCTCTCCAACATATCGGTCGTTTTTTTGTCGTGAATACGACTTACTTTACTATGAGGCGCCTTTTCAAAATTAGCCATATGGAAGAATGGGCAGAACTTAATCGTGAATATCTCGACTTGTATTAATGGTAGCAACATAATTCTTTCACCATTTCATCAAAAATATGATCAGGAATTCAGGATAATATTTTGAACAGTGTGCGATAACCACAAACAACTCAAAAATTAAGTTTTCTTAAAATTTGAAAACAACGCGGAAAACTCTTTACTTTCGCTTGGGTTTTTCGCGCAAGGACGACGATTTTGAGGTAGTCAGGCACATATCTTCAACTGAATGCGTATAAAAGGGGAACCGTGGTCGAAAATCGATCGTTTCTTTTCGTGCGTTCGATGGAAGCAGACGTCGTGGGTGTGGAATCATCAACCAGCAGCGACGGAGAATGCACCTTCTGCGTGGTCGCAGGTCGCATCTCTCATTCGCTTGCTGGCCATCGAGGCGAGAGGACCTTAACCAGCAGCAGCAGCGGGAGTTAACCAGCAGCGACGGAGAATGCACCTTCTGCGTGGTTAAAAACCTCAAACGCTGAAACTGGATTCTGAGTCTGTTATTGGATCTAAATTTAGGTCTTGAACTCAGGGTCCAGTTCTCTATTCCAGACTTCTATTCGGTTCTTCTTAAAACCATAATAATACTCCTAAAGAATTATGCGGAATTTACTTTACTGTACCTCTACACAACCCATTTTTGTCGTGAATACGACTTACTTTACTATGGGGTGCCTTTTCAAAATTTACCCTCCGAGAGAGTGATAAGTTTCTGATCGTGAATATCTATTGTTGTATCTAATGAATCAACATAATACTTGCGACATGCCGACATGGAAATATGATCACAATTTTATGATAAAATTTCCAGTTTTGTGACATAGTCTCAAATAATTCAAAATTAAACTTTTCTGAAATGTTTGGTATAAACGAGTATCAAAGAGGATAATTCATAAGGCGCGTTTGCCTTTCTCGTATTTTTAAAGCTCATAGCTCAGTGATCTGTAAAAGGATTTATATAATCTAACTACCAATAGAATCGAAATTTTTCAATTTAAACGTGTATAGCAAAAGCATTGAAGTATTTCAATAGTACTCTATTGAAAAACCTGTCTCATTTGCTCCATGTCAACACCAGCCAATCAGAACGCGTTCTAAGGAAGAGAACAAAATATCTGCTGCTGTACAACAAATCGTCCGGGAAAAATGTTCCGAAAAGTGGTGAATATCGCAGTGAGTTCCTCAATTTGGTCCTTGTGAATGCTAGAAACGAATCCCTACAGCATATTGATAGTTTCTTTCAATAAATTATGCAAATCCGAAATGAAATAATCGACAATAAAATTCTGTATGCGGCTATTTTTATAGCCGTTCGGACCGCCCATTAGTGAAAAAGCTACAAACGAAATCACATAAAAGGAAATCTCTTAACAAAAATTCAATCAGTTTGGATTCTATCGCCCCTGCGAGCAGATGTGTTTTGTGTCGTCTGCACAGCTAGTTTCGCTTTCGACAAGAGCGATTACGTCACAGCTGTCAGTCATTAGCATTGGGAAAAAAACAACGGTGGAGAGCATTGTACAATATCAGCCGTTCTAATGGCTCTAAAAGTTTTCTAAAGAACTATTAGGATTTGTTGTTCGAAAATCGTAGGGAAATATCCTCAGTTTACGGCAAATCAAGAACAGTTTGCTTAGATTTGTGCACTTTTCGCTGTGTGAAATTCACAGTAATCGAGATCAAGTGAAGCGTTCTTTGTTTTTGCGAAAAATGTGAAAAAGGGGAATGCGTACATAATTCATACAATTGATATTCGGAAGTGTTAAGGAACATGTCAGTTGTTTTCGTATTCACGACATCCAGTTATGTCTCTGACATTACCCACCCGCCTTTTTCGGCCTATAATCTACACCAAACAGTGACTTCTTTGGGATGCATTGGTAGTTTTTGCAACGCTTCTTGCTGGTCTTAACTCCAACTTTGTTAGTGCCCATTCACCAAATGTTAGACGTTGTTAGCCAACCCATGATTATTATTATGATTATAGATGAAACTGAACAAGTTTGACAATGGGACTAGACACGATTCACGCGTGATCTGTCAAAAACAACCATAAAACAAAATCGGAAAACCTAATTTTATAACGAATCGCAGTCTATATTACGACTTACTTTACTATGGGACGCCTTTTCAAAATTAGGCAGAACTTTATCGTGAATATCTCGACTTGTATTAATGGCAGCAACATAATTCTTTCACTATTTCATCAAAAATATGATCAGGAATTTAGGATATTATTTTGAACAGTGTGAGATAACCACAATCAACTCAAAAATTAAGTTTTCTCAAAATTTGAAAACAACGCGGAAAACTCTTTACTTTCGCATTCAAACAGCGGCATCGAAGAGTGCACCTTCTGCGTGGTTTAAAACCTCAAACGCTCAGGTCGTAGTTCTCATTTGCTTTCCGGTCGTCAAGGCGAGAATACGCATTAAACCAGTTTCGCATCATTTGGCACTGCGAGCGGATGTGTTGCGGTTTGTACATAAAGCTAGTTTCCACTCAAACAAGAGCGATTGCATCATGCAACAGAGCTTCTGGTCGTTTGCATTGGAGAAAAAAAAAAACGAAAAACGGAAAGTGGACAATATTATATAAAATCAGCCGTTCTAATTGCTCTATATGTCATCTAAAGAATTATTAAGATTACTTCTTGGCAAATCGAAGGTAAAAATCATCAGTTTAGTGAAAATCCAAAATAATTTGATTTGCTTCGTGCACTTTTCGCTGTGCGTAGCTCGTACGAGAAAAATGTACCGAACTGTGCTAAATAACGTAGAGAAAGAAATGAATCCTGTACAGCATTTTGATAGTTTATTTCAATGAAATATGCAAATCCAAAATGAGATAATCGACGTCAAAAATCGTTTAAAATTCTAGTAGTGAAAAGGGGGAAAGTTTCATAATTCACACAATCGATCAACTATCAATTCTAATTCGATTTATTTATAAATCATGTCAGTTTTATTCGTATTCACGACATCCAGTTATGTCTCTGACATTACACACCCGTACTTTTTTTGTTTCGATTATAGAGGTTTTAACCTTAAGGTCATTCGCCTCTTCGGGCCAGAAAATTTTTCTAACCCTATGTCCGGGGTTGGGAATCGAACCTAGGTGAACTGCGTGAAAGGCATCGACTTACCCATCACGCTATACCCGTCCCCCTCAGTCTATACTTGATTGCTGTGCAGTGTCTATTGTGGAAATACCAATGCTTTGTTATTCTGTAAAGAACGAACAATCAACTGATCTTGATTTTTCATTTTATCAGTCCTTTTATCACAAACTGTAAGCTGATACAGATGGAATCTACCCTTCGGAACAGACTACAGAGCTGACATAAAAACAAATTCTTTCCGTTAATATTATAGAATCCTCTTCCCATACTCTCATCCGGATTGGAAAATTTATTGCTTCTCTACAGTATTGCCGGCGAAATCCGTGCCTTCCCCCTCGTGTTCCTTACAGCAACCGCCGCCTGCAGAGCAATCGTGTCGCTCACTTAGCCGTACATACCAGCACCTAATAAAATTCAACTTTAATCGAATGCAAATTACATCCATCCGAAATTCCGGAAATCTTCTCTGCACTCCGCTCCAGCCTGCCCTGCTGCCCCATTTTCCCGGCCGAGGCCTCGGATGAACAATGACGTTTTCGCTAACTGCCTTTCTCGAACGGCTCGATGGATGGCTGAATTCTTGCACGAAACAAGGACCCTTTTCCGAACGAGGGAGAGTCGACAAACGATCGGAGAAACGGGAAATCGCATGTAATTCAATAGAGGACCTGCCGACAACCGAACTGTAGCGACCGTTTCGTTGTCGTCGCCTCCGCCTCCGCCGTCCCTCACCAGAGATCTTCAACGTCGCTGCAGGGGAAATTCCTGTACAGAACAAAGCCGTCAGATTTAGTTCATTACCATCATTCTTTCCGGGGTTTAGGGCAATATTGGATCCTTGTCTTCAGGTGGAGATCCAATGCTAGTGGTGAACATACAATTCCTATATGTACGTACACACACACTCACACGTAGTCAGCAGAGAACAAATAGGAACAAGGTTTTCCTGTATATGACAACTACGCCACGGACAAAATCTGCTTTCAGTCAACAAATTAGCATACAATGTGAACATGGCTGGAAAATTGCCTTCTACGTCCTGCGGTTAAGTTCGTCAGTATCGAGCCACCATTCGAGTGATGGGAATTGAGTTTGTGTGAGTATTTTTCGAAAATTGGAAATTTATTTTCAAAGCTTTTTTTTTGGAACATACGGTTTCTTTGTTGTTTTCGTAAATCACACGCGTCGTTCTGATGTCGAGAACGTGAGTCTTCTTTCCGGTTTGAAAAAATGGCATCTCCCAATTCGTGTTGTTCGTGAACTACACCTACTCTCAGAAGCATCAGTTCCCAGGACCGATTCTATGTTGCATGTTTGACACTGTCCGAGTGAAACTAATGACCGCGGTTGATGTTCCGATACCGCACGAAACGCATTCAATAATGGTCAGAAATCAGAATACATACAGGCCGGAAGGAAACATCCGATGATTGTGGTTCTGTGTTCGATCAATGAAGAGACAAAGATAGAGGAATAAAGAGAGAGAGAGAGAGAGAGAGAGAGAGAGGAGGCGCGAAAGGACGAAGTGGATTGTATTGGCCTTTCCCAACCAGAGCCAGACTCGTAAAACCGAGACCCTATAATTATGAAAATTAATAGCCCTTCTGGTGGGCGCATAATATTTGCTTAAGTATTGATCACCACCACTCCGAGGGGTCGGATGTTCAGTGGGGTGAAAATTGTTTTAGGAAGTATGCAATTGCTGCTAGAGTTCGAGAGAGACTTTCCGGTGCCGACCGACGGTGGTTGTTATAATGATTATGATGATTATGATGATGATGACGCTTTCAGTCTGGCGGTCGGCCTAATATATGACGGGTACAATCGGATCTCGGGTCAGCTGTGGTTGCAATCAGAATTTCCCCAAAACACATCTACAAGTGGCTACCAATTTACGTAATTACTATTGATGGAATTTTTTGCTGACACTTCAAGTGGCACTTGATTGAAGCTGTGAAGGAATGTTGGATGGTTGAGTGCTTGGCAATACTGCACAGCAAGTGCATTCTTCAATTATGTTTGGTGTTTTCGAGTTCATTCAAGCAGAACATTTTCAAAGCCATCGGTATTATCATGGGAAATTTAATCAATGGCCTAGATTTTCTGGGTTTCAGATGAGAAAAAAAAATTTCATTTTCAATTCATTTCATTTCAGATCAGTAAACGAACTACCATCACTCTGTTATAAGTAAATATATTCATTCCAAATTTATTTGAATATTAATATGGAACTGTTTAATCAATTTGTTTTCTTATAAAATATTTAACAACGTTTTGAGGGTTTTTACTGTCTACTTCAGGGTATAACTAAAAATAGCTTCCGTCATGTAGGTTATAGCATTCCAGACAATTGATGCATAATAAAAAGAATTTCTCGTCGTATATACGACTTACTTTACTGTGGGGCGCCTTCGCAAAAGAGTGATAAGTTTTTGATCGTGAATATCTCTTATTGTATCTAGTGTATCAACGTAAGTTTTGCTACACACCATTGGAAATATGATCATAAATTTATGATAACATTTTCAGTTGTATGACATAATCACTAATAATTCAAAATCAAAGTTTTTTAACACGTTCGGTATCAGTAAAGAAGAAAATTTATGACGCGTTTTTCGTACCCGAGCCGACGGTTTCGATGTAGTTTATGTGAGTTTCGGTAATCAAACTCGCACACTTCGTAAAAATGGAGCTTCGCTGTTCACCAAAAGAGCATGTAATATTATGTGATGGGAAAATTCCATGCTATAAATTTATTGAATAAAATAAATTAAACACAGATAGAGACTTGAACCGAGAATCATTGGATCACAAAGTACGTCCGTTTATCGACTGAGCCATAGAAGCACACATTTGTTTGACTGGTAATCTGTACATATAAATTCATACAGTCGCACTTGTTAGCCGAATGAAAGTTAAAAAGTTAATACAAATAAAATTTTGCGTCATTTAACAAATTAGGTCCTTATGAACTGTCTGGCATGAGAGATGGTCACCTGTAAAACTCAATTTTGTTTTGTGTGAGGGCAATTACATCGGCATTCAGCTGTTGATACTTCTCATTGGAACAAAACTCATCGAAAAGTAAAAACGACAGTGAATTTCTACAAATCAGCCCTTTCAAGGGTAATAAATGTTTACAGAAAGAGCTACTAAAATTACTTTTCTGTTTAAGTTAGCAAATAAACTTTAGTGCACCACCAGCCAAAATTCAAATCCGAAATAAAATAATTAATATCCAAGTTTAGTATAATGCTATTTCGCAATGAAATCCCTATACAAAAAGTTCTTCAGTATTGAATCAATCCACGCAGGAAGCAGTTTTGCTGCGGGTCGTTCGCAGTGCGAGTTTCGCTTCAAACAAGAGTGATTGCGTCATCCAGTTGCTGGTCGTTTACATTAGAGCAAAATGCCTCGAAAACTGAACAACGGCCTTGAAAATTTCACAAATTAGGCCATTAAGTTCACTAAAGTACTATTATAATTACTTATCCGTTGATATATGCAAATTGGAAGTGAATGTTTAGTGAAGGTTCACATAATGATAGACCTCAATTATAAAATTTTCGCATACTTTTCTCGTATTTTTTTTTAAATTGGATTTATGTGTATTGATTTGAATGCGTTTGTTGACTTCAGGGTCTGGAATTAAGTTTCAGAATTCAAGACCAGATTTCCAGAATCCAGATCTAAAATTCAGCTCATCCAGAATCCAAGGTCAGACTCGAGTTGCAATGTTCTGGAACTGAAACCAAATTTCAGAGCTTGACTCTAAGCCTGGGTTTTGGAACCGAAATCTAGAATTGAGATCAGAACCTTGATTCTAGACCAGGACTTTGGAACTAAATTTCGGGAATGCGCTCTGGACTAGAATCTAAATATTGGAACCGAATCTTGGTACTGAAATTGAGGCTAGAATTTAGTTCCAAAATTGATATCCGAAATTCATGTTCAGTTTCTGGAACTTAAGACCAAAACACAGGACCAGAATTTAGGTCCGAAATTCGGTTGTATTTCCAGTTTTCGATTCTAAAATACATGCCAGAATCCAGGTTCTGAATTTAGAAATTGGTCCCAAAACTCAGTTCTATTCTGCACTCCGGATTCTAGAACTTAATTTCAGAGCTGAATTCTGGATCCAAATATTAAAATTGAATCAAATTATCAGTCTGAATTGCTACCCGTACGAGCCGGTGTTCCGCAGGGTTCGAGCGTAGCTCCAATCTTGTATAATATTTTCACTTCTGATCTTCCAAATCTACCCGTTGGTTGTCAGAAATCGCTATTCTGTGACGACACAAGTCTGTTAGCCACAGGTAGAAATCTAAGAGTGATCTGCAGTCGCCTACAAAGAAGTTTAAATATTTTCAGTGATTATCTATCAAAATGGAAAATTAAACCAAATGCAGCAAAAACGCAATTAATTATCTTTCCTCATAAGCCAAGAGCTTCTTTTCTTAAACCAAACAATAATCACATTCTCAAATTGAATGGCTTGGAATTGACATGGTCTGATTAAGCAAAATACTTAGGTTTAATGTATGACAAAAAACTCACTTTCAAGAATCACATTGAAGGAATCCAGGCAAAGTGTAATAAATATATTAAATGTTCATATCCTCTTATAAACAGAAATTCTAAGCTCTGTCTAAAAAACAAATTGTTAATTTATAAACAAATTTTCAGACCAGTCATGCTTTATGCAGTACCAATTTGGTCAAGTTGTTGTTCCAACAGGAAGAAAACGCTTCAAAGGATTCAGAATAAAATTCTGAAAATGATTTTGAAGCGTCCTCTCTGGTTTAGTACAAATGAGTTACACAGACTCACAAATACAGAACCATTAGATGTAATGTCACATAATATTATAAGCAAATTCCGACAAAAATCGATGCAATCTTCAATTGAATCGATTCGCTCTCTGTATTAGTTAGTAATTTAGTATATAAGTTCCTTTTCCCCATTACACAATACAAGTAGGTTTAAAATTTTCCCTACACAAAAATCTCAGAATTGCGGAAGCAAATGATGTCCTCATGGTAACAACCAAATCAGATATATAATAGGGCTGAAAAGTCACCACTTGTGGCTGAACACCCGATTTAAATCTTAATAATTTAACTTTAACTCATATTCCAATAAATAGTTATTTAAAAAAAATCACATTATCAGTCCTACGCGTAGCATGCTAGAGGTAGGTTGTTGCTAGACAGCACGACTAAAAGTGCCATAAAACGATTTGAAGATATAATTGGTGTGCTCTGATTTTGTGTCATGCAAGCTCGGATGAAATTCCATGATATGTCGTTTCGCCTGAGAAACTGACCACTACCCTAGGATAAATTTTGAATGCTTAATATTAATTTCTAATTTATATAAGATGAACTCGATTGATAATGAGAAAAAGTTTATCGCTTCAACCGAATTCGCAAAATGGTAGAACGCTACTGAACGCTATAAAAATAACTGTTTGCATACAAAACTTGAACACAAGCTTGACGAAGAGAAGCTTAAATATCGAAATCCATATCGCAAGTATGTACCAAGATATAATTGCATACATTTGGGATATTGATGTAATTTCGTCGGCTACAAAACAAATACAAATCTAAACAAACAGAGTCTATATTCTGAGTTCACGTGTTCGGTGTTGGTTCCTAATAAAGATCAATCTAAGCAGTCTCTTGTGCAATCGCGGATTCAAAAATGTGACGATTGTTCAAAAATTTCGATTATTAGAAATGTTGGTTGCCTTGTTCCACATCAATGGCTCGAACAACCCTATGAGGCTGATTCTTGTAGTTTTTCTCAAAGTTATTCAATGTTTACGTCATAAAAGATGGAGCACACTGTAGTGTAAGAGAAAAACATGTGTAATTTTATTAAATTATATAACAAAAATTTACTGGAATAATTAATCCTTATCCAACATTTATATAAGTAATTCGACAAGTTATTTTTTCACATAATCTCAGCACTGTTTGTACATTGATCGAACTGGCCCCACTAGCTACCTCGACCATACGAGACGTTAGAGCAAATATAAGTATATGTAAATTATTATTGGATATTATTATGCAAATGTGTATCGAATGTCCATAATGAAGAGGTATAAAGACTGTCCCAGAAAGTATGGACGCAACCAAAAACAGCTGATATTTCGCAATGGTTCAAAATCTGTCAATTTTTATGGCTGCGTCCTGTTGTTTACACTCTTCTATAACCACAAGTGCAGATGTTTTCATTAGTTTGCTTATTATTCGTTTATTCGTTTTCATTAGTTTGCTCCCAAATGTGTGGACTTCCAGCAGAACAACGTCGAAATATTGTGGACGAATGGTGCACAGAACGCGGACTGTCACTGAGAAAGCTAGCAAAAATGGAAGGGGTAAGTGAAAAAGCCGTGCGAAATGTAAACAGGAATTCGGTGAGGATAACACCTTTGAGGATAAACCGAAAACGGGTCGAAAAAAGATCCTGCTAACCCTCAGTTGGATAAACGTATACTGAATGCGTTCGAGCGAAAGAAGGAGGTTTCAGTTCGGGAAGTGGCAAAAAAGTGGGCACCTCGAAGTCAAATGTTCTTCGTGCTAAAGAACGTTTGAATCTTCGAACCTATAAGAAGCAGAAACAACCAAAACGTAGTCCGAAACAAGAAGCATAGATCAGGCCGAGGGTTCGAAAGCTGTACAATACGGTTCTTGCTGGAAATTTGAACTGCATAATCATGGACGACGAAACCTACGTGAAACTCGATTACAAATCCTTGCGGTGACCACAATATTATACGGCACGAGAAGGGCAAGTGTTAAACCAGTCCAAGACATCGATTGAAGTCGAAAAATTTGGTAAGAGAGCTAAGGTCTGGCAAGCAATTTGTAGCTGCGGTAAAATTTCGAAATCCGTCATCACCACTGCTTCAATGAACAGCGAAATATACATCAAGGAATGTTTACAAAAACGACTTCTACCCATGATTCGAAGCCACAAGGATCCTGTTGTCTTCTGGCGAGATCTTGCTTCTTGCCACTACTCGAAATCAACGGTAGAATGGTATACTACCAAAAATGTCACTTTCGTTCCAAAAGACATGAATCCACCAAATTGACCACAACTTCGACCAATTGAGGAATTTTGGGCATCAACGAAGACACATCTTAGGAAACATGTCTCGGCAGCCGAAACCATTCAACAGTTCGAAAAAGATTGGAAAAAAGTGTCAAAACTTGTCGCCAAGAAGTCTGTACGGAATTTAATGAGAAACGTTCGCAAGAAGATGCGCCAGCTAGTCTACAATGGCTAAGTAGCAAGTGTTGAGAATAATATTCTGTTGTTGTTCGAAAAAAATAACGATCGAGTCTGCCCCACTCTCCCTTACAATAGAAACTGTAATACAGAGTGCATTTTGTTACCAAAACAACTAAATTCGTCTAAAAGAAATCGATCTGAGGTTTTTTTCTCGAGTCTTTGGACCAATCTTCATGTTCCTTAAACTGAGAATTGGCAGCCGAAATAGCCGGAATGAACTTGTTGAGCGTCAACTGATGAGTTTTGTACTGATTAGTTCAGGAAAAATTACACTTCTATCTAGAAGAAAACTTTTTCCATATTTATTAACCTGAAATTCCGGAACTGGGAGTCAGTTCCGGTGAAAATTCGTTGCCAGTTTATGGTACCTTCCATTTGAATCTAGGTTTGTAGAAATCAGTTCAGTGATGTCCACAAAAAAAAGAGGGTGAGTGACGTTATTAGTCACATACACACATACAGTGTATTTTTTCTCCTAAGCGCATTGATAGAACGTGTCATTTAAAACTTTACTTTGGTCAGGAAAAAAATATCACGATCGAGAGATGATTGATTGTACTGTGCTTTTAATTGTGCTGCACTGACTTTGGCATAATACCAATCAATTTCAAAGTTGCTCGGCCGATCCAGCACGAATAACCTGACGATTTCATCCATCATCGGACGGGTACGTGTAGGTGGGTTTGTGTGTATGTGTGTGTCCATGTGCGAGTGTAAGTAATGGGCCAATTAGTTTGTGATTGGTACTTGGTACAGTGGAGGAATGAATTGTTAGTACAAACACGTCCAGAGCACGTTTCAATATTGATTGATTGAAGTGCAAATTAGTTCACCAGGATCGACTAATGAAACCGTGCGTTTGTCTTAAACACCTTCCGATAATCGAAAGAGTGATTCATCAACTTCTCACGAACTAACTAAATGAATTCTGACTTGCGTAATGATACAAATGATGTTTGGTTTAGCTACTGGGCGATTAGTTAATTCCTTCTTCAACGTTTTCAATTGGATTTAATTGTGTTTACTGTTGAACAGTTTTCTCCATTTTACAACACGCATACTTGGTACACTGAAAGAGTAGGTACCAAAACGCAACAGATAAAATATAAAACAGTAAATTTTAGCACAGTGGATGCCCAAATGGTGCACAGCTCCCCTGGAGTTTGCAGTTCTATCTGCCTCGTGTACAGCAAGAAAACTCAGCAACAACAACAACAACCTCATCCTTGAAAACCTGAAAACAAGGACAATCGGAAGGGAAAAGTTTTAAATTACTCCCGGGAAACTTGGCAACCACTTGCGCCCGGGCCAGTATGTCGGCGGTACCCAAGGCTACCTATCAATGGAAGAAACCGCCACCGCACCGCCAGACCAGGACTACGCTACGCCATTCCGATATGCAGCGACGCATCATCTTCCCATTCCCCCGAAGCTGCAATGGAACGTGGTGCATAGCTTTCGCTTCGCTTTCTGCTAGATTTAATTATAATTTCACTGCGAAAGAAGTTTTATTATTTCTTTATTTTGCTCCGGCAGCGTGCAAATCCCGTCAGTTCCAGTGGTACACGGTCATGAAAAGTGTGCGCGGTGTGGATGCGGTTGCTGTCTGAAGTTGAGTAAGTTTTCCTTCGAGTTGATAGTCGGAATGCAAAGCTTAAGGCAACTCATTGCAAAACTTTGTTTTTTTTTCTCTGTCTATCTCTCTCTCTCTCTCACTGTCTCTCCAACTCTCACTAGTCTGTTTCCTTGGGATTACAGACCGGTTGAGACTTCGGAATATGTTGAGTATAAATTATTGGTAAAATGGGGAGAGAAATGCGAAACATTTAATCGCATTAGTTGCTTCGAATCCAGGGGTCGAATTTCGAACTGCTAGAAACAAAGGGGTTGTTAATAAAGTTTTGCGAATTGTTTCTTCGGGAATTCACTAGACAATGTTTCACTTTCTGTGCAACGATCAATCACAGGTCGGTCGGCACACAGGTTTCTTGACGGACGGGTTGATTCAGTGGGTTAATCCTCGTGGCGAGTTCGAGTTGGTTTGTCAGCAGTTTGAACCAACAATGGAAACAAGGATTTTCTGCGTGGATTTACTAGTAAAAGGTGTCACAGTCCATCCTTGGTTAGCTTGAACTTGACGAATATTTGTTCGCTGACAAACAGGGAGCGTGGTTAACAACCGTTCATCGAGATGTAAACGAGCCGGACTGAAGACTTATACATACATACAGATATCATACAGTAACTAGATATGGAAAGAGGGCAGTGATATTCAATCACATTAAGCTGTCGAAGTTCACAAAAAAATATTTCGTCTAGTTTGTTTCTGTGATTTAAAGAGCATCATGACTGACCTTATAACCTACCCTTTTAAAGTAGCACAAAAATGTAATGTCGTTTTGTACCTCCAAACCGGCGTCACGGGCACGAGAAAGGCAAACACGCGTCGTAAGTTTTTCTCTTTCACTCGTTGATATCCAACATTTAGGAAAACTTTAATTTTGAATTATTTGTGGTTGTGCCATACAACTGAAAATTTAATCATAAAATGCTGATCATCGATGGCTTGTAGTACTTGTAGGTATACAACTTTGCTTTGATAATGCCTTTAAAGTGAGTGTGTACAGTGACTAACGAATTGTCATCGCTGTTTCAGTGACAGTTGTTCTTGTTTTCGTATTATTCACGCTCGAAAATGTCTGTGTTACTTTTCTGTGACAATTCGAAAGAAATGCAGCTGAAGCGCTCTCAGAAACTAACGGTGATGCTGCTCTTAGTAAAAGAACGTGTCGGGAGCGGTTGCAACGTACTAAAAATGGTAATTTCGATGTCGAAGACAAACATGGTGGTGGAAGAGAAAAAACCTTCAAAGATGAACAACTAGGCGCAGTGATTTACTACGAGCTCTTAAAACCGGGTGAAACCATCACAGGAGATCGCTACCGAACGCAACTGATGCGCCTTAGTCGCGCGCTAAAAGAAAAGCGGTCACAATATCAAGAGCGACATGACAAAGTCATCCTCCAACACGACAATGCTCGGCCTCACGTCGCAAAAGTGGTCAAAAAGTACCTGGAAACGCTGAAATGGGAAGTCTTGCCCCACCCGCAGTATTCCCCAGATGTCGCCCCTTTTGACTTCCACCTATTCCGTTCGATGGCACACGGCTTGGCAGATCAACATTTTCAATCCTTCTAAATGTTGGAAAAATGGATTGCTTCATGGAAAGCGTCAAAAGAGGAATATCTATGAAAATATCTGGCATCTCTGTGCAGAGCCGATGAAACACACAAACTTCACAGCGTTATGTTGACATATAGTGGAAAGAAACCACTGCTACTAGATTTGGCACAATGGTTATTTAATTAGTATTAACACGCTCTTTTTGGCAATATTCGAAGCCGAAACAGTTTTGTTGAAATATAAATGTCAATAATATAATTAAACTAAAATCACGAGTACCTCAATAATACTTGTTGATGATAATTTGAATAAGAAAAACAATTTGTTTTTGTAATATTATGAGAAAACTTGTCAACTTTGCGAAACTAAATGACATGAGAACAAAGCGTAATAACGTGAACTAAGTGAAAAACTAAGTGGGTGATTTTTGAAGTTTTTAATCGTCAATGAACAAGTGGCAAGTGATCATTACTAATTATGAAATTATCCATCATTCAATAGTAGTGTAATTGTGCGAAATAGTAATCATGTTTTGAGACGAATCCATTAGTACATATTCAGAAACATGACGAACTGTAAATCTTGAAACGAAAATGTGTCCTAAACTGAAAAGTGGGTTTTATTTCAAATGAAAAAAACGATCACCGAAGAATTCAAAACCATTTTTTCCAATGGGAAAATGTGACAATAGCTTAAATAATCATTTTAAAACATTTCACAGTTTGGTTCAGGTAGCTCCAGCAGGCTTCTTTTTGTTCCTAATGAATATAAATGAATATAAATTGTATTGAGTGCACAAGGAAATGTCGTTGACAAAGTACACTGAAAAAAGTGCGTTACTGCAGTCATGATTAAAAAATCATGAAACAAATCATTTTAAATTCTTATGAATTCATTACGATTTTACATGTTTTGTTTCTAATCAAATCATGAGCAATAAGTCTTCTTCCAGTTCGCTTTCACATCTCATCCAAGTCAGTCGATAAAACAAAACCGCTTACGTTCGGGACGGAAGAAACCAAGTACAGTATTGTGTAGTGAACAATAGAACGACCTCGAAATGAGTGAACCAAACGAACAAAAGCTACCGCCGACACGAAAGAATACAATTGTTGTTGACTTTAGGCAGTGCAAAATTCGACCTTCGATACGTGAAGTTGAAGGTTTGCTTAAGGAACAAATGCATCTTGACATTAAACGTGTGCATTTACTTCAATGCAATAAGACGAATAATGTTGTTTACATCCAGTTTTATAAAGAGTTGGATGCAATTCAATTCGCAAAGGACAATAACAATGTGCACTATGTGGAGCACGAGAACATTAGGTACAATATTCCAGTATATATGGATGATAGTGCTATAGAAGTGCGTGTGCATGATCTTCCCTCAAGCGTCAACGATTCTTATATTCGCAAAACTATGTCCCAATACGGAGAGATTCTCTTTATCGAAAAAGAAAAGTGGAAGAACTTTTTCTCCGGTATTCTAAATGTCGTACGTTTGTTACGCATTACGCTTGAAGAGGGCTATACCTTCTTATGTGATTTTAGGTCAGGCCACAAGAATTCCGTGCAAATCACTTGTTACTTATGACAATCAGATGGTCACATGTCAATATTGCCAAAAAACGGTTCACTATGTTAATCCATGTGCAAAATTGGACAAGAAGACGTCTGCTCCAAAGGACAACGGTGCTTCCTTCACACAAGCCCCAAGCAACCCCAGTACACCTGTGACAGCCATCAACAACAATGAAGCATCCTCCTCAATGAAACCTATGGGTATAAACGATTAACAAAACATCATTTTTGCTAAATTTTTCCGGAATTATCGTTCAACAGAATAAATTCCAATGTTTTGAAACAGTAAAAAGCATCATTCGAACAACATTTCGTAATTTTTTCGTGGAAAAATATTAAGAAATAAGTCGGTGAAGAGGTATTTTTGAAGACGCTTCTTAAAAACTATGATTTGCGGTGTCCACTGTATCCCAGCGCAGACTAATCAGAAGTGAACTAATGAACGCAGCATAATTAGAGTAGAAGTTTTTCTAGACCCCAACGTTCCTGTTTGATTTTTTTTAATTTTTGGTGGTCGTTTAAAGTGAAAACTACGATTTTTCACAAAAAAAAATCCGCCATTTTATAGCTGTTACCCCTCAAATTAACAAACAACGAAAACGAAAACGTTGGGGTCTGGTTTATCATATGAAGAAAGTGTGTGCAAAATTTGAAAATAATGGTGCAATAATTTTTGAATCACGATGGGCACGGACTTTCAAAACCTGCTTTCGAGAAAAACGTGTTTAAAGGGTTTTGTCTATAAAATCAATGAAAACAATCAATTACTCCAGGGAGCCCGTAGGCTCTAACATTTTCAAACAATCCTATTTTGTCTTTTATAATTTATTATAATAAACCATTTCAGGAATGTTTTGTCAAGTTTTGAAGTCAATCGAAGTAGAAATCTTGGGCCTGTGCGCCGAGCTCTTGCTTCTTCGCAGAATGGGATAGCCATAGATAAAGGTCCATAACTTCCAGAGTTACGTCCAATAGGCTTGAAAATTTCACAGAATATTCTTCAAATGTTTTACTATAAGAAAATATAAAGAAAATGATCAATGATTTTTTAAAAGTGTTAGACCCCGTGATCTTTATATGTAGAATGAATAGAAATCAATATGGATTGTATTGCGTGCACAAGAAAATGTTGAGTACACGGAAAAAAATCCATTACTGCTGTCGTACTTAAAAATAATCATGAAACCAATCATTTTAAATTCTCATGAAGTCATTACGATTTTTCATGATTTTTTATCAAATCGTAAGCAATAAGTCTTCTCCCATGAATATTAATCATGATCTGAAAATTCGTTACTTGAGGAACGTATTTCATTCAAAATTTGTAACTCAAATTTTCTACCCGGATATCACTTTGAAACTTCTGCTTCAAATGATGTTATGTAGGCGAGTCCGGGCTGGTTGACCGAGTTTTGGTTTCGGAATGTTTATACTCATTCTGGTTAGACTTTTTGATGAACTGTTTACGCTGTCTTGTAGATACAATTTTTGAACACATTTGTGAATTTTTTCGTTACTGTAGAAAAATCAGAGAAAAGGTTATTAACAATCAAATACGGAGAAAAAAATCGACCAACTAACCCCAGGACCGGGGAGGTTGGCCGAGTGTGATGAAATATGTGAAACACATCAAATGCATCAACGGAAAACGTTTATTAGTGGAAACAAGTTAGTGCACAACAAAAAGTTTCTCTTTATTTGGTATTTTTTATAGGTTCGGATAACCTTTTTTTTTTTTTTTTTTTTTAAATAACTATTTATTGGAATATGAGTTAAAATTAAATTATTAAGATTTAAATTGGGTGTTCAGCCACAAGTGGTGACTTTTCAGCCCTGTTATATATATATATGATTTGGTTATTACCATGAAGACATCATTTGCTTCCGCAATTCTGAGATTTTTGTGTAGGGAAAATTCTAAACCTACTTGTATTGTGTAATGGGGAAAAGGAACTTATATACTAACTTACTAGCTAATACAGAGAGCGAATCGATTCAATTGAAGATTGCATCGATTTTTGTCGGAATTTGCTTATAATATTATGTGACATTACATCTAATGGTTCTATATTTGTGAGTCTGTGTAACTCATTTGTACTAAACCAGGGAGGACGCTTCAGAATCATTTTCAGAATTTTATTCTGAATCCTTTGAAGCGTTTTCTTCCTGGTGGAACAACAGCTTGACCAAATTGGTACCGCATAAAGCATGGCTGGTCTGAAAATTTGTTTATAAATTAACAATTTGTTTTTTAGACAGAGCTTAGAATTTCTGTTTATAAGAGGATATAAACATTTAATATATTTATTACACTTTGCCTGGATTCCTTCAATGTGATCCTTGAAAGTGAGTTTTTTGTCATACGTTAAACCTAAGTATTTAGCTTGATCAGACCATGTCAATTCCAAGCCATTCAATTTGAGAATGTGATTATTGTTTGGTTTAAGAAAAGAAGCTCTTGGCTTGTGAGGAAAGATAATTAATTGCGTTTTTGCTGCATTTGGTTTAATTTTCCATTTTGACAGATAATCACTGAAAATATTTAAACTTCTTTGTAGGCGACTGCAGATCACTCTTAGATTTCTACCTGTGGCTAACAGACTTGTGTCGTCACAGAATAGCGATTTCTGACAACCAACGGGTAGATTTGGAAGATCAGAAGTGAAAATATTATACAAGATTGGAGCTACACTCGAACCCTGCGGAACACCGGCTCGTACGGGTAGCAATTCAGATTTACAATTCTGATAGCTAACCTGAAGAGTACGATCAGTTAAATAATTTTGAATCATTTTGATCAAATAAATAGGAAACTGGAAATCAGACATTTTTGCTATTAAACCTTTGTGCCAAACACTGTCGAATGCTTTTTCTATGTCTAGAAGAGCAACTCCAGTGGATAACCCAGAAGATTTATTTGATTTTATCATGTTCGTTACTCTGACAAGTTGATGAGTAGTTGAATGTTCATGACGAAATCCAAACTGCTCTGGTAAAAAAATTGAATTCTCATTTATATGAGTCATCATTCTTAACAAGATAATTTTTTCAAAAAGTTTACTGATAGAAGAAAGTAAGCTAATTGGGCGATAACTTGATGTTTCTGCTGGGTTTTTATCAGGTTTTAGGATAGGAATTACTTTAGCGTTTTTCCATCTTTTTGGGAAGTAAGCTAATGAAAAACACTTGTTGAAAATTTTAACCAGGAGTCTCAAGGCAACATCGGGAAGATTTTTAATAAGAATATTAAAAATTCCATCATTACCAGGAGCCTTCATGTTTTTGAGTTTCCTAATAATTGATTTAATTTCATCAAAATTCGTCTCAATAATGTCATCGTGTGATAACACTTGGGTTGAAATATGATCATACTTCAGTGAGACTTCATTTTCAATAAGGTTCGGATAACCTGTTAAAAGCTGTCGCTGCTTGCCTTTTCTTCGCAAGCTTACGCTTACGTTTGCTTCCATTTTTCCCTTCTCTAATGCTACTCTTATCGGAGAATCCGTCAATAGTTGGGTTCATCGACGTTTGCGACAAGTTCTTACATCTTCGGGGAGAACTGAGGGGTTGATCCAAATCCTACCAGAAACTCCTCAACCTTAATTTACCCAAAAGAGCCGAAATAAATGGGTTCCTGTACAAACGACAACACGAAAACACCTGAAATTGCGTCGATAAATGGGTGGCCTAATGCTCCACCAAAATCACAATAGATGTCGCCTTTGCACATAATAGCCTTTACATAAAAGCCTCTCGGCCAATCTGTCCTTTCGGCCAACTAGCCTCGGTTACCCCTACTGTTTAATAGATTTATGGGAAGGGAAAAAACAGACATTGAAAAACAACAAGTACTTAAAATGTTTACTTGATTTTCAGAATTATTCATTTAATAATTATAAATTAATTGTGTTTTTTATCCAACTGACAAGAAATTTACTTCATAGAAGATAATGAACGGACTAAGCATGCACAGAAAAAAATAATGAATTTTACAGGTGACAGAATTTTACATTGCTCGAGTGTAATTTGCACTCGGCTACCAAGTGCCGCTGTATGGATTTATATTCATCAATTATTCACTGAATAGATATGAGCTCTGCGGTCCAGTCGTGTAACCGATATGCTTGTGATCTGATGTTTCTCGGTTCAAGTCGCGCTGCTGCTAACGATTTTTTGTTTTTTATTTCATTCGAATTCAAGACATGTAATTTTCAAATCACACAATTTTCCATATTCTTGAATATAAATTTGTATGAAATACGACGCTCCATTTATGTGCATCTTATAAGATGTAAAATCACAAGATTTTTTCGAACTGTGTGGCAACACCTTTCATTTCGCACACATCAACGTTACATTTTGTATGAATATGTCTGAATGTATTCTTATACATTTGAATTATCCTGTTTATCTACTTTGTTAAATTTGTTCCATAAATATAACAACACAGGCTAAATTTATCCAGTTTTCAAACGATTCCAGAGTTTCAAACGATTTAAAAGAATGAAAAATCATTCCGCGGTTTATAACAAAAGAATGTGCAAGATTTCGATACGAAGTTTGGTTTTAATTCACACATATTTTTCGCGTATTTTGTTTAAGTACATTCTCAATTGCGAAATTTAACTAGGAACAATTAATGCAAAATTGCTTAGAGAATACGTTATTTTAAGCGTTGCCATTCTTCAAAACACGCAATATTTTAATTGAAACTAAAAAGATTTAGATTAAATGAACTATATTATTCTTCTAAGGACACTCGCTATGTGCTTTTCACAATGTTGGCATTTGAGACATAAGTTAATACTAAAAAAATAATAAATGATCGAATCGCGTAAAAAATTCGATCATTACACTATATCATTTAATTCATAATTCTGTATAAAATGTTCAAAACGACGTATGTAACAATGAGAGATTCTCTTTGTTTACTTTCTCTTTTGATTATTACGGCACTCTTAGCAATCCTTCTCTCCAATCATTTACCTATAATAATAACTAAAGCTATCATCTTTTAATCTGCTCTGGAGAAATTACCGAAAAAAGCAGGAATATTTCGCAGTAATCGAAAGAGAAAGTAAACAAAGAGAATCTCTCATTGTTACATACGTCGTTTTGAACATTTTATACAGGATTGAAATCTTCATATTCTAATACATAACGCCTGAATCTATGTTGCAAAGATCACCATTCTAGCAGGGACACGCCTGAAGTTATACCCATCAGTGTATGTGTACATTACGCTTAAATTTCAGCGAAATTGATTCAAAGGGTTCATGATCCGAGAACTTTTAATCATGGTGTATTATCATAACATGATAATACACATTTTCCCCAAATCATGACTTGTTTTGTTCATTTATACAATCGGATACAATTTTGGCCGTGTAGACAAATATTATACAATTTAAAATTATCGGGAGCTTTAACTATGAAGAGAAAAAGACCTGACTAGTAACTTAATAATTAGAAAATATGAGAAAGGTAAAAATAGAATGCAGCTACAGAACCCTACTGACACCAAGAATCCTTTCTAGTCGAGGCTCGAATATACGATTACTGTCTTATGACACCAACGTCCTACGCATTGAACCACTAAACCGGATAAACTGAGGTTTCTCAGCGCGTAAATTGAGATTCCAGTATATCAGAATACGACTGAATTGGAAGACATGGACGCCTCGAAAGGACTTGGACCTGATGGAATACCACATATGTTCTCGAGAAATCTATTTCTTATTGGAGCTTACTCCAGCTGAATGTAAAACAATGTAACACAATAACATTCAGTAGGAGAAATGAAAATCTATTTATAAATATCAACTTGTAGACCAATATCAAGTAAATAGTAGGGTGAGCCTCATTGGAAGCTTCAGTCATAACTTTCAAGAGCCACAATTGAATTATTATATAGTACATATGAAAAACACATTTTTTTACAAATTTACTGATATTTATATATATATACAACTTCACTGATATTTATTTGCAATTCATGGCAACTTTTAATATTTAATTAACGACTTGAAGACTTGCTTTACGCTTCAAGGGTCCAAATAAACTAAGAAAATAAAATGTTTAGTTCAGTTACTTACCTAAATTTCAAATCTTTCTACAAATCAAATAAACTCATAATTCGTTCTAAATATTCACAAACAAATAAGAACATCGAAGTACTTCCTTTTTACTTCACATCATGCACGTGCAACGTCACCCAGTGCGATGCTCAATTGAAAGAATTGCAAAACAATCACCGCAACGTTGTTTACGTCAACACAGGAAAAAAAAACGGAACCCTTAGTACTATCTCCGCAAGCTACAAAGCCGAGTACGAATCGCAGTAACTTTTCTCAATGTGGAAAAAGTCGCTGCCCAGTTTAAGTCCTACCAAAAGCCCGTCGCGATCCTAACATCAAAAGCTGAAAATCATTGTTCTATCGTTACTTTTACAAACAGTTGAACATGTCTCGGTAGAGCTGCCACCAAAATACCTACTGCCCTTCATCAACCTACCCTCACTCCGTAAAAAAACCCACCTAACTGAGGTGCTACGGTTTAGTGATGAAAGTGCACTGGCTTCTGCCGCAACACCTGTGCCAGGATGATGGCTGGTAGCATTCGGTTTGTTTTGTTTCGAGGTTGCACAGCTTACTTTCACCGATGGCAAGTTGCAGGTTTTTCTTTGTTGGTACAGATTTGTACCGGGTAAGCACAGGGCATTCAAAAAGGAATCAGACCAAGAGTGCATTGCTTTCCGGAAGTTAGTGAATTGTTCTTTGCTTGCCAGGCAAAGCTAGCTTTGGGAAATCTTTCTCGGTGAGGGTTTTTGGTTGAGACAAAATAGTGGTTACAGTTGTTCTTGTTACATCCTAGCTTCATGTAAATTGAATGAATACCTACGTTGTGGGAGATTTGGATGGTAAATACACTTGGTATCTTCTTGGAAGATACTTTTGTGGAAAGATTTTTTTATGCTAGAAGCGAAAAAAAAGGAGGAGGAAAGTTTTCCCTAAGAGCCATCCTCGAGTTAGTTGAAATCACCTTTCAACAGGTTCAGGTATTATATCATTCCGTTTATCAGTAACGAGCTTCACTGTCTGGATCATTTGATCTGCGTTCGAGTGCAGTTCCATTCCGGCCCGCAGCTTTCCCATTGCTAATGGAGCTATTAAACTACTTCCACAGTGCATAAATAGAGCGTACGCCGACTTATCTCAATTCCACCGTACAAATATCGCCGAGAGCCATTTGGGGCCCCGCTTTGTGGTCGTTTTTTTGCCACCCAACGTGGAAGAAAAACTGCCTGGAAGTTCACAAGTCGACCTACAGTGCCATAATTTTTACTTTGAGCATCTCTGGCTCTCGACATCATCGTTCTGCTGCTGCCTTGGGGAATCAACAAGGAGCAGGAAGTGGGTACCGATCCCCAGGCCAGGTACCATTTTGCACACCGCTTTCTTCGGCATTGGACCGAGTTTCGTTCAGCTCACCTATGTTCCTGCACCCTACCCGACGACCGAAGACGTTTTACTGGTTGGTTTGGTCAACAGCATTCGTGAGCTGAAGAACCCATTTGGTTTGCTTCTCCTTTCATAGTGCAGGTGTAGCGCACAAGCTGTTTTATTGGATGTTGTATCCGGTGAATAAGTGCAGTCCTTTTTGCACGAGCACACGGTAGCAATTTTTTCGCCCAACCGGATAAACGTTTTGCACTTCACAACAAAGAATATTTCAATCGAGCATGTAAAAAAAAGCTACTACCAGTGAAAGCATTTGAAAGGATATTTTGAAGAGCAGCTTGAATTTTTTTCAACGGAGCCACATTCAATAGCTTTAAATCATATATTTTTTCAATGTTGCCACCAGCGTATTCGAAATCAGAAATCATATCTCGGAAATCAGCTCTCAAAATTTAGAACTTAGAACTCAAAACTCAAAACTCAGAATTCACTCCGAATTCAGAACTTCGAACTTCGAACATAAAACTCAGAACTCAGAACTCTGAACTCAGAACTAACTCAGAACTTAGAACTTCGAACATAGAACTCAGAGCTCAGAACTCAGAACTCAGAACTCAGAACTCAGAACTCAGAACTCAGAACTCAGAACTCAGAACTCAGAACTCTGAACTCAGAATTCAGAACTCAGAACTCTGAACTCTGAACTCTGAACTCTGAACTCTGAACTCTGAACTCTGAACTCTGAACTCTGAACTCTGAACTCTGAACTCTGAACTCTGAACTCTGAACTCTGAACTCTGAACTCTGAACTCTGAACTCTGAACTCTGAACTCTGAACTCTGAACTCTGAACTCTGAACTCTGAACTCTGAACTCTGAACTCTGAGCTCTGAACTCTGAACTCTGAATTCTGAACTCTGAACTCTGAACTCTGAACTCTGAACTCTGAACTCTGAACTCTGAACTCTGAACTCTGAACTCTGAACTCTGAACTCTGAACTCTGAACTCTGAACTCTGAACTCTGAACTCTGAACTCTGAACTCTGAACTCTGAACTCTGAACTCTGAACTCTGAACTCTGAACTCTGAACTCTGAACTCTGAACTCTGAACTCTGAACTCTGAACTCTGAACTCTGAACTCTGAACTCTGAACTCTGAACTCTGAACTCTGAACTCTGAACTCTGAACTCTGAACTCTGAACTCTGAACTGTGAACTCTGAACTCTGAACTCTGAACTCAGAACTCAGAACTCAGAACTCAGAAGAGTCAGAAGAGTCAGAAGAGTCAGAAGAGTCAGAAGAGTCAGAAGAGTCAGAAGAGTCAGAAGAGTCAGAAGAGTCAGAAGAGTCAGAAGAGTCAGAAGAGTCAGAAGAGTCAGAAGAGTCAGAAGAGTCAGAAGAGTCAGAAGAGTCAGAAGAGTCAGAAGAGTCAGAAGAGTCAGAAGAGTCAGAAGAGTCAGAAGAGTCAGAAGAGTCAGAAGAGTCAGAAGAGTCAGAAGAGTCAGAAGAGTCAGAAGAGTCAGAAGAGTCAGAAAAGTCAGAAGAGTCAGAAGAGTCAGAAGAGTCAGAAGAGTCGGAAGATTCAGAAGAGTCAGAAGAGTCAGAAGAGTGAGAAGAGCCGGAAAAGTCAGAAGAGTCAGAAGAGTCAGAAGAGTCAGAAGAGTCGGAAGATTCAGAAGAGTCAGAAGAGTCAGAAGAGTGAGAAGAGCCGGAAAAGCAATATATTAAATCAGAAATATTCGCTTTGGTAATTTATACTGTACTTATCTTTTCCCAATGGATTTGAAGGTCTTCAATTGATACTCACCTGGAAGAGAAGAAAAGAATATTGTGAATAAAATGGTGTAATCAGTGGTTAAAATTTATTTTAAGTGAATCGGTTTATAATAGTACAAATAAATTTTGTTGCCCTCTGTGGACGATTTGATCCGAAGTGGGTGCTTCCTGATAAAAGACAACATATAATAACCGAAGTAGGCTACGTTGTCCGCTTGCACACTGGTATCGAACTACTGAGATCATCCAAGAAATCTCTAGGTTTCAACTCGAAATGAGTTTCGAATTGGATTGTTTTATATACAAATTTACGACACCTAATGACATTCATAAGAAAAAACAAAAGGTATTGAAATTTAAAGTCTTTCTAGAAGTTCTTCCTTAATTTCATTAAAATCATCGATAGACAATTAAATTTGAAATTTTTGGGTACATATCACACACGGAAATGAATTAAAACATCGCCACAGGAAATGAGCAGCATAAAAACGACAAAACACACCTAAATTAATATATCATCAGTTCCTTCTTCAGTGTATCAGTTCTAAGTTTGTTGCAAGAAAAGTGCGGTGCTTTCTAGTTTTGCACTAGTTCAGGTAACACGTTTACTGTTTTATTACAGGTAACTCAGAGAAGGGTCATCTGATTTTCACAAACTTAGATTAAAACGAAAAGTTCCATAGTCCTATATAGGTTGCTATTAAATTTCATCCAGATCCGACTTCCAGTTCTATAAGAATTAAATTTTCTCGGAAATTTCTCAACCGATTTTCTTGAACTAAAATGCAAAAGAAAGATCTTGCCAGAAAAGTTGGTCCAGATCCGGCTTCCGGTTCCGGTATTACACCAATAGGTGGATTAAAAAAGGTTTTTGAATGCGAAGGATTTTCGGTATTCGGTATTCGTCTGTTTAATTCGTATTCACGTCGCCCAGTTATGACATTATCAAAAGTATTCAGTATACAACAGACCACATTTTACCCTACATCAGACTTCTTTTAGTCTGAATATGACAATTTTTGTGCCACATAACGAGCAATCGCGGATGATATCGGTTTTGTGTTTCGATTTTAAAAAAAAAAATCCGCTGCCAAATCTTATTTTAAGGACACCGAATTTCAGTCATAAGAGGATGAAATTAATGCGAAAGCCAGGCTCTTACCCAGGATTTCGGGAGGGGCCAAGTGACTTCACCAGTTCCTGGAGCATCGGAAGAAGTGATAAAAAACGTCGGGATTTCCAACTAGAAGTAGCGATGCAATAAAAAATAAAAAAAATCTTCTCCACTTAGCTCAAGACTGTTTAATTTCAAAGACTTGTTAGTTTTTTTTATATTAACTTGGCTTTACCCCGGTTTTCGGTTATGGAAGTGGCGGTCAAAAATTCCATTTCTTAACGTTTACTATCATGCAATTTCTGTCACACATGTCCAAGACCTTCAAAATGAACATTTATAGAGCACAACAATCTACAAGACTTGTGATAATAAATTTTGAGAGATGGTCCCTTACTCTGATTAGTGGGAAACGGAAAACATCTTCTAAATTTGTAGGTCATATTAGGGGCTGTCCATAAAAGACGTCACGCTTTTTTGACGATTTTTGACTCCCCATCCCCCCTTTGTCACAAACTGTCACAGAAGCAAAGCCCCCCTCCCCCTCTATGTCACATGTCACGAATTCAAAATAAATAAAATTCATCTCAATACATTCTCAATATGTATCACAAACCATACAAATATGAGGGAAAAATCGATTTATTACATGCTGTCATTAGATTAAAAAATATCCCTAAAACTACAAAATCATCGGAATTATTTTATTAATATCAATTATATAAATTAACAAAAGTATGTGGTTGGAATTGATAAAACATTTAAATTTATTTGTTTTATTCCTCCTAGGGGTACACAGATATATTATTGTTTTAGGTAAAGAATAATATTTCCTTAGTTTAGCATACAGGGCTGAGGAAATAAAGACTAAAACCTCATCAAAACGAGATCACTACCGGAGAATCTTTTCATGATCAGTTGATCAGTGAATTTTAAATCACATCGATCAATATCGGTACCGATCTTCCGTCACACAATGGGTAGTGATTTTGAGCTAAAATGATTCTTGATTTATGTAAGTTAAATCATTGGATGATTCGATAAGCTTTGATGTTGGTGGAGGAAAATCACATATGATCAAGCTAAGACATGACATGATCTACGTCTGAAATCGTTGATCTCCCGTCCTTTTTCAAATGGAGTACAATTGAATAAACTGCATCAGAATCAGATAAGAGAAATTCTTATGATATACTATTATCAATGCTATAAAATCAAATTACTGTAAAAATTGTCAGGCAAAGCAGTAATATAATTAGGTATTTCAAAAATGCGCTCATTGAAAATATTGGATGTCACATTCCAAAAACCTCCCCCCTTTCCCCCTGTCACAAATGGTCACGTTTTATGAAACACCCTCCTCCCCCTTGCAGCGTGACGTCTTTTATGGACAGCCCCTTAGTTGATGACTATAGAAACATCAATGCACGCTTATACTTGCATTTGCATTTAATTACTTGTTTTAGTCTTGTTAAGACGTAGAGCCGTCATGAGTTAGTTTTTAATTTGATCAATATCGAACGGGGAAAACAAATTGGAAAAAAGACATACAAATGGAATTATGTAATGAAACCCGTGAAAATTTTACCGCAGAGACGAGACTCGAACCCGTAGCTAGCTCCTAACCGGGGAAATGATTTTGCTAATTAAACTAATCTGCATACGACTTGATTGACTTGCATTTCTGCATTAAGGTGACCCTTCAAAAGAGCACTATAACAATGCCAGAAAACCGACATCATGATCTTTCCGACCCACTGAGCCTGCTTTGATGCACTCGTGCCGCTTGGAAGAATTCGTGCTAACGTCAGTCCATTGTCGGGTAATCTTTCTGCTCTGGCGTATAATAATGGATCGAACCAAACATGCATTCGAAGTGCGCTTGCGTTCGTATTTGTAGTCCACAATTAGTATATGCGGGATATATTTATCAACTGCAGAATCTCGCACAATTATGGCATGCTAGCGCACCTTCTCTTTCCGGTCATTCAGTACAATTTTACCTATGTATTTTTATTAGTATTATCGTTTATTTTACCCCGGTTTATATTTACATTTTATGTAGTTTCGACACTTTCAGTGGCAGTGGAGTTTCGACCATCACGAAACTCCTAAAACCACTATCCAAACTATTTTATTATTTCTGTTTCTGATTTCAGGAGGAGCCAGGGCCCCTTGGGCCCCCACTTTGGGTACGTGACTGGCGCAAGCTCCTAAGCCTTAAGTTGGCTAAGTAACCCGGCGAAAGACCATAATTAGGTCAAAACCGGGTCTAAATAAACCTTATAAAATGAAAATGAAGTTGGCTAAGACATTCAATGTTCTGTACAATCATCTATTTTCGACCATTTGAAAGTGATGGAAAAAAATGCGTTGGATATCAAAATTGGTACCACATGAATTCAACGAAAAACCGATAACCACATAACCGACGAACAATTTGTGAAATACTTCTAAAAAGTTGCAGCCCTATTTGCGTCAATGGGACAAACAAAGCAGAACTTGGCTAACTTCGAAGAATTCAAAGAACGGGTTTTGATAAAATTTCGAACATTTCTTCGAAGACTACCCATCATATTCTGGACATTTTGTTGACTAACCGGAACGTGTGTGTGTATATATGTGAAAATAATGTCACTCAATTTTCTCAGAGATGGCTGAATCGAGTTTCAGAAAAACTCAGATTCAATTGAAAAGTCTTATGGTCTCACACAACTATCTTGAATTTCATTTGGATCCGACTTCTGGTTCCGGAATTATGTGCAAACTTATTAAATT
This sequence comes from Malaya genurostris, assembly GCF_030247185.1. Lineage (NCBI taxonomy): Eukaryota > Metazoa > Arthropoda > Insecta > Diptera > Culicidae > Malaya > Malaya genurostris. The sequence goes on along the minus strand of NC_080571.1, from coordinate 89,137,842 downwards.
AAATATGAGCAATCTTATAAAAAAAATGCGCACTCAATTTTCTCGGAAATTTCTTAACAGATTTTCACAAATTAGGAAGCAAACAAGAGGGTTTAAAATTTTATTAAAAGCCCCCGAAAAGTCCATCCAGATCCGACTTCCGGTTCCGGTATTACGATTAGTGAATATTTTCAATTTCATGAGTATTTTTTCACAAGCGATGGCGAAACGATGTGCACATTTTTATAAAACTTACTGCTAAATTCATCTAGTTGGTAGATCTTGTTACTAAGTGAATATATAAAACTACTTTGGGAATACCAGTCCCCGGTTTCCGCTTCCAAAAGCGCCGATAACAGTGAAGAAAATCTCCAAAAACGGAACTCACTTCGATTTCTCAGCAACGGTTAAACCGATTTTCAGGAATCATGATTCAAATTAAAACTCTCGTTGTCTCTAAATATACTGTGCAATTTCATCAAGAGCCGACTTCCGGTTCCGGAATTATAGGGCGTGAGTGTCAAAACATTCAAATCGACATTCAAAATGACGATGCAAAACTAGTACGCGTCGGTACGAGCGACTTTGCTCCGTTCTCAACATTCTTTCGTATAGCGTGCAGGGCTGCCACATTGGAATTCATATTTTTCAGTCGTCCAAAAGATTAAAACGCTACTCACTCAATTTTCTCAGAGATGATTTGATCGATTTCCACAAACAGGCTCAAATATAAGTTAATATAGTCTCATAGGTTGCTGTTTAATTACATCCGAATCCCACTTCCGGTTCCAGAACTATAGGGTGAAGTGTGGTTAATTATTTGGTGCGACGATGCAAAAAAAGAAAAATTCTTATTAATTTAACATAACTGTTTACAAATTGAAAACGTTATGCTAGTTTATACTTACAGAATATTTCTTATTTTTTTCAAGATTGGAAAAACAATTTCGTCAAAGAATCTTCTAGTTATATTTTTGAAAATATAAGTGATATGAGAAAGGCATCAGTACACCACTAGGTGGATTAAAATTGGTTGTTGCTGTAGTGATAGCTTGCCAAATCAAACCAAAACTACCTGTAAAGTTATGAACGTATGGAAGAATACGGGTATTCAGACATTCCTGCCTGTATATTCGAAAATTAATAGTCTTGTTTGTCACGAAAACCTGAATCTTTTGTCCACAGCTGTAAATGTCTTGCCAGATCATAAGGTTTTTTTCTGAAATCATTGAAGTTGAACTTGCAAGGAACATTACTTCGATCAATGGTTTTATATTAATTCTATCTAGGGAGCTGTTCATAATCCATTTCCACGTACGTTTGGTTGTCCACGCTGCATCATTCGTGTTTCGTAAGAACTCCACTTTATAACTGCTGGGCACGTCTTCCGTCTTTGATAGATAGAAATATTTTGTGAGTTTACATCTTTTTACATGCACATATTTGGAGTAAGAAATTGAAATGAAAGTGGTTTCACTCTTATTTTTATTTCTGTAGATTTTGAAAATAGAACTAAGTGTTATTTTGAATCTGGAGTCTTAGAGTCTAGAGTCTTCGATTTTTCGATTCAAATGATGATTATTTCATAGTACCATCGATTTACATGTCGTCTAAATTGCATTATTCTTTCTGAGAAGATTTTTTTTCAAAGTCCTGTTTGGTTGTTTACTTTTCGACCGAGGGGAGCGAAATCCTTCCCTTATGACGGTGCTTTGGCTAGTATTGAATTTCTTGGCCACATCATAATCCAACAGCGATAGTATGTCGTTCACGGATATTTTTAAGAGTGCAGCACACGGTCACTTTAACCCATTTCCACGAATGTGAAATTTATAGATCTAAAGACTTACCCAGAAAGTATGAACGCACTTTGATTTCGCTGTAAATAATTCACAAGTGTTAGATATTCAAATTTTATTCGATATACTGATAATATTAGACTACAACAACAGTATATTATTCTCAACATTTGCTACTTAGCCATTGTAGACTAGCTGGCGCACCTTCTTTTGAACGTTCCTCATTAAATTCCGTCCAGACTTCTTGGCGACAAGTTTTGATACTTTTTTCCAATATTTTTCGAACTGTTGAATGGTTTCGGCATGTTTCCTAAGATGTGCCTTCGTTAATGCACAAAATTTCTCAATTGGTCGAAGTTGTGGGTAATTTGGTGGATTCATGTCTTTTGGGACGAAAGTGACATTTTTGGTAGTATACCATTCTACCGTTAATTTCGAGTAGTGGCAAGAAGCAAGATCTCGCCAGAAGACAACAGGATCCTTGTGGCTTCGAATCATGGGTAGAAGTCGTTTTTGTAAACATTCCTTGATGTATATTTCGCTGTTCATTGAAGCAGTGGTGATGACGGATTTCGAAATTTTACCGCAGCTACAAATTGCTTGCCAGACCTTAGCTCTCTTACCAAATTTTTCGACTTCAATCGATGTCTAGGACTGGTTCAACACTTGCCCTTATCGCACCGTATAATATTGTGGTCCCGGCAAGGATTTGTAATCGAGTTTCACGTAGGTTTCGTCGTTCATGATTATGCAGTTCAAATTTCTAGCAAGAATCGTATTGTACAGCTTTCGAACCCTCGGCCTTCTTGTTTCGGACTAGGTTTTGGTTGTTTCTGCTTCTTATGTTAGGTTAGAAGATTCAAACGTTCTTTAGCACGAATAACATTTGACTTCGAAGTGCCCTCTTTTATGGCCACATCCCGAACTGAACCCTCCTTCTTTTGCTCGAACGCCTTCAGTATACGTTTATCCAACTGGGGGTTAGCAGGGCCTTTTTTTCGACCCGTTTTCGGTTTTCGGCGTTATGCGCACCATTTGTACACAATTTTTCGGCGTTTTTCTGCTGAAAGTCCACGCATTTCGAAACAAACTAATGAAAACGAATAAACAACTGCACAAGTGGTTAGAGAAGAGTGTAAACAACAGGACGCAGCCATAAAAATTGACAGATTCTGAAATATTGCGAAATGGCAGCGGTTTTTGGTTGCGTCCATACTTTCTGGGACAGTCTTTAACCTCACCGGACTTTCGGCGTGGGTGTCCGAAATCAATTTTTGGTTCACTGCTTCTATCGAGTAAAACTTGTTTGATGCCAAATTTATCGTGACACAAGTGTTGTCAAAACATTCCACATTCCATAGCTAGGAACGCAAGAGTTAAATAAACCATGTGTCCAGATATTGAATGACTCAAGCTTTACACACACACATACATGCATTTATTGATCTTGTCGAACTGATTCGAGTGTTGTAAAACATTGGGGTTCTTCGGGGTTCCAATCAAAACTGAATTTGTACCCTTTCTATGAAGATAGCCAAATGGACTGAATGGTACTCTCTTTTTCAAAAATGAATTTAATCAAACGAGCTTCAATCAAAAAGTACTAGATTTTCGGTACGATAGTATACTCCAAACATGTGGTCCAAACCCAAATTCGAGAATCATTCTTATCCTCATTCTCCAACATTTTGAAACAGAAGCAACAGCAACCCTGTGCCATTTTCTTGATGAAGTTACAGTGAAAGTGTACTGATTGCCGCTCGCTGTCATCATCAAAATCCTATCCAAGCTCATCGTTTCCGTGCCGAAAGGCATAATTCTGGCCCCCAGAAGCAACACCGACACGAGATCGGCGCTCAATCATCATCGGAGAGAAGCTGCTTAATCCGAGCACTCCATACACATAAAACCCTCCATCAATCAATCAATGAATCAGTCATTCAGTCAATCCTGGCGCCATAAGGGCTCTGCTTGAACACGTGGATTGATTTTTATTTTGTTTGAATTGAAGGCAAAATCATGTTGAATTCATTAGCGAACAAGCCATCGCCGGGCGAAAACTATGAGACCTATGCTATGGTGGAACACGGTTTTGGTTCTGTGTTCCTTGCGCTATACCGAGCACATTGTTGCAAGGATGGCGCACCCGATCGATCCTGGGCTGACCGTGATAACGAGGGCACGGACCGTCCGGTGGTGGTTAGTTTGGCTCTTTTGTGTTGTGCACCAAGTAGCAAGGGATCACAATAACAGGAATTCAATGGCCATCGTATTAGGCTTTCATCAATCATATCATCTCACCGCGTGTGGTCGGCACATCGTCGAACGTTGTCAGGAAGAAGGAGGTGGGTGGCGAGGATGATGCGGGAACGGTTCAATATTCAATGGAAAGCAGAGGGCATCGCTTGATTATACTTCGGCATCATCAGTCGAAGTTGAAGTCGGATAAATTCTCACTGCTGCTGTATCGAATATTCATTGAAATACCATTGATTGAAACAATTTGGATTGTGGAACACGAGGTATCGACGTAAGGCTGAAAGGACAGAGCAGCTGAATCCTTACCGAACGCGAATTGAGAGTATTGATTTGTGAGTTGTAAATGGGATTTTGCTTTTTTCAAAATACCGAAGCAACTGTAGTTGGGGAAATGATCATACAATGGAGTACTTTTTATCATAGTTAACGGTTTGGCAACTTTATCGTGTATTGGAAATATGACCATCTGGTAAAAAAAAATTTCAAGGCTGCCGTCAACAGCTGAACCGGTGTTCCGAAAAATCAACATTAGTAATAATCTACACAATTGATTCGTTGTTTTGTCAATTATATTCCGTCGTTATGCGCTGTCTGCCGACAAACAGGTGCAATATTGTCACTCGAGCTATTCGGTTTTCGCACTGATAAAAATTAATTGTAATTTTCCAACTATTGAATATTGAATCTAAAACCAGTTTGCCCAATTTTAGTTATCAAATAAATTTTCTTTTCAAATCATTTTTGCCCGCATCACAATTGAATTACTTAACGATTTTTCTTTTCTGTGCAGCTCACGTTTCATTTGCCCGGAACAAACGACCTTGTTACATCTTCTAAAGTATAACACGCACGGAAAAAAGCAAATTATGTTTTTGTATTTTGGTTTTCGCATCAGTTGAATTTAGTAGAAAAATTTCAAAAACTACCGATAATTTAGTTGTTATTCAGTCATTATTTTGTTGAAAATCTTTCTTAATTTACGATGATATTTTAGGTGGCAGAAATCCAGGACACAAACTAGCAAGAATTCAATTCTAGAAGAGTTTGCGAATGCCATTTTCGATTGTAAAACTTACACAGGGTAGTATTCTAAAAAACACTTTTCACAGAACTTAGTTGGGTTCGCACTTAGTAACAAGGATATGAGCAAACCGGCTATAAAAATCAGGTTCGAAACTGACTCGAATTTCAGTTTAATATAGGAAATTGAACCGTGCAAACACAGGTCAGGTTTTGGACACCTACAGCCGAACCAATTTGAAATAGCTTTGGGACCGTTCATAAACCAAGTAGACTCACCTGGGGGAGGGGGGGAGAATGTCTCTCTAAAAAAGTCTACGTTTGTCTACGAGGGGGAAGTGGGGTATTGCCTAAAGTCTACGTAGTCTCATTTTTTTTTGTTTTTTCAAGCAATTTACTTAGTTTAATTAGCCAGCCTCGCGTTTCCTTCGATTGATCAAAAAGACAGTGGAAATTGCGTATTCAACCAAATGCATGATGCTTGAGAGAAGAATTGCAATTTGTCACGTCGAATAACCTTGACAGACTGACTAAAAACGTCGTCGACTGTAATCTGTACTGTGAAAGTGATTATCAAATGAGATACTCCGTAGTTCTATGACCAAGTAGAAGTACAATCAAAGACAGGCGACTTTATTTTTTTTTTTCTTTCATTCGTCTGTTCCCTATCGAAGTAAAAAATAGAAGAAAGTACTAACAAAAACATGAATTGAAAAAGCTCATTATTCTTCGCAAAAAGTCATTGGACTTTAAGTTTCATGCAGTAAATGAATAAATTTCAATTTTAATGCATTCCGATTATTATTTAGTCAGATCATAATCAAGCAGTGAAAAGAGAAATGAAGATAATGTCAATTGATTCTGCAATCCATGAGCGTTCTGACGACTGAAATGTCCAGAGAATTTTAGGAATCGGTAAAGGACCGATGTTAGTAGGGTGTCAAAATGATCAAAATTTATCACTCATCTATAGCCGATCATGAATAAGAAAAAGAAATTAATTATGAAAATACCAAATCACGGGGAAGTCTAAAAAGTTATTCATATGTTTGTTCTGACGCGAAGTAGTTGTCAGTGTGGTTTCTTCCAACTAAAAACGGATTTGAAAAATCCAAATGATTCTCGAAAGTAAACATTTACCTAAAAATACATCCCAGAGGTTGAAATCGAACCAACCAACTATTTCCATCCATAAAATTGTTGATTTTAATTTGCAATAATTATGGTTTCGGCTTTACCGGTCTGTTAAATAAGAACGGCTTTCATATACTGCCCGACGTTTCGACCACTGGTTATAGTCTTTTTCAAGGGAAACTGTAAGTTTATTGGTTGTGAAAGATATTACAAAAACATTAAAACTGTGTGTTAACTCACTATCTTATCGTTCCTCGTCTAAAAATCGTATGCCCACGAACGCTTGTTTGCATAATATGTGATTTTAATCACATTTGCTTTTTCATCGTTCATCCAGAGAAGCTGTTTGAGATTTATTGTATTTCTTTACCTCTTGAATATCTCGAATAACTAAGACTTTATGACAACGGTACAGCATCAGATTTTATTTAATCTTATTACAGAATGTAAACTATAAAAATTTATCAGTGATTGAGCTTGAGCTTGAGCTTGAGCTTGAGCGACCACCCCTGGTTGCTACTCCGTTACTGATCGGGATTAGCTGAAATTGTACAGGGAGTTTCTAGATGATCCGACCTGGGACTGGTAAATCATCCTTCAATGTACATCTTCTGGTAATCCCAGAAATCATTGATCAGTACCGGCGCCGGCCAGGCCCGAACGTAGATCGTCTAAGGAATGGGAAGGGATGTTAGTCCAACACTTGTTGTTACTAGAGGCCGTATATACTACTGCGCACTCCACAAGTGTCACGGGAGAAGGATATTTGTTAGTAAAAATTTTAGTATTGGTTTCGCGCGCGACTCAGTATGTTCCGGTTTCAAGATGCTCGGATGCACCACTAAACTCACTTCACTCCCGAGTGAACGTTTCAACAATATCCGATATTGAAGTCCCGGGAAGTCTTGATTCACAGATCTTATTCGAGGAAACTAAAGGAAAATTTTCAATACTATCGCGTAAAGAATAAAAACTTCCCTATTTTTTTTTTTAAGAAATTACGTGATACAAAATAAACGAGTGAATAGGATTTAGACAAAATAGTTGATTCATTGCATTGACATATTCAAACCAGTTGTTATTAAGTCATTTTAAATCACCAAATAAAGGTAAAAAGATTTCACGCACGTCTTTATTATTTCAGCTTTATTATTTTAATTATTTAATAAAATTATTAATTGGTTATATAGGCTGATCTGGGCAGCCGGCTACCGAGAAAAATATTAATTTGTTGTTTGAAATATTAATATCAAGTGTTTTTTACTATGTATTCAATATACCGATATATGTTATCTCTATTATCAACTTTGTAATATCAACGGATTTGCGCAATAGTTATCAATTCAATTTATAATCCTGAAAGACAATTAATAACATGGAAGAAGAAAACATTCCAAATAAAACTAGACGGAAATTGATAGATTGAAACGAACGAAGCTAGACGGAAATTGATAGATTGAATGAAGAGATAATTTAGTAAAATGGAGTAATCAGAAGTGAAACATTGAAAATTTCTGATAACTGAAAGGAAAAAGAAACTCCAGCAATTGTCGCCTTTTACGACATGGAAGCAGGAACCCAGCCCAAGTAACAATTCGAATGCCTTATGGTTTTGATTATAATTTATAGGAGTTTTGTAATTGATTTTTCAATCACTACCTGTTTTATGACAACTATAATAAGTGTCTCTTTTAACCAGTAATATCATAGTTTTCAAAGCTTCTATAAAACCCTTTACCTACACTAAAAATAAAATAAAAATAAAACAATTTGCACTAGATTAAAACCATGCAAACACTCTTAATATTGCTTTCAAAAATTTTCTTTAAAACATTATTGTCAGTTAAATTCTTTCATATATCTAGTTTTGTGTGTGTGTGCGTGTTCATTCTATGACAATTCCACTCAGAGTAAATTTGAGGATTCTAAAGTACATTTATGACACATTAGTTGTAGGCTATTTGATTTATTGCTTCTTAGGTTAAGTGTAATTTGCATTAAAAAAAATTTCATGGCCGCCTTTATGATATTCTATACCGTAGCATTTATTGACATCAAATAAATGCAAAAACGAAGAAATATGTTGGACTTCCATAATTCATTTTCAGATCGTATGCACAAGTTTTATCGCCACAGAATAGTTTTATACAAAAATGACGATGAATCACAAAAAATAATTTTCATGAATCATGGAGACTTTCGCAAAAACCGCATTTATTTCAAGGCGATTAGTTATAATTCTTATTTTTATCCTTACATTCACGATAAAAATAAAAGCGCATGAAGTTTTTACGTTCGGAAAAGGTCTCAAACTCGTAATTTAAATATAATATATTCTTACTGATTGCATTCAAAGTAGACATGACACACATAGTCAAGAAAAATATCATCAAAACGATCGTTTATTCTTAGCGGGATTCATTCCATCCAAAGAAATTTAATGTTGATCGTAAAGCTGGTTTCAAAATTTTCTTGAATTTGGAGTTTTAAATCAGGTTTATGCTGATTCTTCATTTTGATTTATAAACCTTATGAAGAATGGTCCACTTTGCAGGAACATGCTCTTATAGAGGTTTTCAGTAGGCTTTCGTGGAGTTTAAAGTTTTATTGCAAGATTTATTATGTAGCATTGAAGACAGCTACAAGTATTTAATAATATTAAAAATGTTACTTGGGAGTGGATCTATTCTTGGTTCATTTTTTTCCGCCGGATTCCACACGACATCTAGGCTGGTACTGTCCGGAGAGAGCTAATAGGTAATATCAATCTCCTAGTGGACCCCAGCCCCTGCTATAAAAATTTATCAGTGATTGAAGATTTAGTAACCTTTCACTATGATCAGTATCTAACGGGGAAACAGATTGGAAAACCGAGATGTGAACACAATGATGTAATGAAAACCGCGAAAATGTTACCGCAGAGACGGGACTCGAGCCCGTAGCTAACTCCTAACCGGGGAAATTGTTTTACCAATTAAACTACCCTGCATATAAAAACACATGAAGAGAAAGTCCAATTGATTGGACGAAAACTAAGCATGCTTCGCTGTACTTAGCAACCACGGTATTCACTTACAGTTCCGTATCGACGGAAACAAATTCAACAGAAACACATACAATGATCACGAGTCTATTTCTACCCATCTGTTCTTGCCGCACGATACTGATTCGAGACTTTTGTTTTTGTCTATTTCGCTATCTATGAGGTAACACACGATAGTTTCATCCATCGATTTAATGGATCTCCACTAGTGTGAGGTAGCAGCAGTGACGATTGTGTGATCTCAAACACAACGGTAAAGGTACACAACCCTTTTATCGACCTTCAACGATTTGTTTTAGTCTTTGTTAAGACGTAGACTAGTTTTAATATGATCAGTATCTAACGGGGAAACAGATTGGAAAACCGAGATGTGAACACAATGATGTAATGAAAACCGCGAAAATGTTACCGCAGAAACGGGACTCGAACCCGTAGCTAACTCCTAACCGTCTCTGCAGTTACTGTTTTACTGTTTTACTGTTTTACTGTTGTACTGTTGTACTGTTTTACTGTTTTACTGTTTTACTGTTTTACTGTTTTACTGTTTTACTGTTTTACTGTTTTACTGTTTTACTGTTTTACTGTTTTACTGTTTTACTGTTTTACTGTTTTACTGTTTTACTGTTTTACTGTTTTACTGTTTTACTGTTTTACTGTTTTACTGTTTTACTGTTTTACTGTTTTACTGTTTTACTGTTTTACTGTTTTACTGTTTTACTGTTTTACTGTTTTACTGTTTTACTGTTTTACTGTTTTACTGTTTTACTGTTTTACTGTTTTACTGTTTTACTGTTTTACTGTTTTACTGTTTTACTGTTTTACTGTTTTACTGTTTTACTGTTTTACTGTTTTACTGTTTTACTGTTTTACTGTTTTACTGTTTTACTGTTTTACTGTTTTACTGTTTTACTGTTTTACTGTTTTACTGTTTTACTGTTTTACTGTTTTACTGTTTTACTGTTTTACTGTTTTACTGTTTTACTGTTTTACTGTTTTACTGTTTTACTGTTTTACTGTTTTACTGTTTTACTGTTTTACTGTTTTACTGTTTTACTGTTTTACTGTTTTACTGTTTTACTGTTTTACTGTTTTACTGTTTTACTGTTTTACTGTTTTACTGTTTTACTGTTTTACTGTTTTACTGTTTTACTGTTTTACTGTTTTACTGTTTTACTGTTTTACTGTTTTACTGTTTTACTGTTTTACTGTTTTACTGTTTTACTGTTTTACTGTTTTACTGTTTTACTGTTTTACTGTTTTACTGTTTAAAGGCTGTAAAAGGGGTTTTACAAGGGCTTTATAATTATCTCTTTATCCAAATAAAAAGCGATAGCAAGCTTGGGAGCGGGTCATATCGCCGAAAGTCGTTTCGGCGAATGCCATTTCGCCGAAAGTCGTTTCGCCGAATAGGTCATTTCGCCGAAAGTCGTTTCGTCGAAAGGGTCATTTCGCCGAAAGGGTCATCTCGCCGAAAGGGTCAATTTGCCGAAAGGGTAATTTTTCCGTAAGGGTCATATCTCCTGCATGTTATGTCTTCTGTATAACTGATGTGGCGCAGCCACATAACCGAAGCCAAGATGGCTCGGCGACAAAAAAAAGCGGTCGAGCCGACGCCAGCTGAGTCGGCCGCCGACCCGCCGTCGGAAGTGGCGGCCTCTTGCATACAAACCTGTAACCGCCTCGTTTGCCCGGTCTGCTCAAAGCTAGGTTTCTTTGCTTTAGTTAGGTCCGAACGAGCGGTAGCGAGGTCGGACAGCACATGAACCAAAACGATGTGGCGTAGCCGCATTAGTATTTTTTCATTTTCACTTAATAAACGGAAAATACCACCTACATTTGCCTGGGAAATACACCTATGCAATTGCTTTGATGCTTACTAGCTAATAGTCAACAAGTTTTATTGGGAACTACTTTCTGAGGTTCATGAATCAATCTTTATTCAAGAGTACAACAATCAATCATTATTCAAGAAGTACCATGGTAGGTTAACAAAACGGGCGTTAATGCTATCATCTTTCGTTTGTCTTTAATTTAAATCATACTAATTACGATTTCAAGACGATTGCAGAATTCGGCGAAATGACCCTTTCGGCGAAATGACCCTTTCGGCGAAATGGCTTTCGGCGAAATGGCATTCGGCGAAATGGCATTCGGCGAAGTGACCCATTCGGCGAAATGTCATTCGGCGAAACGTCATTCGGCGAAATGTCATTCGGCGAAATAACCCTTTCGGCCAAATGACTTTCGGCGAAACGGCTTTCGGAGAAATGACCCTGATCCATGTTACACTAGTTTTTTTGGCAACCGGAATATGACTGACTTCAGTAAACAAATTTGTTAACAGAAAATCCGCTTAAAAATGACAGCATGTTTAGTTGACGAATTTAACTAACAAATCAACAAATTCAACCAATATATTGGCATTCTTTGGGGGATTGAGGATAACAAATCAAATTTAGTGAAAGAAATAGTGTACTGAAAACCAACTAACTAAACTCAGATAATCAACTAATTTTTTTGCCGAAAAGCTGATTTCGATTTTTACCTATGTAAGCAGCGTATGTTTGGAACACGAAGGTCTTTGAACCGTTGGCAATAAATTGTTGATCGGGATGGATCCACAATATAGTAGAACACTTGAGTCGTTTGAAGTAGTATCACTTGAAACTAAATTGTGCTCACGGGTATTCAATACAGCCATGTCAGCTACAACTCGGTTTGCTCTGTGTAACCTTTTTGTGTTAGTTCTAGTCGGCGCCAAGGTATTTGCGGCCGACGTCATCAACGGCACTGTTCGGTTCACTTTGTTCAATCGGTGCCGGCATGGAACATTTTTCTGTGAATAAAGAATTCATGGCTTTTTGTTCGTTACAGACAGCAACAAAAATGGATGAACCTTTCCAGTAAAAACAGTGATTTCGAATCAAACGGATGCAGTCCAAAGGAACCGTTTGCCATAATAGTTCACGGATGGCGCGAGGGAAGTTACACCGAATGGATCAAAGATACGAAGAGCAACCTGACGACTTATCGAAGTGGATGTGTTTTATTTATGAGTTACGGCAACGACAACCAAAATGTGGACTATTTCGGCCAGTTGATGCCAAACTTTAACAATTTGGCAAACGATTTGGTTGGTCTGCTGAAAAGATTGGAAACGGTTGGGTTCGATCCGGCCGATGGATTCATATTTGGTTTCAGTTTCGGTGCTCAACTGGCGTTCGAGGCCGGTAGAAGATTTGGTTTCGGAAAACTTGCGCGAATCGATGGTCGCGATTTCAGGATTTTTTTTTCTCAGGAAGTACTAATTTTAGATTTTATTTTAGCATGTGAACCAGCGGGACCTGGCTTCGATGATAGTAGAATATACTCACTGTTAGATCCGAAAAAGGCAGCGAAGGTAGTTCAGTGTATTCATACCAGTTCCAATTACGGTACAAAACTTCGTAATTGTCATATTAACTGGAATATGGGTCAGTGCGGGAAGTCTCAGGTGGCCGCTGGACCATTTCCGAAGGGGTCTCACGGGCTGTGTCCATATTTTTACAACAGTGCATTTACCCACAATTTCTATGCAGTACCGAAACCGAAGGATTGCTCTTCATCCCGATATACCGGTTCCTGGCCAAGTAGATTCCGGATGGGCTACTTCAGTGATATGAATAGGTATGAATCATTTGGGTTAGCACTGTTTCGAGCATTGATTTATGTTGATTTTATTTTGCAGCACTTTCCAAGCGGAATTATTTTCGCCTAGTTCAAAATACTACCCGTATATTAATGACACGGTAGCAAATAAAATTTAGTTAATTATTGTGAGGATTTTATACAGTGTTACTTTATGTATTATTGTGTAATAAAAATTTGAAAATTAATCCGAATATAAAGAAGATGGAGAATATGTGCTATATATATTATATGTGCTATTTACCTGACACACAGCCATGTGATTTTATGACTCAGTTGATACATGGACGTACCTTGTGATCTGATGACTCTCGGTTCAAGTCACACTCGCTATCGTTTTACTTGTTTGCCTTTCTCATACAGAAAGGTTATGCAATCGCTGTGAAAACCGAGGCCGAGTGACATATACCATTAGACTCAGTTCGTCGGGATCATAAAATGTCTGTGTTTGTATGTGTTAGTATGTGTGTATGTGACAAATAAATTTTATCCCGATCTGACTTTCGGTTCCAGAATTACAGAGTAATATGCACAAAAAAAAAAGGAAAAAAATAGTCACACACGTTTCTCAGGGATGGCTGAACCGATTTTTACAAACTTAGATTCAAATGAAAGGTTCTACAGTTTCATACAATTTTCCTGAATTTCATTTAGATCTGACTTTCGGTTTTGGAATTGCTAGGATATATGTGAAAATTTATGAAAAAATGTTCACTAGATTTTCTCGGAAATTCCTTAAACGATTTTCACAAACTAAGAAGCAAATAAAAGGTCTTGAATTTTTTTCAAAAGTCCCCGAAAGGTTGATGCAGGTGTGACTTCCGGTTCCGGTATTGCAGTGCGATTAGTGAAAATTTTCAATTTCATGAGTTTCACAAGCGATGGGGAACGAGGTGTACATTTTCATAAAACTTACTGCTAAATTCATCTAGTTGGCAGATCATTTTTTTTCTAATAAAATTTTTATTTGGCTCATTTGCTTTAGCTTAACGTGGCCGATTGTCTTGTTGTTATAGGATAAGAAGGAATGCCGTATTAAGGGGCGGCATACTCCCCTAGAGGTAGTAAAGAAATGTAAAGAGGGGGGAAATATAAATATATCATTCGTTTGTGGCACAAATCTTTCCTGGATTTTTCCTGGATCTTCACGTTCTTCAGATTGTAACAAGAGAGATTATCCTTGGCTGGGATGCCTTGTTGGTGCTCTCTAACGCTGATGTGGCGTTGTTGAGTAGTTTTCAGCAACTCAGTCAGTTCAAGGCAGGCGCAGGCAGATCTTGTTAGTTAGTATATATACAAAATTACTTTGGGACTAATCATGATTCAAATTAAAGTTTTCACTGTCTTTAAATATACTGTGCAATTTCATCCAGATCCGACTTCCGGTTCCTGAATGATAGGGCGATGATTGTCAAAACATTCAAATCGTTATTCAAAATGACGATGCAAAACTGGTACGCGTCGGTAAGTGCGGCTTTGCTCCGTTCGAGGCGTACTTTGTTCAATTTCGTATAGCGTGCAGGGTTGCCACATTTATATCTATATTTTTCAGGTGAAATTAAAATGTAAATTTTTTATTCAATACGTACCTACTTATTTTACACAAGTTCACTTAATGCCTTTCTCATATAGAAAGTTTATGCAATCACTTGAAAAATTTACTAGTGAAAAGTAGGCCGGACGGCTACGGATTCTGTGTCATTCGGCACAGTTTATCGACGACATGTTTTTTATTCTTTGTTAAGACGTGTAGCCGTCTTGAGCTAGTTTTAATATGATCCGTATCTAAACGGGGGAAACAGATTGGAAAACTCGAATGTTGGTGTATGAATTTTATCATGCTTGCATACGGTCAATGTTACTTGAATATCCAAAACGCAATGATAGTCGTTCGCTTCCTCTCGCCTTTGTTCGATAACCGCTCTGATATTCAGACTTGTCCGTATGTTTGGGTGCGAACGAAGCCGACGCTGCTTCCCTGCTCGCATGAAGATCTATTCCTTGCAGTTGATATTCGCATTGAACATACCCCCGAATGATTTAACGCGAATGTGGAACAAATATTCATGCAGCGATCGTCGTCAAAACCTAATTCGCGATGATCATTCGTGCTGTCTTTGAAACAAGCAAATTAAGATATAAACAAGCAAATTAGGACGTTGAAATAATCAAATTAAGGGGCGGGTAGGGTCTAACACTTTTAAAAAATCATTTATTATTTTCTTTATATGTTCATTTGAAGAATTTTCTGTGGAGTTTTCAAGCCTATTGGAACGAAACTCTGGAAGTTATTGACCTTTATCTATGGCTATCTCATTCTACGAAGAAGCAAGAGCTCGGTGCACAGACCCAAGATTTCTACTTCGATTGACTTCTAAACTTGACAAAACATTCTTGAAATGTTTCGTTATAATAAATTATAAAAGAAAAAATATGATTTTTTGAAAATGTTAGACCCTACGGGCTCCCTGGAGTAATTAATTGTTTCCATTGATTTTCTAGACAAAAACCTTTAAACCTGTTTGCCTCGAAAGCAGGTTTTGAAAGTCCGTGTCCATCGTCATTCAAAAACTACTGCACCAATTGTTTTCAAATTTTGCACACACTTTCTTCATATAAAAAACCAGACCCCAACGTTTTCTTTTTCGTTGTTTGTTACTTTAGGGAGGTTTAACAGCCACAAAATGGCGGATTTTTTCGTGAAAAATCGTAGTTTTCACTTTGAATAACCACCAAAAATTTAAAAAAAAATTAAAAATCAAACAAAAACGTTGGGGTTTAAAAAAACTTCAACTCTAACGATGCTGTGTTCATTTGTTCACTTCTGATTAGTCTGCGCTGAGATACAGTGGACACCGCAAATCATGATTTTTAAGAAACGTTCTCAAAAATACCTCATTTCTCAATATTTTTCCACGAAAAAAATACAAAATGTTGTTCGAATGATGCTTTTCATCATGCAAAACATTTGAATTTATTTTGTTAAACGATAATTTTGGAAAAAAAATCGCAAAAATTATGATTTTTACATCGTTTAAACCCAACCCCCCCCCCTCCTCCCTTAAGGGGTTCAGTGTATAGTTCAACGTTGTTCGAGAAGGGCGTAAGTAATATAAGAATATTCCCACCGAAGATGGATAAATGAATTAGTTACACGAAGAATATGTGCAACATTGCATTGGGTAAAGTGTGTTACACACCGTAATTTAGAGCGATGATGCAAAAAAGGGTCAACTTCTTCTAGATTTGGCTCAAAACTGGTTCAATTTGTAGGCGATATTACTTAATAAGCGAACCAACTTCGGCTATACTGGTTCCCAGTTCCCGGTTCCAGAAGTACCGGAAATAGTGATCAAAAACTCTAAAACGAAACTCATTCAACTTTCTCTGAGATGATTTAATCGGTTTTCACACACTTAGGCTCAAATAAAGGTACTGTAAGGTAAAGTGTGCTTGATCATTTAGTGCGACGATGCAAAATAAAGAAAAATGCTTATTAATTTGTCATAACTGTTTACAATTTAAAATGTTTATGTTAGTTCATACCCAAAGAAAGTTTCTTATTATATTTAAGATTAAAAACAAACTTCTTCACAGAATCTTCTAGTGATATTTTTGGAAATATAAGTAATATGAGAAAGGCATCATTACATCACTAGATGGATCAAAAGAGTTTGTTGGCCTTATATTGCATGAGCATTTGACTATGAGAGAGCTCTGTTAAAAGTGGGTACTGCATTTGCTCACTGTTGACCATAAACAAGAACGTGTTGATGATTCTGAGCAGTGTTTGACCATGTTTAAACGTAACAAACCGGAATTTTTGCGTCAATATGTGACAATGGATGAAACATGGATTCATCACTTCACTCCGGAATCAAAACGATCGTCATCTGAGTGGACAGCAACTGGTGAACCTCGTTTAACGGGCCGGAAAGCAAAACAATCGGCTGGAAAGGTTATGGCGTCGTTATTTTGGTATGCAAAGCAAAGCAAAGTCTTGGCATTACACTCCTGTGGTGGAATTTGACCTTTCTTTTTCAACAGACTTCGCAGCCGATTCTTAGTGTACAGAATCATTGCATGGCTAGTACTATGGATCCTACTGACACTAAGAATCCTTCCAGGTCGGGGCTCGAACAGACGACAGCTGGCTTGTAAGACCAGCGTCCTATGCATTGAACCGCCAACCCGGGATATGCGTATGCGGAGTATGCGCTTGGTGTAATATTTATCGACTATCTTGAGAAAAGAAATACTATCAACAGTCAATATTAAGTAGCGTTATCAGAACGTTTGAAGGCTGAAATTGACAAAGAAAAAAAATTGTTCCATCGAAACAGCGCACCATGTCACAAGTCAATCAAAACAATGGCAAAGCTACATGAATTGAATTTCGAATTGCTCCCACATCCACGGTTATCGCCGAAACTGAGGCATATTTTGAGCCAAAGGTAAATCGTTCTACAAAAGTGATATTGGAATGTTTTGGCGCTGGAATTATTGCGTTGCTCTTGATGGAGATTACGTTGATGAATAAAGTTAAAAAATCGTGTTTTCTTTTTTGTTAGGCTCGGAACTGTTCAGCCAATGTGTTACTAGTTTTTTCACTACTTTTCTGATATAAAAATTAATAGGTTGATCATGCTTTGAACGGACAAGCTAAAACTTGCAAAATTTGTGCGGATTGCCGGTTATATTTGCAGCTGAAAGAACACAGATATTTAATGCATTCTGGAATATTTAGTTGCAATTATATATGTAAGTTTATAACTTCAAAGACTGGATATGTTTGACACAATTTTAGATCATTCTTGTTGAATTCAGTATTTTTAACAACTAAGTTCTTATGAATTGAGTCATATGTGGATTTGCGTCACATGTATGTTTTATAATTTCTCGCTGTTTTGATGAACTGGGGATTCTCAGAAAATTTTAGAGATTCCATTTCCAGATAAAACTGATATGTGACGCCCAAGTAGAGTTGTACTTTACGTTGCTTTGCACCGAGGAGTCAAAGACAAAACGTGAAGTAAAAACCTGGGCTGACAACTGTGGCATTACGTATCGCTTTCGACTACGTGATCGAGATCCTAACAATGTGGTACTAGATTTCGACTGACGTTGCTCGAATTGTCATAGCAAACATAGGTAAACAAACCCATATACATTGCAATCATGAAAAGGAATGCAACTGTGAATTATTGTTTGGGCATTTTCGATTACATTTATTCGGTTCAAGTACTGAAAAGAAAAGAAATGTTTGTAATACTGATATTTTAAGTTGCAACGAAACTTATATGAACACATTTCTGCAATTTAAATCAAGAAGCCGATTCGTTTCCACTCCATTTGAAAAAGTAAAGGATTTTTTCAAACTTGTTCTTGTATACAATTTATAGATAAACTTTTGAAATTTTAATAAAACATTTTCTGTGTTTTTCATGTATTGTTGCAAGTCTAATACAATTTACGTCATCCATTTGTGTGGTTTTAATCAAAAGTTTTTGGGTTCTGCGGTTTTCATTGTACTGTTTTTTTTTCATATTTATCAGGGGATATTGCTTTAGCTTTAAGATACCAGGAGCAACCCATTATTTGTAGTCATCATAATCTGTTTAGGAACTATTGAAAAGTCAAATACACTTTAATAGCACGAGATTGTGATACTGTTGACATATTCCATATACTTTGAAGGTTCAATTCAATAAAAATAAAAAAGAAACTTCGAAAACTCATAGTCGATAGTAATAAAGCTTTAACACATGGATCAATAAGTCCCGAGACTAAAGCAGAGATGGCGCTCGTAGTAAACCAGCAACCACGTCTTTCTAGAGTACTAACCTTTACTTGAAACGGGTCAAAATTTTAAGTCGATCCGACCAGAAACAGCTGAGTTATCGAGGTAGGAGTAAAGTCGTTTTGTAGTTTTGTTTAAAAAATGGAAAAAACCGAGTTTCGTGTTTTGATAAAACATTGTTTTTTAATGGGTAAAAACACCGTGCAAGCGAAACAATGGATTGAAAAATGTTATCCGGACTCTTGTCCATCAAAAGCAACGATTTGTCGGTGGTTCGCCGAGTTTAAACGTGGTCGTACCGACACAAATGACGCGGAACGCTCGGGTAGACCTGTGGAAGCCGTTACACCGGAAAATGTGAGTGAAGTGATAAAAATTATAATGAATGATCGTAAAGTGAAGCTCCGTGAGATTGCTGAGATGACACAGATATCATATGGAAGTGTATTTACTATCCTTCATGAAAACTTGAGCATGAAAAAGGTTTTTTTTCCAAGTGGGTGCGATTGCTTTCGATGGAACAAAAACAGCAACGAGTCGATGATTCAGAAAGCAGTTTATTGCTATTTACTCGCAACAAAAAAGATTTCTTGCGTCGTTACGTGATCATGGACGAAACATGGATACATCACTACACTCCAGAGTCGAAGCGGCAGTCATCTGAGTGGCGCACAGCTGGCGAAAGCCATCCGAAGCGTCCGAAAACGCAGCAGTCAGCTGGCAAATTCATGACGTCAGTGTTTTGGGATACGCATGGCGTGATTTTCATTGACTACCTCGAAAAACGTATATCGATCAACAGTGATTATTATATTGACTTACTAGTGCGTTTGAAGGAGGAAATCGCAAAAAAAAACGACCGCACATGCAGAAAAAAAAATCCTTTTTCATCAAGACAATGCACCCTGCCACAAGTCGATGAAAACAATGGCGATGAAATTGGACGAATTGGGCTTTGATCTGCTTCCCCACTCCCCATACTCGCCAGATTTAGCCCCCAGTTACTACTGGCTCTTTGCTGATCTTAAAAAAAATGCTTCAGGGAAAAAGATTTGGCTCAAATGAGGAGGTCATCGCTGAAACTGAAGCTTATTTTGAAGCGAAAGATAAATTTTTTTTATAAACATGGTATTGAAAAATTGGAAAAACGTTGAAATCATTGTATCACCCTAAAAGGTGATTATGTTGATGAATACAAAAAAAAATATTGTTTCCATTGTTAGTGTCGGGACTTATTGATCCATGTGTTAGACCATTTCTTATCGAGTTCAGTCGTTTACGAGCTCGATTATTTTGGTTCCATAATGCAAAAAATTTTCGATAATCTAATACTTCTTCGAGTGAAGTCAAACGAAGCTCGATGATCGACTTTGAATCGAGAACCATAATACGAAACGTAATCGATTCGATGATATTTTAGTCGAATCGAGATACATAATGCCACCCCTGTTTTAATCCATTTAGTGTAATGATGCCTTTCACATATTCGCTTGTTTTGACAGTTTTTCTTTTGCTCAGAATGACGAACCTGAGAGATGGTTTACAACTTTTGTTCACTCCTTCAAAACCATTTTCTCTATTGAAAGAAGGTAGTAGTAAAACAGCATAGCATTTTAGATTGGTATCAGCCAAAATAAGACACTATTCGAATCGATGCCTAGAAATAGTTCCAAGGGGCTGGGATTCACTAAGAGATTGATAGTACCTATGATCTTTCACCGGATAGGACCAGCCTGCGGAAAAAATGGCCAAGAACAGATCCACTAGGTTCCTGCATCCATGTCGTAAAAGGTGGCACTTTCAGGAGTTTCTTTTTTTCCTACTTTCGATTACCTTTCAATCTGAAGACTCATTTTACTAAACTATCTCTTCGTTTAACCAGCAATTTATGTTTTCTTAATTTTTCGGAAGTATTCTTTCGTATTCTTTGTTTGATCTTGTAGAACTCTTTTTCTCATTTTATGTTATTTCTCGTCTCTCAACATTACAATTTACAGAAATCACATTCTTTCGTTTTATCTGTAGAAGACATGCTCAATTAGAAAAGTTTATGGTAGTCCTAGCTCGTTCTGCGATAGTAACGATGGTAAAGGAATAGCAATCAGGGGAGGTCAGGTAATCTCATTCTCAAATCGATACGTGGAAATATTTCCCATCAGTCCTACAGGGGTGGCCGAATGGCTTTTATGAAAAGGCTATTATGCGCTAATACCTCCAAATATCCTAATAACAATGATGTTTTGTTTCCTGATATTTAATGTACAGCTAATTTCATTTCGCCTAAAGCTGAAAGCCATTCTACTGAAAGCCAACCGAATTGGGCGATTCTTAGCGTTTGACGATCCTACTGACAGCAAGAATCCTGCCAGGTAGGAGCTCGAACATACGACAACTGGTTTGTAAGACCAGCGCCCTATGGATTGAACCGCAAACTCGGGATAAACTGTACATCGTTGCATTGACCATTCTAGCGAGCTTCACAGGAAAGCTGTTCTCGTCAATAATTTTCCATAGATTAATGCGAATGCCGCCTTAAGCTGCCCATACTCGCATATAAGCCCCATTTGGATTCTGGCCAGTTGGCACGACGGATAACATCTATTTTTACGTTAATTTTAGAAATTGCAAACAAAATTTGTGATTAGTGATCTGTAATATCTGAAACCGTAAACCTGAATTTTTAGTTCCACAAGGAAGTTTAGTAGGTCCTCGATTATTTATTTTATATATCAATGACGTGAAGAAAATCTTAAAGAACTGCGATATTAATCTTTTTGCTCACAGCACTATGATTTGCTATAATTTTGCTGATAGCACTGTTTATATCCACTAACATATTACTACTACTGAGCCCATCAACTATGATCTGGAAAACTTGACAACTTGGTTTAATTTAAAAAAAACTGAAATTGAATGATTTTAAAGCAAAATATATAATAATTACAAACAAGTTTGTGAATAAAGTTGTGATTAGTGTTCGTGTCCATAATGTATTGTTAGAATGTGTTGGCGTGATAAAGTAATTGAGTGTTTATATTGAGGAGAACCCGACTACACCCAAACCTCCATTTACGAACACTTTTTTTACGTTACCTACTTTTACGTCACTCGTTTTACGAACCAAATCCCAAATAACGTGAGCTTTTTAGTGAACCTACTTCGTAACACGAGGTTCCGGCTCGGCTCATTTTTATTCCATGGAAATTACTACAATATGGATATTTTTGGGACGGGTTCAAAGGTTAGATTTCGGAAAATGATGTTTGAGGTATTTTATAAACTCAAGATGACGACTTTCGGTTTATTGGTA
Source organism: Malaya genurostris (assembly GCF_030247185.1). NCBI lineage: Eukaryota > Metazoa > Arthropoda > Insecta > Diptera > Culicidae > Malaya > Malaya genurostris. Next base: position 89,115,811 of record NC_080571.1, on the reverse strand, counting down.
TTACATGAAAACCCTTACAATATGGGTATTATCGGAACAGGTTTGATGAGTAGAAAACGATGTTTGAGGTGGTTCTTAATTCCAAGACGGCATAGCCAAACAGATGACTTGTCTCAATGGAGTATGATATTTTTATACAAGACTATAATCACTTTGAGTTTTATCCGTCAATTGTATATTCAGCAAGTGAACAGCAAATGAATCGACTCCAGAAACTTCTGACAAAGCGCGCGGACTGATATATAAAAGGGATGGGATTATCCCAAAATAATCCTTGAACCTGTTTTCGTTCAAAGGTGGTTGCTTAATAAATATTTCTGATGAGCGTACATTGAAAATCTTAAAGCGAAAAGATAGAGGTAATAGTAAATTTATAGACAATAAACGAAATTATGTAGTAAAATGAGTTTGCTCATTTTCTATGTACGGAGGTAAGTGCCGGGCCATCATCATTTTACACCTCATTTTCAAAAGTATTATGTGTGCTTCAAGTCGTACACATATATTAAAATGTCTGGTTCCAAAACACTGTTCATGGACCTTTAAAAAAAACTAAACAGTCTAGCCTGGGTAGCATTTACTAAGCGCCACAATAAAATGTCCCTCTGTTTCTTACATGCAACTTTTTAGGAAATTGAAACAAACTCCAACATGATTAAATAAAAAAGTGCTCTTAAAAAAGGTCTCAACTCCAAGAATGCCCAATCCATCGCTTTAACCTGCACTCGATTTACGGAATGATACCTTAACACGATTGTTGTAGGTGCCAAATTAACAAAATCCCCCCATTGACACTCATGAAATCCCCATTCCGAGCTTTGTTTTTAATTACACTGCCAAAGCCGTCATGTGTTTGTAATTCTGGCACTCTGAAAGCCATCCCGTCTGCTGCCGGTAGAATGAAAGCCACACTTTTGAAGTCACCACAAACCATGGAAGTGCTTTCCCTCGATTTTCTCTTCCCCCTACGACAAGGCTTCGTAGTCACACCCCACAGCAAAGACAATCTCCCTCTCTCTCTCACACACAGAGAAAACTCAATTTTCTTCCACGTGTATCCCTTGTACGTCTTTTGGTGCTGAATCCTGATTACGACAGGGATTACGGTTCCCCAGTCAGTGCTTCTCAGTGCCTACCACAGCCTCACCCGTCGGATGAGAAAAAAAAAAGCGCCGACACGTTCCAATTCCTTTCCCGAGATGAGCCACTGACTGTATCTTACATCGATTTTCATTAAATTAATGATGATTACAGCAACGGTGATGAGAATGCGAAAGTTGTCGCACTGCTGGCGGCGACGTCGGCGGCGGCGGGTGGCGAAGGCACTGCCTCATCTCGGTACCAGGATTCCAAGGTGGTATCGTTTGCCGCTGATGTTGATGGTGCACAGATCAAAAGGTGTTTACAGCGTTTTTACGGCCATTCAAGTCGTGTAACTTCTCGGGGGCTTCGACGCGGCGATGAACTGACTGCGGTCGATGTGAAAAAGGCTACACATTCAACAATATCGACGAGATTTGGTGGTTGATCCGGAAAATGAAACCGAATCGTGAATGGAAGCTAGGGGAGGAAAATAATGTTCGAAAATCAAATGGATTTCGAACTTGGAGAGGGATTTTTTCCCCCATTTCAGTAGATATGGCAAAACATGTTTTGTTATTAACAAGGCTCCACCAATCATCTCATGTAATGAAACCATTAGTTAGAGTGTCCATCGGCTCAAATGGTAAAATGAAAATTTGTGTGTTCGCTAAGAACGTCTTTATTACAACAGTATTGTATATTTGTCGAACTAATTTTTCTATGATATTGCTTCCGAAAATAAAATATTGCATCCGATTTTATCACAATTCGTTGATCAGAAGTTGAATAATCCGCCAAATAGCGTTTGTACTCCTCTAATGACTCTAATAAAACATTGATCCGGTATTGATAAAATTTCGGCATGAAAAAACTTCTTGCTCAGTGCGACAGTGGGTTAAACGGAATCGGTACTGTTTCCCAACCAGGCATGCTTTACTCGAACACACGTCCTAACATTTGAAGACGAATCTTAGAAAAGATCTTATCTACAAATGGTAGTATCTTTTTGTTTACTTTCTCTTTAGATTTATGCTGTACAATGGCAATCTCTCACTCTAATTTCCCCACATAGTTTTGAAGACTGAAACTATAATTTTAAAACTACGAAAAGTGTAGAGTTACGACGTACACATCGGTTGTTCTTGATACCGAACGGACGTCTTATCCTTTTTGCGCTATTCGAGAGTCAACCGTTGAAGCTATTCTCAAGTATTTCTCCCTACTCGATATTAATTGTGCCGCGCCGCGTGTGCAATTTTCGTGATGAGGCGAGAAAATACTTTTAAGATCGACTATTCGGCTTTTCCCGTAAAACCGTCGTTCGGAAAAGTGCATGCTTTTTGTCGTGGCTTGAAGAAAGAAGATGTGAAGAGACTGCAGTTCCACCGAGGTGGAGCGTGTGCCTTCGTGAAGGTCAGTGACCTAAAGATAGCACAAAGAGTTGTCGATGATCACGACGGAAAACATGAAGTAAAGCTAGAGGGGAAAAAGTACAAACTCCGAATCACATTGGAAAATGGAAGTGTCGAAGTGAAGGTGCACGACCTCCCCGAAGACGTGAGCGAAGAGAAAGCAGTGAAGTTTTTGAGCGCGTTCGGTGAAGTGCTAACGATTCGTGAACTGACATGGGGTGAAGGTTTTGACTTCGGAGGAGTTCCACTCGGAGTCTGGTCTGCCGGGATGATCGTTAAACGGAACGTGGGTTACGATTGACGGAGAGCAAGCGTTCGTTGTGTACAAGGGACAGCTGCAATCCTGGCGAAATTATTTTCTACCAAGCATTGATCCACTGGTTTCCTGTTCCATGTCGTGAAAGGCCACTAAAATAGGAACTCCTAAGTCAAGGTGTATTTCCGTGCCAATGACTGAATGGCTGCAGGAGGTTAAACAATGCAATCGTAAACGGAATATCTTGGAGTTTTCCCTTACTGTGTTAAGCACTTACTGTTCTTCGCAACTCGTGGGATTTAAATGATAATAACATTTAAAAAAATCCTTACATGGTTCGCTATAGGCGATTATAAGCCAATATATTTGGTTTCTTGTAGTTGTTGTACGGTTAGTGCTGGAGGTGAAGTGTTCGTTACTCTAATTGATAATGGTTAGAGTGGCACAAATCAATCTTCAGTATAAACGTACAGCAACTATGAATCTATCCAGACTTCTGCAAGAAGGTAAAGTTTCTATAGCTTTGGTTCAAGAATCATATTTCCAGAAGGGAAACTTCTACGTTGGAAAATTGTTAAACCCAGTCTTTGTTGCCTCCAACAAGACCGGTATGACTAATCCACGTGAAATGCCTCGAGCATGCATACTTGCAAATAGTGCTCTCGATGTTTCTCTCATATCGGAGCTCACAACTCGGGATATTTGTTCTGTCACAGTTGGTATGACTATTTATGGCATAGACAGGAAATATGTCTATTGTTCGGCATATTTACCGCATAACCAACCTTCGCCAAGCGATGACTTCAAAAAGGTTGTATCATACTGCTGCAAAAGTGATTTACCGCTTATAATCGGCAGTGACATCAATGCTCACCATATTATTTGAGGCAGCACAGATATAAATCCGAGAGGCTTTGATATGATGGAATTTGTGAGCAGTACAAACCTGCACATAGTCAATGCAGGAAATCGTCCAACATTTGCAAGATCTGGAAGAGATGAGATTTTTTACGTAACTCTCTGCTCTGATAGAATTGCGCATGAGTTGGTGAATTGGCTCGTCTCCGATGAGCTCGAACCTTCGTTGTCTGATCATAAGTACATCTTCTTTGATCGTTTGAATGATTAAATTTGATATTATCACATATCGTAATCCCAAATCTACAAACTGGGACCTCTATGAAGAGGGCTTGGCGACTAGATTTTACGGGTACCAACCAAAAATTGAAACCCCAATTGATTTGGAAAATGTTGTCGACGAGACAAACTCACTCATAGTTGCAGCATATGAAGAGGCTTGTCCACTTCGGATTGTGCGAGCTACTAGAGGAACTCCTTGGTGGAATGCTGAACTTGCTAGACTAAGGAAACTATGCAGAAGAGCCTGGAACCACCGACGCAGAGATGGGTCTGAAGCATTCGTGTCGGCTCGAATTTCAAACATGTTTTGAAGAAAATGCTTACTTTTAGTCTTGCGACAGGATATATTCCAAGAGCTTGGAAGGAAATAATTGTCAAATTTATTCCCAAAGGCGGTCGCGACACTTATGAGGAAGCGAAGAGTTGCAGGCCTATCAGTCTTAGCTCATTTCTTCTTAAAACAGTGGAACTCATAGTCGATCACTATATCAGGAATGTTATACTGGGCGGGCATCCACTACATGGAATGCAACATGCTTACCAGCGTGGAAAGGGTTAAGGTTACAGGGTTTTGGAACAGTAACCCTATAGACTATGATACTAGCCACACTCGCTTGTGGTCTCAAATGGTTACGTGGGATGAGTATTCACTCGCTCCTAGTGACCTAACTCTCACATGCAGTTTTCCTTTCAAAACATTCAATGTGAGCTATCCTCCTCGTGAGGAATGGTTGTCTGGTTGTTTGGAACGACAACTTGATGAACACATAGTTTGTTATACGGACGGTTCTATGTTGAATGGTCGTGCTGGTGCTGGTGTCTACTGTCGTGAAATGAGGCTGGAGCAGTCTCATTCACTTGGTAGATACTGTACTGTGTTCCAAGCACTCAGTTCGAATGACTCACGGTCGAATCTAGTGATCGCGTGTCGAACTCAAATTGAAGACCTCAGCATTTCAAATGCTGTTTACTTCTTATGGGTACCCGGCCATTCTGGTATTACTGGAAATGAATGGGCTGATGAGTTGGCTAGAGCTGGTGCAACGAATGATTTCGTTGGTCCTGAACCAGCTTTACCACTTTCAACTAGTTGGATAAAGCACAAGATTCGTTCTTGGGCTGCATCCAAACATGCCAGCAACTGGCGCAGCTTGAAAACTTGCGCTTAGACAAAAGCATTTTTACCAGATTTAAATCTAAAAATGTCAAAGTGTCTACTGCATTTTTCTAAGCATCATTGCAGTATTCTGGTCAGAGCTCTGACTGGACATTACAAACTCAATTATCACATGGCTACTATTCAACGTGCTGAGTATTATTCGTGCGATTTGTGTGAATGCGATTATGGTACTTCATATCATCTGATATGTAACTGTGCCGCATTGACGCAGCTACGTATCCGGGTTTTTGGTTCCCCATACATGGTTGAGTCTGTGTATGCGGAGCTAAAATTGAAGGATATTCTCTCGTTTCTCTCGCTTTTGTAAGATCTCTAAATCCTCTCGGGGGTTGGAGGTTTTATTAACAGCAGACTGTTCGGGACCTCGTAGAGGTTCAGAATTTACTTCTGATTCCACTAAATGTGATCCCCAGCAGATTGTTCAGCATCCCTTAGGGGTGCAGAATTTACTTCTGCTTTTATGTGTTTTTGTGTCGTCAATTTTTCCCATCCTCCTAGTCCAACCCTTACCATTTCCCTTCAATCCTTTCCTCTTATATATCGGGAAAATGATGCTAAAATCAAATTGATGGCAAGGTACAAATCTCCAAATATCAAGGGGAACATGCCATTTGAGCCAATTTGTTCTGATTCCTGATTCACTAATTTTTTTTCAACAATGAACAATGTATCTTTAAATTCAATAAATCAGATCTTCTCCAAGTATTTTTGTCTTTTTTTGACAGCTTGAGAAAGAAATTCCAAAATTTAAGTTGCCACCCGTTACATCTGCTTCGTTAATGAAAATAGCTATAAATTAGATGTAGCCGAAATAATGTTTCACCTTGATTCGTAATTATTAAAACGACCCAATTTAACGTCTGACAATAAAACATTTAAAAAAAAATGTACTAATTGAGATTGTATGCAAAGAATAACTATCACTTGCAGGTGTGACTTTTTGTAATCTTTATAAGGAGTTGTTTCAAATGTCACCAGATCTCGTTGAGGTTGGAATAAATTCTCTTCCTGGCAAGTTGCAGCCCAGGCCAAGGCTCAAACGCAAAACAGGTTTATTCCTTTGCCATATTTCTGAACGTTACTCACATTTTACCACGTTCAGAGAAATCATGAATTTTATTTCTCTTTTAATCTATCACTTTCAATGAATTTTTGCCTTTCTCATATAGAAAGGTTATGCAATCACTGTGAAAACCGACCTTTGAATCGAGGCCCGGAGGGCCGAGTGTCATATACCATTCGACTCAGTTCGTCGAGTACGCGAAATGTCTGTGTGTATGTGTGTGTATGTGTGTGTGTATGTGTGTATGTGCGTATGTGTGTATGTAACGTTTTTGTCGTGAATACGACTTACTTTACTATGGGGTGCCTTTTCAAAATTTACCCTCTGAGAGAGTGATAAGTTTTTGATCGTGAATATATCTTGTTGTATTTAACGAATCAAAATAATTTTTGCTATATGTCATCGGAAATATGATCACAATTTTTTGATAAAATTATCAGTTGTGTGACATAATCTCAAATAATTCAAAATTAAACTTTTCTGAAATATTTGGTATAAACGAGTATCAAAGAGGATAATTCATAAGGCACGTTTTCCTTTCTCGCATTTTGAAAGCTCATAGCTCAGTGATCTGTGAAAGGATTTATATAATCTAACTACCAATAGAATCGAAATGTTTCAACTTAAACGTGTATAGCAACAGCATTGAAGTATTTCAATAGTACACTATTGAAAAACCTGTTTCAATTAACCCAACACAACACCAGCCAATCAGAACGCGTTCTGAGGAAGAGAACAAAATATCTGCTACTGTACAACAAATCGTTCGAGAAAAATGTTCCGAACAGTGCTTAATATCGTAGTGAGTTCCACAATTTGGTCCTTCTGAAAGGCATGAATGAATCCCTTACAGCATCCGGATAGTTTCTTTCAATGAAATGCATATCCGAAATGAAATAATCGAAATTAAAATTCTATATGCTGCTATTTTTATAGCCGTTAGGACCGCCCATTAGTGGAAAAGCTACAGACGAAATCACGTAAAAAGAAACCTCCCAACAAAAATTGAATCATTCTGTCGTCACTGCGAGCAGATGTATTTTGTGTCATTTGCAAAGCTAGTTTCGCTTTCGGCAAGAGCGATTACGTCACAGCTGCTAGTCGTTTGCATTGTTTTCTAAAGAACTGTTAGGATTTGTTGTTCGCAAACCGAAGGTAAATATCCTCAGTTTAGTGCAAACCTAAACTGTTTGATTTAATTTGTGCATTTTTCGCTGTGTGAAATTCACAGTAATCGAGATCAAGTGAAGCCTCTTTGTTTTTGCGAATAATGTGGAAAAGGGGAATGCTTGCATAATTCATACAATTGATCAGCTAATTGATATTCGGAAGTGTTAAGGAACATGTCAGTTGTTTTCGTATTCACGACTTCCAGTTATGTCTCTGACATTACCCACCCGCCTTTTTTTTGCACTAACTTTTCTCGGAGATGGCTGAACCGATTTTCACAAACTAAGATTCAAATGAAAGGTCTTGTGGTCCCATACAAAATTCCTGAATATTATTTGGATCCGACTTCCGGTTCCGGAATTATGGGGTAAAATGTGCAAAAAATTGTGAAAATAAGTGCACTAACTTTTCTCAGAGATGGCTGAATCGATTTTCACAAACTTAGATTCAAATGAAAGGTCTTGAGGTCCCATACAAAATTCCTGAATATTATTTGGATCCGACTTCCGGTTCGAGAGTTATGGGGTAAAATGTGCAAAAAAAAGAAAATATGTGTTTTAACTTTTCTCATAGATGGCACGACCGATTTTCACAAACTTAGGTTCAAATGAAAGGTCCTTTGGTCCCATACGTAATTCCTGAATTTCATCCGGATCCGACTTCCGGATCCGCAAATATAGGGTAAAGTGTGTTAAAAATTTTATACCATCACTGAAAAGAGCGACAAACCGTAAAAAGTTTTCTAAATCGACCTCAAATCTTTTCCAATTGACATTTTTTATCAGTTGACGGTCAAACAAATCTATTTCGATTATTCTTTCAAGAATCGAAGAAAAATATTTTGAAGAATACCACAGTATTATATATGATAGTTTGATTGATATGAGAAAGGCATCATTACACCACTACGTGGATTAAAACAGTTTTTTCATTTATTTTTTAATGATTTGAACAGCCGCAGAATACGAGCCTTTCGATCCTTTTGTATGAGTGCTTATACAGACAGTCCCAAAGCGTTTCGCGTAGACGGAATTCTCTTCTGAGATTTATAAAACTTCGAGGTAAATACACAACTGCATCGTGACCGACTGCATCGTACGTTCTCGTGAAGGAAAGTAAACTGAGAGACGTTTAATTATATTGTCAAAAATCTCGTCTCCTTTCTTGAGGAATAGATTGTACGATGTGTTTAATCATATCTTCACTGCAGAACATTTCCACTGATTAAAAAATGCATGCAGGTTCCTTCCTCTTGGACGTACTTTTACGCATTTTCGTAAATTTATGCGACCTTTTATTGTAGTCTTCTTGATTCAAGTGTATTCTGCTTAACGGATTTCTACATATTCTACTTTAGCTTAGTTTAAGATTTCTGGAAAATAATTCGATTTCATTACTGATCCCTTGTCGATAAAACTTGGGGATCCTTAAAATCGAATAGAAGTATAAAACATACACAGTTCGAAAAAATCTTGTGATTTTACTTGTGAACATGTAAAATTGTGTGATTTGATAACTACATAGCTTGAACTCGAATGAAATAAAAAACAGAAGATCAATAGCAACAGCGGGACTTGAACCGAGAAACATCAGATCACAAAGCACATCGTTTAATCGACTGAACCACAGAAGCACATATCTGCTTGCTGAGTAATTGATACATATAAATCCATACAGCGGTAATTGGTAGCCGAGTGCAAATTATACTCGGAGCGTGTAAAATTCTATGTGCGTGAAATATTGGGTCATTTGAAAAATCAAGTAGTTATGAATTATATCGTTTGTATATTCATGTCACATGTAAAATTCATATTTTTTTCTTCTGTGTATGAAAATATCTTGCTAACAACGAACCCACGCCCAGCTACTGCAATTTTACCAGCCTAGCTTTTGCGTAACCGACTCCGGTGCACCAGAACCATCGTAAAATAATGAGCTCGACGAAGCAAGCTGCTTCGCTTCGGCGTCGGATCTCGTAAAGCTCGAGCCAACGAGAAAATACATTTCAGGAAAATCTCCCGAGGAGATGGAAAGATATACGCGAACCGATTGCCGGGTTTTCTTTTTGCCGGGAAGCAAACGGCCGAGAAGCGAGTACCAGGCACTAAGCGAATAAATAAATTTCTGCAGAAATGCTAATCCCTCAGCTGCTCTGAGCCGTAGATAATGCAATCATCCATAAATCATTGGCAGCTCGTTCCGAAGGCAATACCGGACCGGCTTTTGCTATTGGATGTACGCAGTACGTACTTTACTGATACGCGTTGTATAACTTGCTTCGACTGAGCCGGAATTAATTTGAAAGCTGTTTGACTTGAACTTTATTCTGTTCGAAACATCGAATCCCGCTAGGAAATCCTGCCAGTGTTTGAAATTGTATTTGACGAGATTGTATCAGCGGTTCATCCTGATTGCCTACTTCCCCTGCCAGCAAGCCACAGCAGGACGATTCTGTCAGTCAGAAGATATGCAATCGAAGCTAATCAAATATTTTTCCAACAATTTCTCAATCAATTCATTCGATGATTGATTTCATTGCTTTCTAATCGGATCAGGGGAGCGCGTTCTGTTTTAGCATGCCTGTTTTTCCTCCTGTCGTCGCCTGGACATGGAGCAATTTTTCTTTTCCGCACTTTGATGCTTCCCCAGGCTGATTCTCGATCTTGACCCGGTTTGAGTCACTTCAGGTCGCTATTTTTCGGTCGTCTGGAGTGGGGAAAATGAACGATAGTGGGTCATTAATATTTTACGACCATCAACTTCTATAAACTCACAATTCTGCGTCTTCCAGTGCCGCGCGGAAGACATCGATTCCGCATCTTTCTCCAGCGCCACGACGGACGTATTTATCTTGGCACGTCGAAGCAGGAATTTTATTCCAGTCCTCGTAAAGATACACTGCAGTACGATAGAGCACGCACATTTCGAAGAAGGTGCCGGATTCCCAGTCGCTCCAGAATTTGGAGAAATGACGAATGTTTTATCGCTTTATTTGCTTGGTTGGCACTTGTCGTAATTCGTTGGCAGCATTGTTTTATAACAACTGTTTCCGTGCTCGGCAAATCGTTTTGACGGCGGAACGAGCAGCTAAGTGAACCCAACCGATTTATGGTCCGACTAGTGTTGGTTTCACTAGGAGTTGATTGGGACCATCAAACAAACGTCGAGGAATAATTTCACTTTTATTGCGTGTCGTTGCCGGTTCTGATTGAATGGAAAGATATGGTTTAGTGTAGTTCGTGATGTTATTAAGCAAATTTGCGTTAAAATGGCTCGCACGCCACTGTCAGTCTTTCGGGAGCCTTTAGCTGATAGCGGGAACTTGTGGGTTAACTGATCATGAAATCTGGTATAAGTTGGTGAAATTCAAATTGTGATGTTTTTCATCCTTCTCTATCCTCTCGAGTAGTTGGAATTTTATATTTCAGAGTTTTAAAAGATTCACGATTTAAATGATTCACGAAATTATTTTTAGGGTTTTTTCACACTATTGAAAATTTAATTACGAATTCCTGTTCATATTTTCATCATCAAAAGATATTCGTGGTTAAGTTCGGTCCATTCTTGTACAGGGCAAATTTTGAAAAGGCCCCCCCTAGTAAAGTAAGTCGTATTTAGGACAAAAGAACCGATTTGAAGAGTTCTGGAATTAGGAACTGGACCTGAGCTCAAGAACCAGATTCAGAACTTAGAACAGACTCAGAATTCAGTTGGATTTTAGTAGACTACAATTTCGAAACTGAAATCAGTTCCGGAATCTTTTTCCAGAATACAGTTCAGCACGCAGGCTCTGAATTCTAAACCCATATTCCGGAACTAAGCTCTGAAACTTGAAGACGATTTCTCGCCATGACTACCAAGATGGGTTGCATAGAGTACAGTAAAACGTCGCATAATTCTTTCGGAGTATTATTATGATTCTAAAAAGAACCGAGTAGAAGAATTCCTGAATAAGGAACTTGACCTGAGTTCAAGAACTAAATTTAGAACTAAGAGCAGACTCAGAGTTCAGTTGCAATTCTAGAACTACCATTTCGAAACTGAAATCAGTTCCGGAATATAGTTCCAGAACTCAGTTTCAGAATGCGAATGAGAGTTGGTACGTTGAGCGTTTGAGGTTTTAACCATGCAGAAGGTGCACTCTCCGTCGCTGTTGGTTGATGATATCGCTCCCTCGATAAATCATTCTCACGACGTCTGCTTCCATCCAACACACAAGAAGAACTGATCGATTTTCGGCCACGGTTCCACTTTTATACGCATTCAGATGAGGATATGTTCCTGGCTACCTCAAAATCGTCGTCCTTGCGCGAAAAAGCCAAACACTAGTAAAGAGTTTTCCGCGTTGTTTTCAGAGTTTTAGAAAATTTAATTTTAGAATTATTTGTGGTTATCTCACTCTGTTCAAAATATTATCCTAAATTCCTGATCACATTTTTGATGAAATGATGAAAGAATTATGCTGCTGCCGTTAATACAAGTCGAGATATTCACGATTAAGTTCTGCCCATTCTTCCATATGGCTAATTTTTAAAAAGGCACCCCATAGTAAAGTTAATCGTATTCACGACAAAAAATTGTTGTTTTTTTCATTAAGTTCTCCGAGCCGTTTGTACTCGAAAGCATGCTTTTGTCGTGAATACGACTTACTTTACTATGGGATGCCTTTTCAAAATTTACCCTCTGAGAGAGTGATAAGTTTTTGATCGTGAATATCTATTGTTGTATCTAATGAATCAACATAATTCTTGCGACATGCCATCAGAAATATGATCACAATTTTATGATAAAATTTTCAGTTTTGTGACATACTCTCAAATAATTCAAAATTAAACTTTTCTGAAATGTTTGGTATAAACGAGTATCAAAGAGGATAATTCATAAGGCGCGTTTGCCTTTCTCGTATTTTTAAAGCTCATAGCTCAGTGATCTGTGAAAGGATTTATATAATCTAACTACCAATAGAATCGAAATTTTTCAATTTAAACGTGTATAGCAAAAGCATTGAAGTATTTCAATAGTATACTATTGAAAAACCTGTCTCATTTGCTCCATGTCAACACCAGCCAATCAGAATGCGTTCTAAGGAAGAGAACAAAATATCTGCTGCTGTACAACAAATCGTCCGGGAAAAATGTTCCGAAAAATGGTGAATATCGCAGTGAGTTCCTCAATTTGGTCCTTGTGAATGCTAGAAACGAATCCCTACAGCATATTGATAGTTTCTTTCAATAAAATATGCAAATCCGAAATGAAATAATCGACATTAAAATTCTGTATGCGGCTATTTTTATAGCCGTTAGGACCGCCCATTAGTGAAAAAGCTACAAACGAAATCAGGTAGAAACAAGCCTCTCAACAAAACTTGAATCAGTTTGGATTGTATCGCCACTGCGAGCAGATGTGTTTTGTGTCGTTTGCACGCTTTCGACAAGAGCGATTACGTCACAGCTGCCAGTCATTAGCATTGCGAAAAAAAACAACGGTGGATAGCATTGCACAAGATCAGCCGTTCTAATGGCTCTAAAAGTTTTCTAAAGAACTATTAGGATTTGTTGTTTGCAAATCGTAGGAAATATCCTCAGTTTACTACAAATCAAGAACAGTTTGCTTAGATTTGTGCACTTTTCGCTGTGCGAAACTCACAGTAATCGAGATCAAGTGAAACTTTCTTTGTTTTTGCGAAAAATGTGAAAAAGGGGAATGCGTGCATAATTCATACAATTGATATTCGGAAGTGTTAAGGAACATGTCAGTTGTTTTCGTATTCACGACATCCAGTTATGTCTCTGACATTACCCACCCGCCTTTTTTTTGCAGTATTTCTACTTCTTGCTAAGATTTATTGTTTATTGTCTATCGTGGAGGAGGAAAAAGCCCAGTGGAGCTTGTTTAGTTTAAACTTTCTATCCAACATGCATAAAACCTGCTCATTTTTTGCATTACCAGATTACAATGATGCAAATGATACATAATATATAATAGTAGAACTTTCACCCTGTAATATCAAAATTGGATGTTAGAATCGGATAAAATTCACCAATTTTGTATGGGGCCATCAATTTATTGCAATTTAAATTTTTGATTATTAAATTCGTTTTGGCCTTCTTTTAGTTTCTCTATTTCCGATACTTTCCCAATCCGGAATTCGGAGCTCGATGTAGCTGAAATACTTTAAATAGATTGTTAATCATTTCATTAGATTCGCAATTTTTGAAAATCAGTATAGCCATCTTAGCGAAATCGTAGAGCGATCCAAATTAAATTTTTGAGTACCTTCCGGGATCGAAAACCAAATACTGGAAAAACTGAAATAAGTTAATTTGGTAGACTATTAAAGGTTTTCCATTATCACGAAAAGGTTTACAACAATTATGTTTTCCCATAATTAAATCACACTCACTGAATACTATAGTTAGTTGATGCTAGTTTTCACACTCACGCTTTATATTTCAAAAATGTTCCTTTATAGTTGGGTGTAGATAATCTTTTGTATCATAGGTAAACTTTTATACCTAAAAGTAGGTATATTTTTCAATATGGTGGTTACTTCCTTGTTGAACATGTGATTTTTATAAACCAGCGATTTTTCATCGAAATCAGCTGCTCGCATCGTCTTGTGTCAGAGAATAATTTATTTAAAAGTTTTATGAGGATTACAAAAATGAAAATTTGGCGATGGAGAACGCAGACTACATTAAAAACTTGGTTCAATTCACCTAGTGGTGTAATGATGCCTTTCTCGTATTTTTCATAACATCATAAATGTTACTGTGGAATTCATTGTTCATTGACTAGAAATAGGAAAGTTGGAACAGACTTAATCTAACAATATTCACAAATCCTGTTTACAATGTAGTTCCGGAACCGGAAGTAGTATGCACAGCAAATTTAGGAGTTCCATATGAAACTGTAAGACTTTTCTTTTGAAAATCAATTTCGCCATTTTTCAAATAAATTCAAATTCATTGACTTTATTTTATTCTTTCGGTCGCACTTATCAGAAATTAGCTAAAATTTTTATCAACCGCGGCACCGTTTTTAACCAATTTCACACACCAGTAGCAAACATTCGTAACCGTTTCGATTTTTTTATAGCGTGTACGAAACTGCTTCTTCTGCTTTCGGTGTTTTACATATTGTCTTTCTATATGGCGGTTTGGAAACTTTGACCGGAACCGGAAGTCGTATCCAGATGAAATTTCACGGTAGCTTTAGAGACAATACGAGCTTTAATTTACATGAAGATTTGTGAAAATCGTTTCAAGCATCGCTGAGAAATCGAAGTGTGTTCTATTTTTGGAGTTTTTCTTCATTACTTTCGATGCTTCCGGAACAGGAAAAAGAAGAACCAGTAGTGCCGAATTACTTTTTGATGCCCACAAAACTAATAAGTTCTGCAAACTAGAAGAATTTATCAAATAGTTTTATGGGATTTGATGAAATTGGTAATTCTCCACTTATCACGTATAGTTCCGGAACAGAAAGGTGGATAAGTTTGACCTTTCGTTTGAATCTAAATTTGTGAAAATCGGTTAAGCTATCTCTGAAAAAAATGAGTGCAATTTTTAAATTTTTTTGGAACATATTATCCTGTACCTCCGAAACCGGAAGTCGTATCGGGATGAAATTCAATAGCAAGCTATGGGATCATGAGAACTTTCATTTGAATCAAAATTTGTGAAAATTGGTTCAGCCATCTCCAAGAAAAGTAAGAGCATAATTTTGTTACATACGTACACACACAGACACTTGCTCTGTTCGTCGAGCTGAGGTGAAATTTTATATGACATTCATCCCTCCGGGCCTCCGTAAAAAGTCGATTTTCACGGTGATTGCATGGCCTTTCTATATGAGAAAACCAAAAATGGCGTATTCTCATGAAATATCCATTTTCTCGATTTAGTTCACATATATCTCGAAAATGACTGAATTTAGGAAGTAGCTTCCTGTGAGCTTTTCCATTAAACGTAGCTTGGAGAATAATATTTCATAGTCCAGTTACATTTGTTCCTATAAAATCATCGTTCTTTGAAAAATTTTCAAATGTTTTTCTTGGCGAAACTTATTTAATAATCATCTCTCTAACTTTATAGAACATTCATTAGTTTCCTTATAACTTGACGTTTTCTGTGACATAAAATTTAAAAAAATCGTACGGTAAAATACCTGGAAATTGCGAAAAATAAATTTGGTTTTTGATTTCACGAAAAATCGGAAGATTTGTTTTTTTTTCAGTGTATATTTTTTCAGACGGTTCAATTGATTACCTACAACTTCTTCTTCTTAAACACATTTTTTGTAGAAGCTATAGATTTCTAGTTATAATTGTTTGAAAATAATATGACTAAAACACATACGCCCTTTTGAAAAATTAGTCTTGAGTGAAAAAAATCACTTGACCAGTGAAAAATACTTCATTTATTATACCGATCATACAAGTAAAGTCTCATGCCTATCCAAGGGGGTCATGCCATTTCTGGACGATTTGGCGTGGAATTGTTCTACCCAAGTAACCACAACGCATTTGGCTATGCCTACATTAATTCCACCTTGTATTAATTCGGTGCGACTCTCTAGAAATGCCATAAAACATTAAGAATCATGTAAATATAAAGTGGAAATGGGCACTTATACTACTAATAAAAGATTATATGTGTATAACATGTTAATTGCATTCATAATGCTGAAATAATTCTTCTTTATCGATTTAATCATTGCAATTACCTCCCAAATAACAATCAAACTTTTTACATACACTGCGAATGCACGCAAGACAGATATAAGAGCACTAAGTCGTATGTCTGCTTTATATTTGGATATGTAATGTATGTATAACTTGTAGCTTAAGATGTTATGAAACATCAACAAATCATTGAAAAACTTGAAAAATATCTTAGGATTTTGAAATAAAATATGTTATTCGAATTAAAAAAAAATTTACGGCACATATATTTCTTTCCATTACACATGTGGGAATATCAATAAACCGGAAGCCGCCAATTTTGGATTTCAGAACTACCTCAAACATCGTCTTCCTACATCTACTTATCAAACCCATTTCGAAAATACCCATATTATAAGAGTTTTCAAGAAATATCAATGAACCGGAAGTTGTTTTCAAAAATATCAATAAACCGGAAGTCGCCATCTTGGAATTCAGAACCATATCAAATTTCGTTTTCTGACATGTACTTATCAAACCCGTTCCAAAAATACCCATATTCTGATGGTTTGTCACGAATATCGATGAACCGGAAGTCGCCATCTTGGAAATTTACGCAACCCAGAACATCCTTTCCCTGCAAATACTAATAATTTTTGTTCCATAGCTATCCATTATATTATACATTTCCAACAATATACAAACATAGGGAAAACTTTTTTTACATCATAATTTGATTTACGAAGTCCCGATTATTTCGTAAATGGAGGTTTGGGTGTACACTCTTTTCTGTAAATAAATCTATACATATTTTGCTATCTGTAAGTGAATGTCGGTAATACATCTTACTTCTGTTTTACCGACAACTATTATGTTTGTAATCAAAGCTAAATTTAGACTAGCTTTAAATTCAAGAAATATTCTACTTTTTTTCCAACCGTAACGCATTGATTTATTGTAGCAATTTACTTTATATGCACTGTTATCGATAATGTTTGATTGCAATAAAATATTGAATTTAATGCCAATATATAGCATGAAAAAAAGCTGTTGCTTCATTATATTTTGAGTGCAAATTTAATGCACACTGCTTTAAAGCATATTGAATTATTGTGCTTCTACATTAACGATGCTATACTAAAGTTGTAAATGTGCAATGATATAATGCATATGGTAACTTGGGTATAGAGTACACACCAACTCTTTCGATTCTGTTTTGTCACGCTAAGTCGAAGTTAGCAGCTCAACATGAGTCTCAATGAAGAGATATTGTTATAAGTTTATGGTGATATTATGACATAGCGAGCAAAATAACTCATTTGTATTACAATTCAGAAAGGCAACGTTTGGGGTTAGAATTTGATTTTAAGGGCGGAGGCCAGTTAGTCGCGTAAAACCACGTGGCTCGCTGTGCGTATTACATTTCTCTCCATGTTCTCTCGCAAATGTGCAAAATGACTCTCGATGTGGCCGGGTGGTTAAGAAAGTTTTGATATTTTCGGTTACAAGTTTGACTACAACACATAAAATCCAATAAAACTACCGCTTCTTTGGCAGCATTTTTGAGCCGATTTTATTTCTCTCTCATGTTTCGTTACGTTACTAGGGAACATGGCGCTGCCATAGAAATCGACTTACCTTCACAAAAATAACATTCACTTAATTTTTATCGCGCAACCCCTAGGTTTTTATGCACTCATCGCATCTAAATTAAATTATCTAGACATTGTCTGGATAGATTTTTGATCCATGCTTTTGAAAGCGAGATATTCAATGAACAAATTGAAAGACGGCGTTTTCAGCTATGCAATTCTTCCTTAGGAAAGAAGACTTTCAGAAAAAAGAAGCGTGAAAATAGCCCTATCATACACCCTAAAACACACTGGCCTCAGACCCTAAAATTCACAATCAAAGAGTTAGTTCTATCAATCATTACATTAAGCATTCGCATTAGGTGTTGAAAACGTGAGCATCACCAGAAGTAATTTCGTTATTCGAAATACATCGAATGACTAATATTTCACCAGCTGAATAGAGTCACAATGAACTTATTTTATAGTGAAGTGCTGCTAATGGAAACACAGTGAGCATTCTCCTCCCATTCGAATCTGAACTTTTGTCTTTGTATTGATGATCGGTTGTGAGACACTGTGTTGGCATCGGAAATCAAAGACAATATTTTATCACCGGAAAACTCATTATTCTGGCCATTTGTAGCCGGCGTCACGCTTCTTGCCACTGACACAGCGATCGGAGCGGATTGGCTGCAAGCGTATTCCCATGGGAACTGCTCAAATATCCGATATCATATAATTATCGCTGCTTCGACTTTAGTCATAATAATCAATGCCATCATCATCGTCATCATCATCATCATCATCATTGGAATCGCCACCGCCGCCGTCGTCGTCTTCGTCGGCGTCGTCGTCGTCGTCGTCAACGCTATAGTTTATTCTTTCGCATTATTCTGTTGGAAATCGCTGTCTCGATCATTTTTCTTTCGTGCAAAGTTTTCCGTCTATTGTTGAAACGGGGCTCCGAATCCGGCTGCAGATGATAGTTGACACCACCGGATGCATAAGGAAAGAAACGAGCGGAAGAAGTGTCTGCCTTTGACTCTATCAAGCGCGAACGAATGAAATACGAACTAGGTGCGGAATGCATCATCTGCGTTTGCTTCGCTGAAGCAACGATGCAACTTTTTTTTTGCTTCTTCTACTTCTGCCAACTGAGTACAGCTAGTTGTGATGAAGGAGTTCAGCTGCCGGATGATGGGTGTTTTTTTTCTCTCGCAGAAGTGTTGATGCTTCTTGAACGTCGTCACAGGACTGCCGATTGTCCGTGAAACTGCTAGCTTCCGATTCTCAGGGCAAATTTACGTACTCGTTATTTTGAAATCGGAAGCGCACAGAATATGATGATGTTTTGGAATAGTTGGCATACGAAAATGTTCCTGTGCGTTCGAGCTTCTCCAAATTCTACCGACTGGTTGAAAGTCCAAAAAATGTTTCCTTGAAGTTTGTTTATTCATGCAAATAACTTAATACCAGGGCTAAGATTGATACTAGATCAAATGCATTCCCATGACCACGCAGGGTAAATTCCGTAGTTTTCGTTCAACTGACCAGCTCCACCTTAATGCAATGTTTACTTGGCGTTGCAGGAATACGGCATCGTCTATTTTCTGGATTATGTTATACATTTCAAAATCATCAGCAAATTAATGCCGTGGTCCTTCGAGGACAAAATTCACATCGTTAAAGTACAGCTAAAATATCAGTGGTCCTAGATTTATTTATTTATTTATTTACTAGCTGACCCGTCGAACTTCGTCTCGCTTGAAATTATTTTTCAAATTTATCTTTCCTGATAGCAGAATTGTCAAACGGTAATGCTTCTTTCCATTATTTCACTGATTATTTAGCCCAAAAAAACGAATTACGACGAATTCGCATCCAACACATTAACTTCGGCCCGAAAATGAAATTTCATACAAAACTATTGTGAAGATGTTAAAAGATTTTGTTACGGAAAAAATAAGTGAATACACCGATCGCCATCTTATCCTTTGAGTCAGTGCATTGAAAGAGATTTTTTGAAAAAACAGCCAATGTTGCAAAACGCAAAAGTAGTTTTCTTAGCTGTCTTCGAGCAGAAATTCAAAAGGGAAATATCAATTTGTTTGGCACATTTTTGCTGAATAAACTGATGCTTTCTTCGATTCATCAAGCAATAGTGGAGAAAACTGGCATTGAGTTTTTCAACAATGGCTGTTTCCCGGAGATTGTTTGTAGAACCTTAAACTAATTGTTTCGACATATGAAATAAGCGGTGGAGCAGAGATGATCAAGATGAATACTTGAAATTGATTCCGCAAATTTCCAAAAGCGACTTGTTGTTTGTAATTGTAAGGCTTAATTGTAGACTGAAGACCTTAAAAAGTTTAATGGTAAATAATACTGGATTATCGGAAGGAATAAACCTGTTTTGAGCGGTTGTCCATTAGCTGCTGTCACCGCTAGTCTGATGATAATACTTAATCTTGTATGATGAATGTTCGTAGCATGACAGGACAGGATCAATTTCCGATTAACAATTAAGCGATGAAATAAGAAATTATTGAACATTCGAAAGCTCAAATTATCATTTTATTAAATTCAATTAAATATTTTATTTATTGTATGAACAGTCGTCTCATTAGTTAAGTCACCTCATCATTTTAATTAGTACTCGATCTATAATTAACAAATGGTGTTGAGTTCGGTCTTGAGAGTCAATATCAGGAAGAATTATATGAAAGAATGTGCAATTTTTCTGTTCTAGCGGAGTGAATATGAGGAGTGATTTTACCAGTATTCTTCTCATCGTTCAAACCAATGCATAAATCAGTAGTAGTAATGGTTTTTGAATGCCACGAATTCTCCTCTAGATATGGTATTCACGATTTGCATTTGATAATTGGTCAAGTAATACAAAGTTCGAAAAATGCAATGATTTGGCTTAAGTAGCTTACAAATGTCATGATGTCATAAGCAGCCTAAGCAGCCTGTAATCCACCCTTAAATTTTTACTCGAAGCGGCTGAAGGAACTTCAGCAAGCTAAATGAAAGAAAAATCTTTTTATTTGACCTCATTATTTCAGCAGCAAAATCCTGTCATTAATTCGTTAAAAAATCGTTCTATATTTTGACATGTTCAACTCACAATAGTCAACATTATTTATCCAACTGATCACATTGTACACAATGCAGAACTTTTGATCCTGATTATGATATATTAAGAACAGTCAAATGCGTTCCACCAGTCATTTGGCAAGCAATGATTGTGATACCCTATTCAGTACGTGTTTCAAAATAACGAATCACATGCATGTAAAATCTCCACTCAAAACTACTCGTTGCGCGCCAAACAATTTTCCAACGATCTAGTATTCTTTTCTTCAACGGCGAAATACTGAGCATCTTCTTGCGCGCCAAACATCAATCGTAGATCTAGCAATCATTGGTGACTTTTGCAGTGGAAAATTCCATTCTCCATGCAAAATAACTTTATTGGTTTTTCCCACTTTTCCGGCAAGTTTTCCTTATTTTTTTTTATGTACGAACCCGGTGGGGGTAAAAACTGATCAAACAAAAAAAAGCATCTCAATCCGTCCATCCGTTCTTACGTGATGCGATTACAAAGAATGATCTCTGCATTTTTATATATATATATATTTCTTATTGGGTTTATCGGACATATGTCTAAATGAACCGACAGAGTGGGAAAAAGCCTATATGAGTTGAACAAATTTCATGCCATTCTCAGACAGGCGCAAAAACCACTATCTTTTAAACAACAAACACAAAACAAAAAGTAATTACAATGCGTCAAGTGAAATAAATTAACACATAGAAAAAAACACTCCTTATAATATAATTCGTTTCATTCTTTCTGCGAAGCGACGGGAAGGCTCATCAAACTCAAAAATTGTTTCAACAGAAGTAAAAACTCGTGTGCAGGCAGTTATAGGTTCGTTACGTCCAAATGAAGTCTTGTGGAATCCGTTTTGAAGTAGAGTCGTATATCGCAATGATCTGCTTGGTACTCGGAAACTAATTTTGTTACGCAATGCTGGAGCATCGATCTCCCCGTTTATTAATTTCGCAATGGTCAATGCTTGTTCAATTTTTCTTCGGCGCTGTAAAGTATCGATTCTCAATAATTGGTATCGGACCGGGTATGGTGGCAAGTTTACAGGATCTCTCGAAAGGCAAATGTCGTAATGCCATGCGAACAAAACGTTTCTGAACACGTTCAAGTCTAAGGCTCCACGATATTTGATACGGACACTAGATTATTGAAGCATTTTCCAGAATCGGGCGGACGAGTGAGCAATGTAAAGCCTTCAAGCAAAGCGGATCTTTGAAGTCTCTAGCAATTTTAGAGATGAATCCCAGCTGACGGGAAGCTTTCGAAATAACTAGCGACCGTTGGACATCGAACGTCAATTTGGCATCCAGTTGTACACCAAGATCACACACCTGAGTCACTCTAGATAAAATTGTTCCATCAATGTTAGAGTCGAATATAATGGGACGTAGAATCCGATGAAATGTGATAACTTGGCATTTGGTTACATTGATAATGAGTTTATTTTCCTTGCACCAATTTGAGAACCTTGTAAGCAAATCTTGCAGTCGTTGGCAATCCTCAAAACTACGAACGGCGAGATGGAGTTTCAAATAATCTGCGTAGATTAATTTACAACCAGATCTCAAGAGTAATGCAACATCGTTGAAAACTACTACAAATAGCAAGGGTCCCAAGTTGCCAGCTTGCGGAACACCTGATTTATTCGAGAATTCGGACGACGCAACGTTATTGATTTTTACACGCAGTTGTCTATCGGAAAGATATGAGTTCAGCCAAGACACGAGTTGCGATGATAAACCAAGTCGAGATAATTTACACAACAGTATTCGATGATCAATCTTGTCAAACGCTGCTTTTAGATCGGTGTAGATAACATCCATTTGTGCTTTTGCTTCCATACCAGCAATACATTCAGACGTTAAGGTTAACAAATTCGTTGTAACTGATTTACCAGGCATAAATCCGTGTTGATCAAATGAAATGTAGTTCTTTGCACGATCTAAAATAGCACCACTCACAATTATCTCGAATAATTTCGATGAGGCTGAGAGGCTGGTTATTCCTCGAGAATTTGCTACATTTCGTCGATCACCATTTTTGAAAACAAGACACATATATGACTGTTTCCATATGCGAGTGAATCTGATTTGCTCGAACGATCGGTTGAAAATAACACTTAGTGGTCCAGCTATGGAGGATGACTGCCTTGTAGGATCCTGGAAGAAGCGCAAAACTCATCAGATACACGATCACCGATTCTCACGGCAAGACGTCGGTCGCTTAGGTATGACCTAATCCAGCGGAGTACGATCGAGCCAAAACCGAATTTGTCTAGTTCAGCAATAGCGTGATTCATTTTATCAAAGGCTGTCGACAGATCCGTGTAAATTTGACTGAAGAGGTGCTACTAAACTGGCAGAGCATTTTCGCAGAACGATCACCGGTATACCATCTGGCCCTAGAGAGATTCTAGCCTTTGTTTTACAGATTTCCATTAGAACGGCATTTTCGTCCAAATTGATCGCATTTAAAGACTGATTTGGAAATGGCACATTTTGCACTGCAATAAATCTTTTACTCGCGTATGACGTGTCTTCTAACGTCTTCAGGCTCTGAATTTGTTAGGGTTGAAATAAGTCGAATCACATGACGAAAACATTTGGGAAATTTTCACAAAAAAGCTGCACTATGACGACTATTTGAACTTATTACGTCTGCTCAGTAACTTATGTTGAACCGTTAGGTGGCATTAGCAGTTCAACATAAACTGCTGATGCACTGATGAGCTGAATGCAAAACGTAAAAATTATTTGTTGCATTTTTTATTAAGATAATTTCTGACACGAATTTGGACTCATTTTTGATACAAATTCATTCAGATTGATTTGGATAGTACAGAAAAGTATGCTTCAGCGCTGGCGTTACATATTCGGCATCATTCTTTAAACCAAATATATCAGCAATAGCACATTTGGTTCGACCACATCCGAGTGAATTGAGTAAATTTTGTCGCTAATAGCTAGGCGTTTCGAATTAAGAGTAAAAAGTGAACCCTTAAGCGTAGGACCCTAATGAGGAGAAGTGAAAAGTGAGCAATTTTATCCAAGGCGGACAGGTATAGAGTGAAAGGTGAGTCGATTTCTTTTCCACAGCTTGCTTAAAAAGTAAACAATTCAAAATTAAAAACCCTTCTTAATCCACCTAGTGGTGTGATAATGCCTTTCTCTTCTTTCATAACAGTCTCATGAATATATGTTTCATACTTTTATTAAATAATTTTGGATACTAATTTTGACACCAGTATTCGAGTAGTTCACAAAAGCATGCTTCAGTGTTTATGTCACACAGTCAGCATCATTTTCCCAAACTAGTGCTTGACATTTGCGTTGCCTATTTGTATGAGAACAGTGATGCTAATCTAAATAAAAAAAGCCTTCTTAGTCCACTCAGTGGAATTTTCATATATCTTGAAAAATCACCATAGGGGGGAGTACATGAAATTTTCGAAATCGAAAAAAAAAATTTGATGTCAAAAGGCTTAGAATTGCATGAAACGTCGAGATTTAGGGTCATATCGAAAAAAAAATTTTTTGAAAAAGTCGACTTTTTGGGACTTAGAAAAAATATGAAAATTTTTCTAAGTCCCAGAAAGTTGATTTTTTCAAAAAAAAATTTTTTTTGAGATGACACTAAATTTCGATGTTTCATGCAGTTTTAAGAGTTTCGGCATCAAAAAAATTTTTCGATTTTGGAAATTTCATGTACTCCCCCCTATGGTACTTTTTCAAGATCGCAAATTGTCAAACCTTTACCACCGGGCAGCACCCCTTACGCACGTCCGATTTAGCTCGAATTTTGCATGAAGGCTTTTTTCGAGGTGCTTAAACTTTTGAGTACTAGAGTTTAACGAAAATAGAGATGATCCCAAAATTTTGGCTCCCTTATATATATAAGAGCGGTAAAAATCAATGTGTTTTGTCGGTTACGTCACTTATACCATCATATATCTGGAACCAAAAGTCACAACCATTTGATCTTCGAACTTGATCAATGGCCCGACAGTAGCTTTCAAACGAGCCCAAGTTTGTTAAAATCGGTTCAGCCAACTCTGAGAAAATTGAGCGCGTTCAAATACAACGCTTTTTGTCGGTTACGTCACTTATACAATCATATCTCCGGAACCAAAAGTCACAGCCATTTGATCTTCGAACTTGATCAATAGCCCGATAGTACCTTTCAAACGAGCCCAAGTTTGTTAAAATCGGTTCAGCCATCTCTGAGAAATTTGAGCGCGTTCAAATACAACGCTTTTTGTCGGTTACGTCACTTATACAATCATATCTTCGGAACCAAAACTCACAGCCATTTGATCTTCGAACTTGATTAATGGTCCAACAGTAGCTTTCAAACGAGCCCGAGTTTGTTAAAATCGGTTCAGCCATCTCTGAGAAATTTGAGCGCGTTCAAATACAACGCTTTTTGTCGGTTACGTCACTTATACAATCATATCTCCGGAACCAAAAGTCACAGCTATTTGATCTTTGAACTTGATCAATGGCCCAACAGTAGCTTTCAAACGAGCCCAAGTTTGTTAAAATCGGTTCAGCCATCTCTGAGAAAATTGAGCGCGTTCAAATAGCACGATTTTTGTCGGTTACGTCACTTATACAATCATATCTCCGGAACCAAAAGTCACAGCCATTTGATCTTCGAACTCAATCAATGGCCCGACAGTAGCTTTCAAACGAGCCCAAGTTTGTTAAAATCGGTTCAGCCATCTCTGAGAAAATTGAGCGCGTTCAAATAGCACGATTTTTGTCGGTTACGTCACTTATACAATCATATCTCCGGAACCAAAAGTCACAGCCATTTGATCTTCGAACTTGATCAATGGTCCGACAGTAGCTTTCAAACGAGCCCAAGTTTGTTAAAATCGGTTGAGCCATCTCTGAGAAAATTGAGCGCGTTCAAATATCTTCGAAAAGTGCACATACATACACACACACACACACACACACACACACAGACATTTTCCGATCTCGTCGAGCTGAGTCGAATGGTATATAACACTATGGGTCTCCGAGGCTCCGTTCGAAAGTCGGTTTTTCCAGCAATTCTAATACCTTTCTATAGAGAAAGGCAAAAACCCTTCTTAATCCACCTAGTGGTGTGATAATGCCTTTCTCTTCTTTCATAACAGTCTCATGAAAATATATTTCATACTTTTATTAAATAATTTTGGATACTAATTTTGACACCAATTGATTCAGATTGGTTCGAGTAGTTCACAAAAGCATGCTTCAGTGTTTATGTCACACAGTCAGCATCATTTTTTCGAACTAGTGCTTGACATTTGCGTTGCCTATTTGTATGAGAACAGTGATACTAATCTAAAAAAAGCCTTCTTAGTCCACTTAGTGAAATTTTCATATATCTTGAAAAATCACCATAGGGGGGAGTACATGAAATTTTCGAAATCGAAAAAATAAATTTTTGGTGCCAAAAGGCTTAGAATTACATGAAACGTCGAGATTTAGTGTCATCTCGAAAAATTTTTTTTTTTTAAATTGACTTGTTGGGACTTAGAAAAAATATGAAAATCCCAGAAAGTTGATTTTTTCAAAAAAATTTTTTTTGATATGACACTAAATTTCGATGTTTTATGCAGTTTTAAGAGTTTTGGCATCAAAAAAAAATTTCGATTTTGGAAATTTCATGTACTCCCCCCTATGGTGCTTTTTCAAGATCGGAAATTGTCAAACCTTTACCACCGGGCAGCACCCCTTACGCATGTCCGATTTAGCTCAAATTTTGCATGAAGGCTTTTTTAGAGGTGCTTGCACTTTTGAGCACTAGAGCTTATCGAAAATAGAGGTGATCCCAAAATTTTGGCACCCTTATATACATAAGAGCGGTAAAAATCAACGTGTTTTGTCGGTTACGTCACATATACTATCATATATCTGGTACCAAAAGTCACAGCCATTTGATCTTCGAACTTGATCAATGGCACGACAGTAGCTTTCAAACGAGCTCAAGTTTGTTAAAATCGGTTCAGCCATCTCTGAGAAAATTGAGCGCGTTCAAATATCTTCGAAAAGTGCACACACACACACACACACACACACACACACACACACACACACACACACACACACACACACACACACACACACACACACACACACACACACACACACACACACACACACACACACACACACACACATACACACACACATACACACACACACACACACACACACACACACACACACACACACACACACACACACACACACACACACACACACACATACACACAGACATTTTCCGATCTCGTCGAACTGAGTCGAATGGTATATAACACTATGGATCTCCGAGGCTCCGTACGAAAGTCGTTTTTTCCAGCAATTCTAATACCTTTCTATAGAGAAAGGCAAAAATGAATTTCCGAGAGTGACTAATAAAAAAATAATAATTGAAAGTTAAAAGTAACCAGTGGTGAGCAGTTGGAATTGCAAAGCTCATAGTTTATATCGATGAAGTGAACAACAAGAAGTAAAAAATGGAAACTGATAATATTCGAGAGAAAGAAAGTGAAGAGTTTAGAGTGAGATGTGAATCCTTCTAAAATCGAGTAGATTGACTGAAAATTAAATAGTGTACATACAAAACAGGACAGTATAAGACGAAAAATGAATGTTAAGAATTAAAAAGAACATGATCAGAAAGAAAATAAAACATTTAACAGTGAAAATCTATAAACTGATAAGAGTAAATGTTGAGAATTTAGGAGAAAAAAGTGAATATCTAAAAGGCAAGGCAAACATTTGAAACTGGAAGGAAAACGTTTTAGAGTGAAAAGTGAACATTCAAGTAGATAATTCAAGACGTAAAAATGAAAAGCTAAGAATAATAAAAGAATAACTTAAAATAAGTGATCAAAAATGAAAAAAAGCTTTTCGACTTAAAAATGTACAGTTAAAAGTGAAATATGAGTAACTAAGAAAAATAAGCTCAGAAGAATAAGTGAAAAGCTTCGAGTGAAAAGTTAGGAATGCAACTGAGAAGTTAACAATAGAGGCAAATCAAATAGAGAATATTTAAGGATGAAAAGTTAATAGTTATGACTAAAAAAATTAACGCTTATGAGCAAAAATAGTTTCACTATGATTAGTAAATAGTTTTGAAAAGATAGAAAAAGATAACAGTTCCGAGGTTAAAAAAAGCAACTAAGAGTGATAAGTTAAGATATGATTTGAATAAAATTTATATATTTAAGATTCAAAAACGCTAAGAATGAAAAGAGAAACAATAAAAAGAAAAACGGTAAACGATCCAGAATGAAATCAGATTAGTTTAAAGTGTTGTTGTTGTTGTTGTTTTATTAGCAGTTTAACCTTCCGGTCATTCACTGCACTTAAATTAGAAGAGTGTGTATTTTACATGTCATTTCACAATAATATAGATAAAATTCGTTTTTTTTTCTTTGTTATTGTTAAAAATAGAGGATTATGATGTCGTTTTACTGGATTTCGTCCCAAATATTATGTACGTCGGAATCATGACATTCCGAAGAATCACCATATTAATCTATATCGCAGTTTCATTGGGCGTGTTCTGGATTGCAGCGATGTTTCCTTGACACCTCCGTAGTTTAAAGTGAAATGCGGTCAATCGAAAGCTAAAATTCCAATACAAAACTGCAATGTAAACATTCAAAAGTGAAATGAGAGCACTCAGAAAAGGGGAGCTAGGAAGGATAAGTTAAATCCTACATCGAAATGTTAGGAGTGAAAAGTAACAATAATGGGTAAAAAAATATTTTTCAATAGCGAAAACCCTAACGATTTAATATGAAAAATAAATAGTTCTGAGCGAACATTGAACAGACAAGAGTATAATATGAATAACTAGAAGTGATAAGTTAAGACCAAAAAAACAGCGGGATGGGTAATGTCAGAGACATCACTGGATGACGTGAATACGAATAAAACTGACATGCGTTTACCACACCAAAAGTATCTGTAATTAATTAGGATTTATAAATTTGAGTTGGAATCAATATGACATTAATTTCAAAAATTTTCTTGTTAAACCCGTCTCGAAAATTACATAGCGATTTGAAAGAATACCCATTAACCAAAAGCCGCCATATTTCGTTTTAAGAATTCTACAACCATAAATTATTGATATACACTCGCAAAGGGTGGACCGAAAGTATTTGTAATTCTTTCAAAAATTCATGAAATATTGTAAAATATTATTCACTTATAACTAATAATATACTTGACCTCAGTTTTCCTCAACTAAAGGGTGATTTTTTAAGAGCTTGAGAACTTTTTTAAACAATAAAACGCATAAAATTTGCAAAATCTCATCGGTTCTTTATTTTAAACGTTAGATTGGTACATGACATTTACTTTTTGAAGATAATTTCATTTAAATGTTGACCGCGGCTGCGTCTTAGGTGGTCCATTCGGAAAGTCCAATTTTGGGCAACTTTTTCGAGCATTTCGGCCGGAATAGCCCGAATTTCTTCGGAAATGTTGTCTTCCAAAGCTGGAATAGTTACTGGCTTATTTCTGTAGACTTTAGACTTGACGTAGCCCCACAAAAAATAGTCTAAAGGCGTCAAATCGCATGATCTTGGTGGCCAACTTACCGGTCCATTTCTTGAGATGAATTGTTCTCCGAAGTTTTCCCTCAAAATGGCCATAGAATCGCGAGCTGTGTGGCATGTAGCGCCATCTTGTTGAAACCACATGTCAACCAAGTTCAGTTCTTCCATTTTTGGCAACAAAAAGTTTGTTAGCATCGAACGATAGCGATCGCCATTCACTGTAACGTTGCGTCCAACAGCATCTTTGAAAAAATACGGTCCAATGATTCCACCAGCGTACAAACCACACCAAACAGTGCATTTTTCGGGATGCATGGGCAGTTCTTGAACGGCTTCTGGTTGCTCTTCACTCCAAATGCGGCAATTTTGCTTATTTACGTAGCCATTCAACCAGAAATGAGCCTCATCGCTGAACAAAATTTGTCGATAAAAAAGCGGATTTTCCGAATGGACCACCTAAGACGCAGCCGCGGTCAACATTTAAATGAAATTATCTTCAAAAAGTAAATGTCATGTACCAATCTAACGTTTAAAATAAAGAACCGATGAGATTTTGCAAATTTTATGCGTTTTATTGTTTAAAAAAGTTCTCAAGCTCTTAAAAAATCACCCTTTATAAACCTAGTCTTCCCCAGTTACTCCCAGTTACTACCAGTTACAAAAAAATACCAGTTGAAACTAAGAAGAACTAGCAAAAAAAGTTATAGTAAAAATCAATAAATTTTGGGTAGTTCCAAAGATTTTTTTTTGTTGATATTGTAAAAAGGAATGAACAATTTCGCTACAGACAAGAAACTTGTTTAGTTGTTTATTTGAAGCTCAATGCAGAAATATGTTTCCCTTTTATAATTCGAAAATACTCATGGTTTATTTCCATACATAGTTAGTGCCTGTTTTAGTAGTCAACAGCACGTGGCACTGAAAATATTCCGTATTTCTATGTGTCGGTTTTGCCCGATATGCTTTGTGTGATTATCCGTTTCGATAATGCCGTAGAAATTTTCCGTACCTTATTTTGGCACTGAATTTTACCTCGATGCTCGTTCATACCTAACATTTTAGGAAACTTGAATTTTGAGCTATTTGTGATAATCACACACTACTGGAAATTTTATCATTAAGTGCTGAACATATTTGCGTTGCTATGGAGACAAAATTATCTTGCGCGTTAAACAGAACAAGAGATATTCACGATTGTTGTGAATTTTGAAAAAGCGCTCCATGGTAAAGTAAGTCGTATTCGCGACAAAATGAAAAGAGAGGCAATCTGAAAATGCAAAGTGAAAACTTAGGAATAAATAAAAACACGGGAAGAGATTTTGGACGGGAGTGAATCTGGAAAAATGGAAAATGATTAGCGAACAATGATCAGTTCCAAGAGAAAAATCCTTAGTTCATATTTGAAAATTAACAGTTAAATGTGAAAATTAAACATGGAAGAATGCAGAAAGACGAGAAAATGGAATTAGTTGTAAGATTATTAATAAGAAGAAATGAGGAATACATTTAATGCCTTGTAGAAACTCGAAATCACAATCTGATAAACAAAGTGATTCATTGATTATAACGTGTCAAAATGTCCCATTTAAGTAGTAATGTATATGCAAAAAAATGGACAACCGACACTTCCCAGCATGGCAGTAATACTGATAATATCTCCTCACTTCGTTGAATACAAAACTCGGATCGTATCAAATTGAATATTAAATCAAAAACAAAACAAATCGCTACTCACATAGTTCTGCAGCAGATCCGGATGGTTTCGCTGGATGCCATCGTCGAGGATCGACACCACGACGCCTTTCCCCGTGTATCCTTTCTGCCAGGCCGGACCAACGTTCATGTCGAGACCATCCTTGGCGCCACCGTTCTGTTGTGAGGGCGAGGGCGAGGTCGATGGCAATCCCGGATGGAATGGTGAGGCGCGAAGGAAGGAAGAAACGAGAAAAGAAAAATACGCATATTTAGTGATACGCAAATTACGAAAACGTCGCATCCGTTTGGTTCGTGAAAAATGATAACAGCCATTAGTCGAGGCCAGCGCATTAGTATGCAGAATACGATGGTTAATTGCAATAGGGTTTGTTAATGTTAAATGTTTTTTTTTTCTCCGCGTTCTTTTTTTCGTACTACTGAGCTTCATTCTAATCCTACTCCAAGCAAAATTTACTCCAAAACAGCGATGCTATAGCAGCAGGAAGTTTGTTAATTTTGATTTTTCACTAACGCCGTACCACGCCCTATTTCCCCATGCCCGGGCCCGATGAGGAACGCTATGCAAATACCGACATCGGTCGTATCGTAACTGCAAATGAAAATAGAATGAAAGTACCAACCGAATGGCATCAACATATCGTATTGTGTTTCCCCGTTCCCGCCAGCTTCGGCAGGCGAGCGAGATAAAAATACAGTTTTTCTATGAATTTAGATAATCGTAAAAACAATCTAATGCGATGTTCATGATGCTTTCATTTGGTACGGCTTTCGGTGGTTGGTATCCATTTTTCAGCAACTTAAGCTAAGCTCCGGCGATTAGGTTTTTCGGTAGAAAAGATGCTGTTCAAAGATGATGGGATGGAGGGAGGATGGGAGGAGGGCAAGCGCAACCACACCAACAACAGCAACGGCAAATGGTAACCGGGATAACATTCCTGCTTGCAAGCCAGACAAAGATATCCCCGAGCGGGGAATTGGGGGGAAAGCGAGAGTGCGAGAATGGTACGCCTCAAGGGCTGATTTTGCCCGGTAAATGAGCTGCGAGTCAAGTGGCTTGCCACTGCTTGTCTGTGATATCCGTTTTGAGTTGAATGGCGAGAAGAAGAAGAAGCGTGAAATCTTTCGACAGTCGGACGAACTTCTCGAAACAAATAATCTGCTGCTGCTGCTGTGGTGCCTGCGGTCGGGAGAATGATTCTCACCGAAGCGCCCCAATGTTTTCGCTATATCATCTCGGTTGTTGTTCCGGGGTCGGCACTGACGTCACTCCCAGGCCCCCGCGGCACAATGAACGACGCTAATTCGACTCATGCGGGAAATGCAACCGAGCTCTAACTTTTCCGCTGCTAGCTGCTAGCCGGAGTGTCAGTACGGAAGCGAAAACAAAAGATGCTTCTTGAAGTATGATTTTGAATTAAATGGAAATGAAGAGCGGAACAGTCGGTGGATAGAATAAAAATAAACTTCAGAAAATTACGACCGTTTTGTTGGTGGAAAGTCGACTCCCCGGCAAGGTCGATGAGTCCTTTCGGGCTGACGGTGCCGCATTGTATAGCCGTGTTCCGTACCTACGTTCCGTTTCTTTTTTCCTGTGCATGCTTTGCTGTTTCGACACTCAAATGCAAGAGATGGCCGTGGGAGATCCACTCAAATGCGGACTATTTTGGGATTCTTTGTTTGGCCGGAGATTGTGGAGATTGAAGAAGCATACTTGAAATAGGACAGTAAGCTGTTGTCATTTGAATTGAGCCTACTGTTTCTGTTCTTTCCTCAATTTTTCGGAACATCACAAATTGCGATGAGATTAGAATAGTGTGATACGATAGTCGTCTAGTATTTTTGAGTCATTCCTATTCTATTCCAATTTATTTTTTTGCAGTTTCAAGATGACATCCGGTTTATCTTCTACTAATTCTCCGAGGAACTTCTGTCGAAAACATCGATTTTTATTCCTACCACTTTCCTATTTCCTACCGGAGACATCTTCTCAAGGCCACCTCTCAACGGATATGAAGAAAAAGAATACAGCATTTTCGAATAGTGCGCAAAATTGCATTCACGAGTACTCAATGGAAGCGACGGAAAAGCAATTACCATCACTCTTATTTGGCCTGAAAGAGACTACCGTCGGTCGGTCTGTCGGCCGGGTCAGTCAAGTGGCGCCAGTGCTGTTGTGACCAAGACCGAATTAATTAGCTCTGTCAGCAAAATGCATGTTTAATAAATTTATTAAACCATTGACACGGAACGCAGACCGTAAACTACGGTCATCACGTGTCGACACAGTATTCTGGACCAGAAGGAGCCACTTTCCGGGATTATTCGATTTGGGTCACGGAAGAATAAAAGTGAGAAATTAAAATTATGTACATCTCCGTAAATTCATTCATGATAAGGCCTAAAATTTGTGATACGGTAGCAGTTGGCGGTACAAAGTCTCAGTCTAAGTCTCCCAAATCCAAATCCAAATCCAAATCGTCCAAGTTGCCCAAGCTTACATCCCTCTGATTCAAATCGTTAAAGTCTATTTTTTCCGAGCTTAAAGTCAATGACGTTGACGTCCAAGCCGTTCAAGGGCAAATTGTTCAGGTCATTTATTTACTTACTTTTCTATTTTGTCAAGCAAATGTAGACTACATATAAATAAATTACAATGTTTTAATTTGATTTTTTGACATAGTAAGGTCAAGATAATTACAAAATTGATTATAGTGATGCATTATTCGATTGACTGGACTATTTTTTTGAATAATTTGTTATGTTGTATCTTTCTAAAAATAATTTTCATGTTCGTAATTGACAGCCATTTAATTGCGATAGTAGATGATGATTGTATGTCCCGGGTTGGCGGTTCAATGCATAGGGCGCTGGTCTTACTAACCAGTTGTCGTATGTTCGAGCCCCGACCTGGAAGGATTCGTAGTGTCAGTAGAATCGTAGCACCAGCCATGCAATGGTTTTGTACACTCTGAATCGGCTGCGAAGTCTGTTCAAACAGAAGGTCAAATTCCGCTACAGGAATGTAATACTAAGGCTTTTTTTAGAGGATGATTGTACGCGTTGAGAAATAATGTCGTTAATAAAATAAAGCCTTGAAAAATTACGACCAGAGTTACCAGGTATACGGATTTTTCAGTATTCTACTGATTTTCAAGTACATTGGTAAAATTATACGAATTTTGCAAAAAATACTGATTTCATACAGATTTTTAAGGAAGTCTGTTTTTTTAGAGAAGCGTGATCAATTAGATCAGAGGCCTAGGCGTAATTTTAGACTCAAAACTTACTTTCGTGGAGCATTATAATACATTTGTCAGGCTTCGTTGAACGTTTCAGTCATAAATTTCAGGATTCTTACACATTAAAATTATTATATAAAACTTATGACATGCCAATTCTGAAATATTACAGCATAGTATGAAACCCATGTACTTTCGTACACGAAGAGCGCATCGAATCTATCTAAAAACAATGTCTACTGTATGCGTTTCGTAAGCTAAGCTGAACTACATTTCCTCTTCCATCATATAGGGCGCGTTGTATGCTCATAAACTTACAAACACTCGAAGAACGCCGCAAAGCTACAATGTTTTATTTGATCAACGACATTGTTTCTTAACAAGTACTGAATTATTGCCTTCACAACTAACATTTTATGGCGGCTAGCCTCTTTGAAGTCGTCAAATATTCTCAGA
Source organism: Malaya genurostris (assembly GCF_030247185.1). Classification (NCBI taxonomy): domain Eukaryota; kingdom Metazoa; phylum Arthropoda; class Insecta; order Diptera; family Culicidae; genus Malaya; species Malaya genurostris. Next base: position 89,081,170 of record NC_080571.1, on the reverse strand, counting down.
AAAAAATATAAGCCAAATTATGCCAAAAATAGTCCTGTTAATAAAATGATGCACTTGAACAACGATGACTGCAAAAAATTGATCTTATTATATCCAGGAAACAAATCAAAGAAAAATTTAGACTAAATCGTAGAAATAATGAATAGCAGATAAGAAACCTTTGTTATATTTTTTGTAAATTTCGAAAAATGCCTTATCTGGTTGTTCCACAATTATTTGCCTATTTTTCAAACTTAAATCTGTTAATGGGAGAGTTGGAAAATTGCATTTTAATGTCATCATGATCGGTTGTGTATCGTACACAACCCTGTACTTTTTTCGCATTAAATAAAATTTTGTTCAAAAACCTAAAAAAAAAGGCGGGTGGGTAATGTCAGAGATATAACTGGATGTCGTGAATACGAAAACAACTGACATGTTCCTTAACACTTCCGAATATCAATTAGTTGATTAATTGTATGAATTATGCAGGTATTCCCCGTTTCCACATTTTTCGCAAAAACAAAGAAGGCTTCACTTGATCTCGATTACTGTGAATTTCACACAGCGAAAAGTGCAAAAATCTAACCAAACTGTTCTAGATTTGCACTAAACTGAGGATATTTCCTTTCGATTTGCGAACAACAAATCCTAATAGTTCTTCAGAAAACTTTTAGAGCCATTAGAACGGTTGATTTGGTGTAATGCTCTCCACCGTTGCTTTTTCATCCATGCAAATGACTGGCAGCTGTGACGTAATCGCTCTTGTCGGAAGCGAAACTAGCTTTGCAAACGGCACAAAATACATCTGCTCGCATTGGCGATAGAATCCAAACTGATTCAATTTTTGCTAGGAGCTTTCTTTTACGTGATTTCGTTTGTAGCTTTTTCACTAATGGGCGGTCCTAACGGCTATAAAAATAGCCGCATACAGAATTTTAATGACGATTATTTCATTTCGAATTTGCATAATTTATTGAAAGAAACTATCAATGTGCTGTAGGGATTCGTTTCTAGCATTCAGAAGGACCAAATTGAGGAACTCACTACGATTTTCACCACTTTTCGGAACATTTTTCTCGAACGATTAGTTGTATAGCAGCAGATATTTTGTTCTCTACCTCAGAACGCGTTCTGATTGGCTGGTGTTGACATGGGTAAAATGAGATAGGTTTTTCAATAGTGTACTATTGAAATACTTCAATGCTTTTGCTACACACGTTTAAGTTGAAAAATTTCGATTCTAATGGTAGTTAGATTATATAAATCCTTCCACAGATCACTGAGCTATGAGCTTTCAAAATACGAGAAAGGCAAACGCGCCTTATGAAGTATCCTCTTTGATACTCGTTTATACCAAAACTTTCAGAAAAATTTAATTTTGAACTATTTGAGATTATGTCACACAACTGAAAATTTTATCATAAAATTGTGATCATATTTCCGAGAGCATGTAGCAAAAATTATGTTGATTCGTTTGATACAACAAGCGATATTCACGATCAAAAACTTATCACTCTCTCAGAGGGTAAATTTTGAAAAGGCGCCCCATAGTAAAGTAAGTCGTATTCACGACAAAACCCTCAATAAATTACGCAACAATTGATATTAAAAAAATAAAGGATGTAAAATAAGTTCTACGGATTTATACAGATGTTTTCTTCTCTGTTACCACTTCGACACAAGATGGAATACGGAAATTCAGTGCGCACGATCTGGCATCGCTGATTACGATGTTCTTTAAGTGTTTGTATATTGACAAACATGCAGCGTGCTTCATGCGATGGCAGAGGAAATGCTGTCCAGTTTAATTTACGAAGTGCAAATAAAAGAAATTGTTTTTGGATCGATTCAATGCGTTCTTCGTGAACAATATTATAGGGATTCCATACTAGGCAGCAATATTCTAAAACAGGTCTGACATATTTACTATACAGTAATTTGATTGTATATGGGTCCCTGAAATTATTACTGAAGCTTTATTAAGCTAAGCATACTATTTGCTTCATTGATTATGGTATGTTCCACAAAAGTGAGCTTGGAGTCCCAGACTACACCCAAATCTCTTACAATTTTACATTTTTCCTAGATTTATGTCTATAGATAGAGTTTTATTTTTCCTACTGAATGTTATTCAAATACATTTTCTCACATTGAGCTTGAGTAGACTTTTGCCTAACCGTATGTGTAATAGTTTGATTTTATTCTGGAATATTGCGGCGTCGTTAATGTTTCTAATTTCCATGAAGAATTTCATGTCATCAGCATTCATAAGCACTTTTAGATATTTGAGTATGAAGGAAATGTCGTTTACATGCAGTATGAAGAGAAGAGGTCCTAGATGAGAACCCTGAGGTACGCCAGATGTTACATTAAATGGTTCAGACAAAATGTTATGAAAGTGAACTACTTGTACACGTTTTGTTAAATATAATTCGAGCCATTGAAGTATATTGTGTTCTATGCCATATTTCTGCAATTTGTATAATAGTAATGGTATGTCGAAAGCTTTACTAAAATCGGTGTATAGAGTTTCTACGTGGTTGCCGAAATCCATGGCATTCAGAGTGAATGTCATATATTCTAGAAGATTTGTTGGGGTTGAGCGACCTTTAAAAAACTTGTTTGTTTGTTAGTACATTTTTCAGTTTTTGGAAAAGTTTTTCGTTTACAGTTTTTTTTTCAAATAATTTAGGAACGCTTGAAATAATGGCCATTCCACGGTAGTTTCAAATGTCAGATTTCGAGCCTGATTTGAATGTTGGTACAAAAAAAGATGATTTCCATGTTTTCGGAAAAATGAATTTTTTTAGTGATAGGTTGAAAAGTTGTTGAAGTGGTTGTGAAAATTCCTCCACAAGATATTCTAGGAATATCATCCAGAAAATTGATCGCGTGCTGCTGCCTACTTGTCCGAAGGTAATGAGTGTTTTAAAAGTGTAGATGATTTCAATTTTGTATTGTTGTTGATGTTACTGATATCACTGACATTTATGCTACTATTCGTGTTATTTCTGGCGCTGGTACTTTTGCTGTTATGGATTTTGTTGTTGTTATTATTATTGTCAGTAGTGTTGTATTTCTTATTTTGATTCTTTGGACGTTTCTGTCCGAAATTGGCCTTTTTTCTTTTTAGAAGCTGCTCCTGTTGATGAAGTAGTTTTAGAGTTTCAGCTCTTGTCCTTATTAAATGCTGACAGTCGGGACACACTGGCACCATAAATGCCAGAATAAAATTTTCCTGGTGCTACTGCACGTCGATGCAGGCTGAATGGTAAGATTTTTCTCTGAATACGCATTTCCAAAGAAAGGGATCCAGGCCCGTGCGCAGGAATCATTCAAAGGAAGAGGTCAAGGAAGGGATCAAAAGAAGGGGGGAGGGGGTTAGGTTCAAGGGGGCTGGGGATTCAAGGGAGGGATAGGGGTGGGGATGGTGCAAAAATTTGAAAGAAAAGTAAAGTTGTTAGCACTTTTATAAAACAAGAACTCCATTGTTTATGGAACTTACTGTTGAAAAATCTTCAATGCGGGGGAATAGTATTAAAACCCCTAAACAAAATTCTGCCGAAATACGATTGCACTATGTACTAAAGCTATAAAAACCCTGCGCACAACTACGACCACGCGTAAAAAAAGAAATAAACAAAAATTATTTGCTGAGCGCTCGAAAAGCGACTGTTCGACGCGAAAAAAAAACGACCTTGTCATCTGAATCGTCGCCGTCCAGATCCAAGTCGTCCAAGTCCTAGTTGTCATAGTTTAAATAACACATGGGCTGAAAAATCCCGGGCCTAACACATAGATGGCGCTAGTTTTATTGCAGTCACATTTTTTTCAGTGAAGACTAACCTTTAAAAGACAGCAGTAGAGAATTTCATGATGTTCTATTCATTAGTTTCTGAGTGGTTGTGCTAAGAGTGACGCTACTTTTATAATTTTCAGAACAATGGATCAAAAACAATTTCGTGTTTTATTTTTCACTACTTCTTGATGGGTAAAAATACCGCTCTGGCGAAACAATGGCTTGAAAAGTGTTATGGAGACTCCATTCCATTAAAAACAACATTAAAACTTTGGCTTGCTGACATCAAATGTGGTTATCCAAGTCCACGTTATCAAATTCCAAGTCACCAGACTGCCACTCTGGAACCAACTCTTCAAAGTTAACATCAAACCATCCGCCCAGTCTGTATTTAAAGTTCTAATTGTCCAAATTGTCCAATTCTAAGTTTTTAAAGTGCAACTCCCACCCCAAGTCCAATTCTGGCACCAAGCCCAAACTTTCCAAGTTTAATTTCAATCACAAGCAAACTTCTACTGCAAATCCAAGTCATTGAAACCGTCTAAGTTTTATCGGCTTTAGACGACCAAGTTCAAGTTCTAGATAATTTAAACTAAAGATAATTCAAGTTGTCCAAATCATGTTCCAGTTGTTAGAGTATAATTCCAAATTCAAATTATTCAAAGCTTAATCCTAATTCATCTCCAGTTCTAGGTATGAATCGTCTAATATCAATACCATCTCTTCGGCGTAATGTCCCTTTCGGCGAAATTACCCTTTCGGAAAAATGATCCATTCGGCGAAATGATTTTTGCCATCATGTTATTCGGCGAAACAACTATCGATGAAATGACTTGCTCCCGTTCCATTTCTTGTAGACAGTGTCAAAGTTGACTGAGCGTAATTTCAAGTCCAAATTGTTCAAGGTTATTTTACAAGGTTCTAGTAAAAGCTGACTAAAATTCCATTGCGAATACCAGTCAACAATATTAAACTGTAACTCCAAGAGTGAGTTGCCAAAGACGTCCAAGTAGCCTTTGTTCAAGTCCAAATCAGCCAAGTCATCCAATCATCCTAGCTCTGGTCGTCCATGTCCCAGTCGTCGTAGTTCCAGTTCTACCCCAAAGTCTCGTTCAAAATCAATTACAATACCAAGTCAAAACTGACTCCTAGTCAACTCCGAGTCAACTCTAATTCTTAGTTTTTCAAGTCCAAGTCCTAGTACATTTTCTGCTTCAAGGCTAAACATCCCAATCATGCTGCAAATTCAAGTTAGTGAACTCTAACTCCAGGCCTAAGATGTCTAAGTCAGCGAAATCCATGTCATCCAAGTCCAAGTTGCCCAGATGTCCAGGTTCAAGTCCTTATCATCGTCTCACCCAGTTGTTCAAGTTCATGTCCAACTCGTCCAAGTACAAGTAAACGTAAGTGGTTTTAGTTTAAGGCTTCAGAGTATTACTGCAATTCCAAATGGTTGAAGTTTATATCTCCGAGGCGATCATTTCGATCAAGTCCCGAGTCAAACTATCCAATGCATAGTGGTTCAAAAGCGCATTTTCACAATCTTAATTGATAACTGATAGGAACGTGGTTTTTGAGGTACAGTATCTTCAGCAAAGTTACTCAGAATGATAGACGCCATCTTTTGGTAAATTTTATTTATGTGATTAATCCGCCTAAAAGTGACATAGAAATATTATTTTAGTTTATGACCAATATAGGGGCTAAGTTACTTCGACAAAGTTGTGCAGAAAAGTTATTTCAAACAAATTTGCTGAAGATACTATTTTCGTAACTTGAATGTAATTCATGATATAATGTATTTTCTGAAAAGGGTGTCCTAAAACCAGAAAACACATATATTTCCAATTTATATGAGTTTTTCATGTTATACAAAGTTTTTCATTATTAAAAACTACACAACTTTCTCAAACATACTATGCTGCTAACATTTCAGTTTAATGAAATAGAGCCATTTTTCATGTTTTTTATTACAAAATTTCAACTTGTCTATCATCAAAAAGCACAGAAAGGTGTAGATGAGACCATCTTGTTGCCCAAGTCTAAGTCACCCGAGTCCAAGCCGTTGAAATCTAAGTAGTGCTAGTCAAAGTCGTCAATGTTAAAATCGACAGAGTGCAATTCCAACTTTAAGTCCAATTTTAGTTCCAATTCTAAGTCGTCGGTACTCGAAATGCTATTTCTAGTCCGTGTTGTTCAACATCATTTCCTGGTCCAAGTTGTTCAAGTCGTTGACTGCCATGTCATCCAAGTACAACTCTTCTAAGCTTTGAATTCAAGCTATACTAGGTATCTAAATCATCAAAGTCATCCAGTTGAGCAAGTCATTCAAGTCTAAGCAGTTCTAGTTTAAGTCGTTAATGCCTAAGTTTAAAGAGTGATATTCCAAGTTCAACTCGCCCGAGTTTAACTTCCGTTCCAAGACTAAGTAGCCCAAATTCAAGTGCAAGTTGCTCAACTCCAACTGCAGGTCTAAGTTGTCTAAGTCGGAAACCTCCATCTGTTCAGGTCAAATCATCCAAGTCTTCTACTTGTCCAAGTCAAAGGTGTCAATAAACAAGTCTGGAGCTAACTCCAGTATTTTGAGGTTCCACTACAATTCCAAGTCATTAAAATCTTTGACATAAAAGTTCAACTCCGCTACGTCTAAGTCTCAGCTTCAGCTCCAGGCAAAATCAACTAAATCTATTTTCAATATATTTCGTATATTATTAAGTAATTTCATATATCATTAAGTAAGTAAGTAAGTCATATATCCTTTATTTAGACCCGGGTTTAACCCAATTATGGACGTTTCCAGCGTGAAATTCACACTCTCTAATGACTGCCTCAGACCATGCTAGTCCAACTCGTTTAGAAGTTCCGGGCTTCATTAACTTCGAGTTCAAATCGTCCAAGTAAACCGGTCATTCAGATTTAGTTGTTTGAGTGCAAGTTATTTCAGTTTCAAGGAGTTCCAGTAATCAATGTCCAGAGTGTTTGAATTCAAGTTTAAAAGTGCAACTCCAAGATAATGTCGTTAAAGTCCTACTCCAATTTCTAATACAGGTCATCCGAGGCTTCAAATCTAATTGTGGGAAATGTGTGGGTCATCTAAGTTCAAGTCGCTCGAATCACAGTTGTTATCGTCCAACTTTAATTCCAAACCCAAGGGATCGCATTTCAAACCAGTATCAAGTCTAGTTCAACTTCGAGTCATCCATATCATCCAAGTCCAAGATGTCCAAGTCATTTCAAAATCGTCATAGTTCCAGTCCAATTATTCTATTCAAAATGTCCAAGTGTTCATATTCAAGATTAAGGCGCTCAGTTCTAAATCAGAGGCGACCAAGTCAGCCATCCATCCATGTCCTAGTCATTTGAGTTCAAATCGTCTGAGTACAAGTGGTCCAAGTACTTATAGTGAGAGTGCAACTCCTGCTGTCCCAGGTCGGCGGTTTAATGCATAGGGCACTGGTCTTACAAACCAGATGTCGTATGTTCGAGCCCCGATCTGGAAGGATTCGTAGTGTCAGTAGGATCGTAGCACCAGCCATGCAATGGTTCTGTTTACTCTGAATCGGCTGCGAAGTCTGTTGAAACTGTTGGCTTTTCTTTTCAATTCCTGCTCGAAGCCCAACTACAGTTCCAAGTCTAGACCGTCCAAGTCCAAATCCAATGAACACCAACCACGAGTCGTACCAGTTGTATAAGTACAAGTTGTCCTAATCCAAATCGTTTAGTCGTCCGATACTTTCCAAAGTCATAGCAGTCGTTAAAGTACTAGTCTAAGGGGTCTTAGTCTACGTTATCAAATTCAAAGTCGCCGTAATGCCACTGAAACCAGAATCGTAGAATTTCAACTCCAAGTCTAAATCGTTCAACCTGAAATCCTAGTCGTTTCCTGTTATTCAAGTACAACTGTTGCCCAGGACCAAGTCCAGTTCCTAGCCTGAGTCATATCCAATTCTAAGTTGTCTTAGTCCTCCGCATCATATTCTAGATGGTCTAAGTCGTTCAAATCCTAGCCGTTAAAAGTTTAAATCGCCCAAGTTCAAGTCGTTCAACTTCGAGTCATCAGAATTCTTGTCAGTAGCGTTCTCGTTTTCGATTACTTTCAATAATCCACGGAAAATATTTGTTGTCGTTTGGCCCTGAAGATGAAGGGATATTTCTTCGAAACGTCGGTCTTCAACGCAAATTAAATATTTTGTAAAGCAACTAAAAAGCCATTTTTCAATAAATTTTGTCAGAAAGTAACATCATGTTCCAGTTTAATTAGTCCATGTTTAAGTTATCAGAATGTCCATGTCGTCTAATTGTATGTCCAAGTCATACAAAACCCCCAGACGTCGACGTCCAATTCCTAGTTTAAGTAGTTCAAGTCCATATCATCAAAATTCAAGTTCAACTTCGAGCTCAAGTTCATTAGTTTCAGTCCAATTTCATCTTGATCACATTGAAGTCCAATTTTACGTCTACATTAACCAAGCCAATCTAGTCTTCCAACACCAAAAAAGTGCCGCCTAGCCGCCAAAGCCTTAATTGTTCAAATTCAAGTCCTCCAAATCCGAGTCATGAAAGCTCAAGTCCAAGTCCTTGAAGAGCAACTTACACGACAAATTCAAATCCAAATAATGGTCCAGTTCAATGTTCAGGTATTTGAAGTCCCCTTTTAAGTCGAAGTTATAAAACTGTAATTTCGAGTAGTTAGTGTCGTTTAAGTCTCCGTTATTTAAATCGTTCAAGTTGTTAAGTTCAGTTGTTCAAAGTCCAGTTTGTCAAATTTAAAGTCAAGACCAAGTCTAAGTAGTACATGTTATTGAAGTCATACTACAATTCTGAGCTCGAGCCGTTCAAATGTTCAAATGTAATGTCCTACAGGTCTAAATTGTTCTTGTCCAAATAAATCGTTCATTTCCAAGTAGAGCAAGTCGTTCAAGTTTCAATCGAAGTCGTTCGAGTCCGAATTCAAGACATTCAAGACTAACCCATTCAAGTCTAAACCTTCCAAGTTCAATCCAAAATTGCCCCAATCGTCAAGATCGATCAGGTCGTCCATATCATTCTTGTTAGGTAGCTTTTCAATTCAATTAATCCATGTACCCTAAATCGTTCTAGATGTCAAAGCTAGAAGTTCAAATACGAGTCCGCAACAAAGCTCTAGCGAGACTCCAGATCTAATTGAACCGTGTTGTCACAGTGCGATGTTGGGTAAGTCCACAAAGGCAGCTCCGGACGGCTTGTGAATTACATGGAGCTTATAAATCAAAAGCATAATAATGTAACAATGTTGAGAACCGAGAACAACGCCGGCATCAGGGGAAAATTATTCAATAATTATCCGGAAGGACGATTTATTGCCATCGGGTGAATAAAGCCTTTGCTTCGGTTTGTTACCGCCCCATTGAGCATTTGCGTCGGTGTTCGACGACCTTTCGAGCAACTCGTGATAAGCCGATGTGCCGAAGGTGTTCACTAGAATCCCACCATAAATTATCTTATTCTTGCGATCCGACAGATGGAATTTGACATGTACGGGATTTGGAAAATCGTACCGATACACGTGAGCACCATGAGCGCGGATGGTGCGACTGTGGCATACCACGCGAAAGTTAATGCCGAATCATTACTCAAAGTGTATGTGGCTGTGTATGCGTGACGGCACCTGGCCGGAAGGCTCGGTGATGTCAAAGATTAATCTGTTTAGATTAATAATCGCTTTATTCGCTGTTGCCGACGGAATCGGTTGCGTTACCCTGTCATGCATGACGGGCTATTAATTACGGGAAGAGTGAGTTGAGGTTAGGTTAGCCAAATAAATTGGCGCCGTGGAGGCTTTTGAATCTGAGCAATTTACAAAAGCGATCAAATATTGACAGCCGCGCTTCGGAATGATGGCTTCGTTATCCTATTGGGTAATTAACTGGCGTGTAACTTGTTCTTGTCGGAATGCTATCGATGGGTTAGGAAAATTAGTAGATAACTCAGCTCTTTGTAGTGAATTTCAGCGTGGGATCAAATAGTTCACAAACAATCAAATGGCAATGCATGCTACTTCGGGGTGCCAAGGGGCTCCGAATATGTGCCCCTTTGGCGAGCGAGTGTGGAGGGCGGATAAAAAATGTTATAGAGATAAGATCGAGGTTGACGTAAGACTGTATTTAAGTTCTATGAAGTCATAAAAGAGCTTAGTCCAATCGGTAAAATATGTTCGTGCAACTAATATTTGTTTGAAAACAAACTCTACAATCTTAGCATCTGGACACACTGTTTGTTTTACTGTAGCACTCCTAGTTGTCGAAATTGGAATGATTTGACAGCCGATTGTTTTGAAATGTTTTCGTTTCGATGAATAGCCGATGATAGCCGTGAAGCGAAAATTTGTTTCGAATGTGCACGAGCACTAGCAGTGATGTCAGTTTTCCCTAAGATCATATTAGTAGATTTTGCTTCATACTACTTGTACGCTGCGGCAGATTTACTCCAGGATGGCTGGTTCTGTCGGTCAGGTATTTTTGCCGTAATTCTGTCAGAATTTCGGCAAGTGCCTGGCAACAATGCAATAACCGTTTCCGACAGATAATGTTGCCAGATCAACGGTTCTGTTTCTACCTGCTATGCAAGACTGCAAACCGTTTCAAATTCGGTTCGACATGTTGCTTTTTCTGTTTTAATCTTTTTCATGAGAACTTAGCAGGATATAAAAATATTATTCTCTTGAAATTAAAATACCTCATCTTCTTCTACAATTGTTGGTGAAATAAATTTACCTGGTTTAAGGGGCGGGTAGGGTCTAACACTTTTGAAAAATCATTAATTATTTTCTTTATATTTTCGTATAGTAAAACATTTGAAGAATTTTCAAGCCTATTGGAACGAAACTCTGGAAGTTATGGACCTATATCTATGGCTATCTCATTCTACAAAGCAGCAAGAGCTCGGCGCACAGGCCCAAGATTTCTACATCGATTGTCTTCAAAACTTGAAAATACATTTTTGAAATGTTTCGTTGTAATAAATTATAAAAGAAAAAATGTGATTTTTTGGAAATGTTAGACCCTACGGGCTCCCTGAAGTAATTAATTATTATTATTATTAATATCATTTATTCTACCCCGGCTTTTGAAGTAATTAATTGTTTTCATTGATTTGATAGACAAAAACCTTTAAACACGTTTTCCTCGAAAGCAGGTTTTGAAAGTCCGTGTCCTTCGTCATTCAAAAACTACTGCACCATTTTTTTCAAATTTTGCACACACTTTCTACATTTAAAAACCAGACCCCAACGTTTTCCTTTTCGTTGTTTGTTACTTTGGGGAGGTTTAACAGCTACAAAATGGCGGATTTTTTCGTGAAAATCGTAGTTTTCACTTCGAACAACCACCAAAAAATAAAAAAAAAATAAAAAAAAAATCAAACAGAAACGTTGAGGTCTAGAAAAACTTCTACTCTTACTATGCTTCGTTCATTTGTTCACGTATTTTCAATTAAAAATTATTGAAATTTTGATTAGTAGCGAGCAGTGTCCTATTTTGTCTGCTAAAAATCTCCGGCATACCGGATTTCCCTGCCATAGACGACGATTTTGAAAAAGTAAGCGATATATGAAAGGGAAAGCATCGCTCTGATTGAGCAATCGATGCAAAAGCGAAGCTGTTTGAACACGCGAATCTATAAATAGAACCGAAATTATAGCTAACGTTTCAGTCCTACTCGTAGCATGCTAGAGGTAGGTTGTTGCTAGACAACAAGACAAAAACGTGCCATGAAACGATTTGAAGCTTTACGGGCTGAGGCCAGTTGTTAGCGTAAAACCGTGTGGCTCGCTGTGCGTATTACATTTCTCTCCATGCTCTCTCGTAAAAGTGTAAAATGACTCTCGATGTGGTCGGGCGGCCAAGAAAGTTTTGATATTTTCGGTTAGAAGATTGACTTCATCACATAAAATCCAATAAAACTACCGCTTATTTGGTAGCCTTGCTGAGCCGATTTTATTTCTCTCTCATGTTTCGTTACGTTACCAGGATACAAGAGCAGAAAAAAATGGTGCCGTCATAGAAATGGACTTACCATTACAAAATAACATTCACTTAATTTTTATCGCGACAACATATATGTTTTTATGCAGTAATCGCATCTAAACTAAATTATCTAGACATTGTCAGGATATATTTTTGATCCATACTTTTGAAGGCGAGATATTCAATGAACAAGTTGAAAGTTGCCGTTTTCAGCTATGCGATTCTTCCTTCAGAAAAAAAACTTTCCCTACCGCTAAAGTCAAACAATTATTCTGAAATTTTCACAGAATAATCTAAACTAATTTTCTAAGAGATTGTCAGTTGGGTTTTTGTCGTGAATACGACTTACTTTACTATGGGGTGCCTTTTCAAAATTAGCCATTTGGAAGAATGGGCAGAACTTAATCGTGAATATCTCGACTCGTATTAAAGGCAGCAACATAATTCTTTCACCATTTCATCAAAAATATGATCAGGAATTTGAGATAATATTTTGAACAGTGTGAGATAACCACAAACAACTCAAATATTAAGTTTTCTCAAACTTTGAAAACAACGTGGAAAACTCTGTACTTTTGCTTGGCTTTTTCGCGCAAGGACGACGATTTTGAGGTAGTCAGGCACATATCTTCAACTGACTGCGTATAAAAGGGGAACCGTCTTCGAAATTCGGTCATTTCTTCTTGTGCGTTGGATGCAAGCAGACGTCGTGGGACCAGCAGCTTCGGAGAGTGCAACTTCTGCGTGGTTAAAAACCTCAAACGCTCAGGTCGCAACTCTTATTTAGACTTCAGTCGTCGATGAAAGCAGACCTTTTGCGTGGTGCCAAACCTCAAACGCTTAGGTCGTGCTCTCATTTGGACTTCAATCGTCAGGTGGAGCAGTCGTCAATGAAAGCAGACCTTTTGCTAGTATAAAACCTCAAACGCTCAGGTCGTGCTCTCATTTGGACTTCAATCGTCAGGTGGAGCAGTCGTCGATGAAAGCAGACCTTTTGCGTGGTATAAAGTGTTTAGTGAAAATCCAAAATAATTTGATTTGGTTCGTGCAATTTTCGCTGTGCGAAAATCGTTTGAGATAAATGTTCCGAACTGTGCTAAATATCGTAGAGAACTCCACAATTTGGTCCTTCTAAAAGTCAGAAATGAATCCTGTACAGCATCTTAATAGTTTATTTCAATGACATAAGCAAATCCGAAATGAGATAATCGACGTCAAAACTCGTTGAAAAGTTTAGTAGTGAAAAGGGTGAAAGTTTGGCAATTCACACAATCGATCAACTATCAATTCGAATTCGGAAGTGTAAAGAAATCGTGTCAGTTTTATTCGTATTCACGACATCCAGTTATGTCTCTGACATTACACACCCGCACTTTTTTTAATATTCGTCACCGTTTCAGAGAAAATCAGATTTGAAGATTGAAAATAGCCCTTTAAAACGCCCAAAAACACACTGGCCTCAGCCCTTAAGGTGAAATGTAGCGTCATAAAATGCGCGCAAAATTTTATCCGCTTCAGTTGAACGAACCGTCGCACAAAGCATACCAAGAAAAACAGACACATAGAAACAAGAACTTTTTTCAATGATTGAGCGCAGTGGGTTTACCTCTCGTTATATTGGCTTGTAAAAAAGACAGGACGTAATGGATTTTCGAATCCTTCACACTTTGAATATATGCTAATTCAATCGTTATTGTTAGTGATTACTATTCGTGCACCAGTCCCTTCCCACCGATGAGATAGAATTTACGTAAAAGTATTTACTTGCCTCGCATGATAGAGCGCGGTCGAATTTACTTATCGATTACATTCAATGCCAATATATTCCATTCTAATTGACTTTCATTATCATCTTCTAATAAGTAGAAAGGATTATTTCTGTTCTGTCAATAGGATCGTAGCACTAGCCATGTAATCGAAGCTATGCTATGAGTCGGCTGCGAAGTCTGTTAAAACAGAAAGGCCAAATTTCTCAAAAGGAATGTAACTTCAAGACTTCCACACCCAGACATTTTCCTGGTGTGGATTCAGTATTCTCCCAATACGGTACAATCTAAAATAATACCTGTTATACGATATTACACAGCCAAGCTTTATTGCTTCAGCAACATCAATGCATTGAACTCAACAGAATTGGACATTATTAGCATTATAATTGACAGTTACTTAGAAAATAAAAGATTTCTTACAATACTCATTTTATTGTATTCAACTCGTTTTTATTTCAACACAAAACCCAATGCTTCATAAATTCGCGTCATTATTTTATATGTAATTTTTGCTCACGATATAATGCCACCGTTCCCACCGTGCATTTCTCACACCACCTCAATACGAAACAGCAGCGCGCAAGCAATAAAAAAATGCGGAAAAGTTTATGTAAACTTTTTAAAATTTTGGTTGTTTTAGCTAATATTTTATAATTTTGAGTTGCATTTTCAGATTCTTCGTGAAATTCTGCTACAAACGCTACTTTTCAGTTGTAAAATCATCCCCGTAATACGGAACAGTAACCGTTTATACATTTCAAAAACCAATTACGGCTCGGCAAAGCAAAATTTCAAAATTCTAAGAATACTTAGTTATGATAAATTTAATTTCAAAAACTTAAGTGTTTTTGCTTTTTCGAAAATCGGTCTAGTTTTTGAATAATTGATCGAAAACGCGATTTTCGCATTTCGCTACATTTCACCTTAATTGGTATGTTCTGGTATTGGTGGCTCGAACAACCCCATGGGGCTGATCCTTGTAGTTTATAATAATTGATCGAAAACGCGATTCGCGCATTCCGCTACTTTTCACCTTAAGGGCATTATTGAGAAGAAAAACATGGAATTGGAGAAAAATATTCACCTTTTTCGACAGAATTGCAAGGATTTTTGTCGTGAATACGACTTACTTTACTATGGGGCGCCTTTTCAAAATTTACCCTCTGGGAGAGTGATAAGTTTTTGATTGTGAATATCTCTTGTTATACTTAACGCAACAACATAATTTTTTCTCCTTGCTATCAGAAATATAATCAGGAATTTGTGAATAAATTTTCAACAGTGTAAAATAACCATAAATAATTCAAAAACTATGTTTTCTCAAACTTTTGGAAACAATGAGGAAAACTCACCACGTTTGCTTGCCTTTTTCGCACCAGGACGACGGTTTTGAGGCAGTCAGGCACATATCAGATCCGATATTCTACTGGCCGAGTGTAATAGGTAAATCTTGACCGAGGATTGTTATTTTTTTCTAGTAAGTCAGACGGGACTGAATATTGTGCTGAAATTCTTTCACCAACATCAGGTGAGGTGGCAAACCTAGATTCTGGTCCACCTGAATTCTGAAGTTAATTTTAAGTTCCAAATTTAGTTTCATACTTCTATTTCAAGATTTAGTTGCAGATTACAGGTTTAGAATTTTAACTATGAATTCTGTTTCTGGATTTTGAAACTGGATTCTAATTTAGTTCCTTATTCAGGGATTCGAATCAATCCAGAAATATGATTTAGGATTTTATCATCAGAATTAATGAACAAAATTCAGGATATGAATGTTAGATCCTAAAACTAAATATTAGGTCTGAACACCGAACCTTCATTCAAAGAATGAATTCAAAATCAGAGTTCAATTCCTAAACTAAGTTTCAGAATTTAATTAATCAATTCAGTTTCAGCATTCATTTCAAGAATTCGGAACCTACATGTTGGAACAGTGAATTGTGAACAAGATTTCTGGAACTAGATGCTGGAACTGAATTCAGTTCCTATATTAGGACTTGGAATTCAAGTTTAGAATTTAGTTCTATAACGCAATTCAGAAAATTCTAAAAATAACTTCAGTTCCTTACTTCTAGAACTAGATTTCTGACCTGAGTTTTTGATCTAGATTTGCAGCTGAATTCGGAGCGTGCCCCAGATGTCTATATTAGTTCTTGAATTATAACAGTTCTAAACATTGGACAAATTACGCAAAGCGGTTTTTTAGAACCACTAAAGTATTTCGAAAAGAATTTGTAGGACAGATGCATCGTTAAAATTCTGGAAGCGAAGCAAAATATACACAATCTAATACGAATGATTATCTTTATCCGGAAGTGAGAAAGAAACATGTCAGTTTTATTCGTATTCACGTCCTCCAGTTATGTCTGTGACATTACCCACCCGCCTTTTATACTGCGTTCCTTTGCAAAATTCAAGACTGATCACCATAATCATATCCGATGATTCATATGACTAGATATGTTTCTTGTCTTGATCCTGTTGTTATTTCGAATTCTTTTGAAATAGCCTAGAAAAGGTTGAGGTTCTGCTTTGAACAGCTAGAGAGCAAGAATAGTATTAAGTAGGCGAAGTAGCTGACAAAATCAAGATAGAATACGATGAACTGTGTGATGCTGTCAATTCCAAAGAAATTATAATGAATGTATGGACAAATTATGGATGAGACTTTTGAACGTAACTGGCAAAGATTATTCAAATCTTAAATCTTTATATTTTTTAATCATACAAATCCTTATTCTCTCGCATGGAAATCCCACGTTAGAAAGAGGATTTTCTTTTAACAAGGAGTGCTTAGTTATAAATCAGACAGAAGAAAGTCTTGTGGTTCAGCGTATTGTTTATAATGCAATATCCAATGCTGAAGCCACTTCAAACGTAGAAATTATGAAAAATCTACTACAATATGCAAAACATTCCTATAATCGATATAAAGAAACTCGTGAGTCCAAGAATCAGAAGAATATTGAGAAGAGCATGAAAGTCGAACGGAATCAAAAAAATAGCACTCAACATCAAAGAGTTGGAAGATAAGAAGGCAAAAATTCTCGCAGCTACTCGAAATGAAGCATCACTACTCGACGAGCAGATGAAAGATATACGTTCGGAGTCTTTATAAAGATTTGCATGAAACTGCGAAAATAACTGAATTGGTTGAAAATTTCACAATGAAAATGAGAGTAGTGTTTTGGTTGGTTGTACTTGAAATTTGGAATATTCCCGATTTCAAAATGGAAATACTTGGCTGAAACATGAATTTTTAACATGTGATCTTATTATGTTTATTGACATATGATTTTTGTTGAATACTTGAATGAACGGAACCGGGAAAAAACCGGGAAATTGAAATCCGCACTTCACTTGCCACCCTGCAAACGCTGCACCTGAAGCCTATTGTGAGGCTAAGGATAAATCATTTTTTTAGAGTGGCATCGAAAAGAGCAAGAGCGATTGTAGTGCAGTTCAAGGTGATTTTGCTGATGAATAAAACGAATTTTTCACAAAGCAAGTTTGTCTTTTACTATTAATTTCAAGCGAAAAAAAAGCTTACTTTTATACCCCCAAAATTATGCAAAGTACATATACCCATTTTCAAATTTGTCTTACGTTTCATCTTTGACTCATCAGTGCGTAGCAGTTTATGTTGAACTGCTAGCTCAACCTGGTGGCTCAACATAAACCGCCAGGTAGGTCAAAACTGACGTCTCGGACGAAACGGTGTAATAGCAGAAAGTGTTTTGCAAATAGCATTAACTTTACGTCTGCCTAGAGGTTTGTGCTGAGGATCAAGAGTAAACCAAGTTAACTTGTGTTGGTAATTTGTGTATTACGTACATTTTATTTGGTACGTATGTCATAGATCTACACGGAAAGAAATCCGTTACTGCTGTTATGATTAGAAAATCATGAAACCAATCATTTTAACTTATCATGAAATCATGAGCAATAACTCTTCTCCCACGAAAATTAATCATGGTTCGAAAATGCGTTACTTGAAGAACGCATTTCTTTCAAAGCTCGTAACTCTAATTTTCTACCCTCATATCACTTTTAACCCTCTGCCTCAAGTGATGTCATAGATTAATGGATTAATGGTAAAGCAAAAAGCAGACATTGAAAAGCAAGACCTACTGAAAATAATTACTTGATCCTGAAGCATGTTATTTAATAATCGTGTTGTTTTACCAAGATAACACAAAAAATAAAGATAATGAACCGAAAATTGACATCATAAGAGACTAAGCACGTCGCTTTTCATTTGACAAACATCAATGTTACATTTTGTTCGAATGTATTCTTACATATTTGATGTGATCGTTGTTGCTAGAATAATATTTCGAGAACTAGCGTTTAATTCGATTGTGAATTTGGAACACCATCTAACGAAAATAAGAAAAATATTTTGTTCAACCGCTTTGATTAATTTGTTTCATAGATATAACAACACAAGCTGTATTGATGCACCTAAATATTATGAATAAGACGATTTTTTTGCAAGCATTCCACATAGAGTTTCTTTTTAAGAAGCTTGATACACTAGTGTTTTCTCATGCAGTTCGTTTAAATATAAATTTTGAAACACAAAATCAAAACTGAAGTAATGAACGCAAGTAAACACGTTATCTCTTGCGTCGTCGTTTTTTAAAAACAGAATATTTTCATTTTAAAAGAAGTTCGTCGTGCTTTTCACTGAATTTATATTGCAAAAATTACCATCGTAGCAGAAACACGCCTGAAGTTATACCCATCAATTTCAAATGCGTTACGTTTAAATTTCATAGAAATCAGTCCGAATGGATCATGATCCGAGAAATTTTAATCATGGTGTATTATCATAACATGAAAATATATTATTTTCCCCAAATCATGATTCGATTTGCTCATTTCTAGAATCGGAATTTTGCCCGTATATGTATCATATATGGTGCAACCAGTTTATAAAAGCACGCTTGCACGATTGAGTTTCAAACAATCTTTTTTAACAATAATTTATTCTTAAATGAATGTTAAGCCTGACTGTTTGGATGAAATATCAGTTTTGATCTATTTTTCACCAACGTTTGATGGAAAATTGCTTACATTTTATGAATGTAGATTATAATTCCCTTATAAAAAAAAGTTAGCAACACCGCTTCAAAGCATTTGTATTAGACTGCGCTACACAAAATGCACAAAACTGGATTTTTTTGTTACAAAACCAGTTTTTCGGAAAAATAAATAGTTTTACGACAACATTCCATATCCATTGCCTTTCGCGTGTTAAATTGAAGATTCCTATTCTGCGGGTTTACTTATAGAAGATACGTAAATCTTTATATCGCAATAATTTCTGCAAGAGGAAATCCATACAGGAATGTGTTTCTTGCTAATCAAATATGTTAGTGGAAGTAAGCTGGAACTGAAATAATTTTTTTCGAGCAGTTTTAAGGAAAACGGAAGAGTTTTAGACTAAGATTTTCGCTTTTCTTGAATTGCAGTTTTAAGCAGAATGAACTGATTGGTTTATTTTTCAACCAAATGGAAGATTTATTGATTAAAATCTGGAAAAGAAGCACCGGAATTTGTTTTTACGCACACATGGTTGACATTACTCATACGCTTGCAAAGAGTCTTGATCCTTAAGCCGCCAGATCACGCTAGCAGTTCAACATAAACTGCTACGCACTGATGATTCAATGACGAAACGTGCAAATTTTTCTTTTTAGTTAGTCCCGGTACTTGTTCAATGATGTCAAACTAATTTTAATACATGTGATAAATCGGCAAAACAAAGCGAATTTCCACATTATCAACATACGCTAGATTACAACCGGGCGTCCTAATTCGCAATATGTCGTTGAAATATAAAATTAAAAACAGAGAACTAAGATTACTCCCATGAGGTACTCCGGCGAATTAAAGAATGGTGATTTGGTTTGAATTATGATGATTTGGTAAACCAAGCTTAGCTCGATTCTTCCTCTGATTTTTTGTTTTCTTCATTTCGCTTCGAATGGTAACTGCTCAGTCAATCGTACTAAACAATCCATAATAGTGGAATTTGATGATGGATCCAAATTAGTAAGGAGTGTATCGAAAATAAGCTATCCACATACATTTGTGTTGTACGCATGTAGTTGTGGCTAAGTGAAAAGGATATGACTATGCGAAAATTGGCGAAACGGTTTGAAACTCATCATGCCAGTGTTAAAACCATCATTAATAAGTTTGGGGAACACTATTCTTTGGATGAGCTACCAGGAAGAGGCAGAAAACCCGGTTATTCCAACCCGAAACTGGACCAGAAAGTGGTATCTCTAATCATGAAGAACAAATCAATGTCAATACGTGATTTGGCCAAAAAAGCAGGAACGAGTGTCGGAATGATCCAGCGTATCAACAGGCGAAATCACCTGAAGACCTAGAAGAAGCAGAAAATCTCGAAACAAAGTGTGGAACAGAAGAAGCGAGCAGCAACAAGGGCCCGGAAATTGTATTTGTGTCTTTTGCAGTGTCCGGATGCATGCATTTTGATGGACGATGAGACTTATGTAGAGGAGGACTCAAAACCCCTTCCAGGTCCACAATACTTTACTGTCGTCGTTGGGGAGAATGTGAGCGATGCGGACAGGTCAATTCAAGTGGAGAAATTCGGTCGAAAGGTACTGGTATGGCAAGCAATATGTTCCTGTGGTTTGAAGTCAACCATTTTTTACACTACCGGAACTATAAATGCAGAAATCTATCGATCTGAGTGTCTCCAGAAGGGATTGCTGCCTTTATATAAGAAGCATAGTACACCTCCACTATTTTGGACGGATTTAGCCTCGGCTCACTATGCCAAAACCACTTTTAATTGGCTCGCGGAAAAGGGTATAAATTTCGTTGAGAAAAATATCAATTGCTCTCAGGTTCGACCCATCGAACGTTACTGGGCAATCGTGAAGAGGGTCTTCAAGAAGACTGGTAAGGCAGCTGGGAATATGCAGGAGTTCAAAAAAATTTGGGCTCAAGCGTTTAAAAAATGCGATGTAACACTTGTCCGGAACTTGATGAAGAGCATTCGATCAAAAGTTAGAAAATTCGTGAAGGAATAACTTAAATTTCATCCGGTTTTCATTATGCTCAAGTTTAACCTTGTACAATAAAGGATCAATTTTTTGTTTGAATAAAATATCGTTTTTTATTAAAATTTGGAAGAAAAATTTGTGGATAGCTTATTTTAGATATACCCCTTAGCTTGTAAGAATTTCACTACCGACTCTTTGGGTTGTCACCTCCGGAATCCAATTCAAATCGATGCAACAAGATCTCGGCGATTTTTATACTTTTGTGTAGCGACTAAAATGTGATTTTTTATGCCTACTCGTATATCCATCATTCATTCCGGAGCCAGGATTCAGATCCGGGTAAAATTCAAATTATTGAGTAAAGACTGTCCCAGAAAATATGGACGCAACCAAAAACCGCTGTCATTTCGCAATGGTTCATAATCTGTCAATTTTTATGGCTGCGTCCTGTTGTTTAAACTCTTCTCTAACTACTTGTGCAGTTGTTTATTCGTTTTCATTAGTTTGTTTCGAAATGCGTGGACTTTCCACAGAACAAGTAGCAAAGAGTAAGTGAAAAAGCTGTGCGAAATGCAATCAGGAAGTTCGGTGAGGAAAACACCTTTGAGGATAAACCGAAAACGGATCGAAAAAAGGTCCTGCTAACCCTCAGTTGGATAAACGTATACTGAAGGCGTTCGAGCAAAAGAAGGAGGTTTCATTTCGAGATGTGGCCAAAAAACTGGGCACTTCGAAGTCAAATGTTCTTCGTACTAAAGAACGTTTGAATCTTCGAACATGAACAACTTCAAAGACATGAATCCACCAAATTGCCCACAACTTCGACCGATTGAGGAATTTTGGGCATTAACGAAGGCACATCTTAGGAAACATTTCTCGGCAGCCGAAACCATTCAACAGTGTACGGAATTTAATGAGGAACGTTCGCAAGAAGGTGCGCCAGCTAGTCTACAATGGCTAAGTAGCAAATGTTGAGAATAATATTCTGTTGTTGTAGTCTAATATTATCAGTATATCGAATAAAATGTGAATATCTAACATTTGTGAATTATTTACAGCGAAATAAGAGTGCGTCCATACTTTCTGAGACAGTCTTTAGAGTCGCGTTTTTATCCTTTTTACCCTACAAGGCATTGTTTACGCAACAAACAATCAATCTTCCAGCATTTTCCTTTTGAATAGTACAACAATTAATGCAAATAATTTAACAAGGAAAACATTTATAAATAAAACACAGTTTAGTATAGCAAATAAAGCCGTAGTCCTTCGTTAAAACTAACAAACTGTGGTCGAAACTAACCAATTGGCTCAACTCTTCTATCAGCGAAAATAAATCTCGTCGCCCCACAGCGAAAACAATAAAACTTTTACGACTAATCGAACCCTTTTCAACGATGATGTCAACCATTCGGCAATGATCGGGGACAACAAAAAAATAGAACGAATCCCCCGTTTCCTGCAGAGACACTTTGCGTGGCAAATATTTTTTTCCGAATAAATCACATTTTTTAGTATCGGTAGCAAACTATCCCAGGCCACGGGATAGACCTGCCGGGAAGCCACTTCAGTTCGGTACGCTTTTCAAAAGATAAATCGTGCAAAAACGGCGCTGGAAGATTGCCGAAATGGAATTTATGTTATTTCTTCGGGGTGTCGAAGTGGAAAACTGAAATGATAAAAATAAATAAAAACCGATAGACCCTCACGGAGGGTAGAATAAAAAAAAAACGAATTCCCGATGCATACGGGTGGGCGGAACTCACCTCCCCCCTTGGCCTGACTGCCGGTTAGAAGCGGACATAAAAGAATATTTTCTCGGCAAAACCGGTGCCGATGGCTTCGCCGTTCTAACGTTCGCAGCAATGCGAAAGGATTCTGGTTTTTTTTCCTTGCTTTATTGCGAGAGGCGTTCCACGATTCGAAATGATTTACTCTCGATAATGGGAGGACCGGTTCGGAAACGATATTTCCGGAGGCCCGGGAATCGTTTTCGGATAGCGTATTGAGCTATTATCGGATGACCGATGGAACTTTGATGTGGAGTTTTAGCTTGGGGTGAACCGAAGCAGAAGGTGGAAAGTTGAAACGATCGCTGATTACTTTCCATCCGGTGAAAGATTATCTTCCAACGAAAGAAAAAATATAATTCGATGGGAATTCTGCGTTCCACCCGTAAGTAGAAACATCCTGTTCCGTTACCTGGTAAACGGTTGCGGTGTGCCGGGGTTGCATCATGTCATACCGTTCCAGAAAATGTTTGTACAAATATAAAGAGGAAATTTTCCAAAATGAATCTTTTTCCCTTAAGTAAATACACCGAGCGCAAGTTAATCGTGGCAAGCCGAACGCCAACATACAAACCCACTCCAAACTCGACAAAAAAAAAAACGTTCCGCGCTCAAACATGACAAAAGTCAACAGAGGAGGAGTCGCGCGCTACTTTACCAACTTCGTCAGATGAGAGACGACGGGTGCTGCTGCTGCTGGCTGTGTTGACGAAATGTGACGCTCGGCAGACGGGTCTACTTTTTCTCGGTTCACTTTGTGGAAGAGGATCTTGTGAACCAGCCGACTTTCAGCTTTCACATCCTCATCCCCAGCCCAAACTCACACACCCACATTTTCCGG
Source organism: Malaya genurostris (assembly GCF_030247185.1). Lineage (NCBI taxonomy): Eukaryota > Metazoa > Arthropoda > Insecta > Diptera > Culicidae > Malaya > Malaya genurostris. The sequence goes on along the minus strand of NC_080571.1, from coordinate 89,057,937 downwards.
TGATATGCTTTGAGTACCAACTGTCGTCATTCTCTTGCAATAATCGTGTGCTCCACACACAGGAAGAAAAATATTTGACTTAGCAAAAATGGTGATAGCTCAGGTTTGCCTCCGGGAGAAGGAAGGAAGGAAGGAAGAAAGAAAGGAAGGAAGGAAGGGAGGGAAACAGAGGACCAGAGCCGCTCATGAAGTTTGATACGATTATTTATGTTCTGCCGTCTGCCGGATTCGTATACTGATATCATTACAACACTTTGGAGTGCTGAGGTGAGTTTGGCTGTATTTTTTTCCTGCGAAAAGTATGCATCTGAGAGTTTTCCAGCCGAGTTTTATACGGGGATGGAATGAACACAGCTGCAGGCTGGCGAAAAGTTGAAGTTTGCAATGAAATATACCTGAAGTGGTGAGATTCTGTTAGCATAATGAGATTGTTATTTCGAAATGGAGTTAATCTAGCTTCGTTTCAGATGTTTTTTCTTCTTCTATAATTTGCTTTTTTTTATTTGAATGAGTAACAAGCTTCCTAGGTTTTTCGAATAAATCCTATCGAGAGTGACGGACATTTTACGAAAAATTGGTTGAGCAATACATTAAACCATGAACTACTGTTAAGAAGAAATAACATTTGAATATACAATTTTTTTTAGCATTTCTAAAAGGAGAGATTTTTCCGTTGAAGACATCATACCAGATATTGTGCTTCGGAGTAATTGTTTAAATGTAACACTCGGAGCATAGTATACAATGCCAATTTATGCAGAACTACTAAACAGTGCTAGCAGTTTTATGTAAACCGTTAAAACACTGATGAGTCGAACATGAAATTTAAAAAAACCAAATTGGCTTTATCTGGTGGGAGTACAAATTAGTTCGGTCCGTTTTCAAAAGATGGCTCTGGTTGTTATGAATGCTCTGTCGATAATATTCAGTTCATATTGCTTTGAGTTTTCACCTTTTTATTAAAAAAAACTTGTTTTTCATATGTTAATTATGAGTAAGTATGAGTAATTAATTAAGCAGCATTAGCGGGAAGTTTTAATTTTTTGTTTCAATTGAAAGGAAAGTGCAGTTGAAGCGCATCAAACGCTTGTGGATGTTTATGGTGATAATATTCCAACTGATAAATCATGTAGAAAATGGTTTAGATGCTTCAAGAATTGGGATTTCTGCGTTAAAGACAGGCTTCGCTCTGTACAACCCAGGACAGGACCGAAATGATCATGAACAGAATCGAAATGATCAAAACTGTAACAAAAAAACTGGCGGTGGTGTTCTTATAGCTTGTAGATCGACATTTAAATCTCGCTTGGTATCACTCCCACATGCTGTTAGTGTAGAACAAATTTGGATAGCTGTCTCTTTCACACATTATACTCTTTATTTGTGCGTTCTTTACTTCCCGCCAGATCGCGTAAATGATATTGATATGATAGAACGACATTTATCTTCTCTTTCAACAATTATGGATCAAATGGGTTTGAATGACAAAATTGTTCTTCTTGGAGATTACAACTTTCCTGGCATTAAATGGATTTATTGCTCATCCAGATATTTGTATCCGGATGCTACATGCTCATCGAAAACGATCACAACAGCACGACTCTTGGACGACTACAGTACCGCAGGTTTAGTGCAACTAAATGGAATTCACAATAGCAACAATCGTCTTCTCGACTTGTGTTTTGTCAGTCAGGACTTAGTCAGTACCTGTACCATATCTACTGCTCCTTCTGCTCTCGTTAAATCATGCCACCATCATCCGCCGCTTCACGTTAGTCTGGTGGACTGTAAGCCAGTCTTTTATGGAAACATTGCTGAGACTAACTATTATGATTTCAAGAATGGTAACTTCAATGCTATGAATCAGTTCCTGCTTTCGTTTAACTGGAGGTCGTTATTGTCAACTTGCGATAGTAACTTAGCGGCCACATTATGGACGAATGTAGTTTTATATTCCATTGATCAGTTCGTACCAAAAAGACAACACCGCAAACCAGCTAATCCCCCTTGGTCCAATCGTACTTTGAAGCAATATAAGTGTATCACGTTATATAAGTGTATCACGTTAACGAACAGCGTAAGGAAATTGGATTACCAACTCATATGGCACTCGGAGAACTTCAGTCATCAACCCTAATCGATACCTGTAATCTATTTCGGAGGCACTTCAGTAGCGTTTTCTCTAATGAAGTCCTCAACAGCGGTCAGGTATCCGAAGCAGTCATTAACGTTCCTCGTCGTTCCCCTATTGGACCTCACCCTCGTATCACAACGACCATGATTCATACGGCTTGTTCCAGGTTGAAATGTACTATGTTAAAATGTCTACTATCGCTGGACCAGATGGCATTCCTTCAATAGTATTGAAAAGCTGTCTGAACAGTCTCCTAACGCCACTGATAATACTTTTCAACGCATCTCTCGAGTCGGGAGTATTCCCCGATTCCTGGAAGAAGTCATATATCTTCCCAGTGTTTAAAAAAGGAAACAAATCCGACATAACTTACTATCGCGGAATTGCTTCACTTTGCGCTGACTCAAAGTTATTTGAAAGAAATATTCTTGACTTTTTAACCCACAATTGCAACGACTACATATCTGAAACGCAACACGGATTTGTGCCTAAACGATCAACATCTACAAATTTAGTATCCTTCACTTCATTTATCATCCGATCCCTACAATCACGCAAGCAGGTGGACGCAATTTACACTGATTTCACGGCAGCGTTTGATAAAATACATCATCAAATAGCATTAGCCAAACTTGACAGGCTTGGCTTTAATGGTGCTCTACTGAAATGGATGCAGTCATATCTAACTGGTCGTGAGATGTCTGTGAAAATAGGAAACAGGATAACAACACCTTTTGCTGTGTGTTCTGGAGTTCCTCAAGTAAGTCATTTAGGACCGTTCATATTTTTACTCTATCTCAACGATCTCAACTTCACTGTAAAATGTTTCAAGCTATCATTCGCTTATGATTTTAAACTATATCATTTGATAAATGGTCTAGATGACGCATGCTTTCTACAAGCTCAACTTGATGTTTTCGCAAAATGGTGTCATGTTAACAGGATGGTACTGAATGCCTCCAAATGTTCCGTTATATCCTTCTCCCGAAAGCGCTCAGTAATTTTGTATGACTTAAACCTCTCGCAAAGCATTCTCAAACGTTAATCGTTTGTGAAAGACTTAGGAGTAATCTTAGACAGCAAACTTGATTTCAAGAACCACGTCGATTACGTAATTTCAAAGGCTTCCAAACTCTTAGGTTTTATGTTTCGAATTGCTAAAAGTTTTCGTAACATACACTGCTTAAAAGCCCTTTATTGTGCACTGGTCCGGTCAATCCTCGAATATGCATCTATTGTTTGGTCGCCTCATTACCAAACTGACATCGATCGTGTTGAAGCTATTCAACGTAAATTCATTAGATTCGCTCTTCGCAATCTACCATGGAGTGATCCATTTAACCTTCCAATGTACGTGGATCGCTGCCGCCTTATTGACTTGGATCTGCTGTCTGTTCGAAGGAATGTTCACAAGGCCGTTTTCATAGCGGACTTAATACAATCGCGTTTCGATTGTGCTGATCTCTTACGGTTGGTCAATTTCGACATTCATCTTCGCAGTCTTCGTTCACACCCGTTTCTTAGAATTCCCGCTGCTAGAACCGACTACGGGTATAATGAGCCTTTTTCTAGTATGTGTAGTTTATTTAATAGTTGCTCCGATGGTTTTGATTTTCATCTATCCCGAAATGCAATAAAGCGATTGTTCCGTGATTCCTTATCTATCTAGTTGTAGAGCTAGAGCAATTTTACAAGCAAATATTATACAGCTATTTGTAAAGTAATTCAGTTTAATCGAAGTCTTATATTGTAAGACATGGTAAACTAACTAATCCGCTCGCCTAAATTAACCCGGTCGTTCTTTCCTCTTTTTTCTGACTTCCACCATCCATTTTGTTTTATCATTAATTAGATCCACATGCCGATTCTAACCCGGTCGTTTTTTCTGTCATCTTACATCGTTTTGATAACTAATTAGATCTACATGCTGTTTTCAACCCCGTCGTTTTTTCTGTCATTTAACATCTTTTTGATAACTAATTAGAGCTACATGCTGATTCTAACCCCGTTGTTCGTTTCCGCTCGTTTAGCATCCCCTCCGCCAATCCTTGTATACCATTTATCTATCCACTTTTCTCCTCTCTCTCACCTCTTTAGCAAGAGCACTAATACTAATCTGTTATCTGTCCTCAACTAGTTATAGTGTTATAAATTTTGTTTTAACTGTTAGTTTTAATTCTAGTGTTAAGCCTAATGTATCTGTTGGATCATTGTAATCTGTTGATATAAATAATAAGGAGGTTTTATGCCTGCTGGAGAGAGAGATTGCCAAATTTCCTATCCACCGGGCTTTTCCCTGCTCACAAATAAATAAATAAGTGAATAAAATATATAACCCAAAAAATTCGAAGACAAACAATTGGTGGCATTACTCGATAAAGATACTAAGTCAAACGCAAGGGGAGCTTGCAGAATTATTGGAGTTTCTGTTCTTTTTTAATCCATGGGAATGATTCAAAAGCAAGTCAATTGGGAGCCTTATGAACAAATTGTTACTGGTGTTGAAAAATGGATATTCTATGATAACCCCAAAAAGAAAAAATACTTCGCTATGTCCGGTCAATTGTTGCCATCGACCATCGATCAACATTTACACCAAAGCCGAATATTCATGGTTCGAAGGTCATGTTGTGCATCTGGTGGGAGCAAAAGGGTGTTGTGAACTATGAGCTGCTACAACCAGACGATACTATAACGGGCGATCGGTGTAGACTGCAATTGATGCGTTTGAGCCGTGCATTTCAAGAAGAATGGCCGGAATACAAGCGAAGACATGATTAAGTTATTCTCCTCCATGACAACGCTCGGCTTCATGTCGCAAAAGTCGGGAAAAAATATTTGGAAACGCTCAAGTGCGACATTTTGTCGCTCCCTCCTTACTCTTCTGATATTGTTCCTTCTGATTACTGGTTGCTCCGACGGATGCAGCACGATCTGGCAGGTCATCGGTTTACTTTTTCCGCAGAAATCGAAAATTGGCTTCAAACTTGGATCACCTCAAAAAACGAGACATTTTTTGGAGATGGAATTCGAAAATTACCTGAGAGGTGGGAAAAAGTAGTAACTGTCGATGGACGATACTTTGATGAATCTTCAATTCCTTTTTATTTTTAAATAAATGCTTTTTTGACTTCAAATGAACGAAATAATTTATATTTCACAGACCACTGTCAATCGCTCCAAGAATAACTTTTCGCTCTTCTGATTATCAATATTTTGTCTTTCTTGATCGAGATAACATAATTCTTCTTTAATTTTATATTGCAACGATGGTCTTGGCGAATTGTGCATAGTTTTCATAATTTTTGCTGCTAATTAGCTATAAATCGCTTTCTTAGGATAAACTATTTTTGAATTTTCACCATTTTAAATTGAATTACTCATTCAAATAGTGTGATAGCTATAATTTCTGGCAGTTTAATCTCCATCGTTCATGAAAAAAATAAACAATTGAAGATATTTTTAGTATTCGACCTACTATTTTAAATGAACTTTCTGAACATGTAGACTTTCTCACAAAAAGCCACATTGCCTAACTTATTTTTTTAAATTTGATCTAGACTGTGTTTTGAAAAGGGTCAAACTTTGTTCAAATGGCTGTAGTTAAAAATAAAAAATCTACAAAAACTTTTTGTGCTTGTGGAACTCAGTCAATTTTTCGAATAAAAGTACTGAAATAACTACTAATCGAGTCCAACACTGGGAAGAAATGATTTGAAAAAAATTGAAGTCGATTTGCAAAAAAAAACATTATGATCCCTATCAACTATTCATACATTGTTAGATGGGCACTTTTAAAGGAAAAAAGCGTTACAGTGTTGTGTGACAGAAAAACAACCGATCACGCTGACATTAAAAATGCACAGGCAACCTTCTCTACGATATTATCGAACCGCACCGAGAGTAAGTCGTTTCGATACTGATCAGCGATGTCAGATATTTATAGTGTTATTTCCGTAGATTGGCATTTCCCCGGAAACTTTAGGGGAGTCAAACACGAAACGTAAAACAGAAGACCTTCTTTTATTCATCATGCAGAATATTCCTGTAGTTTTTTTTTTCTGATGATCCATAGACCCGTAAAAAATCTCCGAATCCGCAGGTTTACGAAGATTTCCGTAGATCTGACATCGCTGCCACACTGCAAAACGAGCGGATGACAGAGCGAATGTTTCCTTAATCCGCTCTGCATTAAGACAAGTATTGACTGAGTAGAAAAATGTGACAGAGCCTATGTTTAAAAATCTTCTAACGATTTGTTTTTAGTCTTGTTAAGACGTACAGCCATCTTGAAGATTTGAATTTGATCAGTATCCGACTAGGTAAACAGATTAAAAAAATGACATGTGAACACAACTATGTAATGAAAACTGCGAAAATGTTACAGCAAAGACGGGACTCGAACCCGTAGCTAGTTACTCTGCATATGAAAATACATTCAATTATAGTATTACCTCTATGAAAACCTATCCAACAGAAAACATCACACACACAAACCGCATCGCAAGTGTATCGTCACTTCCTGCTTAGCCGTTAGACACCGACATGAGATTTTGTTTTTGCCTATTTCGCTGACTATGGGGTACATCAGCGATTTGATGATCTCAGCTGATGAATTATGGCAACAGTGACGATTGTGATTTCTAACACAACATATTGAAGGACATATCAATCTTTCGATTGAATTTTAATGATTTGTTTTTAGTCTTGTTAAGACGTAAAGTTGTCTTGAGCTAGTTTTTAATTTGATCAGAATCTAACGAGAAGAACAATTTGAAAAAATGACAAACGAATGTAAGTATGTAATGAAAGTCAGCGTCTAACGGCAAAGCAGAAACTGATGATATACTTGCGATGCGGTGTGTGTTATGTTCTGTTGGATTGATTTCCATAGAGATAGAATTATAATACTGTAGAGGCCAAGTAAATTGAAGCTTGCTTGGTTCTGCTAGTCAATTAGACTGTCTCTTTATGAGTTTTCATATGCAAGGTAGTTTAATTGGTAGTTTAATTGGCAAAGCTAACAATTTCCCCGGTTAAGAGCTAGCTACTGATTCGCGTCCCATCTCTGAAGTAACAATTTCCCGGTTTTTATTACATGGTTGCACTCACACGTAAATTTTTTTTAAATCTCAATACTGATCAAATTTTGAAAAAATCTGTGAAGCAACGATCAAAACCGTTGGCCGTGTTGAAGGAATCAAGAGGATCATAACGGCATGCTGTGATTGGTTCGTAAAACCAAAGGTAAGTTCAAACCGATTTTACAATGTGTATCGTATGTTTTGGAAAATAAAATTTGCTGCATCGAAGCAGCCATAGGTTAAACGAACAAAAAAAAAACGGTTTCCATCGGAAAGTGACGACAAAAGATTCCACTGAATATTGTTTTGCCGCCCTCTAAACCGTTGCACTCGGGCCGGACAAAAGCAGTCGGAGCCAGATTCACCACGAAAAAATACTATTGTTGTGGATTTCTGAGAGTGCAAAATTCGACCTTCGTTACAATCATTTGAAGGTTTGCTTAAGGAGCAATCGTCGACCTGGACCTGGACCTGGACCTGGACCTGGACCTGGACCTGGACCTGGACCTGGACCTGGACCTGGACCTGGACCTGGACCTGGACCTGGACCTGGACCTGGACCTCGAATATTGTTTTGCCGCCCTCTAAACCGTTGCACTCGGGCCGGACAAAAGCAGTCGGAGCCAGATTCACCACGAAAAAATACTATTGTTGTGGATTTCTGAGAGTGCAAAATTCGACCTTCGTTACAATCATTTGAAGGTTTGCTTAAGAAGCAATCGTCGACCTGGACCTGGACCTGGACCTGGACCTGGACCTGGACCTGGACCTGGACCTGGACCTGGACCTGGACCTGGACCTGGACCTGGACCTGGACCTGGACCTGGACCTGGACCTGGACCTGGACCTGGACCTGGACCTGGACCTGGACCTGGACCTGGACCTGGACCTGGACCTGGACCTGGACCTGGACCTGGACCTGGACCTGGACCTGGACCTGGACCTGGACCTGGACCTGGACCTGGACCTGGACCTGGACCTGGACCTGGACCTGGACCTGGACCTGGACCTGGACCTGGACCTGGACCTGGACATGGACCTGGACCTGGACCTGGACCTGGACCTGGACCTGGACCTGGACCTGGACCTGGACCTGGACCTGGACCTGGACCTGGACCTGGACCTGGACCTGGACCTGGACCTGGACCTGGACCTGGACCTGGACCTGGACCTGGACCTGGACCTGGACCTGGACCTGGACCTGGACCTGGACCTGGACCTGGACCTGGACCTGGACCTGGACCTGGACCTGGACCTGGACCTGGACCTGGACCTGGACCTGGACCTGGACCTGGACCTGGACCTGGACCTGGACCTGGACCTGGACCTGGACCTGGACCTGGACCTGGACCTGGACCTGGACCTGGACCTGGACCTGGACCTGGACCTGGACCTGGACCTGGACCTGGACCTGGACCTGGACCTGGACCTGGACCTGGACCTGGACCTGGACCTGGACCTGGACCTGGACCTGGACCTGGACCTGGACCTGGACCTGGACCTGGACCTGGACCTGGACCTGGACCTGGACCTGGACCTGGACCTGGACCTGGACCTGGACCTGGACCTGGACCTGGACCTGGACCTGGACCTGGACCTGGACCTGGACCTGGACCTGGACCTGGACCTGGACCTGGACCTGGACCTGGACCTGGACCTGGACCTGGACCTGGACCTGGACCTGGACCTGGACCTGGACCTGGACCTGGACCTGGACCTGGACCTGGACCTGGACCTGGACCTGGACCTGGACCTGGACCTGGACCTGGACCTGGACCTGGACCTGGACCTGGACCTGGACCTGGACCTGGACCTGGACCTGGACCTGGACCTGGACCTGGACCTGGACCTGGACCTGGACCTGGACCTGGACCTGGACCTGGACCTGGACCTGGACCTGGACCTGGACCTGGACCTGGACCTGGACCTGGACCTGGACCTGGACCTGGACCTGGACCTGGACCTGGACCTGGACCTGGACCTGGACCTGGACCTGGACCTGGACCTGGACCTGGACCTGGACCTGGACCTGGACCTGGACCTGGACCTGGACCTGGACCTGGACCTGGACCTGGACCTGGACCTGGACCTGGACCTGGACCTGGACCTGGACCTGGACCTGGACCTGGACCTGGACCTGGACCTGGACCTGGACCTGGACCTGGACCTGGACCTGGACCTGGACCTGGACCTGGACCTGGACCTGGACCTGGACCTGGACCTGGACCTGGACCTGGACCTGGACCTGGACCTGGACCTGGACCTGGACCTGGACCTGGACCTGGACCTGGACCTGGACCTGGACCTGGACCTGGACCTGGACCTGGACCTGGACCTGGACCTGGACCTGGACCTGGACCTGGACCTGGACCTGGACCTGGACCTGGACCTGGACCTGGACCTGGACCTGGACCTGGACCTGAACCCCTGGACCCCTGGACCTGGTTTCTGGACCTGGTTTCTGGATTTTGGATTCTTGGTTTCTGATTTTTGGTTTCTGGATTCTTGGTTTCTGGATTCTTGGTTTCTGGATTCTTGGTTTCTGGATTCTTGGTTTCTGGATTCTTGGTTTCTGGATTCTTGGTTTCTGGATTCTTGGTTTCTGGATTCTTGGTTTCTGGATTCTTGGTTTCTGGATTCTTGGTTTCTGGATTCTTGGTTTCTGGACTCTTGGTTTCTGGATTCTTGGTTTCTGGATTCTTGGTTTCTGGTTTTCTAAATTCAACTGGACCTGGTTTCTGGATTTTGGATTCTTGGGTTCTGATTTTTGGTTTCTTGATTCTTGGTTTCTGGATTCTTGGTTTCTGGATTCTTGGTTTCTGGATTCTTGGTTTCTGGATTCTTGGTTTCTGGATTCTTGGTTTCTGGATTCTTGGTTTCTGGATTCTTGGTTTCTGGATTCTTGGTTTTTTGGATTCTTGGTTTCTGGACTCTTGGTTTCTGGATTCTTGGTTTCTGGATTCTTGGTTTCTGGTTTTCTAAATTCAACTTCATATTTTTTACAAGAATCCAGTTTTGGAATTCAGGTTCAGAATTTAGCTCTGAAATCTAGATCAAGAATATGTGTGAAAAGGAAGCAGTGGGCCTCTGAAAAATACTGACATAAGGGCTATGCGTCTTCTCAGTCAAAAGTTTCACATCGCGACTGGGCATGTGGATGTGCCGGAAAGATTGAAGATCGTGTTAACCGACCAGTTTGCATGTTTTGGTAAGCAATTTGCAGTTGTGGTCTAAACGCAGAGCTTCGACATCACAACCTCGACGATGATAACGATTTCAACCATCATATTTTGATGCGACTTAGCCAGCTACCAGTACTCCAATACGCCGACTTTGTGTCCGTCTCCACTCTGCTTTTTACTTTTGTGCAGCCTACTTACTCTAAAGTATCGTACAAATACTGTTATCGTCACGTCGAGTAAATCTTGGGAATCTCTAAGCTAGAGCTTTAATATTTTCATCAAACTTTCTGTAATTGAGTTATGATAGCGCATGGCTTAAATCACTATAAAAGCAATTGTCTGTTCATGGGTAAAATAATATTCAAAGATTATACAGCAAACATTAAGAGATGAGTTATTTTATGCATTATTTTACTTTTAATACGGTATTGAACCGTTGGTGAACTAATCCGCTGAGTGCTGAAAATTTCGCTTCAATTTATTAATCATAGTTATTGCACTCCAATAGAAAATTTACATCGTTGAAACATAAATTGGGTTTCCTGTCACAAACGCTGACTCTCAGTCCAACCGCACATCGCGTATGTTACCGTTATAATAGCATTCATAACAATCGCCTCATCGCATCCGCAATATACATTACCATTCACCAGTACTCTACCGAATTTAGCGATGCACGATTAAAGCCCAAAATGGTGCCACCACCAACAGCAAATTTTACGAGCTGCCAAACGGAACCAACAACAGCCACTTCGTGATCCGTTGCTCTCCAAGCATGTTTCTCGGTACGAAGCAAAACCAACCGTTTAAAAGGGAAGTGAAGAAGTTCAACACATACTCTACTCACCAGGTACCACTGCTCCTTAAAGAGCGGATCCGGGAAGATGTTGTGCGAACCGGTGTCCCGATAGTTCACCCGGCTGGCGGCCGGTGCAAGCGAGCGCGGATCCGGAAAGCGCACATAGTCCGCATCGAAGGTCGAATAGTCGCGCTTCCGGCGGATCTTTTCGTGCTGTTGTTGCATCCATCGAACCTAATGTCGGCAGAGAGAGAGAAAGAGCAAGCGAAAGCGATTGTCAGCAATTACTTGGAATTGTAAAACATCTTTCGGTTGCGACCAGGGACCGAATCCCGTTCCGCCGCAGCCTCGTTAAAATATTTCGGTCGTTCTTCAATGTGTCACAAGAGGCGAACAAACAGAAAATATCGTCCGGAGACGACGGAACGAGTCGGTTCTTCCCGGTTGGCAAACAGAACTTACCTCCGGTTCGGTGTTGAGTGCGTAGTGGTGAGCTTCGCTTCTATCTAGGGATCGCTTCCTAACGTGACTATGATGAAATAAATAATATCCTTTCAGTGGACCGATCTGGAAAAAGATAGCAAGTGGAGAAAAAAAAGATATCGATTAGATTGCGAGTTTGGATCTAGGGTTTTATTTGGAATGGCAACGAGAGCGAAACGTCGCAGCTGTTGAAATTCGTCATTGATGGGGAAGAACAGCCCGATAGAAAGCTGATGTTTTTATTCATTATTTCCGCAATTTCCGGATCGAATTGTTACGATTGACAGGAAGCATCAAAAAGCTAGATGGATTGTTTTTTAATCTTTATGTAAATGGAAAAATCGAAACGAGAGAAAAGCACAATGTGTCGGCCGTGGCACACATTTTACACCAACCTCTTATCAATTGTCTTGTTTTGAGCGTTCCGAGTTTTGCTTATTTATACAATTTTTCACGTGTTCGCTTTCGACGGAAATTGTTTTAGAATTTGCTACTTTCGCCGCATCAGCTCATTTTTCAACTTTTTCTTTCCCTCTTATCAGCTCGTACCCAGTGATCGATTTCAGTACATTAACAAACGCATTTTTTCCTCCTATCTTCAGGCTAACAAACAAACAAAAAAAAAACGCACTGGAAACAGAACAAAAAAATATTCGCCAACGTTGTTGATCCTGTCGGGTGTCCGCAGGCTACGAGTGCGAACTTTCGAACAGCGAATCCATCATTAATTTAAATCCCAAATTTATGGCTCCTGGAAAGTGCGTATGTGCGAGAGTTGTCGGTGCTGTTCTCCGTTGCGTCGCAGGGAAAACAGAGTTCACTCGGCCACCGGCGCTGGAGCTGAAACGATATTCGTCTCGAGAAGATTTATGGGAACCAACGTTTATTTGTTCATGATTTTCACCGTCGTTCGGGGCTGGCATCGGTTATCTGTAAACCAATTTGAGCTTTTCCTGCTATTTGTTGGGTGTGTTTTATTTCCATGACTTCGGGGTTCCGTTTCGATTCCGGTTCCCGAACCAGCCGGCAATCCGCGACGATCTCTGATTTATTGCAGCTGCACCTGGGCCAGGTAAGCGAACCAAAACGGAAACTCATAAATCAGCTTGCGGTCATCGATATGACAGTTTACTGTCGCGGTATGTCGGTTCCGGACTTTATGTTTCAGCGTGAAGGGGGATATTAATAGCACTGTAAACCGAACCCATTAACCAAACGGTGGCCAACGTAAGCTTCGACAGTTCTGGCAGTGCAGTGCAGTCTGGTTGGAGTTTTATTTAGTTTACATACTAAATGAAAGCCGATTCTTAGCGTACAGAATCATTGTATGGCTAACACTATGAATTCTTCCATGTCGGGGCTTGAACATATGCAATCTGGCCTGTAAGACCAGTGCCCTGTACATTGAACCGCCAATCCGGAGTGGAAATTGTTCGAACGATGCATAAAAATAATTCAAGTATTATTCGATGGGGCCTTGTTATTCAATTTAAGAGTAAAACTGCATAAAAATTTACAAAAAAAGTTGCTGACTTAGAAATACATAAAATTTTTAGTGTTTACTTGAAAAAATGATAAGCTTGAATTCAATGGGATTTGACAGATGCGGTATAAAAATAAACACGTACGGGGAGCAATAATAATTCTCACCCCAGAACTGCTTTTGACTCAATTAAACAATCACCGTAAAGTTCTGATGATGATGATGATGGTCCCACCTCATACCCCTACAAAGGTGTGAGCAGAACGAGTTATCTAAATGATAATTAATATTTTTGCACATATCTTAACCAGTAAACAAAAGAAAACGATCTGATTAATCTAGCAGGTATTGACTCTTCTTCAAAAGAACGACTGACCACAAAATAACATTCAAATATTTCGGATTTACTATCCAGGGTTAATCAAGAAAATTTCCAACCCGGGAAGATCCTTGATCACATCAGGAATCGAACCCGATATCTTTACCAGTATCAGGCAGTAATTCACCTGGCCCTTCCCGCCGGACCAGTTCATCGCTACACACATCAGCTACGATGGAGTAACGAGACTGCGGATGAGCAGAGCCAAGCCCAATTCCATCAACAACTGTCGATCCCAATTAATCTCCCGAATCAATTCCTTAAATTATTAATCAAACCTTGCGATCAAGGTCAAGAGCAAACTTAACACACTGAATGCTAAGGCTCTTCGGCTAGTCCTGTTCGCTTTCCAAATAGTCACTACCTGCTTCGCGCGCGAGGCTCAAACGTTTGTAGACTGCTCATTATTTTTAACTCTCAAACAAACTAAAAATCCATCATCATCATACCGAACATAGTAACTTAATTCGTCTCACAATAATATATATAAACAAAAAGAAAAAGAAAATACAATCTTCGTAATACGTAAAAAATAAAAAATCTAAAAATTTTGAACTAACTAACTAAATATTTGCTTACAAAGCGGACTTTATGTGTGAAATACATAACCTTTTGAACTCCACCAATGTCGCTGCGCGTTTGATTTCTCTTGGCATCGAATTGAAAAAACTTATTCCCTTGTACAACAATGAGTTTTGCGATCTGGCTAACAGAAAGCTTGGTGTTCTAGCATCAGATGCGTTTCTAGTATTGTACCTATGCAAATCAGTTCCTCTTTCAATTCGATCACACAAATATCGAGGCAGCATGCCGTTTAATATCTTGAAAATAAATACCATGGTTAAGTAGTAAATTCTCTGTTTCACTGAAAGCCATTGTAATGCGTTCAGTAGAAAATCTGAGGAGGTATATCTACTACATTTTAGAATTAATCGCATGATTTTATTTTGCAGTCGCTGTAATCTCAAGATTTGTGTGTTATTAGCAAGAAACAGAAAGGATGGGCAAAAGTCAATGTGTGGTGAAATGACTGTTTTATACAAAAGAATCTTACTATTGGTCGTTAAGTCATTTTTCAAACGACATAATACACCATACTTTTTGGCAATCTTCTTGATGACGTTATTGATATGAGATTTGAATGTTAACTTTTCATCAATTATGACTCCAAGATACTTCATTTCTCTAACGCGATCAATAGTTTCACCATCAATTTCCACATTGGCGTCATGACCGGTGCTAACAGAAGAAATAACCATATATTTAGTTTTCGCGACGTTTAGTTTCAGTTGCTTAAATTTTAACCATCGAACCAGCGAACTTAGATCCTCGTTTAAATGTGCAACAGCTTCATTGAAATCTTTAGCCGTAATGAACAGAACAGTATCATCAGCAAACAAATTGATATCACAGAAACGTAAAACTCGCTTCATATCATTAATATATATAATAAATAGAATAGGACCTAACACACTTCCCTGAGGCACACCAAGTGAATTACCGAGGGAACTAGACACTACATCGTTAAAAACAGTCTTTTGAGATCTACCACATAAATAGTTTTCAAACCATTCATGTGCCATTCCCCCGATGCCAAAACGCCGTAATGTCTGCAACAATAAAGGTCTTGAAATTGTTTCAAAGGCTCTCTTCAGATCCAAGAACACAGCAAAGATACTCTCTTTGGCTTCGATTTTCTCCTTCCATTTTGCCAATACTAGGTTCAAAGCGGTTTCACAAGAGTGACCCTTACGATATCCCGATTGTTCCGGTATTAGCAAACTGTTAGAGTTCAAATAGTTAATCAGCTGATCTTTAACAACAAGTTCCAGAATTTTTTCCAGTGTGTGCAGCATGTTAATGGGACGGTACTCCTCGGCTTTATCCGTTCCAGTAACCTTGGGGATAGGAACCACCAGAGATTCTTTCCACACTTTTGGTACGTGCCCCGTGTACAACGATTCATTTACCAAATCCAGTAGATCGTGTCCGATAACATGAAAGCAATCCTGTATCACTTTTGAGTTTACATTGTCAATACCAGTTGATTTTCCCAAATTGAAACAAATATTTTTCAATTGTTCAAAAGTGATTGGTTGAAATTCATCAAGTCTACAATAGTTATTCATCGGCTGTGTTATTTCAACAGGTTCACCTACCAATTCAATACTTTGATTGATCTGCTGAACACTATTTATGAAATAACTGTTGAACTTTTCAGATACAATTTGTTCTGTGTGCTCTTCTATACCGTTAAAAGTTATGGTTTTCGATGCACTATGTGTAGGCTTGATCAACTGTTTGAGAATTTTCCATAACTCTCTGCTGTTTTGATGATTTTGATTGATCTTCCTCTGTATGTATTCATATCTAGTCTTCTTCAGGGCCCGTGAATAAATATTTCGTGCTTGTGTATATCTACTCCAGTGACTATCATTGTTAGTTCTACAGAATCTCTTGTACTGCTTATCCCTCTCCCGTTTTAACCGTAAGAGGTCTATTGAGTACCAACTACTCGAGCTGTTCAAACTAACATACTTTTCAGTTACTAATTCATTAGTACACTTTTTTAATATGTCAGTAAGAATAGATGCCCTGTGATCCAAATTTCCAGTCAACTGTGTACAACCCAAGCTTCTTGATACAAGTCGAGATAGGGTTTGCTTTGAATAGTTTTTCCAACACTTGATTTTCACCGTATCTTCCTCATTTCTAGAGCTACTCATTACGGAAATTGCAATTGTTTCATGATCTGAAATCTTGCAATCGGATTCCACATTTGAATAAACACCGTCGAAATTGGAATACACGTGATCTATCAATGTTTTACTGTATCTCGAAATTCTTGTAAATTCATTCACAGTTTGCTTCAAATTGAAGAATTCTGCTAACTGTTTCAATTGAGTCGAACCTTGATCACTGAGCCAATGGATATTAAAATCTCCAGTAATAATATTTAATTTACCAAAATCTACGAAATTCTCCCACCAGTTTTCTAGAATTTCCGGAAACTGGCGATCGCTTGAACTTGGAGAGTGGTAAACAACTCCATAATTTCCCATCTGCATGCCTCTTTCAACTGATATACCCAAGAACCAATTATTTCCAACTGCTTCGTTTGATTGAATGCTGAATTTAATTGATTCTCTGGCGTAAATTGCAACTCCACCCGTGTGCCTGGAATGGGACAAACAAAAAGCAACAGTGTAACCCGGAACACTGAACTGATCGAAAGCGTCAGAATCAACAATATGTGTTTCTGAGAGAAAAACCAATGAAGGATGTCTATCCTCTATAAGATGACGCAATGCGACATAATTAGAAGACAAACCGGCCATGTTCAAATACAAAATATCTGAATGCCTCTCACTGATTAGTTGCTATTCCATTGACATAATGTTGTTCTTTTTCGTTTCAAGCAATCTCAGATATACAGGACACTGCTTACTAAATGCTGGATGGTGAATGTCTAAATTCAATTTCCTTTCTTTGTTCATTTTCAGACAATTAACGCATTTGAATTCAGTTGAAGAACACTCAGATGTTCTATGTGCGGAATTACATTTGGAACAATTTTCACTGTTTAAACATTCGGTGCTCTTGTGACCGAACTCACCACACCTGAAACAGCGCAATACGTTAAACGACTCGAAAACCGAACACCTATCCCAGCCGACGCAAACCTTGCCGGCTGCCATCAAGCTGGAATAAGTATTCTTATTAACCTCAATTATAACACTATATTTGTTATATTTGAAGCGTGGATTCTCAAAGTCAGCAACAACTTTTACATCTTCAATCGAAATTTCCTGATTTTGACTTTTCAATAGGTCAATAAATACATCAGAGGAATATCGATCACTCATCCCCACTATTTTCAGTTTTGGTTTCCCGGGCTTGGGTATAACAGCATTGTATTCAGTTCCTAAATTGCTTTCAATGTTTTCTTTCACTGATTGAATGTCCTCTCCTGCTGCGCACTCAACAATAATCGAGCCATCTTTACCATTTTTAAAATTACTAATTTTATGTGTTCTTGGATCTAACCTACCCTTCAAAACCTTTCTCGTGTCATCGCTCGTTTGCGAAGACTCGACAGGCTTGATCATAATAACCGAGCGAGTCTTACGATTTCTATTGCTTTTCGTTCTTTTTCTAGAAAATTTCCCAGATAGAACGTCCGCGTATGACTTTTTGTTGTTTCTATCAAATACTTCGTCGTTACCTTCATTGACAATATTATTATCAAGCGGTTCATCATCAGTATTTGAAATAACTTTTCTCTTTCGTCTGGGATTTCCATCCGACTCCGAATGAGTCTTCCTATTTGCAACAATTTTCTTTCTATCCATTACAACCAAATCATTATTATCTTGCTGATTATTCAAAATCAACAAACTTTTCAAATCGTCCAACTTTCTGGCCACACTGTTTTCTAAGCAGGCCATTTTGCTCTCCAGAGCATCATTGGAAGATCTGATCAGTCTATCGATTCCCTTTTCTATCGCGATATTAATGTGTGCCTCGATGCTCTCCCGCACACCAGCAAACGAATCAGTGATGGATTTGAATTTTTCCATCTCCTTCTTCACATCACTAATGAGCGAAAGAACATCATCCTTTGGCATCACATTAGCCATCGCGGCACCTTCCAAGCAATCAGCACATTTAAACAAAAGCGCCGGTGTATCTGAAACCCAACCGGCCATGGCTCTCGTAAGCCCAGTACAGCGCTGGTGATAGCCATTCTCGCAAACTGAACATGCAATTCTAATATCCGATATGGTTATTTTTTCATTACACTTCACACATTCACCCATCATTCATGCATAAACCAAACCGGCCCGACACACAGCTGGGGGAGAAATCAAAGCAAAGTGAACCATGCAAAAACAATAGACAATGCATTCAATATACCACGGTACGACGCCGCTTTGTTTGAGCGATCGCCGCACGGCGATTATTGACACAATTTACAGCACAAAATAGAAGTATTTACAAAACACTTTCTACTTATCTGTTTAAAGCACGACTAGTCACTTGCTTAGTTGAAAAAATTTCACAAAAAGCCACCTATTTCACACAAAATTTATCACAATTTGACTCAGCACTAAAGACGCACAAGTTACCATGTTCGCCATTCAATACAATGCTAAGCCTACTGTTAAATTTAATTTACTAGAATTCGTTCTTGCAAACAGGGATGTGAAAAAACACGATTCAAGAATCAGGTAAGAACCTTATTCGAAACAAGGTTTGAAAATGGCTTCCAACAAATGGTTTGACAGAAGTTAGGGTGTAAACTGGGTTAGGTTCGGCATCAAGCGAAATCGACATTAGCAAAAGAAACAATTTCATACCAATTTTATTATAC
Source organism: Malaya genurostris (assembly GCF_030247185.1). Lineage (NCBI taxonomy): Eukaryota > Metazoa > Arthropoda > Insecta > Diptera > Culicidae > Malaya > Malaya genurostris. Next base: position 89,039,019 of record NC_080571.1, on the reverse strand, counting down.
AGTTCATATCAAATTGAACTGCAATGTGGTGAGGTTTGCTGTAGCAAAAGTGTGATCGACGACGTGCCATTTTTTGGCATTAAAAATTCCTTATCCTGCACTATACGGTGCCGGGGGTCAAATAAAAGTTTCAGAAAAAGCCGCATAACCTTTTTGAGTCATAATTGTGAACGTTAATAACTCAGTTATTGATGGTTAGAATCGACCTATGTTTTCATCCACCAATCCCAGTTGTACAAAATGACGTCATCTTCTTGTTCGGCACAGGGGGCTTTGCGTCATGCATAAAAACGTCGTGTGGTATTAAGAGGAATCTATAATTATAAGCTGCGAAATATTTCTTTGCCTAGTTGATGTTTGACTGTGAATGAAACAAGTAGCTCATCCAATGAGGTGATGACTAGATTGTATATGCGTTCGTTCGTTGGATTGTCGCTTTTGCTTACTCTTCACTATACGAGGTTGAGTGTCAATTTAAAAAAAATGGCAAACTAACCGCGTAACATTTTTCTGTCATAATTTTGAACGATTATAACACAGTCCTTTGCTGATGGATTTATATAATTTAATTACCAAACGATTCGAAAACATTTAACTTACACTTATGCGGTAACGTCGTTTAAGTATTTCAATTGCATACCATTGAAAAATTGGTTCGAATTGACCTATGTTTTGCACGAACCAATGACAGTCGCAGTGAATGATGTTATAATCTCGTCCGATTTGCGCAGTATGAACTACAGCACAAAAGGGAATCTATAAATATATGCCCGAATTCATTTCTGCTTTAGTTTACCCATGGCTGCCAGCGAGGAAAGGTGGGTGGACGAAAAAGCTGAAAGTTACATTCATTCGCTTGCTGGATAGTTGCTTTTGTATGTGTGCGGTGTGTTAATACCATATTCACTGGTTTTCGATTCTCCGGTAACTAGCAGGCCAATTAAGAACTGTTTGACGCGCTTGTATATCTGTGATGTTTTTTATGGATTTGCCTCATTTAACTTGATTCGAAAAAGTTTTAATGTTTTAATTTGTTAAAGGGTTGTGTGCATACTGAAATCTCCATTTTTATTCCTAACTTGTTTCGAGTTATTTTGTTATGATTACTTTGTTTGCAATAATTGTAGAAAACTAAAAATCCCATATTTTTGTTAAAGGTAATGAATTTGTTTGTTTTTTGCCTGGAAAAGTTATACAACATTTTACCTTTTTTTAACTATGATAACGAAACGGTGATAAGATTTTATTGGAATAATTAAATAAAAAAGAAGGTTCGAATAACAGTATACTAGTAGTGAGTTAAGCGAGTATAAATTGATGTGAGAACAAAAGTAAGTACAATTAAAGCTAGTGATCATTAACGAAAATAGTACGAACGTTAGTCAATTCGGAAGATACTTAGTACGGAAGTAAGTATGTGTAGAAGTAAGTAGTTGCGAAAATGAATAAATACGAAAAGAAATTAGTTAGAAAGTTTCTAAGTAAGGTTGTTAGTAAGTATAAAAAACTGACTAGATATAAAATTGAGTGAGCATAAAAGTAAGTAAGTACCACAGAGAATAAACACAAAATCAAGTAAGTATCACAAGAAAATATGAAAGCAAGTAAGCGTAAAAGAAATCATACGCGTATGAAAGTAAGCACAGTAATATTTATACAAATAAGTATGAAATCGATTACGTATAAAAGTAGGTACAAAGTGAGAGAAAGGTACGAAAGTGAGAAAATGAATTAGAATAATTATACGAAAAAGAATGAATTAGACTAAATATACGAAAAAAGGTACGAATGAAAGTAAATTAATAGGAAATTTAGCGAGTACATAATAAAGTACGAACAAAAGAAAGTGAACTTAAAGTTAGTGACCATAAGGACGGTTGAGTCAGTACAAAATATACTTAGTAAGAAATGCAACTTGGTGCAAAATTGAGTAAATCCGAAAAGAAATTAGTTAGAAAGTTTCTAAGTAAGGTAGTAAAGAAGTAAGTAAGTAAGAACATAAAAGTAAGTAAGTAAGTACCAGAGAAGATAAGTACCACAATGAACAAACTCAAAATCAAGTAAGTATGAAAAAATACGAAAGCAAGTAAGCGTTGAAGTAATCAAACGCGTATGAAAGTAAGCACGGTAGTAGTTAAGTACGAACATAAGTAAGTATTAAAACAAGTAAGTATGGAATCGATTACGTATAAAAGTAAGTACTAAAGTGAGAGAAAGTATAAAAGTAGGTAAGTACGACAGTCGCTTAGTACGTAGTTAAATATGAAAATAAATATATGAAAAATCAAGTGAATATCAAGTTACTAAACTACAAAAGTTAATAAGTAAGAAATGATGCCATAAATAAATTAGAATAATTATACGAAAAAGAAGGTACGAATGAAAGTAAACTAATAGGAAATTTAGCGAGTACAAAATTATGTAGGAACAAAAGAAACTAAACTTAAAGTTAGTGAGCATAAGGAAAGTTAATCCGATCGTAAGTCAGTACGAAATATACTGCCCATATTTGCATATCAGTTATTGAAATTTACACTGAATGGGACTGATATGTGGGTACTTCACATATGGGACAGACATGAGTTGATATTTTTTTCACATTTTACTGAACAAACCCAAAACTTTTATTGCAATTTCTGAGAGTATATTGAGGATAGTTTGCATTCCTCAAGCTAACTCAATATTGGCGAAAATCGATATGGGACTGATATGCGAGTATGGGCAGTATACTTGGTAACGAATGCAAGTTGGTGCGAAAATGAGTAAATACGAAAAGAAATTAGTTCGAAAGTTTCTAAGTAAGGTAGTAAAAAAGTAAGCAAGTAAAAACCAGAGAAGATAAGTATCACAGTGAACAAACTAAAAATCAAGTAAGTATAAACAATATGAAAGTCAGTAGGTGTAAAAGTAAGGAAATGCGTTTGAAAGTAAACACAGAAGTAGTTAAGTACGACCGTAAGCAAGCATTGAAACAAATAAGTATGAAATCAAGTACGTATAAAATTAAGTACGAATCGAGAGAAAATAAGAAAGTAGGCAAGTGCGACAGTCGCTTAGTACCTAGGTAAATATAAAAATTAATACTTCTGTGCTCACTTTCATAGTTATTTTCATATTTACTACGTACTAAGCGACTGTCGTGCTTACCCACTCCTATTCTCACTTTCATACGCACAAAAGTAAGAAAATAAGTAAATACGAAATCAAGTGAGGCAGTAAGTAAGTAAGACGTAAGTACGAAATGAAGTGAATACGAAAAAGAAGGTACGAAAGAAAGAAAAATAAGTAGGAAATTTAGCGGGTACAAAATAAAGTGAGAACAAAAGGAAGTAAACTTAAAGTAAGTAAACAATAAGAAAGTAAATCCGAACGTAAGTCAGTACGAAAGATACTTAGTGAAGAATGAAAGTAGGTGCGGAAATGAATTAGAACGAAGAGAAATTAGTACGAAAGTTTTCAAGTACGGTAGTAAGTAAGTATGGGAAGTAAATAAATATGAAATAGAGTTTTTACTTTTTTATTTATGACTTCTGATCAGCCGATGATTCTCATTTTTCGTCTTTTAACGATATTAAACTAACTAGAGATAATAACGGGAGAAAGAGTGAGAAACGTATAGAGCCATAGTATTCAAGTAAGAGCAAGAAGGTGAAGATAAAGTGTGGATATGTAACAACATGACGGTGAGACGTGACAAGAATCGATTATGTAAACAGAAGGCTCCTCTTAACTAAACTTTTACCGTCCACCAGATAAGTCGAACATAGGCAACATTTCTGTGCTTCATCGTTATTCTAAGTAAGTAAGAATCGAAGAAGATAAGTACCAAAGTGAGTATGCACGAAACCAAGGAGGTAGGAAACAAAGTAAGTAATTATGGACGAAAGCAAGTATTAACGTCATTAAATACGAAAGTAAGTAAGTGAAGAGTGATTCCATACCGAAGCAAGTAAGTGTTAAGAAAGTGTTATTCTACTGAATTCGAAATAATACGAGGGTATTATTCTTCAAACTCTGTAATTTACTACTCACTGCACAAGATTGTTTATCCATGCAAATATTTTAAACCATTAAAACAAGCGAAACTTGAATTTAACCGCTTTTCAAGCAAACTAAAATTTTTGATAAGGAAAGGCTCATAGGTTATTACAATTATTGCTGTCATTTTCTAATGTGCAACGTCCTCTCTTAATTTTTTATAAACATTTGATATTATTACTATCATTGCTGTTATAGAAATGTTATGAATATTTATTAAGAAAACGACTGCAAATTCGTATTTTTAGATTGTACAAAGGAAAACAATTGCTTTCATAACTCATATAGTAAATCGGTTTTTTTCTTTTTTTTTTTTTGGCACATTTACCACCATAACTAGAAGCATCAAAAACTACGTGCTGCCACTTCCATTGTGTTAGTTTTGTGAGTGAAATTGCAAAATATTTTCGAAACTATTTCCGTACAACCCAGAAAGTTACTTTCGAGAGTGGGCGGAGATACATTGTACCGGGAACGCTACAATCGGGCGTTGGATTGTACAAAGTGTGCAAGTTTGTAAAGGATATTAACATGTTCCTTTGGCAGAGTTTTCCTCTTCTCGGCTTCTGAACGGCACCTATCATCCAGTGGAAGAGGAAATCAGTGCGACATGGGGCAATAGTGCGAACATCAACAGACCTAAGACGATTAGCAAGGCGACTGTCACCAGAAATCAACACCCTGACTCCTATATATGGTGTAGAAGATTCGACGAAAAACGAAACTTTCGTTCGGAGAGAATTTTAAAAGGCATAACATCTTGTCGACAATTTGTATGTTGGTGCTTCAGCCGAGATGTCGGTCGGATCGGGTGGCGGTGGCTTCCCAAAGGGTGGTTTACATGTAAACTGCTGTCGGGATTGCTGGGGATGGAAAATGCAAATTTTCCGACTGTAAGCTTTGTCAGGTGAAATCGTTGTGTGATTTTCTACACTGAAGCAGAAGCTGGCTATCGCATTGTCAATGCTCTATTGGCAATGTAAACTTGGTGCTATTATTTCTGTCATGCTTCCTGTCTGTAGTAGGATTGGGATTAGAAATGGGATACGTAAATATTTTATTGAAACAGGTGCTTTCGAATTGTCGTAGGCTGAATCAATCAAAAGTTCATGAAGGAGGTAAAGTTTTGCTTTATTTTCCTTTAAAAATTCATTCATTTGGTATGTGTTCATATCACAAATGCTGGTACAATAAATGCATTATGTAAAATCGTCTTTGTCTGTACAAAAAATTATGGAATGGAATAAATGTTGAACCAAGTAACGAATGCAACGAGTTTATTCTGTTTAAAAAAGCTTGTTTATTTAAAAAAAATATTGAATTCAATTAGCTTCCGAACCTTCTCGAGATCCATTCCCAGCAAATGCAATTAGAGATCAACATATTTCAATAACCAAATTGTCTTACAAGTATCAAGAACAAACCTTCATATCAATTCAAACTTCTCGATACAAATCACACCTACGAAGATCAACGAAGTGTCGCTTTTCTCTTGAAGGGCAGATATTTCTAAGCAGTGCGGTAAAATTTCATTTTCAATCGAATAATATAAGATGAAAATGAAATTTATGGCCATTGACCGTCAGCATATCCCTTCTAATTCATTTGACTTTTGCTGCCATTTTCAAGTGAAGCTCCAAGCCTGGGCCTCGATTGAAGAGAAACGAGTGATGAACTGAATGCTGCTCGTTCGGGCCGTCAGCAAACTTTGTGTGTGTCAGCGAGTGAAGTTTACCGCAGTGGAGAGATCGTCAATGTGTTCCACATTCAGTTTCAATCGAATTGAATGAAATTTTACTGCACTGTTTCTAAGAACGTTTTGAAATAAATTCGAAAGCTTCGAGCCAACTATTGATTATTCGACAAAATACACGTTGGGTGATACTAGAAACATGTTTTAAATAGTCCACCCCGAAGCTAGTTATTGAGGCATAACTTAATTCGAATAAGTAGTAACAAACATTCATCCGGTTGATGCGTGAGTGGCTATGATTGCAATTTAATATCTTATGTTTAATGTAATTCGATGTCATAGTGAAAGGAATAAGATGAAATTCAAGAATTTGGTATGGGTTCAGAAGACCATTTGTTAGAATGAAACTCTATAAAAGACGATGCAGCCATCTCCGAAAAAATTGAGTGACATTATTTGTCTCACACACAGATCCTCTAATCAGCTAATCTCGACGGACTAATTCGAATGGTATATGACACTCGTCCCTTCGGGTCTTAGTTGAAAAGCCGGTTTTAAATAATGATAGCATAACTCTTTATGAGAAGGATAAAACACTAATCGTATCAACGTCAATCGTTGGATAGCAAGTACACAATAAAAAATTGCAAAAATCACTTAGTGGTGTGATAGTGTCTTTCTCTTGTCATTCAAATAACGTTTTCTTCAGTGAGCAATTTTTAAAATGAATTTAGATAGATCTAATAATATCGAAATTCATAGAAGCATGATTAAACGTGCCACTTGAGCCAATTAGTTCTGATAATAAGTAATATTACTGAAACAGAAGGTTCACAGAAAATAATTATGAACTTTACTGGTGACATAATTCTGCAAACGATAGAATTCAAAACTACCTAAATTGTCAAATGATAAAATGTTCCATTCGTACAGAATTTTACAGGCACCGAATGTAGTTTGCACTTTACTACCAAGTAGTGGCACTTAAGGTTTTTTATGTATCAATTATTCATTAAGAAGATATGTTCTTTTGTGGTTCAGTCGATTAACTGACGTGCTTTGTGATCTAATGTTTCTCGGTTCAAGTCGCGCTGTTGCTATCGATCTTTTGTTTTTTATTCCATTCGATTTAACGCCATGTCATATTTCAATCACCCAATTTTACATGCTCTTGAATATAAATTTGTGTAAAATACTATGCTCCATTTATGTGCAGCTTGTAAGTTGTAAAGTACCAAGATTTAATTCTACTATAATCACGTCGCTAAACACACCAACTGATGATGAATACATAAAGTATTCGAAATACGTATCTGCGATGTAACGTTTATTATACATTTTGTTGTGTATAGTGACGTAAATAACACATGGATCAATAAGTCCCGAGACTAAAGCAGAGATGGCGCTCGTAGTAAAGCAGTAACCACGTCTTTCTAGAGTACTAACCTTTGCTTGAAACGGGTCAAAATTTTAAGTCGATCCGACCAGAAACAGCTGAGTTATCGAGGTAGGAGTAAAGTCGTTTTGTAGTTTGTTTAAAAAATGAAAAAAAAAAAACGAGTTTCGTGTTTTGATAAAACATTGTTTTTAATGGGTAAAAACACCTTGCAAGCGAAACAATGGATTGAAAAATGTTATACGGACTCTTGTCCAACAAAAGCAATGATTTGTCGGTGGTTCGCCGAGTTTAAACGTGGTCGTACCGACACAAATGACGCGGAACGCTCGGGTAGACCTGTGGAAGCCGTTACACCGGAAAATTTGAGTGAAGTAACAAAAATTATAATGAAAGATCGTAAAGTGAAGCTCCGTGAGATTGCTGAGATGACACAGATATCATATGGAAGTGTATTTACTATCCTTCATGAAAAATTGAGCAGGAAAAAGATTTTTTCCAAGTGGGTGCCGCGATTGCTTTCGATGGAACAAAATGCACCCTGCCCCAAATGAATTGGGCTTTAATCTGCTTCCCCACCCTTCATACTCGCCAGATTTAGCCCCCAGTGACTACTGGCTCTTTACTGATCCTAAAAAAATGCTCCAGGGAAAAAGATTTGGCTCAAATGAGGAGGTCATCGCTGAAACTGAAGCTTATTTTGAAGCGAAAGATAATTTTTTTATAATTTTTTTATTGAAAAATTGAAAAAACGTTGGAACCATTGTATCACCCTAAAAGGTGATTATGTTGATGAATAAAAAAAAATTTGCAAAAAAAAGGTTGTTTCCATTGTTAGTCTCGGGACTTATTGATCCATGTGTTATAGTAGAATTTGATGGTGTTACAACATTATTGTAGTGAAATTATTCTACTAAACGCTCGAGTGAGAAATTAGTAAGTATTCTTATCGAAATTTTGCTTTCCTGAACCGTTATTGGTTTTTGAAATGTAACTAAGAATCTGTAAAGGCTACTAAAACGAAACAACCGAAATTGGAAAAAGCTTCAAGCGAATTTCATAAATTTTTTTCATTATTTTTTATCTTGCTTGTGCGCTGCGGTTTCGTATGGTGGTGGTGTGAGAAATGCACAGTGGGTTTAGTGGCGTTATATTGTGGGCAAAAATTACATATAGAATATTACACTCTGTTTAGCTCAATGCATTAATGTTGCTTTGTTGTGTAACATCATATAATAGATATCACTTCAGTTTGTAGCAAAACTGAAAATTTAACCTAGATATGGCTATTTGAATGGAATCAATGCAATCCAACTATTGCCGTTCATCTAGAGCATTGGAACATGTAACATTCATATAACCTTGTGCCGGAACATGTAGTTATTGGGTATATTTTTGTTGTCTAGGTAATATCCAGTAATTTCTTATTCAACAGCCTTTAATCGATAATGAAATTCGACCGCGCTCTCTCATGCAGTGAATTGCTATTTGATACTGGTAAAGATACCGAAAATACTTGAAAGTTTTCTTGTCTTCAATCGTTCTTTAGAAGAAGATTCCATGCTTGCTGCTAAACTCATGAATGTCGTTAGCATGTTAGTCATGCATGCAGAGATGGCATTTCACCAGAGAGATACACGTTAGAGTCAGATTTTTGCCACACCGAGGATGCAAAAAACGAAGCACCGCACAAAGAGGAAAGCGCACTTCTTCTCAGTGTCGAATAGACAGCATTTGAGTGTGTGCTTGTGGTTAAAGCAGCTGGCGCGAGTGAAACACATTCTCTTCGCATGAATCGCTCACACGCGCTCTCGTCTAAATACACCCAAGTGACCACTGGCGCGTGATGGAGAGCGAACACTTCTGTGAACTTCAATTAATAGAGAGTAGATCTGGCCTTGCTATGAAAAATTTGCAAGGAAAACCGAAAATTTTACGATAAATTGTTTTATTTTGCTGATTTTGCGTGTCCACGCTTCATCTACGAAAACCATACAGCAGAGTGCTCACCGGCGTGTACACCTCTATCTGCATCCACCTTAGAGAATTTATTAGCTAATGCTCTAGCACTTTGGTGCGATTCAGTGGAAGAGGTAGAAGGAAATAAACAAACGCACTCATGATGCGTGTACACTTTACACAACAGTGGTGTATAAATGTGAAAGAGAAGAGCTCTCGTTGAAGTTGTCAGTGCGAGGGGAGAAATTTTGCTTGCTCTTCGTCACACAGAGGAGATAGACATCTCTGCATGCATGCATGCATGTTTTTTTTTGATTTTGAACAACCACTGAAAATTAAAAAAATTAAAACCTCTACTATAACTATGCTGCTTTGATTTGTTGATTTCCGATAAGTCTGAGTAACAGTGAACATCATCAATCATGATTAAGGCTCGGATCCGTACTGTATTTTACAGTATTGTACTGTATTTCGGATCCAAATACTGCGTACTGTATTTCACTCTAAAATGTACTGTATTTTTCCTTGTACTGTATTTTGCCTTTCAAAAATACTGTTTTTTTCCAAACAGAAAAAAATTAATACATAATTTTATTCCTTTGATGCTTCGAATTTTGGTATACCGAAAATAGTAATTACCTTAGTTCCGTGGTAATAAAATAAAAATAATACCTGATATCAAGTGATATGCGGACATACTTGATAATTGAGAATATCCCATACAATTTTATGTCAACGCATATCACAATCGCATAGCGAATATAAATACATGCAAACAGCCAGGGATTAATCTGTGAATCTGGCATCTCTGCACACAGCGAACGGTGAATTCGATCGTTCCACGACAGAAGGGCATGTCTGCAAATGCGAGCCTCTCTTTTTTGACGTTCTTATTCAATTATTGCTGCATTTTTATAGAAATTTTCTCAGTTTCTAATAATATTCGAAAGATTAAGGATTTTGCTTGAGATTAAATCAATCTGATATTTTGCGTATCGGCAAATAAACAAAAAGAATCTGTCATTTATAGCTCGGCCTTTTTTTGTGAGACGATAGTACAGAACGAATGGAAATGTCAAAAAATTTGTCGCTCTCCTTTTCGTCATGAAAATATCACAAAATGGAGAAATGGCAACGTTTCAATTGTGAATCGTTGGGTGGAAAAAATCAACCATCTCAAACGTGCAGATTGCGAGTACAAAGACATTGCTATAATAGTTATCCTTTATGCTTACCAGGAACATCACCATCAGTGGAACGCATATTTTCTGCAGTCAATAAAACTTGGACCACAGATAAGACGTGCTTGAAAGTGGGTACACTGGAAGCGATACTAATTGTGAAGTGCAATTTAAAGTACGAATGCGTTGAATTCTACAATTACTTCAAAATAAAACATGGACTGCTTCGTCAAATTTCATCAAAAGAGAAATACGAGACGGCAACTGCTGCAGAAAGATCGAAGTCGAAGGCGATTGAAACGATACACATGTATACAATTGATGATTATTTCATGTTTCGTATATTTTGTTATTTATAATTTAACTGAAATATTTATTTTATTTCCACTGAGAAATAATAAAAAAACATTGAGATGATACAAAAATATCATCTGATAATAGTTTTCTTTTATTTTTTCATCATTTTTATATAAAATGTATACTGTGAAACGTACTGTTTTTTAAAGCCGATGTACTGTATTTTTTAGTTTTTTTCTGTAAAATGTACTGTATTTCGAGAAAAAAAATATCCGAGCGTTAATCATGATTTTTAGCGTACTTCAAAATACTTGTATTACGAAAAGCATTTGAATTTATTTTATTGAACGATAACTCTAAAAAAATCGCATAAATTGTGATGCATCTGTTTCATAGATTCATCCTGTTGTATACTTAAATTTTATACAACACATAAGTGGCAGGAGAGCAGAATTGTCTCACTTGTCTGGCGATCTCATAAAATACAGCGTACAGACAGCTCGAGATTAAAAAAAATCCTGCGCTCCTGTTACTTCTAAGATAACTGTACTTGTTTTTCATTCGCCATAATGAAAAAATATATTAAAAATGAAAACGCATTTGGCATGTGAGTTACTTTGTTAAGTTAATGCATTTAAAAATCTTAACTCGACAATATTCCCTTACCAGCCATTTTTTAAGAAACTTCATTAATAGGGTTCCATACTAATGCAGCCCCGTGTGCAGCAAACGAGAACATGTGTTGAGACCTTAACGACAATCACACCTTATTGACTCTCAACTGAGAGTGACGATCATTATATTTCGTGACTGAACAATTCAATATGTTCTGAGGCGGGGATGATAGTCACGACTTAGTGCAACTTTCCTTGAGATACTTAAGTTGTACCGAAATAGGTAATACTTTTTTTCGAAATATGGCGTTAGACAATTATTCATAATTTTACTGTACATATTTCTGAAAGCTACTGAAATAGCGCAACTTTATCAGTATGTGACATTAGGTTTTTACCTTCTTTTATAAACAATATACCAACCGATTGTGCTCGATGAACTGAACCAATGACCTTGTGTGTGTGTGTATGTGTATGAGATTTTTGAGATGGCTGAAGCGATTTTGATCATAATCATACTAGTAGCAAAAGGAAGGTTTTACGTCACAGTTGACCTTGTAAACAAAATATATTTGGTGTGGTAAATGATCATAAAGGGTTAAAGTCGCTAAGAAAATAAAACAAACAAACAAAATATGTTTGAAAACTTAGATTTCACATGGTAATAGATATCCAAAAGGCGATAGATTGTAAAAAATCTTTGAATTTCAACAAAGATATCGATATTTTTGTACAAGCGTATTTTACATAGACCCCTAATCCAGTAGTTAGAATCATGAGCGTTGCATGACAAAGCGATGCTTGAGAGCAAAGTCAAACACGGGTTTAATCCTGTTACACGCAATTGTTTCAAAGCATTCGAAAGCGCTCTGTTTCATGACATTTTAAATCGTCTCGATTTAGCACTGTTCGTTTTTAGCAACATAAACATTCGAGTATGACATATTATAAATATGGCAGAATTTTTTTGGAATTCGAAACAATTTCATTATCTGATTAATTAAAACTAATTACAGCAATAATTGGTGGAAGAAAACAGCGCCTTGAATTCACATACCATTCGAAACAGTTCGTCTAGATTAAAAAAATGTGTTTGTGACAAGTAATTTCACTCAATTTTCTGGGAGATGGCTTAACCGATTTCCTCTATCTAAAATCCAATTGAAAGATTTTTTTGTAGGTGCAGGGTAATTGCTGCAGAAATGTCAATTTCACATAAATTAATCGGGTTTATCGTGCTAGCAGATTTTGATAGACGATGACCAAGTAAACTTATTTCAGTTGTATCGGTATCTTAAAATCTAAACAGTTATAATAGATTACGGTACCAAAAACCGTAAGAAATCTTCAAAGTAATTTCAATTAACCATACACATCGTTTTGGGTTATGCTGGTCCCTGAATACCGATCGCGAAAGTACTACAAATAATGACTAGAAGTTTTAAAGTGGAACTCACTTCGACATCTCATCTTTAATCAATTGGCTTAATTGATTTTCACACGTTTAGATTCGAAGGAATAATTTTATGGTTTCATCTATTTTTCGTTTTCGATCCGATTTTTAGTTCCAAAATTACAGGTTAATGAGTAACTGTAATTTCAAACCATTACTAAAAATGACGGTGCGAAGAACTTAAAAATTCTTTTGAATTAGGTTGAAACTGTTTCAATATTATATTAGATGATGGTTAACCAACCCGATTTCCACTATACCATTATATGGAATTACCGGAAACAGTGGTCCAAATATTAAAAGGAGGCTCACTATTATGGAATTATGTAAAGAAAATTTTTAAACAGAGTTCCGTTCAGATTTAGGGATAGGCTTGGATTCAACCGAGAATACTGTAACCGATTCCCAACTAATTCCAATTTGACAATCAAGACAACGCATTTGATTTTATCAGAAGCTATGGAGAGATCTGTGTAAATTGCATTCGTTTGAATACCGGTAAGTATGGAATCCATTAAGTCGTAAAAGATAGAAGATTAGTACACCAAAACCTCCATTTACGAACTGAACGGAGTTTCGTAAATCGAATTGGTTAAAAAAAAAAGCTTACGTTATTTGGGATTTTTTTTCGTAAATGAGCAATTCCACCGCAAATGACAGATTTATTTTAAAATTTGATATTTCTTGATCTGGCTTAAATTTCGCATAAGCGTTATTCATGGCTAAACGAAACAGTTTGTATCATCAATTTGCCTTTTTCATTCTAGCCTTAGTTTTTGAGAAGGGAATAAGCAAAAAATCCCTTGAAAATTTGTATTATTATATGTTTCAGAAACGGTGGGTCCGATCGATTTGTTGTCTTCTTCAATGTTTTAGATCATTATAAGGACTATGTAAACAAAATTTAGTACAGCTGAATTTTTTTTTATTTTTATTCATAAAAGAACACTTAAAATTCAAATATCTCAAAAAAATGCATTTTTGATTTTTCTTCATATTTTGATATGTTGTTGCTGAAGTCCAATGTAAAATACTGTCCAATTTCTAGAATGGAGAAATAATATTTGAAAAAGTAGCATATTTTTTATATAATGTAAATTATTGAAAATCATGACAAACATTTTTTTAAATATTTCTCAATAAAATTTTATGAGAGAATGATAAATTTTCAATGAAAAAGATGTTAATCAAAATTTTGCTATATGCTATGGTTCTCGAGATACAGCGGATTGAAAATTTTAAAATTTTCAAAGGATTTGTGCTTAGTCCCTGCTAAAAAGTAGGACTAGAGTAAAAATGAAAAACTTAACGATTTCGTATGGAATTGCTCAGAAGAAAGTTTTGTATAATGAATGGAGAAAACTCCAATCATGTATGTATTTTCGGAACAGATGTGAAGAGTAGATTTCGGAAAACGATTTCCGATATCCAAGATGGCGACTTGATGTTTATCGGTATTCCTTGGAAATCTTTATAAAATAGAAGTCGCCATCTTGGATTCTAAATCGAGTTTAGGCATCGTTTTCCGATTACTATTTGTCATGGTCGTCAAAAGGTGAGATAAGTAAGTGCTAAATAGTTTCTATCTCATGCCTTCCCGTGTGTCTATGATTACATTTGGTCAATAGAACGGCGTTGACTGGGCGCAATCACCTTCTACGTTAGTAGCAGAATGAGAGAGTGCGAATTGGTTAGTATATAATAATTTATTTGAAACGCGAAAATTATTGAAAGCATTCTGTAGCATTCACCCTTGTATATTTTGACGCATAAAGTAAATTGCGTCATTTAAGAGCAATAACTTTGTGTGTTTAAATAAAAATTCTATTCTTATTATTAGTGATTAATGCAGGAGCGTCTATAGAAAAAATGTTCAGAAGTCCAACGGTGTAATTGACTGTTTCAGAAGATTGAAGGTTTCGAAACGGTAAGAAATGAAACATTGAATGCAAGGTAAGATTACAAAATGCTAGTGATTAATACAAAACTGAAAAACATAAACTAAATACGCGTCGATTGCTTGCCAATTGCAAGGGATCAATAGCCTTTCTGTAACGTTTGCATCCATTTGATGAAAACATTTAATTTTGGCGGGGTTGGCCGATGGAACGGTGACCTGGGAACACGATTTGCTTTGTATACAAAATGGGTCATCGGAATTCGATTGATTCAACACCTCTCGGGGTCCTGGACTAATGTTATTTTCATGTATAAACAAAATAAATGGATACATATTTTTCTGTAAACCGCTGCCAGACACACACACACTATTCATCATATCGGTATCAGACAATAGCAGTAGAATATTGTCATCGTACATATATTCATATTTTGTGAAAACCTTATTTTAGGAAGTAAGTTCGTGTTTTAATGGAAGTGTACGGTAAACTCTCCGACAACCAAAAAAGTTCATGGGATAAACTTGGCGTTATTTATTATCAGCTGCTCCAAACGGGTAAAATTGATGCGTTTAAAATGTGGTAAAGCGGTCACAATATAAGGATGAACACGACAAAGTAGTTTTGCTTCTTGTTTCGAGAGTTATCAGAAATTATTTGGAAAAATTGAAATCGAAAGTTCTGCCCCATTCGCCACATTCACCAGACCTTGCACCATCCGACCACCATTGGTTCTGATTCATTGCGTATGACTTGTCAGAGCAGCACTTCAACAACTACGATATGACCAAAAATTGAATCGACTTGAATCGAATCTAAAGAAAAATAATGATAATGATGGACAATATTCTGAGTAACGGTACAGTACTGATACTTTCACTTTGCAGAAACAAATAACGCAAATAAATTCTAACTCTTCATGCATTCAGCATTAATTAATTTTTTCATTCATTGAACGAATCATTTTGTCATATCCGTATACAAGTTTTCCACTGCTATCTATCGCTACAACGTAAACTAAAACCTAGGTTTCAGTACTGTTTAGACGAAACCAAGTTTCGATACAAATCTAACCGAATGCCTTGCTACGAAAAACAACCACAACACATCTGCTGCACCCTCGCAGCTAGCTAAAACAGCAAACTATGCAATCAGAGGATCAAAGTCTTTACTATTGTATTGCTGACAAAATTAAGATGAATTGAGCACGATACCATTTCCAATCCCTCCCCCCTCCTCCTTCTCTCCGTCTTTGACTCGCACAATCTGACAGGGAAAACAAATTAACATTGCTCTGCCTCGAAAACATCCGATATCTTCTTCCTGTCAATCGTTCCCCGTTCTTTTGGGGGAAGGGGGGGGGAGGAGAAAATTGTCACTTCCAACCAAAACACTATTCTCCAGTGCTGACAAGTCTCTTACGATGACATGACTCTTTCAAAACCGCACTTACTCAATATGTTTGCTGTAGTGTATTGAATCGCCATATGTGTGTGTGTGTGTGTGTGTACGTGCGTGTATGTGTGATTCCCGGTCCGATGGCGCAGTGTCCTCGTAAACCGTATCGATATATCATCATCGAAAACTTCTTATCTGCACCTTCGAATCGCCAGTGGAGCTCGGTGAGGATGGCAACTTTTGCCACTGCTGATTTTCCACATCCCCGGAAAGAGAGCGGCAAGATCTGTAGACTATGTGTGTGGGTTTGTGTGTTTGTGTTGCAAATACATTGCATGCCAGTATTGCTGGAAAACTGTGTGTACATCCGAAAACTCGTCAGCCACTGGGAAGAAAGAACCGGGAAGTGGTTTGCTTCTTGAGCTGTACTTCGGACTTCCCATAAATATTGGTTTATGCAGGACGTGCATCGTTTAAATTATTTGATATATTGGAAAATAAATCAAATAGTTTGGGATTTTCCGTAGCTACAGCAGATTTCTACCGCTTCCCGTGTGAAACCGAACGTGTGGCTCTCTGCAGAGGGGTCGGTGTGATTTGTGAAACCGTCCGGAAATGCACTTCCTCTAGCTCAGACCGTGTGCGGTTTGCGGCCCAGGAAGATACCAGACGGTGCGATTTCTCGCCTTTGGCTGAAACGATGGACGAGGGGGAGGGGCGGGGGGTCTCGGCCCGCCGATAGATATCTTGCATCGACAGCTCGTTTCGGGTTGGGAGATGGCTGTTTCCTTTTTGTGTGCCGGTAAACTAGCAGCTCGGGATATGTGGATGAAGGGTCGACCGATTTCTACAAAATATAGCTTTTACCCGGTTCGGTTCGAAAAGGAACCGGTTCGGGTTGGGTTCGGAGGTTAAATAACAAAACAATCATCCCGGGAGTGGGTGGGTTTATCGTGTGAAAAATGCTTCCAAGTGCCGAACACGTAGCTGATTTTTTTACCGCTGATGATACACATTTGTCTGCAAAGATTCCGATGGTCACGATGAAAATGTTTAGCAAATGCTAGTATTGGAGGGAGCTGTGATCTTAATATCGCTTGTATTATGGACTAGTGGGAGTTGTCTGCGGTAGATGTGTAAATACAGGCATCACCAGTTGGCTACGGTGTCAATCTTCACGGAAAGAAATCCGTTACTGCTGTTATGATTAGAAAACCATGAAACCAATCATTTCAATTTCTCATGACACCATGAGCAATAACTCTTCTCCCATGAAAATTAATCATGGTTCGATAACGCGTTACTTGAAGAATGCATTTCTTTCAAAGCTCGTAACTCTAATTTTCTACCCGGATATCACTTTAAACCCTCTGCCTCAAGTGATGTGATAGAATAATAGATTAATGATGAAGCAAAAAGCAGACATTGAAAAGCAAGACCTACTGAAAATGTTTACTTGATCCTGAAGCATGTTATTTAATAATCGTGTTGTTTTACTACCATAACACCAAAAATAAAGATAATGAACCGCAAATTGACATCATAAGAGACTAAACACGGCTACACTTTTCATTTGACAAACATCAATGTTACATTTTGTTCGAATGTATTCTTACATATTTGATGTGATCGTTGTTGCTAGAATCGGAGAAATATTTTGTTCAATCACTTTGATTCATTTGTTTCGAAGATATAACAACACAAGCTGCATTGATGCACCTATAAATATTATAAATAAGACGATTTTTTTGCCAGAATTCGTCATAGAGTTTTTTTAGAGGTTTGATTCACTCGTGTTTTTTCATGCAGTTCGTTTAAGTGTTTAAATTCTGAAACACAAAATCAAAACTGAAGTAATGAACGCAAGTAAACACGTTATATTTTGCATCGTCGTTTTTCAAAAACAGAATATTTTCATTTTAAAAGAAGTTCGTCGTGCTTTTCACTGAATTTATATTGCAAAAATGACCATCGTTGCAAAAATCACACATAACGCCTGAATTTATTTTGCAAAGATAACCATAGTAGCAGAAACACGCCTGAAATTATACCCAACAATGTCAAGTGCGTTACGTTTAAATTTCATCGAAATCAGTCCGAATGGATCATGATCCGAGAAATTTTAATCATGGTATTTTTTTTTTTTTCATAAATACGTTTATTTCATAGGCAATATACATAAGTTTTTCTTCGCCGTGGCATCCACAATATATGCCGTCTCTTTTGATCCTACGCAGCGTACAAATTCTGGTACCTGGTAGATCAGCACTGGGTTGCTTAAGCACCTCTGTGCCTTTGCACCCCTTCGTCTTCGCACCTTTATGCGATGGCACCTCTGTGACTCGTCACTTCTATGCTCTCGCACCTCTGTGTCTCTACACCTCTGTGCGTATGAACGGGATGGCCTTCGTTGCTAGCTTTCCAGTCGGGAAACGCCCCGAATATTGCGTTTGCTATGGGCAGTTTAACTACCTGAAGCTTAGAATTGTCTCGGTAGCAGCCGTTAACTCACGAGCCAGTACAATCGAAACACAACCTCTTCGCTTGAATGGTTTTTACTGAATCATGGTATATTATCATAACATGAAAATATATTATTTTCCCCAAATCATGACTCGTTTTGCTCATTTCTAGAATCGGAATTTTGCCCGTGTTGAAAGCTTTCTTGTTGATCCAGAGATTCATTTACTACACAGGCTTCAAATAAAATCTACCGATTTTTAGTACCTTTAAATTCGTGTTCTTCACCTGTTTGAGGGTTTAAAAACGGAATGAGATAAACGAAATTCCGGCCGAACATCTCAAATTCAGGAGCGCACTTCACGACAACGACATTCCAATGTACACAACTGACTACAAACTGGAATGCAAAACTGTCAGATCACAACATTTCGCAATACTGCATATCCTGAGTTTTATTCCGCAAATTGCGTTGACAGAATCTTTTAACAGCCGAATATCATAATGGGTTTTCTAGAATTACAACCTACGACGAGGCTCGTACCCAAGATTTCGTTCCGGGAGGGATCCTCAAATAAAAAAATAATGTTACTGCAGATTACTTACATACCTAATTCTCGGTATGCATTTTACCGGAGTTTTGATGTGAAACACATCTTTATTTTATTTATAGGGGTGCAAATCAGAAACTCAAGGAAAAATACACGTAGAAATGTGGTCAGGTTTTAAACACTTACAGCTCAGTCTATTTTGTATCAATTATTAATTTTATTTCATCATTTGATTAGAAATATTTCTAAGATTCGATTTGAATGTATTTTCAATAATAAATGATTGAAATTTTGATTAGTAGCGAACAGTGTCCTATTTTGTCTGTTAAAAATCTCCTGCATACCGGATTTTCCTGCCATAGACGACGGTTTTGAAGGATTAAGCGATATATTAAAGGGAAAGCATCGCTCTGATTGGTCAATCGATGCAAAAGTAAAGCTGTTGGAAGCACGCGAATTTATAAATAGAAGCAAAATAATAGCTAACGTTTCAGTCCTACGCTTAGCATGCTAGAGGTAGGTTGTTGCTAGACAGCACGACAAAAAGTGTCATAAAACGATTTGAAGCTTTAATTAGAAGGCTCTGATCTTGTGTCATGGAAGCTCGGATGAAATTCCATGTTATGTCGTTTCGCCAATTGACAACCACAATTTTGAGTGCTTAAGATTATTTCTAATTAATATAAGATGAACTCGATTGATAATGATAAAAAGTTTTTCGCTTCGAAATCGCAGAATGGTAAAGAAACTCAACGCTATAAAAATAACTGCTTGCATACAAAACTTGAACACAAGCTTGGCGAAGAGAAGCTTAAATATTGAAATCCGTATCGCAAGTATGTACAAAGATATAATTGCTTACATTTGGGATATTGGTATAATTCGTCGGCTATAAAACAAACAATGTTCGGTGTTGATACTGGCTTTTTTCTGATCTGATTCTTTCCGTAAAATTGAGACGCCCTTCGAAGCACTCGTTTCGCTTCGAAACACTCGTACTGACTTCAGTCTATTGTCGGCATTCTGTTCTCTGGAGTATATTCAGCCAAACATGTACTCAAAGTGCGCTTGCGTTCGTCTTTGTAGCCCTTAATAAGTATATGCGGGATCTAGCGGCAGGATATCTTTCTCACCCGTAGAATCTTGCTTAACTAAGGCATGCTCGCGCAATTTTTCTTTCCTATCGTCCAGAACAATTTAAGGTATTATAATAATTGTCATTACCCAAACCAAACGATTTCTTGGTCCATCGTCTAACAGAAGGCCTCCAAACCCTTGGGGAAACAAAGAGAGCTCAGATGCTAAACACGCGAAACAAAATGCTTTCAAGACGTTTTTAAAACGAGAAGGAGGAACTCCTCAAAATTTTGAAAAATTTTTGATTTTAGAAACCAAGTACAAGAGCATACTTCGGGCCAAGAAATGTAGCTATGTTATTGGAGATATTTTGTCAAAGGTTTGTCAAAAGAAATCTCACAGCACTCTTTGAAATACGGCCAGACGAATGAGGTATCGTAACGTAGGAAATGAGAGTGAGGAATACTCGAATCGATGGATATTTGATATTACGAGGAAAGTTCGTCCAGATTCTGTTCCTACGCATAGCATTATTAGGGAGTCTTCTCCAAATGATGGTTCCATTGATAGCCCCTTTTCAATTATGGAATTTTCCATAGCACTCATGTCTTGTAACAATAACGCTGCCCGACCTTGCAAAAAGACGTTTGTTGGAATTGTTCAACAAGTTTCTTGAGCAAAATACTGTCCCACCTGACTGGAGGCAAGTGAAAGTTATTGCCATTCAAAAGCCAGCTTCCAATCACAACTCGACACTTGGGTCGAGACGAACGGTTTGTTCTCAGATACTCAGTTTGGCTTCAGTAGAAATAAACGGACGAATGATTGCCTTGCATTACTTTTGTCTGACATCCAAATTGCCTTCGCTCAAAAGCAACAAATGGCATCTAGCATCATTTTTAGACATTAAAGAAGGTTTTGATTCAGTTTCCATTGATATTCTTTCAGACAAGCTCCATCAACATGGACTTCCAGCGATTATAAATAATTATTTGCATAACCTTTTGTCAGAGAAATGCATTTATTTTTCATATGGCGATTTGACAACATTCCGAATTAGCTACATTGGTTGCCTCAGTCAAATCCTCTATAATTTTAACGTGAATGACATTGACAACTGTCTAGTAAGCCCATGTACACTAAGACAATTGGCAGATGATGGCGTGGTTTCAGTTACTGGACCCAAAGCTATTGATCTGCAAAAACCATTGCAAGATACCTTAGATAACTTGTCCGTTTGGGCTGTTCATCTGGGTATCGAATTCTCTGCGGAGAAAACAGAGCTGGTCGTCTTTTCACGAAAGCATGATCCCGCGCAGCTTCAGCTTCATATGATGGGAAGAATGATCCAACAGGTTTCGACTTTCAAATACCTCGGGGTGTGGTTTGATTCCAAATGCACGTGGGGAGGGCACATTAGCTATCTGATAACAAAATGCCAACAAAGAGTAAATTTTCTTCGAACAATAACAGGATCTTGGTGGGGTGCTCATCCGGAAGATCTAATAAAATTGTATCAGACAACTATTCTTTCAGTGATGGAATATGGATGCGTTTGCTTTCGTTCCGCTGCAAACTCTCATATTAACAAATAAGAGCGAATTCAATATCGTTGTTTGCGAATTGCTTTAGAGTGCATGCATTCGACACATACAATGAGTCTTGAAGTTCTGGCGGGAGTTCTTCCATTGAAAGATCGTTTTTGGGAGCTTTCATCGCGACTGCTAATAATATGTGAGGTACTGAATCCCCTGGTTATTAGTAACTTCGAAAAATTAGTCGAGGCTCAATTTCAAACAAGATTCATGACAGTACATTTTAACCATATGTCACAGGAAATCGACCCTTCAAGATATATTCCTATCCGTGACAGCCTCCTAAATGTCCCTGACTCAACTCTAGTTTTCGACACATCCATGCAGCGCGAAGTGCGTGGAATCCCGGAACACCTGCGCTCGATGGAAATCCCAAAAATATTTACAAGTAAGTTCAGACATATTGACACTGAGAACATGTTTCACACGGACGGGTCACGAATTGAAGAGGCTACTTAGTTTGGTATGATCAACAACAATATTTCGGCTTCATTAAGGCTTCACGAACCTGCATCTGTTTATATAGCAGAGTTAGCAGCAGTTTATTGTAGTTTGAGTGTAATCGTCACATTATCTCCAAACCATTATTTCATCTTCACAGATAGTCTGAGTGCAATTGAAGCCATTCGCTTAAACGCTGCTGGCAAAAATGAACCGTTTTTTTGGGCAAAATAAAACAGTGCCTGAACGTCATATTGAATAATAATTATCTAATCACAATAGTTTGGCTCCATTCCAGGCAATGAAAGAGCCGATATTTTAGCCAAACGTGGTGCAGTTGAGGGTGAAATTTATGAGAGACCGATTGCTTTCAACGATTTCTATAGCGCGTCCCGCCAAAGAACACTTGCCAGCTGGCAAGCTTCTTGGGATAAAGATGATCTGGGTCGGTGGATGCACTCAATTATTCCAAAAATATCGACAAAGGCATGGTTCAGGGGACTGGATGTGAGTAGAGATTTCATTCGTGTGATGTCCAGACTCATGTCCAATCACTACACGTTAGATGCACATCTCCTTCGAATTGGACTTTCCGAAACTAATCATTGGGCTTGTGGCGAAGGTTATCGCGATATTGATCATGTCGTTTGGACATGCGTGGAGTATCGTGATGTCAGATCTCAACTAATAAATTCCTTGCGTACTCAAGGTAGACTATCCAATGTCCCAGTTCGCGATATTTTGTCTTGTCGTGGTTTATCCCGGTTTAAACCTCTATTTTATGTGGTTTTGACTCTGTTCTGCTTCGTAGGATCGGCAGCCTCGCCGCTCTATGTGGGTACGTGGCTGTCAATAACGTAACTAATGATTATGGATAGAATAGAACAATAAATTCACTTAAATAATATTTATGTATATTTTCCTTCAAAACTAGATACAAGTTCTCGTTTCTAATCATTTCATAATTTTGACATTTCCAGTAGATTTTGCATGATTTTCTTCAATATGTTAAAATTTGGATGTCAAAACTCTTGCAACGCTTTTTAACACCTATAACTTACAAAAATTGACACATATAACTAAAACTCACAAAAAACTAATGCATGTAACGCTACGTAACGCCAAAAACTTATACAGAGTATCACTTGTTACGTTACTTGTAACTTACCAACGAGTAACGCTTGTAACGCAATGTCTATAATTCATAAAAAATAACGCATGTAACGTTTCGTAACGCGTAAAGCGAATAAAAAAGTAACGCATGTAACGCCCATAACTTATAAAAAATAACACATGTAACGCTTGTAACTTACAAACGAGTATCGCTTGTACCGATTCGTAACGTCATAACTCACAAGAAAATAACGCATGCAACGTTTCGTAACGTTCATAACTTGCAAAAAAGTAACACATATAACACTTTGTAACGCCTATAGCCTACGAAACATAATTTCCAAACGATAACTTATATGATTTGTAACTCTAAATTCAAGAAAATTATCGTATGCAACGCTTTCTAGCTTCTTTAACTTAATGTAACGCTTTCTATATCACGATAATATCGAGTGAAATGCTTCGTCAAATGGAATATTTTTCAATATTGGGGATTTCGTCTTTTAACAGAGAATGGTCAAGTTCCACATCACAATACAGCAAATCTATGAGAAACTGATATACAATCTTTCAGAATTTCGTAACATTCGGAACAATCGTACTTCATCGAAAAATATTAGAATCTTATTCTTCTATTTTATCATTTCGTTGTTAGAGCGGGAAAAAAATCGTTCAATTTCGATTTTCTTAAAAAAAACATTTTTTAAAAATCATAACTTTTTAACCACTCGGCCGATTCTATTAATTTTTGGATATGTTGTCAATAAATCCCTATACTTTCAAGAAAAACAAATGCGAATATTGTAAAGCTGAAGTTCCGTGTTTGAAAAAGTTAATTGTATAATTTTTTAACGGCTTCAATGGTTTGCGATCAATGAGCAATATATCATTTTATATTTTTTTCTGAAAGCTGAAACATTTTTGCATAACATATCAAAAAATTGGCGATGTATGTTTTTTTTTTTAATTTTGAGTTATAATTTATTGAAAATTTCAAGTTTTTGTAGTTTCCGTGTTTTCTTGATGGTAATTTATAAGAAAAATGACTCTTAAAATTGAATTGGACTTTTCATCTTGAAACTCCGAAGCTGACCTTCGGATCTAAGTAAAATTCAGGATTTTTCTATTGGATTCTAAGTCCTTTCATTTATTCTAAGTTTAGGCAAATCTATTCAACCAGAAGAATTAGTGTACATAGGGAAAGAACTCCCTATCTGAGCTCCTAGTTCCATCTCATCCCTTCATCTCATAACTTCAAACATAAGTCATATATTTTAACATACCAATACCAAACTAATAAATATTCTAAAACGTTTATTTAAGTTTTTGTCACATTTTTAGAAAACATTTTCGTCTCAAGTTTTACAGTTCGTCATGTTTCGGAATATTTACTAATTGTTTCGTCTCAAAAAATGATCACTATTTTGCATAATTACACCAATTACACCATTCAATGTTGGATGGCTTCATAACTAGCAATGTCCACTTTTCACTTGTTTAATCAACGATTGTAAACTTCTAAAATTACCCGATAGATAATGAAAAAAAATAGATAAAAGTTTGCATTTAATGACCTCGATTGCGGTTTGTTTTCATTTCATCTCATTTCGTATCGCAAGGTTGCTATGTTTCCTTATGTATTGAAAAAAAAATCCTTTTCTACTTTAGATTACCATCAACAAGTGTTTTTTGGTATCCGTAAAATATAACGGAGACCAAAAAACACTTGCTGATGGCAATCTAAAGTAGAAAAGAAAGTTTAATTATATTATTGATATTTTTATTTCAACGAAACTGTTTCGGATGCGAATATTACTAGAAAGTGCGTGTTAAGTACTAATCAAATGATGATCATTATTGCAAATCTAGTAGCACTGGTTTCATTCCGCTATATGTCAATATAACGTTGTTAAGTATGTCATCCCGGGTTGGCGGTTCAATGCATAGGACGCTGGTCTTACAAACCAGTTGTCGTATGTTCGACCCCTGACCTGGAAGGATTCTTACTAGCCATGCAATGATTCTGTACACTAAGAATCGGCTGCGAAGTCTGTTGAAACAGAAAGTCCAAATTCCACAAAAGGAATGTAATGCCAGGACTTTGCTTTGCTAAGTATGTGTGTGTTTCATCGGTTGTGCAATTGATATTTTTATATTTTTAAAAGAGCCAATCCAGATTAACCTCGCAGTAAAATTTTAATTGTAAAACTAAAGGAAACGTTTTTGAAAGTCGAATCGACGACACGACCAGGCACTTCGAAGAAAAATCTAACTAAAAAGTGTCTGTGAGCGATTTACCGCCAGTTACCACAAATATAGCGACCCTTGATAATGATAAAAATATTGTTCTCTAGCAATACTGTTTATAAAGCTATAAGGAGTGTATCGAAAAGTAGTTAGACATCAGTTTTCGATATATTGTAGAAAAACTACATTTTTATGCATTTCACTGATTATATTGAAGAAAATCCTAGCTTCTGAGAAACGCTCGCACTTTGGACTTCACATTCTTCATTGAATTCTGCACAGTTACTTCTGTGACTTTCCTGGTGGCAGCTGTCCAGTTTTTTTTAACTCCTCCATGTTTTGGTACACTACCTTCCTTCCGAAAGTGCCGCTTGACAATTGCCCAATACTTTTCAATTGGCCGACGATCCGGGCAGTTCGGTGGGTTGATGTCCTTTTCCACAAATTGTACATTATTTTTTGACAACCACTGTAGAACGGAGCTGGCGGCCAGAAGAGAGAAGGAGCCTTTTACTTTCTGTACACTGGCAGCATTCTCTTCTTTAAACATTCTTCCTCGTACACCTTGGCGTTAATTGTGCTCTTCGTGAAGAAAATCGACGACCGCAAACCACAAGTACAAATTGCTTGCCAGACCAACACCTTCTGCACAAACTTTTCCATCGCCACCGTGATGTCAGCGTCGTCCAGGTCCTGAACCTGATACACCGATTTCGTATAATATTGCGGTCCGGGCAGCGCTCGAGAGTCTTCCTTGGCGTAGGTTTCGTCGTCGATCAGGATGCATCCGTCTTTATTCTGTAGAATCCGGTTATACAGTTTACGCGCTTTTGTTTTGGCCTGAACTTGCTGTACCAGGGAGTTTTTCGGCACCTTCTGTTTCTTGTACGTTTTCAGGAAGTTCAGAACTTTGATCCGTTGAATCATCCCGATGCTGGTGTTGAACTGCTTGGCCAAATCCCGCGTCGACGCCGATGGGTTTTTCCTGATGTACTCAACTACTTTTGAGTCCCGGCCGGGCTGGCTGGGACCCGTTTTCCTACCGGATCGGGGCAAATCCTTCATGGAAAGGGTCTCTCCGAACTTCTAGATAATATTTTTGACACTGGTGTGGTGCACTTTCACCCGTTTTGCAATTTCGTTGTACGTGACACCACTTTCTGAGCACCAAGTGTGCAGAATTTTCTTTCGCGTTTGCGGATCAATTCGACTCATCATTGAAACGATAAACCGTACCGAAACCAATCGATTGCGCAGCTGTTGTTGACATGTAAACAAACATGTCACCGTAAAACAGGCTGCAAAAAATTAAGCCATTTCAGAGTAATAACTGTTTGAATGTTGCTAACTACTTATCGATACACTCCTTAAACAAGTTACCAAGGAGCCCCGCATAAATAAACATTTTGAGGAAGTTGTGGAATAGTTCAAATAATTAAAACGTTTTTGCGGCATCCCTTTGACTCAGTGAGTCCTTGTTGTTGATAGCACGAGAAAGAGAACGAAGTCCTTTTGCGTCCATAATTTTGGCTGGTTTTCCACTACCTTCCTTGCGAGCAGTTGTTGGGCATCTTAGGATATTGTAAACTGTCGAAGCCGCAACATTTTTACTTTTGGAATGTTGTACCGACGACACGACCAGGCACTCCGAAGAAAAATCGTAATAAAAAGTGTTCGCGTGCGATTTACTTCCAGTTACCATACATTAAGTGACCCCTTGTTAATTTTAAAAATAATCTTTGTGAACAACACTGTTCTGGTTGCTACAGACTTTAAAACCACAGTGACATAAACAAACAAAGTGTTTTTCGTTCAAAGTTTGCCAAAAAAATATAAAAATTATTTTAATGGTTTTATTTTCACACATTCACGAAAGCGAACGATATTTTAATTAAACGCACATTATCTGCGTTGGACTTGAAATAAATAGGAATTTGGAAAAAAAATACAGGCAGTCGTCAAAATACTTCACCAAAAAAATTATTTGAATCGTTATCGTCGTTAGTATATATAGTATTTTTTTTTCTTTTTTTTTTGTTTGGTTTTCGCAGTAGTGGAGCTTACTTTATATTTTGATTTGTTCCAGCAGAGAAGAAAACGAAGCCATATATATTACCGAGGCGCTCTTTTTGTTTTTTAAAGTAGCAAATTCTGCTCATTTGGGCCATTTTTTGTACGTGATATATATCCAAAATAATCACCCCGATTCTGTATTTCGTTCAAATCGGATTGTTTCGATCGAATACGAAATGTATCCTGTAGCTCGATCGAGTTCGAGTTTTCTATACAAAAGCATCACTCGATCGATTTACAGAATGCAAATTTTTAACTTTTTTTCGGTATTTTAACGATATCAAACTAACTAGAGATTATAAGAGGAGAAAGAATATGAAATCATAGAGCCATAGTACTCAAGGAAGAGCAAGGATGTGAAGAATAAAGTGCGGAAAAGTGAGACGTGACAAGGGTCATTTAAGTAAGCACAAGGCTTCTCGTATCTAAACTTTTACCTTCTACCAGAGGAGTCGAACTTAGGCATCTTAAAGATACGAGTCATCCGAGTCTCTGATATGTCAGAAAGTAAAGGCAAAGGTCGTTTGCCATTTACTGTCCGAACCGGCAAAAGTAAAGTTACGAGAAGTTGTCACATTCTGCCCACGACGGTTTCTCACACAATGTGTTTCATAGTGTTGATATTTTCTCATCTCTATACAGTTAGTTATAACACCAAAATGGAAGATTTGTCCGAAACTATTGCTTGAGTGCCTGGAGTTGTAGCGTTTGGCTATGCGTCCCAGGGTGCAAGCGGCGCACGGACAGCGCTCCATTCATCGCTGTGTGTGATGGAATCCCATCAAATTTTTTCACTTTTTACTTTTTTTTTTATTTATGACTTCTGGTCAGTCAGTAATTTTTACTTTTTTTCGGTATTTTAACGATATCAAACTAACTAGAGATTATAGAGATGAGAAAATATCAACACAATGAAACACATTGTGTGAGAAACCGTCGTGGGCAGAATGTGACAACTTCTCGTAACTTTACTTTTGCCGGTTCGGACAGTAAATGGCAAACGACCTTTGCCTTTACTTTCTGACATATCAGAGACTCGGATGACTCGTATCTTTAAGATGCCTAAGTTCGACTCCTCTGGTAGAAGGTAAAAGTTTAGATACGAGAAGCCTTGTGCTTACTTAAATGACCCTTGTCACGTCTCACTTTTCCGCACTTTATTCTTCACATCCTTGCTCTTCCTTGAGTACTATGGCTCTATGATTTCATATTCTTTCTCCTCTTATAATCTCTAGTTAGTTTGATATCGTTAAAATAACGAAAAAAAGTAAAAATTACTGACTGACCAGAAGTCATAATTTTTAAATTCGTTCGACAAAATCCGATTCGATCGAAATACAGAATTGTGGTAAATAATTTGGTTCAATAGAATCCAGTTTTGACACTGGAATATTGAATATTAATATTTAACAGAATTAAGATGTTGAAGTAACTACTAGTGTTGCTACAATAGCCTATACAAATGTTTTTATAGCGTTAACGTTAACGAATGAATCAGTTAGAAAAGCAGTTTAATATTACATGTTATTTATTTTTTGCAAACAAAAAAAATTTATGTCCCAATAATAAATTTCAATTGCAAGATTTCTTATTTGCCGTATATTTTGAAAGACGCAAGCGTACTCTCCGCTGTCGCTCTAATTTTTTCCTAATTTGTTTATTACAGATTGTTTAAAATTTGCCACACGGTATCGACAATCCATCAGATTCCGACACCTCCCAGCGCCAGTAGACTCCCTACGGCTGTTCCGCTTTGGACACCTTGAAGCCCAACAAAATGCTTTACAACAGCTTCATCACTAAGTAGTGATCTGTGTACTTAACATTCGTTCCCTAGTTTCTTTTTGTTACCTATGCGATTGCCGATTCATCGCACTCCATAAACTCGAGCGGAAGAGAGAAATACTTAACGAGCAATTCCATTTGGTTGGAATTTGACTGATAAATCGATGGATTATCCCAAACGATTTGAGTGGTCTCTACTCTGCTCGCGATCTAGAACAGAAAAATGCAGTTTTTGAATTTAAATATAATTTTCCAGTACTAAAAGCTACCAGAAGAATTTTTTCGCACAAAATAGAAAGTCGCTTGATTCGATTATTTATATTTATCAACTGACCGAAAACGTAACCAAGGTTACTGATAACTGTTGTTCTAAGTAGAGTGCCTATAACCAGAGTGACGACATCTCATCCGTAATGCTGGCAACAATTAAAAATATTCCATTAGCTTTACATTGATTTGACAGGTCGTTTGCTCGTTTGGAACTGGTAGCTGTCATTCCAAACGAACAGCTGTCGCCACTCTGATTATAGTCACTCTAGTTCTAAGAACAACAATCTACTAATCTGTGTTGCTAGTTTCAACATTTTTTCAAAGGATTTCGTTTTGACATTACCAGGTTACTGGCAGGCCCGTACCCAGGATTTCGTTTCGGGAGGGGCCCAAAGATAAAAAAATAATGTTACTGAAGATTACTTATACAGCTAATTCTCGGTGTGTCTTTTACGGGTGTTTTTAACAGACACTTTAAACTTTTCCACTGAAACTGTTATTGTATTACATTATTGTCTGAGATCTTCTAAATAATTATATATCAGTTTTTGATTTCGGGAGGGGCCCGGGCCCCTTGGGCCCCCCCTCTGGGTACGTGACTGGTTACTGGGGGGTAGTTAAATTTGCGATACAGTTTTGATAGTCGAGTGGCAGGTCGTGTCGTCGGTTGTACCGTATACTATTTGCGAGATTTCTGTGCAGTTCGTAGAACTGTACAATGCGCTCGTGAAATACTTCTTGTTTCGACGGCATTTTGAGCAAAACTGAGCAAGCATGAACAAAACAGAAAATACTAGCCGAAAGAGGAGAAAGAGAGCTAACACATACACACTTTCTGAGCTCGTTTGTTGTTGAGCATACAGGCCTCGAAAAAATTCCAAAATTTTAGTTGCCACCCGTTAATAAGGCTTTTCCATGTGAAGTGTATGGTGCCCAAATGTCGCTGCTGCTCACGTGGAGCATTGAATGATTTTTTTCTCGAAATTGTGACGTATTTGAATGTCGTCATTTTATTTCATACAAATACATGAATTAATCTGAGGAGAATGATAAATATGGTGACGATTAAAACAAAACGACTTCCTTAGTGAGTCCAAGTTTTTCAAGGCTGTACATTCGATCATTTCAAGAACTTGCAACTTACTGCACAAATGATCCACTCGAGACAGCCATTGATCCATTTTAATTTTCCGTTATGAAATATCCATTTGCAATTGGGTTTGTTTACAGTCCTCAATGTGCAGTAACCAAAGTTATGTTTACTGTTATTTAAAGTCAATAACTTATCAATTTGTGCTGCCAGTTTCAATAATTTTTCTAACGATTCCGTTTTGACATTACCAGTTACTGAGGGGTAGTTAAATTTACGATACAGTTTGGATAGACGAGTGGCAGGTCGTGTCGTCCGTCGAATTGATTCCAAACTGGTTTTAAAAATATTGTGTGCTGTGTCACATTTGGCA
The DNA here is from genome assembly GCF_030247185.1 of Malaya genurostris. Classification (NCBI taxonomy): domain Eukaryota; kingdom Metazoa; phylum Arthropoda; class Insecta; order Diptera; family Culicidae; genus Malaya; species Malaya genurostris. The sequence goes on along the minus strand of NC_080571.1, from coordinate 89,008,017 downwards.
CTCGGCTCCTTTAAGAAAAAATCTGATATTTTGGATCTGAAAGTGTAATAGTGCATTATTTTGTTTTAATTGCTATCGTTATTGCTATTCTGTAGAATGCGTAAGGGACCAAAGATAGGATGGATGAAAATCCATTGAGATAAAATAAGGAACATAGTAGTGAGCATTTCCGAAGTGTTTTCCGCTGTATTTTGAATATAAGTTTAATATCCAAGAAATGTGAATCGATTCTCAAGTCGGAGCAAGGCGAAATAAGCAGAAATATTAAATAATCGCAGTGATTTTTGCGGCTAAATCAAGTTTTTAATAGTAAGAGTCTTCATTTTTTTAGTGATATCTTGTAGAACTCAAATTGGTACTTTGCTCGAAAAGCTTTGTTTTACTTTCTAGAATTCTGAAGTAGAAAAAAAACTGTTCCCAGCACAGAAGATTTTTGTAGAAGAAGAAACTCACCACTCACTATTTGAGAAATTCGCAACTCTTGTAAAGCAGCAACCATGACGTAAAATTTTCAACTCAAATTCCGCATTGTCCAAAGCGGCTCGACTTTCGAAGTGGCATTCATCTTCCGATAAGCATACTGTTATGGCGATGACCAGTAAGCAAACATTCCACCGCCCTCCCCTCTCCCGACATCATCGTCATCATCATCACATTATTGTACCGCTCGTTTTCCGGTTTGCCACATTTTTATAGGGCGTCAAATCGATATCGTTCGGTCCCGTATTCGGTCCACCGCTGCATTGGGCAGTGGTCCCCTAATCCGCAATAAAAGTTGACGGTCTCGTCCGAACACGGCCAAAGAATGAATGAACCCAGTTTGGGGCTAGCTGATAACCGCACAATTTGGCAAAAGTATTAGAAAGGATAATGATATTAATAAGTGAAAAAGAATAGCCCCGCAGTCGCTACGCAGCCCGGCTAACCAAGGCCGCGGAACGTACGAAGCTGAGTACATACTAAATATCATCAGCCCGGAGCGAATCCTTGTTCAGAACGACAGGAAGAACGACGAGTTATACAATAACAATAACGAAAATTGGTTTTAAGCTGCTCGTTAAGTGATCGAGTGTCCTTTTGCCGGCGGCCCTGGTCCTAGAAGGGCGCCGGTGTGGCGGGCCGTTGGCAGTGAGAAGGACACAGATCCGGGAAATGAGTACAATGTGGCAACCGACAAAGACCGCCGGTTGGAATGGGAGAGTGCATTATCTTTCCGGGTTCCCGTACGGTGCAGGGTGATAAAAAACGAACCCATTTACGAAGTTCACTCCGTAAGTTTGGTGTGTAATTAGATGAAATTAGTGCTAGCGCGTTTCATGTAGCGGTTACTTTCACGCGGCGTTGATTAAATAGATTTTAATATGCAAAACGGGGTTTCGTACACTGGTACACTGCACTGCTCGGGGCACGGAAAACGGCAGCATCCGCTAAGCAAGGGCTCATTTTTGCATCGACGAGATCTCATCTTACGCTCGATGGTGGCTCTTTGAATAGCACCATTTTTCACTATCTGGGTTGAGTCAGCCATTCCGGAAGAGTGCCGAGGAAAGCGACTGAATGTGGCTGCCCCTGGAAAATTCTAGCTCTCTGGTAGTCAGTCGGTCGGTCGGTCGTTAGAGCATGGTATGACACAGCGTTTCAGCTGCACACCAGAATTGCATGTTTCTCTACTCGAGATAATACATTTTCGCCTTAAATTAGATTTCCGATATTATCTTTCACAACCCGTGCACAAACCGGGGAAGCTGGAAAGTGATCAAGTGACGGAGGAAAAAAGAGGATGGCTGGAAAATGGTAATAGTTTTTTGCCTCCGTCTGTTCGCTAGCTCGGTCGGCTGTGCAAGCAACAACAGCAACAGCAGCCATCTGGAAAAATTCTCTACTCTGCTCGTTTACTTAAATGGCACAAGTGCTAAATAAGGCAGGTTCATTTAAGTTTGCTTCATCCGTTCCGTTGCTGGATGGCCGACCCGTCGACTGATCCTGATGGGACAAACGAACGAATGATCACGCAATGGGCTGAGACGGGTGAGGCTCGTCGCTAGATTATCCCCCGGTCGAGGAGGAAGCCTTATTGCGTTTGGTAAATGACCGGTGTCTATTGGTTCGAACGACTAAATCGCCCTCGTGCGGACTGAATGGGCCTGGCTTGAGGGGTTCGTTTGTTTCCTGCTATTCAAATTCGTACTGTTATTATGATAATACCGACAGTCAAACGAAGCAATTAGCATGAATGGATGGAATTCAAGAAATCGTTTCGAATCTTGCACGAAATGGAAGATGTGGGACAAATCAAAGCAGATCCGGAAGTAATGTAAGCGGAAGTATTTATTTTTTCCTTCGGTGTTATTAGCATTCATCCAGGCAAGCTTCTTTCTTGCGTTGGCTTAAAATGGTGTAATCTTGGTGCATTCAGTTTCATGAGTTTCATGGATAATGGAACGAAATGAGCACCATTTAAAATGCTTTGCAACCAGCTTTAATTCTAGTTTAAATTCAAGCCAGTAAATTGACAGTAAATTTTGCAAAAGATCGTTTGTGGGAAACTTTGTTGCAAGATTTATGACAAATTTATGACTATTTACATTTCTAGGGGTTACTGTAATTATTTGCTGGGGCTAAAGTAGTGGTTCATGATTTTTTTTTTAGGAAATCTAAGAAAACTGCAACAGATTGTAAAAAAAATGCATACCATTTCCTCGGATCGGAGAAAGCTACCGGTGTCGTGTGTTTCGCAGTTGTCATTTCATAGTAGCATTCGTATGTCTGTTTTTCAACTTGTTTTCCTCGTTAAATACTGATTAAATTCGAACAATCCATCCATATAGAAAAGAAGAAAAAATTTGAGGCATTCTTTATTTTGAGCTCCTAATAGTTTTTCGTGAATAGTATTAATGACACTATTTTTTAGCTATTTGTCAATATTTTTAGTTTATTAAAAATCATTAGAAATATACTCCTCTTGGCTTTCCCTCAAAAACAAATTCAACTCTTCCTAAAATCTCAAAATCACTTTTGTTAGCCTGCTAATAAGTTTTCAAGCTCTCAAATTATAATTTCCTGTTCCGTTTGAACAAATTATAGTTTGCTACTATCGAAACAAAATAAAAACTTTGTTTGATGATGAAAGTCTTAAGTCGAGAGCGAAATGCGTATTCAATTCATTCTTTATGGCTTTAAAAGGTAGTTTCTAGTGACGTGAATTTTTCGAAAACTTCTTGAAACACTATTTTCGTAAACATTTTGAAACATTCAAATTTTCAAAAACCTCCAAACGGTTTTATACATTTATTATGAACTTAGATTTTTTGGAATTATTTTTATTTTAGCGATTTCCGAACTTCGCGGAATTTCCGTGGGAATCGTTCTAAATCTTCTGTAATCGTCTGAGATTTGCTAAAATAGGCTGAATATTTCCGAAAACCCTCAAATACTCTGAACCATGGCTATCTCAGGTAGTGTTCTATATAATTTTAGAATATTCAGTCAATTTTAACGCGTGGATCAATTACGCCCAAGACTGATACAAAGATGGCGTTGTCAACAATATGTTTTTATTACTTTTCGTAAGTACTAATTTTCAAAGTATGCCTGTAATAAATTCCACGACATTTTGATGTTTGGTACACGAGTTACATTGATTTGAGTGATGATAATTTTTATATTCTCATTCGATTCGAAACCATTCCGTTTGTTGCTTTTTCATTACTTTTCGATAAAAAAAGGCGGGTAGGTAATGTCACAGACAAAACTGGAGGATGCGAATACGAATAAAATTTACACGATTCTTTCAAATTTCCAAATATCGATTAACGTTTGAATTGGTTTGTTTGATTGTGTGAATTTTAATACTTTTACTGGGATCGAAAATTGAGGTTTGGAGTTTCAGATCTAAAATGTATTTCCAGTTAAGACACTAAATTTAGTTCCAAAATCCAGTCAAGAAACCAATTCTAAAAATGTAGCCATAACAATACCTAATTAGGATTTAGTTCCTTAGTCTTAGTTCTAAATTCCAAACCTCTTTTCCGGACCTAGGTTTTAAACTAAATTGTAAGCCTAAAATTTATTTCAGGGTTCAGGTGGACCAGAATCCAGGGTCTGAATGCAATTTACGAATTCGGTTGCGGAATCCAATCCAAATGAGGTTTTACACCACATAGGTCTGTTGTTGCTGCTGCTGGTGGAAGGTGCTTACCATGACGTCCAAGTAGGCAACCAAGCGAAATCAGTTTTCCTCATTGTTTCCAAAACTTGGAATAATTGAAATTTTCACGTGAATTGCTGATCATATTTCTGATGGCATGGAGAAAGAATTATGTTGTTGTGTTTAGTACTACTCAAGATATTTACGATGAAGTTCTACCCATTCTTCTTCCACAGGACGAATTTTGAAAAGGTGCGCCATAGTAAGGTGAGACGTTTTCACGTCAATACAACAATGTTATAGTGTCTTTATGTAGATTTACATAGTAGGAAATCTTTGCATAGATCTTTGGGAATATATGATTAGCTCCGAAGAGAAGCGATTTATAGAATTCTGGAACTAGATCTGAGTTTAAGAACTAAACAGATTTAAAATTCAACTGCAATTTAGTTCTAGAACTGAAATCTGAATTTGAATTCCGAAACTAAATTTAGCCTCGAAAACTAGTTCCAGAATCCAATCCCAGAATTAAGTTTCAGCATACAGGCTCTATATTTTGGAACTGAATTCTGAAACAGAATTTTGAAACTAAATTTCGAAGCTAAACTCCAAACCTGAAATTAAATTTAGAATTCAGGTGGAAGTTTCCGAATCCAGATCCAGTATTCAGCACCTGAATGCGATTTGCGTCGAAATGAGAGCATCTGAGCGTGTTTTCATTACTGGCGACTGCTCATTCCAACGTCCGAAGTCCACGACCTGAGCGATCCACGCCTTATACCAGGTTTGTTTTTACTGATGTTGGTGGAAGAACTTGACCACAATATCCGGTTCCGTGTAAGTCACTAGAAGAAATGAACGATTTTTGATCAAAGTTATATATTCGTCCAGTAAAACATCGGGACTGATTATGTGCCTGACCGTCGTCCGGGTGCGAAAAATGCAAGCAAGCATCCTCATTGCTTCCAAGAGTTTTAGACAGCTATATTTTTGGGTGATTTATGGTTATCTCACACTGTTGAAAATTGAACCACTAATTCCTGATCATATTTCCGATTGTTTGTTTAAAAAGTTATGTTGTTGGATAAAGTACAATAAAAAATTTCCACGATTGAATTCTACCCATTCTTGTACAGGGTAAATTTTGAAAAGGCCTAATAGTAAAGTAAGTTTCATCAAAAACAACCGTACGGTACTGAGTTTAAAGGTCCTCATTCTGACACTGAAGATGGAACGTTCAGTATCAGGCCGGTCAAATGAGCCATGGAAAAAGTCCGGAAGCCATGAACAAAGCCCACTACATGTGTGAGTTAGCTGACCTTTTAAAGATATCATTCGCAGCCTGTACACTATTTCGTATGAACATTTGTCTTTGACGCATCCGCCTCACTCACCGGATCTGGCCCCCAGTGACTATTATGAGTTTGAAGGCCTTAACAATAATTCAATGAAGGAGAATCTACTCAACCGAGGAAATCGACAAAAGATAAATCGTTCTACAAGAATGGTATTGAAATGAGAGAGAAGCATAGAACTGATAATGTTGCTTTCGAAGAAGACCATGTTGACGAATGAAGTTGGGTTTTGGCAAAAAATATGTTTTTTTAACTACTCCCGGTACTTCATTTACGTATGAAGTGACATAAGATTATTTTTTTTTTTTTGAAAGATTGTGATATTTAAACAATCACAGTAATAAACAGTAAAAAAGAGGTCGAATCAGGACCGAGTTGTTCAGATTTGGATTCATTCATGTCTGGAGTATAACATACCAAATCCAGAAAATATTAAATTATTGATGAAAAAATTGCCATTTAAACACTACAGTAAGAATTTAGCCGTTCTTGAAATATTTGTACATTGAATTCAAAGATTCAGATTTTTTTAAAGTGCTTTTTTCAACATTTCATATAGATCTGCATTTTCTTCCCAAATTTAAAGAAATTTTGTTGAATTATACTTTCCTGGAAGTTGTAAATGCTATTGTCCAATCTTTTACAGTTTTTTGGAGCTTTTGTATGATATCGTAACCATAGAATAAATTTTTTGCGATTCTAAGAAATAAGAGTTTTCAGAAAGTAATCTGAGCTCAGGAGTACACTAATCGAAGCTTATTTTTCCGAATCATTTACAACATTATAAGTCTACTATTCCGAAAACCTTGAAAGGTTCCGTTATATTCTTAAATACTCTATACTAATCAAAAGTCATTTAATCTTTTGAAATCTGTTGGAAATCTTTTAAAATTATTTGAAATCTTTTGGAATCTTTTCAAATCTTTTGAAATCTTTTGAAATCTTTTGAAATCTTTTGAAATCTTTTGAAATCTTTTGAAATCTTTTGAAATCTTTTGAAATCTTTTGAAATCTTTTGAAATCTTTTGAAATCTTTTGAAATCTTTTGAAATCTTTTGAAATCTTTTGAAATCTTTTGAAATCTTTTGAAATCTTTTGAAATCTTTTGAAATCTTTTGAAATCTTTTGAAATCTTTTGAAATCTTTTGAAATCTTTTGAAATCTTTTGAAATCTTTTGAAATCTTTTGAAATCTTTTGAAATCTTTTGAAATCTTTTGAAATCTTTTGAAATCTTTTGAAATCTTTTGAAATCTTTTGAAATCTTTTGAAATCTTTTGAAATCTTTTGAAATCTTTTGAAATCTTTTGAAATCTTTTGAAATCTTTTGAAATCTTTTGAAATCTTTTGAAATCTTTTGAAATCTTTTGAAATCTTTTGAAATCTTTTGAAATCTTTTGAAATCTTTTGAAATCTTTTGAAATCATTTGAAATCTTTTGAAATCTTTTGAAATCTTTTGAAATCTTTTGAAATCTTTTGAAATCTTTTGAAATCTTTTGAAATCTTTTGAAATCATTTGAAATCTTTTGAAATCTTTTGAAATCTTTTGAAATCTTTTGAAATCTTTTGAAATCTTTTGAAATCTATTGAAATCTTTTGAAATCTTTTGAAATCTTTTGAAATCTTTTGAAATCTTTTGAAATCTTTTGAAATCTTTTGAAATCTTTTGAAATCTTTTGAAATATTTTTAAATCCCTTGAAATGTTTTGAAATCTTTTGAAATCTTTTGAAATTTTTTGAAATCTTTTGAAATCTTTTGAAATCTTTTGAAATCTTTTGAAATCTTTTGAAATCTTTTGAAATCTTTTGAAATCTTTTGAAATCTTTTGAAATCTTTTGAAATCTTTTGAAATCTTTTGAAATCTTTTGAAATCTTTTGAAATCTTTTGAAATCTTTTGAAATCTTTTGAAATCTTTTGAAATCTTTTGAAATCTTTTGAAATCTTTTGAAATCTTTTGAAATCTTTTGAAATCTTTTGAAATCTTTTGAAATCTTTTGAAATCTTTTGAAATCTTTTGAAATCTTTTGAAATCTTTTGAAATCTTTTGAAATCTTTTGAAATCTTTTGAAATCTTTTGAAATCTTTTGAAATCTTTTGAAATCTTTTGAAATCTTTTGAAATCTTTTGAAATCTTTTGAAATCTTTTGAAATCTTTTGAAATCTTTTGAAATCTTTTGAAATCTTTTGAAATCTTTTGAAATCTTTTGAAATCTTTTGAAATCTTTTGAAATCTTTTGAAATCTTTTGAAATCTTTTGAAATCTTTTGAAATCTTTTGAAATCTTTTGAAATCATTTGAAATCTTTTGAAATCTTTTGAAATCTTTTGAAATCTTTTGAAATCTTTTGAAATCTTTTGAAATCTTTTGAAATCTTTTGAAATCTTTTGAAATCTTTTGAAATCATTTGAAATCTTTTGAAATCTTTTGAAATCTTTTGAAATCTTTTGAAATCTTTTGAAATCTTTTGAAATCTTTTGAAATCTTTTGAAATCTATTGAAATCTTTTGAAATCTTTTGAAATCTTTTGAAATCTTTTGAAATCTTTTGAAATCTTTTGAAATCTTTTGAAATCTTTTGAAATATTTTTAAATCCCTTGAAATGTTTTGAAATCTTTTGAAATCTTTTGAAATCTTTTGAAATCTTTTGAAATCTTTTGAAATCTTTTGAAATCTTTTGAAATCTTTTGAAATCTTTTGAAATCTTTTGAAATCTTTTGAAATCTTTTGAAATCTTTTGAAATCTTTTGAAATCTTTTGAAATCTTTTGAAATCTTTTGAAATCTTTTGAAATCTTTTGAAATCTTTTGAAATCTTTTGAAATCTTTTGAAATCTTTTGAAATCTTTTGAAATCTTTTGAAATCTTTTGAAATCTTTTGAAATCTTTTGAAATCTTTTGAAATCTTTTGAAATCTTTTGAAATCTTTTGAAATCTTTTGAAATCTTTTGAAATCTTTTGAAATCTTTTGAAATCTTTTGAAATCTTTTGAAATCTTTTGAAATCTTTTGAAATCTTTTGAAATCTTTTGAAATCTTTTGAAATCTTTTGAAATCTTTTGAAATCTTTTGAAATCTTTTGAAATCTTTTGAAATCTTTTGAAATCTTTTGAAATCTTTTGAAATCTTTTGAAATCTTTTGAAATCTTTTGAAATCTTTTGAAATCTTTTGAAATCTTTTGAAATCTTTTGAAATCTTTTGAAATCTTTTGAAATCTTTTGAAATCTTTTGAAATCATTTGAAATCTTTTGAAATCTTTTGAAATCTTTTGAAATCTTTTGAAATCTTTTGAAATCTTTTGAAATCTTTTGAAATCTTTTGAAATCTTTTGAAATCTTTTGAAATCTATTGAAATCTTTTGAAATCTTTTGAAATCTTTTGAAATCTTTTAAAATCTTTGGAAATCTTTTGAAATATTTTTAAATCCCTTGAAATGTTTTGAAATCTTTTGAAATTTTTTGAAATCTTTTGAAATCTTTTGAAATCTTTTGAAATCTTTTGAAATCTTTTGAAATCTTTTGAAATCTTTTGAAATCTTTTGAAATCTTTTGAAATCTTTTGAAATCTTTTGAAATCTTTTGAAATCTTTTGAAATCTTTTGAAATCTTTTGAAATCTTTTGAAATCTTTTGAAATCTTTTGAAATCTTTTGAAATCTTTTGAAATCTTTTGAAATCTTTTGAAATCTTTTGAAATCTTTTGAAATCTTTTGAAATCTTTTGAAATCTTTTGAAATCTTTTGAAATCTTTTGAAATCTTTTGAAATCTTTTGAAATCTTTTGAAATCTTTTGAAATCTTTTGAAATCTTTTGAAATCTTTTGAAATCTTTTGAAATCTTTTGAAATCTTTTGAAATCTTTTGAAATCTTTTGAAATCTTTTGAAATCTTTTGAAATCTTTTGAAATCTTTTGAAATCTTTTGAAATCTTTTGAAATCATTTGAAATCTTTTGAAATCTTTTGAAATCTTTTGAAATCTTTTGAAATCTTTTGAAATCTTTTGAAATCTTTTGAAATCTTTTGAAATCTTTTGAAATCATTTGAAATCTTTTGAAATCTTTTGAAATCTTTTGAAATCTTTTGAAATCTTTTGAAATCTTTTGAAATCTATTGAAATCTTTTGAAATCTTTTGAAATCTTTTGAAATCTTTTGAAATCTTTTGAAATCTTTTGAAATCTTTTGAAATCTTTTGAAATCTTTTGAAATCTTTTGAAATATTTTTAAATCCCTTGAAATGTTTTGAAATCTTTTGAAATCTTTTGAAATTTTTTGAAATCTTTTGAAATCTTTTGAAATCTTTTGAAATCTTTTGAAATCTTTTGAAATCTTTTGAAATCTTTTGAAATCTTTTGAAATCTTTTGAAATCTTTTGAAATCTTTTGAAATCTTTTGAAATCTTTTGAAATCTTTTGAAATCTTTTGAAATCTTTTGAAATCTTTTGAAATCTTTTGAAATCTTTTGAAATCTTTTGAAATCTTTTGAAATCTTTTGAAATCTTTTGAAATCTTTTGAAATCTTTTGAAATCTTTTGAAATCTTTTGAAATCTTTTGAAATCTTTTGAAATCTTTTGAAATCTTTTGAAATCTTTTGAAATCTTTTGAAATCTTTTGAAATCTTTTGAAATCTTTTGAAATCTTTTGAAATCTTTTGAAATCTTTTGAAATCTTTTGAAATCTTTTGAAATCTTTTGAAATCTTTTGAAATCTTTTGAAATCTTTTGAAATCTTTTGAAATCTTTTGAAATCTTTTGAAATCTTTTGAAATCTTTTGAAATCTTTTGAAATCTTTTGAAATCTTTTGAAATCTTTTGAAATCTTTTGAAATCTTTTGAAATCTTTTGAAATCTTTTGAAATCTTTTGAAATCTTTTGAAATCTTTTGAAATCTTTTGAAATCTTTTGAAATCTTTTGAAATCTTTTGAAATCTTTTGAAATCTTTTGAAATCTTTTGAAATCTTTTGAAATCTTTTGAAATCATTTGAAATCTTTTGAAATCTTTTGAAATCTTTTGAAATCTTTTGAAATCTTTTGAAATCTTTTGAAATCTTTTGAAATCTTTTGAAATCTTTTGAAATCTTTTGAAATCATTTGAAATCTTTTGAAATCTTTTGAAATCTTTTGAAATCTTTTGAAATCTTTTGAAATCTTTTGAAATCTTTTGAAATCTTTTGAAATCTATTGAAATCTTTTGAAATCTTTTGAAATCTTTTGAAATCTTTTGAAATCTTTTGAAATCTTTTGAAATCTTTTGAAATCTTTTGAAATCTTTTGAAATATTTTTAAATCCCTTGAAATGTTTTGAAATCTTTTGAAATCTTTTGAAATCTTTTGAAATCTTTTGAAATCTTTTGAAATCTTTTGAAATCTTTTGAAATCTTTTGAAATCTTTTGAAATCTTTTGAAATCTTTTGAAATCTTTTGAAATCTTTTGAAATCTTTTGAAATCTTTTAAAATCTTTTGAAATCTTTTGAAATCTTTTGAAATCTTTTGAAATCTTTTGAAATCTTTTGAAATCTTTTGAAATCTTTTGAAATCTTTTGAAATCTTTTGAAATCTTTTGAAATCTTTTGAAATCTTTTGAAATCTTTTGAAATCTTTTGAAATCTTTTGAAATCTTTTGAAATCTTTTGAAATCTTTTGAAATCTTTTGAAATCTTTTGAAATCTTTTGAAATCTTTTGAAATCTTTTGAAATCTTTTGAAATCTTTTGAAATCTTTTGAAATCTTTTGAAATCTTTTGAAATCTTTTGAAATCTTTTGAAATCTTTTGAAATCTTTTGAAATCTTTTGAAATCTTTTGAAATCTTTTGAAATCTTTTGAAATCTTTTGAAATCTTTTGAAATCTTTTGAAATCTTTTGAAATCTTTTGAAATCTTTTGAAATCTTTTGAAATCTTTTGAAATCTTTTGAAATCTTTTGAAATCTTTTGAAATCTTTTGAAATCTTTTGAAATCTTTTGAAATCTTTTGAAATCTTTTGAAATCTTTTGAAATCTTTTGAAATCTTTTGAAATCTTTTGAAATCTTTTGAAATCTTTTGAAATCTTTTGAAATCTTTTGAAATCTTTTGAAATCTTTTGAAATCTTTTGAAATCTTTTGAAATCTTTTGAAATCTTTTGAAATCTTTTGAAATCTTTTGAAATCTTTTGAAATCTTTTGAAATCTTTTGAAATCTTTTGAAATCTTTTGAAATCTTTTGAAATCTTTTGAAATCTTTTGAAATCTTTTGAAATCATTTGAAATCTTTTGAAATCTTTTGAAATCTTTTGAAATCTTTTGAAATCTTTTGAAATCTTTTGAAATCTTTTGAAATCTTTTGAAATCTTTTGAAATCTTTTGAAATCATTTGAAATCTTTTGAAATCTTTTGAAATCTTTTGAAATCTTTTGAAATCTTTTGAAATCTTTTGAAATCTTTTGAAATCTTTTGAAATCTATTGAAATCTTTTGAAATCTTTTGAAATCTTTTGAAATCTTTTGAAATCTTTTGAAATCTTTTGAAATCTTTTGAAATCTTTTGAAATCTTTTGAAATATTTTTAAATCCCTTGAAATGTTTTGAAATCTTTTGAAATCTTTTGAAATCTTTTGAAATCTTTTGAAATCTTTTGAAATCTTTTGAAATCTTTTGAAATCTTTTGAAATCTTTTGAAATCTTTTGAAATCTTTTGAAATCTTTTGAAATCTTTTGAAATCTTTTGAAATCTTTTAAAATCTTTTGAAATCTTTTGAAATCTTTTGAAATCTTTTGAAATCTTTTGAAATCTTTTGAAATCTTTTGAAATCTTTTGAAATCTTTTGAAATCTTTTGAAATCTTTTGAAATCTTTTGAAATCTTTTGAAATCTTTTGAAATCTTTTGAAATCTTTTGAAATCTTTTGAAATCTTTTGAAATCTTTTGAAATCTTTTGAAATCTTTTGAAATCTTTTGAAATCATTTGAAATCTTTTGAAATCTTTTGAAATCTTTTGAAATCTTTTGAAATCTTTTGAAATCTTTTGAAATCTTTTGAAATCTTTTGAAATCTTTTGAAATCTTTTGAAATCTTTTGAAATCTTTTGAAATCTTTTGAAATCTTTTGAAATCTTTTGAAATCTTTTGAAATCTTTTGAAATCTATTGAAATCTTTTGAAATCTTTTGAAATCTTTTGAAATCTTTTGAAATCTTTTGAAATCTTTTGAAATATTTTTAAATCCCTTGAAATGTTTTGAAATCTTTTGAAATTTTTTGAAATCTTTTGAAATCTTTTGAAATCTTTTGAAATCTTTTGAAATCTTTTGAAATCTTTTGAAATCTTTTGAAATCTTTTGAAATCTTTTGAAATCTTTTGAAATCTTTTGAAATCTTTTGAAATCTTTTGAAATCTTTTGAAATCTTTTGAAATCTTTTGAAATCTTTTGAAATCTTTTGAAATCTTTTGAAATCTTTTGAAATCTTTTGAAATCTTTTGAAATCTTTTGAAATCTTTTGAAATCTTTTGAAATCTTTTGAAATCTTTTGAAATCTTTTGAAATCTTTTGAAATCTTTTGAAATCTTTTGAAATCTTTTGAAATCTTTTGAAATCTTTTGAAATCTTTTGAAATCTTTTGAAATCTTTTGAAATCTTTTGAAATCTTTTGAAATCTTTTGAAATATTTTTAAATCCCTTGAAATGTTTTGAAATCTTTTGAAATCTTTTGAAATTTTTTGAAATCTTTTGAAATCTTTTGAAATCTTTTGAAATCTTTTGAAATCTTTTGAAATCTTTTGAAATCTTTTGAAATCTTTTGAAATCTTTTGAAATCTTTTGAAATATTTTTAAATCCCTTGAAATGTTTTGAAATCTTTTGAAATCTTTTGAAATCTTTTGAAATTTTTTGAAATCTTTTGAAATCTTTTGAAATCTTTTGAAATCTTTTGAAATCTTTTGAAATCTTTTGAAATCTTTTGAAATCTTTTGAAATCTTTTGAAATCTTTTGAAATCTTTTGAAATCTTTTGAAATCTTTTGAAATCTTTTGAAATCTTTTGAAATCTTTTGAAATCTTTTGAAATCTTTTGAAATCTTTTGAAATCTTTTGAAATCTTTTGGAATCTTTTGAAATCTTTTGAAATCTTTTGAAATCTTTTGAAATCTTTTGAAATCTTTTGAAATCTTTTGAAATCTTTCGAAATTTTTCGAAATTTTTTGACATCTTTTGAAATCTTTTAAAATCTTTTAAAATCTTTTGAAATCTTTTGAAATCTTTTGAAATCTTTTGAAATCTTTTGAAATGCACTCTTCAGGCTAGTGAAAATATTCAAAACATTTGAAAACTAGTCAATTTAGCAAAATTTTGTCAAACAGTTCATTTCCAATTTCTAAAATTATTAGAATGTTCTAGGATCTTGACCAGTACAGTAACAATGGCTCAAATTTTCTGAAAAAAATCCCCCACACATGAAATTATTTCGGAATCAATTTAAAGTTCATCGGTAAACCTATTTACACAATCTTTTCCGAATCATGCTCAATGAAGTAAATTGAATGAACTTACTCCCGTATACATCTCATTCCGTAGGGCAATCTCCGATCCGTCAGTCGAACTGAAACCTAACCGGAAATCATTCAATGTCTGTCATTGCATCCTGCTCCTGCTCGAATCCAATTCGGGTGTGCTCTCCTTCTTCTTCTTCTCGGATAACTCCAACCTAATGAGATGTTAAATCGTTTTGCAGCTGTACATCAACAGAACTATTCCATTTTGAAGTCCCACTCAAAAACGGAACGAACGGGATGTGCAGATTCGACGAGCATCAGCTGCTGCCGGAGTAAAGAAGTCTTATCATGCTCATCGTGATGCAATTGAACCAAACGTAATGAAATTTACGTGAGCTGGATGCGATATTCCCGGGTTCTCGATTACTCGTTTGCTTGTTTTCCTGAGGATCCGGTTGCACTTGAGTAATTAAGCTATTGGCCACACATTTAAGGAGGGTTATTTTCGTTTCGGGAATGCGGAATGTATCTCCTATCAGATTTATACGGGTTGACACATTCGAAAATGATTGACAGCCGGTTGACCCAGCCGAGAAACTGATAGCTAATAAGTCTAATAAATATTCAAGTTGGTAGAATATAACCGACAAGCGGAATGCATTCGAAACAAATCGAATTTTGTTAAGCAACGCACTTCCATCTATCGCTTGTCATTATTCGATATTTCAAATCTATTTGTTTTGTGTCTCGATTGGCACATGAGTTTTTTTTTCTATAATTTATTATATTCCGCTTTCCGATGCTGGCACTATTCCGATGCGGCGAACGGACTGACAGAACGAATTTAATTGAACTTCATTGGAAATTCAGAACTTAATGAAAAGTCACCGACATATTCATGAGTTTACATGTCACCGCGGTGTGCATATAAATGATTCGATTACGTGGTTGCAAAAATATGAACCTGCATCGAGGGCGGCTCGAATGTTTGCCGTTTGGTCGTGAGTTTGCGACAATGAACCCGGGTCTGAATGGCTCCGCATGGCAGCCGGCACAATCGAGATCGAAGCTAAATGAAGTCTGCTGCCGATAATTTCGCTAATAATAAATATCACACCCATTCGAATCGAATTATAGCTGTCATGGTTGAATAATTCATGTCACGAGTGGAGCTCGGCTCCACAGCCGCAAGCCAACAGTCGTCGGTTTCACCGTGCAAAAGTGATCACAACAACATCACGTAATCATTGTCTCGGTACCATGACCCGGGGGGAACTTCCTCATGCGGAACCTCATTCGTAGACAGTTGTCACGTGTTAGATGAAATCACGCTGATGAACAAAATTTCTGTTTAGCAGCAATTAGGATAGACTGACAATGAATGCCATGAGCGCAACGTCCGATATAAGTTAAATCCGAAATGCAGGAATCAAATCGGAATGTCGCTTGAATTGTTAAAAGAATGGCAAAACTCCAAAACTTTCAATTTAAGTGAGTGTCAAGTAAGCAATTCTCTTGATTGGATTGTTTTGCTGCATTGTTGTGTTGTTTTGCGAACAGTAACCGAAAACAACGGTATAAAAAGTTCCGACATTCCAACGGAGTTTTCCGATTCGAGAGGGGAATTGTTTTCCCAACATTGACACCCACCATTCAGACCTAGACCAAGCAAATCGTTTGCCAGAAAATGAAACATACTAAACAACAATCGGTCGGTGGTGGCAGACCCAGTTTCGTATTTCGTATACTTTTCTGCCGACAGCATGCATGCGATCACATACACATACAGACAAATCCCACAGCCACTGGCTTCTTTTGCCACTGGCAGCCACCCCAGCCCAGCACCACAAACGCACAGGCTCGGTGCGGTAAACTACTTCCTGTCATGACGATTCCGAGAATTCCATCTCATTTCCTTCGGTTGGCTGCTTAACCACACCCTCCGGAAAATAGTCGAAAAAAAAAATGCGCCGTTCTTTTGCATTAAAATGCGCTTGGGTGAGCTGATTTGAATTTGATGACATTTGGAAAGTTTCGAACAAAAAGGTCTCCTAGAAAGATAACATTTCATTCGTAGCAGGGAATTCGAATAACAAAAGAAAAAAGATTACCATTTTGTAAAAAAATGGATATATATATATATATATATATATATATATATATATATATATATATATATATATATATATATATATATATATATATATATATATATATATATATATATATATATATATATATATATATATATATATATATATATATATATATATATATATATATATATATATATATATATATGTTTAGCAAAACAATTAGATTTGATGAAAAATCAAACTGATTTTATCAACTTTCTTTCTCGATCGAACTTTAAATTTTTATAATTTTTTAACAATTTACAACCAAAATATTGATAGACTTTATCATGCATTTTTATACATTCCGTAAATTTGCGCTTCTGTTACGCCAGTTCGAACTGTGATGAACATGGATCAGTCTAGCAAATTTCATCCAATACTCATTCTCTGTCTTCTTATACTTTTCTCGCTCTATTTTTGATGTGGAACACATCTTTATTTTCTATATAGGAGTACAAATCAGAAACACAAGGAAAAATACACGTAGAAATGTGGTCAGGTTTTAAACAATTATAGCTCAGTATATTTTGTATAAATTTTTAATATTATTTCATTATTTGATAGGAAACATTTCTAAGATTCGATTTGAATGTATCAAGCCACGTATGTTCAATCATAAATGATTGAAATTTTGATTAGTAGCGAACAGTGTCCTATTTTGTCTGCTAAAAATCTCCGGCATATCGGATTTTCCTGCAATAGACGACGGTTTTGAAGGAGTAAGCGATATATCAAAGAGAAAGCATCGCTCTGATTGGTCAATCGATGCAAAAACGAAGCTGTTGGAAGCACGCGTATCTATAAATAGAAGCGAATTTATAGCTAACGTTTCAGTACTACGCGTAGCATGCTAGATGTAGGTTGTTGCTAGACAGCAAGACAAAAAGAGCCATAAAACGATTTGAAGCTTTAATTGGTATGCTCTGATCTTGTGTCTGCAAGCTCCGACGAAATTTCATGTTATGTCGTTCGCCTGTGAAATGTGCAACTTTCCCAGGATAAATTTTGAGTGCTTAAGATTATTTTTCTAATTTATATAAGATGAACTCGATTGATAATGAGAAAAAGTTTATCGCTTTAACCGAAATCGCAGAATGGTAGAAACTTGATGCTATAAAAATAACTACTTGCATACAAAACTTGAACACAAGCTTGGCGAAGAGAAGCTTAAATATTGAAATCCGTATCGCAAGTATGTACAAAGATATAATTGCATACATTTGGGATATTGATGGAATTTCGTCGGCTATAAAACAAATACAAATCAAGACAAACAATGTTCGGTGTTGGTTCCTAATCAAGATCAATCTAAGCAGACTCTCGTGCAGTTGCGGATTCAAAAGTGTGACGATTAATTGAATTGTTTGATTGTAGATCATTAGAAATTTTGGTTGCCTTGTTCCACATCAATGGCTTGAACAACCCTATGGGGCTGATCCTTGTAGATTTTGTCTCCAATGAATCACTTTTCCAATTACCACACTATCTCACCACCAGTGTTAATTTATACATCATAATCCAGTTCATGCTCGCATCTCATCCGACACAGTCGAAAATTGCTTACGGTCGAGACGATAGAAACAAAGACAATACAGTGCAGTGAACAATAGAGTGTACGCAATGGCAAATACGATTTAATAAAGCCTGAAACTTGGCCTACAAGACCAAATTCAATTTGTATTGATGCCAAGCGCTGCAAAGTTAGACCAGCAGCAACCGAAATTGAAATCTTGCTTAAGGAACGAATGCATCTAAACGTTAATGATGTAAATGAGATTAAATTCAACAAGGCGTCTAGCTGTGTGTACCTTATGTTCAAACTTGAAAGAGATGCAATTTCATTTGCTTCGGTTAATAACGGGGTGCACAGTGTTGATCATGATAATGTTAAATATAAAATCCCTGTGTACTTGGTGGACAATGCCATAGAAGTACGCGTACATGACCTTCCCTCGCAAACCAGCGATCAATTTGTTCGGGAAAGTATGTCACAGTACGGTGATCAATACGGGATACATTTGTGTAAAACGCTGATTACGTATGAAAATCAACTGGTTACATGTCAGTTTTGTGAACAACCTGCACACTACGGCAAACCTTGAACTGAAACTACGAAAAGGACATCTTCAAACAAAAACAAGGACAACCGCCCAACAACGGAAACTAGTGATCGCAGTACTCCTGTTGCACCATCAAACCAACCAGCAACTGCAATTAATGCACAACAAGGCGCGTCTACAGCAACTAACAACAAACCCAAGACTCCGAATTACAAGGAAAACGGAAACCAACAACGATACCACCGATGCAGCAATGGAGGACGAGAAGGAATCAACAGGATGACATCATTACGGCATAATGTGATTGGTTCGTTAAGACATGGATCAATTCGAAAAGATTTTTCAATGGTGTACTACAGAAATACTAAGACAGCCTTGTAATAAGTGTTTACGTTGAATAATTTCGAATTGATTGTGGTAGTTAAAATAAATAAATCCACCACACAATTGCTGAGTTAAACATGACAGAAAAGGCTAAACAAAGGCGTCACGATACTCATTTATATCAAATATTTTAGTAAACTTGAAATTTGAATCATTTGCGATAATCCAATACTACTGAAAATCAGAAATTGCTGATTATATTTCCGATGGCAGCAAAAAAATATGTCGATACGTTAGATACAACATAAGATATCCACGATCAAAGACTTATCAGAGGGTAAATTTGTTAAAGGCGTCCCATATTAAAGTAAGAAGTATTCACGTCAATAGTAACTATGATTATCTTCATAACACAACTTTGAACGAATTCCATTTCGCTCGTAGATGTAGATTCCAATATGCACACGACATATCAATCCATTTTTAAGCAAATAATATGTGGTGTTTTTGAATCAAGTTAAATGTGACAAATCCATAAACAGATTAATGAGATTCAAACACTTTAAATTCAATTCAATTCAAAAATCTATCACCGATAGTTCTAAATTAGCCTGCTTGTTATCGAAGAATCAAATTCAACAACTAATTGATATTCAATATACTCAAGAGAACACAGTGTGCAGCAGATAGGAAATAGCATAATCACATCGCACAGTTCAAAAGCTACTATCCAGCGAGTAAACGGATGTTACCTTCAGTTTTGTCACCCATTCGCTAGTCAAACTACTTGCCTGGCTGACACCCAGCCCAAGTAACAATTCGAATGCCTTATGGTTTTGATTATAATTTATAGGAGTTTTGTAATTGATTTTTCAATCACTACCTGTTTTATGATAACTATTATAAGTGTCTCTTTTGAAAAGTAATATCATAGTTTTTAAAGCTTCTTTAAAACCCTTTACCTAGACTTACAACTTGGCTGAAAATAAAACAATTTGCACTAGAATAAAACCATTAAAACGCTCTTAATATTGCTTTCAAACATTTTCTTTAAAACATTATTGTCAGTTAAATTCTTTCATAAATCTAGTCTTGTGTGTGTGCGTGTTCATTGGATGACAGTTTCACTCAGAGCAAATTTGAGGGTTCTAAAGTACATTTATGACATATTTGTTGTGGCCTATTTGATTTATTACATCTTACGTTAAGTGTAATTTGCATTAAAGGAAATTTCATGGACACCATTATGATGTTTCTTGCCGTAGCTTTTATTGACATCAAATGAACTTCGAAATGCAAAAAAGAAGGAAATATGATGGACTTTCATGATTCATTTCCAGGACGTATGCACAAGTTTCAACGCCACGAAATAGTTTTATACAAAAATGACGATGAATCACAGAAAATAATGTTAATAAATTATGGAGACTTTCGCAAAAACCGCATTTATTTCAAGGCGATTAGTTATAATTCATATTTTTATCCATACATTCACGATAAAAATAAAAGCGCATGAAATTTCTACGTTCGGAAAAAGTCTCAAACTCGTAAATAAAATCTAATAAATTCTTACTGATTCCATTCAAAGCAGACATGACAAACACATAGTCAAGAAAAATATGATCAAAACGACAGTTTATTCATAGCGGAATTCATTCCATCCGAATAAATTTAATGTTGATCGTTAAGCTGGTTTCAAAATTTTCTTGAATTTGGAGTTTTAACGCAGGTTTATGCTGATTCTTCACTTTGCTTTATAAACCTTATGAAGAATGGTCCACTTAGCAGTAACATGCTCTTATAGAGGTTTTCAGTAGGCTTTCGTGGAGTTTAAAGTTTTAATGCAAGATTTATTATGTAGCATTGAAGACAGCTACAAGTATTTATTAATATTAAAAATGTTACTTGGGAGGCGTTGTCTGAGCAAAAAATGTGAAGAAGCATATATTTACAGATTCCGTTTTGTGCAATAGTACGTACTGTGTACAACGATCGAGTGCGTGACATCATTATGACAAGTTGTGGTTGACTCGTGAAAACATATGTCCAATCAAACCGATTTTCAATGGTATACCATTGGAATATTTAAACAATGTTTCCTAATGTGTTTAAGATAAATATTTCTGAATTGTTCGGTAGTTAAATTATGTAAATCCATCAACAAATGACTGAATTATAAGCGTTCAAAATTATGACAATTTTTTTTTGTTTGATATTCGACCCCGTATAGTGGATACTACATTCTTAATTCCAAAAAAAAAGTTTAAAAATCAGTAAGTTTTTTAATGTGGAACACATTTTTGTTTTCTATATAGCGGTGCAAACTAGAAACTCAAGAAAAATACACGTAGAAATGTGGTCAGGTTTTGAACAATTACAGCTCAGTCAATTTTGTATCAATTATTAATATTATGTCACCATTTAATTGGAAATATTTCTACGTATTGATTTGAATGTTCACAGCCATGTATTTTTAATTGTATATCATTGAAATGTTGATTAATAGCTAGCAGTGTCCTATTTTGTCTGCAAAAAATCTCCGGCACACCGGATTTCCCTGCCATAGTCGACGGTTTTGAAGGAGTAAGCGATATATCAAAGGGAAAGCAGCGCTCTGATTGGTCAATCGAAGCAAAAGCAAAGCTGTTGGAAGCACGCGAATCTACAAATAGAAGCGAAATTATAGCTAATGTTTCACATTCGTCATCTAACACTCGATGTGGATAGACGAATAACCTACTACGACTAATTTCGATTTTGTTTTATTTTTTATTCGCAGTTGTCTACCTACCCAAGCTATGGGTAAAAACCGCCATAGATCCGAGAAGGATCCAAAGGATGCTAAGCGTCTGAAGCCAAGTGATGTACAGGTAAACGACCGTTTGCTGAGTAAAAACCAATACGCTGATCTGCCAGTTGATGTCGAAGAGGAACTGCAGAAGAAGGAAAAAATGCCGCCTTTCTACCTGAAGGGCTTCCCACCAACTCTACGCTCGGATTTCAACACACTGATCAGCAAAGGACTACAGGCAACAATCCGTTTATGTACTGAAGGCTACAAAATAACTGTTCCGGCTTTGAACCACTACAAAGGAGTGGAATGCTATCTGAAGCAGACAAAAGCGGAATACTTCACACACGATATTGCCGCCAACAAACCTATGAAGGTTGTACTTCGAGGACTACCCGACATGATGGAAGCCGAACTAAAGCAGGCACTGTCGGAGGCTGGACTAAAGCCTTTGATGGTATTTAAAATGAAGCGACATAATACGGACAAAAAGTTTAGAGATCAACTGTACCTGATTCATCTGGAGAAGGGCTCCATCACCATGAGTCAACTGAAAACGATTAAATCGTTATTTCACATAATCATCGAATGGCAAAAGTATAAACCGGTACATCGGGAGGTCACACAGTGCACGAACTGTTTGAACTACGGCCATGGAGCGAGGAATTGCCACATGAAAAGTCGGTGCGGGAAATGTGCCGAACCCAAGGGGAGGACGCTTAGAACAATGTGCCAATCACACATTAACATGATGCGTTGGTGCATTTATCAATATTGGCACTTTCGTTTTCATACAGTTGCACAGTTGCGGCACACAAAGGGCTCAGTTTTGACAAGTAACTGTTTCATGGGGAACAGCGTGCCACACTAAGACTCACAGTATATCACGTGTTTTTTTAGAGGCACCATATAGTTTGTGTTAAGCGACTCTCCCCTTGGCCGAACCACACAATACCAACGATTGCCTACTAGATGACATCGCTGTAAAATGTGTGAACTGTGATGGCGACCATCCATCTACTAGCAAATCGTGTCCCAAACGTGCTGAGTTCACAAAAATTCGACAACAGGCGTCCCGCAAACAATCAACGCGCAAGAATGTTCCACAGAAGGATGAAGTTTGGGGGACGGGTATAGCGTGATGGGATAGTCGATGCCTATCACGCAGCCCACCTGGGTTCGATTCCCAACCCCGCACATAGGACCAGAAAGATTTTCTGGTCCGAAGAGGCGAATGACCTTAAGATGTTAAAACCTCCGCTGGATCACAAAAAGAATCTTCCTCAAAAATCCCTCCTGGATGGGGCCATAATCAACCACAAGCAAAGACAACAAAACTACGAAACTGCAGAACGCGGTTAGATCAAATCAACGCCTTAGGCAAATTCATCATCGAATATGCAATATAATGAGTTGGTTATAGTAAATTGGAATGCTTGCTCACTCAGGAGCAAAACTGCTGAATTGTCCGACTTTCTTCAAGAGAAGAATGCCGATATTGCTATTTTAACTGAAACTCATCTTAAACCTGAAATTTCTATTTTTATTTCCAATTACAGGATTCACAGGCTCGACAGGGCAACTACCAGAGGAGGGGGAGTTGCCATTGCCATTAAACGATCCATTCAGCACAGGCTTCTGTCAGCCTTTAAATTGCAACTCATAGAAGCCATCGGAATTGAGATTACAACGACGATGGGACCCATCATCATCATTGCAGCGTACTGCCCCAAACAAACCAATCTTCGAGATGGTACGTGTGCATCATTGAAGCGAGATCTGGCTATGTTCACTCGACGACAGAACAAATTCATCATTGCTGGGGACCTGAACGCACGGCATGAGCTGTGGGGAAACAGAAGACAGAATCGAAACGGATTCGTACTTGCCGAAGATTACGAAGCTGGACAATACAACATCTTCGCTTCGGATCAACCAACGCGACTTTCCAGATCGGGAGTTCATTCCATTTTGGATATATTCATCAGCAACATCGCCATAGACAGCTCTCTGGTTGTCTTCTACGAGCTCTCTTCTGACCACTTTCCAGTAATATTGACGTTGGGATCTTCACCAGAAACAGTGCCTATTCAACCACGGAGGAACTATTATCGCACCGATTGGGTCCAATTTCAACAAATCGCCGACCAACTTATTAATATCAATGTTCCACTAGATTCCCCGATGGAAAACGATGCGGCCCTATCTTCCTTCCAGCATTCAATCACAGTCGCTCGTGATAGGACGGTTCCAGTACAACATATGCCGAGTTCCTCTCTTCAAATCGACAGTGTCACCAAGAAACTCATCCGACTTCGGAATATCTACCGGAGGCAGTATCAACGAACTGGCATCCTAGATAGGAAGACTTCTTATAACAACTTAACTAGGATAATCCAGGAAAGGATATCTGAGCTTCGCAACAGGAACTTCCAGCAAAAGCTTCGAGAAATTCTCCCACATTCAAAGCCCTTCTGGTCCTTAACGAAGGTGCTTAAGAAAAAACCGAAGCCTATTCCTCCTTTGCTGCCACTCCAGGACGCAGCTGAAGGAATACCTTTAATCACACCAGTAGAGAAGGCAAATGCGCTAGGCCAGCAGTTTGTGTGTTCTCACAATTTAGGACTCAACATTGTTAGTCCACATGAAAGAGCCGTTGCAGATAGAGTAGCTGAGGTTGACCAATCAGACAGCTTAGTTCCTGAGGAAAGTAGAGTCACTGCGAATGAGCTGATGGCTATTGTGAAAAAATCCAAAAATATGAAGGCCCCCGGTTTCGACAACACATTCAACATTGAGCTGAAACATTTGAGTATTCGCTCATTTGTCTTCATAGCTAAAATTTTTAACAGGTGCTGGGAGCTTGGTTACTTCCCTTCAATGTGGAAGTTAGCTAAAGTTATCCCAGTTTTGAAACCGGGGAAAGATCCTTCCTTTTCCAAGAGCTATCGGCCCATCAGCTTACTCTCTGCCCTATCCAAGCTGTTTGAAAAGTCAACACAAAGGCGAATTCTTGCTTTTGCAGATGAACAGGATATATTTCTGGAAGAACAGTTTGGGTTCCGGAAAGGAAGATCCACCATCCACCAGCTCACAAGGGTTAACAACGTCATCCAGCAAAACAAATCAGTGTCCAAAACGACTGCCATGGCAATATTGGATATTGAAAAGGCATTCGATAATGTGTGGCACGATGGACTGGTGTTCAAACTGCATCGGTATAATTTTCCCATGTATCTTATTAAAATTATCAAAAATTATCTTGCAGATAGAGCATTCCAGGTTTCTCTGAATAATGCACTTTCAGAAAGATTTACTATTCCTGCTGGTGTACCCCAGGGAAGTATCCTAGGTCCCATTCTATACAACATTTTCACATCAGACATCCCACCTCTTCCGGGTGGTGGTGTTCTGTCACAATTTGCTGATGATACTGCCATTCTTTACAAAGGTCGTGTCATTAATGCTCTGAAGAATAAACTACAGACAGGTCTGGACGCTTTAACGGAATATTTTACAAGCTGGAAAATTGTGATCAATGCAGCAAAAACTCAGGTCATCTTGTTTCCACATTCAAGATCTCCAAAACTTGTTCCATCAGACGAATGCAGAATACGATTCGGTGATGAGGTCATTCAATGGTCCGATGAAGTTATCTATCTAGGACTCACCTTTGACAGACATCTGATATTCAGGTCACATGTTGACAAAATCGTTCAAAAATGCAGCATACTCATTAGGTCTCTGTATCCGCTGATTTGTAGAACATCTAAACTATACCTGAAGAATCAGATGGCTGTCTATAAACAAATCATCTACCCCGCAATTGAATACGCAGTCCCTGTTTGGCGGGGTTGTGCACGAACACACAAACTTAGGCTTCAACGCATTCAAAGTAAGATCTTAAGGATGATTCTAAATCTACCCCCTTGGACAAGGACTAGTGAAGTACATGAGATTGCCTCACTGGATATACTAGAACAAAAATTCGAACAATACTGCACGAAATTTGAAGAGAGGTGCTCAATCTCTGGAATACAAATAATTCAAAATTTGTACGTATTAGGTTAGGGATAGTTATAAGTAGGTAGACATTTTATAAATAATTAAAATAAATATTATGATTAAACATTAGTATGTAAAACAAGAGTAACTAAAACACCTAATATTAATAACGAATCGTATGAACAACAAAGATGAAAGGCCAAAGGGTCAAAACACTTGTACTGTAAAATGTTGATGTAATACACAAAAATAAGATTAATAAACAGATATTTATGCAAAAAGCTAACGTTTCAGTCTTATGCGTAGCTTGCTAGAGGTAGGTTGTTGTTACACAGCAAGACAAAAAGTGCCATAAACATTTGAAGCTTTTATTGGTATGCTCTGATCTTGTGTCATGCAAGATTGGATGAAATTCCATGTTATGTCGTTTCGCCTGAGAAAATGAGAACTACCCCAGGGTAAATTTTGAGTACATGAGATTAATTTCTAATTTATGTAAGATGAACTCGATTGATAATGAGATAAAGTTTATCGCTTCAACCAAAATCGCAGAAGGATAGTAATGGTAGAGAAACGCTATAAAAATAACTGCTTGCATACAAAACTTGAACACAAGCTTGGTGAAGAGAAGCTTAAATATCGATATCCGTATCGCAAGCATGTACAAACATTTAATTGTATACATTTGGGCTATTGATGTAATTCCGTCGGATACAAAACAAATACAAATCACGATAAATTGAGTCTATATTCTGGGTTCGCGTGTTCGGTGTTGATAAGGATCAATCTAAGCAGACTCTGGTGCATTTGCGGATTCAAAAGTATGACGATTAATTGAAAATGTCAATCATTGGAAATTTTGGTTGCCTTGTTCCACATCAACGGCTCGAACAACCCCATGGGGCTGATCCTTGTAGTTTTTTGAAAAAAAAAAAAAAGATTTCCAAACAATCGGATCTATTTAAAATACGGTGGTTACCCCAAAAAAGTGCGAATCGTCAGAAAAGATGAGCATGCGCATACAATTTTTTTCCCTTTCTCATAAAGAAAGGTTATGAAATCATTTTGAAAACCGAATCTTGAACCGATGCCCAGGGGGCCAGGTGTTATGTACCATTCGAATCAGTTCGTCGAGTACGCAAAATGTGTATGCGTGTATGATTGTATGTATTTTATTTGCACACGCTTTTCTCGCAGATGGTTGAACCGATTTTCATGAACTCAGATTCAAATTAAAGGTATAATTGTTTTATTTTGATCTGATTTTCGATTCCGGAATAACAGGATGATTTTAAATTATTTAATCTTTTTTCTCATAGATGGCGCGACAAATTTTAACAAACTTAGGTTAAAATGAAAGGTCTCATGGTCTCATACGAAAACTCCCGAATTTCATCCGGTTTCTGTTGTTTTTAAATTTATGGTGGTTGTTCAAAGTGAAAACTACGTTTTTTCACGATAAAATCCGCCATTTTGTAACTGTTAAACCAAAGTAAAAAACAACGAAAAAGAAAACGTTGGGGTCTGGTTTTTTTTATGTAGAAAGGGGTGCAAAATTAGAAAAAAATTAGATGCAGTAGTTTTGTGTGTGTGTGTGTGTGTGTGTGTGTGTGTGTGTGTCAAATAATATTACTAGGTTTTCTCAGAGATGGCTGTACCGATTTTGACAAACTTAGATTCATTTGAAATGTCTTATGGTCCCATACGGAATTCCTGAATTTCATCTGGAACCGATTTCCGGTTCCGGAGTTATAGGGTAAAGTGTGCTCAATATTGTACACCATCACTTAAACCGGCGAAACAAAAAACGTAACGTAACGTAATTTTCCTAAACTCGTTTCAAAACTACACAAATCGATAGTGATTATCAGTAGGCAACTAAACAAATCGATTCCGGCTATCCTGGTTCCCGGAATCCGGTTCCAGAAGCACCGGAAATAGTGGTCATTTATACCAAAATAGATCTCACTCACTTTTCTCAACGTTGGCTTGAACGATTTTCACAAACTTAGATTCAAATGAAAGGTGTTCCGGTCCCATGCGGAATTCCTGAATTTCATCCGGATCCAACTTTCGGTTCAGAAGCTATAGGTTAAAGTGTGTTGAATATTGTACACCGTCACTTGCAGAACAAAAATCGTAAAAAATGTTGTAAACTGGACTTCAAACCGTCAATCTTAGGGTCAAATGAAAGGTCTTATGGTCCTACCAAAAATTACTGCATATTTTCGGATACAACAAGTATTTAAATCTTCGTTTAGAGTGCGATGGCAAAATTGTATAAAATCTTCAAAATGTGAATAAAAACTAGTAGAGTTTGTACGTCATGCTAGTTGGTGGCCGTACGAGCCGACTTCGATTATACCGGTTCTCGGGTTCCGGTGCCGGAAGTGCATAGTGAACCCACTTCGTTTTCTTAAGAATAACCTACGCGAGCAATGTATTGTTTCATTTTGTATGTTATACTAGTTAGTACACAAGCAATCCCTTGTTTTTTTTTCAAAAATCGAAGAGAAAAATTTTGAATAGAATACCACAATATTATACATGAGAAAAGCATCAACCTGTTTTAATCCACCACTAGGTGTATTAAAACAGGTTTTTATCTATAACATCAATGGAAACTTTGCGCGTAAATTGAGGTTCCAGTATACCGTTTTCATCTAGCGAATCGTCAATCGTAAAATGGTATTCGAAAATGTTTGGATTGGCTTCTCCGAGTGGGGAATCGATGGTTTGGAGCATTTTACGCTGAAATTGATAAACGAAGCCGGCCGAAAATGTCTAGGCAAATTTTCAGGAAAATTCAAGCCGCTATCCAGGTTTAATCAAATGGTTTGACTAAAAAACCGTCGAAAATATGCCATTCATTCTTATTTGTGGATGTTACTATACTGTATCTTTATCTATCTATCTTTTGACACAAGCTGTATTTTTCTCCATTATCATTTGAGAAGTTCCTTATCGAAAAATTTTCTCCAGTATATCAAAATATTTCTATCTAATCATAACTTTCTTTTCCTCATTAAAACAATAGATTTTGCTACTTCGCCCGACTAAATTTGAAAATTTAAGTACAGATTCACGGAATTACCCAAAGAGATAAATAACAAGAATTAAATAAAACGTTCCAGCTAAATTTGTATTTAATAATTTGTTGAATCGTTCCTACAGATCTCTAAAGCATCAATTACATTGCAGCTGGTGACTCGGAAAGCCCCCCCTGCTTCTGGCGGATCACCCTCTAATCGCAGGCAGATACCGGGCTGAAATGATGGACGAGTCTAACGCCAGTCTCGGAAGGCAAGCAGGACCTTTCGTAAGACTTGACTCGGCGCGAAGCCAGGAAGCCGATGTGCGGTCGAAGTTAGTTCTTCTCTGGCAGATCAGAAGACTAGCGTTGGCGGTGTTGATGCGTGTTACACCACGAGGACGATGAAAACTTTTGAGACAAGTTGACGGAAAATATTTCTAGGTCACAAACGAGCTGACAGAGATAAAACGAAACCATTTCGGAGCTGTTGCAGCTAAAAGTCTGTGACTGTGTATGTTTGTGTGTGTGTGCGTGTTACGAACCGTGAGACATCGTTCGACCGACCGACCGACCGACACCCATTCGCCATCTCGCGGGGCCGCCACTCGCTTGTTGTTCTTGTTCCGGATCCGGCGGATGATGTTTCTGACGATGGCCTCGGGGCTGAATTTGGGTTCAACGCGTGAATTGCTTTGTTCGTTGCGGTCGTCCTCGTACTCGT
The DNA here is from genome assembly GCF_030247185.1 of Malaya genurostris. Classification (NCBI taxonomy): domain Eukaryota; kingdom Metazoa; phylum Arthropoda; class Insecta; order Diptera; family Culicidae; genus Malaya; species Malaya genurostris. The sequence continues at coordinate 88,978,986 of NC_080571.1, read as the reverse complement.
CCTTGACGACGCCGCTGTTGGTTCAGTTCAGGATATGACACTGTCACTGAAGCTGATACTGTCAAAGTCGGCAGTCAGAAGAGCAGAAAGTTTACTTGCTCCTAGGAACCATACCATACGAACCGGGTGGCGGTGGGTGGATGACTCGGATAATGAAAAAGGATAAAAGCGACCCTTTGTCGATGTCGGTCCGGGAAGATTGATGTCGTCATCAGTGGGAGTGGTTTCCCGGAGCAGCGGGAATGCGGTAGGAGAGCGATCCCACTCAAGACATTGCCGGCAAAGTGGTTCCTGATAGACAAATGAGAATTAATTGTTTGATTTTAGCCGAGATGATTCAGTGTGAGTGTGAAATGTAATTAGAGCCAAGTGGTTGATAGAGGTTTGCGGTTGCACGAAGTTTAAATTGAACCATTTTAATCAGAGCGGTAGCCATGACTAGGAAGGAATTATGCAATCAAACGACATTCTTAACGAATCAACCCTCCTCAAACACTAACTGCTACATTGATATGAATTGACACTAGACTGAATCCATTTAATAGGACTTGGAAACAATCACTAGCAGAGCATCGTTGAAAATGAAAGAAAACCACTTTTTATCTACAAGCAGAAAATTGCATTCTTCAGGCACTTTTGCTTCCACAATCGACGTTCCTTTCGTTTTACCGTTCAGTTCACGGAAACCGAACTGACACCTGTATTCCTTTTGCCATTGTCACCACCTAACGGGGTGTTTGATGCTGTACAATTTGCGCCGCAGTGCACCTAACCGGAAGTGGCGAAAGAGAACAGAACAGAAAGTAGAGGGAAAAAAATACTACTCAAGTGTTGCTCCGTTTTATTTACCCTCGTAGTCTCATCTTAATTTTCACCGATTCCGCCTTCCATCCGCCCTAGGCGGGCACTAGGGCATCTTACTTATCGCGTACGTTTTGCAGGATTGACACCGTCGACTGTTCAGGTAAACAAAACATAACAAAAAAAAAACTCCTCCGATATTCCATTCCTTGTGCAACACCGTTTCTATGTAACATTTCAAGCTCGTCTGATGTGAGACTAGCTTTTGAAAACTTGACTGGCAGCCCTCAAGTTTCACCTCCATCGTCACCTGGCTACTGACCGAATCACCTTTCTCTCTCTCTCTTTCGCTTGCGCAACAGTTCCTATTCAAAAAAAAAACATACCAAGAGTCGTCAACTTCACACTACACACGCTCTCTCTCTATCTCGCTCTGTCCCACTTGTCAGCACGGGTAACACTTATGTGGGGTAGAAAGGAAGCACAAACCTTCCGAGAACTAGCAGTTTGCCGTATCATTATCCTTGACGATGCTATGACAACGGCTATGACGATGATGAGGACAAGTGTCACCGCCATACTCGAATGAACTCGCACCTTGCTCCTTGCGGGAAACCGGAAGTTAAAACCGGCAGGTTTTACCGTGGTTTCCTTTGAAGTGGATTGTCGCCTGTAAAATGTTGAATCGTCGTAGTTTTAGTACACTAGATAACAGTCGTGTTAGAAGTCAGAGCAAGATTTCCGGACGCACGGGGAAGGTGCTTCGCTTCCAGGGATTAGTGCACAGGAAGCTGAGAACATGCTTGAGATATTATGTTCCCACTGATGTAGGAAAGTTGTCTTAATTGAATCGGGGCACGGGGACCACGACTATGGCCGGGAGTCAGTGACTATTTGATACTTTAAATTAATTCCTGGGCGAGTACAGGTTCATGTTTCATTATGTGGATTTATTCTGAAGAAGAGTGCTTTCGAAAGTCAGCCGACGTAATTGAGTTGAATATTGAAGAAGAATTAAAAAAGGATTTTGGAATGAATGTCAACTTTGACAAACCTAGACTAAGACTAGACTAAGACTAGACTAAGACTAGACTAAAACTAGACTAAGACTAGACTAAGACTAGACTAAGACTAGACTAAGACTAGACTAAGACTAGACTAAGACTAGACTAAGACTAGACTAAGACTAGACTAAGACTAGACTAAGACTAGACTAAGACTAGACTAAGACTAGACTAAGACTAGACTAAGACTAGACTAAGACTAGACTAAGACTAGACTAAGACTAGACTAAGACTAGACTAAGACTAGACTAAGACTAGACTAAGACTAGACTAAGACTAGACTAAGACTAGACTAAGACTAGACTAAGACTAGACTAAGACTAGACTAAGACTAGACTAAGACTAGACTAAGACTAGACTAAGACTAGACTAAGACTAGACTAAGACTAGACTAAGACTAGACTAAGACTAGACTAAGACTAGACTAAGACTAGACTAAGACTAGACTAAGACTAGACTAAGACTAGACTAAGACTAGACTAAGACTAGACTAAGACTAGACTAAGACTAGACTAAGACTAGACTAAGACTAGACTAAGACTAGACTAAGACTAGACTAAGACTAGACTAAGACTAGACTAAGACTAGACTAAGACTAGACTAAGACTAGACTAAGACTAGACTAAGACTAGACTAAGACTAGACTAAGACTAGACTAAGACTAGACTAAGACTAGACTAAGACTAGACTAAGACTAGACTAAGACTAGACTAAGACTAGACTAAGACTAGACTAAGACTAGACTAAGACTAGACTAAGACTAGACTAAGACTAGACTAAGACTAGACTAAGACTAGACTAAGACTAGACTAAGACTAGACTAAGACTAGACTAAGACTAGACTAAGACTAGACTAAGACTAGACTAAGACTAGACTAAGACTAGACTAAGACTAGACTAAGACTAGACTAAGACTAGACTAAGACTAGACTAAGACTAGACTAAGACTAGACTAAGACTAGACTAAGACTAGACTAAGACTAGACTAAGACTAGACTAAGACTAGACTAAGACTAGACTAAGACTAGACTAAGACTAGACTAAGACTAGACTAAGACTAGACTAAGACTAGACTAAGACTAGACTAAGACTAGACTAAGACTAGACTAAGACTAGACTAAGACTAGACTAAGACTAGACTAAGACTAGACTAAGACTAGACTAAGACTAGACTAAGACTAGACTAAGACTAGACTAAGACTAGACTAAGACTAGACTAAGACTAGACTAAGACTAGACTAAGACTAGACTAAGACTAGACTAAGACTAGACTAAGACTAGACTAAGACTAGACTAAGACTAGACTAAGACTGAATTACTAAATAGTTGAATAGATATTATTTTTGATTTTGATTTTTGACTATTTCGAATCTGATTGGCATACCTCATTGTTTAGTTTTATTTCGTTTATTTTTTTCATAAGTGGCATTTTCTAATAAGTTATACATCATTTTTTATGATTCTTATGTCTACAGAATTTTTATATTTGAAATACCCTCTTTGCAGTTATTCGCCTTCAGGAATCAGAACAAATTGGCTCAAATGGCACGTTCCCCTTGATATTTGGAGATTTGTGCCTTGCCATCAATTTGTTTTTAGCATCATTTTCCCGATATATAAGAGGGAAGGATTGAAAGGAAATGGTAGGGGTTGGACTAGGAGGATGGGAAAAATTGACGACACAAAAACACATAAAAGCAGAAGTAAATTCTGCACCCCTAAGGGATGCTGAACAATCTGCTGAGGATCACATTTAGTGGAAGCAGAAGGAAATTCTGAACCTCTACGAGGTCCCGAACAGTCTGCTGTTAATAAAACCTCCAACCCCCGAGAGGATTTAGAGATCTTACAAAAGCGACACCATTCTGCACTCCCGGAAGAATGCAGAACGACTCGCAGTATGTACGAGCAGAAGTAAATGCGGTACCCCCCAGAGGATGCCAAACAATCTGCCAAACCCTATTTAAGGTGAATACAGAAGGGATTCATTCACTCCAGGAAGAACGATGAACCCTTCTGACTATAGCTCCTTACCACTTTGGGTGAGAAACGAGAGAATATCCTTCAATTTTAGCTCCGCATACACAGACTCAACCATGTATGGAGAACCAAAAACCCGGATACGTAGCTGCGTCAATGCGGGACAGTTACATATCAGATGATATGAAGTACCATAATCGCATTCACACAAATCACACGAATAATACTCAGCACGTTGAATAGTAGCCATGTGATAATTGAGTTTGCAATGTCCAGTCAGAGCTCTGACCAGAATACTGCAATGTTGCTTGGAGAAATGAGCGCAAGTTTGCAAGCTGCGCCAGTAGCTGGCATGTTTGGATGCAGCCAAAGAACGTATCTTGTGCTTTATCCAACTAGTTGAAAGTGGTAAAGCTGGTTCAGGACCAACGAAATCATTCGTTGCACCAGCTCTAGCCAACTCATCAGCCCATTCATTTCCAGTAATACCAGAATGGCCGGGTACCCATATGAAGTAAACAGCATTTGAAATGCTGAGGTCTTCAATTTGAGTTCGACATGCGATCACTAGATTCGACCGTGAGTCATTCGAACTGAGTGCTTTTAAGGCTGCCTGACTGTCGGAACAAAAATAAATACGTTTACCACAGATCCTCTGCTGAAGTGCCGATTGTACTCCACACAGAATTGCGTAGATTTCTGCTTGGAACACAGTACAGTATCTACCAAGTGAATGAGACTGCTCCAGCCTATTTCACGACAGTAGATACCAGCACCAGCACGACCATTCAACAGAGAACCGTCCGTAAAACAAACTATGTGTTCATCAAGTTGTCGTTCCAGACAACCAGACAATCATTCCTAACGAAGAGGATAGCTCACATTGAATGTTTTAAAAGGAAAACTGCATGTGAGAGTTAGGTCACTAGGAGCGAGTAAATACTCATCCCACGGAACCATTTGAGACCACAAGCGAGTGTGACTGGTAGCATATTCTAATGGGTTACTGTTCCAAAGCCCTGTAACCCTAAGACGGTATGCACAAGATAATGCTTCTTGTTTTAGGAACACATGTAGTGGTTTAATGCACAGTAGCGCCTCTAGAGCAGCAGTAGGAGTTGTCGTGAATGCTCCTGTCATCGCCATTAGGACCATCCTTTGGAGATGATTTAGCTTTGACTGAACTGTCGCGACTTCTCCTTTCTGCCACCATACAAGACATCCATATGCTAAAATAGGTCTAACGATAGTTGTGTAGATCCAATGAATATATCTGGGTTTGAGTCCCCATGATTTTCCAAAAGCTCGTCTGCATTGGCCGAAAGCCATGCAAGCTTTTTTTTTTTTTGTTTCAATTATAGAGGTTTTAACATTATTGTCATTCGCCTCTTCGGGCCAGAAAAACTTTCTGACCCTATGTGCGGGGTTGGGAATAGAACCCAGGCGGAAGGCGTGAAAGGCATCGACTTACCCATCACGCTATACTCGTCCCCCCATGCAAGCTCTTTTAATCCTGAAATCAATGTGAGCAGACCAATTCAGTTTTGAGTCAAGAATAACCCCGACGTATTTAACTTGATCGACCACAGTGACCCCTGAACCAAAGAACTGCAACGGACGAGCTCCTGTAATTATCCTACGATGAGTGAAAAGCACCATTGATGTTTTGCCCGGATTTACAGATAATCCAAACCTGACAACACCATTGTTCAACAGATCGCAGGGCTTGCTGCATTAAATCAAAGAGAGTGTTAATGCTTATACCGGTCATCAATATATGATAATCGTCGGCAAAACCATAAGTCGGAAATCCAAGGTTATTTAGTTTCCTTAACAAACCATCAGCGACTAGGTTCCATAAAAGTGGGGATAGTACACCACCTTGAGGACACCCACAGACACTCAGCTTTCTAATCTCTGGCCTGCCGAAGCGATGATCAAAGAAGTTGATTGCTAAGCATTGCGTGTATCCAGTAAGGGAAAAACCCAAGATATTCCGTTCACGACTGCAATGTTTAACCTCCTGCAGCCATTCAGCCATCGGCACGGAAATACACCTTGACTTAGGAGTTCCTATTTTTGTGGCCTTTTACGACATGGAATAGGAAACCAGTGGATCAATTCTTGGTAAAAAATAATCCCGCCGGATGCCACACGGCTTACCTGTTTGGTGGACTTATACCACCGGTACAGGTGGACCGTAGCGTTATTCTTAGCAGTTGGGAAACCGCTACCGACACTACACGGCTATCTAGGCTGCTCAGAGAGGGAAGTTAACATTGATGGTCAACTACCATGGATGGCCGAGCAGCCAGACTAGACTAAGACTAGACTAAGACTGAATTACTAAATAGTTGAATAGATATTATTTTTGATTTTGATTTTTGACTATTTCGAATCTGATTGGCATACCTCATTGTTTAGTTTTATTTCGTTTATTTTTTTCATAAGTGGCATTTTCTAATAAGTTATACATCATTTTTTATGATTCTTATGTCTACAGAATTTTTATATTTGAAATACCCTCTTTGCAGTTATTCGCCTTACTTACCACTGTATTTAATTACATATTCTTCTCTTCGTGTTTTTAATTACTTTCATTTTTATTTACAAATTCTATCCTTTTATTTCTTACAATCTACGTTATGTTGTTTTGTTTTAATGCTGTTAATACTGATATTCAGTTTCGTCCTATTTTAAACACTCTTTTTCATCGTTTTGCATGATTTAAATTTTTCAATTAGATATTTCTGTCATTTATACGTTTATATCATAAGGCAATAAACATTAGTTTTTCTGCGCCGTAGGATCCAGCATACATAGTACTTCAAACCTAATATATTTCGAAGTTATTCAAAACGGTTAGCATATAATAAAAAGTATTATTACTAGTTTCCTTGAATAACATATTAGTATTTCGGTATTTGTTAGTTATTAAATATAATTTCGATTATTCAGGATTATTCGCTCTTTTTTGTACGTTTTTAATATAGAACAAGTAACTTACTATTTTATCGTTTCCTTTAGTTTTCTGAAACTGCATTGCTATAATTTCATCGAGGTTCAGTTATGTTATTATTTTAATTGTTACTCTATTATTTGTCAATTTTCTGCATTATTACTGGTTTTGTTACTATTTCTTGACATTGCACAGTGATTTGAATCGACAAAAACGTGAACTTAATTCTCTAGCTGCTAAACCGTTGATCCGATATACATAGTTCTTTTGAAGAACTCATTCACAAAAATATTCCTCGTGATTTGATCACAATAAAAAATATGCAAAGCCTACTACGATAAAAGTTCATTTCAACAACTTTTTTCCCTTGAGAGATAGAAAAACGATGTCTTCGACAAAGTTTTAGAACTTCCAACGAGAAAAAACTTTTCCGAAGAAGCTATAGGTCTAACGCATAAAGTTTAGGATATTTGAAGCATTTTCGTTTGAAACCACTTAAAATCAATTTTTTGTACATAACTTTTTCCGCAAATATTTTCAGTGTCTACTATGTTCAAGACAATTACCAAAAACATAAAATTACACATTTTTGTTGAAAACTGTGCACGGTTTGGCCTTTTTCCTAAAAAGTTATTTAACATTTAAACTTTTATATATACACTAACTTTAACTACTAATAGGAAGCTGGGTCGCAGATCAAAAAGCACATACATATACTTTTTGGAATGCTTAAATCAAGTAATATATAGTTACGAAGTGTGTAGCGTGGCCCTTTTAAATTGTGTGAATGAGACAACAAAATATAGAGTGCATTTTTGACCATTTTCTTACGAAAAAGTTACCTTTAGGCAACAGCTTTTGCAAGAAATTGCGGTCGAGGTATAAAAAATAGATCATTAGTTTTAACACCAGACGAAAGAGAAGACTTTTCACTGTAGCTTTCTATAACGAGTACCGAGTCTTTCGGAATTCCTCTTCAAAGTGAATATTGATAGGTGTCTTATTGACCGTTATCACAAAAAAATCACGAGATATTACCGACTTCAGTAGAAAATGTAATAGAATTGCAGTAAGGCAACCGATTAGTTACAAATTCCCTAAAACCAAACAAACTTGTTTTTGTTGGTTATTATTCTTTATTCTTTGTCTGTGCACGTTTTTATATTAAAGTTCAGGCATTTTTCTTTTAAAAAAATGTCTAGACTCATAATTTAGATAGTTTGATTTGATACTTTTATACAAATGATGTCATAATACTATTTATTTAGAAATCGTGTGAATTTCATTATTTTTTTCAGTGTATGGCTTTATTTATAAGAACGTATTTCGTAGAATGACATGATTTTACAAAAAGGATTCAGCCTTTCAAGCAGGCTACACTTACACATTTCAACACATAAAAATTAATCTCAGAAGCATTAAATTTAAACGATGTTTTAGGCGTACTGGGGATGGTGTAAGATATCATCCTTGAAATGAATTGGATTGGGATTAAAAGAACGGATAAGGAATATTCTATTAAGTTCGATCAATTGCATACAAGAATGCATCATGAAATTATATCCAATCATTACACCATTGCGCCAAAGCTACACTAATGACCGATTCCAATTTTTGGACATTTCCTACAAAGCTCTTTTCAATAAACCAAAAATAGTCGTTCTAGTATATGTTTTTGCTAAGAGAATGGTCGAAACAGCACTCTGTGTTTTGTTGTCTCATTCACACAATTTAGAAAGGCCACGCTACACACTTCGTAACTATATATTACTTGATTTAGGCTTTCCAAAAAGTATATGTATGTGCCTTTTGGTCTGCGACCCAGCTTCCTATTAGTAGTTAAAGTTAGTGTATATAAAATTTTAAATGTTAAATAACTTTTTAGGAAAAAGGCCAAACCGTGCACAGTCTTCAACAAAAATGTGTAATTTTATGTTTTTAGTAATTGTCTTGAACATAGTAGACACTGAAAATATTTGCGAAAAAAGTTATGTACAAAAAATTGATTTTAGATGGTTTCAAACGAAAATGCTTTATATATCCTAAACTTTATGCATTAGAGCTATAGCTTCTTCGGCAAATTTTTTTTTTGTTGGAAGTTCTAAAACTTTGTCCAAGACATCGTTTTTCTATCTCTTAAGGGAAAAATGTTGTTGAAATGAACTTTTATCGTAGTAGGCTTTGCATATTTTTTATTGTGATCAAATCACGAGGTATATTTTTGTGAATGAGTTCTACAAAGGAACTATGTATATCGGATCAACGGTTTAGCAGCTAGAGAATTTAGTTCACGTTTTTGTCGATTCAAACCACTGTGCATTGTGATTTCTGTTACCCTTGTTGTTTTGTTCTATCATATTTCATGATGGCGAAAAAGCACGTGCTGAATTGGACAATTTTTTGGGAAACATTTGTATTGCCTTTCTCATACATAATGGCTTTACAATCACTGTGAAAACCGACTTTTGAACCGAATCCCGAGACCCCATTCGACTCGGTTTTGCTGTGTGATTTTATTCACTCACTTTATTCGGTCGTTCTTACACATACAGTATTTTTGAAGTTTTTGCTATTTATTGTTATTTTTAGTTAATATTTTGGAGTCATTTTTGCAATTTCGCTATTCTGAATAGATTTGCTATTCACTGAATATTCCATATTTTGCATATTTTTCATTCTCGTTTTTTTAATTTATTATCTAACAATTGCATCAATTTGTCATATTATCAGAAATAAGGAGAATTGTTGTCTTTCTGATATAGAATGGTTGCCTTTCTCATATAGAAAGCAAATGTCTGTGTGTGTATGTATGTATGTGTGCATGTGACAAATAATTTCACTCGATTTTCTTAGAGAAGGCATAACCGATTTCTACAAACTCGCAACTCGAAAAAAAGGTCTTATGTCCCCACAGATCGCTATTGAGTTTTATCTTTCTCCAACTTCCGGTTCCGGAATTACAAGGCAATATGTAACACAAATGAAAGGTCTTGAAATTCTTTACAAAGTCCTCGAGAAGTTGATCCAGATCCGATATCCGGTTCCGATATTACAGCACGATAAGAGAAAAATTTCAATATCATGAGGATTTCTTCAAAAGTGATGAAGTGCTATTTTTTATAAAATTCTCTGCTAAATTCATTTAGTTGGCAGACCTTGTTAGTTAGCGGATATATAAATCTACCTTGGGACTACAAGTCTCCAGGTTCCGCTTCCGAAAGCACCGATGATGTTGAAGAAAAACTCCAAAAACGGAACTCTTTTCGATTTCTCAGCAACGGTTAAACTGATTTCAACAAATCATGATTCAAATTAATGCTCTCAGTGTCTTAAAAAATACTGTTCCATTTCATTCAGATCCGACTTTCGGCTCCGAAATTATAAGGCAATAAGTATGAAAACTTTCAAGCTGTCATACAAAATGATGCAGCATCGGTACGGAAGAAGAAAACACGACCGCCTTGCACACAACGTGCTTTGTTCAATTTTGCAGGGTCGATACATTAAAATCTATATTACCTTGATATAACCGTTTACAAATTGATAAGGTGATGGTAGTTTATATCAAAGAAAGTTTTTGATTTTATTCATGCTTGAAAAAAAAAACATTGGCAGAATCTTCTAGTGATATTTTTGAAAATATAAGTAATATGAAAAGGACCACTAGGTGGATTAAAAAAGGTTCTGTGTACTTCTTCTTTAGCGCCTTTAGCGCATTATTTGGACTGTATGAGTAAAGCAAAGTCTTGGCATTACATTCCTTTTGTGGAATTTGGCCTTTCTGTTTCAACAGACTTTGCAGCCGATTCTTAGTGTACAGAATCATTGCATGGCTAGTACTATGGATCCTACTGACACTAAGAACCCTTCCAGGTCGGGGCTCGAACATACGACAACTGGCTTGTAAGACCAGCGTCCTATGCACTGAACCGCCAACCCGGGACGATTGAGTCATTGCTAAAAAATTGCTGGATTAAAAAAAATTTTTTTTCTTCATAATTCACAATTTTGGTAATTGATGTTTGTTTTATATGTTTTCCAGTTGAGTAATGGAAATACTATGTTTTTGCTATTTTGAGTTTTTTCATAACGGTCATAAAAATTTTAACCACATGGTCACTAGCCTGTAGGGTTAGATAAAACATCCAGACCCTATGTACTATGTTGGGAACCGAGCCTAGTTTGGCGTTTGTTTAATTGGCGACTATAACCGTTAACCGTGATCACTAGTCGAAGCTGTACTATTTTGTGATATTTCCTTTTATTTTTGTGTCTTTTTTTCAATTTACTGTTTCAACTTGTTGCTGTTTTTAACAACTTTCACTATTACTATTTTAGCAACATTCGTGACTTATGCAAGATAGTGCAATTTACTTTAACCAAGAAAATTTTTTCCTGTATTTTTGCTCTATTGAGCTTTGTTTTTGTTATTATAGAATTTTCTGAAATGTTGGCTGTTTTGCTATTTTTACTAGTTTCAAGTTGTAGTGTATTTTGGAAATTAAAGTTATCGTACTTGTGTTGTTTTATTTCTGTTGTTCTTTCAAATTTTCCGTATCTGTTGATTTATTTTGTTTGAAATTTTGTCTATAAAATGGACTTTCAGTATCCTATATATGTTTTGATGTAGTTGTCCTATTTTTGCCATTGTACATTCATTTTATGCTGTTGTAGTGTTATTCATGGCAAAAATGAAGGGGTTTTTATTATTATCCTACATTTTATCTTCTGGTTTGGTCCACACTATCATTTATTTGGCTTATCACTGTCATTTACTACTACTATATTAGTTTTCTTCGAGTTGCTGTGTAAAGGCACAATTCTTCAAATAACTAAAGGAAAGTATCACTTGAGCCAAATAGTTCTGATTCTGATTCCTTTGATTGCTTTGTTTCTATATAGATTGTTTTTTTTTTAATTTTTCTTCTTATTTGTCATGAAATGCATGTATTTGTTTGTTATCATGTTTTTCTATGGTTACTATTTTAATACCCTTGATTGTTTTCTGTTTTGTGAAATTTACTTCTTTCCTGTGATGATTTTAAGTATTAATGGGTCCAGGGCCATATTTAGTTGTGTGCTGGATACTGAACCAAAGATAAACTCAAGATTACGAAGTCCCATATAAATTAAAGAACAAAACTTGTTCGGTAATCGTGAACCCGAAAACTCAGTAATGATATATTTTTAGACGCCCCTTGTTAAGAAGCGTCGATAAACATAGAAATGCGTCGCAAAAGTACCATGGTTACGCTACAAAACCAAAAGAAAATAAACAAAAGTTAGCAAGTTTGGATCTGATTGCTTCTAAAGCAGATTAAACCGTCTTAAACGAATTAAATATTAGGCTAGTTGAATACAATAAATTACTTCTACATTCAAATACAAAGAACCGCAGAAAGTGTTGTGAGATTGTTCGATATTATGCACATTTGAACATGATTTGTTACTAATATGAAAACAAACATCATCATAGTTACGACGCATAGAGCGACTGGGCGTTTGTAGTTTCCGTTCAACTAATCCTTGAACTCCGACTGACGGTGAACCGATTTCATCGAGGGGTCATATTTAAATGGTGTATGAAAAATCATAGACTATTTCATCTTGAGTTTATTTTTGTCTGAACGACCTTTTTTTGCTCAGTAATTAAAGCGTCCCCTAAGACTGTGGGCCCGGGGACACGAGCTTCCATTGCACCTCAGTAAAATCAGCCTTGCTTCTTACCTACTGTTTTGCTATTTTCAGTTTATGTTGAAATGTTGTTAACTTTTCAAAGTTTTTGTTACCTTGTTATCCGATAACACCAGTGTTTTTCGCCATTCTGGATATTTTTTCCTTAGTGCATTGAAGCTCTTTTGTTACAATGTTTTTGCCTTTCTCATATAGAAAGGTTATACAATCACTTGAAAAACCGACTAGTGAAAATTGGCCCGGAGGGCCAAGTGTCATATACCATTCGACTCAGTTCATCGAGCTAAGCAATGCCTGTGTGTGTGTGTGTGTGTGTGTGTGTGTGTGTGTGTGTGTGTGTGTGTGTGTGTGTGTGTGTATGTGTGTGTGTGTGTATGTGTCAAATAATCTCACTAGGTTTTCTCGGAGATGGCTGAACCGATTTTGACAAACTAGGACTCAAATGAAAGGTCTCGTGGTCCCATACGGAATTCCTGAATTTCATCCGGATCCGACTTCCGGTTCCGGAATTATAGGGTAAAGTGTGTTCAATACTGTACACCGTCGCTTAAACCGGCGAAACAAAAAACGTGAAAATTTTTCTAAACTGGTCTCAAAACTACACAAATCGATAGTCATTATCAGTAGACAACTAAACAAACCGATTTCGGCTATCCTGGTTCCCGGTATCCGGTTCCGGAAGTACCAGAAATAGCGGTTATATAAACCTAAATGGATCTCACTCACTTTTCTCAGCGATGGTTTGACCGATTTCCACAAACTTAGTTTCAAATGAAAGGTCTTCCGGTCCCATACGGAATTCCTGAATTTCATCCGGATCCGACTTCCGAATCCGGAGTTATAGAGTGCGTACTAGAAGAGTTTGTGTGTCATGTTAGTTGGTGGCCGTACGAACCGACTTCGATTATACCGGTTCTCGGGTTCCGGTGCCGGAAGTTCATATAATAGTGAACCCATTTCGTTCTCTTAAGGATGGCTTACGCAATCAAAGCACTGTTTTATTCTGTATGTTATGCATAAACAATCACTTGGTTTCTTTCAAAACTCGAAGAGGAAATTTTCAAAACTCGGAGAGAAAATATTATATGTACATGAGAAAGGCATCATTACACCACTAGGTGGATTAAAACAGGTTTTTTTAAATATTTTCTAGTTTCGTATACTAGTTTTAAACTTTTATTACTTTCATTAGTTTTATTTTCATTTTATTTTATTATTTCTACTAATTTGATTATTCGTTAAATTTAGCTCCCTGTATTCTAGTCTATGTTAACGACTCTGCTTTTAAAAGCTATTCTCCACATTCATAGATCGATTTTTGTTACAGGTTGTCTTGGCATAGCTAGAATCTCTAGGAGAGTTGAAACCCCTAAAGCAAAATGAATCAAAACATCGTTATTTCTTTACAAATCATTCACGAAAAAAGCAATCTTGTAAAACATATTCGATTTCGTTTCGTGGGAAAACTCCCCTCAACATTCGAAGCAGAACCCCTGTTGTTTTTCGCTATCTCGACACTGAATGAAGCATAGGAGAAACGGAAGGAAGAAAAAAATTTATGGTCAATAGTCGGCTCGAGAGAGAAGGTTAAGTTTGTTTATGACCAACTCAACACTCGGTTAGCATCTGTTTCGGTTCGACGGCCCAGTTTGGCCCCTATCAGGGTATGCACGCATTCGTAACTAGATTGGAATTTTTACGTAGAAAAGTAGCAGCAGAGTCCTACTGTAACGGGTTTTATAGGTCATTCAGCTGAAGAGTCCCGCACCGGTCCGAAAGTTTGTCGTTGTTTTTTTTTTTGCACTGTTTCCTTTTTCCATTACTTTTTTTTTTCCATTCCTATTTTGCATTCCTACCGTGGAAAATAAATTGAGAATGTAAAACTTTGCAAACGGGGTAATTTTTCTTTTTCCATAACTTGTGTAGGGCAGAATAAAATTTACCGGATTTGGGACACGGGACGATTTCGTTAGTGAAAACATTGCAATCCGTTAAAATTACCCTCGTAATTCGAAACTTTTATCGTTCACGAAATTGAGCAGTTCCGTACGAACTGTTAAGTAACCGACAATTAACAAATCATTGCGATATAAAATTGAAACATGACACGCCTTTTAAGATGTCGTAAAACTTGCGAATATAAACAGTATAAAAATGATTTCAGTTCACGTATCTGCATAACACCAGTTGGTAATAAACGAATGGAGCACAGAAAATCAATATGCAAATGTGTCTCATTCATTACGGAAACAGCGCGCCATGAGTGTGAATCGACTATCACCGTAATATGGCGGAAAAAACATCTAAATGAGCACTGATTTGTCACTGAATTAGCACTCTCACATCCGTGCAGTTCAGTTCCGATATGACACAGCCCCGTAAAGGTGCCAACGAAATGGGTACGATATCAAATTGGGCTGTCATGTCATCGAGTTTAGTAGTGTCATTAGTGGTGTAATGGTGAACTGGCGTAATTTTGACTGGTCTCTTAGGTGCTTTGATGTCGTATCGATGCCACCGGAATCAATTGAGACAAGTTTGTCTTATCGAAGTGTGAAATAGAATGACGGTCTGTTTGAAACATAAAATTGATTTCTCACTTTGTTTTTTTAATGTACATTTGATTTGTCTGATTAAAAAATTTCGCATCTTAAAAGTTTTTATTTTACATCCAAATTTATTGAAACAAA
Organism: Malaya genurostris; assembly: GCF_030247185.1. Lineage (NCBI taxonomy): Eukaryota > Metazoa > Arthropoda > Insecta > Diptera > Culicidae > Malaya > Malaya genurostris. The sequence continues at coordinate 88,963,798 of NC_080571.1, read as the reverse complement.
TTATTGATTTCGTAAAACTATTATACGGTTCAGCTACTCACGAATCTATTCTATTGTCGATTACAGCGTTTCGCTTACCTGAAAATAGATAAAAATAGAAAGAAAAACACTTAATAATATTTCTAGTGGTATAATAAAGCCTTTCTCATATTGTCATACTACATTCTGCTTCTCCGAAATAATTTTGTTGTTTTTATTCAGAAACAAAAAATTGCTATAAAAACTTGCATAACATAAGAATTTTTTTGCATATTTCGCATTTTCTCCCTAAATGTTTTAATGGGCTAATTTAATAATTTCAATTTCGGAACTGGAAGTCGGATGTGAAATAAAATTCAACAGCAACCTAAGGGAGCATAGTACCTATCATTTGAACCGTACCTATTTGGGAATATCGTCTCAGTGATCACAAAAAAAAAGTCAGTGCGTTCTAGTTTAAAGTCTGTTACAAATATTACCGGTGCTTCCGGTATTGGTATCCGGAAGCCGGTATAGCCGTAGTCGGTCCGTTTGGCCAACAACTAAATAGGCGTACCGATGAAATGTGAGCTCAAATCAACTAATTTTTGGTTTTTGGTATGTAGTCTTGAAACAAGTTTTTACACTCACTCCAACGTTTCTACTGTTTATTCAGCCTTCTTCAGGAATTGAAAATTGTTCAGGAATTGAAAATTGAAAATTTCCCTGAAGAACACGTCGAAACATTGGAGTGAAATTAAATACTTATTTCAACTACACTTGAAATTTGAAAACTGCATGCCGAAATCCAAAAAATAGGTTTATTACACCAATCGCACTTATACAACAACCTTTTTCAATCCACCTAGTGGTATAATGATGTTTGCCCTTTCCAGTGATGGTAGTTTGATTAGTTTTTTATTTCGGTTTTTTTGTTTGGTAGACAACTGATCGTTTTGTTGAGATTACTCCGCGAGCAAGAACTATACCCAAAATGGTACATGTGAGCAGAGGTACGCTTAAGCATAAGCTTTTGGTATATTTGAAACAACTTTTAACTATGCTTTCTGTTATAAAATTCAGCCATTTATTCATAATTATGGTATTTTTGTTATAAAATATACAATAAAAGAGATCAAATTACATGACCGAATTGGTCATCTTAAACAACATGCACAAATGTGTCTGTCTCGTATTAGTTAACTTAATACACTCATGTTTCATAACCACGCATAGTTAGTGCCTATTTTACTAGCGAACTAAACGTGTCGTAATCACCGAAAATATCCCGCATTTCTATGTTTCGGTTGTGCATGGTTTCTTTCATGCGGTTGAAATTTTTGCACTGAATTTCATCATAAGGCTAGTTCATACCAAACATTTTTGAAAATTTTAGTTTTTAGATATTTGTGGTTAACTAATACTACTGAAAATTTTGTCATGCATTGCTGGAAGGTGTATCAATTAAGTAATGATACTGATTCCATAATAATCGTATATTTTAAATTTATTTCACAACCTTCGAAGTAATCCCTTTGGGAAACTATACATCGATTCCTACGCGTTTTCCTGCTTTGTAACATTTCCCTAAAGTAAAGTTAGATGTTTCCACGCATAAAAAATATCATTTAAGCAACGGAATATGGTTCTACACATAAAAAGCCATAAATTTAGAGATCTTGTTACATTTTTGGCAACTTTTTATCGAGTTATTCCGGATTAGGATATAATTTAATTGCAGACTACTAAAACTTTTTGTTATAAAACCACAATATCATACGTTTGAATCTTAGTATGCAAAATTTGTTTAGTGGTCTCCGAGACAATCGAGTGCACATTTTTCTATTTTTTTATACATTCCACCTCGTCACTCCGAAACCGAAAATCGAATTCGAATTAAAGTTCATGGCAGGATATGTGACACTAAGACAAAAATTTTTAATCGAAGCTTCCCAAAATCGATTCAGCATTCTTTTATTCTTTCTCACATTTTATCTCGTGAATTTGGAACCGAGTGTCACATCTGGATAACAATCAATTGCAGGCTATTAGATCATACTGGTCATATATCGTATATCAATTTGAATATCCATGTGCGAAAGTTGTTGCAGCGGTGTTTCAACAAAATCAAGTGTACTTTGTGTGTATTTTGTAGCACATTTCACCCCGTCACTTTTGAACCGGAAGACGAATTAGTGTATATCTCAATAGTCGGCCAAAGAACTATGAGAGCATTTATATAAATCAAAGCTGGCGATAATCTTTCCAGAGGTTTCTGGTAAAATCTAGTTTACTGTTTTATGTACATTTTTTCCTCGATTGACCGGAAGCAGAATTCGAATCTGGGTAAAATTCCATAATTAAACCAGCGGTCTCTGATAACCAAAAATTAGTGTGAACCATTCAAAATTAAAATTCACAATTTTCCCCATAACCTTAGAGTTGAACATTTGATCTGGACAAAATCCGATTACACTTCTTTCCATGTAGGAGATGAGGCAAAGCGGGGACATTTTGGTTTCATGATTGTTTTCACTATTTAAATGAGATATTCATGACATATAAACATTCTCGCTGTCTTTAGTGACTGATAACCCGATTAAAATATTCATTAGATTAGGTAGTTGTTAAAAACGATTTGAACAATTTTTTTTTGCTCTGCTCTGTCCCATGTAGGGAAATTGTACCAGAGTTTGCACTCACTTTGGCACAAAAAAAAATTTTTCTTTCCGACTCGTTGGAAACACATCAATGCTCGGGAACTGCCCTTGGCATCATAGAACTTAAGCAGTGTTCCTTAAAAATTATATTATTGAATAAAAAAAAAATGCATAATACTTTTTGGAAGCGCAGTCGAGAGCACTTGAAATACCACGAAACATCTTTTTTATTATGGACTCAGATAGCACACGTGCGCTTGAAAATTTCGAACGATTATTATGACGCACCGAAGCACAAAACTTGTGCCATCAGTGTAATACTCCTACATGAAAATTGATGAAAATGCATGGTAAAGTTCGAGGCTGTTTCAAATCGAAATTCCATTTTTTTCGAAATCAGTCACCATAAACCAGAAGAGATATCAAGCATGCCCCGCATTGTCCCTGTCCCCGTTTTGCCCCCTTCTCCCTTATTTACACATTTTACATTATTGCCTTAGCCAGAAATCAGATCAGGAAAAAAAATTCAATAACAGACTATGAGACTAAGAGACTATGATTTTAAAAGCGAAAGTTTCTGAGAAAATCGAGTGCACTTTTTATACAATTTTCAAAGTTTTTTCCCCGATATTCCGGAACAGGAAGTCGGATGCGGATAAAATTGCTTTGCCGGCTATGAGACTATGTGATCTTTTATTTGAATTTAAGAAAAGGAAAATTGGTACAGCAGTCTCTGAGATTATAATTTTTGTTTTTGATATTTTCGAAATTTCATCGATAAATTTGAACCTTTACTCCGAAACCGAAAATTGGATTTGAAGGAAATTTTAATGCTAGGCTTCGAGGTTATAATACACTGAAGTCTTTTTTCATGCGGGTTTAGGTACCGCATATAAAAAACCGCATAACTCTGAAACTTCGCATAAAAAGTCGCATAAAAAACCGCATAAAAAAGACCTTAGCAGTCTTTTGGTGTGGAACACATCTTTTTTTTTCTATATAGGTGTGCAAATCAGAAACTCATATTTTGTGTCAATTATTAATATTATTTCATTATTTGATTGGAAATATTTCTAAGATTCGATTTGAATGTATCAAGCCAAGTATTTTCAAATATAAATGATTGAAATTTTGATTAGTACCGAGCAGTGTCGTATTTTGTCTGCTAAAAATCTCCGGCATATCGGATTTCCCTGCCATAGACGACGGTTTTGAAGCAGTAAGCGATACATCAAAGTGAAAGCATCGCTCTGATTGGTCAATCGATGCAAAAGCGAAGCTGTTGGAAGCACGCGAAGCTATAAATAGAAGCGAAATTATAGCTAACGTTTCATTCCTACGCGTAGCATGCTAGAGGTAGGTTGTTGCTAAACAGCAAAACATAAAGTGCCATAAAACGATTTGAAGCTTTAATTGGTATGCTCTGATCTTGTGTCATGTAAGCTCGGATGAAATTCCATGTTATGCCGTTTCGCATGAGAAATTGACAAATACCCAGGGTAAATTTTGAGTGTTTAATATTAATTTCTAATTTATATAAGATGAAAGCGATTGATAATGAAAAAAAGTTTATCGCTTCAACCGAAATCAGAGAATGGTAGAGAAACTTAATGCTATAAAAATAACTGCTTGCATACAAAACTTGAACACAAGCTTGGCGAAAAGAAGCTTAAAAAATTAATTGAATACATTTGGGATATTGGTGTAATTTCGTCGGCTGTTCGGTGTTGGTTCCTAACCAAGATCGATCTAAGCAGACTCTCGTGCAATTGCGGATTCAAGTGTGACAATTGATTGAACTGTTTGATTGTTGATCATTAGAAATTTTGGTTGCCTTGTTTCACATCAATGGCTAGAACAACCCCCAGGGGCTGATCCTTGTAAATTTTTATGCTAGTTTACGTACCGCATAAAAAACCACATAAATCTGAAAATTCGCATAAAAAACTGCATAACTCTGAAAATTTGCATAAAAAAATGAAAAATTCGCATTTAAGGTGAAATGTAGCGTCATAAAAGCCTGCAAAATTTTATCCGCTTCAGTTGAACGAACCGTCGCACAAAGCATACCAAAAAAAACGGACACATAGAAACAAGAACTTTTTTCAATGATTGAGCGCAGTGGGTTTGCCTCTCGTTATATTGGTTTGTAATAAAGACTGGACGTAATTGATTTTTAAATCCCTCACACTTTGAATATATGCTAATTCAATCGTTATTGTTAGTGAATCATGAGTAATTATGAATGACTAACATGAGCTTGTGTGTATATGTATTGACTAACTTGGTAATCATGTTTATGCCTGAGTTTAGTAGCAAGCATGGATTCTTCTTCAAAATAACGTTTGAAGACAAGAGAACATTCAAGTATTTTCGATATCTTTGCTAGTAGTTCACCAGGCCACATTGTTTTTATCACAGGTTATAAAAAGTTCTTTTTTCAAATATTCTACATGAACGATAATACTTGGCTTGTATTCATTTCATTCAGTAGCCTGTCAAGGTTGAAGTTTTAGTTTTGCTATAAAAATTGCTACAATCTAAAATAATACCTATTATAAGATATTACATAGCCAAGCATTATTGCTTCAGCAACATCAATGCATTGAGCTCAACAGAGTTAGACATTTTTAGCATTATGAATGACAGTTACATAGAAAATGAACGATTTTTTACAATACCCATTTTATTGTATTCAACTCGTTTTTATTTCAACACAAAACTTGACAAAACCCAATGCTGCATAAATTCGCGTCATTATTTTATATGTAAGTTTTGCTCACGATATAATGCCACTGTGCATTTCTCACACCACCTCAATACGAAACAGCAGCGCGCAAGCAATAAAAAAATACGGAAAAATTCATGTAAACTTTTTCAAATTTCGGTTGTTTTAGCTAAAATTTTATAGTTTTGAGTCGCATTTTCAGATTCTTTGTGAAATTCTGCTACAAACACTACTTTTCAGTTCTAAAATCATCCCCGTGGAACGAAACAGTAACTGTTTATACATTTCAAAAACCAATTACGGCTCGGCAAAGCAAAATTTCAAAATTCTAAGAATACTTAGTTATGATAAATTTGATTTCGAAAACTTAAGTGTTTTTGGTTTTTCGAAAATCGGTCTAGTTTTTGAATAATTGATCAAAAACGCGATTTTCGCATTCCGCTACATTTAATCTTAAATCTCCACGGAGAACCCGCAGATCACAAAATTACAATATTGCATTTGTTGTTTCACGCCCTGGTTGTTTCGACTAAAATGTTATTGATTTAACTAACATATCTGTTGTTAATTTGACTAACATATGTTGTTGTTTAACTAACATAATTGCTGTATTCAAATGCTGTCACTTGGCGGAGAACGAAGACAGCAAAATTCAAAGCAAAAATCATCTTCATTTCATCAGAAAAAAAATTTCAATGGTAAATGAACGTCATTTATGTCAGTTACGTAGTGGCCGTTTCATGTAAGTGAAAGTATGCAGAAGAATATATGAGTTAATTGTTAAACAAGTTTTCCATGTATTAAATAGTTCAGAAAAAGAAATAGAACTAGATCCTACAGTATAAATGTTTAATTTCATCTGCGAGTAATGTATTTTCGGGCAGCTCATGCCAATGTAATAAAAAAAACGCCTTACAATTTGCTGCTAAAGTGAAGTTTTACTATTTGTGCATCTGTCGCATTAGGCTTAAGATTCTAGAAAACGGAATCAAAAAAGCTCTTCCAGCGAGCCATTCTGCAAGTGAAGGAAAAATTTTCTAATGCTCTGTGAACATTTTGTTGGTGAATTTTATCTTTTGTTACATTCCTATATCGTATGGGAGTTTAGTGATAAAGCTATAGGTAGCTACTTCGGCAAAATTTCGTTGCTCAAGCGGTGGACGATTAGCTGAACCCCCCACCCCCAAAAAAAAAAATAGCAATAAAAATTGTTTATTTCAATAGATGTCTTAAGTTCAAATATCTGAATAATTATTTTTTTAAAACAACTTGCTGACTTTTTTTGCTTTCATGAATACATGTAGCTTTGCTAGGATTGCGTTCTTGCTCAGTTGCACAAGTGACACCTCATTGAAACGTTCCATTTTCCGCTTAGGGTGTATGCCATTGTTCAACTGTAACGTTTCATCACTCGTTTGTGGTGCGTGTTTTTGCTGAGTGTCATTGTTAAACTGCCAACATGATAAATCAAATTTTAACCAATCAAATTCAGAAAAAAAACAACTAATATTCTAGTTATTTTGCGATCACTGACTTTTCCGTGTCACTTTATGCAAAACGATTTAGTATCCTCTGAGAAAATCGAGTGCACTCATTCTTTCAGTTTTATTTTCTCAGTTTTAGCACATTTTACTTCGTTATCATTGAATTTCATCCAGATTAGATTTCCGGTTCTAGAAAAAAAAAAAATTACATGAAATGAAAACTGTGCACTTGATTTTTTCAAACAGATTTTAATAAGTGTAACTGTATATAAATGCTATTATAGTACAGTATTGGCCTGCTATTAAATTGTTTTGTTCGGATCCAATTTCGGTTTCCAAAGAGAATGGCTCAATTGTACAAGGAAATTTGTAAAACAGGGCATTAATTTCTCATGTCACTGGACCAATTTCCCTAAACACAAATTAAAATGAATGATCCCATAGTGTCAAAATCGCGAAATAATCGGTAACGATGATTCCGAGGAGGTAGGATTGAAGATTCAGTGTGTTTTAGTGTTAGATTCATGAAGCGGAGCGATTAGCTGTAGAGTTCCACACTCAGTGCGTAAGTCTACCATGAAGCTTTATCGGTATCCGATTTCCAGTTCCGGAATTACGGAGACAAATATGCATGAAAAATGCACTCATTTTGCTTAGAAAACGCTAAGCCGATTATCGCGTAAATAGTAGGTATAGTTATTTTTTCTATCGTTTTTAGTACTCAGGAACCGGAAGTCGGATTCGGATAAAATTCTGTAGTAGGCAGTGGGACTATGATACGTTTTATTTGTAGACTGGCCATCTCCGAGATAATCGAGTACACATTTGTTCAACTTGCATGCATACATACAAACATCAGACATTTGCTGCTCCCGATAAACTAAATTGAGTGATACATGACACTCGACCCTCAGGCCTTTGGTTCCAATAACGATTTTCACAGTGATTGCATATCCTTCCTCTATGTAAAAGGTAGAAAAAACCATTAATTTTACACAATCAGAACACGTGAAATGCTTCCTAGCATCAAATTTAATAAAGGTTGTCAAGCATCAAACTCAATAAAAAAGAATGACAAAAAGGCTACATTTAAGGTTGATGGGGATTTTTTTTGTGTCCTCCGCCTCATAGACGGGACAGCATATCACCGCGCTCGTTTATTGAGCAAGCAGCGCTCAAGTGCGCACAAAACCTCTCACCGAAGTGGTGTGATTCCTGGTAGGAGAAGAAAAAAAAAACGCGCCCAGATGCATAATGCAACAAATTACTCGAGGAGTGTAGTTCCAAGTCATTCTCGCGCTTCCGCCGCGTTCCTGCGAACGAGGAGGATGTGGGTGGATGATGGCGAAAGCACGAACGGAACAAAAGAGGACCCGCTAGCTAAAGTTTTGCACCAGTAAAATCTTCTTCATTCCACCCACGCAACGTTCAGATTTTTCGGAAAAGTTAATGGTCCGCCATTTCCCGCTCGGTAGAAACATCAAACACTGTCGAGTGTGCTCTTGATTTGCCGACAGACTGAGTGCTGCTGTAGAACCATTCTGGAAGTCGTACACACTTCGTACGAGTGTTCACGGAAATTGCTATCTACGGCGAGTGCTTATTGGATGTAACTGAAACTGGCCCGAGACCGGACTGGATTCGAGGAATTTCGCTCCCGAGGGCCCACTCAAAGGTGTTCCGAACTGTTCTAATGGCATTGGAAGTGAAATCTTCAGCTAAAGCGAAGTGCTTCGACCGCGTCATGATAAAAAATGACTTTCGTCAGGCGCGTTCCGGTGGGTTTCAAACCAAAACCAAAAAAAAACCGAAAGCTTTTTCGCCTGGTGTGTCGAGCGGTCGGGATTCCGGATGGTTCCTGCTATCCAGATTAGCGAAACAGACGCCATACTTCCCTGCTCGGGTTGGATGACACAGCGTAAATGAAAAGTTACGGCATTGCTTGGGTGCCGGGTTCGCTACCGTTGAAAGTTTCTGTCGTTCGATCGTCCCATCTTTCGCAACCCGCCGGCAAAAAATCCTGACTTACGTCGAAACTTTGTTTCTTTAGTTATAATTTTACAAACACTGATACGACGACGGAACACTTCACGGAATTGTTGTTCCTAGGTTTAGACTGTCTTTGTTGGTACCCAGAAGAAATTGGCAGAGACATATGCGAAAAGTAAGGGCCGTTCTGTCATCACAAAACTATATTCATATGAAATGGGTTTAATGGTACACGGAAAAAAATCTATTGCCGGTGCCATGATCAAATATCATGAAATAATAAAACATATTAACCTTGCTTTATCATTCATGATTTCATGAGCAAAATAATTGATATCACGAACAATATCTGATCTCCCATGAAAATTTTCATGACATCAATCATTTTGTCGATGAATTTTCATGAGAAGACTTGTGTCATGATTTCATGATTTGTAATCATGACACCTGTAATGGATTATTATCCGTTCATATTTCGTTCCCTGGAAATCAACTTTACTTTTCACATTATCAACAGACCGCTGCATCTTCCCTAACCTTTCTACAGTGAGGTCATCCAGTTCTCAACGACGTTTTTCAAGTCATTTTTTGGTTTTTCGGAAAGGGAAAGTGAGAAGGAAGTAGTTATTGGGTGCAGGATCGGGACAGTCCGAAGGGTTGTTAAAAAGTTTGTAACGAAAATCTTAAATTATCTTTTCCGTTTTGTCTGCTTTGTTAGACCGCAAAATGTTACGAAAAGGCATGACAGTTTACCACGAAGATCGTTCGTTTTAGCTAGTTGAGCATTTCGCAATACTCAAATCACAATTAGTCCGGGTTGGCGGTTCGAAGCATAGGGCGCTGGTCTTACAAGCCAGTTATCGTACGTTCGAGATCCGGCCTGGAAGGATTCTTAGTATCAGTAGGATCATAGCACCAGCCATGCAAAGATTCTGTACGATAAGAATCGGCTGTGAAGTCTGTTGAAACCGAAAGGCCAAATTCTACAAAAGGAATTTATTGTTCCATGTTCGATGAAGTCGCCTTCAAATGCGGTCGCCAAGGTCATGAACATTTGTTCGTTCTTTTCTTAACTCACAGCAACATTTCTTGAACTTTTCTACAAAAATTACAGTAAGTTCATAAACTAACTGTCGATGAGTTTCAGCTGTAGAAGATCATTTTTGCATACAAAAATCTTATTACTGCACACATTTCAAAGCTAGGTAGAAGCAACGATTGTTATGGACTTTGCATACTGTACGCACATATAGGAAAATGATTACGTAGAATAACTCTTCGTTAAGGGTGGTACGATAAAAATTAGTTCACTCCAAATTTTTTGTCTTTCTTATAAATAAAGGTTAATCAATCCCAGTGGAAACCAACTTTCGAACCGAAGCCCCGACAGCCAAGTGTTATATACCATTCGACTCAGTTCGTCGAGATCGTATAATGTCTGTGTGTCGTATGTATGAGAAATGGACAAATATCCTAAACAAAATCCGAAGGCGACGAGTACCGGTTAAGTTCTAGTTCAGAGTCGGATTTCAACTATTTGGTCGGGTTGGGGGTATTCGAACCCGACTACCAATGTTTTTTCGGGTTCGAGTCGGGTAGGGGTGAAGATTTTAATTTTTTAACGGGTACGGGTCGGGTTTGGATTTGGATGAATTACTGGAAAAACCGACTTTCGGGATTTGGAGATCCATAGTGTTATATACCATTCGACTCAGTTCGACGAGATCGTAAAATGTCTGTTTGTGCACACGAAGATATTTCTACCGCTCAATTATCTCAAAGATGTCTGAACTGGTTTTACCAAACCAAAAAGTTTTTTACCGCTCAATTTTCTCAGAGTTGACTTAGGTGATTTTAACAAGTCTAGGCTCATTTGAAAGCTACTATTGAATTTTGAACCAAGTTCAAAGATCAAAAGGCTCTCACTATTTCCATTTCGAGAGATACAATGTTTTCCACTGCAACAAAATTTCGCAGAGATAAACGAATCGATTTCGAAAGACTTAGACTCGTTTTTTTAGCTCATAACACTAATGGATGAAATCTTCCAAATTTATTTATTTTATTTATTTATATTTATTTATTTCTTTTTTTATTTATTTATTTTTTTATCTATTTATTTATTTATTTATTTATTTATTTATTTATTTATTGATTTATTTATTTATTTATTTATTTATTTATTTATTTATTTATTGATTTATTTATTTATTTATTTATTTATTTATTTATTTATTTATTTATTTATTTATTTATTTATTTATTTATTTATTTATTTATTTATTTATTTATTTATTTATTTATTTATTTATTTATTTATTTATTTATTTATTTATTTATTTATTTATTTATTTATTTATTTATTTATTTATTTATTTATTTATTTATTTATTTATTTATTTATTCATTTATTTATTTATTTATTTATTTATTTATTTATTTATTTGTTTATTTATTTATTTATTTATTTATTTATTTATTTATTTATTTATTTATTTATTTATTTATTTATTTATTTATTTATTTATTTATTTATTTATTTATTTATTTATTTATTTATTTATTTATTTATTTATTTATTTATTTATTTATTTATTTATTTATTTATTTATTTATTTATTTATTTATTTATTTATTTATTTATTTATTTATTTATTTATTTATTTATTTATTTATTTATTTATTTATTTATTTATTTATTTATTTATTTATTTATTTATTTATTTATTTATTTATTTATTTATTTATTTATTTATTTATTTATTTATTTATTTATTTATTTATTTATTTATTTATTTATTTATTTATTTATTTATTTATTTATTTATTTATTTATTTATTTATTTATTTATTTATTTATTTATTTATTCATTTATTTATTTATTTATTTATTTCTGTTGATGTCCATCGGATAAACGAATGGACCGATAGGGTGGGAAAAAGCCCATTTGAGTTGAGTCTTGTTTGTCATTCTCATACGGGCGTAAAAACCACCATCTTTTAAAACAGTTACAGGAACAAAAACAATATTTGCTGAATTCTTCGACGACGTTGCAAAGTATCGATTCCAACTAGTTTACATCTATCAGGATAGGGTGGCAGATTTGCTGGATCTCGCCACGGCAAATGTCGCAGTGCCAAACGAACGAAGCGTTTTTGAACACGTTCAATTCGCATGCACCACGAAATTTGATGAGGAAACCAAACAACTGACGCGGACTCAAGGATTAGCCGAACCAGTGAACAGTACAAAGCCTTCAAACAGTGTGGATCTTTGAATTCCTTAGTGATTTTAGAGATAAATCCCAATTGACGTAACGCATTCGTGATTGAAATGTTTTTATGAGTCTTTTTAAATGGCAAAAGAAAGGCATTATTACATCACTAGGTGGATTAAGAAAGGGTTTTTTTTTAAATGCTCGATCGAGTCCGGATCGGGTTCAAGAAATTGCATACCCGACCATCTCTAGTAAGTACGTAACAAAAATATGCACTTGAAGCTGAACCGATTTCCACAAACTTAGATTCATAGCATGCTATTGGTCCCATATTGAATTTCACCCGCGTCAGAATTCCGGTTTCAAAGTAACGGAGTAAAATGTGAAAAAAACGAAAAAAAGTGCACTCCATTTTTTCGGAGATGGCTTGACACAAGCATAGATTCACATGAAAGCTCTCGTGATTCCACAGCCTGCTATTAAATTTTATGCGGATCGAACTTTTGTTTCAAGGGTAGCGAGATAAAATACGCAAATAAATTTAAAAAACGTGCATTCGATTTTTGCAGAGATCGCTTAACTGATTTTTTTTTAAGTTCAAATGCAAATGAAAGGCCCTGTAATCCCATCCGACTTCCGGTTCCGGAGTAGTTAGGTAAAATTTTCCAAAAATGAAAATAATGTGTTATTTCTCAGAAACCGTTGGACCAATTTCTCCAAGCTTATATTCAAGTGAAAGGTCATACAATCTCAAATCGAATATTTTCAGGATGCGACATCCAGTTTAGAAATTACGTTCAATTTCAACAGCATGTTTCTATACCTGAAGCGAAATACTTGCAAACAGACATGTAATTCTTCAGTCGAGAAGGTCTGGTTAGTGGATGACAAAATAAATTAATTGCGGTCATACCGTATCTCAGTTCTGGAACCGGAAATCACTCTCCGAACCGGAAATCACTCTAATATCTGCAACTCACTATAAAATCACTGAATATCAGAAACTGCTGGACCAATTTCCATAAATTTATATTCTAATGAATATTTTTATGTTCCTGTACGTTGGTTTAAAATTCTACCCAAATCTGGATTCTGGTACCAGAATTACAGTGTGAAGTGTATTTGCAATTTCAACCTGTTATTTTTGAAGAGGTTAGGGATTTTAATTTCAAAATAAAAACGCAAAAAAACTTCAGAAAATTGGTGAAATCTTCATTGAAATCGATACACCGAAACCTTCATTTACGAACTAAACGGGGGTTCGTAAAAAGAGGTAGTTCGTAAAAAAAGTTTACGTTATTTGGGATTTGGTTCGTAAAAAAAGTTTACGTTATTTGGAATTTACTTCGTAAAAAAAGTTTTGTGTGATTATTGTGGAAACCGCGCATCATATGTTCATTTTCGGAACGGATGTGAAGAGTAAGTGCAAGAAAGTGATGTTTGGGCTCGTTTAAAAATCCAAGATGGCGGCTTCCAGTTTATTGAGATTGCCTAAAACCCCTAACAATATGGGTATCTTCGGAACGGAATTGATAAGTAGATGTCGAAAAACGATGTTTGAAGTGGTTCTGAAATCAAAGATGGCGACTTCCGGTTTCTTGATATTTCTTGAAAACCCTTACAATATGGGTATTTTCGGAACGGGATTGATGAGTAGATGTCAGAAAACAATGTTCGAGGTGATTTTTAAATCCAAGATGGCAACTTCCGGTTTTTTATATACCTTGAAAACTCTTGCAATATGGATATTTTCGGAATGGGATTGATGAGTAGATGTCAGAAAACGATGTTTGAGATAGTTTTAAAATTCAAGATGGCTACTTCCGGTTTGTTGATATTTCTTGAAAACCCTTACAATATGGGTATTTTCGGAACGGGATTGATGAGTAGATGTCAGAAAACAATGTTCGAGGTGATTTTTAAATCCAAGATGGCAACTTCCGGTTTTTTATATACCTTGAAAACTCTTGCAATATGGATATTTTCGGAATGAGATTGATGAGTATATGTCAGAAAACGATGTTTGAGATAGTTTTAAAATTCAAGATGGCTACTTCCGGTTTGTTGATATTTCTTGAAAACCCTTACAATATGGGTATTTTCGGAGCGGGATTTATGAGTAGTTGTCAGAAAACGATGTTTGAGGTGGTTCTAAAATTTAAGATTGTAACTTCCGATTTGTTGATATTCCTTGAAACCCCTTACAATATGGGTACTTTCGAAAAGAGATTTAAAAGTAGACGTCGGAAAATTATATTTGAGGTGGTTTTGAAATGCAAAACAGTGACTTCCGGTTTATTAGTATCGTTTGAAAGTTTTTGCCATTTTCCTTTAACTTGGTATTCCTTTAGCACACTATACCGTTCCGAAAATATCCATATTGTAAGGGGTTTCAAGGAATATCAACAAACCGGAAGTCGCCATCTTGGATTTCAGAACCACTTCAAGCATAATTTTCCGACATCTACTCATCAATTCAGTTCCGAAAATACCCATATTCCAGCGGTTTTCAAGGAATATGAATCAACCGGAAGTCGCCATCTTGAATTTCAGAACCACTTCAAACATCATTTTCCGACATCTACTCATCAATTCTGTTCCGAAAATAGCCATATTGCAAGGGTTTTCGAGGAATATCAACAAACCGGAAGTCGCCATCTTGAATTTCAAAACTACCTCGAACATCGTTTTCTGACATCTACTCATCAATTCCGTTCCGAAAATACCCATATTGCAAGGGTTTTCGAGGAATATCAATCAACCGGAAGTCGCCATCTTGGATTTCCTAAATACCTCAAACATCATTTTCCGGAATCTACTCTTTAAACCAATTCCAGAAATACCCATATTGTAGTAGTTTCCATGGAGTCGGAAATCGCTTTCGATGAATGACAAAACCTCTTTTTACGAAGTAGGTTCGTAAAAAAAGTTTACGTTATTTGGGATTTGGTTCGTAAAAAGAGGTACGTAAAAAGAGGTAACGTATAAAAAGTGTTCGTAAACGGAGGTTTGGGTGTATAACGATCAATATAATTCAATGTTTGAAGAAGATTTCATGCAAATGCTGGCCGCGGCTCTGTTTTGGATGGCCCATGCGCAAAGTCAAATTTTGGCCTACTCTCTGCAACATATCGGCCGGTATTTCACGAAAAAATGCTTCAATATTGGCTTCCAGTCCATCAATCGTGGCTGGTTTATCCTTGTAGGCATGAGGTTTTACATGGCTCCACAAGAAATAGTCCAAAAGCGTTAAATCACTCGATCTAGGCGATCAATTGTCCGGCCCAAAACGTGAGATAACTGTTCACCAAAGGCGGCTCTCAATTTGGTTATTGTTTCGCGTGTTGTGTGGGATGTGACACCGTCTTGTAGGAACCACATGCCAAGCATGTCCAATTCTTCCATTTTGGTTAAAAAAACATAAACGTTAACCATCACACGGCAGTGCTCGCCATTCACAGTAACGTTCCGCACATCTCCGTATTTGAAGAAGTCTGGCCCGACGATGCCACCGGTCGATAATCCACACCATACTGTGAATTTTTTTTGGGATGAATTGGTAGATCTTGCAATGCTTCTGGCTGATCTTCATTCCAAACGTAACAATTTTCCTCGTTGACGTACCCACTCAATCAGAAATGAGCTTCATCGCTGAACGCAATTTTCCGATAAAAAAGTGAATGTCTTAATCAAAATTCATGCTTAGTTACATGAATTTTAAAAGTTTTTTTAATTCAATAATTAGCAAGCGTTGTTCGTTCGTAAGTCAATTCATAATTAAATTATAGACCAAACTGAATAAGTTTGACATGACACAAGACACGATTCATGCGTGATCTGTTAAAAACAGTGTTACCAAAAAGAAACCAGAAAAAATCACCCTTTAGCTCGAGAGGAGAATTCCTTAGAGTACCGAAATAGGGAACTGGTCTTTCTGAAATAGACCAGAATCGTTAATATAGGATAACAAAAATCATCGAACCTAAACTTAATAATAATAATGAGTTTCATCGCTCGTAACTGTGTCATTTTTCATTTTTTCTCATACTCATCTATTCCTGCACTTTTAATAAACATGTGTTGAAAACTTCATAGCTATCGCTAAATTAGTGCACTATTTAGAGCTTCCACCCGGAAGACCAGCTTCCGCTGACGGGACGCCATTTATGGATGCTTTCCGTCCCCTGTTTTTGTATCAGGTAGTCGAAAAATTAAATCTTGTCTAATGACTGTGCAAAACTTTATCTGCGTACCATTTATACAAACTTAAAAAATCTTCCAGAAATGATATGATATCGACCTTACAAAGTAGATTGGTTGGAGAGTCGTGGGACTCACAGGTCATTCTTATAATTTGGTTTAGAAATAAAAACTATTATTAACAAAATATTTGTCAATCTTAACACGAACATTATTCGAGATGAAAAATATCGAGCGGAATCAGGATTTTTTCCAGAAACAAAAACGCCACTTCATAAAGGACTCAAAAAACAAACAAACACAACCAACAATGATTGTTCCAGAGCTAAAAGGCTAGGCTCTACAATGCACAAAAACAGGCTTTGCGAAAAAAGCATGTCCCCTTTTGAGTAATCGTATTTCAGGAATGATTCAATATTTTATATAAAATCTACACTGCAACAGTCTTTAGTTAGGAAAAATAACTTCACCGAGGGTTTTCTTACGCGGGGATACTTGCTGCGTAATTTCGGAAATCTGCGTAAAAAAGTCTACGAAACTACAGAGAACAATTTTTTCGCCAAATCGGGTAATATTTCGATACAAATTTGTTAAAAAGCCGACTTTGGAACTCGAAAAAAAATGAAAAAAAAAATAAAATTAAAATTTAAAAAGGCACAAATGTTCAAATAACTAGGAGAACGACTAAAACTAAACTAAACAAGAAAACGCATAACTTGGAAAATCCGTATAAAAAAAAAACCGTGTAACTTAAAAAATCCGTGTAGAAAAATCGCGTAGCTTCGGAAATCCACGTAAAAAAATCTGCGAGAAAAAATTGTGTAAAAAAACCTCAGTCTACATCAAGCTTCAAGATTAGGCAATCTAAACTTTTTTTAAAATCTACACTCAAAATTAAAGAGCGAATACCACCGTTCACGGGAGAAGCTCCCGTTAAACTCAGTCTCTGTTTTGTTCAACAAGTTCAGGCATGACTAACCCACGTGAAATGCTTCGAGCATGCATGCTTGAACCTGTACAACGTTTGTTGAATCAATTAAGTTCATTGATTCCTCGTCAGGTGGCAGAATGAAAAGTTGACATTATAGGAATTTCTGACACTAGGTGGATACTGTACTACGTTCCAAGCACAAATGATCGCAATTCAGTGTGTTGTACAACCCCAGCTTTTTCTTATAATGGGTATCCGGTCAATGCGAATTTATACTGGATATGAAAAGGCTGTTGGATGAAGCACAAATATTTTTCATCGATTATAGACGTTTTAACCTTAAGGTCATTCGTCTCTTCGGGCCAGATAATCTTTCTGGCCCTATGTGTGGGGTTGGGAATCGAACCCAGGTGGGATGCGTCCCGGAGCACAAAATCCAGCTATTGGTGAAGTTTGCAAACTTGCGGTTCCCCTACTTTATTCTGGTCAGAACTCTGACTGGACTTTGCGAGCCCCACTATCTCATGGCTATTATTCAGTCTGCTGAGTATTATTTGTGTAACTATTGTAATTGCAAAAAAAAATCGTGTAGATACAAAAATGTATTCTAAAGTGCTGAATAAATATTAAAAAAACCAAAATTAACAGCGGAGTTTATAACAGTTGATTAGTCTTTGAATAACACGATAGGGCTGTTCCTTGTAGTTTTAGCGTAAAGAACCTTAAACATGTACTCATAATCAATGATAGAATTCTTAGTGATCAAGTAACATAATGGATATAAATGATGTGCCAAGGATACCAGAAAAATCGAAGATTTTAACAGGGTCAATAAAAATGTATAGAATCGAAAACCCCGGCAGTCTATTATTTAAATCAACGCCTGGTAACGCTGGCTTGCCAAAAACAATGCAATAATTTATTTACAGGACAAAAAATCCAAATTGTTGCTGGTTTATTAATAAAGTAAAATTCACTGCATAAACAGCCCCGAAATGAAAAGCAATTTATATTTCCTGGGGCAAATTATAAACCGAGAACAACGCAACAACTTCTATTTCGCCCAGCCAAAAACTTTCATTTGCATCTCAGCGAGCGCAGTTCCAGTGCCGTAGCTGGCCTCCGCAGCAGCCATTAATCAACCAAACATTAATGTTTCATTACTTCGAAAGTACTTGGCGGATGGTGCTGGTAATTCTACTTCTGTTCTTCAGCCACCAACTCTCCTCTTCCGTTGCATTCCACAGGCCTTGCCGGTTCGTATCCTTCCCGAACTGCATACCACGGTGCATAGTCGACAGTACCAACAGAGAGGAATGAAATGGCTTGGCAGAACAACAACCGGTCCTGTTACTGTTGCACTCTTTATCACGGACCTTACAACACACCAACACACACAGACGCACACCGACATAAACAATAACGAATCTGGCAAATGAAAATGTATGGTGGAAATTTTGCAACTTTGCACTGTTGATAATTAATTAATTAGAAGCCGCTGGACAGTCTGTCTTCGCTGTCGAATTCTGGCTCGAGTGCAACCGCGTGACGAAAGGCTGTTTGCCGCGCTAAGCAGGTTGACGTTACGTTGACAGTTGTTTAAATAACTAATTACACGCGTTGAACCTCCTTCCAGGGCGTGCCTTTTGAAATGCAATTGTGTTGTGTGTGTGTGCTGTAAAGTGCTTACAAAGGGGCTTTACTAATGACTTAAGGCTTAGTAACGAGCGAGCTAAATTGAGCACTACTACTACTAAATTGAAGTTGTTCTGCACCTGTTCGACGGCGAAAGGTTACTCCTGCATGCTGTGCCATTTACGTTCCGATGTTTTTTTTTGCTAATTCAAATACCATATATTTAGGTAATTATAAAACTATGTTAATATTTACGAGCTAGTGTTTCGATAAATAATTAGTAATCGTGAAAGCAGTAATTTGAATATGATTGAAAGCTGAGTAAAAGTCAGCTGTTGGGAATTAAAATCTTTGACAGGGCTTTGTTTACACTTCTATAAATAACAACTGGTGCAAGTTTAATCAAAGTAGTCGTTCGCTCTCAGAAATAACGTCAAAAGAAGCTGGAAAGGTGAAAAATATTATGCATAAAAACTTGCAAAATCCTAAGTGAAGATTCCAAGCTCGCTAAAGTGTTGAAGACCTTGAAAACAACAGTTTGTTGAGTGGCGAAAACCTCCAAGAAAACCATGAACCCTGTTTTGCATGGCATATTTTCACACGACCCCATACTAGTATAAAGATGTATTCAACATCATCGCTTCCACTTTCGCATTGCCGTTCGTAATTGAATGTATTAGTGACGTTGCAAATTATTCTAAGTTCCATCTTGATGAAACTTTTGGTACGAAATATTGAGATCTGAGATGGTTCTCGTGTGTGTCTTGTTTCAGCAACAGTTGCTCAGAAAATGGTAGGAAAGCGACAAAATTCAACTAGTTCTTTAGGATGATCTTTAGCACTAAAAAGTGATTTGAATGGGCCTTGCTGGACTTTTTGGCTGCCTTTCTACCGGTTTTCGGTGTCATCGTGCTGACGGTGTCTCGTGCGTTCAGAATGGCTGCTTTAACTTAAATGACGCTATTTCTCACATCACATTTCATTTTATATCTGCTACTGGCAGCGGTGTACGGACAGCCCCTTTGCCAAATTTTCTTTTCTTGTTCGCAGAACGGGGAACAGTGAGACGACAGGTCCACGATGTTACTCTCGTGTGTCTTGTTTCGGGAACAGTTGCTCAGCAAATGGTAGGAAAAATGAACCACTCAACTTTTATATGGATGCACTTGTATAGATGCAGACATCTCGCGTTCTGATTGGCTGGTGCTGTCATGGGTTAAATCAAACAGGTTTTTCAATAGTGTACTATTGAAAAACTTCAACGTTGTTGCAATACAAGTTCAAGTTGAAAATTTTCGATTCTATTGGTAGTTAGATTATATAAATCCTTCCACAGATCACTGAGCTACGAGCTTTCAAAATACGAGAAAGGCAAACGCGCCTTATGAATTATCATCTTTGATTTATACCAAACATTTCAGAAAAGTTTAATTTTGAACTATTTGAGATTATGTCACACAACTGAAAATTTTATTATAAAAATGTGATCATATTTCCGATGGCATGTAGAAAGAATTAGGTTGATTCATTAGATACTACAGGAGATATTCACGATCAAAAACTTATCACTCTCTCAGAGGGTAAATTTTGAAAATGCGCCTCCATTTACTTGTTTACGTCTCGTCTTCAATTCGTTTGTATTGTCGCTGCAGCACTAATCTGCAGTTCACCGGACAGTCCAGCGAAGCGACGTCAGTTGAATTTTCATTTCCTTTTCGTCAATTGAAAGAACCATGTTACATCATACATATTTTGATGTCTTGATTATGAACCACGTTCTTTAGGATGAATAAATAAATTTTCTTGTCTCGACTAACGGAGCACATAACAAAAGAATATCACTTGCTGTGAGTGTTTTAAGTCGATAACGTAACACATGGGCTGCAAAGTCCCGAGCCTAACACATAGATGGCACTAGTTTGATTGCAGTCAACTTTTCTCAGTGAATACTAACCTTTAAAAGATAGCTGTTAAAATTTTGTTTCATCACGACAACGCACCGTGTCACAAGTCAATCAAAACAATGACAAAACTACATGAATTGAACTTCGAATTGCTTCCGCATCCACCGTATTCGCCAGATTTGACTCCCAGCGACTACTGGCTGTTCGCAGATCTGAAAAAAATGCCGCCAATTTTGAGGCAAAACATAAATCGTTCTACAAAAGTGGCATTGAAATGTTAGAGCGACGCTAGAATGATGGCGTTGCTCTTGATGGAGATTACGTTGATGAATGAAGTTTATTTTGAACCAAAAAAAAAACATGTTCTCTTTGTTAGGCCCGGGACTTTTTAGCCCAGGCGTTATGTTAAGGAATCAATGGGTTTGAAACTGAATATTTTAAGGTAGTGAAATTTCGAATAATTATGAGTGATTAATGTATCGAATGACAGCCTACATAACATTGGTGCTCAGTGAACTTCGCTGGAAAGACATAGGCAAGAGAGACGTTTTTCTGCAAGCACCATAAATTAATTTGACTCTACTTGAGCGAAACTTTGTAATTATGCTGTAGCGCAATGTCTTTAATGGTATTTATTTTCGTTGTTTCCTACTTATTCGACGATTTTGAACCAACTGTTCCGAGTTTATTCAAATAAAACAAAAATCTGGCATATCATATGCAGAAATTTTGAAAATCTGCACACCAAAAAAATTTGAATTTTACAAGTGACATAGTCCCTCATACGATGTAATTCTTAAAGACCTAATTTGTCAAATGACGGAAAATTTTATTTGTTATGACTTAATGTCAAATGAGCTTGAATTTTACTTGTGTCGACTGTAACTTGCGTTCTGCTAGCAGGTGCGACTGTATGAATTTAAATGCACCTTTTACCAGCCAAGCAGATGTATGCTTCTGTGGCTCAGTGGATTAACAGACGTACTTGTGATCCAATGATTCTAGGTTCAAGTCGCGGCTGTTGCTTATCAGTATTCTTTTTTTTTCAATGAATTTCATGTTATGGAGTTTTAGACACAATATTATATGTTCTTCCACGTAAATTTGCGTGAACTGCGACGCTCCATTTATGTGCATCTAATAAGATGTAAAATCACAGGGTTTTTTTTAAGTGTGTGGAGTAATCTACAAAATCTGATAAAAAAAAATCTTGTTTGTTGAAGTTGTGAAAAAGAGAAAAATTTGGCAAATGTCCGAAGATGGAGTTCAGCAATTTTTTTGCTGACTACAGCAACGATGGGGGCAAATCATATTTTGCTGCGGGTGTAAAATTTTCTCGGTACGCCACTGTCTGGCCATAATACATAACTCCATAATTCGTGTGACTAACTAATGTAATGCCAAACCTAACCCCAACTGCCATCAAACCGTTTGTTTGAAGCAAGTTTCGAACCTAGTTTCAAGGTTGTTGAACTGAAAATCGAGACAGTTTCGAACCTGGTTTTTATATTACGTTTACTCAAATCCAACGGGCGCTCAGTGCGAAACCAACACAGTTTCGTGAAAATTTTTTGTTTGATGAAACTACCCTGGGTCAGTTTCAGTTTTCTCAAGCTAAAACGACAGAGGAAAAACATATTTTTGATTTTATTTATCAATGCAATATCCTCCGAGAGCAAGACTTTCAACGCTTCACTAATTTATCGATACCGTACTTGTAGAAGGATTTGTATTTTGCACCAGGTTTCACCAAGGATTTTCATTAGACAAACGAGGTAAGACTTAATCCAGGATTTATCTGAATTTCTGCAAGTAATGCTGTAATCGCTGAAACCCAAAAGTAATCACTGGTAATGTACAGCAAACTGGGTAATCACCTTTTCTTAGAATAATCCAAGTAATCAGAAAATATTTCAAAACAATACCGTAAGCATAAAGTTATCAGAACGTAGTTTTGTTTTACTCTATAGAAAGGTAAAATAATCGCTAGAAAAACGGAGGCTCGGAGGTCCATAGTGTTGTATAACACCATTTACTGTTAGATTTGAAGTGCCTCGAGGAAGTCATTTAAGATCTTATAAATTTTTATCCGATCTCAACGATCTCAATTTCACTGTAAAATATTTCAAGCTATCATTCGCTGATGATTTCAAACTATATCATCTGATAAATGGCCAACATGACGCATACTTCTTGCAAGCTCAATTTAATGCTTTCGCAAAATGGTGTCATATCAACAGAAGGTTACTGAATACCTTTATATGTTCCATTATATTCTTCTCTTTAAAGTGCTCAACAATAACAGATGACAATAACCTCGCAAAACGTTTTTAAACGTGAACCTTTTGTGCAAAACTTAGGAGTTTTTTATTTATTACTAACTTGATTCCAAGAATCACGATGATTACGTAATTTCAAAGGCTTCCAAACTCTTAGCTTTCATCTTTCTAATTGCTAAAAGTTTTACTAACATACTACTGTGGGAAGATAATAGTAATACTTTGTATATAATTTCGAAATTTTGTATTAATTCTTCCAAATCTATTTCGTCCTCCTCAAAGTTATCCCCCCCGGCCCGAACAGACTTGTGTCAACGGTTTTTCCATTCCTCGAAATAGTTGTTAAAGTCGATTTCCGAAACAACCTATCGATTCACGTTTAATGTCTTCAATTGACTCCAAACGGTTTCCAAAGAGTAATAGTTTGAGTTTGTTGAATAGCCAAAAATCTCACGTTGCTAAATTTGGCGAATATGGTGGCTGCGGTACGATATTGGTCGAATTTTTGGCGAAAAAATCACTAAGATTCCATGCAGTAAGCGACGGTGCATTATCGTGGTGCAAAACCAAGAGTTGGCGGCCCATAATTAACACTCAAATAGTTTTGCAATGACTGAGTGGAAACATATATTGGAGAAGCCAAATGAATGAAAAACTTAACAGAAAAGATGATTTATTGGAAAAAGATACAGTCAGAAACAGGACTCGAGCCTGTGTTTTTATGCATTCCGTGCATACGCGCTACCATTTCGCCACTCTGAACCTTGTTATAGACACGGCTCTAAAACGCAGTCAGACATGGTCCGTCGCCCGACCGATACCATACATCCAAACATCTTCTCCGTCCATCAAACACCATACACTCGCTCCATATCTATATTCTGCTCAAGGACTGAGAAGGAGAGTGTATTTATAATCGCTTGTCACCTTGGCTGGACATCGTCAGCGACAGACCCCTATGAAGGTTGTATTGATAGTCTGACGGCCAGGATGTAGACCATGTTCGATGTACTTTCTACCATGTCTGACTGCGTTTTAGAGCTGTTTCTATAACAAGGTTCAGAGTGGCGAAATGATAGCGCGTATGCATGGAAGGCATAAGAACGCAGGCTCGAGTCCTGTCTTTGAGTGTATCTTTTTCCAATATATCATCTTTTCTGTAAAGTTTTTCATTCATTTGGTTTCTCCAATATGTGTTTCCACTCTGTCATTGCAAAACTGAACTTAGTTATGGCGGCTTGACATCGATCGTATCGAAGTTATTCAAGGCAAATTCATTAGATTTGCGCTTCGTGATGTACCATGGACTTTAAACCTTCCAAACTACGAGGATCACTGCCGGCTTATTGACTGGGATCTGCTATCCGTTCGAAGAAATGTTTACAAGTTTGTTTACGTCGCGGACTAGATACAATTGTGTATCGATTGTTTTGATCACTTACTTCGAAGAATACCCGCTGCTAGAACCAACTACGGATATAATGAACTTTTTTTTAACGTGTGTCGTTTATTTAATTGTTTGCTTATCTGTCCCGAAATTAAATAAAGCGACTGTTCTGTGATTCTTTATCTATCTAGTTGTAGAACTGGGGCAATTTTACAATCAAATAATATACAACTAATTTTAATGTAATTTAGTCAAAGATAAGCCTTAAATTGTACCAATGTAAATTGTAAAAAACAGAAAATAAATAAACAAATAAATAAATAAATTTTTTTATAAATATATAAATCAATAAATAAATAAACAAATGCATGCATGCATAAATAAATAAATAAATAAATTAATGATTTAATAAATTAATAAATAAATATTGATTCGAGTGGTATATGAGCCTCGGTTCGAAAGTCGGTTTCATAATGATAACTCAGCCTTTCATTATGAGAATCATTAGAATATTACCTACAATTTATAAAGCCAGTAAATTTCAAAAGCTTTCAAGTCTCGATTCTGTAGCGGTCAATTAAAATCTGTAAATGTGTAATGGTGGATACTCTCTAAACTAATAAAATCAATTCACCGGGTAGATGACGAAGCAATTCGGAGTGTAATTCGTTCAACTGAATCATCTTTGCCATCGAATTGTGAATCGGTGCATTATCTTGATGAAGCAGTGGTTTTTTTCGACGAGAACATTGTTTTTTTTTTGGTTTATACATTCAAACGAGTCGAGGAAGATTATACCATGTGAACTTCGAAATACAGAAGCCATGACTGACAACAGCTGACTGTTGTGCCTTTGGACGCTTCGAACGGCATTCACCGGCTGTAGTTCACGCAAATGACGATCGTTTAGATTCCGGAGTGAAGTGATGGATCCATGCTTCATCCATTGTCACATATCGGTTTGAAAAATCTGGTTTTTTACTTGCCAACACAGTCAAACACTGCTCTGAATTATCAACATGTGATTGTTTTTTATCGATTGTGAGAGAACACTGCACCAACATTGTGAAGAGCTTCCTCATGGTCAATTGTTCATGCATAACAGCAACCATACTGCCTTCTGATATCTTCGCGGTCTGAGCTATCTCACGTAATTTTAACTCCCGATTAGGTGTAACAAATGTGGCGATTCTTTTTATCGTTTCCTGAGTAACTTGAGCTCAATTGGACGGTCATAATAACACTTTTGAAGCCATTGCTGAACTTGTATAGTATTTTAGAAACTCAAGGGAAAATACACGTAGAAATGTGGTCAGGTTTTAAACACTTACAGCGCAGTATATTTTGTATCAACTTTTAATATTATTTCAGTATTTGATTGGAAATATTTCTAAGATTCGGTTTAAATGTATCAAGCCACGTCTTTTCAATTATAAATGAATGATATTTTGATTTGTAGCGAGCAGTGTCCTATTTTGTCTGCTAAAAATCTCCGGCATATCGGATTTCCCTGCCATAGACAACGCTTTTGAAGGGGTAAGCGATATCTCAAAGCAAAAGCATCGCTCTGATTGGTCAATCGATGCAAAAGCGAAACTGTTGGAAGCATGCTAGAGGTAGACAAAAAGTGCCATAAAACGATTTGAAGCGTCCCTCTTAGAAAAAACGTTCAACGGTGGTCCTTCATTGGTCCAATACGTTGGATCATTGATCTAATGAACGTCCAATCAATCGTTCAACGGGAGGCCAACACGGCTTTCGTTTGCCGATTTTGAAACAGATCGTTGAACCGAATGCCATTTTTTCGTTCAACAAACCCGGCAGACAGAGGTCCATTGTTGAGCCATTTTTAATATGAGGAGTTGAAGCCGCATTGGAGTACTTTTACTGGCCAATTTCCGAAGTTTTTTCCACTTATTGTTTTGAACAGAAAACTCCATACCTGTACAATACTTCTACTTCACGTAGAATAACAACAAATCTTCTTTCTATATGAAGGTAACACCTAGATCTCACACTATTTTTGCAAGAGAAAAAACAACAATAAACCGTTGCACGAATATTTCGTGCAGTATGTCGTTCAATATGCGCTCATCGACCAACAAAATAGAACCGCCTGCTGAGAGGGTTTAATTGGTATGCTCTGATCTTGTGTCATGCAAGCTCGGATGAATTTCCATGTTATGTCGTTTCGCCTGAGAAATTGACAGCTACTCCAGGATAAATGTTGAGTGCGTAAGATTAATTTTTAATTTATATAAGATGATATCGATTGATAATGAGAAAAAGTTTATCGCTTCAACCGAAATCGCAGAATGGTAGAGAAATTTAACGCTATAAAATCACTGCTTGCATACAAAACTTGAACACAAGCTTGACGAAGAGAAGCTTTAATATCAAAATCCGTATCGGAAGTATGTACAAAGATATAATTGCATACATTTGGGATATTGGTGTAATTTCGTAGGCTATAAAACAAACAAAGTTCGGTGTTGGTTTCTAATCAAGATAAATCTAGGCAGACTCTCGTGCAATTGCGGATTCAAAAGTGTGATGATTGATTTAAATGTTTGATTGTAAATCATTAGAAATTTTGGTTGCCTTGTTCCACATCAATGGCTCGAACAACCACATGGGGCTGATACTTGTAGCTTTTTTCATCAAGAATCAATGATAAATTAAATCACGAAATTATTTTGGGTCCATTGTTTTGAAAATGACAAAAGTTTCTTCACCTAAATGGCTGTCACTTTTCCTAACTAATCAAATTACCATGCAATTTCACACATAGTCTTTTGATAGTTGGTATTTTACAAACGTTGTATGGATTTGACAGATAACACCATCTGTGTGTCAGTCAAATGACTTCTTGGCTGAAAAATTCATTATTACCATTCATCTGCATCTGTATGAGCAAAGTCATCTTTTGGCTCGATTTAGCCAGCTGCAACTACATCAAGGTGGTTTTGGAATTTTATGCCTAAAACAAGATCGATTTTGTCCCCAAGCTATTGAATTCTCCCAATTGGTCTGAATCGACCAATCGAAAAATACCGGACAATTTTGAAGTAGCGACTTCCGCAAAGCAAAGCGTCCATCAAGAGAAAGGTTCTGTATAGTTTCAATAACAGAACTATACACTTATCGAATCACGTATCGTACATCTTTTTTCAAGTATCAATTCAGTTTCAGTCAGCTTTTATTGGCCTCGAATTTCAAATCAGTTTTAAAATGTCTGAATGCAAATGCAAACAACAAATTAAATCAACTGTCTGGATCTTCTATTATTTATCTACCTTTTCCGTAACAGCTTATCCAGAACAGTTTTCACAAACGGATAATTCTCCGGAGTCATTTCCACTCAGAAAGAGGTGGCACTATGAATTCTAACCGAATTCACAACAGCTAATTGATCCAATTTCTTACGAAACCAAAGCTCCCGGCTGAAGAAATGGCAATCGTATAAATTCCGCTCACATCCGAGTCTCCCTCCAACCCCGTGTGATGCCGTTCCATTCGGAGGGCACCCGGCTACGAAGCGCATAGTTTTGATTCAAATTCATGCTTGCATGGTAAAATAGTTGCTTTAAGTTCCGGCCAGAGAATGGTTGCGTAAAGCTACCACCCATTCCACAAGAAAGAAAAAAAAAACACCATCCTAAACGAATCCACCTAATGAAAATCTTGCCAATGGCCGGGGTCCCATTTTGCACGGACAATGCCCCCAACCGGGTGGTGCGGAGAAGACGACCGCAACGCAAACTGATTAACACCCGTTTCTTTGCTGCAGGAAAACAGAGCAAAACTTTGTTAGCTTCCTTGCGGGCCCCCGGTGGGCGGGGGAAGAAAATCTGCTCCCGCAAGCTCAAATATTGTTTGCTATTCCGGTCCAGTGCCTCGGTTCGACTCGTAGTGCGCATTGTTCTTAGTGGTTCCGGGCACGTGTCTGCTGGATAGAAAATCCTCCCTAGACCACCGATGGTCGATGGTGAGTCGTCTCCAAGCAGTCTGAATGCAGCCGAAGAAAAGTGTATCACTTCGAATGCCAGCACGTGTACCAGTTTCATTGCTCGCCCGAAAGCGCGTTTGCGATAAAAGTCATCCCGGTAGATGAGGATCCGGTCGTCGCAGGAATTACGGGTGCAGCACAACAGGGGACAAAGTCCAACGGTAGTGCATCATACCACGTGTCCTGTGCGTGGGGGGTACCTGGAAGGAAGAGGAAGGGAAAGAGGCGGTCTACGCTTGGATGTGAAAGCTGGAATAAAATTCCAATCACGTTTTTATTGTCTTTTGCATCCGGACTTTTATTCTGCTGGGCCCGAATCAATCCCCGTAGCGCGCAAGAAAGTTAGCCACTAGACGAGATTTGGCAAGTTGCCCTGGTCTGATCCCGAAAGGGGACGGGGAGCCGTGCCAACGGATCGGCTTCCCGTGGTTTTGTATCATATTGCTATTCATTCGGGGGTCCGGTTGTATCTCTAAATGATTGGCTCTGGTGGGCGGTCGTTTTGCGGTAGGAAGCTCGACGGTCCGACCGTTGCCATGAATTTGGAATTTTGCTCCCGGTGGGGCCACCCGGGTTTCCACAGGATCGTCACTAATGTGCGGTGCCAGTTTAATATGCGGTTGACAAAAAATATGTGAAAAAGTTTGTTCAACTTTAGAAAAGATTTGTTTTCACACTTAAAATAATACGGGTAAAAGACGCTTGGTTCGTAGAAAACTTTTTGGAATTCTTTAGGAAACAATAATTTTACTGCCTCTTGTTAGTGTTGAAGATGGAAACAACTTCCCAGCTTCTATCTAAATAATAAGGTAATAAACTCACTATGGAACTATTAGGCTTTACAGTCATCATAAAAGTTGCGACGCGGAAACCCCGGTCGGATTTAATGTTCTGTAAAACTCGACATATTCATTGATTCGGTTCCAGAGATTCGACTTAACATTCGGTTAGTAATCAAATAATTTCGTCTCCATTTTGAGGATTAAATATATTTGTTTTTTTCTTATTCATACTTTATTACAATTCAGTAACAAAATTTATTAACGAAACAGAATTTACACATGGCTACTAAAATTAAAACAGCAAAAAACATGTATATTTTCAATTTTTATGAGTTTTTCGTGTTCTACAAAGTTTTTTATCATTTAAAACAACACAACTTTCTCAAACATACAATGCCGCTATCATTTCAGTTTAATGAGGTTCTATTTCATTCATTTCATGTTTCATGTTTTTTTTACGTAATTCCAACTTGCCTATCATCAAAAGGCGCAGACAGGTGCAGATGAGTGCAGGTGCAGAACTTACATATAAAACAACTTTAAAAGAGTATTCATACCTTGGGTGAATTACTCGTCTGCAATCGTCTGCAGGTGAGCAATTCCAGGAATGAGTAGACGAAAAAGTGACAAAGTGAATCGACCTTCTCCGTTTTGGATGAAACTTTGCACAAGGCTTCAGTATGGCAAACCATAAGTTTTGAACCGATGGAGAAGTCAATCCGACTCACGACTGAATTTGAAAAAAAGGGCGTATGCATTTCACAAAAATTGCCTTTTCAAATCGTTAATTGTACAAAAATGGCGTTCAGGAAGAAGTTGTAGGGAATCGATTGGGCACTCTAAAAAATATATACACAGAAAAAAAATTTTGTCTCAAGAATTACAAAATAATCCGAAAAAGTTAAATAAAAAAAAATCAGGGTTTTTTTCGATAATTTTTATTTTGAAACTGTTATTAAAACATATTGTTCGAACGTAATCGATGAACAACCCTCGCTACTACCCAGAATCTAAACTCACGTCACCTGTGAATACGATGCTTCGTCTGACACACACATTCAAACCAATCAAACCGATCATATCATTGTACTCATGAACTTATAATAAAATCAGTCTATTGAATTCTACCTGCGAGACAGCACGTTCTTTTCTTGAGCTCTTCGGTCTATACAATTGTATCCACGCGGTTTCAACGTGGTCGGTAAATTTTGTCGTTTGTTCCTCCACCTATAGATTGATGGCTATCCCATCCGTGCCTTTTGAAAAATGAAGAAGTTACAGCTAAAACAATTTACAGATTTATTCGAAAATTCTCGTCATCATTTAAATAGTAGAACTAACGTAACTACGTCAAAACGAATAAACACATGTAGAATCAAAGAGGTGTGCCAGTTGACGACCTACTGTTTACAACCAACGTACGTACCGGCGAATTGCTTACCTAAATTCTACCTGTTTCACATATAAATAGCTATGCATCGTAGAAGATATCAGTTTATAACAAATCTCTTTCGAAACAGTTACAATACTACAATATGGTTTTCCCAAAGTGTTGTAAACTCGACCATTATTAGGTTAAAACCGGGGGTAAATAAACGATATAAAAAAAAGTGTTGTAAACTTTTTCCTGGTTTTGTGTGTTCCGGAAAATTTTTCCAATTAACAGAAACCATAATTGAAAAATTAGAAGTTCAAAAGTGCAAGGTTAAATTGAATACCACGTTAAGCATTTGTGATCATTGCCGTAGGCGGGCTTAATATAAGGAAAGTCATACGTCGGAAACAGAAGGACAGTCAACAACGGAACCACAACCATCCATATCGCAATACGATTTAGAGGAAGTACCTTCAGCAGCTTCAATCAACTCAGCATCTTCTGAAGCATCAGTCGCGGCGGAGTATTCAAGAGCACACAATATTGAGCTCCTCAAAAAGGACATCGCAGGAATCAACGTGTTTACAACGTCAACGCCGTTCTATTGACCAAATAGCATCATAGACACACGGGGAGGCATGTGATAGGAACTTGTGAACACTTATTTATCTCACCTTTTGACGGCCTGCTAAAGCAAAACTCTCGTGGTTCAAACTGTGAACGGCTGCTCATCATACCAAAAAACTACAAGGATCAGCCCCATGGGGTTGTTCGAGCCATTGATGTGGAACAAGGCAACCAAAATTTCTAATGATCTACAATCAATCAGTTCAATCAATCGTCACACTTTTGAATCCGCAATTGCACGAGAGTCTGCTTAGATTGATCTTGATTAGGAACCAACGCCGAACATTGTTAGTCTTGATTTGTATTTGTTTTATAGCCGACGAATGTTCCAGTATCCCAAATGTATGCAATTATATCTTTGTACATACTTGCAATACGAATTTCGATATTTAAGCTTCTCTTCGCCAAGCTTGTGTTCAAGTTTTGTATGCAAGCAGTTATTTTTATAGCGTTAAGTTTCTCTACCATTCTGCGATTTCGGTGGAAGCAATAAACTTTTTCTCAATATCAATCGAGCTCATTTTATATAAATTAGAAATTAATCTTAAGCACTCAAAATTTATAGAATTTCAATTTGTCAATTTCTCAAGCCAAACGACATAACATGAAATTTCATCCCAGCTTGCACGAAACAAGATAAGAGCATACCAATTAAAGCTTCAAATCGTTTTATGACACTTTTTGTCTTGCTGTCTAGCAACAACCTACCCTTAGCATGCTACGCGTAGAACTGAAACGTTAGCTATAATTTCGCTTCTATTTATAGATTCGCGTGCTTCCAACAGCTTCGCTTTTGCAGGGAAATCCGGTATGCCGGTATCACACCAGAATTATATTGTCATTTCATAATCAAAATCATTAATTAGAATTATCCGGAGTTTGTTTATTGATTAAATATGTTTTCTGCGTGCACCATTTGAAAGTTGACTTGATCTTGAGCGACCACTCCTGGTTGGTACTCCGTTACTGATCGGGATTAGCTGAATTTGCACAGGGAGTTTCTAAATGATCCGAAATGGGACTGGCAAATCATCTTTCAATGTACATCTTCTGGTAACCAGAGATGGCGTTTCACTAGAGTGATACACCAGGGCGTAGGTTTCAATTATACATTGCGGATACATTTGCTCCGCTCCACACAAAGAGGAAAGCGCACTTCTTCTCAGTGTCCAGACAGACAGATTTTGAGTGCGTGCTTGTGTTGAAAGAAGCTGGTGCGAGAGAATAACATTCTCTTCGCACGAATCGCTCTCACGTGCTCTCGCCTAAATACACCCAAGTGATCACAGGCGCGTGATGGTGAGCGAACACTTCTGTGAACTTCAATTAATAGAGAGTAGATCTACGTAGATCTTCTACGCAAACCATACACCAGAGTGTTCACCGGCGTGTACACCTCTGAGAAGGTATCTGCATTCACTTCAGAGCAATTATTAGCTCTGTTCTAGCACTTTGGTGCGATTCAGTGGAGGAGGTAAAAGGATATAAACAAACGCACTCATGATGCGTGCACACTTTATACAACAGTGGTGTATATATGTGAAAAGGGAGAAATTTTGCTTGCTCTCCATCTCACAGAGGAGGTGGACATCTCTGCTGATAACCCCAAAATTCACCGGCGCCGATCAGGCCCGAACGTAGATTTTCTAAGGAATGGGAAGGGATGGTAGTCCAACATTTGTTGTTACTAGAGGCCGTATATACTACTGCGCACTCCACAAGTGTCACGGGAGAAGGATATTGGTTAGTAGAAATAATTCAGTAATTGGTAGTATTCGCCTGTGACCTAGTATGTTTCGGTTTCAAGATGATCGGATGCATCACTAAACTCACTGACTTCCCAAGTGAACGTTTCAACAATATCCGATTCTGTAGTCCCGAAAAGTATTGATTCACATTTCTTATTCGCGGAAACTGAGAGAAAATTCGAAATACTATCATGTAACGAATAAGAACTTCCCTAAACGAGTGAATAGGATTTAAAAAATATAGTTGATTAATTCTACTGACATATTCAATAAATTATATCAAGTTATTTTAAGTCTCTAAACAAAGGTCCACAGATATCGTAGTTTGAGTTATGCAGAATGAAAGATACTCGTTACAAAATCATGTTTCACAAGTAGCTCGATCAAATTTACAAGATAGATGAATCCACTGAAAGCTCCGGTTTTGAGCAAATAATGTTGTTATTATTGATATTGTATGAACATATTCAACAACGATTGGATGAACAACGTGAATGTCATTCCATACAAATCGTTATGAAGTAGACGTAAAAATTGGAGAGCTATCATCAGAAGAGAAATTAAGTAAAAGAATCTGCCGTCTATCAATTTAACAAATATCATTCAGTAAAGTACCATTAAAATCAAATCGAATAAATAAATTTCAAAAAAAATCTGATATATGATTAATTTATCCTAGTCTGCTTGAAAAAAAAAATGAATTTTTCAATTTCCAGAATCGCGACAACGGCCTCTAAAAAAGCCTACATTAAAAAAAAAAACATTCGAAATCCTAGTCTCAGAGTCGATTTTTTCAAAAAATTTTCGAATCTGGCCAGCAACAACAATTTTTTCCTAATTCTCTGAGTTATGCGGCTTCATTTAATGCAAATTTCTGAATTTATGCACATAAACATGACTTGAGAGAGTCCAGCTCAATTCAACAGTCATAGACTATTAACAGTCGTCAAAACGGTTCGGAATCTGTCAGCAGGTAGTGAAGTATTTGTTAGGAAAGCCATCGCACAAATTATGTAGAGGGTAGCATTGAAAAAGAATAATACTAAATCGATTTGAATACTTAGCTTTTATGCTCATTGTCAAGTCCGTTCGAGCTCCGAGAGTCTTCCTTGTAGTAAAATCTCCCAAAAGAATATAACGTATACTGCACTACACTAGCTAAACAAATTAAGAGACACGCATCGGAATAAACCGTTTAGGATGTTTTTCAATTAACAGAAAAACTAGTTTTCAATAAAAAAAACTTGGCACGACAATTTTTGACATCCGACTATGGCAAGGCCTACTGCTCTCTTCCATTTGAAAGCAAAATTGACTTGATTCGATGAAACTTTTTCAAAAATTAACCCCAACCACAACCGAATTTCCAGACATGACAGTCACGATCTTTTTTTGGCGCACATCTACGGTCCTCCGTGATACTGGCACCAATGGTGAAAAATTGGTTGCACTGCTGAGTTCCCATCATACATCCATAATGCAAATATCAAACCGTGAGAACTCTTTCGATTCGGTAGCTCATTTGTATATATTGAGATTTTATGGCACACTTTGGTTGAAATGATAACAATGCAATTAATCTCGCGCTCCACCAAGCGGTGAGTGCGGTCATTTCAGAAGGTACCGGGAACAAACCACATTTTTAAAAAAGTACGGGTGTGTAATGTCAGAGACATAACTGGATGTCGTGAATACGAATATGACACGCTTTATTTATACTTCCGAATTCGAATTGGTAGTTGATCGATTGTTTGAATTGTGCAACTTCCCCCTCTTTCATTACTAGAATTTTAAACGATGCGCCTAGACTAGATTACAGATTAGTTACATTAATCATTCTGAAACGCAATTAAATATTATGAAATAAGCAGTATAGTTCTTTATAATAAAATAATCGATACGTTGACAACGACAGCCAAATTCGAAATGAATGGCTTCCGAGTCGGTGCTATGCATTTTATATAGCAAATCAAAAGGAAGTTCTACAAACTGCAACTAATTTAAAAATGGACTGTATAGAGTACAGAAAAGTAAAATTTCGCTTAATTCTTTGGGAGTATTATTATGGTTCTAAAAAGAACCGATTTGAAGAATTCTGAAATTAATAACTGGAACTGAGTTCAAGAATTAAATTTAGAACATAGAACAGACTCAGAACTCAATTGGATTTTAGTTCTAGAACTACAATCATTTTCCAGAATCCAATTCAGCACGCAGACTCTGAATTCTAAACTCATATTCCGGAACTAAGCTCTGAAATTTGAAAACGATTTTTCGCCATAAATAAAAAATGGGTTGTATAGAGGTACAGTAAAGTAAATTCCGCATAATCCTTTAGGAGTATTATTATGGTTTTAAGAAGAACCGAATAGAAGTCTGGAATAGAGAACTGGACCCTGAGTTCAAGACCTAAATTTAGATCCAATAACAGACTCAGAATCCAGTTTCAGTCGCTGCTGGTTCTCGCCTTGGTGGCCAGCAAGCGAATAAGAGATGCAACCTGAGCGTTTGAGGTTTTTACTAACCACGCAGAAGGTGCATTCTCCGTCGCTGCTGGTTAACTCTCGCTGCTGCTGCTGGTTAAGGTCCTCTCGCCTCGATGGCCAGCAAGCGAATGAGAGATGCGACCTGAGCGTTTGAGGTTTTTATTAACCACGCAGAAGGTGCATTCTCCGTCGCTGCTGGTTAACTCTCGCTGCTGCTGCTGGTTAAGGTCCTCTCGTCTCGATGGCCAGCAAGCGAATGAGAGATGCGACCTGAGCGTTTGAGGTTTTTATTAACCACGCAGAAGGTGCATTCTCCGTCGCTGCTGGTTAACTCTCGCTGCTGCTGCTGGTTAAGATCCTCTCGCCTCGATGGCCAGCAAGCGAATGAGAGATGCGACCTGAGCGTTTGAGGTTTTTATTAACCACGCAGAAGGTGCATTCTCTCTCGCTGCTGGTGGAAAGTTTAACTCCCGCTGCTGCTGCTGGCTGGTCCTCTCGCCTCGATGGCCAGCAAGCGAATGAGAGATGCGACCTGAGCGTTTGAGGTTTTTATTAACCACGCAGAAGGTGCATTCTCCGTCGCTGCTGGTTAACTCTCGCTGCTGCTGCTGGTTAAGGTCCTCTCGCCTCGATGGCCAGCAAGCGAATGAGAGATGCGACCTGAGCGTTTGAGGTTTTTATTAACCACGCAGAAGGTGCATTCTCCGTCGCTGCTGGTTAACTCTCGCTGCTGCTGCTGGTTAAGGTCCTCTCGCCTCGATGGCCAGCAAGCGAATGAGAGATGCGACCTGAGCGTTTGAGGTTTTTATTAACCACGCAGAAGGTGCATTCTCTCTCGCTGCTGGTGGAAAGTTTAATTCCCGCTGCTGCTGCTGGCTGGTCCTCTCGCCTCTATGGCCAGCAAGCGAATGAGAGATGCGACCTGAGCGTTTGAGGTTTTTATTAACCACGCAGAAGGTGCATTCTCTCTCGCTGCTGGTGGAAAGTTTAACTCCCGCTGCTGCTGCTGGCTGGTCCTCTCGCCTCGATGGCCAGCAAGCGAATGAGAGATGCGACCTGAGCGTTTGAGGTTTTTTTAACCACGCAGAAGGTGCATTCTCCGTCGCTGCTGGTTAACTCTCGCTGCTGCTGCTGGTTAAGGTCCTCTCGTCTCGATGGCCAGCAAGCGAATGAGAGATGCGACGTGAGCGTTTGAGGTTTTTATTAACCACGCAGAAGGTGCATTCTCCGTCGCTGCTGGTTAACTCTCGCTGCTGCTGCTGGTTAAGGTCCTCTCGCCTCGATGGCCAGCAAGTGAATGAGAGATGCGACCTGAGCGTTTGAGGTTTTTATTAACCACGCAGAAGGTGCATTCTCTCTCGCTGCTGGTGGAAAGTTTAACTCCCGCTGCTGCTGCTGGCTGGTCCTCTCGCCTCGATGGCCAGCAAGCGAATGAGAGATGCGACCTGAGCGTTTGAGGTTTTTATTAACCACGCAGAAGGTGCATTCTCTGTCGCTGCTGGTTGATGATTCCACTCCCACGACGTCTGCTTCCATCGAACGCGCGAAAAGAAATGATCGATTTTCGACCACGGTTCCCCTTTTTTACGCATTCAGTTGAAGATATGTGCCTGACTACCTCAAAATCGTCGTCCTTGCGCGAAAAACCCAAGCGAAAGTAAAAAGTTTTCCGCGTTGTTTTCAAATTTTAAGAAAACTTAATTTTTGAGTTGTTTGTGGTTATCGCACACTGTTCAAAATATTATCCTAAATTCCTGATCATATTTTTGATGAAATGGTGAAAGAATTATGTTGCTACCATTAATACAAGTCGAGATATTCGCGATTAAGTTCTGCCCATTCTTCCATATGGCTAATTTTGAAAAGGCGCCCCATAGTAAAGTAAGTCGTATTCACGACAAAAATATTTATAAGCACGTACATGTCTTTATTATTTATCTTTGCCCCAACTACAATTACTAGTCTTCCAAATGAAATGTAAATTGTATTCAATTTCATTACATTGCTACATATTGCGAAGAGACTAACAGTAAAAAAAAAATATTTACATATTGCAATAGCCGTTCAAGTTCGAATCACTGAAGAATTGGTTGAACCGAACCGAAACATTTTTTGCTTTCATGTATACAGGTAATTTGGCTGGGAGTGTGTCATTGCTCAGTTGCACGATTGATACCTCATTGAAACGCTTCATTTTCCGTTTAGGGTGTATGTCATTGGTGAACTGTAGCGTTTCATCACTCGTTTGTGACGCTAAATCAAAAATGACAGTTAAAACCACAACCGGTTAGTTGTTTAAAATTTTAACCGAGCAATTCCAGGAATGAGTAGACGAAAAAGTGATAAAATCAGAATCGACCTTCTCCGATTTGGATGAAACTTTGTGCATGGCTTCAGTATGGCAAACCATAAGTTTTTGAACCGATTGAGAGGTCAATCCGATTCACGACTGATTTTTAAAAAGGGCTTATGTATTTTTGTATTTCACAAAAATTGCCTTTTTCAAATCGTTGCAACTCGGGAACCGTTAATTGTACAAAAATTGCGTTCAGGAAGAAGTTGTAGGGAATCGATTGGGCACTCTAAAAAAATATAAACTGAAAAAAATGGTTTTAATTTTGTTTTGAGCATGTTTTTTTTTTGATAATTTTTATTTTAAAGCTGTTATTAAAACCTACAGATTGATGTCTATCCCATCCGTGCCTTTTGAAAAATGATGATGTTACAGCTAAAACAGTTTACGGGACTCGTTGTAATTCGGAAACCGTTCAACGAACAAAAATGGCGTCCAGGAAGAAGCTGTAGGGAATCAATAAGGCACTCTAAAAAAATATACACTGAAAAAAATGTACACTCCATGAATTGTTTATTTGCTTGCTATATCTACAATTATTACATGTACATGAATAATTCTAAATTATAAATTAAATTGTGTTATAATTAAATATACAAGTATCTCAAGAACAGCTACTTTTAGAAGAAAGGATATCATGAACAAATCTATTGCCTTTAACCTGTAGAATAATATTCTACTGTTTAAATAATTATCTTTCAACGAGAACTTGAAATCTCGAATATATCTGTAAATTCTTTTAGCTGTAACTTCTTCATTTTTCAAAAGGCACGGATGGGATAGCCATCAATCTGTAGGTTTTAATAAGAGCTTTAAAATAAAAATTATCAAAAAAAATCGAAACCCTGATTTATTTTAATTTGATTTTTTTGGTTCATTTTGAAATTATTGAGAAAAAAAATGAAATTTATTTTTCAGTGTATATTTTTTTATAGTGCCCTATTGATTCCTATTGGTAGTCAGACACATATCAGTTCCGATGTTCTACTGGCCGAGTGTAATAGGTAAATCTTAACCGAGAATTGTTAATTTTTTCTAGTACGTTAGATGGAACTGGATATCGTGCTGATGTTTTTCCACCAACGTCAGTAATAATGAGGTGGTAAAAACCTCAAATGCTCAGGTGGAATCAATGTAGCTCTTCTTCGCATTCGGATGTCGTGGCTAGCAGTAAACCAGCAGTAGCAGAGAACTGAATGTTTAGTTAAATTCAAGAACTAATATCAGAAACTAGATTCTGGTCCACCTGAGTTCTGAAGTTAATTTTAATTAGTTTTACTTCTATTTAAAAATTTAGTTCCAGATTACAGGTTCAGAATTTAAAACTATGACTCTAAAACTGAATCCTATTTCTGGATTTGGAAAATGGTTTCAAATTTAGTTCCTTATTCAGAGACTTGAATCCAGAGATATGATTTAGAATTTTTCAGGATTCACGAACAAAATTCAGGATATGAATTTTAGAACTGGATTCTGAAACTAAATATTAGGTCTGAACACCGAACCTTGATTTAAAAACTGAATTGAAAATTGCTAAAAATAACTTCAGTTCCTTACTTCTAGAATTAAATTTATGACCTGAGTTTTTGATCTAGATTCCGAAAATTTGCAGCGGAAATCGGAGCGTGCCCAGATTTATATATTAGTTCTTTAATTTTAACAGTTATAACCATTTAACAAATTACGCAAAGCGGTTTTTTAGAACCACTAAAATTTTTCCAAAGGATTTTGAGAAGTTTATTTCTACTAGTATTTAAATCTACAAAACTGTATTTGTTCCGTGTTATTTAATTGTATGGTAGAATATGTTTGCCATCAATTAGTCGTACTGTAGTATAGATGCATCGTTAAAATTCTGAAAGCGAAGCAATGAAAGTTGAAAAATATACACAATCTAATACGAATGATGATCTTTATTCAGAAGTGAGAAAGAAACATGTCAGTTTTATTCGTATTCACGTCCTCCAGTTATGTCTGTGACATTACCCACCCGCCTTTTTATTCAACTTTTTCGTATTATTATTATATTACGCCCTTTTGAAAAATCAGTCGTGATTCGGATTGACCTCTCCATCGGTTCAAAACTTATGGTTTGCCATACTGAAGCCATGTTCAAAGTTTCATCCAAATCGGAGAAGGTCGAGTCTGATGATCTGCTAAGCTCCAATCAAATTCAGAAAAACAATTACAATTTCAGTTTTTTTGTGATCGCTGGCTTTTGTGCACCGTTTTGAAAGGATTCTTAGTGTCAGCGGGATCGTAGTGATCGTAGTGCCTCCAAGAAAAAAAAAGTTCAACGGAAGTCCTCCATTGGTCCGATGAATGTCCAATAAATCGTCCAACGGGAGGCCGACGCGGAACTTTTGTTTGACGATTTTGAAACCGATCATTGAACCGGGTGCCATTTTTTTCATTCAACAAACCCGGCAGAAAGACGTCAATATGGGGCGTTCGAGCCCCCGTCGTCTTCCGGGGATGATTCTTAAAAATCCTTTCAATTTGAAATCTTTTGGTTCTGATTTGATGGGTGGATGCCAGAAAACAGATATTTAGAGTTGTTCCAATTTATTAAATTAAGACTTCTGGTTGATCGACATTTTCCACAAACTTCAATAAAATGCATGTTTTTCGGAACGAATTTTACAAGTACGCAACGGAAAGTTGTGTTGCGGCGGATTCTATCTGTCCTCAAAATACCTATATTTTGAAAGATTTTCAAGTAATTTGGATAAACTGGAAGTTTCCATCTTGGATTTGGAAATGACCTCAAATTTTATTTACACGTGAATTTTGGTCTGAAAAAACACATCTTATAATGCTTTTCAAGAAATACCAATAAACCGGAAGTTGTCATTTTGGAACTAGAAATGA
The DNA here is from genome assembly GCF_030247185.1 of Malaya genurostris. NCBI lineage: Eukaryota > Metazoa > Arthropoda > Insecta > Diptera > Culicidae > Malaya > Malaya genurostris. Next base: position 88,923,174 of record NC_080571.1, on the reverse strand, counting down.
CCTTAAATATAACTTTGTTGCATCTACATTTCGACCAAACCGTTCCATAAATAAACATATTGTAATGAATTTCAAGGAATATCAATCCACCGAAAAACGTAATCTTGATTTCTGCAATCACTTCAAACATCATTTTTCGGCACTTTACGAAAATGGTCTGAAAATTATAACATAGGAAAGATTCGGTACACTAAGAGCTACCTCTAAGTGATGTGACCATAAAAGAGCCATTCTGTCAGACTCAGGTTAATCGTTAGAAGTGGGTATTAAATAAACATCGTAGAGGGTAGGAGAGTTCACGAGTCCGTAATTTTCTATCATGACAACGCTCGACCACATGTGGCACAAAACACACAGAAAGCACAAAATTGTAGGAAAAACGCTGAAAAGCTGATTCTTCAGTGAATAATTTACAAACTAATATTTGATCAAACTGCATCTAAATCAGGTTTTGAATTCACTTTATTCTACTGTTTGATTGTTTCTCCCCTCCTATAGTTCTGATAGAGATTTATCCAACGAGAAGAGTGACGTAGTTTTACTGACATAGCAAAGAATCCTAATGAAACTGATTATTTCAAACGATTTCGAATCCTTTTATAAATATTTTATCAACGAATAGTTGTGCGCTGTTATAAAAGCCAAGCGAAGGAATGATACGGATCTCGACTATGTCACCCAAACTGCCGCTTTGGATCCTAGAAACAGAACGTCGGAAGCCGAAATGCTTCTAACAAAGTGCCATCCGAAGTCATTTATTTTAATTAAAACTTACTTTTTCTACCAGTATTAATTTCAATTAGTGCATGCCAGACAAAGCATCAAACCAGACCAGACCCAGCCAGTTTCTGTCACCGTGCAGGGCACATCTTCCGCCAGGAACCGGATAGGTGTCATTCAGTCGACTGCTGCCTATCTATGCTAGTTTATTTACTCAGTCAACATCCTCACGATATAACGATGATGAGCAGACTATTTGGCAGCCGTTTCACTCCGGAACCTAGTGGAAGCAAATTTGATCCGCATTCCGACGAAATTATTACCGAATCCGAGAAAACTTCCCACCACATCCTTTTGCGTCCCCGGTCCTGAACGGCGGGCCTACTTTTCTCGCCTGTTGCAACAACGGTACAACGATGGAAATAGTTACTGTTTACACATTATGTACTAAATCTCTTCGCGTCAATCAGAGACGCTTCGTTCCATCGGTTGGACGAAGGAAATTTTCCACTTCAACAAACCCCATCTGTACGCCTCGATTCAATTGGATACGATTCCACTTCGGTTCCTTCGGTTACTTCATTCGATGTTTGGATTTAATTAATTTTAATTGAAATCATTCCTTGCTTTGCTCCTTGCAGTTTGCGCTGGAACCGTCTGGTTTAGTTTGGTGCGCGTTTACAGGTTCAACGTTGGAATTGGGTTCATTGACGTGACGTAAATTTGTCGATTGCGGATGCAGGAAGCAGCAGTGCTTCCATATTTTAAATCTATATGTTGACTGGATACAATTTTGGTGATAGAAGCGACTCCGAAGGATACAAATTTAAATTTTTTTTATTTTTTATCCGGTAGCGATCCACCCGCCGATTACCGACCGTAACGACGGAAATTCCTGACCAGACTAACAAAACATTTGCAAATTAAATAGCCAATCCTTCCGTCGGGCCCCGAAGAATCCATTGTTGAACGGATAATTTATGGCCGTTGATTTACGGTGGTAAGCTTCTCACATTAGCACCGGGAATCATGCGAACGGCCTTCAACTTTAATTGGTTAAACATTACGACCGTTTTCCGTGTCAACTGGTGTCCTTTTTGGACGTTCGAAATGCCTCCCAACCCCTCCTTCCCTCTCCATCCCGAGAGACGACTTACGACGGCATTTTGGTTCGGTATTCATTCGGCAGCCTGTTGATTTATGGCCAACGTGCTAACAATGGATACAAAGATCCTTCGTTTGCGCTCTGGCTCTGCTTAAATGAGATTTATGGGAGTAAGTGATTTAGCGATTCGGGTAGATGGCGGTCATAAGTTATATTCACTGGGTTCTTTCAGTGCTAATGACATCTTTGAAACCTTCGAGCGATACAGCGTTTCATTTTCAGCAAAGGTGAAAATTAGTTTTCCCTTTGGCTTGTACTGACGATGTCATCTCTACGGGTATGACGTCGATCAAAGCTGATTGCTAATTGAAAGATAACAGTTCTTATTAAATCACCACCTCGGTAGTAGACGCGGGAAATGAATACGAGCAACTGCCGTAAGATAATTAATTATGGGGGCAAGTCTTCTTCTAAACAAAGCTTCCCAAAACGAACGTCTCAATTCGTCCGATTTTTTTTTGGCCGTGGCTATAGACTTTTTGCGCATGGGTATTGAAATGGATGCTACCTTACAGATTGATGCTTTCACATGTCATAACCGGGCTCCGCGAAGGAATCTGACCCGCGAAAATTCAATATTCATCGATACTGTTCATCGGCGTTCGGCGTCACCAACGATAAAAGCATTAATATTCGACGACGAAGGCGCAATGAAAAACGGCAACGAAAATGATTGCTAATGAATTTTAATGGCAAGAATTAATGTCATTTATAATTTTACTTACATTGAAAGTCGAAACTCGAGAACCGAGAAGTATCCGGCGTTGCTACGTTGCACGGAGTCGTTTTGGGCGAAAGAAACAATCTCATTATTTTAGGACTAAGTCGTATTATTCTCTAAGGAGGCTACAAAGTTATTTGATTGTGTTATTCGTGTTAGTGTCTGAGTAGTACGAGTTGTTTGTTATTTGTATGTAAGCTTTTATAATTAAACATTTGTTGGAATTATGTTTTCATAAATTTCGTTTTGAAATGCAATGATGGCTGGATATTAGCAAATAAAAACAGCATGCGAAAGAAAAAATGTTCTTTCAGTACTATCGTAAATAAAGTCGAAACATAATTTATGCTCAAAGGCTGGAATTATAGTCTTACCCTGTCAAGTAGAAAGTAAAAGTTAAATTCTACACTTTTTTCTGATCATGCTTATGTGAGCCTACCCAGCCTTTTTGCCTTTCTTATATAGAAAGGCAATGCAATCTCTGTGAAAACCGACTTTTTAGCCGAGGGCCGAATGTCATATACCAATGGACTCAGCTCGACGAACTGAGCAAATGTCTACATATGTATGTGTCCGTCCGTGTGTGTGTGTATGTATGTGTGTATGTATGTAACCAAAATATGCACTCACTTTTCTCTCCGATTTTCACGAATTAAGATTCAAATGAAAGGTCTCATGGTCCCACAGCCCGCTATTGAATTTCATTCCGATCTGACTTCCGGTTCCGGAGATACAGGGTAAAAATATTCACTTTTTCAGAGATGGCTGATCCGATTTCAACAAACTTAAATTCAAATGAAAGGCCCTGTGGTCCTGTAGTCTGCTACTGAATTTCATTGAATTATGAGAAAATGTGCGCACTCAATTTTCTCTGGAACGGCTTAACCGATTTCAACAAACTAAGATTCAAATGAAAGGTCTAAAATTTTTATCCGGATCCGACTTCCGGTTCTGGAACTAAAGCGAAATAAGTGGAAAATTATCAATTTCATAAGTATTTTTTCACGAACGATGGTCAAAATCAGGTACAAATCCCATAAAACTGTCTGATAAATTCTTCTAGTTTGCAGAGCAGATAAATTCTTCTAGTTTGTGGGCATAAAAACTTAAAACGGCACTGCTGGTCGTCCCGTTTCCTGCTCCGGAAGCACCTAAAGTGATGAATTGAGTTATAATGTTTGATATTTTAACTATTAACGAGGCCAAGATTATGACTAATTTGGATAGAAAAAACAAAACAATCCCAGATACAATTTTGTTCTCTCTTGTTGATCAGGCCAAGTTGGTCTTGTTTCGTAATAGCTATTTGGCGATTTATTTTATCAAACGCCGCGGAAAAGTTTGTATATATGGCGTCAACCTGCTGTCGCGCCTGTAGCGACTGAATTACGTTGGATGTATAACAAAAAAGGTTGTAGGTGTGCAGGCCTAACAAGCCGCCCGGAAAACACTTGTTACGAATAATCAGGATACAAATACGACTCGGAATAAACGGCAAAGACCTACGCGACGGAATAAGGACTACGATTGGAAGCTTGGCACATGGAACTGCAAATCGCTTGGCTTCCCAGGATACGACCGAATGCTGCATGATGAGCTTCAAATCCGCGGCTTCGATGTCGTAGCACTGCAGGAACTTTGTTGGACGGGACAAAAGTTGTGGAAAAGTGGGCATCGAGCGGCTACCTTCTACCAGAGCTGTGGCACAACCAACGTTCTAGGAACGGGATTTGTAGTGTTGGGCAAGATGCACCAGCGCGTGATTGGGTGGCAGCCAATCAGTGATAGAATGTGCGTATTGAAGATCAAGGGTCGTTTCTTCAATTACAGCATCATCAACGTGCGCTGCCCACATGAGACGAGACCCGATGACGAGAAGGAAGCATTCTACGCGCAGCTAGAACAAACCTACGACAGCTGCCCACGGCGGGATGTAAAACTCGTCATCGGCGACATGAATGCTCAGGTAGGCCGGGAGGCAATGTACAGACCCGTGATCGGGCAGGAGAACCTGCACGCGGTAACAAACGACAACGGTCAACGATGCGTAAACTTTGCAGCCTCTCGAGGAATGGTAGTTCGAAGCACTTTGGCAAAAATATCCACAAATATCCACAAAGCCACCTGGAGATCACCTGATCAACATACAGAAAATCAAATCGACCACGTTCTCATCGACGGGCGATTCTTCTCCGACGTCATCAATGTCCGCCACTACCGCAGTGCCAATATTGATTCTGACCACTACCTTGTCGCGGTTTGTATGCGCTCAAAACTATCGACGGTGCACAATACTCGTCGCACAGGAACGCTGGGACTCAACCTCGAGCAGTTACGTAGCATTCGTACTGCAGAGGAATACGCGCAACAACTGGAGCTAGTGCTACCAACGGAAGAGCAGCTTGGCGCGGCGACTCTTGAGGATGGCTGGAGGAACATAAGGTCCGTCGTTAGTAGCACTGCTGCAACCGTTCTAGGTACGAGGTTATCGAATCGAGAAAATGACTGGTTTGGCGGCGAATGTCAGCAGTTGGTCGAAGAGAAGAATGCAGCAAGGGCGAGGATGCTGCAACACCGCACTAGAGCGAACGAGGAACGATACAGACAGGCGCGGAACAGACAGAACACGGTTTTCCGGAAGAAAAAGCGCCAGCAGGAAGATCAAGATCGCGAAGCGATGGTACAACTGAATCGCGCAAATGACACACGGAAGTTCTATGAGAAGGTGAACCGCTCACGTAGAGGCTTCACGCCACAGGCCAAAATGTGCAGGGATACGAGTGGTAGCCTTCTCACGAACGAACGTGAGATGATCGACAGGTGGAAGCAGTACTATGACGAGCATCTGAATGGCGAAGCACGAGATACAGAGAACGGTACAGGAATCAATCTGGGTGCACGCTCAGCCGACGACAGATTCCCAGCCCCTGATCTGTCGGAGATAAGTGAGGAGATCGGCAAGCTGAGGAACAACAAAGCCGCGGGCAATGACCAGTTGCCAGGCGAGCTGCTAAAACATGGAGGAGAGGCACTGGCTAGAGCGCTGCACTGGATGATTCCTAGGATTTGGGAGGAGGAGATTCTACCGCAGCTGCTAGGAGAACCACCTATCGTACGGACAGCTAAAATCGGACGTCTACGGTGGGCTGGGCATGTCATAAGGATGTCGGACGACAGCCCAGTGAAAATGGTTCTTGAATCTAGTTCGACTGGTACAAGAAGAAGAGGAGCGCAGCGAGCAAGGTGGATCGATCAAGTGGAGGGTGATCTCAGAAGCATTCGTGCCTTGAGTGGCTGGCGACGAGCAGCCATGGACCGAGTTATGTGGAGATGTATGCTTGATACAACAAAGGACACCCCAGGCCTATAGCTGTTAGGTAAGGTAAGGTAAGGTGTTCATCTTACTTACTTACTTCGGTGCACATCCCGTCTTCGGATCATGACCGAACGAATTGTAGATTTCCAGGATACTCGACCTTAAGCCGGCGTTTTCCAGTCGCGCTGTACTCCCGCTGCGCGTGCATCCTCTTCGATTGCGCACAGCCAGCGAGTGCGAGGTCTACCCCGCAGTCGACGACCTCTCCCAGGTTCTCTGCTGAACATCACGTAGGCCATACTCTATTCCGTCATTCTTGCTACATGTCCAGCCCACTGTAGTCTGCCGTGTTGTATAAGCCTTCCAATGTCCGCATCTTTGTATACTTGGTACAGCTCATGGTTCATGCGTCTGCGCCATTCTCCATTCTCTTCTTTGCCGCCGAGTATTGAGCGCAGAATTTTTCTCTCAAAGACGCCGAGTACTCGAAGATCTATTTCCTTCAACGACCATGCTTCGTGGTCGTATAGAACAACAGGTAGTATCATCAACTTGTATAGAGCAAGTTTGGTGCGTGTGTGCAAGCTACGAGACTTCAGCTGGTTACGGAGCCCGTAGAAAGCCCTATTAGCAGCTGCAACACGCCTTTTTACCTCGCGGCTAATATCATTATCGCATGTTACTAGTGTTCCAAGATACATGAACTCGTCAACAACCTCGTATTGTACCCCATCTATCTCCACCTCGGATCCTACACCGTTTGGGCTGCCTCTTTCTCTACCAGCCACCATGTACTTAGTCTTGGTGGGGGCGGGTCTTTTCGCAGAAAGCCATTTCGCCGAAAGTCGTCATTTCGCCGAAAGGGTTATGTCGCCTGTATGTTATGTCTCCTGTATAACTGATGTGACGCAGCCACATAACCGAAGCCAAAGCCGCCGAGCCGACGTCAGCTGAGTCGGCCACCGACCCGCCGTCGGAAGCGGCGGCCTCTTGCATACAAACCTGTAACCGTCTCGTTTGCCCGATCTACTCAAAACTAGGTTTCTTTGCTTTAGTTAGGTCCGAGCGAGCGGTAGATGCACCTGTGCAATTGCTTTGATGCTTAGTAGCTAATAATCAACAAGTTTTCTTGGGAACTCCGTTCTGAGGTTTATGAATCAATCTTTATTCAAGAGTACAAGAATCAATTTTTATTCAAGAAGTACAATTGTAGGTCAACATAACGGGTGTTAACACTATCATCTTTCATTTGTCTTTATTTTAAATCAGTTCTAATTACGATTTTAAGACGATTTAAGTATTCGGCGAAACGGCATTCGCCGAAATGGCATTCGCCGAAATGGCATTCGGCGAAATGGAATTCGGCGAAGTGTCCCCTTTAGCGAAATATCATTCGGCGAAATAACCCTTTCGGCGAAACAGCTTTCGGAGAAATGACCCTGATCCGTTCTGTTTATTTTCAGTTTCGTTTATTGAATATAATGTAATTGGGAATCTTTACCACCTTACATTATGACCGAGGCCATCATCTTTCCGTTTTATCAGAAGACATTTTTGAAAGCCTCGGAAATGACGCTACACAGATGGGAGACCATTTGTAGTGTTTACCGTCCTTGCTATTCGCTGTTATGTAAGTTTATCCACTTTTTGGAGTCAACACAAAATCATAATAATGAGTTCGCCTTGAAAAAAAAACAGTGCCACCCCGGTAACCAATAAGCACATACTAATCCCGCATTATGACAGCAAATAATCGTAAATTGGTATTTCAATCGCACTTGAAACTGAATTAAGGCCGACTTTGGAAAAATATACGGTTATTCATAGATAATGCTTATTTATGGCTGATGGGCATACTGAAAGCTTAATTCTGATTGATTTACAACAGATGAGCTTTCAGATTGCAGATGTGGAGCTATTAGCATTTTTGGCTATTTTAATGACATTATTAGTGCTTATTGGTTACCTGGCCAATCACCATTCAATTTTTATTTCATGCTATCAAAAATCTGCAAAATCTGTATTCCTGGCCGAAAACCTGCAATCTGCATATACAGAATTTTAATCCCAAATTTATCTGAAAATTCTGTAAAATACAGATAAATCTGTAAATTTGGCAACCCTGATTGTAGTTATGAAATGAACCTAAGCTTGTTCGAATCGTTCCGGTTTTTCTGAGAAAATTGAGTGAATAAATAAAATGCAAAAAGTTTAACTGATATATTCATATTGAAGATCCACTGCCGGCCTGTAATAAGCACTTTAAGTTCTATAATTAGTGGTTGGAGCTACGATTCTGCTAATATTAAAAATCCTTTCAAATCGGGGCTTGAATATACAACAACTGGCTTGTAAGACACTGAATATTGAACTGCCAATCCGTGCTCCAATCTCCAGAAATTCGATATCCTTTCTATAGAGCAGCCGGTGAAGGTAACTGCACAAACCAGATCTTTCCTGGGCATCGTCTCGTCCCACCTCCCAAAGTAGCCAGGTAAAATCAGTAAAACCATTCATCCATTTAAGTAATTCTATGGAGCATTTCGATGTGTTCACTCTTAATTGAACGGGTGAAGTGCGGTACGATAAGCTGTACCTTTTGTTGATTCAAGTGAATCGAATCAAATCATGTTTGTAAATAAATCATATGTTTTTAATTCACATCCATTTCCATCAACCCACACACACACACACCAACACACGCACTCTCACACATATCCGGGAAAGATTGAAACTTCTCGGTTGAAAGCACCGGCTCCAATCACTCATAAAATTCCTACATTCCGAATGCATGGATGCACTAAATAAACTTTCCATTGACCTAATAGACGGTAGGTGGCTTCGTTCGCCAATCCCCGCCACAATCCTTTTCTAAACCACTCCAGCCGCCTCCTGTTACAGTCGGTTGACTTTCTTTTCTCCGGTAGCAGCTGGGGACCAATCAATGAAGATACCACTTCCGACCACTTTCTTCCACGTCAACGCCGTCTCCAGGCTTTCGTTTCAGCTTCCCTTCCCCCCCTTTCTCACTCTCGTATCCCGGGGCAATTTCCCGGGCAGGTGAATTTCGCTCAGACCATCTAAGCAAAGCCAGAGGCTAACCGGACGGCGGTGACCCACCAGACAAACCGACGGTATTCCATGAGGGCTAACAAAATAAATTTATTATTAATTCAGTTAGGAATCCTATTAAACTTTATCCCTTGGTTCAGAAAACTTCGTTTTCCGGCAAAGATTGAACGAGAGACGGAATTCACGCTCCCGAACCGGTCCATCGGAATCTCTTTTGCTGGAGCCAGAACCGAATACAGTCGCGTTCTGTGTTTTGTTTTATTTTTTGGCTAACACACGGTGAAGGAAGCCGTCAGAGTTGGCTTCTTCCGATTACCGGATAGAATCGAATCTGGGATTGCAGAAAAAGACAACATATCGTTCGGAGAGTATAGTACAAATCTGGTGCTGGGCGTCTAAACAATACATAACGGAATGTTTTGTTTCTTTTCACGTTTGTTACATCGGATGTGCATTCAAAGTTGTCATTTTAAAATCTGGGTTCCAGATTTTTTTCAAAGGATGTATCTGAAAACTATTTAATATTGAACTCTTTACATACAATTTCGGAGTTCCGTTCAGTAACCTAATTTTCTGAGTAGTTTCCATGAAAACATCTGAAAAATAAACTGTTTATGACGAAGAGCGGGAAGATAGGCCCAGTTGGCGGTTCGGTTGACGAACATTGCCCGGGAACAACACGATCCTTGAATTTCCAACATACATCGTGAACTTTCAGGAACAATATTAGAATGGCTCAATGATAATTAAATGTGATCAAAGCAGGGAAAAAATCATCTCTATCATCATTTAAAATAAGCACAACGTTAGTAAATGGGTATCCGCGGGAACGGTTTACCCGTCAGAAAAAGCAAACCTTCTGATTTTGACATGAGCTGAAAGCTGCAGCAACATCCGAACTGACAGGCATCTCGGAACCCCCTCAGTTGTCAACTAAGCTTGATTGAAAAAGGGGGTGATTGAGCAAGAGAAAAAAAACAACGAAAGAGAAAAATAAAACAGCAGATAATAACTTTTTTCTCAAATTTCATAAAAATTATGTCTTCGCAAATCCAAACCGCACTGTACATGATACAATCGCTGCTGCTTGCGACGGAACCCCGCCGATTCCGTAACAAAAGCGATGAAATAATGTACCAACTCTCGCGCTCGGAAAGGACGACGAACGGAACGAAAGAAACAGTGGTGCTCCCGCGCGATAGCTGACCGAGATTGGCTTTTCCGCTGCTTAACCTATGCTCCTCCGGTAACCTTGGCAACGTCTGCCAAGCGACGGCTAGATTGGGAGCATCAGTAGCAGGATAATACATGATATAACTATTCCCCATAAAATCTGTTTCGTACAGTTCAAAGTTTTTACCGCATTTCGTTGCAGCATCGCCTTCGAACTACAACCACTACTCGCGTGAATAGTTCGGGGAGGGGAGAGAGAGAGAAAAAAGCATAATAGGTAGTTAGGGTCCCGGTGCAATCACCGGTCGAACATTGAAGCTTATCTGATAAACCAATGAACAAGCGAAAATACTACAAGTACCCTGAGTGTTTTGTTATGAGACTCTACATCAATTCTCGTTTATTCTGATACGAAAAAAAAAAACGAATTTACTCACCTGAATGCTCAAGTTTGTAGGACAGGAGAATCTTAACAATCGAATGTTTAGTGCATGGGACGAGAGCACGCTAGAAATAATGGCAAATTGAAGGGAGTAAAAATAACTGGAACCACTTTGAAGCACGCCCAAAAAGGGTATATATTATCGCTGCAGCACTGACCTGAAATTCGCTGGAGAGTTCTGCACAGCGACGATTCTTAGCGACGTCAGTTGAACAGTTCAACAAACAATAAATCCATGAACATTTTTTGGTTTGTGCAAAAAGCACATATTTTATTTCTATTTCTTCGCGTTTCGCCTTCGGCTCGTCAGTGCTTAAAGCAGTTCAAATTGAACTGCCATCTCGCACAAACCAAAAAAAAAACCCTAAATGTTCATATTCTGCGACGGCCAGTAATAAGCCGTCACTCGTTCACGCCTGAGACGTCAGAAATAATATAGCACTTGTGCAATATTGTTTGAGGGTTGCATAAGTAGTGTAAACTTTGCGTCTGCTTAGCGGTTTATGTTGAACTGCAAGGCACGAGATGGCAGTTCAGTTTGAACTGCTTTAAGCACTGACGAGTCGAAGGCGAAACGCGAAGAAATAGAAATAAATCCATGTTTCATCCTAAATGTTTTGTTGTGATGATTATAATCTACGTGTTATTGAAAAAAATGAACAAAATATCTAATTTTTGCAATCTCATATTTTAGTAATTATTTTGTTGACTTCACTATTGACAACAGAATATTTATGTATATTTTAGTTAGTTGATTAGGCATCCCGATCAACATATGTATTGTATCCGAACTAATTCACTTTTTGTTACTTGTCAGAAAATTTTGTTATTTGAACTAACAACGAGATCAGATGTATACTAGAACTTGAAGCAAAAACTGATTTTTTTAAATAAAATTGTGATAACCGTGATGCTTAGGATACAATGGGCTTTAAATTGAATGCTACAAGGGAGTAAGGGAGGAAGTTTTCCTGAAAATTTTACTTAATTAAGTGACTCAAATGTAATAAATTTATAATTTTTCTTATAATTTCGAATGAATATAATATCACACTAAAGTTAACATAACATAGGTGTACTATGATCTTCGCTTAAGGAGCACAACAAGAAGAGCGATAGAGAGAGAGAAAGATGTCGCTTTCGATTTTAATGTTAGGGTGACGTCAGAGAGAAAGCGACAAGCGACGCGAAGTGAAGTGAAGCGATGCAAAACTTGACAGATCGCACGGAGTCGCGCGGCAGAGATCCGTCTATTCAAGTTCAGCAGAAAAATGACAATTATGTCAGAGTAAACTCGATGCGGTGCGAAGCAAAATTTAATTATATTCCTATTTAATGAAAAGAAGATTCTGATCAGAATGAATCGAAATCAACTTTAATTATATTCCTATTTAATGAGAAGAATTTATATTGTTAACTACTGTTACGGGTATTTTAAGGTTATGTATCGGCTTTTCAGTCTTATATAAATTAAGAACTCCTTTATTTTCTCCTCTTCCGACGTTTCGGTCCTTATTGGACCTTTAATGAGAAGAAAATTCTGATCAAAATGAATCGAAATCAACTCCTCTCTAAGCCATCTACATGCTGTAGTGTTGATCGCCTGCAGCTCTATCCAAAGTTGTAGCTTTTTTTGCAGAATGCAAATCTTTCTCACGCGACAATGTTTTTTTCTGCAGTAGTTTCAACTTTCGAAGTTCTATTTCCAGAAGTAGTGCCGATTGGAAGCCAGCTTCTCAACATTTTCAACTAAAAATTTATGGAAAATGTATGAACTTTTTCCATCGCAATAACTCGAAATATTCTCAAAACTCATTAAATGCACTACCATTGACTGTACATGTCAGTAATTTCTAATGTTTTCAAATCTCCAACACTTGCGCATTCCGTTAAAACTTAATTAATTTTTTGCTGCAAACAAATGAATGAAATACAGAACTTTAATGATCGCATCGCATCGCTTCACGTCGCTTGTCGCTTGTTGCTTTCTCTCTGGCGCCACCCTTGGACTACTTCTCTGTTTTCTATATAGGGGTGAGAATTTAAAGTTCGGAAAATAAATCCGTACAAAAAGTGGTCCGGCATTTCTACGCATTTGAGTAGATTGAACTGTATACTGTAAATAGAGCTTGAAACTTCAAGTAATAACCAAACCAACAATGTCTTACTTTGGGGTCGTGTTCAAATACCCGACATCCAATCAAATTTTCGAGCCCGAACCCGGCCCGTACCCGTCGAATTCGGGTTCGGGTTGGGTTTCGTGTAGAAATAGCTGAAACCCGACCTACTCGAGTTTTTATTGACCCAACCTGCACTCTGTGCGGTTCGTCAACGTCGTGAAGTAAGTTGCGATATTTGAGGAAAAAAATAGAAAACCTTTATCAACAAGTGCTGAATGATCTTGTTCAGAACCTTTCAACACCAGCACCAGAAAACTAAACGGCCCTGTTCAGGGCATCCGAAATTCTCAAGATTTTTTTTTCTAAAGCTTATTTCAAATGATACAAATAACTACACACGGAACATATAAAAACTTCCAACTAGATATTTATAAGTATAATCAACAGTGATTTTGACAATAATTGTGTAGTCCTATGTCAACAGCTCGAGCAACCCCGTGTAGTTTTTTCTCTGAGCTGAATATAAGATAAGTGGTGGAAATTCCCCTAGAAAGTATCGAAATATCTTTACTATAGAATGCATGCATGGTTGTCTTCAATCACTAATTTTACGTACAACTTCTCGCACTATTAATGAAAGAATACAAAAATATCATTTCGTTCCTAACCCTTGAAAATTTCCCGTTGAAATATATGCAGATAAGATAAGATTATTATTGTTTAAGAGGGGTTAGGGTCTAGACGATGAAAAAAATCATTATTTTTTCAGAATTATCGCTCAACAAAATAAATTCAAATATTTTGTATAATGAAACGCATCATTCGAACAACATTTTGTAATTTTTTCGTGGAAAAATATTTAAGAATAAGTCAATGAAGAGGCATTTTTGAGAACGCTTTTTAAATATCATGATTTGCGGTGTCCACTGTATCTCAGCGCAGAGTAATCAGAAGTGAACAAATCAAAGCAGCATAGTTAGAGGAGAAGTTTTTCTAGACCCCAACGTTTCTGTTTGATTTTTTTTTATTTTTTAAATTTTTGGTGGTTGTTTAAATTCAAAAGTACGATTTTTCACGAATAAATAAAATATATATCAAAATAACAAAATTCTGTTTGATTAGGGAAAACTGCAACATTTTAAATTTGACCAATATCTAACGGGGTAAACAAATTGAATAACATGACATGCGAATGCAACTATGTAATCACAACCGAGAAAATGTTACCGTTGAGACGGGACTCGAACCCGTAGCTAACCCCCCTAACCGGGGAAATTGTTTTGCCAATTAAACTACCCTGCATGTGAAAACAAAAGTGCGATAGAGTTTGATAATTTTGATTTGGTGAAACAACTTACCATTTGGATCACAATTTTACCGTGATTTACGATTACTTTTGCATGAGTTTTCACTATTTTGTGGAATATTAGCTACAAATAATGCAATATTTCATTTGGCAATTTCATTGAAATTTTTCACGTATTTCTAATCAAATTCTTTGAAAATTTAAGTTGTTTTTGAAAAAAATAATTGAAATTTTTAAAACTTGTTTGTATTTTGTCTATTTTGCTGGGAGTTATTTTAACGATTATGTTAATATTTTTCTGCAATGATTATTAATAAAACACTCGGGGACGGGTGTAGCCTGATTGGTTAGTCGATGACTTTCATGTAACGCACCTGGGTTTGATTTCCAGCCTCGCACATAGGGCCAGAAAGTTTTCCTGGTCCGAAGAAGCTATTGACATTAATGCTACATATTATATTATAATCGAAACAAAGAAAAGCTTTTTTAATATCGAATTTTGGATGAATTCGATAAAAATTTTCTAACGATGTTGATTTAAGTATTCATTCAAAATTGATTTATTTTGTGTTTTGATTTTACAGATATTTGAAAATAGTTTTCATCAAAGCCAATGTAACAATTATCACTATTTATATCAGAACTCGTGATGTTTGCGATTAAAATTTGACAAATTTGTCACGATTTTCAGTAATTTTGTTAAAATTTGCAACAATATTGTCGAAATTTTTGATAATCTTTTCGTAATTTTTAACCGATTTTTCATATTAACGATAATTCTGTCGAAACGAGCATCATTAAACTAAAATACAAATATGGAGAAAAATTTCCATGATTGAAACCTTAAGTCATTCTAACCAGAAAAAAATTAAATGTAAAGTTTAAAAATTTGACATCTAGATCAAAATTTTCCAAAATTTTTCGTTTTTGTTTCATTTTGCGAAACTGGGCCTACTTCTTAAATTGAAATTATTAACATTTTTGTCTATAAAGAAAATATTTTAATCATGAAATAAATAAAATCACTGCTAAAATTTTCTAAAATTTTTAAAACAAATTGATTATATTTTGATTCATTCCTAATTTCTTTAAATTTCTATAATTTTTTCAGTATTTTTTGATCATTTTCACAAATCTTGTCAAACAAAAGCAATATTTTTATTATTCATACGTTTTGTCTTCGACTCATAAGTGTATTAGCGGTTTATGTTGAGCGTCTAACGCCACCTAAGATTGATGTCAGAGTGAGCGCGGAACGCGGACCGAAGCGAAGCGGTGTTTTTGCATCGTATTCACTCTGACAGGTTTGCTTTGATCAAATGCAAATTAACGAGTATTAGGGTGAAATTCAGTGCCAAAATAAGGCACGCCAAATTTCAACCGCATGAATTGAACGCATGAATTGAACGCATGAATTGAACAAAGCGTATGCAAAACCGACACATAGAAATTAGAAACATTATCAGGAATTGAGTACAGTGGGCCTTTTTTTTTTTTTTTTTTTTTTATTTTTTTTTTTTTTTTAAATAACTATTTATTGGAATATGAGTTAAAATTAAATTATTAAGATTTAAATTGGGTGTTCAGCCACAAGTGGTGACTTTTCAGCCCTGTTAAATATATATATGATTTGGTTATTACCATGAAGACATCATTTGCTTCCGCAATTCTGAGATTTTTGTGTAGGGAAAATTCTAAACCTACTTGTATTGTGTAATGGGGAAAAGGAACTTATATACTAACTTACTAACTAATACAGAGAGCGAATCGATTCAATTGAAGATTGCATCGATTTTTGTCGGAATTTGCTTATAATATTATGTGACATTACATCTAATGGTTCTATATTTGTGAGTCTGTGTAACTCATTTGTACTAAACCAGGGAGGACGCTTCAGAATCATTTTCAGAATTTTATTCTGAATCCTTTGAAGCGTTTTCTTCCTGGTGGAACAACAGCTTGACCAAATTGGTACCGCATAAAGCATGGCTGGTCTGAAAATTTGTTTATAAATTAACAATTTGTTTTTTAGACAGAGCTTAGAATTTCTGTTTATAAGAGGATAAAAACATTTAATATATTTATTACACTTTGCCTGGATTCCTTCAATGTGATCCTTGAAAGTGAGTTTTTTGTCATACGTTAAACCTAAGTATTTAGCTTGATCAGACCATGTCAATTCCAAGCCATTCAATTTGAGAATGTGATTATTGTTTGGTTTAAGAAAAGAAGCTCTTGGCTTGTGAGGAAAGATAATTAATTGCGTTTTTGCTGCATTTGGTTTAATTTTCCATTTTGACAGATAATCACTGAAAATATTTAAACTTCTTTGTAGGCGACTGCAGATCACTCTTAGATTTCTACCTGTGGCTAACAGACTTGTGTCGTCACAGAATAGCGATTTCTGACAACCAACGGGTAGATTTGGAAGATCAGAAGTGAAAATATTATACAAGATTGGAGCTACACTCGAACCCTGCGGAACACCGGCTCGTACGGGTAGCAATTCAGATTTACAATTCTGATAGCTAACCTGAAGAGTACGATCAGTTAAATAATTTTGAATCATTTTGATCAAATAAATAGGAAACTGGAAATCAGACATTTTTGCTATTAAACCTTTGTGCCAAACACTGTCGAATGCTTTTTCTATGTCTAGAAGAGCAACTCCAGTGGATAACCCAGAAGATTTATTTGATTTTATCATGTTCGTTACTCTGACAAGTTGATGAGTAGTTGAATGTTCATGACGAAATCCAAACTGCTCTGGTAAAAAAATTGAATTCTCATTTATATGAGTCATCATTCTTAACAAGATAATTTTTTCAAAAAGTTTACTGATAGAAGAAAGTAAGCTAATTGGGCGATAACTTGATGTTTCTGCTGGGTTTTTATCAGGTTTTAGGATAGGAATTACTTTAGCGTTTTTCCATCTTTTTGGGAAGTAAGCTAATGAAAAACACTTGTTGAAAATTTTAACCAGGAGTCTCAAGGCAACATCGGGAAGATTTTTAATAAGAATATTAAAAATTCCATCATTACCAGGAGCCTTCATGTTTTTAAGTTTTCTAATAATTGATTTAATTTCATCAAAATTCGTCTCAATAATGTCATCGTGTGATAACACTTGAGTTGAAATATGATCATATTTCAGTGAGACTTCATTTTCAATAGGACTCACAACGTTCAAATTAAAATTGTGGACACTCTCGAACTGCTGAGCAAGTTTTTGAGCTTTTTCGCCATTTGTAAGAAGTATTTGATTTCCTTCCTTGAGAGCAGGAATAGGTTTCTGAGGTTTCTTAAGAACCTTAGAAAGTTTCCAGAAAGGTTTAGAATATGGTTTAATTTGTTCAACTTCTTTAGCGAAATTTTCATTTCGCAAAAGAGTAAATCTATGTTTAATTTCTTTTTGTAAATCCTTAACTATGTTTTTCATAGCAGGATCACGAGAACGTTGATATTGTCGTCGACGAACATTCTTCAACCGAATGAGCAGTTGAAGATTGTCATCGATGATAGGAGAATTTAATTTAGTTTGAGCTTTGGGAACTGAAAGATTTCTAGCTTCGATAATATAATGATTCAAATTATCAATTGCTGTGTCGATATCCGCAGAATTTTCTAAAATAGTTTCATGATCCACATGATTTTCAATGTGAGATCTGTAATCCAACCAATTTGCTCTATGATAGTTGAAAATAGAACTAATTGGATTAATTATAGCTTCGTTGGAAAGTCTGAATGTTACAGGAAGATGATCTGAGTCAAAATCAGCATGAGTAATCGGTTCACTACAAATGTGACTTTGATCTGTTAGAACCAGATCAATTGTAGACGGGTTTTTCACTGAAGAGAAACAAGTAGGATTACTGGGATGAAGAACTGTAAAGTAACCAGCTGAGAGTTGATTATGAAGTATTTTACCATTACTGTTATTTTGCCTACAATTCCACTGGACATGCTTAGCATTTAAGTCCCCTATTACGAAAAATTTCGATCGATATCTTGTAAGTTTTTGCAAATCGCCTTTAAAGAAATTTAATTGTTCGCCGGTGCATTGGAATGGCAAATATGCTCCAGCGATGAAATAAATTCCATGAATGGTTTCAACTTCGATTCCCAAGCTTTCAATAACTTTAGTATTGAAAGAAGGTAAAATTCGATGTTTAATTTGCCGTTGGACAAAAATGGCAACTCCACCACCAATTCCAGTAAACCTGTCAAATCGATGAACCACATAATGTGGATTACTTTTCAATTTTACATTTGGTTTAAGAAAAGTTTCTGTCACAATGGCAATATGAATTTTGTGAACTTTGAGAAAATTATAAAATTCATCTTCACTCGATTTCAAAGATCGAGCATTCCAATTTAAAATATTCAAATAATTATTTAACATCACTGTTAAATTTTAAATTCATTATAATATTATTTGCAAATTTCCATCCGATTTGAAATGCTTCAAAAAGTGATGAAGTCGAATTCATTTGGATGATCATTTGAAAAAGTTGATCTTGTAGGTAGATCATTTTATTTTCAGTTATATCGCCTAAATCGACTTCATTTAAAGAAGCGAATGGCATTGAAGGAATATTTGTAGGTAGACTGCCATTAGAAGAAGATGATTTGGCCGGTCTACCTATTAATAAATTGTTTTCGTTAGAAGAAGAACTGCAAGGCGGTCCTGTGTTTTGATTATTTACATTAGAAGAAATAGGAGATAGATTTCTACCTAATATACCAGCATAAGTGAAATTAGAAGAAGATGATGACGAGGTCGATCTACCTGTCAATAAATTGTTTTCGTTAGAAGACGAATTGGCAGGTGCCTTAGAAGAATTTTCGGGTATGTTCTGTAAATTTAAGGTCGTTGATTTGACTTGTTGTCTAAGCGAACGAGCGTTTAAAATTTTTTCCCTGACAGGACATTTCAAATAATTGGATTTATGATTTCCATTGCAATTTGAACATGAAAATTTATCAGTGGTTTCATTCATTGGACAAGCGTCTTTCGAATGCGATTTACCACAATTCAAACACCGTATATCCATATGACAATTTTTGGTTCCATGACCGAAGCCTTGGCAACGACGACATTGCGTTAAGTTTGCAATACGATTATGCCGTTTATAATGTTCCCAATGAATTTTAATGTGGGAAATGAAACGTACTTTTTCTAAAGTTTTCAAATTGTTTACATCACTTCGATTGAAGTGTATTAGGTAAAGTTCATGGGAAATTCCAGAGCGTGGTTTAGAAGTACCATTCGCTCTTTTTTTCATAAGTATTACTTGGGAAGGGGCAAAACCAAGCAATTCTTTTAGTTCATTTTTAATTTCATCAATACTTTGATCATTTGATAATCCTTTCAAGACAGCCTTGAAGGGTCTGTCTGATTTTATATCATATGAATAAAATTTATGAAGTTTTTCGGACAAATATCGAATAAGACGTTCGTAATCTTCCAATCCATCCACCAAGACTCGACATTCTCCTCTTCGTCCGATTTGAAATGAGACTTTTACTTCCGGGAGAAAAGTAGAAAGCTCAGTACGGAATGCTTTGAAGTCGGAAATCATCACCGTCACTGGTGGCATAGATTGATGTTTCTTCCCAGAACGACAAGCGTCCATTTTGGGAATTTTTGAAGAATTTTCTTCTATGTCGCTACAATCGGATTCAGGAAGAATCTCGTAAATATTGTTAGACGGCATAGGATCAACGGTAGGGAAATCCGTCCGTTGTCTTTTATTTTTACATTCAGATTCTATAAGATCGTGAATGTTATTAGAAAAATGTTGAATAACGGATTGTGATTTATTCCGTATTGAATTATTTTTAGCCTTAGGCTTGTTGCCTTTCCGGTTGGACGCAGGCATTTTTGAAATTAATGAAATTTTAAATTAAATTAACTAGGCTAAATTAGTCTTCGATTAGACTCCTAGCTAGCCTTAAAAAAGGCTGATTAATTTCTTAGTCACTCTAATATCACTCTTTGTATCACTTAGTCACTCTAATATCACTCTTTGTATCACTTAGTCACTTAGTTAGTGATTCAGGTAGCCTTGAAAAAGACTGAAGCCTTGAATCAATGAAACTCTAGGTAGCCAGAAAAAAAAATTCCAGGAGCCAAGAGCTATACGCGTGCGGTGCGAACGACTGTTCAACACCGACTGAGTACAGTGGGCCTTATGACATGTTTTGTTCACCAGTAAAACAGACACTAGTAATGTATGGTAATAAACCATGAATATTTTGAATTGACTATTATGAGAGAGACACTTTTATGCAAGTTGTTAAAGATGTTATAACCGAAAAGTTCTTCTAATTGATTTTCTCGCCTTTTGCAAAATTGTTCATTCTTTGTACCAGATCAAAACCTTTGGTATGATAATAATACTGCACCTAGCTGATTCGAACTTTGTATCATTTTATAAAAGAATTGAATAATATTCAAGTAAAATCTGTAAGAACTTCATAGCCGAGCTCGGGACTCAAACATTTGTCAACTGACTTGTAAGACCAGTGCCTTATGCATTGAACCGCAACCCGGGTACTTTTTTCAAGCTTAGTGAATGGATATCAATAATTTATATTTTGAAATTCATAAAATCGAAGATGACGGCTTTCGGTTTGTAGATATTCTTTCAAATCCGCAAAAAAAAGGTTTTTTGAGACGGGTTTAACAAGTAAGATATAGAAAGCCATATTGAATCCTTACCTTAATTTATAAATAGAAGGATTCTTTTATGTGGATTTTTGTTCATTTATGAAAGAATTTGAAATCAACATTTTTTAAATATAATCAGTATCTAACGGAGAAAACAGATTGGAAAACTAACATGAGAATACAATAATATAATGAGTGTGTTTCGCCTTACACCGTTACAATTATGCACGTGATGCCTTGAAAGTTTGCAAAATTCACACAATCAATCAACTAGTGCGTGCCATTATCGATATTCGGATATGTGGAAAAAGCATGGCCCTTTTATTCGTATTCACGTCATTCAGTTATGTCTCTGATATAACCCACCCTCTTTTTTTTTTGTATTGCAGTAATATTTTTTGAGAATATGAGTAATATGAGAAAAGCTTCATCACATTAAAATAGGTTTTCTAACCGATTAAAATAGGTTTTCTAAGCAATCAATAAATTTTCTTATGTATTCTTTTATCGACCGTTAGATATGTTTTTGATATTTTCGATGATTTTGTTCTAAATTCTTGACGATTTTGGTAGAAGTAGAGTGTGTTTCGGGAAGAATGCCGAGGAAGTTTTTTTTTCTCGTTCGACACGGATCAAAACTCTCAAAAACAGGTTTCAGATGCTTAAAAATACTAAACACAAATAGTTGATTATTATTCTTTTTAAATGTAACTTCAACTAGATTAGCCTACAAATTCTTAAGCAGTGTGCCTAAAAATATATTATACTATTGAATAAAAAAAAGCCTACAAATTTAACAATTCTGATGATCAAGTTTTCAATCACTACTCTGATGAGACATACCTTTTTCATTCATCATAGCGAATTTTTTTTTTATTTAAACGCACCGCATATTAAAAAAGCGATCTACTAACGGCTTCATCGATCGACATTGAAATATTCTCGCCCCATCGAGTCCAGGTAAAGTGTGTGAAAAAGGTCCCCTCCCCCCGGTTCAATTTGCCACCCTCTCGATAGCAAGTGGCACGTCTGGGACTTAGACACACTTTCACCAGGATCAGTCATTCACCATCACGTCCGTGGCCGTCAGTCAGGGGTGCGTTTGTAGGAACCGGGAAGGGAACCGAAGTGGAATGGCAGCCACCAAAATGGAGTATATTAAAAAGTTTTCGCATAAAAATCACATTAATCTGACAGATCCCTGCCCCTTCGTCGCTGACGTCGGTGCGACGATGGTGCATCTCTCCGGCAGGGTCGAGAATAGCTCTGGCAAGTATCCCAACGCTGATGACGATACGATATTCGGTCGTAAAATTTATTTCCTACAAGCGTCCTCGTGTTGGTTTGACCCAAACAACAAGTTTTTCTTCTGGTTTGTTGGTCGTTCATCGAGTACTTCGAGCACAGCAGTTTGATTGGAAAGCACGGTGGTGCTTCCGATCCCCTCCTCGCCTCCTCGATCTGGTTCGCCTCGACAGTACACAGTTCACCAGCCAGATCAGATCGAACGGTAGAAAAATCGATTTCGAGAAAAGTTTAGGTTGTTTGTGGTTTTTATACCCGCGGCGCTAACCCCGTGATGTAGGCCAATGGTTGTCACCGGAGCACGCGGTTGTGGTTGCCATTCCAAGGCCGTAAAATGCTAGAGAAAGAACAGAAAGAAAGAGACAGACCACCGGGAGTGAAAATTAAGCGTTTCTTTTCCCTGTCACAGCAGCACTTGAACCGATGGGGCAGCCATTAATTTGACGAGGGATACATTGTCGGGAGCGGATTCGGATCAACAGCGTGCTGCCTGCCTGCCTGTCTGCCCTTGTTCTGTTCGGAATTAACTGCCGATTGTTACTGTTAGCTCTTACCGGAATGGATTATGGAGATTTTTGTTTTTTTCGGGATCAAACGGGTGTGACGGTGTTTTACGAACCTGGAAAGATAGAGAATACATCGATCGTTAGATGGCATGTCGAAAACGAGATGTAGGTAATTTACTGAATTTCAGATGCAGTCAGTCTCACCGAAATAGCTTCAATCAATCTTACTCCACTTGATTAAATTTAAATACATATTAAAGTGTTCAAATTTCAGAATGCGACTATCTCATCAGTTTAAATTTAAGTTTGATATGATCAGATAAGAACGTGGCAGATTTTAAAGCACTTAGAAAAAACGTTTTATTTTGAACTGCTATATGGTATTAGTAGTTCGACATAAATTATCAATGCACTGACAACTCGAAGACGAAACGTAAAAACAAACGGTGTTGTAGAAGGGTTTTTCTTATACATTTGCACTAGGACCATCACTTTCAAGACCCGAATAAAACAACTGAGTTCGAATACAAATAGTTTTTAATTGATATAAAAAAACTCTACTACATTGTCAGGTTGAATAAAACTAAAAACCACTAACGAATCTCCATTCTGCAATGAAGAAAACTATTATCGGTCAGCATAGAGAATAATCTATCATTAAATTAATTGTTAAAAGAGAAGTCCAGAAAAAAAACACGAAGGATTATTATAATCCAGTAGAAGAACAAAGGACTGATGAACTAGTCAAATTTAATCGGATGCCGTTTTCCTACATCACCGTCGGATCCATTTTCAATCATTTGCCAATGTCATCCCCCTTGTTCCAGTGAATATCCGAAGGCACTTAGTCGCACATAGCAGACTCGGATAGTGGGAAAATAAAAATCGGAAAAACTATCAATTGCGGTTATATTTCAAAGAGTTTGTGCCACGGCAGCTTTTTTTCTTTTTCGTCTTCGTTCGACGGAAGATCACTTTTCCATCGAACACTGACGCTGTCTCGCGGAAATGTAATTTCACGCTCAGTCGGCTTCATTGGCTTGGGGGCGGCGGTGGCGAAGGAAGAAAATAGTACATTGAATATGAGGGTCTGATTAATGGGATTCTATGGTGGCTGAAAGTGTTTCCTTTTCTGAAAACGGAAAATCTAAATGTTGTTTTACTGTCCCGTTTCTAAAAATAAACATTCGGTTGCGACGCAAATTCCGTTTTCACATTTGAAATAAACAAAAATCGCGTGATGAAGGCACTTTAATTTCAATTTCTTTGGAAAATTCAAATAAACGTTTAGTAAAATTGAACATTTTTTAACAATTTTTTCTTCATTCTATAACAAATATAGTTTTTTAACTATTTGCAAAGTTTTGCATCATTCGAAAAAGAACTTAAGTTTCAGGAAGCATTACAATAAAAAAGGTGTATGAATCTTCATGTAGCTAAAAATAGTATAAAACTTTCGAATGTTGACGAAATATTTTGCGAACATGTTCGTAGATACTAGTACTATAAAACAATAACACTTAGCGAAAAATCGGTTATTATATTATATTATATTATATTATATTATATTATAGTATATTATTATATTGTATATTACAGCAGAAATTCCCCGAAATACTACAATTTAATAAAGTTTAGAAAATAGTTTTGATGATTTCTGTTGCATAATATTGCTGCATTCATAATTCAAGTTAGTGAAAAACTATTCAATCATATTTGAGAAAGTGAAGTGATCTACATTTTAGGGCATCAGAGGTATTTTGGCTCACTTTAGGATTGATTTTAATTTGGCCAACTTTGTAAAAATATCCATTAAATGTTCATTTAGGGGTTAGCCACATTAATGTAATATCTTCGAAAAACCCTTCCGCAATAGGTATTTTAACCCCTCAACGCTCAAGGGAAATATGTTTCCCTTCTATAAAAATCGTTACAGATTCTTCAATTACTATTAAATCGATGTTTTTCTAATGAATGTTGATGAAAACTTATATCCAAGGCGACAAATGTGCTTTTGAACGAATAAGCAAATAGAACTATCAATCTTTATTGGGCTAAAAAAGTTTTTGCAAAATGACGTATACAAAATAGAACATATAATAAATGTGCTATGTGCAACGTCCACAAGTACATGAAATCATTTTCACATTTTTATGCATTATTTTCACATTTTTGGTGCATATCACCCTGTAATTCCGGAACTGGAAGTCAAAATCAAATGATGTATGTATGTATGTATGTATGTATGTGTGAAGCCACCATCAGTTCAAGGCATTACCAGTGGATGCAGGTAGACTTACAGTAGATCCGAATTTGATTATCAGATAACTTTCATATTACTGCTGTTAAGAAGGCCAAAATGGGCTTTGAGGACCCGGCGCCTTCCAGCAATAACATCCGGCCATATAATAAAAGAATTCGCTGTACCAGCTTAAACCTGCCTGATGGTTTGTTTGTTAGAAGGGTGCGTCTTACTCATTTCAGACCTTCTGGGGAAAACACACAGCTTTCCCCTGTGAATCGGGTTGACATTTCACTCCTTCATCCAGTCATTCACTTGTAAGATACCCTGATGCACTCCCATCCCTCTTCCCTTACAATGTACTTGAGCATAGTATTATATAATGTAACATAATACACTTTAATATAATTTCCGGCAGTATAATACAATAAAACACAATATAGTATAAACGGTGCAAAATCGTATGGTACAGTGTATTATAGTCTACTGTAATATTTTTTGATGAATATAATAGTATCATAATGTTATGTGACATAATATAGTAAAATATACCATAATATATTATAATATAGTTTGGTCACTATACGACACTGAATATAATAAAATATTATTATGCATAAAATATAAAAATGTAATACATCGCAATGCAATATAATACACTTATAATTGTGTATTTAAAAAAATGCATTACAATACTATATAAAACAATACCAAACATTGTACCATAATATAGTATAATATAGTACAATGTAATATAATATAATACCACAAAATATGACGTAATATAATATGATGCAATTTAATAATATATGTGTAAAGTGAAATGTGTAATATGGAAATGAAAATGTAGCTGATAATGATAAAGATTATAATAATGGTAACAATAGTAATAAAAATAATAATAATAATGATAATAGTAATACTAATAATAATAATAATAATAATAATAATAATAATAATAATACTTAAATACTACAAAATAATATAATATAACATAATATAGTATAATATATTTTAATTTAATATAATATAATACAATGTCATACAATATAATATATTATAAATCAATATATAAAATAACAGTTAATGTAGAGTGTCAGTTATGCTCTTCTATCTTCGCAATACTGCAGGAAGTAGAATATTTCTCTTCTAATAACAATAATAATATCCACATCTATAAAAATAATATATGTTATTATTATTAATGACAAATTAATAATAATAACAATAAATATAATAATGAAAATAATAATGGAAGTCAAAATCAAATGATATACAAAAACTTTGTATAGGACCGCGAGACCTTCCATTTGAATCTAAGTTTGTGAAAATCGGTTTAGCCATCTCCGAGAAAAGTGAGTGACAATATTTGTCACACACACACACACACACACACACACACACGCGCACGCGACTCGGTTCAAAAGACGGTTTTCGTAGTGATTATATAGCCTTTCTATATGAGAAAGGCAAAAAACCACATGAAATTAAAAAATTTCCACTTATCGTACTCTACTTCCAAAACCAAATGTCGGATCGGGATGACATGTTTCAGAAAATTTTGAATAATTTTAAGACCTTACGTTTGAATCTCAGTTTGTGGAAATTGGTCAAACCATATCCAAGAAAATCGAGTACATATTTTATACTTAATTTTCATATTTTACCATATTGCTCCGGAACTGGAAATCGGATCCAAGCGAAAATCAATAGTAGGCTATGGAATTATAGGACCTTTCATTTGAATCTAATGCCGTTTTTGCTTAATGCCAAACCTAACCCAGTTTTCACCCTGACTGCTGTCAAACCGTTTGTTTGATGCTAGTTTCGAAACTAAAGACTGTCCCAGAAAGTATGGACGCAATTGAAAACCGCTGTCATTTCGCAATGGTTCCGAATCTGTCAATTTTTATGGCTGCGTCCTATTGTTTACACTCTTCTCTAACCACTTGTGCAGTTGTTTATTCGTTTTCATTAGTTTGTTTCGAAATGCGTGGACTTTCAGCAGAACAACGTCGAGAAATTGTATACAAATGGTGCACAGAACGCGGACTGTCACTGAGAAAGATAGCAAAAATGGAAGGAGTAAGTGAAAAAGCCGTGCGAAATGCAATCAGGAAGTTCGGAGCGGATAACACCTTTGAGGATAAACCGAAAACGGGTCGAAAAAAAGGTCCTGCTAACCCTCAATTGGATAAACGTATACTGAAGGCGTTCGAGTAAAAGAAGGAGAAGTCTGTACGGAATTTAATGAGGAACGGTCGCAAGAAGGTGCGCCAGCTAGTCTACAATTGCTAAGTAGCAAATGTTGAGAATAATATTTTGTTGTTGTAGTCTCATATTATCAGTATATCGAATAAAATTTGAATATCTAACACTTGTGAATTATTTACAACGAAATCAAAGTGCGTCCATACTTTCTGGGACAATCTTTAGTTTCCACGTTGTTGAACTGAAAATCGAGTCAGTTTCGAACCTGGTTATTATACACCCAAACCTCCGTTTACGTAAACTTTTTTTACGTTACCTCTTTTTACGTAACTCTTTTTACGACAAAAATCCCAAATAACGTAATCTTTTTTTACGTTGAAAATACTTCGTAAAAAGAGGTTTTCGCATACAATGGAAATCATTTCCGGCTCATTTATATTTCATGGAAATTAGTACAATATGGGTATTTTCGGAACGGGCTTGATGAGTAGATGTCGGAAAATGATGTTTGAGGTGGTTCTGAATTCCAAGATGGCGACTTCCGGTTTATTGATATTCCTTGAAAACCCTTACAATATGGGTATTTTCGGAACGGGTTTGATGAGTATATGTCGGAAAACGATGTTTGAGGTGGTTCTGGATACCAAGATGGCGAATTCCGGTTTATTGATATTCCTTGAAAACCCTTATAATATGAGTATTTTCGGAACGGGTTTGATGAGTAGATGTCGCAAAATGATATTTGAGATGGTTCTGAATTCCAAGATGGCGACTTCCGGTTTATTGATATTCCTTGAAAACCCTTACAATATGGGTATTTTCGGAACGGGTTTGATGAGTAGATGTCGGAAAACGATAATTGAGATGGTTCTGGATACCAAGATGGCGACTTCCGGTTTATTGATATTCCTTGAAAACCCTTACAATATGGGTATTTTCGGAACGGGTTTGATGAGTAGATGTCGGAAAACGATAATTGAGGTGGTTCTGGATACCAACGTGGCGACTTTCGGTTTATTTGTATTCCTTGAAAACTCTTACAATATGAGTATTTTCGGTACGGGTTTGATGGGTAGATGTCGGAAAACGATGTTTGAGGTGTTTCTGGATACCAAGATGGCGGCTTTCGGTTCATTGATATTCCTTGAAAACCCTTACAATATGGGTATTTTCGGAGCGGGTTTAGTGCATAATACGTAGAAAATAATGTTTGAATATTAGTGGATTGCTGATCGTATCCTATATTGTATTAATATTTTCGAAATGGGAAGAGTCGCTTAAAACATACTAAGTTGTGCCTCTAAAAATCACATGATATACTGTGAGTCCAAGTGTTTCACTCTGTACTCCAGTGCTTTCACACTTGATGAATAAAAAATGTATTGTAATCCGTCCAATGTTTTATGTAATGTAAAATTATATTGGCTATATTTTGCAAATATTATTTAATTTAATTCTCAATTTATTGAGTAACTAAGGTTTTCATTGTTTAGGTCAGAGTCCTCCATTGATACCTTCCACTATTTATATATGTAACACATGGTGACTGGTAATAGGTGTTACACCCGAAAGGAGGTGATAGTAAATCTTTTATATAGCCAAAATTTGTACAGGAAGGTAGGTCCGAAAATCATCCTCAATGAGTTTTTGCCAAAATCAATTTGATTATTGTATTTACTCTCTAATACGGTCGTCGACGTTTCAAACATATACTGAACGCTTTTGGATGGAAAACTGTGGTTATTTAAAAATAGAACTAAAATGTCTTAGTTCATCATTCATCGAGCTGAGTTGAATGATATATAACGATAGGTGTCTCCGAGCTTTAAATAAATTTTTATTTTCATTCAAATCTATATTCTTTCTATAGGGAAATGCAAACATAATGGAATTTACACAACTCAACACTATTAAATCCTTAAAAATACCCATATTATGATGGTTTTCAAGGAATATCAATAAACCGGAAGTCGCCATCTTGGAATTCAGAACCACCTCAAACATCGTTTTCCGACATCTACTCATCAATCCCGTTCCGAAAATACCCATATTGTAAGAGTTTTCTAGGAATATCAATAAACCGGAAGTCGCCATCTTGGAAATTGATGCTGCTTAAAACATCCTTTTCCTGTAAATACTCATAATTTTCGTTCCATAACTATCCAATATATTATACATATCTAATAATACATATACATAAGGAAAACTTTTTTTACGTCGAAAATTCCGTATAACGTAAACTTTTTTTACGTCGAAAATTCCAAATAACGTAAACTTTTTTTACGTCATAATTCGATTTACGTAGTCCCGATTATTACGTAAATGGAGGTTCGGGTGTATCAGGTTTGCTCAAAACCCCGTTACTAAGTGCGAAACCAACACAGTTTCATGAAAAGTGTTTGTTTGATGACACTACCCTGGGTCAGTTTCTCAAGCGAAAACGACATAAGTTTGTGAAAAGCGGTTCAACTCTCTCTGAAAAAGTGCAGAGTGCATATTTTTTCCATATTTTTGGTGTTCTTTCGGGTCAATTCACGGGTTACTATTTTGCATCCGTTTTCTTTTCCGAGCAGCAAGCGTGTGAATCAAACTTTTTAAAACAATTTCATTGTTTACCTTGCAGGGTAAATAAGAAAAATATTATCAAAAATACAGTCATAGCGGAATTCATTCCATACGAAAAAAATTAAAGTTGATTGTAAATCTGGTTTCAAAATTTTCTTGAATTTGGAGATTTAACGTAGGTTTCTACTGACTCTTCACTTTGCTCTATAAACCTTATGAATAATGGTCCATTTGGCAGGAATATGCCCTTACAGTAGGTTTCAGTAGGTTTTCGCACGGAAAAACCACCGATCGCAAGACAACTAAAATTTTAGTTGTTTTTCTAAACGTGATTGGTTAAAATTTGGTACAACTAATCTATTGTTGTTTTAACTAAACTGTCATCGTTGATTTCTCGTGCTGGCAGTTTAGCAATGACACCCAACAAAGACACTCGCCACCTTTTTGGATTTCGTTTTCAAGAATGTTGCTGATAAATCTAATGCTAAAGATGCACTTTCAAGAAAATGCAAATAGTATTACTTCACTTTAGTAGTACATTTTTATACGTTAAGCGTTTTTAGTTCCATTTACATGAACTGTACAAAAATACATTACTCGCAGATGAAATTTAAACATTTATACTGTAGGATTATTTATTTAATACATGGAAAACTTGTTTTAAACTTCTTCTGCATACTTTTACTTACATGAAACCGTCACTACGTAACTGACATAAATGACGTTGCCATTGAAAATTTTCAATATGAAACGTTTCTGGTGAAATGAAGAGGATTTTTGTTTTGCGTTTTGTTGTCTTCATTCTCCACCAAGTGACAGCATTTGAATACAGCAATTTCGTTTATCTGAATGATTATGACAAAACCAACCGTTATGCTAGTTAAATCAACTACATTTTAGTTGAAACAACTAGGGCGTGAAACAACAATTGCAAGATTGTAATTTTGTGATCTGCGGATTCTCCGTGTGTGGATTTTAAAGTTTTAATGCAAGATTTATGATGTAGCATTGAAGATAACTACAAGTATTTATTAATATTAAAAATGTTACTTGAGATATGAGAAAGGTAACAATCTTCATACTAAGCTGAGTAACTATCGTGAGGACATCAAACAACTCAAATCAACCGTTATAGAATTCAGTGTACTTATTAAACATTTTTTATAACGCACTTGTTCAAAAACGTCTGCGTTAACATAGAGACATCCGCCCAACACTGCCTTGATACCATAATCAGCATCCATAGCGAAGTATAATCCCTTGTTTGCCTTTAAATTGCCCATGCCGCGTCAATAAATATTTCATAAAACAGCACGAAAAAAAGGTTTAAATGGTTTGTTCGACAGCTTTATTAAGTGGAAACATATTGGCACCATCGACGACGACGCCTCCGCCTTCGCCACCGCCACCGCCACCGCTGACGCCGCCGCCATCAATGCCGCGAACAGATGAAGACTGTGCCAAAAGCAGAAGCCTTGGCAGTATCAACTTCGATGGCATCTGTCAATACATAAATTCCTAATACATAACATACTCCGATGATTTTCCGTTTGCTTTCGCTTGAAGGAAAGCCGACGCGCATTGAAACACCACCGTCGTCTGTGTGTTCAATTTGGCCAACTTAGCCACAAGTCGGTAGACACACTGACGTACAGGGTTGCCAGGACGGGCGAAACGATTTGAGTTCGAATTGGGATTTTGATACGGATAGAAAATGTAACGGGTTTTCTTCAGAATCTTAGACTTAGAAGGAGCCCGTTTTGTCGGTATTCCAGTGGCAACACTGGTGTCGTGGTCGATGGAGGAACTTTCTACGACCGGCCCATCAGACGCTACGTCTTGGTCAACACAATTTTCAATATCAATAGATGTTGAGTTGCTCAAGAAGGACTGAAAAGGACTGGCTCCGGAGTCGTCTATAACGGGAAAAGCGAAGATGCGCCCACCGGCACCGGGCACGATCCGCTCATAAAGCACTGGCAGGATATTAATCCGACAGAATTGAGCTGGTCTCCATCCAAATCGTCATATTTTATTCATTCCGTGTGCCGTGGGATTCCGATAGTGTAGCGAAGAGCTTCCATGATAGTTTCATGAAGTGAATCCGAAAGCAAGTGGTTTTATGATCAGATGGAAACATTGAGTAGGTGCCGGTCCGCTGAAAGGATCTTCGGTTTGGTAAAAGCTCTCTTGATTTTTATCCTATAGCGCTAGTGGATAATAACAAACTTGGTTCGATTCAACTTTATCTAATTAAACTATTTGAAAATAGCGATGTGCTTATGAACGGGAAATGCGATTTTTGTTAAGGGTGATAATTTTTATCGAGGACAAAAGCAAAGAAGAACTGTAGGAAATCTGTCACCCAATTTTATCCACACAATAGTAATGGATTTCTATTCAACTGTAATGGGTTTTGCCTCCGTCATTTTTGACAGTAACGCATTCATACAGTTGAAATCGCTCCGACTGTAAGCTAGTGAAGAAGTATTAGTTTGTCAATTAATTTAGTTTCATCTAACAAAAAGTGTTCTGTTTTCCGTTCTTCTTTGTTATGATGTGAGCATAAAATATTAAGCGACATCGTGGAATACCGCTTGACAACACCAACGACCCGTTCTGCAATCCATAAATCAAAAACCCTGTCACCGACACTGCGAGTTGCTCCTGATTGCTTCCCATCAACAAACACTAGCCAGAGTCCCGAAATAAATGCTACTTTTTACCGTTAAAAAAACTCTACTCGGTGCACTACAGAGCACTTTCGTTGCTGCAGTAACACCAACACACACCATTAACTCACATTTTTGCTACCACCACCACCACCACCACCACCACCACCCTCCGCTCCAGACGGAGTAATCTCGATTTGTCAGATTCGGAAAATGTGACTGATATCGGATAACAAGCACAAATGTGGATATTGAACAGCTTATCCCATTTTGCCATGGCACTGATTCACTGGTTGTTTGATAGATTCACCGGCAGCATCATCATCATCATCAGACGATCGGAAGATGAATTCCTCCCGATAGGAAGGGAGCCTAATCCGTTCGTTTTTCGTCGTTCCACCGTACGAACTTGACTTAAGCACCGATCCCTGAATTTGGTGGCGCACTGGAGAGAACTCTGGTTCCGTCGTTCCCGGGAAGCATCCTTTAATGCGTCGTTTTTTCTTCTTCTTCTACTTCTTCGACCAGGATGTCTCGTCCTCTTGGGTTTCTTGGGTGTGCCGTTACAGACCCGGTTAGATGTGTATTAACGTGTATGCGAGAGCGATATTTGTTTTATGTGCCGGGAATATTTTATTCATCGTTCTCAATAAATCATCACCCTTTCGGTCGGCTGCCCCAGTCGGTTCATAACGGGAAGGGAAGCTTCAAGCGGACGGAAAAGAAGCTGGGAAATGTCTGCCAGAGAGCTCCTTCGGATGCATTAGCCATTTGGGTCGATCCGAAGAATAGAAAAAAACGGGGAAGCTTTTCTACAGAGTATTATTTCCGGTTGGCAGGCGAGCTTCGAGGGACAGAAATAGAATTGGAATGTTTTCCCGAGAACAGGATATCGGTGGACTTATTCGTCGTTTTCAGAAAGTTACTAAGGAATTCCACTGGCATTGAAAAATCACTTTTGGGTTGCCAAACATCATTTACTAGTATGCACGATTGAAAATATTAGGTTTTTTTGGGGGTATTCGTTGATGTGAACAATACACCAGATGGT
Source organism: Malaya genurostris (assembly GCF_030247185.1). Taxonomy (NCBI): domain Eukaryota; kingdom Metazoa; phylum Arthropoda; class Insecta; order Diptera; family Culicidae; genus Malaya; species Malaya genurostris. The sequence continues at coordinate 88,889,914 of NC_080571.1, read as the reverse complement.
TATGGGTTAAACATAATTAGAACTATTAGTTCTCAGACGTTTATCCACGAGCGGAGAGGTCATATTTGTTTAATTAAGATACTTTCTTATTTGGTGGGCTGATAATCCATGATACAAAATCATTCAGATTGATTCGGCTTTAGAAAAAGTGAGCTACAGCGCTTACGTTGCAAATCCGGCAACCTACTCGAACTACACTACATTTTAACTTCATCATTAGGCACTTTTTGTACAAAATGAGCGGATTACAAACAAAAGCAATTTGTCGGTTACGTCACTTATACGATTATATCTTCGGAACCGTACGAATCTGCGATGCTATCTGTAGAACTTCATCAATGATTTGCTTTCAAATGAGCCTAGGATTGCGGAAACCAGTCCAGCCATCGCCGAAAAAGTTGAGCGGAGAAAAAAAGAATTATAGAGTTGTGTACGAGACACGACCGATCCCGGGTTGGCGGTTCAATGCATTGGGCACTGGTCTTACAAACCAGTTGTCGTATGTTCGAGCCCCGACCTGGAAGGATTCCTAGTGTCAGTAGGATCGTAGCACCAGCCATGCACTGGTTCTGTACACTCTGAATCGGCTGCGAAGTCTGTTGAAACAGAAGGTCAAATTTCACTACAGGAATGTAATACCAAGGCTTTGCTTAGGCTTACGAGACACGACCGATCATAATGACATTAAAAATGCAACTTTGAAACTCTCTCGTAAACAGATTTAAGTTTGAAAACCCATCTTAATCCACCTAGTGGTGTGATAATGCCTTTCTCTTCTTTCATAACAGTCTCATGAAAATATGTTTCATACATTTATTAAATAATTTTAGACGCCAATTGATTCAGATTGATTCGAGTAGTTCACAAAAGCATGCTTCAGTGTTTATGTCACACAGTCAGCATCATTTTTCCAAACTAGTGCTTGACATTTGCGTTGCCTATTTGTATGAGAACAGTGATGCTAATCTAAAAAAAGCCTTCTTAGTCCACTTAGTGATGTTTTCATATATCTTGAAAAATCACCATAGGGGGGAGTACATGAAATTTTCGAAATCGAAAAAAAATTTTTGATGCCAAAAGGCTTAGAATTGCATGAAACGTCGAGATTTAGTGTCATCTCGAAAAAAAAATTTTTTGAAAAAATCGACTTTTTGGGACTTAGAAAATATATGAAAATTTTTATAAGTCCCAGAAAGTTGATTTTTTCAAAAAAATATTTGTTTGAGATGGCACTAAATTTCGATGTTTTATGCAGTTTTAAGAGTTTTGGCATCAAAAAAAATTTTCGATTTTGGAAATTTCATGTACTCCCCCCTATGGTGCTTTTTCAAGATCGAAAATTGCAAAACCTTTACCACCGGGCAGCACCCCTTAAGCATGTCCGATTTAGGTCAAATTTTGCATGAAGGCTTTTTTCGAGATGCTTAAACTTTTGAGCACTAGAACTTTACGAAAATAGAGTTGATCCCAAAATTTTGGCACCCTTATATATATAAGAGCGGTAAAAATCAACGTGTTTTGTCGGTTACGTCACTTATACCATCATATATCTGGAACCAAAAGTCACAACCATTTGATCTTCGAACTTGATCAACGGCCCGACAGTAGCTTTCAAACGAGCCCAAGTTTGTTAAAATCGGATCAGCCATCTCTGAGAAAATTGAGCGCGTTCAAATACAACGCTTTTTGTCGGTTACGTCACTTATACAATCATATCTCCGGAACCAAAAGTCACAGCCATTTGATCTTCGAACTTGATCAATGGCCCGATAGTAGCTTTCAAACGAGTCCAAGTTTGTTCAAATCGGTTCAGCCATCTCTGAGAAAATTGAGCGCGTTCAAATACAACGCTTTTTGTCGGTTACGTCACTTATACAATCATATCTCCGGAACCAAAAGTCACAGCCATTTTATCTTCGAACTTGATCAATGCCCCGATAGTAGCTTTCAAACGAGCCCATGTTTGTTAAAATCGGTTGAGCCATCTCTGAGAAAATTGAGCGCGTTCAAATATCTTCGAAAAGTGCACATACATACACACATACACACACACATACACACACACACACAGACATTTTCCGATCTCGTCGAGCTGAGTCGAATGGTATATAACACTATGGGTCTCCGAGGCTCCGTTCGAAAGTCGGTTTTCCAGCAATTCTAATACCTTTCTATAGAGAAAGGCAAAATAGGCAAATAATTGTGAAACACTAACGTTTCTAATATACCATCGTCAACTACGTTCAAGAAGTATTTATAATAATATTCTTTGTTTTTTTGCGAACTTTGGCTTCCGTTCGTAAATAAAGATTTCAGTTTACAACCAACGCACTATGGTCCGAAACGGGAAATTTGCGTGACAAAAATATTTTCACTATTAATTATTAGTTTTTATGTAGTTGGTGTCTTCACAAAAGTTGTTTGTAATCAAATGGCGCGAGTAATGTCTTTGGAGCACATTCAGCAATTCTTTGTTTTGGTTCTCTGAAAAGTGAGATGTGCTGAATGAGGTTAGATCTAGTGTATTTTTACTTTGTATGTCCAGATTACAGTCAGCACGTTCGGGTTCAATCGTGTCAGCGTAAAAGGTGTCAGGTGACGTCAAGGTTCAGCTGTTCGATGCTTGTTGTTGAGGTATGTAGAACAGGAATGGTATAGTCAGTTTTTGTTCATTCAATTGTAGTGTCAAATTTTTGCTCCTGAAAATTCATTTCTTTGTTCTAACTTTTTTGTGAAACGTTCTACGGAAAAGTTGTCTTCAGAAGAGTTATTGTACTAATCATTACGCACAACATTGAACACTTGTAGAACTAATTTGATACTATCATTTTGCCGAAGGAAGTATGTTGATACGTTAAGGCTTTTAAGAGTTATGCTATGTTTTTGAGTTTTTTGAAGGTATTTTTGAAACTAATTTAAATAAGTTAAAAAAATAAAACCCTTCCAATTTTCTCTTACACTTTTACTTTTATTATGACCTTTCAGGAACCGCATAGGATACATTTTTATCGATCTGGCATCTAATGAATATTGATATTTGAAGTTTGACTAGTTTTTGATGAAAAAATAATCATAACATTTTACTGGTAGCTCATGTGAAAAAGCTTGGTGAAATAAAATTTAGCGCAATAATTAGTACAACAACTCTTCTGAAGAAAACTTTTCCGTAGAACGTTTCACAAAAAAAGTAAGAAAAAAAAGTGAATTTTCAGGAGCCACCCTACTTTTATTCGGGAAAATTGATGTAACTCGATCAAATGAGAAACTAGAGAGGTGCTTTTTTCAGCAAAGTTGCTCAAAATAAAATTTTCTACAACTTTATTGTACAACTAAATCATTTTTGAGTTCAATTAAGAAAGTTAAATTTCAGATTTCAATCTAAATGAGGACCACCCTAGTAACATTTTTCATCAAAAGGAGCGCCATTTGATTTCCAACCAACTTTTGTGAAGACATAATCGCAACCATACTAATGTTCATGGAGAAATAATATAATTCCATCTTCAAATCACCTAATGAGAAGCGTTCAAAATTACGATAATTCTGAGCTTACTTTATAAGTAAAGCATTTTTTGCAACCCATAGGGTTACCACCTGCACAGGCCTCGCCGGTCACAGGAGGGCCTAGAGCTACTTGGCGGGATGATGGATATGTGACTAATCCATCAACAAATTACCGAGATTGAAGTGCTTCAAATTAAGTCTTAAAAATCTATCGCCGAAAGTTCTGAATTGGCCTGCTAGTTCCCGTAGAATCAACAGATTCAATATACTCAAGCGAACACGGTGTGCGGCAGATGGAAGAAAATGACACACAATAAAAAGGAAGCATCGAGCGAGCGTCAAGCTTCCTGCTTCGTCGGCGGCTGGCTGCCGATTAAATTTAAAATTGCAAGATGGCAAATATTCATAGATTCCCTTCTGTGCGAACGTTCATGCGATGCAGAAGGGAACGATACAGTATCTTGCCTGACGTAAATACTCCCAAAACCGAACGAAGCAGTTCTGCTACTAGTATATGAGATATAGGTGCAGAACAACGATCGAAACCGTCAGCCGTGCACAAAAAATCAATAGGATGACATTATTTACCCTGCTGTGATTGGGTAGTAAAAACATAGGTGCGTTCTAACCACTTTTTCTATAGTATGCTATTGAAATACTGAAACGACGTTTCCATACATGTTTAAGTTAAATGTTTTCGAATCGATTGGTAGTTAAATTATACAAATCAAACCACAGATCACTAAGTTATTAGCGTTCAAAATTATGACAAAGAGTAAGGCAATTTTAAAGCCAAATAGCTTTTTGTCGGTTACGTCACTTATACCATAAAATCACCTGAAACAAAAATAACAGCCAATTGATCTTCGAACTAATTGAAAAAAGGTAGGCTCGTTTGTACTATTACATCTCCGGAACCCTAAGTGACAGTCATTTGATTTTTGAAAATGATCAATGATCCAAAAGTACCTTTCAAACAAATAAGTTTAAATCAAGGGGCGGGTCGCTTGAAACAGTGTGCCAATCACACATTAACACAATGTATTAGTGCATTTCTCAATATGGGCACATTCGTTTTTATTCAGTTGCACAAGTTGCGGCACACACAGGCTCACTTTTGACAAGTAGCTGTTTCCATCGCATTAACTGTACTGCTTATCATTGTTATGTCAACGGTAAAATAAACATAATTGAATTGACATTTTATCTCTTCTTGCTGTTGAATTTGCAATGGATGAGGTAAATTTTATCAAAAAAATAGTCCGTATATCACATTTTTGATTTCATTACAGGCCTATTTTTGGAGTCAGTTGGAATCTGAACATGGACCAATTAACATACATATTCGGAATATTCTCAAGAAAAATAATCTCTGTAACCAGTCCCTTTCCAAATTAAACTGCGAGCAAATAGCGATCGAACTTCTCATTTCCGTAGGGTTCGACCTGGTAAAAATTAACTTTACGAACAGTATCATATTACGAGAATCTAATCCTTTGACTAAAACCGAGTGTGTTAGTTTGAATGATATTCGCGAAAAGTGTTCAGAAAGTAGTATATCTATGATTTCGATGAAAAACAGTATTTCATATGACTTATTTGCAGTTGCATATTCTGATCGAAGCAAACATCCTGTGTTGTTGAATGCTCAAGAAATGTATTCGGCGACACTGGAGGAGAAATCGTTCTGAATACTTGCCAAACAACTAGTAAAAAGAATATTTTCAGAACAAGCAAAGTCACTGGGGGTATTTTCCATATAAAAAAAATCTAAAATGCTTTGGACGTTGACATCTGGGCGATTGAAAAGGCTTAACGATAGACTGAAACGTTTTCATAGCATTGTTAAAGCACCAAAAACATGTTCAAATACAGGGTCCGGCACTCGAAGTGTAACCAATTAAAAAGGCCATAAATTCAGTTTGGAAAATTACTTTTACTTAATTCAAAGTACAAAATGTGTAAAAATAATACAAAATTCTGAATCAGTTCATTCTGAATCAGGAGTTGCTTCGTTTGGCCGAATGTGACTTGCAGGTATTTTGGCCCACTCGCGGACAATAACTTTTTTCAGCGCCTCGAGACTGGTGTATCTTTTAGTTCGGACTTTTAAAATGGCCCAAAGAGAATAATCCATTGTGTGAATAATGGAATTTCCTTTGTAAACGGAATCACCCAGAGTGAATCACTTCTTACCTGTGCAGCTGTCCGTGATGCAATGAATTGAATGGTCGATGATTCGATTGACCTAGTGCCATCGTCCCCACTGCATTTGTCATGGCATACTATGCGTGGATTTTTATAAACTCATTTGTACCCACACATCCACCCTCTTCTTAAAAAAAATATATTGTCACTGCAGCACTAACCTGAAATTCGCCGCATAGAAGCGCTCAGCGAGAATTTTCAACGATGTCAGTTAAAACTATAAAAATGGCTTGGCTGGTTACCAGTACATTCTACATTGTGGATTATTTTTTTCTGGATGCCATGTGCTAAAAAAATAAAATATGGTCCTCTTGGAATAAAAAATCTGGCAAAAGATCCGGTTTGTTAGTGTCTATCGAAATCAGAAAAATCTTGCATATATTCAGATAAATATTGAGCATTGGCAGCTCTGTTCTGTTTTTGTTATTTGTTCTAGAAATGTCGGATTTTTCGACTTGCTCGATTATTCAATAATGAAGTATAATTTTCAAACTCATCGATTAAGTTTTAATCGATTATGTAGGTTAAAAATCAATTACTCGATAAATTGATTGTTGTTAAAAAGTGCAACAAAGCCATGAATTTTCCTCTTATCAATAAACAGGAATACTTATTGTATTTGAAAGAATGATCGTACCAGTGGACCGAAAGGCACTGTGCACAATAATACATTTCTGATATACATTCCCCGTGTTATCCAAACACTTGTGTTGAACAATTTAATCTCATGCAAATATAACGATTTTTCTCAGAGGTACCGTGGCTGCAGTTCAAAAATCTGCAACATTAGTATAAGAACTTGTTTGTTTGCCATCAACCATCTACTGATCCAGCAACGATCGGATTCTCACTGTGTTATTAGTCAGAGCCCGGGGCTAACTGAACAAAATTACACTCCATACAGTGGCGTAGCGTTTTTAGGGGGGCGGCAAACCTTTTTTTTTGCCCAAGTCACCTTTTCGGAGATGCTTTGTTGGATCACTAAATCTCTTTTTTTGCTCAATCATCTCTTATTTTTCCCCGGGTGCCAAATTTCCTCGGTACGCCACTGACTCCATGGTAAGGTAGAAAGTGTTTTAGTCCGTGCCGTGAATTGCACGACGTTATTGCAACGAATTCGTCAAATATCGGTTCATCATCTGAATCGCTTCGACAGCCAACCGATCGGGAATATATTCCAACATTCGCTATGTTTTTCGTTTAGGTATCATGTATGATTAATCAGATGTGCGCAATCTTTGAATAGCGTGATTATTAAAATCGGCTTTTTTCATTTTGCGCGCCCACGTGGCTAGTTTTTCTTGTGCGCGACGTTTACAGTCCGCTTACTCAATTATTTCCTGGTCCGCTTCCAATGCGTGACCTTCCTGGTCCGCTTCCAATGCGCGACCTTCCTGGTCCGCTTCCAATGCGCGACCTTCCTGGTCCGCTTCCAATGCGCGACCTTCCTGGTCCGCTTCCAATGCGCGACCTTCTTGGTCCGCTTCCAATGCGCAACCTTCTTGGTCCGCTTCCAATGCGCGACCTTCCTGGTCCGCTTCCAATGCGCGACCATATTGATCCGCTTTTCTAATAATTTAATGTTACGCAATCTCTCGTCGGCTATTTCTTTTCTGCCGAATATCTATATATATTTTGCGATCTGGGTGATTCCGTTGATTTTGAATAACTGAAATAACTCCTGGCAGGATCGCCATTGTGAATAATGGAATTTCCTTTGTAAACGGAATCACCCAGAGTGAATCACTTCTTACCTGTGCAGCTGTCCGTGATGCAATGAATTGAATGGTCGATGATTCGATTGACCTAGTGCCATCGTCCCCACTGCATTTGTCATGGCATACTATGCGTGGATTTTTATAAACTCATTTGTACCCACACACATTGGATTCGCATCTGGTGAATTCGAGAGCCATTGTGTGGACGTGATGAAGTTCGGAACGTTGTTTTTCAGCCAATCTTGGTTCACTCGAGCTTTGTGAGACGGTGCCGAGTCCTGCTGAAACGTCCATGGTCTGCCACCGAAATGTTTGTCTGCCCACGGCTTCAAAGCAACCTCCAGAATACTTTCCCGATAATACGTCGCATTTACCTTGACGCCAGGCTCGATGAAAACGATTGGAGAGCGCCCATCTGCGGTTACAGCGGCCCAAACCATTATATGTTGCGGGTGCTGCCTCCTGGTGGCCAATCGATGACTCAAATTCTCGTATGAACGGTCGGTCAAGTAAACCCTATCGTTTTGAGAGTTTACGAATTGCTCAATTGGAAAAATTTTCTCGTCAGAAAATACAATGTTCGGAAATTGACCGCTTTCGGCAAAACGAAGCAACTCCTTCGCTCTCTCAAGTCATCAAGTCAAGGCAAAAGGTGGTCATATCGAGCAAAAGTGAATTGATTCTGAATTTTGTATTATTTTTACACATTTTGTACTTTGAATTAAGTAAAAGTAATGTTCCAAACTGAATTTATGGCCTTTTTAATTGGTTACACTTCGAGTGCCGGACCCTGTATGTCGCGATTGTAATGTTTTTTTTTAATTCGACCATAGACTTAGAGACGTATAATATTTAAAAAACAACTCCGAAATATTATTTTCAATTGATTGCAATGAAATCAACTTATTAAAACTTCCATGCAGTATTCGCGTCTTTTATCTAAGGTAATTATTTTGTTTTTAAATTTTTTTCCACTAAACTTGAATAAAAGAATTTAAACAGTTCAAAAGGTATTTTGAATCACTGTGATCCAGACTAACTGAATCGATCGACGGCGGCGGGCTTCCGCAGGTGCTTTACTTGCTCGATGGTGATTTTGAAAGATGCATGCTGAATACGAAACGATTTTAAGCCAGGTTCATTGAAATCGGAATTCAGTCTATATCAGTCTTGTAGTCTACATGATAATCCGGGGAGCTGAGAAAAATCATATCAAGTTTCTCAAGAACGCATTCATGGTTTGAGCCAAGAACGAGAGGCAGCATCTTATGATATTCCAATTATTGTAATCAAACTCCTGTTTCAATATCTTGACATAAACTAGCTGTGTCAAAACAGTGTTTCCAATTTTTTCGTTTTTAATAGGGGCACAGAGTGGCACACTTAGGCTCACAGTATGACACGTATTTTTTTAGAGGCACAACATTGTTTGTGTTGAGCGACTCTCCCCTTGGTTTAAATCGATGTTTCTCAAACTCTATCTGGTAGCGCAGCAAAACGTCTTAGGTCTTATACTATGTTCACACTATGAGTTAAAACATGTTATAACTCCGATTTCATGTTTTAAGCGAAATAACTTGTTTTACTTTTGCGTTATTTCATATTCATAAACGTCACATTAAAACATGTTTTCCCGAAATAACATGATATAATTATCACTAAAGCACAACCCTGCTAGCATTTTCCTTCACTTTTCGACTACGTAAATTGATAAGCTGTTCAACAACAGCAGTTTTCCATCAAAGTAGCCATGTAATCATAATAAAACAAAACTGAAAACTGGTACCAACGTTGCCAGGTATACCGATTTCTCGGTATTTATACAGATTTTTGACCTCTATATCACAATACAGATATGTTCTCCCAAAATACCGATAATTCACGGATCACACAGATAAGTACCGATTTTGGTTTTTAGCTTGAATAGACATGAGCAAAGGTTGTCGTGGGACCTTTTTTTTCGCTCACCTTTTCTACTACTTATGTAGAAGATATATTTATACCGATATGATACAGATAGATTTTTGCGCCGACTACATATTTTTGGAAAAATGACCTGGCAACGCAGATAGGTACAACCATTTTTCTTAGTGTGAACAGTGCGGTTTTAACTTTATATTACTATCGTTAAAACATGTTATTTTCGGCCAATGTGAACATAGCATTACCATGTGTCGTCGCGCGCTGGAGGGTTTTTTTTTTTTTTTTTTTCAATAGTATAATATATATTTTCAGGCACACTGCTTAAGCTCTAAGATGCCAAGGGTATTTCCTAATCTTAATTAACGACTAACTTAAAACTAGAATAGTATCATTAGATTATGTCGTCTAGAATTTTTGAAAAAAGCTTTTAGCTGGTATTCGGCAGGTGTCGGTGAATTGAATATTGCATGAATTCCAAATGGTGCTATATATGGCCGCTTCCTTTCGGTTCGTGTGGGTCCGCGGGAAACACCCCCAGGCTACGAAGGCCCGGCGGGTGGCCCGCATGCTGGTCATCGTCTGAAGCGTAGGACCGTAGGCGGTGATGGTGATGTTACGAAGAGATGAGAAAATAAAAAAAGTAAATATTGTGAAAACCGAGGTAAATAGGGGGTATGGAAACAAAATGTCTGAAAACTACAGAGATCTAATTAGTTGCCATCGAGATGGTGAAGAGACATGGAAGGGGGGAACGAAAAGTTAGTAACAAAAAAAGATCTTGTTAGTTCCAATGAAGATGGTGGAGGGACGGTGATCGAGAGAATCGAGCGGATGTTAGTTTCGAACCTGTAGGTGGAGATTATACTTTCTGAGCGAGGTATAACAGATTACACTTGGATATTAATGTGTTTGAGGTACTGGTATATAAGAAGCATATAAGAGATATCCCGACTAGCCAACACATCTCGGACCGGAACTTCAGGTGGTCTACCTCGGGCCCTTAGGGAGTCCTTTAATAAAGACCTGGCGTCACGATACTCCGTACACGTCCATACGACATGCTCGATGTCCTGATAACCGTCACCACAAGCGCAGAGACCGCTCTCCACGATTCTAATACGCCGGAGATGCGCGTTGAAGGTGTAATGGTTTGACATGAGCCGAGACATCACACGAATGAAGTCACGACTCACGTTCATCCCCCTGAACCAAGGTTTCGTCGATACCCTAGGGATAATGGGATGCAGCCATCGTCCCAGTTCGCCATTGCTCCATGAAGTTTGCCAACTTTCGAGAGTTTTCTGACGAGAGATACTGAAAAATTCATTGAAGCAGATTGGTCTTTCATAAATATCACCTTCTAATGCGCCCACCTTTGCCAATGAGTCTGCCTTTTCATTGCCCGGAATGGAACAATGCGAAGGGACCCAGACTAACGATATTAAATAAGACCGTTCAGATAAAGTTCTCAAATGTTCCCGTATTTTCCCCAGGAAATATGGGGGATACTTTCCTGGCTTCATTGCCCGGAGAGCTTCTATTGAGCTTAGACTGTCCGTGACAATGAAGTAATGGTCTTTGGGCAAGGTTTCAATGATCTCGAGGGTGTACTGAATAGCAGCTAATTCTGCGACGTAAACTGAAGCCGGATCACTGAGTTTGTAAGAAGCGGTGATGTTTTGATTGAAGATGCCGAAGCCTGTGGACTCGTTGATGTTTGATCCGTCAGTGTAAAACATCTTTTCACAGTTGACTGTTCTAAATTTATTATAAAAAATATTTGGGGCCACTTGAGGGCGCACGTGGTCCGGAATTCCACGAATTTCTTCTCTCATGGATGTGTCGAAAAACACAGTAGAATTAGTAGTATCCAAGAAATGAGCACGGTTGGAAACAAACGAAGAAGGATTAATATTCTGAGCCATGTAATCAAAATACAAGGACATAAAACGGGTCTGAGAATTGAGCTCGACAAGCCTTTCGAAGTTTTCAATCACCATCGGATTTAAGATATCGCATCGGATTAGCAATCGATATGAGAGATCCCAGAATCGGTTTTTCAACGGTAAGACGCCCGCGAGCACTTCGAGACTCATCGTATGAGTCGACTGCATGCAACCTAAGGCAATACGCAAACAACGATACTGAATTCTTTCCAGTTTAATGAAATGGGTGTTCGCGGCGGATCGGAAGCAGAAGCATCCATATTCCATTACGGACAATATCGTTGTTTGGTACAGCCTGATCAGGTCTCCTGGGTTTGCACCCCACCAAGTTCCGGTTATTGTGCGAAGAAAATTGATTCTCTGCTGGCATTTTTGTTTCAGATATCTAATGTGACATCCCCAGGTGCCTTTGGAGTCGAACCAGACCCCGAGATATTTAAATGTGAAGACCTGAGCTATGGTTTCACCCCCTAGTTGAAGCTGTAATTGTGCTGGTTCTCGCTTTCTTGAAAATACAACCAGCTCAGTTTTCTCCGTAGAGAACTCGATACCCATTTGAAGAGCCCATGTCGACAAGTTGTCGAGGGTATCTTGTAATGGTCCTTGGAGATCGGCAGCTTTGGGTCCTATAATGGACACAACGCTGTCGTCGGCAAGTTGTCTTAGCGTGCAAGATGTGTTGATACATTCATCAATGTTGTTTACGTAAAAGTTGTATAAAAGGGGGCTTAAGCATGAGCCCTGAGGAAGACCCATGTAACTGAATCGTATTGTCGACAAATCACCATGTGCAAAATACATGTGTTTCTCGGACAATAGATTATGTAAAAAGGTATTCAAAACCGGCGAAAGACCATGCTGGTGCAGCTTCTTAGATAGGATATTTATAGAAACTGAATCAAAAGCCCCCTTGATATCTAGAAATACTGATGCCATTTGTTCTTTACGAGCAAATGCCATTTGAATTTCGGTTGAGAGCAACGCAAGACAATCGTTCGTTCCTTTACCCCTGCGGAAGCCGAATTGTGTATCTGAAAGTAAACCATTAGTCTCGACCCAATTGTCTAGACGGAAGAGAATCATTTTTTCGAACAATTTCCGGATACAAGAAAGCATGGCAATCGGCCGATACGAATTGTGATCGGAGGCTGGTTTCCCAGGTTTTTGAATGGCGATAACTCTCACTTGTCTCCAGTCGTGTGGAACAATATTACCCTCGAGGAACTTGTTAAACAAATTCAGCAAGCGCCTTTTGGCAGAGTCAGGAAGCTTTTTCAACAAGTTGAATTTAATTCTGTCTAACCCCGGGGCCTTATTGTTACACGACAAGAGCGCAAGTGAGAACTCTACCATCGAAAACGGTGTTTCGTTTGTATTCGAAGTCGCGGCGCGGGATATCTTCTGTTCCGGAACAGAATCAGGACATACTTTTTTAGCGAAATCGAATATCCAGCGGTTAGAATATTCCTCGCTTTCGTTCGTTGTGTTTTGGTTGCGCATTCGTCGGGCTGTGTTCCAAAGAGTGCTCATCGATGTTTCTTTTGTTAATCCGTCAACAAACCGTCGCCAGTAACCTAGTTTCTTTGCTTTAACTAAGTTCTTCATTTGCTTATCAAGCGCAGCGTAATTTCTATAATTATCAGGTGTTCCATATTTTCTGAACTTTTTGAATGCTAAAGATCTTTCCGCGTTCAGTGATGAGCACTCTTTGTCCCACCACGGGTTGGGAGGACGAATGTTAGTATTCGCGCCGGGTATACGTTTCGTCTGAGCTTGAATCGCAGTGTCGAGAATCAAGCCAGCCATAAACGTATACTCTTCCTCCGGAGGAAGTTCTTGTGTTGTTTGTAGTTTCTCAGATATCGATATTGCGTAGCATTTCCAATCAATATTTCGTGTGAGGTCATACAAAACATTGATTGTTTCCGATGGTCTTAATCCGCTGGCGATTGAAATTACGATAGGCAGATGATCGCTACCGTGGGGATCAGGGATTACCTTCCACGTGCAATCCAACCGTAGCGATGTCGAGCAGAGGGATAAGTCCAGCGCACTTGGTCTTGCTGGTGGTGCGGGAATTCGTGTCATTTCTCCCGTATTCAAGATTGTCATATTGAAGTTGTCGCAAATATCATGGATCATAGCTGATCTGTTATCATCATGAAGACAACCCCATCCCGCACCGTGAGAGTTAAAGTCTCCTAAAACTAACGTCGGTGCGGGAAGAAGTTGCATGATACTGCTGAGCCAGTGGTATCCAACTGAGGCTCTAGGGGGAATATAGATGGAAGCAATACAAAGGTCCTTGCCTTTAATTGTGACATGACATGCGACAACTTCAATACCTGATATCGAGGGGAGGTTAATTCGAAAGAAGGAATAGCACTTTTTGATCCCCAAAAGTACTCCTCCGTAGGGATTATCTCGATCCAGGCGAATAATGTTAAAATCGTGGAAGTTTAGTGATACATCAGAAGTTAACCAAGTTTCGCACAATGCAAATGCGTCACATTTCAGATTATTTACTAAGTATTTAAAAGGATCTATTTTCGGGATGATACTTCTACAGTTCCACTGTAAAACAGTGATCGAATCCTTGACCTCGTTCGAAAAATTAGCCATCGAAGGAAACGATTGCTGAGAGGAGGGGCCATTTTGCAGTCAGCTGCATCAAAAACATTTTAACTTTTGGCAGGAAAGTCATCAAAATACCTTTTAGGGGGTCAGAAATGTTGAAGACGGAAAATATAAAGTCCACAATGTCACTGAATTTTACAAGTCCAGCACTTGATGTGTTTTCTGGTTCCTTGGGGACTTTCGGGGTTTTGGGTGTCCCCGGAAGTTTTGGATATTCTTTCTCCGATTTCAAGTCTCCGGAACTAGGAGCTTTTGGCTTCTTCTTTTCGTTTTTTTTACCAACACTTCCTTCTGCTGTTACTTTTGGAGGGCCTTCAAGAGATATCTTCGAACCCTTTCTAGGGAGTTTAGGAGATGATATATTTTTCCTCTTCCTAAAACTACGAGGGACAGTTGAAGATGTACCTTCTTGAGGATCGTCAGAGTCGCAATCGTCCGCAGACAAACAGGTGTAGGGGTTCTGTTCAGGTGGTGTGGCGATTTTCAGCATTTCTGCGAACGAGCGGTTTGATCGTTGCTTGAGAGATCGTTTCAAATGATCTCCACGCAATTTATACGCAGAACATGCTGTGAGGTCATGCGGGGCCGCCCCACAGTAAAGACACTTTTCAATGTCTCTGTCGCAAACGCCATCCGCATGACTCTCTCCACACTTCGAGCAGCGGGGCCGATTTCCACAATGGGAAGCTGTGTGTCCTAGTTGTTGACAACTAGTGCAATTCATTACCCGTGGTACGAAAAGTCGTACAGGTAGACGAACCCTGGCCAGGAGAACGAATTTCGGCAAAGCCGAGCCGGAGAAGGTCACCCGATACGAGTCCGAGTGGGGATAAGACTTTGTCCCATCCGCGGCGATCGATACTGAATGCAAACGTTTGCAGTCCAGTATCTTGACATTCTTAAGCAAGGGATCTTTAAAACATCCGACCCCATGTTTGAGAATGTCCTCGCATGTCAGACCTGGATCCGTGATCACTCCGTCTATCTCGACTTCGCGAGCTGGTATATAAACGCGGTAGTCCCGCGTAAAGTGATCGTTTCGAGCGATCTCATTAGCATGTTTCAGACTGGTCAACGAGACCCTGAGCTTATCGGGACGAATTTTTGAAATAAATTTCAATGTTGTATATTTCGACTCCAAGTCTTTAGATATTTTCAAAATATTAAGCGGTTTATTCTTCTCTTTGGTCCGAAAATAAACCACATAAAGGCCGGCCGAGGGTGAAGGCTCTTCGGGATACTGTTTAACCCGGTGAGTCTTACTATTTGGGGCAGATTTAAAATCTGTTTCCATTTTATCTTCGGGGGGCAGGGGAGAATTTAATGGACTTGCCATAGCGCGGTTGAGGTTCCGCGCAAATTATAGGGGGAGTCAAAATATAAGACGATAAAGGGACACGAAGGGAAAAAATATTATACTTAGCTAATGATCCGTAGCAACTCGGCCGCTGAGGCCAAGCGTTAGTTACAACGACCTCCGAGAATAAATATGCACACAGCACCGGTTCACGGCACCACACTAAACGTCGGTTCACTGTTCTTATTGTTTTAACACAATAGCACCCGGCACTGTCTAACGGTATTTATTGTTTATACTGTATTGATCTACTGCACAAGCTCACGAACAAAAGATCTGATATTAAATGACCTTGAAACGGATTAGAATGGATTAACGCACAGCTGCTCTAATGCAAACTACCATCCGATCGATACGACGGTCACGAAAGGAATGCGCTGGAGGGTTGTTGGTACCAGTTTAGGAATCACTGGTTTGTATATTTATCTACACTCCGCCAAAAAGAGAAGGGGCTGGGGTCCAGTAGAAGTTTGATAGTACCTATCATCGTTCTCCAGACAAGACCAGTCTAGAGGCCGTGTGGAACCGAGCTCTTGCTTCCATGTCACAAAAGGCCGCAATTGCAGGAGTTTCTCTTTCCTACTTCCAGTTACTAGAACTCTCGTTAACTAAACTATAACTTGTTTCAACAGTGTTTATATTTATTCTTAGTTATTTCAGATAATATATTCTTATCTATTCTTTAGAGCTTTAAAGAATAATTTATTCTTAAAAAAATAATTTCCCTATTTCATGATATTTCTTGTTCTTCATTGAAACCGTTCCGCTTAAGAAGTCTTTGTAGTTTTCTCTATTTTATACGCTTCATCTACTATCGCGTATCATACGCCTCATTTAGTATCGATAGTTTCAGAGTTATGCCGTTACAAACATTACTTCCCTTTTTTATAAACATTCACTACATCCACTTCCCACAAATATCCTTAAGAACATATCTTAGTTTAGCATGAAGTATGTATTGTCTTCAGAAAGTTCCCAGAAAAAAATAGTCATCACCCCTATTAAAGATACTTGCTACACACCTCCCTCCCCTAAAAATGTACTTATGACCAGTGCTGTGAAACTTCATTCAATTGAATTGAAATAGAATGTGTGCACACACTGACGGCCACTCTACTACAGAAAACTCCACATTATAACACACAACCTTCGCTGGCGCACCGTTCATTCGTTGCTCTTTCTACCGAAGCTCAGTTTAACCACCGTCAGTTGATGTCCTGAAGTAACAGAATATCTCTTACAATTGGCTGAGAGAGCGGCCTTCAATTGAGGTTAATGTAAACATTTGAATTGGTTCAAGATAATGGATAAAAGGTAAACCAGTCATGATACCTGAAATATCAATTGAAAATAAACATAAAATAATTGCTCTTTTTTTCGGTTTCCATTTTTAATATTTCGAAACACATCTCAATGCATTTAAAACATTCGAAATTATCGATTTTAAATTGCTGGTTATAATTGAAAACTCAAATGAGAGCCGCCACCATCTATGTATCATTATGGTCGGGGAGAGTTTTGTGTTATTGAGTCGATGTTTACGAATATTCATTCGCACTTGCTCACTACCCACAGTGAAGGCAAGGAAAACAATGAAACAGGTAGACTACAGGTAGGCACTACAAACTGAGTAAGCAAAACTTCAAGTGACTAGGTACAGTTATTCAATTGACGATGAATTCTGGGAGATTCGGCAACAAAAGCAAAATGAATGAGAAGTTTTACTGCACTGTTTATTACCATCTCTGAAAAGCAATAAGTACTTGTACCAAGTTTGATAGCAAACCGTTCAGTAACTTCGGAGCAGAGCTTATAGAAGTCATTTTCACTAACTCAAAATAAACGAAAATGACGAGAAATAAATGTCACCCTCTGATTCGCCTGCAAATAATGAGAACGAAATCCATGTTCAATCAAAGACATAAGCGAAACAGTAGTTTCAAAATTGTGTTCATTTGCCCTTTCAGTCATTTTCCGTTTTCAGTGAAAATCGTATCCTACATTGTAAACCGACATCTACTCACTAAATCCTTTCCGAAAATATTCATATTGTAAGAGTTTTAAGGAATATCATTAAACCGGAAGTCACCATCTTGGATTTCGGAACGTCGCCAAACATCTGTTTCGAAACTGGTCATATGATTAGGGGTTTCCATATTCATTACACAAAACATCTGTTACCAAGTAAATCACAAATAACGTAAATTTTTTTACGAACAAATCCCAAAAAATTTAAATTTTTTATTACGACCTATCTCCATTTACGAACCCCCGGTTAGTTCGTAAATGAAGGTTTCAGTGTATTCGTACATACTTTTACTGGCTTCCAGTGTAACTTAGACTCGACTGCCAAGTGTTATTGTATGCATTTATATGTATTGTATAATTCTTCGTTAAGTAGATATGTGCTTCTGTGGCTCAGTCAATTAACTGGCGTGCTTTGTGATCTAATGTTTATCGGTTCAAGATTCAAGCTGTTGCTATCGATCTTTTGTTTTTTTTTTCAATTGAATTCAATTTCAAGCCATGTAATATTCTAATCACACAATTTAACATGTTCTTTACGATACATTGGTGGAAATACGAAGCTCCAATTATGTGCTTCTTATAAAATGTAAAATCATAAGATTTTTTCGAATTGTTCTTTTACAAATTATGATTTTATGAATTGTATCGTATGTAGAATTGGGTTACCTGTAAAATTCTGTGTCTTTATCTTTGCCACATATTTAAATTATTTTTGTAAAATACAGTAATTTGACAGATTACGTGTTTATAATTTACCTCGTCTGCAGATTTACATCACATGTGAAGATCATAATTTTCTCGCTGTGTGGAGTAGTAATATTACCGATTAAGTGCAAATATTGTTCTACTGAGATTTGCTACATTTGCTTGAATTAGTAAATTCTGACGTATAACTTAGTGTTTCAAATGGTATGCATGCTCCGTGCACTTTATCATCCGATTCTACTTGTGCTATTTATAGTGACTTGCAAAATGAAAATCGGCGAAAATTTTAATTATGCGGATAAAATTTCCGTACCATGATTTATTACGACATTTTACGTAGTTTATCTCAACGATTGTGTACAGATATTTTGCAGATTTTCAGAAATGTCACTCATGACAGGTCATTTTAAAGTGTCAAATCAGCAATCTTTTATGCTTCAGAAGATTTTCCTACTCTATTGGAGTGGTTTAGGAATTCACATCTTCAGATAAATTTCCATCTCACGACCAGCATTTTCCATAAATGAATCAGATGTATATCTCTTTCAAACGAAAGAGTTATATTTGCTTGAATCCTGGCAGCTCCAAATAGATGGATTCCAAGTAGCAGAAATGGAAATAATCGTATTCTGTTTTGATTGATAACTGATGTTCGCATTCCACTCAAGCTGTTCGCTTCTGAAAGAAAACGCAAACGAAAAAAGGTCGGTCCGCTTCCGGGAGCGGCTCAAACTTCAGTTTACCCCGAATAAAATACGCAAACAAATCATGATCTTAAAAGAAATCCACTTTCCTGCTCTTTGCTGCAACCAGTCCCAGTCCCAATCTCGGGCAAGTTTGCCGAATTCCTTTGCATACCTTTGCCGCCTCCTTTCACAACCCCCCCTTTCTCTTCCTAGTAGAAGTGTTGATTCGGATTCAGAAAGAATCAATCTCGCTGACAGGCAACCGAAGAAAACGGAAGGCTCCATCGTCGGTCAAAGTGGATCCGGGCTTCGATGAAGGTGAGCAACTGGCCCCCGAAGAAAACACCGAATTGTTTGATTGAAGTGAATCAGCAGAAATCTGATGCCGGTTTCAGGTTGATTGTGAAGAATGGAATCCGCACCGCGGATACAGCTCAAACGGAAAGAAGGGGTTCGGCTGGATAAACAAAAATTGCAACTGGGAAAGGATTACTACTCAAAACAAGCCTCGACCGTGGTGGGCGGGGAAGGTAGGTTGACTGTTGAATAAAAAATGGAATGAAGGGATGTTCGATTGGGGAATTGTGTAAACTTGTTCAATACAATAGCTGTCGAAAGGTTGATTTTAGCATCTCCCTTCGGCGAAGCTTGATTGCGGTTTGATAGCAAACAAACTCGTCAGACCGCAAATATTTCAATTCGTTCAGTGTGTATCCGCCTGCAGCGAAGGGGGAGGACGGTGGGCCGCATCCCGCCATAGATATTGGAGGTGGATAGCATCAATTCAAGATGATCGATTTTGTCAGCTGGTCTATCGGGAATCGATTTTCCAGCGTGAGAAATTTTGGCGCGTGTGCTGGTGAGAAAAACTATACTAATCTATATCGAATTTAGATTTATTTCAGATTGATCTTGTTCGATTGAGTACCTATATCGTATGCATAAGTTATTCTCCACTTTTCGATAGAAAATAACCTGCATTAAGCAACCGTAATCTGGTCAGTTTTAAAGGCATCCTACCTGGTTTAGTAAAAATGAATTTTTTCAAGCTATTGGCTGTTACAGTTTGCACAGTTAATAGATTTGATAGTGAGAATTGTAAATTCTTCAACAATAGTAGTATAGTTGATTGCTTGCTGTGAATTATTCCATTTGATACCAGAAGATCTTTCAAGTGTGCTTTTTTCATTCTTCACTTTTCACTCTTCGTTATCTTTCATCTTTGCATTATCTTTCCTAATCATTATTCACAGCTTACTCATCACTGTTCTCTCATTTGCTATTAAATCTTCACTTTTTACGAATGATTTTTTTTTTCCTTGTTTCTTGTTGTCCCTTAATTATTAATTCTTTATTCAATACATTGTGCTTTAATTTTCAATCTTCACTATTCATTCCTTAATCTTCATTCTTAATAATTCACAATTTACTCATGTTTCTTTACTGATTACTCTTCAGTTTTGATCCGTTGTATAATTTTAATATTTTGCTTTCTATCTTATGCCTATTTGCAAAAATTTGCAAAATATGCTAATTTTTGCACAATTTTGAAAATCTTTGCAAACTTTTGCTAATCATTACTAATCTTTGATAATCTTCGCTAATCTTTGCAAATTTTTGCAAATTTGTGCATACTACAGCTTATTTTTTTTGCAAATTTTTGCAAATTTGAGCAAATTTAGTAAATTTTTGCTAAATTTTGTTAATTTGGAAAATTATGCAAATTTTGCACAAGTTTTTATATTTGCTCATTCTACTATATTTGTTTATTTAACTTTCAATTTTGCTTTATTTTATTCCATTTGTTCATTTTGCTTTTATTTTGTTTTATTTTTCCATGTTACTATTTTTATTATCTTGCATTTTTCCTATTTTGAAAATTTTACACTTTTTGTTATTTTCTAATTTGGTTCTTCAAAAATTTTTGCATTTATTTCCATTACTATTGTTATTAAATTCTGACTATTTTTGCTAGTTTTGTTATTGTTGCTATTTTTGCTGTTTCTGCTTTGTTTGCTTTACTCTTTATTCTCTGCTTTTCATTTTTTACTTCTACTCTTTACTCTAGATGAAAATTTGTTTTCGTTCATAATTATTTTACTCAGCATTCTTTTTACATATGTTTTCATTATTAATTCTTCAATACTTTCTCTTTTTTACTTTTTACTCTTCATTTTCATTTCTTATCGTTCATAATTATTTTACTCAAATTCCTTCCTACTTATGTTTTGCCTTTCTCATATAGAAAGGTTATACTGTGAAAACCGACTTTTGAACCGAGGCCCGGAGGGTTCGTCGACTCAGTTCGTCGAGTACGCAAAATGTCCGTGTTTGTATGTGCGTATGTGTGTATGTAACGTTTTTTTGCGCTAACTTTTCTCAGAGATGGCTGAACCGATTTTCACAAACATAGATTCAACTGAAAGGTCTTGAGCTCCCATACAAAATTCCTGAATATTATTTGTATCCGACTTCCGGTTCGGGAGTTATGGGGTAAAATGAACAGAAAAAAGAAAATATGGGTTCTAACTTTTCTCATAGATGGCGCGACCGACTTCCACAAACTAAGGTTAAAATGAAAGGTCCTGTGGTCCCATGCGTAATTCCTGAATCTCATGCGAATCCAACTCCCGGATCCGGTAATATAGGGTAAAGTGATTAAAAATTGTATACCATCATGGAAAATAGCGAAAACCCTTAAAAAAATTTCTAAAACGACCTCAAACCTTTTCCAATTGATAGTTTTTATCAGTAGAAAACAAAAAACAAACCGATTTCGGTTATTCTTTTAAGAATCGAAGAAAATTATTTTGAAGAATACCACAGTATTATATATGATAGTATGATTGATATGAGAAAGGCATCACTACACCACTACGAGGATTAAAACAGGTTTTTATTATTTATTCTTCAAGACTTTCTCTTTATTCTTTACTATTTATTTACTATTTTCTTTTTATTCAATCTTTACTTTTTACCTTTTCGTCTTTACTTTTTCGGCTGTTTGCTTCACTCTTCAACATTTTCCATGAACCTTCAACATTTACTTTTGACGCGTTATTCATTTCACCTTAACTTTCACATTACACTTCAGTCTTCGTTCTTTACTCGTAAATCTGTGCTCCTTACTTTCAAATTTTCGGTTTGATATTTGAAACTTCAATTTTCCGTAATCTGAGTTCATCACTTTATACTGCTCAATTTTTGCTTTTCAATTTAGTATCTTAACAATTGATGGCCAAAAAATATTCTGAATATATCGTTTCCTAGTTCCTGGTTCCGGAAGTACCGGATATTTTTGATATTTTAGTTATTTTAGCTATTTTAGCTATTTTAGCTATTTTAGCTATTTTAGCTATTTTAGCTATTTTAGCTATTTTAGCTATTTTAGCTATTTTAGCTATTTTAGCTATTTTAGCTATTTTAGCTATTTTAGCTATTTTAGCTATTTTAGCTATTTTAGCTATTTTAGCTATTTTAGCTATTTTAGCTATTTTAGCTATTTTAGCTATTTTAGCTATTTTAGCTATTTTAGCTATTTTAGTTATTGTAGTTATTTTAGCTATTTTAGCTATTTTAGCTATTTTAGCTATTTTAGCTATTTTAGCTATTTTAGCTATTTTAGCTATTTTAGCTATTTTAGCTATTTAGCTATTTTAGCCATTTTAGCTATTTTAGCTATTTTAGCTATTTTAGCTATTTTAGCTATTTTAGCTATTTTAGCTATTTTAGCTATTTTAGCTATTTTAGCTATTTTAGCTATTTTAGGTATTTTAGCTATTTTAGCTATTTTAGCTATTTTAGCTATTTTAGCTATTTTAGCTATTTTAGCTATTTTAACTATTTTAGCTATTTTAGCTATTACAGCTATTTCAGTTATTTTAGCTATTTTTGCTATTTACACTATTTTTTACATTATTGCTTCCTTGCTATTTTTCATTTGTTTAATTTGTGTTTTTTTTTGTCGTATTTACTTTATTCTTTACTCTTCATTTATTATCTTCACCCTTCAATTTCAATTTCATCAATTGTTCATCATTCTTTTGTTCAAATTTATTTTCTCGTATATTTTTTTTTTGTTTCAATTATAGAGGCTTTAACATCTTAGGTCATTCGCCTCTTCGGACCAGAAAATCTTTCTGACCCTATGTGCGGGGTTGGGAATCGAACCCAGGTGGGCTGCATGAAAGGCATCGACTATCCCATCACGCTTCATTTAATACTTCCAACTCTTCATTTTAATCTCTGTTTGTTAATCATTTTTTCGCTCAGATTTCTTTTTCCCGTATATTTTTGTAATTAACTCTTCAACCCATACTCTTTTTTTTGTACTTCTGTACTGTACTGTCCTTTGTCTGTCTTTAATTTTAACTCTCTAATCTTTTTTCAGTATTGCTTAGTAGTCAATCCTCTTTACTCTTTAATTTTTAGCTTTACTATCGTATTCCATCGGTAATCTTCACTCTTCATTCTTTTCATGTAATTATTCAATATTTACTCCTTACTTTTTCGTCTTCACTTTTTGGTTATTGGCTTTACTCGTCAACATTTGTCATGAATCTTCAACATTTACCTTCATTTCACCTTAACTTTCACATTACACTTAAATTTTCATTCTTTACTCGTAAATCTTTGCTCCTCACTTTTAAATTTCCAGTTTAACCTTTGAATCTTAATTTTTTTCCTTATTCCGAGTTCATAACATTATACGGCTCAATCTTTGCTTTTTAATCTTCTATCTTATCTGTTGATGGCCAACAAATTTATTTTTCGAGCATACCGGTTTCCAGTTTCTGGTTCCGGAAGTACCGGAAGCAGTTGTCAAAAACTCAAAACAAGAACTCTCTTCATTTTCTCAGATATGATTCAATTGATTTTCACTAGCTTAGGTTCAAATGAAAGTCTTCATGATCTCACAGGCAGCTATTGAATTTCACTCAGGTCCGACATCCGGTTCCGGAGATATAGGGCAAAATGAACATAAAATAATTAACTTTCAATGGGACTGACTATGCAAATTCGGTTCAAAATTGTGCAAATTTGTTATTGATGTTAGTCAAATGAACCATAATCATAGGTTGTACCGATTCCCAATTCCTGGTACCAAAAGTACCGAAAATATTGATTAAAAACTTCGAAAATGAACTCACTTCATTTTTTTTTTGTAGAAAACCCAACCGGTTTCCGCAAATTTAGATTCAAATGAAAGGTCATACGGTCTTCTAGAATGCTACTGAATTTTATCCAAATCCAACTTTCGATTCCGGAAACACAGGGTGACGTGTACTTAAAGTTTTAAAATAACGTTTAAAGACTGTCCCTGAAAGTATGGAGGCACTTTTATTTCGCTGTAAATAATTTACAAGTGTTACATATTCAAATTTTATTCGATATACTGATAATATTAGACTACAACAACAGAATATTATTCTCAACATTTGCTACCCAGCCATTATAGACTAGCTGGCGCACCGTTCCTCATTAAATTCCGTACAGACTTCTTGGCGACACTTTTTTCCAATCTTTTTCGAACTGTTGAATTCGGCTGCCTTCGTTAATGCCCAAAATTCCTCAATTGATCGAAGTTGTGGGTAATTTGGTGGATTCATGTCTTTTGGGACGAAAGTGACATTTTTTGGTAGTATACCATTCTACCGTTGATTTCGAGTAGTGACAAGAAGCAAAATCTAGCCAGAAAATAACAGGATTCATGTGGCTTTGAATCATGGGTAGAAGTCGTTTTTGTAAACATTCCTTGATATATATTTCACTGTTCTTTGAGGCGGTGGTGATGGAGGGTTTCGAAGAACATTTGACTTCGAAGTGCCCACTTTTTTGGCCACATCCCGAACTCAAACATTCTTCTTTAGTTCGAACGCTTTCAGTATACGTTTATCCAACTGAGGGTTAGCAGGACCTTTTTTCGACCCGTTTTCGGTTTATCCTCAAAGGTGTTATCCTCACCGAACTTCCTGATTGCATTTCGCACGGCTTTTTCACTTACTCCTTCCATTTTTGCTATCTTTCTCAGTGACAGTCCGCGTTCTGTGCACCATTTGTCCACATTTTTTCGACGTTTTTCTGCTGAAAGTTCACGCATTTCGTAACAAATTAATGAAAACGAATAAACAACTGCACAAGTGGTTAGAGAAGAGTGTAAACAACAGGACGCAGCCATAAAACATGACAGATTCGGAACCATTGCGAAATGGCAGCGGTTTTTGGCTGCGTCCATACTTTCTGGGACAGTCTTTAGAGCGATACCACATTAAACATAAAAAAATTCTTTGAAAAGAATTGCATTGAGCTGTTTCAATTCATAGCTTAACACGTTGACTGCCACGACCATTCTCATACGACCAGAATATACGAGTTATCTCGTAGGTTGGCAGTCAACGTGTTAAGCTAATTAACGCTCGAACAACACTCAATCAAATATTTTTCTGTGTTATATTGTTTACACTCAAATGTTTTATCCGATTGTTGCATTTAAAAATACTATTCAAGTAAGATTTTACGTGTCCGATTTTGCATTCAAATACTCGATAAGCAATTATTCCATTCTTGAATAATATTCACTTATCCTCTACATCAAGATAACGCAATTTCGGAATGATCTAATGATCCAATCGATGTTGGGGACACGAATTTTGTTCATCTAGTTTACAAAGTATTGATCGGAACTTGCTGTGAGCAGCCTGAAAAGCTATCACCTTCACTGCCCATACTTGCATATCAGTCCCATATGGAAAATCGGCATGTCGAGAAAAAGACGATTAAAATTTTGTTTCCGAATTTTTTGATTTATTGTGCTACCTAATGCTAAATCATTGTATTATTAAATGGAATATCGGTAATACATCTTTGCTATTCCAATATTGCAATAAATGAAATTATTAAAACTTGCACTGAATGGGACTGATATGCGGGTACTTTGCATATGGGACATACATGGGTTGATATTTTTTTCCTATTTTACAGAACAAACCCCAAACTTTTATTGCAATTTCTGAGAGTATATTGACGATAGATTTCATTCCTGAAGTTAACCCAAATTGGTGAAAATCGATATGGGACTGATATGCGAGTATGTGCAGTACAGCTGAACGCTTAATTCAAATGAACAATGCCACATTGAATTTTTAAGTAAAAAGCTTATAACTAGATGCAATGGATCCGATCCGATTAAAAACCATAATTATTTCCATTACGTTTCGTCTTCGGATCGTCAGTGCATTAGCAGTTTTCGTTGAGATGCTAACGCCAACTAACGATTCAACAGAAACCGCTGAGCAGATGTAAAGTTAATGCTATTTGGATTTACATGTTTTGCATTGAAATATCATGTCTTTACTGAAGTGCCAAAAGAACAAAATGTAGTGACGCCAACAGATACTTGTTCAAAACGTAAAATAATATATTAGCTATATGCGCTTAGCACTAACAGGTATCCAGGCGGCAATAAATCTCTTAACTGACATAATTTGATATTTCGATGAAGTGCCTGTGGCAATTTTCTATGAAAATGAAATAATTCTTATCTGTTATCTGCAATGCAATCCATTGCCCGGACTAACTGCACCGCAAAACTGAATACACTTCTCCATCAACACCACTGGACAAGCTGCAATCAATGCACTACTCTTTGCGTTAAACGATAATTAAATTATCATTCAATCATTTTAATAACCATGTTATACGACGGAAACGCAAACTCATTGCGCTAATAACGATGAAACTATTACACTTCCAACCTGACACGACCGGTAAAGTCTGCCGGTGTGTAATTTGGAAAATATTCCCAGCACAAACCCGATTTCAATTAGCCTAAGTCTGATAACATCGGCCTATCGCAAAGTGCGTATGTGAGTGTGTGTGCGTGTGGATGTATGTGGTAAGGGGGCTGTCTGTGTTTGTTGTGTATCCATAATGGTTAAACACACGTACAACCCCTTGTCCGGAGGCAGATCGTTGTCTGCTCTGATGGATAGCATAATAACGAGCGATTGGGAAATGCACTGGCGTAAATACGATCCTTAGTGTTCGGTTGTATTCGATATCGGTCCGGTCGATCGGATCGGATCGGATGGGAAAAAGAGATTCGCAACGAGCGATAGAAGTTCGTATGCAGAAAATCGGTTCGATTCCCATCGCCTCGTTACGGTCGATTAGTGTTTCTGAATAAAAAAAACTTTTTTCTCGCATTACGACGCGATATGAATTGAAATGATGCTCTTCGAATGTGTAAGGACGATTTGGTACCGGGGAAAGCTCAATTTTTTTACTGCAAATTTCTCTCGGTTTACCCCAGTGTTTTTTTTGGGGGGGAATTCTATTGACCGGTACAAAGTATTCGAACAGCTTCTTCGCCGAAGACAATTTTCCAATCGTTATTCGTAGCATTATAAGCCGGTTCAATATTTATACAATAGAGATAGGAGCTAATCGCTTTGTTTATCTTTCGGATGGATTTAAACAGAAAAGCTGATAGTAGTGATAAAGTTTAATTAGTCGTACCAAATTGGAGAGATAAAAAGTTGCCCGACTAATTAGGTCCAAGTCAGGAGGAAGGCAACGGCCATTAGCAGGATAAGATTTAGCACGGTCGGAAGCACTTGCTGAGAATCGTTGCCCTCGGAACGGAACAGCTCACCTCGGACATCAGGCTGGAAGGAAACTTCTCTTTTCACGAATGAAGACGCTGTACGGGAGGCGGTGAGGAGCCAGTTGATGATCGACTCTTTGTCTCTGCTACCTTCGTATGTCAAAGGATGACCATTTAGGAACAATTTTATAGTCGGATACGACGAAACGTTTTGCTCAGTCAGCAAAGCTGCCTCTCGGGTACCGTCTACTTTCGCAAATTTGATGTTCGGATTGATGGTGGCAAGTTCCTTGGCAATTTCTAGAAACACTGGTGCGAAAGTCCGACAATGGGAACACGCGGGAGAGTAAAATTCCACCACAATGAGCGGGTTCACTGCGATGGTAGCGTTAAACTT
Source organism: Malaya genurostris (assembly GCF_030247185.1). Taxonomy (NCBI): domain Eukaryota; kingdom Metazoa; phylum Arthropoda; class Insecta; order Diptera; family Culicidae; genus Malaya; species Malaya genurostris. Next base: position 88,862,200 of record NC_080571.1, on the reverse strand, counting down.
GCTCCGTGACAGATGAGGAAAAACGTCAGTTGGAGAACTTTTCACAACCGGGGATGCACCGATTTTCCGCTCAAACTGCATTAGCCATTGGACGATTGGAGACTGTTCGTGCTCGCCGCCATACTCGGAAACAGTTCCGTGATTAAACAGCTTCAAAGTTGGGTATCGTTGAACTCCATACCGGCTGGCAAATTCAGAATACTGATGGGCGTCGAGTTTTGCCAGTTTGACAGTGGCGTTCATGCTGGCAAGTTGTCCAGCAGCACTGGCATACTTCGGAGCGAGTGCCTGACAGTATCGGCACCAGGGAGCAAAAAATTCTACCAACAGCACCGGATATTGCCGGAGAGCTGCATCGAAGCTCGTTGGATCCAGAACCAGAACACCATTTTCCGAAGGAAATAAATTCGCACAATAAACAGTTTGAAAAATGACGAATGCTACCACCAGAATTGACTTCATTGTGACGAGGAATGCGGGTGATGATACCTAACCGGTTTGCTATGATCCGATGATTTGATTATATAGTAATCATAGAAGCCTCACCACATTTGATATGTGCAGTTCGGAATGATTTGGGATTCAAATTCTGATGAGCGAAAAAAAACATCGTTCAGGGTGTCATGTGGAATTTCGGATGAATTCCAAATCAATTCTGTCTCTTGTTCTTTTGGAATTGAAAGAGAAAAGGTGAACTGAATTATCAAATTTAGTTATAGAGCAAATTTTCGCATAAAAGTCTAGATATGGCATAGCATCGGTATAGCAAACAAAAGTAATTTTCATCGGTTTAAAGCTTTTTTTTATCACTCAACACTAATTTTTGAAAAGGGCGTATGTGTTTTGAGGCACATTATTTTTAAACAATTTAAACTCCAAATCTACAGGTTCTACATAAATTGTGTCTAAGAAAAAATTGTAGGTGATAATTATTTTTTTAAAGTATATACTGAAAAAAATATCTGATTTTTCAAAATTTTAAAAATAAACTTATTTTTTTATTTTTTAGCACAAAAAATGTCAAGTTACAAAAAAAACTAATCAATGTTTAAAAAAGTTGAAAAGATAATCGATAACAAAGTTTCCCGGAGAAAACATTTTTAAGGGGCGGGTAGAGTCTAACACTTTTGAAAAACCATTTAATAGTTTCTTTGTGTTTTCTCATAGTAAAACATTTCAAGAATATTCTGTGAAATTTTCAAGCCCATCGAAACAAAACTCAACAACTTATGGGCTTTTATCTTCGCTTATCTCAGACTACGAAGAAGTAAGAGCTCGGCATACAGGCCCAGATTTCTGCTTCGAATGACTTAAAAACTTGACAAAGCTTTCTTGAAATGTTTCATTATAATAAATTATAAAAGAAAAAATATGATTTTTTGAAAATGTTAGACCCTACGGGCTCTAACTTTAAACGCGTTTTTTTTCGAAAGCAGGTTTAAAAAGTCCGTGTCCATCGTCATTCAAAAACTACAGCACCGAATTGTTTTCAAATTTTGCACACACTTTCTTCATATGAAAAACCAAACCCCAACCTTTATTCTTTTCTTTGTTTGTTACTTTGAACAGGTTTTACAGCTAGAAAATGGCGGATTTTTCCTGAAAAATCGTAGTTTTTACTTTGAATAACCACCAAAAATATAAAAAAAAATCAAACGGAAACGATGGGATTCTAGAAAAACTTCTATTCTAACTATGCTGCTTTGATCTATTCACTTCAAAATGTTGTTCGAATGATGCTTTTTATTATGCAAAACATTTAAATTTGTTATGATTTCTTCATCGTTTAGACCAGGGGTTCCCAAAGTGGTCGATATCCTGTTCGCGGGGGTCTGTAACATGACTACTCTCGCACAATATAAGATAACGTTCCCATGAACCAAAGATCACCCTTAGCGAAACACTTAAAATCATGCGGAACCATACCCGCTCATCGAAAATAAACAGACAACCCAATACGCCGACACTTTCTCAAACACCCTTGCAATCACGTACCACTTGTAAACAACTTCTTGACACACAAAATAAATACGGACATAAAACAGCCAACTAGGCTCAAATATCATTACGTAAGACAGCGACTCATCGATCCCTCACCGACAAAAGAAAATGTAAATTAAAGAATAAGCTAGAATAGGGTAAGAGAAAGCTAGGTATAAAGAGTTAAAAGTTAAAACATGAATAAAACACATTCATTTGGTACATTCGTATATCCGTATATTCGCGTATTCATTTGTCCGTTCGTTTATTCGATCGTTTGAGCGCGATCACTTAGAGGCAATAAAACAAACCTCTCAAAGGTCGACGTAAACGAAAACTGACTATGGGGGTCGACGAGGTCTAGAAATGGGCCCCCTATTATTTTATATAAGTAGTTATTTGAAATATTTACGCTAAAAAGCTGTATTTATTTGACCATTCGCAGAAATTGGTAAGTATTTTACATCAATATTAAAAAAGCAGAAGTTGAATTTTCAAGGAATTTGTTGATGGGGGTCTGAGGCCTAAGTCAATTTTAGTAAAAGGGTCCATGACCCAAAATAATTGGGGAATTGGGTTTAGACCCTACCCTTCCCTTAACACAAAATTGCTCATAATTAACACAGTGAAAAACAAGTTTTTTTTAAACTCGGAGCAATATGAACTGAATACTAATGATAGATATTTAACCTCTTGAGACTATCGACATCAGCTGTTACTGTTCAATATTTATAACAGCCAGAGTCATCTTTTGAAAAGAGACCGAACTAATTTGTACTTCTAATGTATAGAGCTCCTGATTTTTATCCGGATCGAACCTCCGGTTCTGGAACTACAGAATTATTGGTAGGGAAAGGTGTTCGGTTGCCGGCACCCCACCGTAACTTTTGACAGAAAGCAGATGGATTTATTCCGACAAATATCATGTGTGTGTAATAGCAGCACGTTTTTTTTTGTGTCGTATACCGAAGCAAACAGACACTTGTACTTTTTGCTGCGCACAAAACAAATTTTAATTACGTTAAAATTAACAAAAAAGTTTTTTTCTGGCTTTTTTTATAGTATCATAAATCGAAGAGCATCAATCGAACCATGGCGACTCCAAACAAATCGTCCAAGTCGAGGAAAATGCCATTACTTTGTGGATAAGAAGCCAATAAATTCGACTGCAGTAACGTATTCAATGCCGCGAAGCCGGTGGAAGACAGGCCAAATAAACATCAAAGGCGCCACCATCCAAATCATCGCCAAGAGAGCTAAGGCGAAGTCACCATCAGGCTAGTCACCAAAAGGCTATGAAGACTTTTGTCCAAAACGCCTCCGAAAAGAATAAATTCCGTTTCCTCTTTGAATAATGGCAGTTTTTAACTATATTTTCCATTTTTAGTGAAATATCTTGGGTTGCCGGTAACTGAACACCTTTTTTGAAACGGCCAAAATTTATCACTTTTAATTGATAATAAAGTTTTCTCAATCAAATAAATCAACTTAGTTTCTTAATCAGTTTTTAGCTAGGGACTTTAGCTTTCAACTAATGTATATATGTCCACATAACGAACACTTAGTCAGAAGTTATAAGTTTAAAATAAAAGGGTGCCGGTAACCGAACACTCTCCCCTATTTTATTTGATGATAGAACAACTGGATCAATAGTGCCTAATGAAATTGGAATACCTCATCAGTGAAATATAATAGCTAATTTTGATGCTATAAGGATATTGCTCAATTCCTTGATTCCTTCGATGAAATATCAACAAAATATAAGTTCACATTTTTAAATCCAAACAAATATTTTGTTCATTTTTTGAGAAAAAAAAATTGAAACGCGATTTTCTAAAAAACAAATTTTTCGAAATCCGTGAAAACGATATAGTAAAATCTACTAAACCGATTCTTTTCAAATATGGTCCATACTTTCTTGCTGTAAAATGCCTCCCCCTACGTTTTTAAAATTTTTCTATTTTCATATTATTGTAGTTTTTCACCTAAGAATTGACGGAAAATTTAGTGTAAGATCGCGTTTTTTGCATATAAATATGCCACGAGCTGTTAAAAAATCAAAATAGTAACTTGAGAACGACGAAGGGGGAGAAAAACTAACTTTAAATCAATTTGAGAGCATTTTTGATTTCAGATAATTGTACGTCGAGTTATCGTGTACACAAAGGTTCTGTTACCGCCTCATTTTTCAATATTAATATACAGAAATTCAACTGAATATTCTTTAAATGATGCTTATAATGTAAAATAAGATTGAATAAATTTGCTTAAGCTGTTTCTCCGTAAAAAAATTACAAAAAAATGTTTTTTGATTCGAATTATCCTTATCCCCCCTTAAACGTAACTTAACTTGGTCTTCAAAAAAACGTTCTAATATTTCAGTACTTAAAAAATGTACTCGAGTTTTTTTTCTGACTCTCGAACATGTCGGTCTCAGAAGACGTAACCGCATTTTTTTTCTAGGAGTGTTAATTTCGAAACTAATTTCGTCGTTTTCGAGAAACTAGACCACATTGAAATGAGCCGAAGCTTTCATAACATGTTTTCCATATGTTTGGCAAAATCGCTCAATATTTCAGCTATACAACCGGTGAGCCGAAATGAATATGTGTGTGCGTCGAACAGGAACACGCCGCAGAGCCGTAGTAAAATCGCTTCCCATTCGCTTGATTGAGCTATCATCCTTTTTACGCATCGTTGATCATTGACTTATCCAGCAGCCCTAACGCACGAAGCTCCGAGCACATATGTTAAAGGATCCAATGTGTTGAGTTTAATGGACGAAGTGAGCAAAAAGATAGATAGGATTTTTGTTTTGTGTTGAAACCGGTTACGTAATGGATTGTATTTTGGAAACAATTTCTTTGTTCGATCTATTAAAAATAGTAGTAGCTAGGTAGAGACTGTCGCAGAAAGTATGAACGCACTTGATTTCGCTGTAAATAATTCACAAGTGTTAGATATTCAAATCTTATTCGATATATCGATAATATTAGACTACAACAACAGAATATTATTCTCAACATTTGCTACTTAGCCATTGTAGACTAGCTGGCGCAGCTTCTTGCGAACGTTCCTCATTAAATTCCGTACAGACTTCTTGGCGACAAGTTTTGACTCTTTTTTCCAATCTTTTTCGAACTGTTGAATGATTTCGACTTCAATCGATGTCTCGTACTGGTTTAACACTTGCCCTTCTCGAACCGTATAATATTGTGGTACCGGCAAGGATTTGTAATCTAGTTTCACGTAGATTTCGTCGTCCATGATTACGCAGTTCAAATTTCCAGCAAGACTCGTATTGTACAGCTTTCGAACCCTCGGCCTGATCGATGCTTCTTGTTTCGGACTACGTTTTGGTTGTTTCTGCTTCTTATAGGTTCGAAGATTCAAACGTTCTTTAGCACGAAGAACATTTGACTTCGAAGTGCCCACTTTTTTGGCCACATCGCTAACTGAAACCTCCTTCTTTTGCTCGAACGCCTTCAGTATACGTTCATCCAACTGAGGGTTAGCAGGACCTTTTTTCGACCCGTTTTCGGTTTATCCTCAAAGGTGTTATCCTCACCGAACTTCCTGATTGCATTTCGCACGGATTTTTCACTTACTCCTTCCATTTTTGCTATCTTTCTCAGTGACAGTCCGCGTTCTGTGCACCATTTGAACACCATTTTTTGACGTTGTTCTGCTGAAAGTCCACGCATTTCGAAACAAACTAATGAAAACGAATAAACAACTGCACAAGTGGTTAGAGAAGAGTGTAAACAACAGGACGAAGCCATAACAATTGACAGATTCTGAACGATTGCGAAATGGCAGCGAGCTACAAATTAAAATTACTCCAAATACTTGTAACAAAACATTACACTAACTCCGCTGAGAAAATTTCAGCTTTCAACACAGCACAGAACGAACCGTCTCATCCGTAGAAAACAAAGCCAATCGTTTCCGCTGCTAACCGTGAATTGCTAGATCTGTAAATAAGGATGACTTTCTACGATGGTCCCAGTTTCCGCCGTAGCCCCGTTTCGACTGTTTGCGGAACCACCTCCGGGGAGCCGCAGGGTGACCGGGTCCAATCAGCTATGAATTTAATTCCGACCATTTCATCGTTCATATTTCCCACGAGTAAGATATCGGATGTTGATTCAGTGAGACACTCACACACACACATACAGAAAAAATACAACCCGGCAAATTCAAACCGATAAAGGTATTCGCGTCTGTTCTGTTCTCGTCTCGTCTGTGGTCGCTGTGTCGCCGGCGTCGATTGATCCAGGTGACTCTGAAGTGGGACGAAGACGGAGATGGAAACAGGAAATTTCATTATACTTCTTTATATTGTTTGAGAATTTTCAAATCACTAATCCAATTTATTATTGAAAGGAATTGGGAAAACACCTGTCCGGTGGGACGAGAAATGTACGATCTTGAAGCGACGATTCCTCGACCGATGGATGATTGGGTTTTAGTGCTTACTGGCACTGTTCTATGTCTGTGATTATTGATATCTTGAATAAAAACGCAGACAGAAATAGTTTACGTATAGGAATGAAATATGAAACGATTTCCATAAAACTTGTAAATTTCAAATAAATTCGCTACCGTCTCGAGGGTCTATCTCTACAAGAGGCAGAATGCAGAAATGATCACGTCCTGACGATGAATTCCTTTGACACGACAAAATGTTTTCAGTAATTCTATTGGAACCTATCCTCCTTGAAGCGAAAAACGGCTGCCTTCCAATCATCATTATCGTGAGAAGTTACGTTTTCCTATCATCGTTCGAAATTCCCAATATTCCACAGCCATATATTCATCTTTTACTCTTATTCGAGCACTTCAAACAACCTTCGTGTGTCACGCCTCGCAAAAAAAGCTCATCGGTATTTCATTATCGGGAAAAGTGTTCCACGTAGCTCGTGTACCGCACCCTTCCAGTCCACCTACTACCGGCTGTTCCTTACGGCTGCACTCATCTAGATATCGGAAATACCTATTCCTACCTCTACACACGCAGTTCCCAGGGTTGGGAAATATGCCTCGCAACAAATGTTTTCAAAGCCAAGCATCTCACCTTTGGGTCTTGGTTTGAGGCAATATAAAAATTCTTCCTACAACCCACGCTCGGCGCACTCCTTGTTTCGAAAACTGTTCCCTAGCGAGAGTGGAATTGGTTACATTGTCCTGTGGGGATGGAGGATTCCGGGCGATTCTGTCAGCTTCAGTGACATTTTTCAAATTTGACGACACCGTCTGTTGGCATCGGAATGAAACTCTAATCGGATTTAATGCAGTTTTCCAGCATGGAAATTGCTTCAATAACGTAATGGTTAAATTTGTTGAAGACATTTGTTGAATGATCCAAATTGAAAAAGCTACTAAAATGCCGATATTATTGTCGACGTATCTTCGAAACACACTTGTTTGTCAATTCGAGCACAACAATTTACGTACCCAGACATGGTTTCTACAATCAACAGTTATCCTATCTCAATGAGGTAGAAACAGGTGGGGCAAACATAACACTTTTGTGTTAGTGAATTGATCTCTGGTTCAGAAAGTCAAATAAAATTCAAAATCACGTCAATGCTTTCATCACATCTTTCGAACTAGTTGGCAAAGCATGTTCATTTTTCATGTATGTCATCATACCGAACTATTTATATTTTAAAGTTTTGGTTTCCAACGTAACCAAACCATGTGGTCTGCACCACCTGTTTTACCACATTGATAACATCTTATGTGTTTGATTTTCGAATATGAGCAATTGCAGAAATTACCAGCAGCAACAGAAAACAGAAAGGATCAATTCGACTCAGTTTGTTGAGATCAGCAATTGATTGCGCGCATGTATGCATATAAAAATGTATGTAACGCAAATGTGCACTCAATTTTTGCCTTTCTCATATAGAAAGGCTATGCAATCACTGTGAAAGCCGACTTTTTAACCGAGGCCTGGAGGGCCGAATGTCTTATACCATTCGACTCAGCTCAACGAACTGAAAAAATGTCTGTCTGTCTCTCTCTCTCTCTCTCTCTCTCTCTCTCTCTCTCTCTCTCTCTCTCTCTCTCTCTCTCTCTGTGCGTGTGTATGTGTGTATGTATGTAACAAAAATATGCACTCACTTTTCTCGGAGATGGCAGAACCGATTTTCACAAACTAAGATTCAAATGAAAGGTCTCATGGTCCCAGAGCCTACTATTGAATTTCATTCCGATCCGACTTCCGGTTCCGGAGATACATGGTAATATGTGAAAATTAGAAAAATAGTGTGCACTCATTTTTCTCTAAAACGGATCAACCGATTTTTACAATCTAAGAGTCAAATGAAAGGTCTTATAGTTTCCTAAAAATTTCTAAAACATGTCATCCGGTTCCGGAACTAAAGCGTGATAAGTGAAAAATTACCAATTTCATTAGTAGTTTTTCACAAAGCAAAGTCTTGGCATTACATTCCTTTCGTGGAATTTGGCCTTTCTGCCTTTTTGGCCGATTCTTAGCGTACAGAATCATTGCATGGCTAGTACTATGGATCCTACTGACACTAAGAATCCTTCCAGGTCGGGGTTCGAACAGACGACAGCTGGATTTGTAAGACCAGTGTCCTATGTATTGAACCGCCAACCCGGGACAGTTTTTTTACAAACGATGGTCAAAAACAGGAACAAATCCCATGAAACTGTCTGATAAATTATTCTAGTTTGCAGAACTTCTTAGTTTGCGGGCATTAAAACTTAATTCGGCACTACTGCTCTCCCCTTTTCCTGTTCCGGAAGCACCGAAAGTAGTGATGGAAAACTCCAAAAATAGAACTCACTTCGATTTCTCTGCGATGCTTGAACCGATTTTCACAAATCATGATTTGAATTGAAGTTCATATTATTTTTTAAAATACAGATAAATTTCATTCGGATCCGACTTCCGGTTCCGCAGTTACAGGGCGATGAGTGTCAAAGTTTTCAAATCGCCAATCGTAGATTGACAATATGTACAACATCGAAAAAAGAAGAAGACACAAAACAAACGATGCGTGTTTAGTTCTATTTCGTACACGCTATGAAAGAATCGAAACGGTTACGGATGTCTGCTAATGGTGTGTAATATTGGTAAAAGACGGTGCTGCGGTTGATAAAAATTTTAGCTATTCTATGATAAGTGTGATTGAAAGAATAAACGAATGTCATTGAATTCAAATTTATTTGAAAAAATATGCAATTTTCACAGCCAATAGTGCAGTAATACCGTGCCGGTGGTGTAATGATGTCTATAATAATAAGTAATAATCCTACTACATGTTTTTGCGCTTCGTTGGTTAGATTTCGTCTAATTGGTTTAATCGAAATAGAGCATGAGATAGTAAGTCTAGGTTTAACTAGGTTCAAAACTGTTCCAATTTGTAGGTCATATTTGTTGCTGGCAAACAAACCAACTTCGGCTATTCCGATCATCTGAATCCGGTTTTGGAAGAATCGGAAATGGTGATTAAAAACTGCAAGAGGGTCTCACTCGCTTTCCTTCAAGATGACCACATCGATTTTCACAAACTTATAGGTTCAAAGGAAAAGTCTTACAGTTTCATACGGAATTCCTAAATTTGTTGTTCAGGGTAAACAGGATTTGTTAGATTAGGTTCGAACAAACTTTCCTATTTCTATTCAATAAACAGTTGTTTTAGCGAATTCCACAGTAATATTTATGATGTTATGAGTAATATGAGAAAGGCATCATTACGCCACTAGGTGGATTAAAACAGGTTTTCAAAGATGGGTTTTGGTAAGCTTAGATTCTAATGGCTGATGTCTTCATCACCCTGGCCAGCGATTGAATTGTATCCGGATCTGATTTCCTGTTTCAAAGTAACGGGGCAAAGGGCACTACAAATGAAAGACTAGGTTCACGCAATTTTCTCAGAAACCACAAAAGCGATTTCTATAAACTTTGATTCAAATGAAAGATCCCGGTATTTCCCAGCCTGTCATAGAATTGTATTCATATTCGACTTTCGGTTCCAGGACAAAGAGGTGAAATGTGCAAAAAAATCATTTCTGGGCGCTCGATTTTTTCATAGTTCACCCTATAGATTTAAATAAACTTAGCTATAAATTATTGCTCCCATAGTTCCATAGTTTGCTTTTTAAATCGGTCCAAATTCGATGTACGATTTGGGAGTAACGGGGTAAATTGTGCTAAAGAATTCTAAAAAGTGCACACGAATTTATCGTTCTTAAAGCCCGCTGGACCAATTTTCATAAGCTTCGTAGGCTGCTATTGAATCGTTGTCCGGGTCTAACTGCCGGTTCCGGAGTTACAAGGTGAAACGTGCTAATAAATTGTGCACTACATGTTTTCGGAAACTACTGGAACCAAATTATGATTTAAAAAGATCTGTAATTGAAAGTAATGTAACGGATATTTTTAAAATTCTGGGTACAAATAATTACATACACCGAAACTTCCATTCACGAACTAAACGAGGATTCGTAAACCGAGGTAGTTCGTGAAAAAAGTTTACTTTATTTGGGATTAGGTTCGTAATAACAGTTTACGTTATTTATAATTTACTTCGTAAAAAAAAAGTTTTGAATAAAAAATGTGATAACCCCCAATAATAAGACTATTTTAGGAACGGATGTGAAGAGTAGATGCAAAAAAATTATGTTTGGGATCGATTCAAAATCCAACATGGCGACTTTCGGTTTATTGATATTCCTTGAAAAAACCCTCCAAGGTGGCGATTTCCGGCTTATTGAAAACCCTTAAAATATGGGTACTTTTGGAACGGATTTTGTGAATAGGTGCCAGAAAGCAATGTTTGGGGTTGTTCCGAAATCAAATATGACGGCTTCCGGTTTCTTGGTATTCATTGAAAATTCTTGCAATATCAATATTTTCGAAACAATTTGATGTTTAGGTACCGAAACACGACATTTAAGGTCGATCCGAAACCCGAGAGGCAACTTCCGGTTTATTGATATTTCTTAAAAATCCCTAAAGTATGGATATTTTTGGAACAATGTTTGGGCTAATCTATCGTTCATCTAATCTGATCCGAAAATATTTTTATTTTGAGGGTTTCAACCGTAAGTTGCCATCTTGAATTTCAAAACGACCATAAACACATTGTTTTTGTCCACCTTTCCATCAAATCCGTTCCGTAAATACCCTTATTTCAAGGGTTTTCTAGGAATATCATCAAACCGGAAAATCCGTTCCTTTCGACTGGTTGAGACTGTAAACGGTTATCTTTTGGTAGATACTTAGACCCATAATTTAGAGTAATTTGTTCCGAACTGCTTCGTCAGGGGCGCTTTGAAAAATGCCTGAAATAAATCATTTGCTTACAACAGACAAAACGATTTGAGCTTCAAATGTCCCGAAAATTATAGCATTTGGAAGAACGCGAGAATTCAAAATTTATCAAACGGCAAAAGTTTTAACTCGGAATCACTTCATCAGATGTAGTTAGTGAACACATATATCAATTATCAGAATAATGCTCTCTTTAAAAGGCGGGTGGGTAATATCAGAGACATAACTGGATGTCGTGAATACGAAAACAACTGACATGTTCCTTAGCACTTCCGAATATCAATTAGTTGATCAATTGTATGATTTATGCAAGCATTTCCCTTTTTCACATTTTTCGCAAAAAAGAAGGCTTCACTTGATCTCGATTACTGTAAATTTCACACAACGAAAAGTGCACAAATCTAACCAAACTGTGCTTGATTTGCACTAAAGTGAGGATAATTACCTTCGATTTGCGAAAAACAAATCCTAATAGTTCTTTAGAAACCTTTTAGAGCCATTAGAACGGCTGATTTTGTGTAATGCTCTCCACCGTTGTTTTTTCACCGATGCTAATGACTGGCAGCTGTGACGTAATCTTTTCGAAAGCGAAACTAGTTGTGCAGACGACACAAAACACATCTGCTCGCAGTGGGGATAGAATCCAAACTGATTCAAATTTTGTTGAGAGGCTTGTTTTTACCTGATTTCGTTTGTAGCTTTTTCACTAATGGGCGGTCCTAACGGCTATAAAAATAGCCGCATACAGAATTTTAATGTCGATTATTTCATTTCGGATTTGCATAATTTATTGAAATCAACTATCAATATGCTGTAGGGATTCGTTTCTAGCATTCAGAAGGACCAAATTGAGGAACTCACTACGCTATTCACCACTTTTCGGAACATTTTTCTCGAACGATTTGTTGTACAGCAGCAGATATTTTGTTCTCTTCCTCAGAATACGTTCTGATTGGCTGGTGTTGACATGGGTCAAATGAGACAGGTTTTTTAATAGTGTACTATTGAAATACTTCAATGCTTTTGCTATACACGTTTAAGTTGAAAAATTTCGATTCTATTGGTAGTTAGATTATATAAATCCCTTCACAGATCACTGAGCTATGAGCTTTAAAAATACGAGAAAAGCAAACGCGCCTTATGAATTATCCTCTTTGTTACTTGTTTATACCAAACATTTCAGAAAAGTTTAATTTTGATTTATTTGAGATTATGTCACACAACTGAAAATTTTATCATAAAATTATGATCATATTCCCGATGGCATGTAGCAAAAATTATCTTGATTCGTTAGATACAACAAGAGATCAAAAACTAATCACTCTCTCAGAGGGTAAAATTTGAAAAGGCACCCCATAATAAAGTAAGTCGTATTCACGACAAAAAACTGAAAAATATAAAGCCGTTTTGTTTATTGGAAAGTTGTTAGGAATGTCAGGGTTAACATTATGAAAACCATGTTAGTTGAGAACTTACCTAACGAATGGCGCTAGTGGGCTCACTATTTCGCAATATGAAATTTGTTATGTGATATCTCTAAAACCAGATGATATAGAATGTCTGTGTTTTTGGAAAGAATGATCGAAGGATTCAAAAGTGATTAAACAGCGTAAAAAATAGTAAAAATTTCTCTCAATGATGATGCTAGTGTTCATTTCTGGGTTGAAAATTGCATCAAATCAAAATTATGTTGATTTTTTTTTTTAATTCGATTATAGAGGTTTTAACCTTAAGGTCATTCGCCTCTTCGGGTCAGAAAAATTTTCTGACCCTATGTGCGGGGATGGGAATCGAACCCAAATGGGCTGCGTGAAAGGGCATCGACTTACCCATCACGGTATACCCGTCCCCAATTATGTTGATTTATTAAGGGGGGTAGGGTCTAAACGATGAAAAAATCATCATTTTTGCGAATTTTTTCCAGAATTATCGTTCAACAAAATAAATTCAAATGTTTTGCATAATAAAAAGAATTATTCGAACACCATTTTGTAATTTTTTCGTGGGAAAATGTCGGTGAAGAGATATTTTTGAGGACGCTTCTTAAAAATCATGATTTGCGGTGTCCACTGTATCTCATCGCAGACTAATCAGAAGTGAACAAATGAACGCAGCATAGTTTGAGAAGAAGTTTTTCTAGACCCCAACGTTTCTGCTTGTTTTTTTTTAATTTTTTTTTAATTTTTGGTGGTTGTTCAAAGTAAAAACTACGATTTTTCACAAAAAAATCCGCCGTTTTGTGGCTATTAAACCTTCCCAAAGTAACAAACAACAAAAAGGAAACCATTGGGGTTTGTATGTAGAGAATGTGTGCAAAATTTGGAAAAAATTGGTGCAGTAGTTTTTGAATGACGATGGACACGGACTTTCAAAACCTGCTTTCGAGAAAAACGCGTTTAAAGTTTTTTGTCTATAAAATACCCGTAGTGTCTAACATTTTCAAAAAATCACATTGTTTCTTTTATAGTATATTGTAATGAAACATTTCAAGAATGTTTTGTCAAGTTTTGAAGTGAATCGAAGTAGAAATCTTGGGCCTGTGCACCGAGCTCTTGCTTCTTCGTAGAATGAGATAGCCATAGATACAGGTCCATAACTGCCAGAGTTTTGTTCCAATAGACTTGAAAATTTCACATAATATTCTTGAAATGTTTTACTATAAGACAACATAAAGAAAATAATAAATGATTTTTCAAAAGTGTTAGACACTACCCGCCCCTTAAGATTGTTTCTTCGAGAAGGTGTTTTAGGGTTTCAAAACGTGTTAGATGATCGAAAAAAAAAATCTATTCATATCCCAAAGACGGAAGTTCTGAAATTTAAATTGTTTGGAAGAGTATTTGTGCGAACAGTTTTACAACAAGTTGGATACAGATAGATAAAACGAAAACTGTTTCTTTGAATAAACTAATAAGACATAAGGGATTTGATAGAGTGGAAGCTCAAATCTCTTACTAATCATATTTTTCTTATTACTCGGCTTCCAAATTGCGACGTAATCGCTGTCACATTTCCATATCAATCGTGAAAAGGAATATCCCAGAGAAAATAAAACGAAAAATGCGCGATACTTCATATATAGTGACGCGAAAGATTAAAGCGATCGCACCTATTTAATTGAATGGAGATGACAGATCTCTCTCTATCTCTATCTCTCTCTCTCTCTCTCTCTCTCTCTCTCACACACACACACACAGTCACTTTATAAATTGAGATTTTTGTAGGATCAGGGTCATTTCACCGAAAGCCGTTTTGCCGAAAGTCGTTTCGCCGAAAGTCATTTCGCAGAAAGAGTCATTTCGCCGAAAGACATTTCTCCGATTCCTGCAATTGTCTTATTATTATAATTGGAATTGATTCAAAATAAACACAAATGAATGATAATACGTTAACGCCTGTTTTGTTGATCTACAATTGTACTTCTTGAATAAAGATTGATTCTTGTACTCTTGAATAAACATTGATTCGTGAACCTAAGTACAGAGTTCCCAAGTAAACTTGTTGATTATTAGTCACTAAGCATCAACGCAATTGCACAGGTGTATCTACCAAGCAAATGTATGAGGTATTTTCCGTTCACTAAGTGAAAAATATCTAATGCGGCTTCGCAACATCGATTTGATTCGTGTGCTGTCCGAACGAGCGGTAGCGAAACTTTTGAGTAGACCGGCCAAATGAGGCGGTTACAGGTTTGTATGCAAGAGGCCGCCGCTGCGGACAGAAGTACAAGACAGGAGGCATAATAACACAAAAAAAATAATAATATGACGTATTCGAAATTACCCTTTCGGCGAAATGTACTTTCGGCGAAACGACTTTCGGCGAAATGGCTTTCGGCGAGATGACCCGCTCCCGTTTTTGTACATAAGATGGATGATTAAGGTTGCAGTAACCCTTATTAGTAGGATATAATATTGTAGTTGTTTTCTGAACCGGGTTTGACGAATAGATACTGTTAAATTATGCTTGCAATGGATAAAAAATGAATCATACATCTTAGATTCCGATTTATCAACATTTCTTGAAAACTCTTATAATTACGGTGTAGTATAGAACCGTAATATCTTCGAGAAGTTTGTTGTGTTCGTTTAAATGGAGAGTAATTTTAATTATAATTAACTGAGAACTGTCTCACCAGAAGCGCATAGAAAAAGCACGACGAAACTGTATTGGTTTTAATGCCACAAAGTTGGATTACGCGTAAAGATAATACTGATTCTGATCATTTGGGATCATGAATCAGTTTCTGTACATAACATATTTTATGGGGAAAACATAATCGAATTTACGGAGTGTATCGAAAATAAGCTATTTACAAATTTTTCTTTCAAATTTTGATAAAAAACGATGTTTTATTAAAACTAAAAATTGATCCTTTATTGTACGAGGTTAAACTTGAGCATAATGAAAACCGGATGAAATTTAAGTTATTCTTTCACGAATTTTCGAACTTTTGATCGAACGCTCTTTATCAAGTTCCGGACAAGTGTTGCATCGTATGTTTTGAACGCTCGAGCCCAATTTTTTTTATTTCCTGCATGTTCCCAGCTTAGCCTTACCAGTCTTCTTGAAGACCCTCTTCACGATTGCCCAGTAACGTTCGATGGGTCGAAGCTGAGGGCAATTTGGTAGGTTGATATTTTTCTCAACGAAATTTATACGCTTTTCCGCAAGCCAATTGAGAGTGGTTTTGGCATAGTGAGCCGACGCTAAATCCAGTCAAAACATTGGAGGTGTAGTATGCTTCTTATATAAAACCTGCAATCTCTTCTGGAGTCACTCAGATCGATAGATTTCTGCATTTATAGTTCCGGTAGTGTAAAAAATGGTTGACCTCAAGCCACAGGAACATATTGCTTGCCATACCAGTATCTTTCGACCGAATTTCTCCACTTGAATCGACCTGTCCGCATCGCTCACATCCTCTCCAACGACGACAGTTAAGTATTGTGGATCTGGAAGGGGTTTTGAGTCCTCCTTTACATAAGTCTCATCGTCCATCAAAACGCATGCATCCGGACACTGCAAAAGACGCGAATACAATTTCCGGGCACTTGTTACTGCTAGCTTCTTCTGTTCTACACTTTGTTTCGAGATTTTCTGCTTTTTGTAGTCTTTTTCAGGTGATTTCGCCTCTTGATATGCTGGATCATTCCGACACTCGTTCCTGCTTTTTTGGTCAAATCACGTGTTGACATTGATTTGTTCTTCATGATTAGAGATACCACTTTCTGGTCCAGTTTCCGATTGGAAGAACCGGGTTTTCTGCCTCTTCCTGGTAGCTCAGGAAGAGGCAGAATGGTATTCCCCAAACTTATTAATGATGGTTTTAACACTGGCATGATAAATTACAAACCGCTTCGCTAATTTACGCATAGTAATACCCTTCTCACTTAGCCATGTGTCCAGAATCTTAATTTTCACTTCCTTTTCAATACGCAACATTTTGAAAAAGGCAGAATTTCAACCGCACAAACAAGTAAACAAACGAAAGCTGACAGCCTAACGCACAGCACGTTGTCATCTGAGCATAAAAAACCATCACAAATACTCTACTTTGGAGCTTGTGTACCACTAATTACATCTGATGGAAAGATTCCGCAATATAATTTTCACTTGTAGCTTTAGGTCTTGTTTGAAGATTCCAGATATTAAAATATTCGTTTTCCGCAGGCCATTTAAAAACGAGCAACATCATACCAAGCAAACAGATCTTCATCAAAATTTGGATCCCCAATTCGCCTACAACCGCAATCAGTTCCGCGGTATGCGAGCAAACTCTCATTAAGCTAGCGGAATCAAACACGATCCACGCCGACCAGAGCGACATTCTAGTAACGAGTGGTTGGCGGATGCTGCAACCGCAGAGTGCACTCTCATCTGCCGTATCATCTTGGTTTAGCTCTGTTGCCATCGCCTTCGCTCACAAGTGCTTTTCTACGTTTGCTGCATCGGTTTTGAAATCTAAATTGGATTGAAACGTGCAGAAGAGCAACCGCAAAACGCCGTCCGTCGTAACCGGGATGGAGCAAGCAAATAGAAAAAGACAGACAGAGAGAGAGAGATTGTGTGTGGAGGAAAAAGGAAAGATAACAGGTATCACTTCCACTCATGCTGAGTGTTTGAGCCGTATGGGAAAGAAAATCTACCGAGGCTTGAGACTCCGGTTCCGACAACGCAACATCCGGTGCAGTTTGTCAACTCTGCTAGGATGCGGCGAACCGGTAGCCAAAAACAAAAAAAAGGAAATCTGGCGTGTTCCCCAATATCACTGCAAAACTATGGATAACACCCTGGCATAGATTGTCACCTAGGGAGTGTCATCCCCGGAGTACAGTGACCCGGAGAACACTTATTTTCACCCACATTATCTCAAATGGTTTGCAGTTGGTTTCCGACTGAAAATGTGAAAAGTGCACTTGAATGTGTGTGGCATTTCCCGTTCCTGTGTGTGCTACGGTTCCATGAGTAAATGGTTATGCAGATTCAAAGGGGAAAGAAAATTATCTCACAGAACGTGGTTTAACTGGTTCGTCCGATGCTCGAGACAAATTTTGCTCTGGTCAACCAGCATGATTTTATTCCGTTGGATTCCTCATCAGTCAGGACGAATAATGCTTTTAGGAAAAGTATTATTCAGGTAAATCTTCGACCTTTCGGGTTGTCAGGGGGTGCGGACAAATGACGAAAAAGCTTGAATCTTGTGGCAAGAGACGAACAAAAATAAACTTCTACCATCCACTTCTAACATACAATCCACAGGTCGCTACATCATTTTATTACCTCACATGATAGTAGCAGCAGCGCCTTCCGTACATCCTGGGTTTGCTTACGCCCTATCTAAAGCACAGGAAAAAGCGGTAAACAAAATTATGTTAACATTAGAAAGCTTTTAGAAACCTTTATTATTGCTATTATTTTGATGTCAAGCAAACCTAGCACGGCTCTGATGGTTGAACTACCGGAAGGCTTCCCATGTGAGTGTTTCCCTACTGACGTCAACGGCTCTCGTGCAAAACCAACCCCACCCCCCTCCCGGGACCGACCATTCGACTAATAGATGTTGGAGTGAAAAACAACCCGGTTTCTTTTACCTTCTGGGTATGAGGGTTTTTTTCCCTGTCGGTAGCATGAAGAAAGAGGAAAAAAATAAAAAGAACGATGGCAGGACGACGATTGGAATAACTGCGCGCATAAAAATGTCTTTATGTGTGTCTGGATGTATTTTAAATTGCCTTATAATATTCTGTCCTCATGTCTTGCGTGCCGCTGATAGACGTGGAATTCCTCCTGTTCCGACCAACACACCGACATCCTCGCTTCGCTGCTGCAATAATAACAATAATAATAATAAGTGGCTGCGTGATGTGTTCTCCCTTTCTTGGACCAACCGGCAACGGCGGAAGAAATGTCCCTGGCCCACAAGCTGTGCAGCATATTTCATCCGGTTGCCCCCCAACAGACGACCCCGACTGCTCTCCGCCAGTGGAGTCAGATAGGAAACCGGCACTCGTTGAGCTGATGTTTACCTTGTTGAATGTTTTCCATATCGAATCACAGTCGTTTGGTTTCCGAGAGTACCAAGTCGAGCAACGGGTTCTCGTGTGATGAAAAATTAGGATGGGTTTCCCCACCGGTTGTTCGCTACCTAATTTGAATAAATTTATTTGCCTTGTTTCCAACGCACGACCCTCTTCCTTCCAGGCCTTTGTTCGTATTCAGTCACGAAACCCAAAATGAACGAGCGACTCAATAGTGGGACGGAATAGTGGGAAAAGCTGTTCGGAATCTGCTAGAAACTGGCAGCCGGAGGGGGTGTTGAGCATTAAATAGGTAGCTCTGCCCGCCTGAAGCTTTGAAACGGCTAAGAATTACGAGTCGAAGGTTGGAAAAAAAGGGAAGCACAGGAATGATAATAATTCCTGAGCATTTCTAGCGCCTAAGGCACAATTAACGGGTTGACACTGGCCGCGGTGTCAAGATTTCCGTGTCTGTAGGAGCGCTGGTAAGGGAAATTTCATGGTGTCACACGGACGGAAGTTGCCGGCGATTGCTGCCTTCCCGGGGCGAAAATAGTAGGGCACACGCGAAATATTTGTGGCGGTGAGTTTGGTCATAAGTCTTGAAGTTTTGGTGGTTGCTTTTTGGATGAGTATACAACAGACACTCCGATTGCTATAACTTTTGATCCGTTGGGTAAAATTTATTGAAATTTTGTGTAGATATAGTTTAATATGTGTGTTTGATTATTATAAGAATAACGATCTGTCCCATCGCACCATCGGGAAGAAGTTACAAATCTCGAATTCCATGAAGTCCGGTATCATAAAACTGTTCGAAGAACTTGTGACTGCTAATCGGAAGCGAAGTTCCGTCAGGATAATAGTTAGTTGTTGTGGCAGATGCGGCTTCTGAATAAATCGAAGCTCGCCAAGAAGTTCTTAACTCGACAAGCGATTTGTACTTGCGAAGAGCGAGGCCCATCTTTCGCAATCACAAATGTTGGCAGCATCCGCTCAAATTTGGATGAAACTTTCTAAATATGTAGACTTTGTCACAAACAAAAAACACCTAACGTGCACTGTTTTTCCAAAATTGATACTGACTGTCTTTTGAAATGGGAAAAACTTTTTGATGTGGAACACATGTTTATTTTCTATATAGGGGTGCAAATCAGAAACTCAAGGAAAAATACACGTAGAAATGTGGTCAGGTTTTAAACACTTACAGCTCAATCTATTTGGTATCAATTATTAATATTATTTCATCATTTGATCGGAAATATTTCTAAGTTTCGATTTGAATGTATCAAGCCACGTATTTTCAATGAAAAATTATTGAAAATTTGATTAGTAGCGAGCAGTGTCCTATTTTGTCTGCTAAAAATCTCCGGCATATCGGATTTCCCTGCCATAGACGATGGTTTTGAAGGAGTAAGCGATATATCAAAGGTAAAGCATCGCTCTGATAGGTCAATCGATGCAAAAGCGAAGCTGTTGAAAGCACGCGAATCTATAAATAGAAGCGAAATTATAGCTAACGTTTCAGTACTACGCGTAGCATGCTAGAGTAATAAAACGATTTGAAGATTTAATTGGTATACTCTGATCTTGTGTCATGCTTGCTCGGATAAAATTCAATGTTATGTCGTTTTGCCTCGGAAATTGAACTACCTTAGGGTAAATATTGAGTGCTTGAAATTAATTTCAAATTTATAGAAGATGAACTCGATTGATAATGAGAAAAAGTTTATCGCTTAAATCGAAATCGCAGAATGGTAGGGAAACTTTGCGCTGTAAAAATAACTGCTTGCATAGAAAACTTGAACACAAGCTTGGCGAAGAGAAACTTAAATATCGAAATCCGTATGGTATTATTTCGTTGGCTATAAAACAAATACAAATCAAGACAATGTTCGGTGTTGGTTCCTAATCAAGGTTAATCTAAGGCCACTAACCACTCTAAGGTGCGACCGGAATAATACCCTAGTTTTAAGTTAGTTATAATTTAAAATAAGAAAATGCCCTTGGCAGTGTGCCTTCAAATATGTTACTATTGAATAAAAAAACGAGCTTAATCCACCTAGCAGTGAGATGATACCTATTTTTATCAATCCGCATGTGTTTTTTGCATGAATATTCTTCGGTGTTTAAGTTTTCATGACATTATTTTAATGACCCTCGTTTTAAGCGACAATTTGAGATTTTAATCACTCATTACTCTGTAATGTCGAAACTGCAAATCGGATCGAATTTGAATCTAGAAGTGTGATAATCGATTAAACATGCCATGATATGTAAGTTCCACTCTAGAGTTTACGGTAATTTAAGGTACTTCCAGAGCCGGTATTCAGGAACCAGCATAACCCAAACCGATTCGTATGGCCATATGACGAATAAATTACAACAGTTTTGAGTTCAACTTTGAAGCTTTTCGGGATTGTCATCTTCTATATCGGTTTGAATTTTAAAAATTCATCATCATGTAATTCGAGAACCGGAAGTCATAATTGGATAAAATAATTAATTTTTGTATATAAGTTTGTTTTAATTAAAATTTTTGTTTCTGAAATTTGATTAGGCTTTTTTTGAGAAAACGATTGAGCTTTGAGAAACGATTTTATACTGGAACCGGAATTCTAAAAGCGGTATGGCCGAAGTCAGATAAATTCACCTGAGTAGCTGTACACTTTACATTTGTTTCAAAACATTTGAAAATCAGTTAAGACATCTTTGAGAGATCATAGCACGAATTAAATTTTTAGGTGCCTTCTGATCGACAACTGAATACCACTAAAACTGAAAAAAGTTAATTTTTTTATCGACTATCCAAATCTGCTAACCCGATAAACCTGATTAAATTATGTGGAATAGACATTTTTATACAATCCCCGAAACCGGAAGTTGGATCTGACTGAAAAGCAAGATGTTTTATAGAACTTTGAAACTTTTCATTTGAATCTTAGATGATTCTTAGATTTCATTTGCATCTTAGATCGGTTCAACCATCTTCAAGAAAAATGAGTTACACAATTTTGATTTCGTTTCACATATCATCCTGTAGTTCCGAAACCAGAGGTCGGAACCAAACATAATGCAGGAGCTTTGTTTGGGAGCATACGACTTTTCGTATGAATCTGAATTTGTAGAAAAGAAATTTTCCGAGGAAATTAATTGAAGTTATTTGTCACACACGCATTTGCTGATCTCGACGAACTGATTCGAATGGTATATGGATGTTATGTTGTTCCAGCATTTATTGCTGTAAGTAGTTTAAAACAAAATAATTAAAAAAAATTCTGCCATCATCTGGTTTACATATGTCATATTCGAACGATTATGTTGCCAAAAACGAGCCGTGCCAAAATCGGTCCGAGGCTAAATGTCATGAAAAAGAATGCTGTACACAATCCTTTTGGTTCTTAGAAACAATTGTATGTAACAGTATAAAAAATCGTGTTTTCCGTTGCTCCCAAGCATTTCTTTGTCATACAGCGCTCAAAACTCCTACTGCTGGAATAGGGGGAAAAGTCGCTTACAGAAAAATTTCGATATCTCCGTTAAAAATGGACGGATTTTAACAATCTATGGCTTGTTGGATAGGTATTACCGTGCGGAATCTAAGTCTGAAAACATATTCTGTTTTCAAGGTCAATTGTGACAGATACTGTCAAAAAACTGAAAATTTTGACATAAAACTTTGTATAACTTAAAAAGTAAACATCCGATCTCAAAACCACTCAATAGCGTTTTGGGTGACGGGGAGACCTTTCATTTGCGACTAGTTTGATGAAAATCGGTCCAGCCATCTCTGAGATCTCGATCTCTTAGTTGACAACACACATACGGACACACACACATACACACACACACACACAGACATTTGCTTAGTTCGTCGAGCTGAATCGATTGGTATATGTCATTCGGCCCTCCGGGCCTCGGAAAAATTTTCGAAAGTTTGAGCGAATTCTATACCTATTTTTTATATATATAAAAATAGGTAAAAAGGTTAATCTAAGCAGACTCTCGTGCAATTGCGGATTCAAAAGTGTGACGATTTATTGAACTGTTTAATTGTAGATGATTAGAAATTTTGGTTGCCTTGCTCAACATCTATGGCTCGAACAACCCTATGGGGCTGATCCTTGCAGTTTTTAACAGTTTTTGCCTTTCTCTTATAGAAAGGCTATGCAATCGCTGTGAAAACCGATTTTACAACCGAGACCCGCAAGGCCGAGTGTCATAAATCATTCGACTCAGTTCGTCGAGATCACAAAATGTCTGTGTATGTATGTGTGTATGTGACAAAAAATGTTACTCAATTATCTCCAAGATGGCTGAACCGATTTTCACAAATTAAGATTTAAATGGTCTTATAGATCCATACGAAGTTCCTGAGTTTCATTTGGATCCGACTTCCGGTTATGGAACTACAAGGAAATATGTTCAAATTTATGAAAAAATTGAAAATTTTTGAACCGACTTTCACGAACCAAGAAGCAAATAAAAAACAAATAAAAACTCGGCTCCGGCTATTACAGTGTGATTAGTGAAAATCTTCAATTTCATGAGTATTTTTTCACAAACGACAGCGAAACGAGGTGCAAATTTTTATAAAACTGACTGCCAAATTAATCTAGTTGGCAGATCTTGTCAGTTGGTGAATATATAAAACTACTTAGGGACTATTAGTCCCTGGTTTCCGCTTCCGATAGCACCGATAATGGACTTCCGTTTCCAAAACTATTGGGTGATGAGTATCAAAATATTCGAATCGTCATTCAAAATGACGACGCAAAACTGGTACGCGTCGGTGCGTGCGGTACGGAGGGAGAAAGCACCACCGGCATTGATCCGATCGTAGCGTGCTTTGTTCAATTTCATATATCGTGCAGTCCCAGTTCCCGGTTCCAGTATCGGAAATAGTGGTCAAATAGTCTAAAACAAGATTCACTCAATTTTCTCTTTTGAAGTAGTTTTATATGTAAGTAGTCTCATCTGCACCTTTCTGTGCCTTTTGATTATATAAAAGTTAAAATTTTGTGAAAAAAAACATGAAAATTGGCTCTGAAACTGAAATGATAGCAGCATATTATGTTTGAGAAAGTTGTGTAGTTTTTAATGATGAAAGATTTTGTAGAAAATAAGAAATTCATATAAATTGAAAATATATATGTTTTCTTACAAGAACTGGTTTTAGGACACCCTTTTCAGAAAATACATTATATCATGAATTGCACTCAAGTTACGGAAATAGTACCTTCTGCAAATTTGTTTAAAATCACTTTCTGCACAACTTTGTCGAAGTAACTTAGTCCCTATATTGGCCCTGAGCTAGACTGATATTGTTATCTCACTTTTAGGGAAATTAATCACATAAATAAAATTTTCCAAAAGATGGCGTCTAACATTCTAAGCGCTTTTGCCGAAGATACTGTACCTCAAAAATCACGTTTTAATTAGTTATCAATTAGGAGCGTGAAATTGGGCTTTTGAACTACTGTGCATTAGGTGGATTAAAAAAGGTTTTTAAATAGTTATGATGGGGAAACGTCAAATCCTACAAAAAAGAATTGTACTCGTGATTTTCACAAAATCAGTCAAGTTTTCGAGTGAAACTACTAAAAATCCTTATCGAACCCCACACTGCAGAAAAAAATTACCTTAAAAAATTTAAAATCGATTTGCTAAACAAAATTGATTTTAAGAAAATTTTGTACCAAGATAGGTGATTATGATCCCCACCAACCATTCATACATTAGAAGATGAATACTTTCAAGGTAAAGAAGTTTTAAATTTTCAAAGTCAATTTTTTTCAGTGTGAGACTCGATAAGGATTTTTTAGTGTTTTACTTTCATATTTAACTGATTTTGTGAAAACCACTAGTTCAACACTTTGTAATAGGATTTGTCATTTCTCGACAATAACTATTTGGAAAAAATGGTTTAAAAAGCTAGGCCTTTTTTGAAAGCTCGTGCAAAACCTTATGACTGTGGTTAAGACGTGGGTTCGCGCATGTAAAAGTGAAATAACTTAAATGTTGCCTAAATTCAGTTTTTTTCTCCTTCTTGAGAATTTAGTGATAATCGGATAAAAAAACCAAATTTGAGAATAAATCTGAGGTGTACGTAATTTAGACAGATGAAATAAAAAATCTTAACCTAATCAATTTCTAGCATCAAACCAATAGCAGCAAAAATATGCATAGATAATTCAGCGAACCCAGTTTTTTTCAGAATATTTCAGTTATAAGTCTACCAGAAACAGTTGATTAAGATATTAATCCATCTTTTAGTAAAATTATGGAACTTTCTTTTATATACCCTCCACTTAGTAACGTACGATATACTCAAATACGCTAGCGGTGATGATTCTCCAACTTCTATTGAAAGCAGAGCTCTTTTCTTAGTTTCGAAGAGTTTTCACTTAACTAGAGTTCAGCGTTTCTTCATTGGGCGAAGTTCTGGACAGTTTGATGGGCTGGCTGCTTATGACAACTTTTGTAACTTATACCATTCCAGATCGAATTACGCATTGGGACAAGAGACCAAATCTATCCAAAACAGACCTGGAGAGTCATGATCTATAATATACTGTAGCAGATTGCGGTGCCAGTAGAAACGAAACTTATATCTTCCACCACAGCTACATATCATCTGCCAAATCAAAAACTTTTTTTGTCGTGAATACGACTTACTTTACTATGGGGTGCCTTTTCAAAATTAGCCATATGAAAGAATGGGCAGAACTTAATCGTGAATATCTCGACTTGTATTAACGGCAGCAACATAATTCTTTCACCATTTCATCAAAAATATGATCAGGAACTTAGGGTAATATTTTAAACAGTGTGGGATAACCTCAAACAACTCAAAAATTAAGTTTTCTGAATATATCAAAACAACGCGGAAAACTCTTTACCTTCGGCTGGGGTTTTTGCGCAAGGACGACGATTTTGAGGTAGTCAGGCACATATCTTCAACTGAACGTTATAAAATGGGAACCGTGGTCGAAAATCGATCATTTCTTCTTGTGCGTTGGATGTAAGCAGACGTCGAAGCGAGAAGACGCATTCAAACAGCGGCATCGGAGAGTGCACCTTCTGCGTGGTTAAAAAAAACCTGAAACGCTCAAGTCGTAGTTCTCATTTCCCTCCCGGTCGTCAAGAAGAGAAGACGTATTAAGCCAGTTTCGCATCATTTGGCACTGCGAGCGGATGTGTTGCGGTTTGTACGCAAAGCTAGTTTCAACTCAAATGTTATCCAAAGAACTATTAAGATTACTTTTTTGCAAATCGAAGGTAGAAATCATCAGTTTAGTGAAAATCCAAAATAATTTGATTTGATTCGTACACTTTTCGCTATGCGAGAATCGTTCGAGAAAAATGTTCCGAGCTGTGCTAAATATCGTTGAGAATTCCACAATTTGGTGCTTCTAAAAAGCAGAAATAAATCCTGTACAGCATCTTGATAGTTTTCTTCAATGAAATATGCAAATCCGAAATGAGATAATCGTCGTTAAAAATCGTTGAAAATTTTAGTAGTGAAATGGGGGAAAGTTTCGCAAATTCACACAATCGATCAACTATCAATTCGAATTCGAAGATGTAAAGAAATCGTGTCAGTTTTATTCGTATTCACGACATCCAGTTGTGTCTCTGACATTATACACCCGTACTTTTTGTTCGGAAATTATCGGCAACGAAATTTTTTGGAAATGCGGCAAAAAATCGGACAAACCTGAAGTCTTTAAGCACGTATGTTTCGCTTCCACTTGATCCGACGTCATTTTACTAAATATATCAAGAATGTAAACATGTCCTACTTGGAAATGAAATGAATTATTTCGTCGGTCAGATAAGTACAATATTTCAGCGATCCGTGAAATAATTCAAAATCTACAATTAAAGCAAAGTGTACGAAATTTAACGCGGATATGCTTTATATTTTGCAAAAAAGTTAGAATCGACTTGTTTTAATGCACATCGGAAAATGATTTTTTTCATATGCAGTTACTACGGTTGCAACTTATTATATGCTTAATAATATTATATCTGAACACTCATACTTTGAAACTAAAATTTGAGTCATTCAACATAGGAATAAACTGTATATTTAACCGTAACGCTTATTGTTTTCGGTTCTGGATGGTTTTGACAGCAGTTTGTAATGAAATGTTTCCTGCTTCAGTGCTTGCTATATTTGATGGAAGCCGCAAGCCGAAAGTTTTAAAAAATCCTACATAATCAGGATAAAACAACGCCAGGTTGTTGAAATTAGCTAAAATGATCGTGTGTAGCATTTTCAAACATTTAAAAAAGAGGTATACAATCGACCGACAGAATCACCGAAATCGTCTTAGTGGTCTAGCAATAGAAAGCAGAGTTTGAAGCGGTTTCGAACAATTCGAGCGAACTAAGGGCTTTTAATATCGCCAGGAAATTCAATATCAACCAAGGCATGAAGACATTCATTGGGTAGGTGTGCCGAGTTGTACATTTAGCGTTGATATTCGGGAAATGTTTACTATTTTTTAACAAAATCATTATTATGCTAATATTGTTTATTATATGATGATTAACAAATCGAAATAATAGATAAGAAATTCTTTTGTGAAATAAATGTCATCAAAATTCTTAGCATCATTGCTGGAAAAGCGGCCGCAATATAAAGATCGTCACGACAAAGTAATTTTGTCATGTTTCGAAACCCCGAAAAACTTATTTGGAAACGCTGAAATGGACAGCTCTGTCCCCACGCGTCATATTCACCGGACGTTGCTCCATCCGATTACCATTTGTTTCGATTAATGGCTCATGGCTTGTCAGAGCGGCTCTTCGATATCTACGAAATGACCAAATATTAGATCGATTTATTCGTAGAATTAAAAGAACAACGAATTTATTAAACGCGTCATTCGAACTTTACCAGAAAGAAGGTAAAAGTTGCGGATAACGAGGGATAATTCTTTCAATAACGGTACTATAGTGATACTCTCATAATTAATCACGAACCTTTGCGAAAAAAGGCTACGATTCAATTCCAAAACCTGATATTTGGACAATAATTGAGTTGTATAGTTTTAGAAGTTTATAGCTTAATTTTAATTCCATTTGGTAAATTTGGTGTTGCGTGTGTAGACTTGATGATCTGATAAATCGAATATTCTCTTCATCGGTTTCCATTTGTATCACCTTGTAACTCACAACTGGTGACTTTTCAGCCCTATTATAAATAACAAAAACTTTATTAAATCCATCAAGTGGTGCACCTTTATCGTATTAGTCATATTTTCAAAAATATTACTAAGGATTCTTCAGAAAGTTTTTCTGTGATCTTGAATAAGGACAAGAAAGTTTTTATTAAAAACTTAGCTTATTCTGTTCAATTTGTAGACAGTCAGAAACAAAATTTTGACGATTTTTTTTCACTTTTTACCTATTTTTATATATATAAAAAATAGGTATAGAATTCGCTCAAACTTTCGAAAATTTTTCCGAGGCCCGGAGGGCCGAATGACATATACCAATCGATTCAGCTCGACGAACTGAGCAAATGTCTGTGTGTGTGTGTGTATGTGTGTGTGTCCGTATGTGTGTTGTCAACTAAGAGGTCGAGATCTCAGAGATGGCTGGACCGATTTTCATCAAACTAGTCGCAAATGAAAGGTCTCCCCGTCACCCAAAACGCTATTGAATGGTTTTGAGATCGGATGTTTACTTTTTGAGTTATACAAAGTTTTATGTCAAAATTTTCAGTTTTTTGACAGTATCTGTCACAATTGACCTTGAAAACAGAATATGTTTTCAGACTTAGATTCCGCACGGTAATACCTATCCAACAAGCCATAGATTGTTAAAATCCGTCCATTTTTAACGGAGATATCGAAATTTTTCTGTAAGCGACTTTTCCCCCTATTCCAGCAGTAGGAGTTTTGAGCGCTGTATGACAAAGAAATGCTTGGGAGCAACGGAAACACGATTTTTTATACTGTTACATACAATTGTTTCTAAGAACCAAAAGGATTGTGTACAGCATTCTTTTTCATGACATTTAGCCTCGGACCGATTTTGGCACGGCTCGTTTTTGGCAACATAATCGTTCGAATATGACATATATAAACCAGATGATGGCAGATTTTTTTTTAATTATTTTGTTTTAAACTACTTACAGCAATAAATGCTGGAACAACATAACATCCATATACCATTCGAATCAGTTCGTCGAGATCAGCAAATGCGTGTGTGACAAATAACTTCAATTAATTTTCTCGGAAAATTTCTTTTCTACAAATTCAGATTCATACGAAAAGTCGTATGCTCCCAAACAAAGTTCCTGCATTATGTTTGGTTCCGACCTCTGGTTTCGGAACTACAGGATGATATGTGAAACGAAATCAAAATTGTGTAACTCATTTTTCTTGAAGATGGCTGAACCGATCTAAGATGCAAATGAAATCCTAGAATCATCTAAGATTCAAATGAAAAGTTTCAAAGTTCTATAAAACATCTTGCTTTTCAGTCAGATCCAACTTCCGGTTTCGGGGATTGTATAAAAATGTCTATTCCACATAATTTAATCAGGTTTATCGGGTTAGCAGATTTGGATAGTCGATAAAAAAATTAACTTTTTTCAGTTTTAGTGGTATTCAGTTGTCGATCAGAAGGCACCTAAAAATTTAATTCGTGCTATGATCTCTCAAAGATGTCTTAACTGATTTTCAAATGTTTTGAAACAAATGTAAAGTGTACAGCTACTCAGGTGAATTTATCTGACTTCGGCCATACCGCTTTTAGAATTCCGGTTCCAGTATAAAATCGTTTCTCAAAGCTCAATCGTTTTCTCAAAAAAAGCCTAATCAAATTTCAGAAACAAAAATTTTAATTAAAACAAACTTATATACAAAAATTAATTATTTTATCCAATTATGACTTCCGGTTCTCGAATTACATGATGATGAATTTTTAAAATTCAAACCGATATAGAAGATGACAATCCCGAAAAGCTTCAAAGTTGAACTCAAAACTGTTGTAATTTATTCGTCATATGGCCATACGAATCGGTTTGGGTTATGCTGGTTCCTGAATACCGGCTCTGGAAGTACCTTAAATTACCGTAAACTCTAGAGTGGAACTTACATATCATGGCATGTTTAATCGATTATCACACTTCTAGATTCAAATTCGATCCGATTTGCAGTTTCGACATTACAGAGTAATGAGTGATTAAAATCTCAAATTGTCGCTTAAAACGAGGGTCATTAAAATAATGTCATGAAAACTTAAACACCGAAGAATATTCATGCAAAAAACACATGCGGATTGATAAAAATAGGTGTCATCTCACTGCTAGGTGGATTAAACACGTTTTTTTATATATATAAAAAATAGGTATAGAATTCGCTCAAAATTTAGAAAATTTTTCCGAGGCCCGGAGGGCCGAATGACATATACCAATCGATTCAGCTCGACGAACTGAGCAAATGTCTGTGTGTGTGTGTGTGTGTGTGTGTGTATGTGTGTGTGTCCGTATGTGTGTTGTCAACTAAGAGGTCGAGATCTCAGAGATGGCTGGACCGATTTTGATCAAACTAGTCGCAAATGAAAGGTCTCCCCGTCACCCAAAACGCTATTGAATGGTTTTGAGATCGGATGTTTACTTTTTGAGTTATACGAAGTTTTATGTCAAAATTTTCAGTTTTTTGACAGTATCTGTCACATTTGACCTTGAAAACAGAATATGTTTTCAGACTTAGATTCCGCACGGTAATACCTATCCAACAAGTCATAGATTGTTAAAATCCGTCCATTTTTAACGGAGATATCGAAATTTTTGTGTAAACGACCTTTCCTCCTATCCCAGCAGTAGAAGTTTTGAGCGCTGTATGAAAAAGAAATGCTTGGGAGCAACGAAAACACGATTTTTTATACTGTTACATACAATTGTTTCTAAGTACCAAAAATACTGTGTACAGCATCCTTTTTCATGACATTTAGCCTCGGACCGATTTTAGCACGGCTCCTTTTTGGCAACAAAATCGTTCGAATATGACATATATAAGCCAGATGATGACAGAATTTTTTTAATTATATTGTTTTAAACTACTTACAGCAATAAATGCTGGAAGAAAATAACATCCATATACCATTCGAATCAGTTCGTCGAGATCAGCAAATGCGTGTGTGACAAATAATTTCACTTAATTTTCTCGGAAAATTTCTTTTCTACAAATTCAAATTCATACGAAAAGTCGTATGCTCCCAAACAAAGTTCCTGAATTATATTTGGTTCCGACCTCTGGTTCCGGAACTACAGGATGATATGTGAAACGAAATCAAAATTGTGTAACTCATTCTTCTCGTAGATAGCTGAACCGATCTAAGATTCAAATAAAATCTAAGAATCATCTAAGATTCAAATGAAAAGTTTCAAGATTCTATAAAACATCTTGCTCTTCAGTCAGATCCAACTTCCGGTTTCGGAGATACAGGGTGATTAGTATAAAAATGTCTATTCCACATAAATTAATCAGGTTTATCGGGTTAGCAGATTTGGATAGTCGATAAAAAAAATTAACTTTTTTCAGTTTTAGTGGTATTCAGTTGTCGATTCAGAAGGCACCTAAAAATTTAATTCGTGCTATGATTTCTCAAAGATGTCTTCACTGATTTTGAAATATTTTGAAACAAATGTAAAGTGTACAGCTACTCAGGTGAATTTATCTGACTTCGGCCATATCGATTTTAGAATTCCGGTTCCAGTATAAAATCGATTTCCAAAGCTCAATCGTTTTCTTAAAAAAGCCTAATGAAATTTCAGAAACAAAAATTAAAATTAAAATAAACTTATATACAAAATTAATTATTTTATACATACATACAAAAAATAACTAGTTTTATCCAGTTATGACTTCCGGTTCTCGAATTACATGATGATGAATTTTTAAAATTCAAACCGATATAGAAGATGACAATCCCGAAAAGCTATAAAGTTGGACTCAAAACTGTTGTAATTTATTCGTCATATGGCCATACGAAACGGCTTGGGTTATGCTGGTTCCTGAATACCGGCTCTGGAAGTACCTTTAATTACTGTAAACTCTAAAGTGGAACTTACATATCATGGCATGTTTAATCGATTATCACACTTCTAGATTCAAATTCGATCCGATTTGCAGTTTCGACATTACAGAGTAATGAGTGATTAAAATCTCAAATTGTCGCTTAAAACGACGGTCATTAAAATAATGTCATGAAAACTTAAACACCGAAGAATATTCATGCAAAAAACACATGCGGATTGATAAAAAAAGGTATCATCTCACTGCTAGGTGGATTAAACACGTTTTTCTTTTAGCATCGCTCTAAAAAACGAAATAACTCACTACACCCTGTAGTTCCGGAATCGAAAGTCGGATCCGGATGAAATTCATTTGAGTTTATGGAAATCGGTTCAGCCGTCTAAGTTCCCTTCCCCCCGGGTTGAGTTTTTATATCGCCGCTCTTGAGATTGAACTTTTTACGTATTCTTTGTAATACTGGAATCGGCAAATCAAATTCAATAAGATTTTATTGGATTGTACGTTTTTCGATTTGAATCTAAGATTGTTGAAATCGGTTAAACGGATGATCTCAAAGATCTGATTCGAATGATGTGTTCCACTCTGCCTTCCTGGGTTCAAAAAGTTGGTTTTCCAAGTGTTTGTTTAGCCGATCTTTTATAAGATAGGTAAAAGCAGTAATATAATTTCTTTGGTGAGAAATTTCACCTTGACAACGTGTGTAAATCGCGAGAAGATACTTTACGACATGTCGATCACTACCCAAATAAACCCCAGAATCCCTTATTTGCTCTACATACGTAGTCAAGACAAATATAAGACACTACTATTCTAGTATCTACTTGAAATGCACATATATAACGTACATCAGATTTTTTTGATCACAAGGGTATAGCAAATTTCTGGAAAAAATATTTTCTACCAAAACGAAAAGCTCGCAATATCATGACATAAATTAATAAAAAAAATGACTATACTATTAAATCTAATCTTACACAATACCATCACGGTTTCAATTCCACGCATTCGGTAGTTACCTGCAATCGAGAAAAGAGAAGACATCATCCAATTAGTTTTGGTATCGCTACGAGCATATTTATCACAGCAATTACGGTGCAAAACTATCATTCAAATTGCGAACACAAAATCGCTGCTACGATTTCTCGCTTCAACACCATCCACCGGATTGGCCGCAGGTTACGGACGACACACACACACACCGGAACGTAAGCAACCGAACGGGACGGAACAGGAGAGGACCCTTTTCCAATTTGGGAAAATCTTCTAATTCCGAAGCCAATTCTCATAAATCAATGGGAATCCATTTCCCAGATGACCCATAGATTGTAGCACACATCCAGGATACGGTTAAAGCTCCCTTTCGCCAAATTCGTACCCCATGCTCATGCAAATTCGGGTAGGGTTGGTTTGTCATTCGAACGTACGAACAAACTGCACACGATTCCGGGTGCGACTTTCGAGAACCACCCAAGCTGCCCAGCGGTGCGAGCGGTCCCTATCGAGTGAAATCTCAGCCCGAGTAAACGTTTATACCATCCCAGAAATCTCGGCTTGGTCAGCTCCCGGTTTCGTTTCGTGCTGAAGCCGGGTCGCTTTTAACATCGTACGGAATGCCACACGAACCTTCTTTTGGGAAGCATAACATCTGAAAAAAAACACAGAATCTAAAATATGCATCTCGTTTAGTTTCCTCACCCGGAATATTCGGATGCAAACTAAACCTCGGAGTTTCGGTTGGAAAAATACTTGGCTGCAGTTCACTGGTTCGAGGTTCGCTTTCCGAACGGGAAGTTCATTGATTACGGTATGGTCGATGCAAATGTGCATTGGTTTGATGCTTTTCCGGGGAACTTAAGTTTCCGGTTCACAGGAGTTTGTCTGGATAATTTGACACAACCGACAATACTGGCCGGTGGGTTAGGGGTATCGCCACAAGCTGGACTCAATTATTGGTGGATAGGATATTTTGTGTACAACATTTGCGTTAAACTTCGTGAGAACGGTATCAACACTCGCATTTCATGAAATCAAATAACTAACATTATCGAATAATTGCATACACTATAATCTATTCGAATAGCAAACGATACTGTTCATGAAAATACCATCCTATAATCTGGCAAAATATTTTGAGGGTATTTCATAAGTCCTATTTTGAAACAAACTTTCCAAAAACGGATATTGGGCATCCTCTTTTGATTATGCGATACAATACTGAGTTATTTCAACAGATTTATTCCCAGTTGGTACGAATTATTTCTTCGTGCATAATTTTGCTATATTTTTAAGCGGGAAACTATACACATAGCGAAATAACAGTTTTGTTCGTTAGAGAGTTATATTCTCTTGATCTTAGTTCAACTGTTATCAATATCGAACGATAAGCTGACTGCAACTAAAATTTGCAACAAAAACAAAAATTACTTTCTCCTGTCCCAAGGAAACTGTTCTACCAATTGAGCTACCGCGGATGTGATGAAGCACAGCGTCTTCGAAAGTGACGTTTTTCTGTTAAATTAACTTTTTGATTTGGCTCAAATGTAGCATAAGCATTCATCAGGGCCAAAAGAGAACATTTGCATTATAGGTTCGCAATTATAATTTCAGCTTACTTTTGGGAAGGGTCCAGGCAAGAGTTGTTTAAAAATTTTCAAAACAATAAGGTTCACAAACGATTGGTCCAAATAGTTTGTTAGTGAATGTTATGCACAGTGAAAAAAGGTTGCTGTGTTTTTTTTTTATTTTATCTCGAACGCTTGTTAATAAATTTTCTCAAAAAACTTACATTCGATCAATGCTATAATACTTAGAAAAGTATATATTTGAGAATGGTCGAAATTATGTTTCTACTAGCTGAATTACCCGGCGTTGTTCGGAATTGTTTCGTGAAGGCAAGGCAGCAAAAAAAACTCTAGATATTGTCCTGCCCATTGAAATACTCAGATCGTAGTGAAACACAACTTTGACGCAACCCGATTTAACAATACTCCGTACATGTTCAGATAGCGCACGGCCGGTGTCCCATCTCAGATCGCACAATAATCACAATTTCTACGATATTTTCGTAAAATCGGGTCGGGCTATTTCTGATTCAGTTTGCTAGGAACACTCAAAACACCTTTCTATAAATAGCTTCTTAGTAACCTCTGAGTTCCAAAAAGTAGATGTGCTCGTAACGTATTTGACTTGACATTCCTCGTCACATCCACTCCACAATACTTTAGGCTTTTATGGTTATAAACACGTGCTACTTCATCTTAGTTATAAAAATTCTTATGACATCATTATTTCGTAACCGCTCAAAATTGTGATAATGATTACTTTATAACCAAAGGCTGTTTATCATCATAATTACATTCGTACCATAGAAAAACGATTCAGTTAATACAAATTTTATCGTAAACTTATTTCTTTCATCTTGGGTCTTCAATTTGCAAAAAAGAAATGCACATCGATTGTATGATTTGTTCCTCTCCGAAAGTATTTGTTAAGAATACTTATTCTCCTCCCTTTTATGAATATTTTTGTAACCCTTGCTTAGTTGCTAGAAATATACAGTACTGGTCAAGAAGTACCATTTTTTCGTAAAATCTGATCAATTTTTCTTTATACTTCCAATGTTTTTGACATTTGATACACTACCTCTTCCCTCAGAATAACCTATAAGGTTATCTATTTCGGTATGAAAGTAGTATCTGTAGTATTATATCACCTATGCAATGAATATTTGAACTCTGAAATGCAAATAGTACCTGTGCCATTTGAGCCAATTTGTTCTGATTCCTGATACCTGTGCTTGGTTTGGTGATCGATTTCGAAACGGATCTGGATCGATTTCGACGAACTGAGCAAATGTCCGTGTGTGTGTATGTGTGTGTGTGTGTCTGTATGTTTGTTGTCAACTAAGAGGTCGGGATCTCAGAGATGGCTGGACTGATTTTGATCAAACTAGTCGCAAATGAAAGGTCTCCCCGTCACCCAGAACGCTATTGAATGGTTTTGAGATCGGATGTTTACTTTTTGAGTTATACGAAGTTTTATGACAAAATTTTCAGTTTTTTGACAGTATCTGTCACACTTGATCTTGAAAACAGAATATGTTTCTATACATAGATTCCAGACGGTAATACCTTTCCAACAAGCCATAAATTGTTAAAATCGGTCCAGTTTTAACGGAGATATCGACATTTTTGTGTAAGCGACTTTTCACCCTATTCCAGCAGTAGGAGTTTAGAGCGCTGTATGACAAAGCAATGCTTGGGAGCAACAAGAAACACGATTTTTTATACTGTTATATACAATTGTACCAAAAAGACTGTGTACAGCATACTTTTTCATGACAATTTGCCTCGGACCAATTTTAGCACGGTTCGTTTTTGGCAACATAATCTTTCGAATATGGCATATGTAAACCAGATGATATCAGCATTTTCGAGTTGAAAGTAATTCCATAATTATTTTGATTTAAACTACTTACAGTAATTAATTCTGGAACAACATAACTCCCATATACTATTCGACTCAGTTCGTCGAGATCAGTAAATGCGTGTGTGACAAATAATTTCACTTATTTTTCTCGAAAATGGCTAAGCCGTTTTCTACAAATCTCAGATTCATATGAAAAGTAGTATACTCCCAAATAAGGTTCCTGAATTACGTTTGGATCCGACTTCTGATTACGGAACCAGAGGATGATATGTGAAACGAAATTTAAATAATTCAACTCATTTTTCTCGTAGAACCGATATAAGATTCAAATGAAACCTAAGAATCATCTATGATTCAAATGAGAGGTCTTAAAATCCTATAAAACATCCTACTTTTTAGTCAGATGCGATTTGGATAGTCGATTACCAAATAAATTTATTTCAGTTTGAGCGGTATTCGTTTTTGGATTCGGAATGTACCCCCAAATTTTAATTCGCACTGCAATTTCTCAAAGATGTCTACACACTCCTCAAGTGAATTTAACTGATTTCGGCTACACCGATTTTAGATTTCCGGTTCCAGTATCGAATCGTTTCTAAAAGCTCAATCATTTTCTCAAAAAAGAGTAAATCGAACTTCAAAAACAAAAATTACTGGACTTAAGGTTCCATAAAAAATTGGTGAATTTTATCCGATTCTGGAATTACAGCTGATGAGTTTTTAAAATTCATACAGATATAGAAGATGTAAATTGTTTGGCGTAATAATTTATGGCCATTCGAATCATTTTGGGCTATGCTAGTTCCTGAATACCGGCTCTAGAAGTACCATAAATAATGACGAAATACTCTAAAGTGGAACTTACTTCGACATCTCATGGAATGTTCAATCGATTGTCATACGTTAAGATTGAAATTCGATACGATTAGCAGTTTCGGCATTACAGGGTAATGAGTGATTAAAATCTCAATTTGCCGTTAAAAACAACGATAATTAAAATAATGTCATTAGAACTAAAACACCTAAGAATATCCATGCAAAAACACATTGATTGGATTGGGGATTGATAAAAAAAGGTATGATCTCACTGCTTGGTGGATTAATGACGTTTTTCATTCAGTTTTCCCTTAGCATACTAACGAAAAGTTGAAAAA
Source organism: Malaya genurostris (assembly GCF_030247185.1). Taxonomy (NCBI): domain Eukaryota; kingdom Metazoa; phylum Arthropoda; class Insecta; order Diptera; family Culicidae; genus Malaya; species Malaya genurostris. The sequence goes on along the minus strand of NC_080571.1, from coordinate 88,824,744 downwards.
AATTTTGAAGGGGATCTGATTCAAGGAAGTGTACACGACAGGTGAAATATTTTTGTGATTGAAAAATTCAGATTTGATAAGCAAGTTGCTATTGCAGATCAAAAAACTAAAGTTTCCCAAGCAAACGACTTCATAAATTTGGCGCACTACAACGAAGGGTGCATAACAAAATGAATTCTACCATTAATGCAAGTACACAAAGACACTGTGGTTTTTTAGTTAAATTTCACAAGCATTCACTACAGTCGAGAGGCAATTCAGTATACATTAACGTGAACTCAATCCATACGAAATCCGGACCTCAGTCCAACTCGATCAAGGAACATTGGACGGTTAAAAAGGTGAAAGCTTAAAAGACTGAAAGGGGCACTTGGGATAGCAAAATTACATTAGGTGTTACAACAATAGTTTTTTGTATGTTATTGTTTGGCGGTGTTTTTCAAGGACACATTCAGACGGTCCGAAAATTAATGTTAACTCAATGTCACAGTGACATACTTCTCTCTCACCGTTTCTTTTTCTCTTCATTCTCCTTTCTTGAATCAAATTCTATCATTGGGAAGCGAATTCTCGCGCCTCGTTTCTGAACCAAGGTAATCTTATGAAAATAAAATAACAAGTGAAATACCGTTCATTTCCGGTTTTAGTTTTGGGAAAATTGTTTTCATCCAGTTGCTTGCCAAATCAAATATTTTTCAAGCTATAACAAAACAATTTCTAGAACTTTCCTCAGTCTCAGTCGACATGGAATTCTAATACAAAACGTATTGCAAACCCTCATAATGCTTACTACTTTCAATGAACTGCAACATAATCAGGCCATTATTCGCTTCTCGTATCATTTTCCCTTTTTGAATCAAATTCATTTATTGGGAAGTTTAGTATCTCGCTCAGCTACAAATCACTTCTGGTTTAAGCTTTGAGCACAATTTTGTCAAACTTTTGTTGTGTGACTCAAGCATTTATATTTTTGTTGAAAATTACTGAATCAATAGCTATTATTGCGTTTTCGCTTTTAGATCATGGACGAACTTTAAAATTCTTCATAGCTATAAGTCGTATGCCGAATCAGATTTTTTTTGCGAAATTACAAACAACTGTGAACGTTCTTGGTTGCTTGTTTTTAATGTTAATAGGGAAAGCTGGGACATTCTGGTTTAATGATTATTTTCGCTATTTAAATGAGATATTTATTGCGCATAAAAATTCCCATTGTGTCTAATAACTAATAACCCGACTAAAAACTATTTTATCTTAAATATTCGTTACGTTCAGTAACTGTTCAGGAAGATTTAAAAAAAGACTTTGTTCTCCGCTTAGTCCCATGTAGGGTGCAAAAATTTATAAATTCTCACGATAATGTCGTTTATGAATATTAGAAAAACCAACATTCCGTAAAAAATTGATGGTTAGAAATTCATTTATTTAGTTTTTACAAAAACTGTCGAAAAATTACATCGAGTAGAAAATTAAGATAGTTAACGTAGGTACCTGGTTAGGAGTTAGCTACGGGTTCAAGTCCCGCCTCTGCGATAACATTTTCGCGGTTTACACTACATAATTGCATTCGCATGTGAATTTTCTAATCTGTTATCCCCGTTAGATACTGATCATTTTTTTTTTTTTTTTTTTTTTTTTAAATAACTATTTATTGGAATATGAGTTAAAATTAAATTATTAAGATTTAAATTGGGTGTTCAGCCACAAGTGGTGACTTTTCAGCCCTATTATATATATATATATATATATATATATATATATGATTTGGTTATTACCATGAAGACATCATTTGCTTCCGCAATTCTGAGATTTTTGTGTAGGGAAAATTCTAAACCTACTTGTATTGTGTAATGGGGAAAAGGAACTTATATACTAACTTACTAACTAATACAGAGAGCGAATCGATTCAATTGAAGATTGCATCGATTTTTGTCGGAATTTGCTTATAATATTATGTGACATTACATCTAATGGTTCTATATTTGTGAGTCTGTGTAACTCATTTGTACTAAACCAGGGAGGACGCTTCAGAATCATTTTCAGAATTTTATTCTGAATCCTTTGAAGCGTTTTCTTCCTGGTGGAACAACAGCTTGACCAAATTGGTACCGCATAAAGCATGGCTGGTCTGAAAATTTGTTTATAAATTAACAATTTGTTTTTTAGACAGAGCTTAGAATTTCTGTTTATAAGAGGATATAAACATTTAATATATTTATTACACTTTGCCTGGATTCCTTCAATGTGATCCTTGAAAGTGAGTTTTTTGTCATACGTTAAACCTAAGTATTTAGCTTGATCAGACCATGTCAATTCCAAGCCATTCAATTTGAGAATGTGATTATTGTTTGGTTTTAGAAAAGAAGCTCTTGGCTTGTGAGGAAAGATAATTAATTGCGTTTTTGCTGCATTTGGTTTAATTTTCCATTTTGACAGATAATCACTGAAAATATTTAAACTTCTTTGTAGGCGACTGCAGATCACTCTTAGATTTCTACCTGTGGCTAACAGACTTGTGTCGTCACAGAATAGCGATTTCTGACAACCAACGGGTAGATTTGGTAGATCAGAAGTGAAAATATTATACAAGATTGGAGCTACACTCGAACCCTGCGGAACACCGGCTCGTACGGGTAGCATTTCAGATTTACAATTCTGATAGCTAACCTGAAGAGTACGATCAGTTAAATAATTTTGAATCATTTTGATCAAATAAATAGGAAACTGGAAATCAGACATTTTTGCTATTAAACCTTTGTGCCAAACACTGTCGAATGCTTTTTCTATGTCTAGAAGAGCAACTCCAGTGGATAACCCAGAAGATTTATTTGCTTTTATCATGTTCGTTACTCTGACAAGTTGTTGAGTAGTTGAATGTTCATGACGAAATCCAAACTGTTCTGGTAAAAAAATTGAATTCTCATTTATATGAGTCATCATTCTTAACAAGATAATTTTTTCAAAAAGTTTACTGATAGAAGAAAGTAAGCTAATTGGGCGATAACTTGATGTTTCTGCTGGGTTTTTATCAGGTTTTAGGATAGGAATTACTTTAGCGTTTTTCCATCTTTTTGGGAAGTAAGCTAATGAAAAACACTTGTTGAAAATTTTAACCAGGAGTCTCAAGGCAACATCGGGAAGATTTTTAATAAGAATATTAAAAATTCCATCATTACCAGGAGCCTTCATGTTTTTGAGTTTCCTAATAATTGATTTAATTTCATCAAAATTCGTCTCAAAAATGTCATCGTGTGATAACACTTGGGTTGAAATATGATCATACTTCAGTGAGACTTCATTTTCAATAGGACTCACAACGTTTAAATTAAAATTGTGGACACTCTCGAACTGCTGAGCTAGCTTTTGAGCTTTTTCACCATTTGTAAGAAGTATTTGATTTCCTTCCTTGAGAGCAGGAATTGGTTTCTGAGGTTTCTTAAGAACCTTAGAAAGTTTCCAGAAAGGTTTAGAATATGGTTTAATTTGTTCAACTTCTTTAGCGAAATTTTCATTTCGCAAAAGAGTAAATCTATGTTTAATTTCTTTTTGTAAATCCTTAACTATGTTTTTCATAGCAGGATCACGAGAACGTTGATATTGTCGTCGACGAACATTCTTCAACCGAATGAGCAGTTGAAGATTGTCATCGATGATAGGAGAATTTAATTTAGTTTGAGCTTTGGGAACTGAAAGATTTCTAGCTTCGATAATATAATGATTCAAATTATCAATTGCTGTGTCGATGTCCGCAGAATTTTCTAAAATAGTTTCATGATCCACATGATTTTCAATGTGAGATCTGTAATCCAACCAATTAGCTCTATGATAGTTGAAAACAGAACTAATTGGATTAATTATAGCTTCGTTGGAAAGTCTGAATGTTACTGGAAGATGATCTGAGTCAAAGTCAGCATGTGTAATCGGTTCACTACAAATGTGACTTTGATCTGTTAGAACCAGATCAATTGTAGACGGGTTTTTCACGGAAGAGAAACAAGTAGGATTACTGGGATGAAGAACTGTAAAGTAACCAGCTGAGAGTTGATTATGAAGTATTTTACCATTACTGTTATTTTGCCTACAATTCCACTGGACATGCTTAGCATTTAAGTCCCCTATTACGAAAAATTTCGATCGATATCTTGTAAGTTTTTGCAAATCGCCTTTAAAGAAATTTAATTGTTCGCCGGTGCATTGGAATGGCAAATATGCTCCAGCGATGAAATAAATTCCATGAATGGTTTCAACTTCGATTCCCAAGCTTTCAATAACTTTAGTATTGAAAGAAGGTAAAATTCGATGTTTAATTTGCCGTTGGACAAAAATGGCAACTCCACCACCAATTCCAGTAAACCTGTCAAATCGATGAACCACATAATGTGGATTACTTTTCAATTTTACATTTGGTTTAAGAAAAGTTTCTGTCACAATGGCAATATGAATTTTGTGAACTTTGAGAAAATTATAAAATTCATCTTCACTCGATTTCAAAGATCGAGCATTCCAATTTAAAATATTCAAATAATTATTTAACATCACTGTTAAATTTTAAATTCATTATAATATTATTTGCAAATTTCCATCCGATTTGAAATGCTTCAAAAAGTGATGAAGTCGAATTCATTTGGATGATCATTTGAAAAAGTTGATCTTGTAGGTAGATCATTTTATTTTCAGTTATATCGCCTAAATCGACTTCATTTAAAGAAGCGAATGGCATTGAAGGAATATTTGTAGGTAGACTGCCATTAGAAGAAGATGATTTGGCCGGTCTACCTATTAATAAATTGTTTTCGTTAGAAGAAGAACTGCAAGGCGGTCCTGTGTTTTGATTATTTACATTAGAAGAAATAGGAGATAGATTTCTACCTAATATACCAGCATAACTGACATTAGAAGAAGATGATGACGAGGTCGATCTACCTGTCAATAAATTGTTTTCGTTAGAAGACGAATTGGCAGGTGCCTTAGAAGAATTTTCAGGTATATTCTGTAAATTTAAGGTCGTTGATTTGACTTGTTGTCTAAGCGAACGAGCGTTTAAAATTTTTTCTCTGACAGGACATTTCAAATAATTGGATTTATGATTTCCATTGCAATTTGAACATGAAAATTTATCAGTGGTTTCATTCATTGGACAATCGTCTTTCGAATGCGATTTACCACAATTCAAACACCGTATATCCATATGACAATTTTTGGTTCCATGACCGAAGCCTTGGCAACGACGACATTGCGTTAAGTTTGCAATACGATTATGCCGTTTATAATGTTCCCAATGAATTTTAATGTGGGAAATGAAACGTACTTTTTCTAAAGTTTTCAAATTGTTTACATCACTTCGATTGAAGTGTATTAGGTAAAGTTCATGGGAAATTCCAGAGCGTGGTTTAGAAGTACCATTCGCTCTTTTTTTCATAAGTATTACTTGGGAAGGGGCAAAACCAAGCAATTCTTTTAGTTCATTTTTAATTTCATCAATACTTTGATCATTTGATAATCCTTTCAAGACAGCCTTGAAGGGTCTGTCTGATTTTATATCATATGAATAAAATTTATGAAGTTTTTCGGACAAATATCGAATAAGACGTTCGTAATCTTCCAATCCATCCACCAAGACTCGACATTCTCCTCTTCGTCCGATTTGAAATGAGACTTTTACTTCCGGGAGAAAAGTAGAAAGCTCAGTACGGAATGCTTTGAAGTCGGAAATCATCACCGTCACTGGTGGCATAGATTGATGTTTCTTCCCAGAACGACAAGCGTCCATTTTGGGAATTTTTGAAGAATTTTCTTCTATGTCGCTACAATCGGATTCAGGAAGAATCTCGTAAATATTGTTAGACGGCATAGGATCAGCGGAAGGGAAATCCGTCCGTTGTCTTTTATTTTTACATTCAGATTCTATAAGATCGTGAATGTTATTAGAAAAATGTTGAATAACGGATTGTGATTTATTCCGTATTGAATTATTTTTAGCCTTAGGCTTGTTGCCTTTCCGGTTGGACGCAGGCATTTTTGAAATTAATGAAATTTTAAATTAAATTAACTAGGCTAAATTAGTCTTCGATTAGACTCCTAGCTAGCCTTAAAAAAGGCTGATTAATTTCTTAGTTACTCTAATATCACTCTTTGTATCACTTAGTCACTCTAATATCACTCTTTGTATCACTTAGTCACTTAGTTAGTGATTCAGGTAGCCTTGAAAAAGACTGAAGCCTTGAATCAATGAAACTCTAGGTAGCCAGAAAAAAATTCCAGGAGCCAAGAGCTATACGCGTGCGGTGCGAACGACTGTTCAACACCGACTGAGAGATACTGATCATATTTAAAGCTAGCTCAAGACGGCTCTACGCCTTCACAGCACAAATCGTTAGCAAACCTTTGTGAGCTTCTAAGTAGATGTTGAGAATCTCAGAAATGGGAGTGATATGCATATAACAGTTCGGCTGAAAAGTTCGTATCGTTTAATAGAAACACACATTTTTTACCAAAATTCGTTTTTATTATTCAACATAATTGCCATCAGAGGCGATACAGCGATTATAGCGATCTTCCAACTTTTCGATACCATTTTTGTAGTACGATTTGTCCTTTACCTCAAAATAGGCCTCAGTTTCAGCGATTACCTCTTCATTGCTTCTAAATTTTTTGCCAGCGAGCATTCTCTTGAGGTCTGAGAACAGGAAAAAGTCACTGGGGGTCAAATCTGGAGAATACGGTGGATGAGGGAGCAATTCGAAGCCTAATTCGTTCAATTTCAGCATGGTTTTCATCGACTTGTGACATTGTGATTGTGAGCTCACGCGGCACCCATTTTACACAAAGCTTTCTCATATCCAAATATTCGTGAATAATATGTCCAACACGTTCCTTTGATATCTTTAGAGTGTCAGCTATCTCGATTAACTTCACTTTACGGTCATTGAAAATCATTTTGTAGAATTTTTTCACGTTTTCGTCGATAACAGCCTCTTTTGGACGTCCACTGTGTTCATCGTCTTCGGTGTTCATATGACCAGTACGAAATTTTGCAAACCACTTACGAATTGTTGCTTCGCCCGGTGCAGAGTCTGTATAACACTCATCAAGCCATTTTTGGTATCGGCGGCACTTTTTTTCATCAAAAAGTAGTGTTTCATCAACACACATTTCCTTTTTTCCATTTTTTTCACAATAACAAAAGTAGCTTCACTCAAAATGCAATATCTCACAAACTAATAATCAGACAGCTGTCAAATTTATACACGTATCTTTTGAAGGTTGATACTAACTGAAAATGGTATGGATTTAATTCTAGTGGCGCCCTCTCATAGAAACGATACGAACTTTTTAGCCGATCTGTTAATATGCATTCCTAAGAAAAATTCGGTATAGCACAAATAGTAAATAATATTCATCCAAACCCAAAATTTAATATTATTTAACGATCAAAACTACGTAAAAAAACTATTAGAACAAAATAGTATAATGTACAGCTAGGACTGAAGATAAATCGATATTTGTATGTTATAGACTTCACAGATAAAAATATTGTGTGAATTTACATCTATTTTCATGCACATATTTGGAGCAGGTAATTAAACATAAAAATACTTTACAATTCTGTACGTTTCAATATAATTTAATCGCAAAACAAGCGTTAATTGAAAGATACAGTTATATTCATTGAAAATTCAATGCAATTCAATTTAGTTTTGCATCGATGAAGGTTTTCAATCAAAATTTCGATTCAACTCATGTCTATTCCATGTTACTATTGATTTACATCTCGTGTAAATTTCATTATTTCTTTCTGTGTTTTTCGATTATTATTTCCAGTACTTCCGGAGTCCAGTAAAACCGAAGATACTATTTTCAACCAGCAACATTAGTTTTTCTTCGCCGTATCATACATAGTACTTTAAGTCTAATATATTGCGAATACAGTAAAAACGGTTAGCATTTAATAAAACACATTACTGCTACTTTTATAGGATAACATATTGGTAATTTGGAATTCATTTAATAATCTGAACCCTTTTTTATACGATTCGTTGTTATAAATTACGTTAACGAAAAAAAAACATTTATTTTGCATATACTGTTCATGAACTTGTTTATTTGTTTATTTGGAGCAGGGAAAAGCCCACTGGAGCTGAGCATCACCAAATTTTAGCTCTCTCTCCAGCAGGCATAAAACCTCTCATCTTTTGTACCAACAGATTATAATTATCCAAATGATACATTTCCTTAAATTAAATTGGTTACTACTACACACAGCACCATTCTTATTTCTAATACTAATACTAATACAATACTAATAGCTAGTTAGACAAAAATCTTAGAAACAAATTCTTTATGCAGTTATGAGTTAAGTGACAATCGAAAGCATTTGAGCAACGATTAAATAGACGGCACATACTAACGAAAGGCTCGTTGTGACCGTAGTTGGTTCTAGCGGAAGGAAGACGGAGAAAAGTATGAGCTCGAAGAACACGACGGCGAATATTGAAGTCTAGTGAGCGTAAGAGTTCAGAACAATCGATTCGAGATTGAAGCAGATCTGCGACGAAAGTTGCCTTAAACACGTCTCTACGAACAGACAATAGATCGAGACCTATGAGCTTGCAACGATCTGAGTAAGTCGGAAGATTTAGAGGATCTCTCCAAGGAAGTTTGCGAAGCGCGAAACGAATGAATTTATGTTGGATGGCTTCTATACGCTGAATATCATTTTGATAATAAGGTGACCAAACAACAGCTGCGTATTCGAGTGTAGAACGAACCAGAGCACAATATAGCGCTTTCAGACAATGTATATTCTCGAAGCATCTCGTAACAAGAAAAATAAATCCGAGTAACTTAGAAGCTTTGTTGATTGTGTAATCCACATGCTGCTTGAAGTTCATTTTTGAATCCAGGATAACTCCTAAGTCTTTAACGAAGGATTCTCTTTTAAGAACGGTTTGTGAAATAGAGTAGTCGAATTTTACCACTGAGTGTTTTCGTGTGAACGACATAATTGAACATTTCGAGGCGTTTATAGTCATTCTATTTACTCTGCACCAATTTGTAAAGATGTCTAATTGTGACTGCAGAAATATAGCATCATTGGTAGTTTTGATTAGATGGAAGAGTTTGAAATCGTCAGCAAAGAATAATTTCCTGCATTTCAGCAAAGTATTTAAGTCATTTTAGTAGAGCAAAAATATGAATGGTCCTAGATGACTACCCTGTGGAACTCCGGAGCTGACAGCAAACGGTGATGTAAAGCAGTCACCAATTTTCACTGACATTTTGCGCCCTATTAGGTATGAGCTAAGCCAGCTCAGAAAAGAGCCATAAAAACCAAGTCTACTTAGTTTGGAAATGGTAATCTGATGATTTATCTTATCAAAAGCCGCAGAGAAATCGGTGTATATGGCATCTACTTGTAGTCGTGCTTGTAAGGATTGAATTATAAACGAAGTATATGATACAAGATTTGTAGATGTAGATCGTTTCGGCATAAGACCGTGTTGGCTCTCGGATATATAATTTGAGCAGTTATGCGTAATAAAGTCCAAGAGAATCCGTTCGAATAATTTAGATACTGCACATAACGCCGCTATTCCTCGGTAATTGGAAATTTCGTTTCTGCGTCCTTTTTTAAAAACTGGGAAGATGTATGATTCTTTCCATAAGTCGGGGGAAATTTCTTCTCTTAAGGAGTTGTTAAATAATATCGATAATGGAACTAGCAGACTGCTAGAACATTTTTTCAGTAAAACAGATGGAATGCAGTCTGGACCCACACTGAAAGATGATTTCAGCTTATAACATGCTTTGCTCACTACAGCCGTCGTAATATTGGGATGAGGACCTATGGGAGTAAGCAGAGGAACGTTACGGGATGCTTCGGCGATCTGTTCATCCGTTAGATGTTCGTTAGAGAAAACACTGCTGAAGTGCTTGCGGAAGAGATCACAAATAGCAGGTGATGATGTTCCTTGAACACCATCGAGTGATATGTGAGTTGGGAATCCCGTTTCTTTACGCTGTTCATTAACGTAGTGCCAAAAGCTTTTTGGGTTTGTCCTAAGACTACTCTGTATCCGATGTTGATATGCTTGGTAGAGAGTCTTATTCAACCGTTTATAGCGATGATTTAGATACGAATAGTGCGTTCTGAGATGGAGTGAAGGATTTTGGTCAACTTTTTCAAAGCGGATCGCTTAGCACATTTAAAGCCTTTCAGGGTGGAATTCGACCAAGGTGGATGTAGTGCTTCACGTTGTGTCTTTTTCAGTATGTACTGGTCAATGGCCTATAAAATAATGTGTGTCCATGTCGATACTGCAGAATTACAATCGCTGTTTGATAGTAGAGACATCCAGTCCAATGATGAGAGAAAAGTGTCCATTGCAATGTAATCTCCTTTTTTGAAATCATAGTAGATTGATTCAACGATGTTTTTAAAAGTAACAGTTGGTTGGTCACGAATATTGATTAGAAGAGGAGGATGATGGTTACAAACTTTGACCAGTTTAGTTGGAGCGCTGATTAGAGTAAGAGAATCGGAAAGTTCCTGGCTGACAAAACAAAGGCAGCCGACCATTGCTGTTGTATATATCGTTTAATTGAATTGAACCGGCTGTATTATAGTCATCCAACAATCTTTGAACCGTAGAGGTTAACGAAGAGCTCGTTGTGTCTGGATACAAATACATGGAGGATTGATGAGTCCATTTGATACGTGGAAAGTTAAAGTCGCCTACCACAAGGATCTTATCATTCAATGCTGTTTGATTCGTGATGAATGCGAGCGATTTCAAAGGTTGATCAACCAAACATGTATCATTTACTCGATCAGGCGGAATGTACAGCACGCAAAGAACTTATAACTAATTCAGTTTTGTTTGTATCAGTACATCACTTTGTTCAAAGTAAGATATCTGGCTATTAATTGACCTTATAGAAAAGGAATAAGATTAACATCAGATAAAATTTAAATTGAAACTCCAAATCCAGCCCCCTGAACTATGACTTTGTTGATATTTTAGGGATAATTGAGTGCATCCACCGACCTAGATCAACTTTTATCCCAAGAAGATTGACAGCTGGCAAGTGTTATTTGGTGAGGCGCGCTACAGAATTCGTTGAAAGCAATCGGTCGTTCATAAATTTCACCCTCAATAGCACCACATTCAGCTAAAATATCGGCTTTTTCATTGCCTGGAATGGAGCAATGAGCCGGGACCCAATCTATTGTGATTATGATAATTATTATTCAATATGTCGTTCAGGTACTATTTTATTTGCCCAAGAAAAACGGTTCTTTCTTGCCAATCATGTTGGAACGAATGGCTTCAATTGCACTCAGACTATATGTGAAGAGGAAATAATGGTTTGGAAGTAATGTGACGATTACACTTAAGCTATAATGAACTGATAAAACTCAACTAGCCTTTCGAAGTTATTAATAACTAGGGGATTCTGTACCTAACATCTTATTAGCAGTCGTGATGAAAGCTCCCTAAAGCGATCTTTTAATGGAAGAATTCCCGCCAGAACTTCAAGACTCATTGTATGTGTCGAATGCATGCAACTTAAGACAATTTGCAAACAACGGCACTGCATACGCTCTAATTTGATAATATGAGAGTTTGAAAAAACGAATCCATATTCCATCGCTGAAACTATCGTTGTCTGATACAATTTTATTAGATCATCCGGATGAGCACCCCACCAAGATCCTGTTATTGTTCGAAGAAAATTCACTCTTTGTTGGCATTTTGTTATCAGATGCCTAATGTGTCCTCCCCAAGTGCATTTGGAATCGATTTACACCCCGAGGTATTTGAAAGTCAAAACCCGTTGGATCATTCTTCCCAGCGTATGAAGCTGAAGCTGCGCAGGATTCATGCTTCCTTGAAAAGACGACCAGCTCTGTTTTCTCCGCAGGGAATTCGATACCCAAATAAACAGCCCAAACGGACAAGTTATCTAAGGTATCTTGCAATGATTTTTCAGATCAGCTGCTTTGGGTCCAGTAACTGAAACCACGCCATCATCTGTCAATTGTCTTAGTGTACATGGGGTTACTAGACTGCTGTCAATGTCGTTTACATAGAAATTATACAGGAGCGATCTGAGGCATGAGCCTTGCGGGAGACCCATGTAGCTAATTCTGAATATTGCCAAATCGCCATGTAAAAAAATACATGCACTTCTCTGACAAAAGGTTGTGCAAATAATTATTTATAACCGGTAGAAATCCATGTTGGTGAAGCTTGTCTGAAAGAACATCAATGGAAACTGAATCAAATGCTCCTTCAATGTCTAAAAATACAGATGCCATTTGTTGTTTTGGAGCGAAGGCAATTTGGATGTCAGACTAAAATAATGCAAGGCAATCATTCGTCCCTTTATTTCTACGGAAGCTAAGGGGCTGTCCATAAAAGACGTCCGCTTTTTTGGACGATTTTTGACTCCCCATCCCCCCTTTGTCACAAATTGTCACAGAAGCAAAGACCATCCCTCCTATGTCACATGTCATGAATTCAAAATAAATAAAATTCATTTCAATACATTCTCAATATATATGACAAACCATACAAATATGAGGGAAAAATCGATTTATTACATGCTGTCATTAGATTAAAAAATATCCCTAAAACTATAAAATCATCGGAATTATTTTATTAATATCAATTATATAAATTAACAAAAGTATTTGGTTGAAATTGATGAAATATTTAATTCATCTGTTTTATTCCTCCTAGGGGTACACAGATATATTATTGTTTTAGGTAAAGAATAATATTTCCTTAGTGTAGCATACAGGGCTGAGAAAATAAAGGCCAAAACCTCGTCAAAACGAGATCACTGCCGGAGAATCTTTTCATGATCAGTTGATCAGTGCATTTTAAATCACATCGATCAATATCGGTACTGATCTTCTGTCACACAATGGGTAGTGATTTTGAGCTAAAATGATTCTTGATTTATGTAAGTTCAATCATTGAATGATTCGATAAGCTTTGATGTTGGTGGAGGAAAATCACATATGATCAAGATAAGACGTGACTTGATCTACGTCTGAAATCGTTGATCTCCTGCCTTTTTTCAAATGGAGTACAATTGAATAAACTGCATCAGAATCAGATGAGAGAAATTCTTATGATATACTATTATCAATGCTAGAAAATCAAATTACTGAAAAATTGCCAGTGCTTAACTTAAGTTAAACCGTTTGAAGGCATCTTTTTCTTTTTTACGTGCACTCCGTGCACTATTGCTGATCACAACAGAAATGATTTCCTGCATCATTCATTTCCGAATTTACAAGAAAAAGCTTTTACATCAACTAATACACGTTTCACTATAGAATGTAAACGTTTATTGTGGAGATTTTTTTCAGGAAATAGGGCAAAGCAGTAATATAATTAGGTATTTCAAAAATGCGCTCATTGAATATTGGTCGTCACATTCCAAAAACCTCCCCCCCTTCCCCCTGTCGCAATAGGTCACGTTTTATGAAACACCCCCCTCCTCCTTGCGGCGTGACGTCTTTTATGGACAGCCCCTAAACTGAGTGTCTGATAACAAGCCGTTCTTCTCGACCCAATAGTCGAGACGACGAAGAATTTTTTTTTCGAATAATTTTCTGATGCAGGACATCATGGCAATGGGTGTGATTGAAAGCTGGTTTCCCCGGCTTTTGAATGGCGTAAAATTTTCACTTGCCTCCAGTCAGGTGGAACAATATTTTGCTCAAGAAACTTGTTGAACGAGCGTCATTTTGCAAGCTTAGGCAGATTCTTCACCAACTTGAATTTAATACTGTCCAACCCAGGAGCAGTATTGTTACAAGATAGGAGTTCTATAGAAAATTTCATCATTGAAAAGGGACTATTAACGGAAACATTATTTGAAGGAGATATCGAGGATACAGATAAAGATATTGAATCACTATTTGGAGAAGATATGAGGAGGAGATCCATCGGCTCGAGTATTCCTCACTCTCGTTTTCTACGTTACGTGTTCGTTGATGTGTCTCTAGATAAACCTTCGAAAAATATGTCACTTTTTGGCCCGAAGTATGCTCTTTTACTTTGATTTCGAAACCAAGAATTTTGAAAAATTTTGAGGAGTATCTCCTTCCCGTTTCAGAAATGTTTTGCAAACATTTTGCTTCGCATATCTAGCATCTGAGCGCTCTTTGTCCCACCAAGGGTATGGTGGCCTTCTGTTAGTCGTTGGACCATTTTTAACACTTATCACACTGTATTTCCGAATACATTGGCATTTGATTTTCGTTTCCGGAAATACAGTGTGATAAGTGTTAACAATTTGGTCCAACAACTAACAGAAGGCCTCCAAACCCTTGGTGGGACAAAGAGTGCTCAGATGCTAAACAAATCAAAGCCTTGGTAGTACATTCCTGTAGTGGAATTTGACCTTCTGTTTCAACCGACTTCGCAGCCGATTCAGAGTGTACAAAACCATTGCATGGCTGATGCTACGATTCTACTGACACTACGAATCCTTCCCCGTCGGGGCACGAACATACGACAACTGGTTTGTAAGACCAGTTCCCTATGCATTGAACCGCAGATGCTAAATATGAGGAGCAAAATGCTTGCAAAACATTTCTAAAACGGGGAGAAAGTCCTCCTCAGAATTTTGAAAGAATTCACATATTCGTTTGAATCTAAGCTTCTGGAAATCATCTCTGATGGAAAGTCAAGTCTTGGCATTACATTCCTTTTGTGGAATTTGGCCTTTATGTTTCAACAGACTTCGCAGCCGATTCTTAGCGTACAGAATCACTGCATGGCTAGTATTATGGATCCTACTGACACTAAGAATCCGTCCAGGTCGGGGCTCGTACATACGACAACTGGCTTGTAAGACCAGCGTCCTATGCATTGAACCGCCAACCCGGGACGTTCTCTGATGAAACATTGCAGAATTTACCTAAGTTGAATTATATAGCACTTTCCCCTTCCAGGCGAATTTTTTTTATTCGAGTTTCAAATTTAATTTTTATTCGAAAGCGAAAAAAAAAAATTATCATGAAAGATATTCGTTTTGATGTAGAACACATCTTTATTTTCTATATAGGGGTTCAAATCGAAAACTAAAGGAAAAATACACGTAAAAATGGGGTCAGGTTTTAAACACTTACAGCTCAGTCTATTTAGTATAATTTATTAATATTATTTTGTTATTTGATGGGAAATATTTCTAAGTTTCGATTTGAATGTATCAAGCCGCGTATTTTCCATTATATATGATTGAAATTTTGATTAGTAGTGAGCATTTTGTCTGCTAAAAATCTCCGGCATACCGGATTTCCCTGCCATAGACGACGGTTTTGAAGGAGTAAGCGATATAATGGGAAGGGAAAGCATCGCTCTGATTAGTCAATCATTGCAAAAGCGAAATTGTTGGAAGCACGCGAATCTATAAATAGAAACGAAATAATAGCTAACGTTTCAGCCCTACACGTAGCATGCTAGAGGTAGGTTGTTGCTAGACAGCAAGACAAAAAGTGACATGAAACGATTTGAAGCTTTAATTGGTTCTTGTGTCATGCAAGCTCGGATGAAATTACATGTTATGTCGTTTCGCCTGAGAAATCGACAAGTACCCCAGGGTAAATTTTGAGTGCTTAAGATTAATTTCTAATTTATATAAGATGAACTCGATTGATGATGAGAAAAAGTTTATCGCTTCAACCGAAATCGCAGAATGGTAGAGATATTTGAATATAATTTACAGAAAAGTGGAATTTCTTATAAATTCAACTGACTTTTCGTTTTTAGTGCATGGTGCTAATACAAGAAAAAACTGTGTGTTGTGATCAGACTTTAAAAGTGAAAAGTGCGGTTGGTTACAAAGAATACAGACAGTTTTGCTTTTTCTTCAGCAGAAAATTTTGACACTGTTGTACCAAACGACGAATAAAAAGCTAAGTGTTTCACTTTACTTATACTTTTTACCAAACTATCACTTTGTTCAACAAAATAATTTTAGTCTTTAATATAGGGGCTGGGGTCCACTAGGAGAATGCCAGTCCTTATTATCTTTCTCCACAACATAACTAGTCCAGAGGTCGTGTTGAATTAGGCGGCGAAACAAAAAGCCTGCCAAAAATAGATCCACTGGTTCCTGTTTCCTTATCGTAAGAGGTCACAGCTACAGGATTTCATCTTTTCGTGATTTCATTTACATTTTTTTCAATGTTTCGATTATGGTAGTTCTTTTCCACTAAACTATTATTTATTCTGAATTCTTCAGGAAATTCTGTATCTATTTCGTTCAGCTTCTAAGTTCTAAATGACAAAATTCCTTTTGTTTTTTTTCAATTCGTTTTACGTCGTTCAGGATTGTGGTTTGAATAACAAAATTCTTTAAAATTACAATGTTTATGATGTAGATGAACCTACCATACTGCTTTTGCGGCATGTTCAATAAATAAAGGGAAAATACTAGATATGAGTAATTATCTCCCTCCTGATAACAGATAGTATATTTTTAATTAGGTTTCGTGTCACACTCCAAACTATTACAAGAAAATCCATTTATTGTTTTCCTCAATGGCCGACTTGGCCCTTTTTAACTTGATATTGATTCGAAAGCGGAGTCTAAAATATTTTTTCATCGCGCTATACGTTCATATTTGTGGAGGGGCTGGGGTCCACTAGGAGATTTATAGTATGTGGAATCTGGTGGAAAAAAAATGAGCCAAGAATAGATCCACTGGGTTCCTGCTTCCATGTCGTAAAAACCGACAATTGCAGGAGTTTCTTTTTCCTTTCAGATATCAGATTTTTTCAATGTTTCACATCTGATTACTCCATTTTACTAAATTATCTCTTCATTCAACTTATCAATTTCCGGTTAGCTTCGAAGAAAGTATGTTTTCTTCTTCCATGTCAGTGCATATCTTTCGAGATTATAAATTGAATGATAAAAATCAACTATTGCCCAAATCCATTAATATTACAAAGTTAATAACAGAGATAACAGATATCGGCATATTTAATATATAGTGAAAAAATACTTGATAAATTAATAATTTATCCTCGGTAGCCGGCCGCCACGATCAACCAATATAAGCAATTAATAATTTTAATAAATAATTAAATTAATTAAGCGGAAATAATAAACAATCAAGTCGCGCGTGAAATCTTTTGACCTTTGTCTGGTGATTTAAAATGATTTTACAAAAACTTTCTAGAGTATATCACTACAATGAATCAACTATTTTGTCTAAATACTATTCACTCGTTTGTTTTGTAGCAGATAATTCCATTTAGAAAAAATAGGGAAGTTTTTATTCTTTACGCGATAGTATTTCAAATTTTATCATACTTTAGTTTTCACGAATAAGAACTGTGAATAACGACTTCCCGGGACTTCAGTGTCGGATATTGTTGAAATGTTCGTTCGGGAAGTCAGTGAGTTTAGTGGCGCATCCGAGCATCTTGAGCCGAAACATACTAGCTCGCGCGCGAATACTACCATTACTGAAATTTATACTAACAAATATCCTTCTCCCGTGACACTTGTGGAGTGCGCAGTAGTATATACAGCTTCTAGTAACAACAAGTGTTGGACTAACATCCCTTCCCATTCCTCAGACGATCTACGTTCGGCCCTGGCCGGCGCCGGTACTGATCAATGAATTCTGGGGTTACCAGAAGATGTACATTGCAGGATAATTTACCAGTCCCAGGTTGGATCATCTAGAAATTTCCTGTGCAATTTCAGCTAATCCCGATCAGTAACGTAGTAGCAATCAGGGGTGGTCGGTCAAGCTCAAGCTCAACCGAAATAGCAGAATGGTAGAGAAACTTAATGCTATAACAATAACTACTTGCAAACAAAACTTGAACACAAGCTTGGCGAAGAGAAGATTGAATATCTAAATCGTATCGCAAGTATGTACAAAGATATAATTGCATACATTTGGGATATTGGTGTAATTTCGTCGGCTATAAAACAAATACAAATCAAGACAAACAATGTTCTTTGTTAGTTCCTAATCAAGATCAATCTAGGCAAACTCTCGTGCAATTGCGGACTCAAAAGTGTGACGATTGATTGAACTGTTTGATTGTATATCAATAGAAATTTTGGGTGCCTTGTTCCACATCAATCGCTCGAACAACCCCATGCGGCTGATCCTTGTAGTTTTGAATACAAAAGAATATTCTATTTGAATAGAACTATTCACGATGAAGGTTAGAATTACTTAGGAACGTTCTCAATTTCTAAATTTTGATCGTCCTTTTAAATTCATGCCAAATTATTGTTTTCATAAAGTATCATCAATAATTTTAAATAGGAAAATGTGTTTGTTACTGCGCTAGTGCGTATCTAAATGTTTTCTTCTGATATTTATAGCTTAATGGGATATGAAAAGCAAAATCAGTTATAATTTTAATCGTCTAGAGGAGCATTATAAATTCTGAATAAATTTCTTTCAAATATTGACATCGACACATTGATTCCAAACAGCCGTGAAATTTCTCCGAATCATCACGCAGAAAGCCATAGTCTTTCGGTGATAAAACATTTCAAATCTGGCCGTTCCAATTACAGGAAACTTGAGCCCCGACGGGGAACATTCGCCCGGCCTGATGGATGTTAATTGGCTTATTTAATGGGTGACTAACGCGGCCGGACGGAGGGCATCCGTATGCGAACTTAAGTGGAATGCCTGCTGACATTTATCATTGCCTGCGGTTACAACCGGAAGGAAGCGAATCCAAGTGCCGGTCAACGGGGAAACATTTCACATCGGCAGCGAAACCAATCTCGTCTCGGATACTGGGAATGTGCAAACGTGAGGTCGTTGGTGCTCAGTGTAGTGAAAGCCCGCTGGCGCCTGATGCCATTCAGCCGTCGAGACAGGTGCGATAAAGCTACCGAGAAATAACAGTTATGAGCTACTGCGGGCCATTTTCGCAGTTATCAAGTAATGAGAAGATAATGCAGGTGTTCTTCGGCGAAACCGAGACCGTTGTTGCGAAGGCCCATCAGTTCTAATTCAAACTGTTGATTAATTTATCGTGCTAATATGGTTTGATTGCAGTTTATAGTTCAAATGATTCACGGTTCGCACAGATTTGTGAGCAAATATTAATTAACCCAGAACGCTAGAATCCCGCCCGCCTGGTTAGCCCCAATCGAAGTAATTACCGAATACGTTAATGTTCCGCGCGGAGAATAGCAACGAAAAGTGAACCTCTCAAACCAATAATCATTTCTCTGTAGGAAAGCTATTTGAAAACAAAAGCAGTTCGGTACAATTTTCCGCGCAGTTTCAACTTCTTCACGACTGACTGCAGCTAAATAGTGGTGCAAAAGTACGGTGTGCTTTTTTCGATTCGGGACCGGAAACAACGAGAGCAAAAATAATCGACTGGCAAGTGTAACAAGTGCCCTTTTCTTGCTCGTTGAATGGAAATTGATTCTTGTTTTTATGGTTTTTATTTCGAGTGGAAGTGGGTTTGGCATGAGCGAATTTCAAAAGCACAAGCTTCTAGGACTTGTGTTGGCTTTTGTTGCTGCTGATTTTGCGTTGAATTATTGTAAAGTTCAACAATAAAGCATCAAAACAATCATTTCGTATTTATTCTATAATCGGAAAATTCGATGGAAGCGCCTGGTTTCCCACGGGCAAAATTTGATTGATTTCGCGAATGTTTAAACGACGAAAGCATTTGTTTATGTTTAATTATGCAGTTTCAAACACTTTCGTCCTACTGAGAGGTGGTGAGAGGAAATTGTATTTGCATTCGTTTTTCTTTTTTTTCTATTGGTCCTTTTTCCATCAAACTTCATTTTCGGTCGTTCGTGCGCTGGAACCGACGGCTAGAGTTTTCGCTCTTGTCGCGCTAGCAGTCGCATTTACCGCGTCGTCCTCCGCGCACCAGTTTCCCAGGGTTTCAGTGCTACCTCGGGGACACACGAAATGAAATGAACCGTCACACAAATCACGGTTCTCGTGATCCCAACGACGACGACGACGACTGGAAGGGCAAAAAAATAAAATAAAAGAAAAGCAAAGTTCACCAATTCCCGGCACGTCGCGCAATTTGTCAGATTTGCTTCGTTTGGGGAATTTAAAAAGATGAATTTGAAATTGCCTGACGCCCCGGCGACGTTGCTGATGCTGCCTTCGCCGCCACCGGTTCCGAAAAGCGGACTAAAATTCGCACCGCTTCAGCACCTCAGACGCTCCCCTGGCGCAAATGGCGGGTTGGTTAGTTCCCCTTCCGAGCCATTTCCCAAAAAAAAAAAGAAAAAAAAACGGGTGATTTCCTTCCTGTTCTCTTGACGGTTGCTACCGGGGTTTTTTTTCTGTTGCTTTGCTGCTTGCGCTATGTGAATTAATTTTCAAATTATTACCTGGTGAGTCAGGTGAGTAACAATCGGTCTCGCAAAAGGAGCGGAAACGAACGCGAGAAAAATGAGCCAGTAAAGTTTATTGCGTGAAATCACAAATTGAAAAATTGCTGACTTTTTAATTTTCATTTCCGTAGCTCAGCACAGTTCGTCCACGTTTTCTCGATCCACCAAGCCGAAGAGTGTTCTTAATGGCGGTGAACTTTGTTCTGTTGTTGATGTTTGTATTGGCCAATTTGGAAAAGACGAATGTCACTGGCACGTAATCGATTACTGGTCCCGATTACCACACAGGAATACAGAACACATTCGGTAAAAGTTTAGCTGATTTTGACGTATGTGTTTATCTATATGTTAAATAGATCGAACGGTTCATCTCTAATTCCTAACAGAATAGAGCAATTTATAAATCCTCCTCAACGAAGCTCCTCAGTTCCAAGAGCGAAAAAAAAATCTAATTTTGTTACGACAGCTAGTTGAAAATATAATAATAAATTTGCATAATACAGTTTGACATTGTTTCAAATTTTGCACATAAATCAGTAGCACCCAGATCCGTTCCCTTCAGGTTCCAAATTAATCTATTCGGAAACCCACCACCAATCACCGTTCGTTCGTGAACCACTCCTCGTCCCGCCACGAGCCACGAGGGGATCTTTCGTTGTGCAGCACCAGAAACTCACGGGACACGAACAAAACACATTTTCTAAACAACTTCTATTGGTACCGGCGAGGATCGGCGGAGAATCCGGCAAAGCAATTTGCATAATTCCACCCCATCGCCCAATCAGACGCTGATTAATTAAAGCAGCCGCATCAGCAGGCTGTCTAATCAGCGAGAAATTATCGAATGCGACTCCGAGTTGTCAAACTTTGTGCCGATGGGCGAAAATCCACTTGGAAAGCTGTTGTTTTTCTTTTGGTCGCCATCGGACTGGGAATGAGCAGCAATTCGGTGTCTTTTTATTGCGGAACACACCTTTAAATTTTCCCAACTGAACTGGGTGAAACCGGGCCAGATGGTGGTGCTGGTGCAGGCTTCTTCGAATTAATTTGAACTTTCGAGGATAGCAACAGGGAAATAGCCTCGGCGAACCCTCAAGCGGCAGCGGTAAAGCTTTGGGTCAACGTAATCCTCGGCAGTCGAAACAGGGGTAGCAATTTTCCGTCGACTTCGGTGTACCCCAATGTGGCAGCGAGGTTTCGAGTGGGGTGCCATCTAATCCAATTTGCATACCAATTTATTGTGAATTAATTACTTTTTCCCGGAAAATAAATAGCCAATGACTGAAGCATCGCAAGCTGTATATTTCAAAGTTGACTATAAGTGGAAGTGAGCTGATTATTGAAAGTGTTAGAAATTACATTTTTTATAAATATTCTCCGAATATAAGATTGGAGTGTAGCAAACCAAATTCACTTTTTGTCGATATCCTTACTCAAATCACAGACCATAAACCGCAAACCTAACATGCACCGCAAAACCCCCTACTCAGGCCACATAAATCCATAAATCATAAATAATCCCAAACCTACACGTACCTAAAATTCTTAAAAGCAATTAACATATCCCGCAAACATCAATATTAGACTACAACAACAGAATATTATTCTCAACATTTGCTACTTAGCCATTGTAGACTAGCTGGCGCACCTTCTTGCGAACGTTCCTCATTAAATTCCGTACAGACTTCTTGGTGACAAGTTTTGACACTTTTTTCCAATCTTTTTCGAACTGTTGAATGGTTTAGGCTGTCAATTTCCTAAGATGTGCCTTCGTTAATGCCCAAAATTCCTCAATTGGTCGAAGCTGTGGGCAATTCGGTGGAGTCATGTCTTTTGGGACGAAAGTGACATTTTTGGTAGTATACCATTCTACCGTTGATTTCGAGTAGTGGCAAGAAGCAAGATCTAGCCAGAAGACAACATGATCCTTGTGGCTTTGAATCATGGGTAGAAATCGTTTTTGTAAACATTCCTTGATGTATATTTTGCTGTTTATTGAAGCAGTGGTGATGAAGGGTTCGACTGGGGTGATAATCGTGGAAAACTGTAAAACGGCTGTCTCAGTCTTATAATACAAACGAATGTTGTTTACTGTCCGACGTTTCGACCTTTGATGTAGGCCTTTTTCAAGGAAAACTGAAAAATTTATTGTGTTACATTGACAAAAACATAGAGCGTTGAACAAATAATACAATGTAAAAACTTACTAAAGTCTATCGTTTATAGTCAAAATATGTCGATGTCTGACGCTACGTTGTCTGGTCAATTTTAGAACATGCTTTAAAATACTACGAGAAAATGGTCATTTACATAAATACTGAATCAAAAGTTATTTAAAAACAATTCTTACTATTGACTGCATAACAAATATTTTGTTTGCATAAATCACGTACAGTGTCACAACTACTTAGTTTAACGATTATTTTGAAGCTTCCATCATGGTGATCAAAAACAATGAGCTTATCAACGTTATTAAGTAACGTTATCGTTGAAAAGCTCAGCAAAGTGCTGTGTAGAGTACGGTAGTATTGGTGTTAATCGGAGAGTTGTCATTTCTTATCGTATTTGATGGATTTGATAGAATGTATCGATCTATAATCTTTGTTTTCTCCAATGCAAAATTGTGTCCTTCATTGATGGTGTGATGAATGAGTGCTGTCTTTTCTTTTAGCCTTGATATTTTTTCATCTGCGTGTGGTGGTGGATTTTCAGTTAATTTTAAAAATTGATTAATGTTGGATCGATGACCACTGAGTCTGGTTTTCAGTCATTACAGGGAATGCTATAGATGACGTTGGATTGTTTAAATGGATCAACAGGATCTTTAATCGGTGATGAAGGGTTTCGAAATCTTACCGCAGCTACAAATTGCTTGCCAGACCATAGCTTTCTTACCAAATTTTTCGACTTCTATCGATGTCTCGAACTGGTTTAACACTTGCCCTTTTCGCACCGTATAATATTATGGTTTCGGCAAGGATCGAGTTTCACGTAGGTTTCGTCGTCCATGATTATGCCAATTTTATGCCGACGTTGTTCTGCTGAAAGTCCACGCATTTCGAAACAAACTAATGAAAACGAATAAACAACTGAACAAGTGGCTAGAGAAGAGTGTAAACAACAGAACGCAGCCATAAAAATTGACAGATTATGAACCATTGCGAAATGGCAGCGGTTTTTGGTTGCGTCCATACTTTCTGCGACAGTCCTCATGTAAAACTTAGACTAAGCTCGTACAGTTAGTTTAAAAGATAAGAATCAAAAATAAAAAGTATCAAGTGCGATCATGTCGTAAACCAGAGATGGAAATAAGTCTATTTTGCGCCCGAAAATGTGAATTAAAATTTCCGATTGTGAATCAAAAAATTGAACACCGTGAATTAAAAAATTGGGAAACAAAATAAAAATTACAATTATGGTTTAGGCTTCAGCGGTCTGTTAAATAAAAATGGCTGTTATATACACCCAAAACTCCGTTTATGATCAGTTTTCATACATTAGCTCTTTTTACGTAATTCTTTTTATGAACCAAATCCCAAATAACGTAAACTTTTTTTACGAACCTACTTCGTAAAAAGAGGTTTTGGCATACATCAAAAGCGATTTCCGCCTCCATGGAAGCTACTACAATATGACTATTTTTGGAACGGGTTTAAAGAGTAGATTCCGGAAAATGATGTTTGAGGTATTTTGGAAATCCAAGATGGCGACTTCCGGTTGATTGATATCCCTTGATTATCCTTACAATGTGGGTATTTTCGGAACGGAATTGATGAGTAGATGTCGGAAAATGATGTTTGAGGGGGTTCTGAAATCCAAGATGGCGACTTCCGGTTTATCGATATTCCTTGAAAACGTTAACAATATGGGTATTTTTGGAAAGTATTTAATAAACAGATGCCGCAAAACTATGTTCGGTGACGTCTCGAATTCCAATATAACATTCTCCGGTTTATCGATATGCCATATAAACCCTTAAAACAAAGAAATTTCCCCCACCGCACGCGTATAGCTCTTGGTTGCTGGAAATTTTTTTCTGGCTACCTAGAGTTTCATTGACTCAAGGTTTCATTCTTTTTCAAGGCTACCTGAATCACTAACAGTCTTTTTAAAGACTAACGATTAGTCAGCCTTTGTCAAGGCTATGCCAAGAGTGATATTCTAATATAATCAGTCTTTTTTGAGACTAAGAAGATAATTAGACTTTTTTTAAGGCTAGCTATTCAAAGAACTATTCTTCGAACTAATCAGTCTTTATCAAGACTTTTCCAAACTAGGAGTCTAATCGAAGACTAATTTAGCCTAGTTAATTTAATTTCAAATTTCATTAATTTCAAAAATGCCTGCGTCCAACCGGAAAGGCAACAAGCCTAAGGCTAAAAATAATTCAATACGGAATAAATCAAAATTCTTTATTAAACATTTTTCTAATAACATTCACGATCTTATGGAATCTGAAAGTAAAAATAAAAGACAACGAACGGATTTTCCTTCCATTGATTCTATGCCGTCTAACAATATTTACGAGATTCTTCCTGAATCCGATTGTAGTGACATAGAAGAAAATTCTTCAAAAATTCCAAAACAGGACGCTTGTCGTTCTGGGAAGAAACATCAATCTATGCCACCAGTGACGGTGATGATTTCCGACTTTAAAGCATTCCGTACTGAGCTTTCTACTTTTCTCCCGGAAGTAAAAGTCCCATTTCAAATCGGACGAATGTCGAGTCTTGGTTGATGGATTGGAAGATTACGAACGTCTTATTCGATATTTGTCCGAGAAACTTATAAATTTTATTCATATGATATAATTTAATTATATATTTTATTCATAGGATATAAAATCAGACAGACCCTTCAAGGCTGTCTTGAAAGGCTTATCAAATGATCAAAGTACTGGTGAAATACACGGTGTTTGAATTGTGGTAAATCGCATTCGAAAGACGATTATACAATGAATGAAACCACTGATAAATTTTCATGTTCAGTCAGGGAAAAAAATTTAAACGCTCGTTCGCTTAGACAACAAGTCAAATCAACGACCTTAAATTTGCAGAACATACCTGAAAATCAAAAAACCGTTCCAAATGCCACGCCTAGTTCTTCTAAGGCACTTATTTCTTCGAATTTAAAACAAAAAACAGGTACGTCTCCCAATTCGTCTTCTAAAGAAAACAATTTATTGACAGGTAGATCGACCTCGTCATCATCTTCTTCTAATGTCAGTTATGCTAGCATAACAGGTAGAAATCTATCACTTAATTCTTCTAATGTAAATAATCAAAACACAAGACCGCCTTGCAGTTCATCTTCTAACGAAAACAATTTATTAATAGCTAGATCGACCTCGTCATTATCGTCTGCTAATGTCAGTTACGCTAGTAGCTATATTACACAGAGTAGCAGCAGACCTTATGCCTACGCGCTCTTTTTATTTTGCGCTGACAGAAATTTATTCTCGTTCTCAGAAGACAACCATGCGCAGGCGAAAAGCTTTAGCTGCTCTCACAAAACTCGTTCGCGCATTTATGTATGTACCGCGGCAGAAATGAATGTAAAACGCTTAGTACGCTTTCAGTGCGTTTAGCCAAGAACGAAGTTTGAGTCGCATGGGAATACCCACTCAGCAAGCGATTATATTTTGTTGGTCGTTAAGCGTTTGTTGAACGACATACTGCACGAAGCATTCGAACGACATACTGCACGAAGCATTCGTTTTTTTCCATAAATACGTTTATTTCAGAGGCAATATACATAAGATTGTCTTCGCCGTGGCATCCACAAAACATAGTACTTTAAACCTAGTACATTTCGAATATCATATTAGTATGTTGGTATTCATTAGTTAATCTAAACACTGTTTTTATCAAGCGAGTTGCTATTTTATATTACATTAAATAATATACATTAATTTTGTACATAACCTTATAACTATTTCTGGTTTGTTTGTATCAGTTCATCACTTTTATTCAATGTAAGATAGCTGACTATTGGTTGAACTCATGGAAGAGAAAACAGTCTGACATAAAATAAAATTTAAATTGGAACTTCAATGGACTTAATACAATGATAAAGAAGTTTCGTGTAAGGAAGGTCACGACAAGCCAGAATGCCGCGATCTGGGACATTGGATAGTCTACCTTGGGTACGCAAGGAATTTATTAGTTGAGATCTGCCATCACGATACTCCACGCATGTCCAAATGACATGATCAATATCGCGATAACTCTTAAATTGCCCGACGTTTCGGCCGTTTTTGATGGCCCTTTTCAAGGGAAATTTAGTCAAATTTCCCTTGAAAAAGGCCATCAAAAGCGGCCGAAACGTCGGGCCATTTAAGAATTAAATCGTTTGCCTAGTGATTTGGGACTGAGAAAGCCGTCAATACTTATATAAACTCATCTTCCAGTCGTTACAACCATCATATCGCGATAACCTTCGCCACAAGCACAATGATTAGTCTCGGAAAGTCCAATTCGAAGGAGATGTGTATCTAACGTGTAGTGATTGGACATGAGTCTGGACATCATACGAATGAAGTGCCTACTCACATCCAGTCCCCTGAACCATGCCTTTGTCGATATTTTAGGAATAATTGAGAGCATCCACCGGCCCAGATCATATTTATCCCAAGAAGCTTGCCAGCTGGAAAGTGTTCTTTGGAGAGACACGTTATAGAATTCGTCGAAAGCAATCGGTCTCTAATAAATTTAACCCTCAATAGCACCACGTTTGGCTGCAATATCGGCTCTTTCATTGCCTGGAATGGAGCAATGAGCCGGGACCCAAACTATTGTGATTTGATAATTTTTGTTCAATATGTCGTTACTATTTTATTTGCCCAAGAAAAACGGTTAATTATTGCCAATAATGTTTGAACGAATGGCTTCAATTGCACTCAGACTATCTGTGAAGAGGAAATAATGGTTTGGAAGTAATGTGACGATTACACTCAAGCTATAATAAACTGATAAAACTCAACTAGCCTTTCGAAGTTACTAATAACCAGGGGATTCTGTACCTCACATCTTATTAGCAGTCGCGATGAAAGCTCTCAAAAGCGATCCTTTAATGAAAAAATTCCCGCCAGAACTTCAAGACTCATTGTACGCGTCGAATGCATGCAACTTAAGACAACTTGCAAACAACGGCACTGCATACGCTCTAATTTGATCATATGAGAGTTTGCAAAAACGAATCCATATTCCATCGCTGAAAGTATCGTTGTCTGATACAATTTTATTAGATCTTCCAGGTGAGCACCCCACCAAGATTCTGTTATTGTTCGAAGAAAATTTACTCTTTGTTGGCATTTTGTTATCAGATGCCTAATGTGTCCTCCCCACGTGCATTTGGAATCAAACCACACCCCGAGGTATTTGAAAGTCAAAACCTGTTGGATCATTCTTCCCATCATATGAAGTTGAAGCAGCGCAGGGTCATGCTTTCTTGAAAAGACGACCAGCTCTGTTTTCTCCGCAAAGAATTCGATACCCAAATGAACAGTCCAAACGGACAAGTTATCTAAGGTATCTAGCAATGGGTTTTGCAGATCAATAGCTTTGGGTCCAGTAACTGAAACCACGCCATCATCTGCCAATTGTCTTAGTGTGCATGGGGTTACTAGACAGCTGTCAATGTCGTTTACATAGAAATTATACAGGAGCGGACTGATACATGAGCCTTGCGGGAGACCCATGTAGCTAATTCTGATTGTTGCCAAATCGGCATGTGAAAAATATATGCACTTATCTGGCAAAAGGTTGTGCAAATAATTATTTATAACCGGTGGAAGTCCATGTTGGTGGAGCTTGTCTGAAAGAACATCAATGGAAACTGAATCAAATGCTCCTTTAATGTCTAAAAATACAGATGCCATTTGTTGCTTTTGAGCGAGGGCAATTTGGATGTCAGACGAAAGTAATGCAAGGCAGTCATTCGTCCCTTTATTTCTACGGAAGCCAAACTGAGTATCAGACAACAACCCGTTCGTCTCGACCCAAGTGTCGAGACGTCGTAGAATAATTTTTTCGAACAATTTTCTGATGCAGGACAACATCGCAATGGGTCTATACGAGTTGTGATTGGAAGCTGGTTTCCCCGGCTTTTGAATGGCGATAACTTTCACTTGCCTCCAGTCAGGTGGAACAATATTTTGCTCAAGAAACTTGTTAAACAATTCCAACAAACGTCTTTTTGCGAGGTCGGGCAGATTCTTAACCAAGTTGAATTTAATTCTGTCCAACCCAGGAGCGTTATTGTTACAAGAACTCACATAGACCCATTGCAATGTTGTCCTGCATCTGAAAATTGTTCGAAAAAATTATTCTACGACGTCTCGACACTTGGGTCGAGACGAACGGTTTGTTGTCAAATACTCAGTTTGTTTTTTCGTAGAAATAAAGGGACGAATGATTGCCTTGCATTACTTTCGTCTGACATCCAAATTGCCTTCGCTCAAAAACAACAAATGGCATCTGTATTTTTAGACATTAAAGGAGCATTTGATTCAGTTTCCATTGATGTTCTTTCAGACAAGCTCCATCAACATGGACTTCCAGCGATTATAAATAATTATTTGCACAACTTTTTGTCAGAGAAGTGCATGTATTTTTCACATGGCGATTTGGCAACAATCAGAATTAGCTGTATAATTTCTATGTAAACGACATTGACAGCTGTCCAGTACCCCATGTACACATTAGGTTTCTGATAACAAAATGCCAACAAAGAGTAAATTTTCTTCGCACAATAAGAGGATCTTGGTGGGGTGCTCATCCGGAAAATCTAAAAAAATTGTATCAGACAACGATACTTTCAGTGATGGAATATGGATGCGTTTGCTTTCGTTCCGCTGCAAACTCTCATATTATCAAATTAGAGCGAATTCAATATCGTTGTTTGAGAATTGCTTTAGGCTGCATGCATTCGACACATACAATGATTCTTGAAGTTCTGACGGGAGTCCTTCCATTGAAAGATCGTTTTTGGGAGCTTTCATCGCGACTGCTAATAAGATGTGAGGTACTGAATCCCCTGGTTATTAGTAACTTCGAAAAATTAGTCGAGGCTCAATTTCAAACAAGATTCATGACAGTACATTTTAACCATATGTCACAGGAAATCAACCCTTCAAGATATATTCATATCCGTGACACCCTTCTGAATGTCCCTGACTCAACTCTATTTTTCGACACATCTATGCAGCGCGAAATGCGTGGAATCCCGGAACACCAACGTTCGATGGAAATTCCGAAAATATTTACAAGTAAGTTCAGACATATTGACTCTGAGAAAATATTTTACACGGACGGATCACGAATTGAAAAGGCTACTGGGTTTGGTATATTCAACAATAATGTTTCGGCTTCATTTAGGCTTCAAGAACTTGCATCTGTTTATATAGCAGAGTTAGCAGTTATAGTTTGAGTATAATCGTCACATTAGCTCCAAACCATTATTTTCTCTTCACAGATAGTCTGAGTGCAATTGAAGCCATTCGGTCAAACGCTGCTGGCAAAAATGAACCGTTTTTCTTGGGCAAAATAAAACAGTGCCTGAACGACATATTGAACAAAAATGATCAAATCACAATAGTTTGGGTCCCGGCTCATTGCTCCATTCTAGGCAATGAAAGAGCCGATATTTAAGCCAAACATGATACTATTGAGGGTGAAATATATGAGAGACCGATTGCCCTCAACGAATTCTATAGCTCGTCTCGCCAAAGAACACTTGCAACAGCTGGCAAGCTTCTTGGGATAAAGATGATCTGGGTCGGTGGACGCACTCAATTATTCCTAAAATAGCGACTAAGGCATGGTTCAGGGGACTGGATGTGAGTAGGGACTTCATTCGTGTGATGTCCAGACTCATGTCCAATCATGATACACGTTAGATGCACATCTCCTTCGAATTGGGCTCTCCGAGACTAATTATTGTGTTTGTGGAGAAGGTTATCGGGATATTTATCTTGTCGTTTGGACATGCGTGGAGTATCGAGATGTCAGATCTCAACTAATAAATTCCTTGCGTACCCAAGGCAGACTATCCAATATCCCAGTTTGCGACATTCTTGCTCGTCGTGACCTTCTTTACATGAAACTTCTTTATCATTTCATTAAGTCCATCGGAGTTCCAATTTAATTTTTATGTTAGACTGTTTTCTCTTCCATAAGTTCAGCCAATAGCCAGCTATCTTATATTGGATAAAAATGATGAACTGATACAAACACACCAGAATTAGTTATAAGATCATGTTGAAAATAAATGTATTATATTTAGTGCAATTTATAAAAGCAAATCGCTTGATGAAAACAGTGCTTAGATTAACCAATGAATACCAACATACTAATATGATATTCGAAATGTATTAGGTTTAAAGTACTATGTATTGTGGATGCCACGGCGAAGAAAAACTTATGTGTATTGCCTATGAAATAAACGTATTTATGAAAAAAAAACAAGAGACATTATGCCCCACAACAATGATGCAATATGCCCCTGTTGAAATGTCGATATAGAAGATAAGCAGATAAGGATATAGAAGAAAAGCAGAAAAAGAATTATTTGCATCAGAAATTATTTGCGTAACCAACTAACAGCAATCTGGAAACAACATTTTCGATTGTCCCAACGCTACATTTTATTTTTATAATCGTTATAAAACTATAAAACAATATTTTAAATCGAAGCATACTGCTGAAGTATAATGTCTGTATAGTAACTGTTTTCAGAACATTCGTATATCAAGGAAATGATTTGGTTTGTCTGCATGTTTTACCGTAAATAGATTTATTAGCACTGCTAAAAGTTTGTTACTAAATACGGATAAAATGTTTATTTAGGTCGAAGCAAAACCTTACATCGAAAAGCTTGCGAATCGAAGCATAATGATATTTTCAGTTTTTATTTTCATATATTCCATTAAACGACAACTGCCCCATACTTGCATAGCAGAAAAGTTCTACGAAAAGATAGTGTTAGTGATAAAACTTGTGTTTAGAAAAGTCTTGAATGCTTGAAAAAGGAAAGGAAGCGTTTGGGCCAGCAGAGACGTTTTACAATACTTTCCCCTACTTTTAGTACAAACCAAAAATCCCCTAAATGTTCAAATTATGTGGCGACCAGTAATCGGTCTTTACTCGTTTTCGTCCGAGACGACAGATAGTATATGAAACCTAGTGTACAATATCCTTAAACAGTCATATAAATCTGGTGAGCTTTGTGTCTGCTGAGCGGTTCAAATTGAACTGTTAGGCGGAGATGCCGGTTTAATTTGAACTGCTTTAAGGTAGCGCTTCGCCTTGGTCAGCTGAAGTTCGCTGCCCACCCCGGGGTTTCAAGCACTTTACCCAAATTTGTGAGATAACGAGGAAGAAAACGGAAATTCCTAGAACATACGATTCTAGATAATTAATTTTTCTATCGATTCGTATATAAATTGTGCCTGATAAACGTTTTTATCGAAAGATTTCGTGCGGGTTGTAAAAATAAATGAGTTTTTCCTTATTTTTTTCGCACACACAAAATGTCACCCCAAAAAAATAACAAAATGTTTAACAAACCTCGCTCGAAATCACGCGAAAGAAAAGCTTTCTAACTGATATTTTTCGCCAAATGCATAGTAAAATCACTTATCGTATGTTTTTGATTTTTCGTGAATTGGGTTAGTTTTGGAGAAATTTGAAATTTAGGGTGAAATTTCGGCGACAAAACAAAAGGAAGCACTGAGTGGTCTCGCTTCGACCTGACCAACGCTAAGAAATCGAAGCAATCATTTACTATGTTGGATTTGCTTTACCTCACCATACACATTTCTGTGATTTGTTTTAGATTGCTTTTGAAAGTGTAGGCATTAAATAATAATATCGGCCACCGTCACTAAATGCAACATAATCCATCTAATTCCAACGCTTATCAAATGACGCTTTTGAAATCAGAATTTCACATCAATCGATACAATAACTCGTACCCGGGTGGGAAGGCAGCTTAATTCCAGATTATATATTGTACAGGCAACAATTAGCCGCAGTCATACTCATAGCCACGTATTAGACTGAGGATTACCGTAATATAGAGTCATAATAAATGTGAACAGTGGCGGCACGATGTACGGGCACTTTGGATACTGATGGGAGGTTCCACAAGGTCTGCGAAATATTTGTTGATTTTAAAGGGATTCCAGTAGAATTTATCCACTTATTTCGATCTACCTCTTTTCGGAAAGTTAGATTCCTGAATTGTTTTGTTTTTTATCGAAATCACATCCAAATGATTCAAAGCGAGTAATTAGTTACATTGTATTTTAACATTATTGCTTGAATGGGGAAAAAAATAATTAAATGTTTTTGTTAGTTATGATGAATAAAAGAAAAAAAACACCCGCTTCCGGTACTTCATATTAATGATATTCCAAAGAATCAGTGAATGGTAATTTAATTTCCCATCTTTTATTTATTTATTTACAATCAACAGACACAATTTGGTCCTAATGATAATTCCTAATAATATTCAGAAAATTTGTACGTATTCTGCTTCGTGACACATTAAAATCATACCCAGATGAAACGCGGTTGAACGATCTCTGTAAACCAATAATAGAACCGTTTGCGCCATAGTTGGTACGTCGTATAGGAAGTCGAAGAAAAGCACTGTTGCGGAGAGCTCTGGGTCGCACATTAATATTAATTTCGTTGAGCAAAACGGGACAGTCGATCCTACCGTTGAATATATCTGCTATTATCAAAGCGCGTGATAATTCTCGTCGCACTTGTAATGTGTCGAGACCCATTAATAACCCGCGACTTTCATAACTAGGTAGTTGATGAGGATCGGTCCACGGCAATCGACGAAGAGCGAAGCGAACGAATCTACGCTGTATTCCCTCAATTCTATGAGCACCGTTCAGGTAGCATGGGTTCCAAACTGCCGAGCAATATTCGAGAGTTGAACGAACAAGCGAGCAGTAAAGCGATTTTAGACAGTGTATGTCTGTGAAGTGCTTAGTTATTCTCATTAAGAATCCTAAGCTACGGGAAGCTTTAGCTACAATGTAACTGATGTGATGCTTGAATGTAAGTTGCTCATCGAGATGGACGCCAAGATCCTTAACGCTAGTAGATCTTCCAATCGAGGATCCATCCAGAAAGTATTCGACATGCAATGGCATTTTTCTCCTCGTGAACGTAATGGCCGAGCATTTGTCTGGATTTACAATCATACGGTTAACTTTACACCAATCTGCGAAGATTAACAATTGCCGCTGGAGAAAGGCTACGTCTTCTAAGTTGCGGATGATGTGATAGATCTTGACATCATCAGCAAACGATAAGCGAGGACCTTCCAAGGCAAAATTGACATCATTGAAGTACAGTAAAAATATTAACGGTCCTAGATGACTACCCTGTGGTATTCCGGATGATGCGAGGAACTCTCCGGAAGTATGATCGTCAATTTTAACTGCTAAACGACGATTCCTAAGATACGACTGCAACCAACGAAGAATGTTCGAACTGAATCCAAGTCTGTCCAACTTAGCAACCGTGATGTCGTGGTTGATTATATCGAAAGCGGAGGAAAGATCTGTGTAGATAACGTCCGTTTGTAAACCGTTAGACATTGCATCAAACACATAAGACAAAAACGATAGTAAGTTTGTGGTTGTTGAGCGGTTAGGCATGAAACCGTGTTGAGTATCGACGATATATTGCTTGCAGTGATTGAAAATTGGTGTCAGTATAACCTTTTCGAACAGCTTTGGTATAGCGCTAAGGGAAGTGATACCGCGGTAGTTGTTTATATCCTTTTTATCGCCTTTCTTGTGGACTGGGAACATAAAGGAAGCTTTCCATAAATTGGGGAAAACTTCTGTAGCGAGAGACATTCGAAACAGTTTGCAGAGGGGAGCGATTACTCCACGCGAGCACTTTTTAAGAATAACTGCCGGTATTCCATCGGGGCCTGGAGAATTTGAGGCTTTCATTCCTACAATTGCCGTCCGTATTGAGTCTTCGTCAATATTGATGCAGTTCAATGAGTTATTAGACAGGGGAACGTTAAGTGCTGCGGCAGCAATTTGCTGCTGAGTCAGGATTTCATTTGAAAAAACCCTAGAAAACTTTTCCGCAAACATCTGGCAGATTTCCTGTGTGCACGAACCAGTACGATCTCCAAAGCTCATTGACGAGGGCAACCCAAATTCTTTCCTTTACTCATTCACATGTTTCCAGAAATACCTTGGATTTGATTTCAGTTTTCGTTGTACGTTGTTCAAGTAGTTGGCATGGCAGCGCTTAACGGTTTTCTTGTACAACTGATTTATCTGCACGTAGTGATTACGCAGGGAAAATCCTCCATGTTTAGAATACCTCTTTAGAGCGGCTCTTTTGGTCGTTTTCAGATGTCTCGCTTCCGCAGTCAGCCATGGTGGATGCCGGGTCTGCCGTCTAGATCGTTTCGGTACATAGTAGTCGATTGCGTAGCTCATAACATTAGAAAACGTCTGCACAGCAGCATTGACATCATCGTTGTCGAGAACTTCATCCCAGTCGATTTGCGTCAAGAAGTCGGTCATATTGGTGTAGTCGGTTCTACTAAAATTATAGCAGATGATGTCCGTTGGAATGCAGGCGTTCTGTAAGCGATTTGAATCGAGCACAATATGTAGTGGAGGATGATGACGAACGGAATTGACCAGAGGGAACGGTGAAGCACTAATCTTTGGTGCAACATCTTCTCTACTTGAAAAGCAAAGATCCAACATCCGGTTATTTTCATTAACGACAGGATTCGACTGTCGAAGAAGGTTGAGGTTGTAGCCGTCGAGCATGGTTGTAATGCCAATGTGGAAAGTGGAGAGCGCCGGATCAGGAAAGAAGAAACCACCGGAACTTGTTTGCCATTTTATGCTGGAAAAGTTGAAGTCTCCCACAATCAAGATTTCATCTACGGGTAGTACATGAGTGGAAGTAATTTCTTGCAACGACTGTATGTGTGCATCGATTAGCGGTAGATCGCGGCATCGGTCCGGAGGAAGATATATCACACAAAGGTAGAGGGAAAAATTGACCAGTTTCAAACGCACCCAAACCTGCTCCACGCATTTACCAGATGCGGTTTCGATCAGTTGCGCCTTCAAACGACGATGCACTGCGATAAGCACCCCGCCTCCAATAGTTTTTGAGTTATTTAAGGGGCTGCGATCGGTACGGAAGACTTCGTAGTTGGATCCAAAACCTTGAACGGAGAGCGTACAATCACTGAGCCAGGTCTCCGAAAGAGCGATGATGTCGAAGCAATCATCCGAACAAGCCAGCAAATAGTCGGTGATGTGCATGTTCATGCCTCCAACGTTCTGGTAGTACAAGTGCAGCGGTTGACTAGATTGATCGTGCGATGGATAACTGCAAACGACGGGAAGTGAATCAACGCCTGAATCGTTTGAGACTGAATTGTACTTGCCGTCTGAGATGGTTTGGAAGACCCCTTCCGCGTTCCCACTCACAGGGCCGGGACGACTGATGACCGCTGGCTGCAATAGCTCGACTGTGGGGAACGTATCAGGGGCTTCCATGGTGCGAACATCTGTGCATCCCGGTATCCGATTCAAAGCGAGAGGAGGACATCTATAAGTGCGAGAGAGATCAGCACTTGGAAAGGACGGAATATGCAAATACTTGCCGAGATGAGACATTTGGAAGACTCTTTCACCACACCCACGCACAGGACCAGGACGACTGGAGAACGCTGGCTGCTGTGGCACGACTGTGGCGGGGGGTTCGAGAGCTTCCAAAATATCAACTTCAGTGCGTCCCGGTGTGGTTCCATTGTACTCTCATAACGTTTGCCGGGGCGGTGTTCTCATCAAACGGAGCGGGCTGGGTGTTACTTCGTCTACATTCATAACGGTGCTGCATCCATTTTCGTCGGGAATCGGTGGAGAAATATCGATTGGAGGATACCAGATGTTTTGCTTTTTGTTGTCTTCGAACTCGCGAAACAAAACACCTTGTGGCCAGGTGTCGGGATTAAGAGCCGCTTCCCGAAATTTGGGCAGTATCCCAACTTTGAAGGAGACAAAGTTCAGAGTATTTACGTCGACATCTCTTTTCACCAGCGGGATGACCGTGACATCTTCGCTGCACTCTAAACCATCTTTTGTTAGCTGCGAAACCATCTCCTTACTAACGCTGGGGTGAAAACGTGACAAGTAAATCCATACGAGGGAGCAGGGCGTTGGAACTGTGGCGATATTACAGTTATCCGATGGTTTCCGGCAACCTTCCAAGGTTTTACTTGGCTCAGAACTATCTTCCCGACGACGCTTCGCATTGGGACCAAATCCGTCGGGCTTCGGCGGCAGCGGCGACGAAACAGGCACTTTGCGCGAGAGACGAGATATTTGCTGGCTATTCTTTTTAATTTCGGCCTTCAGCTCAGCAAAAATCGATTCTGTTCTCTCTGCGATAGATGCAAATGCGCTTCCAAACGAAGAAACCGAGTCGCGGAAACGAGCAAGTTTGATCAGTTTACAACACTCATCGCATATCCAAAACAGGTTGGGATTTTCGTCCAAAACTTTCAGAAACGGCTTGTTGAGTTTTGCGCATTTCATATGTACCAAATGATGGCAAAAACCTGAACACTCAACAAAATCTTCCTCCGATTTTACAGTTTTGGCACAACGATCACAAGCATTAGCCATAGTGAACAAATCTCAGGATGCCAACAGTGAAATTCAGATGGCGCTTCGGTCGGGTAAGAGAGAGCGTGAAACTGAGTATCTTGATAAAACGATATCTTCGATAGGCGTCACTTCGCGATACGATAGCAAAAGAGCGGCAACGAAACTGACCGAAAAACACCACAAATTATCTTCACTTCACCACGACACAAAAAACTGTCCAATTCTTATCGAGACTACGAGTAACGCAGGAAATAGAAACGAATAAAAACCACTATAAATCAATAAAAAGTGCTAGTGCGTCGATCACACGAACAATGGCGGTACGTTGTTTACAAACACTCTGATTGATCGAATGACAGTTAATTTGTTCAACTGAATCATTATTTGCTATGAAAACCAATAAACTAGAACGACAACCGATGCCGATGCCGGCAAATCGATCATATTTTTCGCTTAATCAATATGTTCATTTATTACCACCCCATCGCCATCGAGCTCCGGCCCTGGCTAGGCGACCCATGGCCGCCTCCGATGCGGACAAATAATAAATTCGAATCGCATGAAATTAATATCTTACCTGTCCGAAATTGGTGAAGCCATATTTATCGGCGATGATATCAGCGATGCCCGACCCGCCGGGGATGTAGACGGCGAACTCGTTCAGGTAGATCGGAACCCGCTGATTACGACCGCCACCGCCGTTGGAGCGTCGCCGTTCTGCTCGGTCCTGGCTTGTACTACTTGCACTATTAATTATGGCGTTGGCGCTAACATTATAATTATTGGGTACATTATCGTCATTATTTGCATTAACGTAATCAACATCATTGGTCGAAATTAAATTTGCTAATGATATCAACGCGAGCGATGGGGCGGTGGTTCCGTTTTGGCTTTCGGGCTCGACGAGTGCGCCGTAGCTAGGAACAGCCGGAGTTAGGATTGCACAGAGCAGCAGCGGCACCAGAAGCCGTCGCACCGCTCTCATCCCGGATGTGCTACGGCCGTACCGTCGCTGGCATTTCGCAGCACGGTTTCTGCGCTGATGGCTTGAGGTTCCGAAATTTCGAGATTCGGGAAGGTAGTCCCGGGCCCGGACCGGGTCGGGAAATCGAAGGTAGCACTGATTTCGACACCGTAGCTTTTGTCGCTGAACTTCCGCTGGCTGCTGCTCGGAAGCGGAATCACTAGCGACCATATTAGCTGGTCACTTTACTGTTGCTGCCCACGGCGGTCGTTCAAATGTTGCTGAAGCTGCCGACGACAACGGTGAGTAACCTTTTCCGGTGCCCGCTATCGCGCTCATAAACTTCGACTGTATTTAATCACACCGGCAGCGCACTTATTTCCCCCCGGCGGGAAACCAACAATTCCCTTCCCCCCTGAAACACAATACGATCCCGCGCGGAAACTAAAACCACACTTTAATTTATTTGTCGAGTCCTTCGGTGCCCGAGAATTACTGCCAGAATCAATTTTGGGCCCCACTAGCGAATCGTGATAAATTAATTGCTTGTATTTTCGAACAACCCGAATTCACCAGAGCAGCATCGCGATGCCCGGGCTGTTTTGCTATTTGCTGTTGCCTGTGGGCTGTTACAATCGACCATTCACCAGAGTAGGCCTCGGCTCCGGACCTCACGTTTCTCGTTTGCTGTTGCTGATTACGAATTCCGCGCACGCAAAACACTTCCGGTAACTGAGTGAATGTGTGTGTGTGAGTGGGTGTTTGTATATAAACTTGAGCTGACGGTGGGTGCCGGTTCTACCAGTTGCGTGATAGCCGCTTACGATTCGCGATCACAAGACGTTCGGAGGCCTCCTGGAAAAGGAACAGAAAAAGGGCAAAGGTTAAAAGAAAATGTGATTAGTTACTGCTGGTTTGCTGGCGTGATTCGGTTGGTCGTTTACAAAATTGCAAACATTTTCCATGGGTACTTTGCGGTGATTGAGGTGACAGGATGATATAGGAGCAACACCAAATTACAAGTAGTTTGCTGGAAAGAGCTGTAGTTTTGGCAATTACGGAGTTCCGATAGGTTTTGTTTGAACTTTGAAGCAGGATTTTTTTTGTGAACCATATTTGCTCGTTTGTTTGTTGACGTATGAATGTACCATGCGTTCACAACTAGATTCATTACAAAGCAGACGCATGGTTTTTTTGTGTAGTTTCTTCTGTAAAAAGTACTTATTGGACTGGAGAACTATTGCCGATTATTTTACGTGTGTCCACAAGCAGTGTTGGTGATTGCCGAAAATTTGACAGAAGCTGCTATATTGCTATCTATATTGTATACAACATTTTCAATCCGGTAGAAGATGCTTCAAGAATCGAGTCTCTCAATGCATGAACCGTGAGAGAATTTTGCTACATTTCTTCGCTCCACTTCATACTCTGAGTATTTCACGCCCTTAAAAAAATTACAGTCTGATAATGATCGTTGCTGTGTGGAATTTCCCAAGAGAGAATCGCAAGTTGACAATTATCGCAGAAAATCGAATCGATGATTCAACTTGATGATTCTCATACTAGGTTGCAATATTTCAAAACCCTTGTGTGGAGCAGTCACAGACATTTTCATAGACACAACTTATACAAAGGTTATATGCACATAGTTAGAATAAGCGGCAATAGTAAAATGATTCTATCGCAATTATCAACTGCCGGTATAGAATCGGATCGCGAAACGAGAATAAGCGACCGTTTGTTGCTTCAGAGAGGATCCCCACAGCAGCGTGCTAACCTTTGATTCTCAGAAATTGCATCGAGAGAAATTCGCTCTCGCACTGGTGTCGGTTCTATGTTAAATGAGCCATGCCGGGTTTTTGTTGTTGCGATGATTTCCGTTTCTCTTTGTTGGCACTGATTCAATCGTGTGAAGAGTTTCCAGTGAACGTTCTTTGATACGATAAAAGCCATCCTTGTCCACAAGTTAACAATATGCAAACATAGCGCCGAAACTCTTTCTTGAGAAGCCCTTCCAAATAGAGAGTTCAATTGAAACACTACTAGTTTAGGTTTGTATACCTATTTGATGTTTCGCATTGCTCTAATCGCGGGATAAATTCGCTTCCACCTATGCCGCACTTAATATTAGAACATAGTTATTTAATAGTTTTGGTACCGCATGGGGAGTTTGTACATATTTATTTATTTATTTATCTAACATTACATTAATGTTCATTGGACACAATATCGACCAATTTTGCACCAAAACTTATTTGGAATTGGCAGAGAGGGTGCCTCTCAGATTCAATATAACTTTCTGGATATTCAGACATTGTCATAAAAAAACATTCTTTTTTAAAATTGATCTAAACTGCCAAGCATAATTTTCAATAAAACCTGTTTTTATCCACTTAGTGGTGTTATAATGCCTTTTTGCCTTTCTCATATAGAAAAGTTATGCAATCACTGTGAAAACCGACTTTTGAACCAAGACCCGGAGGGGCGAGTGTCATATATTCGACGCAGTTCGTCGAGTACGCAAAATGTCTGTATGTGTGTATGTGTGTATGTATGTAACATTTTCTTGCACTCACTTTTTTCGGAGATAAATGTAACCCCACACAAAGTTCCTGAATTTTATTTGAATCCGATCTCCGGTTTCGGAACTACAGGGTAATATGTGCAAAAATAATGAAAATAAGTGCAAATACTTTTCTCAAAAATGGCTGAACCGATTCTCACAAACTTGGATTCAAAAGAAAGGTACAATGGTCTTATACAAAGTTGCTGAATTTTATTTTGATCCGACTTCCGGTTCCGGAGTTACAGGATGATTAGTGCAAAAATTCTTATTTCAAATTATTTCCTCACTTTTCTTAGAGATGGCGTGACCAATTAACAAACTTAGATTCAAATGAAAGGTATTATAGTCCCACACAAAACTGCCAAATTTTATCTGGATCCGGCTTCCGGTTCCGAAATTATATGGTAAAGTGTGCTAAAAATTAGATACTGTTACTTGAAGCGGCGAAACAAAACACGTAAAAAAATTCTTTACTTGTCTCGAAACTATTCCAATCTGTAGTCATTGACAATAGACAACCAAATAGCTCGATTCCGGCTATGCCGGTTCTCGTTTTCTGATTCCGGAAGCACCGGAAATAAAAGAAAAATAATTTCTAAACTTACCGCAAAACTATTCCAATCGGTAGTCATTGTCAGTAGACGGCCAAGCATTAATTTGGCCTTCCTTGTTTTTGGGGTTTTGATGAATAACCGAAGATTGTAGCCATAGACTCAAAAATGGATCCCAGTCACTTTTCTTGAACCAACTTCGATTATACCGGTTATCCCAGATTCCGGTTTCGGAAGTATATTATATAGTTTATTGATAAACCTTTCTGTTTTTAAAAAATCAAAGAAAATTATTTTGAAGAATACCACACATGCATATGAAAATATGTGAGATATGAGATGAATTAAAACAGGTTTTTATATAACCTATGTTTTCATTAATATTACTAAGGGATTCTTCAATGAAACATTTCTTTGAAGGGTGGAAAGGCAAAATTTTTAATTCACAGTGGAAAAAGCAAATTTCATGCAATTCTAAAGCATTCGACAACAACAACAAAAATCGATCTCGGAAATCTCCAAATTTTTCAGTCCCATAGTCGAAATTTAAAAAAATCCCTTCGAGATTACACATAATCTTGACGTTTCATTTAACATAAACTCTTGACATAAAAAAAAACGATTTCGGGAATTTCATGTACTACTCCCTCATGGGGTGATTTTTCGAGATCGAAAATTTTCAAATTTGGCGGCACCCCTTATCTATCACAATCCATCGTTGAAACTATTGTCTTAAGAAACCTGTTTTGATCTTCCTAAAAAATTGAAGCAAACTCATTTGCAACTACAAAATGCTGGGTGGCAAGTGGATTGCCGATTTCAATTTCCCGGTTTGCGAGATAAAATTTATCGGTTTTTAGAATATGCCTAAATGGTCTCTGTTGAGTATTTTTTAACAATATTCCTTTCATTCATCGTTTAACGCACAAGACTGTTTTTATAATTTTTTGTTATATCTAAAGTTGAAAAAGAATCATTAAGAAGCACAAAACTGATTCCATCTAAAAATCTGTACGATATACAAATAGAATTTTAGAGCCACAAAACGAAATTCTTCCAAAATTCATTAAATGGACTCTGGAAAATAATAACAATCTATGCCTGCAATTTCAAAGCATTTCGTACTAGTTTTTTCCTTGAAAAAAAAATGAAAGTTCGACGGGACAATTATAAACGACATGATGGCACTGCGAGCCTACACAGATAAATCCTCAAATGAATTTTCATGCTCTGGTTGTGAAGAAAACCATAAATCCAATTAAGGTATGAGGCCAGTGTGTTTTAGGGCGTTTTAAAGGGCTATTTTCACGCTTCAAATCTGATTTTCTCAGAAACGGTGACGAATATCAAAAAACCCAACTGACAATATTTTAGAAAATTAGTTTAGATAATTCTGTGAAAATTTCAGAATGAGTCATTGAATTTAGCGGTCGGAAAGTCTTTTTTCTGAAGGAAGAATTGCATAGCTGAAAACGGCAACTTGCTCATTGAATATCTCGCCTTTAAAAGTATGAATCAAAAACCTATCCTGACATTGTCTAGTTAATTTAATTTAGATGCAAGTAGTGCATAAAAACAAAGATGTTGTCTCGATAAAAGATAGTGAATGTTATTTTAGTGAAGGTAAGTCGATTTCTATGCACGCGCTATTTTTTCTGCTCCTGTTTCATGGTAACGTAACGAAACATGAGAGAGAAATGAAATCAAGGCTGTCAAACAAGCAGTAGCTTTATTGGATGTAGACACTTTTTATGCAAACTTATAACCGAAAATATAGAAACTTTTCTCGCCACCCATCCCATCGAGCGTCATTTTTAGAGCATGGAGAAAAATATAACAAGCAGAGCGAGACACGTGGTCGATTCAAGCTTATACGCGAACTACTGGCCTCAGCCCTTAAAATCTTCTAAGATGCACATATTTCCCACAAAATCATATTCAAGAAAATAAAAAATAGTGCGTGATTTTAAAATTACATGCTTTGAAATCGAATGACATAAAATACAAAAGTTCGATAGCAACCGCGCGACTTGAACCGAGAAACATTGGATCACAAAGCAGACGATTTTAGCGACTGAACCTCAGAAGCTCATATCTGCTTGGTGAATAATTGATACATTTAAATTCATACAGTGGTTGCCGAGTGCAAAATCATTTGACAAGTTAAGTAGTTATGAATTGTATCATGTGTAGAATTAAGTCATCTGTGAATTTATGTGCTGTCAGACCAAAATTTAAAAATGTTTTTCAATTAAAATAAAATTTAAAATCATTAGATGTACATACATCTAACATTTAGCAAAACTGTTCGGCAAACCCGAATGCTCTTTAAAAAAAAAAGAAAATTCCGGATGATCCTGTTAGTCAATAAACGATAGAAACATCAAAGTTTTTAAAATGTTTGTTGATGATACAAATACAGATACAGATATATTTTCTTTTCTTAATAGGGTTTTAAATGCTAGTCATATCTCGTGGAGTAACCAGGAAAATATTCAGAAAGTACGAGTTCTTCATAATGAACACTGCTTTCTAGTCAGTTTTAGTTCCAAATAGCCCAACTTATTTTTTTCTTAATCGACTTTCGGGTACTTGCCTTGCAAAATGTCTTGAAATTCTCTGAAAAGTTAAAATCAAGTGTCATCCCAAAATATATTTTTCAATATTCTAGCCTGGCACGATTGTTGATTACGGAAATCTCAAAAGTCGATATTATTAAAAAAAATTCTTCGGAGATGACACTAAATCCCGACGTTTTAAGGAATTGTAGGACTTTTGGCATCATAAAAATTTCTAATTGCAGAAAATTCATGTTTTTTGCTACCATGGAGTATCAAACACATTGAAAATGTATATTTCTTTTAAGGTTAAATTTAAAAGTTGTATAAAAAAAATTCATTTACGGGAGCCGGTTCATAGACAGATGAATTGAACTATAATTGGAACACAGTTTCATAACTGCACAACTGAATTAACACAAACGCAGGATATTTAAAGCGCTTTTGCTAATAGAGAATGAGCAGACTTCAACACGGAACAAAATATCAAGCTCGCTAGCTAGACAGCATTAAATTCAAATTCTTGAACAGTTCGTTTGCCTTCGCCAAAAGAACTTGTTTCTGATGAAACATTGTCATGTACCAATAAAGCTCCGAGGTTAAGCGGAACAAAATTTGAATTTTGTCGAGTCTCTTCCAAAAAGTGTCTGTATAAGCTACTCAGCGAATTACTTGAAGTAATATTATCCCACTAGATTGCAGGGTAATGCAAGCCAAAATGAAGGAAGGAGACAAGCTTTAGCACACAATTGTTATTGGCCAATTGATACCCTCTATCCGACAATTATTCCACAGATTCGTTTTTCAAATAAACAATCAGGTAAAAACTAATAAAGACTGTCCCAGAAAGGAAAGTATGGACGCAACCAAAAACCGCTGCCATTTCGCCATGGTTCAGAATCTGTCAACGTCGCAAAGCAACGTCGGAAAATTGTGTACAAATGGTGCACA
Source organism: Malaya genurostris (assembly GCF_030247185.1). NCBI lineage: Eukaryota > Metazoa > Arthropoda > Insecta > Diptera > Culicidae > Malaya > Malaya genurostris. The sequence goes on along the minus strand of NC_080571.1, from coordinate 88,780,073 downwards.
GAATGCGGACTGTCACTAATAAAGATAGCAAAAATGGAAGGAGTAAGTGAAAAAGCCGTGCGAAATGCAATCAGGTGAGGAGGATAAACCGAAAACGGGTCGAAAAAAAGATCCTGCTAACCCTTAGTTGGATAAACGTATACTGAAGCCGTTCGAGCAAAAGAAGGAGGTTTCAGTTCGGGATGTGGCCAAAAAATTGGCCACTTCGAAGTCAAATGTTCTTCGTGGTAAAGAACGTTTGAATCTTCGAACCTATAAGAAGCAGAAACAACCAAAAGGTAGTCCGAAACAAGAAGCATCGATCAGGCCGAGGGTTCGAAAGCCGTACAATACGATTCTTGCTGGAAATTTGAACTGCATAATCATGGACGACGAAACCTACGTGGAACTCGATTACAAATCCTTGCCGGGACCACGGTGCGAGAAGGGTAAGTGTTAAACCAGTCCGAGACATCGATTGAAGTCGAAAAAATTGGTAAGAAAGCTATGGTCTGGCAAGCAATTTTTAGCTGCGGTGAGATTTCGAAACCCTTCATCACCACTGCTTCAATAAACAGTGAAATGTACATCAAGGAATGTGTACAAAAACGACTTCTACCCATGATTCGAAGCCACAAGGATCCTGTTGTCTTCTGGCCAGATCTTGCTTCTTGCCACTACTCGAAATCAACGGTAGAATGGTATACTACCAAAAATATCACTTTCGTCCCCAAAGGCCTGAATCCTCCAAATTTCCCACAACTTCGACCAATCTCGGCAGCCGAAACCATTCAACAGTTCGAAAAAGATTGGAAAAAGTGTCAAAACTTGTCGTCAAGAAGTCTGTACGGAATTTAATGAGGAACGTTCGCAAGAAGGTGCACCAGCTAGTCCTCAATGGCTAAGTAGAAAATGTTGAGAATAATATTCTGTTGTTGTAGTCTAATATTATCAGTATATCGAATAAAATTTGAATATCTATCACTTGTGAATTATTTACAGCGAAATCAAAGTGCGTCCGTAGTTTCTGGGACAGTCTTTAAATTGCATCAAAACGACAATAGCTGTAGTAAACTTCAAACAAAAAATCTTAACTACGTGACTTTGAAAACCATCTACCAAAAAAAAGAAAAAGACTTCATGGTCTTCAGCAGCCGGAGGTAAATTTTCCAGACAGCATTTCCATCCCGCGACATCCGCCTTGGCTGGCACAAGCCACGCCCGGGATTAGGCATCAGGTAGTCCATCAGCATGTTTTCTAAACTCCACTTCCAACGATCGTTCGTGCTCTCTCGAGCCATCGTCAAGTGACAGCCCGTAGCTTTGCCGGAAGAGCAGTTGGGTTGTTTTTTTTTTCCTCTCCCAGTCAAAAAGTATCCTAACATCATCGCAGCTTCATTGCTTCTGAAGCATCTCGCAGGATCTATCGGTAGAAGCAACGTCATTCGGTACGTGATTCGATGGGTCAGATTGAAAGTGCGTTTTCGACACTTTATTTGAACCCAGCAGATGTTCTGATTTGTTTTTTTTTTCGTGGCCAGGAATCAGGTCATCGCCAGAAGGGCACTGGTCGTTGTAACTGGCAGATTGACAAGTCGGATGGTGGTTGATTTGTTGATAATTAAACATGACTTGCGGCACAATTGATGTTCGATTCGATTGTTTCAAACCCTTTCAACTCGGTTACACGGGCACTCACACACAGACAGACATATTTGGCCTTCCGGGTCTCTTTCAACTTTTAGTCACCAATCAATGTGACAACAAATTGCTTATCCGGGAAATGGTCGGCCAAACAGATGTCCATGCTAACGGCGGATTATTTGTAGTAATTATTGGAATTGTGGAGGGAAAATATGGGCCATGGATTTCCACGAAAGACAATCGCCATTCTTCGGTACCGGAGTGAGGATTTATTTTCCCATTCGGAGCGATATTAAATGTAACGATGGAGTTTATTGGGCTCAATTTTTCAATTTCACAGTCCAGTGAACGATTTCGGATTCGATCAATATGGCAAGGGTAAAAAGTGTTTCTGCGTCTCCTCCATCACCCATCACCTCGCCGGGCGTTCCACGAACACAGGAAAACGGGAATAATTTATGGTGGGGCTTCTATTGCACTGCCTAAAAATTTTCGCCTGCGGACGTGGAAGTCTCGGTACAAGGCTGGGTTCAAGGTTCCCAAGGGCGATGCCGGGAAGCAGTTGATGATTTATTTAATTTGTGCTTTTAATGAGATATTTCTGATGGCCTTTTGTAGCGGTGAAAATTATGAAATGATTCCAGATGATAATATTTATAATTTGTTTGCATAGCGCTGATTTGAATTCTTTGAAGTACGCAAACAAAATCATTTGTGACTTTCATTTATCAGTACTTTCAGTTAATTAGCTCGTAATGATATTCATTTAATTTAAAAAATTTCAGTGCTCATTAAATCCACAGTTAGCAAACATGCTGAACCAAACCACATTTTCGTTTTGTTCTTCGCCGTGAAATCGTTTTTTATCTCTTTTCAGATTCACTAGATTTTGGTCTGATACAAGCCTGGCAAAGGTGCGTGAGTCAGTTTGGAGTTCATAATTCACTTTTTGATTAACAGCTCTTACAAGAGCACATTCACGGACAAACATCTACACACACACATAGAGCGAAAGAGAACCAAACTTTTCTTGTAACTTTTCTTCGCCCAGCGGCAGCTCCAGTCAATTTGTTCTTCTCTAGCGGGGAACTAAACCGAAGACTGCTTCGCCGGGAAGTGCCCTCCGAGGTGCCATAACTTGTCGCCGGGCAAAGAATACGTTCGAAAACAGGGAAGGATATCGACAACTACCATCGACTCAGGTACAGTCGGTCGACTACTGAAGTTACGACCCGAGTCCTGGACCAGACCAGACCAGACCAGCCCCGGAGCACTGGAGAGGGTGCACGGAGGAATGCATTTCATTTCGGCTCGTACGCTGTGGACTTTGTAGGACTGGGCAAGACAAAAGAAAGCGCCTGACGGAGTGGGACTAGCAGGTAATAAATCTGCCACAGCCAGGGAACGATGCCGGTCCCAACGAAGCTATAGGAAACGGAGCTCTCCCGTTTGAAGAACCTGAAGATTGCTCAAACGGGAACACGATTTACGCAGTCTATTCTTCCTATGTTTTTAATTGAACCGTTTATACGGCTTAAAAAACTACGATGAACGAGTGGAAGTGATAGGATTAATCGGATAGCCTAAGTAGCAAGAAAAAATCATTTTTCGTTCGAAAAATGCTTCAAATCTTTGCTAGCTTTAAACGTGTTTGGAACATGTCCAAACGAAAGTTCATTTGCTGAATTGTCTGAATAATTTATTCCATCGTCTTATTAACGACTCTTATCATTTTTTATACATTGGAAATCTACCAAATAAGGTGTCTAAACTCTCTGCATTCAATAAGTCGTGTAACTGACAGACATATGGCGCTATATTTGTCAAATCCATATGACGTTTATGAAATACCAGTTTTCAAAAGACTATGTGTGAAATGTGTAAACTTCCAAGTTTTGCATTAGGCAGCTCAATTTGAAATGTAATTTTGGAACTGCTAGACGAATCGAAGATAGAAATTGTATGAAACCTGAAAACGTGCGACAATCGATTAAGCATTCCGTGAGCTGTAGAGGTAAGTTCCTCTTTAATGTTTTTGTCATTATTTATGATATTTCCAGAAACGGTATTCAGAGACCAGCATAACCAAAAATAGTTCGTATGTCCATTAATTAGTATGACGAATAAATTGAAATAGTTTTGAGCCCAACATTGAAGAGTTTTTGCTATTTTCTAGGACGGTTTGAATTTTAAAAACACTTAACCCCGGTCGGAACCGGATCAAATTCACCAATGTTGTATGAAACCATAAATTTATTTTAATTTGAATTTTTGTTTATTAAATTCGTTTTGGCCTTCTTTTAATATCTCTATTCCCGATACTTTTAGAAGCAGAATTTGGAATTAGGTGTAACCGAAGTCAGTTAAATTCACCTAATGTGTTGATAACCATTTCATTATATTCGAAATTTTTGGAAATCGTTGCAACCATCTGAGAGAAATATTAATGCGTTCCACATAAAATTTTTGGGTACCTTCCGGGAACGAAAACTGAAATAAGTTAATTTGGTCATCGACTCTCAAAATCTATGAACCCGACAAACGCGAATAATTTAAGTGAAATTTTTACACTAATCACCCTGTATCTCCTGAAGCGAAAGTCGGATCTGATTGAAAAACCTGTTTTATTCTACCTAGTGGTGTAGTGATGCCTTTCTTATTGTTATATAATACTGTGGTATTCTATTCAAAATGTTTCTCTTCGATTTTCGAAATGAAACCAAGAGCTTGTTTATGCATTAACTAGTATAACATGAAGAATGAAACAGTTCTCTGATCGGTTAGGCCATCCATTAGAAAACGAAGTGGACTCACTATTATATGTACTTTTAAAACCGGAACCAGCGAACCGGTATAATCGAAGTCGGTTCGTACGGCCACCAACTAACACTAACTAAATTTCCGTTGTATTCAAAAATATGCAGTAATTTTTGTAGGGCCATAAGACCTTTCATTTGACCCTAAGATTGGGAATAACGATTATCAGTCCAGTTTAGATTTTTTTACGGTTTTTGTTTCGCCGGTTTAAGTGGCGGTGTACAATATTGAACACACATAACTCCGGAACCGAAAGTCGGATCAGGATGAGGAATTCCGTATGGGACCGAAAGATCTCATTTGAATCTAAGTTTGTCAAAATCGGTTCAGCCATCTCTGAGAAAACCTAGTGAGATTATTTGACACATACACGCACACATACACACACGCACACACACACACACACACACACACACACACACACACACACACACACACACACACACACACACACACACACACACACACACACAAATACACACACACACACACACACACATAGCTCAGCTCGATGTACTGAGTCGAGTGGTATATGACACTTGGGGTCAATTTTTACTAGTCGGTTTTTCTAGTTATTGCATAACCTTTCCATATGAAAAAGACAAAACAAGCAGTTTTTATAGGACCCTAAGACCTTTTATTTTATTATTTTCATAATAAACACGCATTTAACCACCCACCATAGGCATAGTTTTAGGGTGAAGCCAGAGAGAAAGCGACCCACGACGCGAAGCGAAGTGATGCGAAACTTGACAGATCGCACGGAGTCGCGCGGCATACTTGTCATTTTTCCGCTGAACTCGAGTTGACAGAGGTCTGCCGCGCGACTCCGTCCGATCTGTCAAGTTTCGCTTCGCGTCGCTTTTCGCTTTTTCTTTGGCTTCACTCTTAGGTTGATGTCAGAGTGAGCGCGGAACGCGATGCGGAGCGAAGCGATTCAATGCAATGTACTGTTTTCGCATCGCATTCACTCTGACAGGTCTGCTTTGATCAAATGTAACTAGATCGCACGCGTACCTCGACGCTTCGCGTTACGCTTTCGCTCTGGCAGTAACCTTAGGAACCAACACCAAACACGCGAACCCAGAATACAGACTCTGTTTGTCTTGATTTGTATTTGTTTTGTAGCCGAAGAAATTACATCAATATCCCAAATGTAAGCAATTATCTCTTTGTACAAACTTGCGATACGGATTTCGATATTTAAGCTTCTCTTCACCAAGCTTGTGTCCAATTTTTGTATGTTATTTTTATAACGTTAAATTTCTGTACCATTCCAACCATTCTGTGATTTCGGTTGGTGCAATAAACTTTTTCTCATCATTAAGTGTAACATTGATCTTCGAGAACCAGATCAAACAAAGAATGATTTCTCATAGAAGATAAAGAAGTTAGGCTATTTGCAACTAAAACTGACTAGAAACCAACATTCATTATGCAGAACTCGTACTTTCGCGTTATTTTTCTGGTTATTTCACTGAGAGATGCCTAATATACAAAGCCCTATTAAGAAAAGACAATAAATCTGTATCGGTATATGGATCATCAACAAAAATTTTAAAATTGGATGTATCTATCGTTTATTGACTAACAGGATCATCAGGAAAACCAGTTCTTTTTTCAAAAGAGCATGAGCGGCTGCCGAACGGTTTAGCTAAATGTTAGGTGTATGTACATTTTACGGACGACGAGTGTAATTTTCACTCGACAACCACTGTATGGAAAATTAAATGTATTAATTATTCATCAAGCAGATATGTGCTTCTGTGGTTCAGTCGATTAACTTTGTAATATAATATGTTTCTCGGTTCAAGTCTCGCGGTTGGCATCGATCTTTTGTTTTTTATTTTATTCGATTTGAAACCATGTAATTTTCAAATCACAATATTTTGCATGTTCTTGATCATGAATTTGTGGGAAATACGCTCCATTTATGTGCATCTTATAAGATGTAAAATCAAAAGATTTTTTCGAACTGTGAGGACATTGGCATTAATTGGATTTATGGTTCACATCACAACCAAAGCATGAGGGTTTCGTTCATTGCACAGACGTGATGGCAAGCGAATTGCCACAATGTCCATATGTCAATTTGTTGTACCATGGACCCAGACAATGACGGTATTGTGTTACACAGAAAGAAATAATGAAAATTACATGACATGTAAATCAATAGAAGCATGGAATAGACCTCGAAAGCTTGATTGAAAACCATCCTCGATGCAAAACTAAATTGGATTGCACTGAATTTTTAATAAAAAGAACTGTATCTTTCAATTAACGCTTAGCTAGTCGTTTAAATTATATTGAAAGGTACATAGTTGTAAAATAACTTTATGTTTAATTTTCTTCTTCAAATATATTCACGTTCCTTAGCGAGACTTGCCCTTGTAGCCATGCGTTTTATTGTTTCTCCTAAGGCACATGGTCTCTTAACATGCGATGTTGCGAAAAAATGCCTTTCAACATCTATATCACAGTTATTCGTATATTGAAAAGACTGGAAAATTTCTTTCTATTTTTATATTGTGATGCAGCTTCTTGTTCATATGTAACTATTTTTTTGTCGCATAAAATCAATCATTTTTTAGATAAATAAGTTAACGGATAAAGAATGAAGACGCAAGTTTTTGAAGATATCTTCAAAACTTAAATGGTTGAGCATGTCGTTTCGCTTTAAATACATAGCAAATGGATGAATAATAGTGGCTTGCTGCGCATTCCAGTGGTGATTTTGTTATTGCTTGAATCCTGACTCTGAACATCCATACAAGCACTACACTATTTCCTCTTCACTACTCGATAAGTCATCGCTACTAGATAGAACATTATTTTTCACACACAAATTTGCTTATCTAGACAATTTTCTTTGAATGGTATAAGGGTGAAAGACGTTGTGTTCTTTCAGCAATCATTGTTGCAAGCAGTATAGATCAATATAAATATGAAATTGTTTTGAAGTTGAAAACATTGCCATTTTTCTAATACATATGTCATATTCGAACGATTATGTTGCCAAAAAAAAATCCGTGCTAAAATCGAACCTTAATGAAATGGGTGCTGTGCATAGACTTTCAGGTGCTAAGAAATTGCTTAAAGCAGAATTGAAATTCGTGTTTCACTTTGCTCCGGAACATCGCTTTATCATCAAGAGCGTGAAACTCTTACTACTGGAATAAGGTGAAAAGTCGCTTATGCAAAAATATCGATATCTCCGTTAAAAATGGACGAATTTTATCTATGGCTTGTTGAATAGCTATTACCGTGCAAAATCTAAGTCTAAAAACATATTTTGTTTCCAAGGCCAATTGTGACTGATATTGTCAAAAAACTGAAAATTTTGACATTAATCTTCGCATAAATAAAAAAGTAAACATCCGATTTCAAAATAATTCAATAGCGTTCAGGGTGACGGGGATATCGTTCATTTGCGACTAGTTTAATCAAATTCGGTCCAGTCATCTCCGAGATCTCGACCTCTTTGTTGAAGACGCACACAGACACGGACATTTGCTAAGTTCGTCGAGCTGAATCGATTGATATATGACACTCGGCCCTCCGGGCCTCGAAAATTTTTTCTAAAGTTTGAGCGAAACCCATATCTATTTTCTATATTTATAAAAAAAGGTAAAACGATTCACAATGATTGTTACCTTCTACCGTATCTATAGTAGTTTTGATTTCCTAAGAGACTCTGGATGTCATTACTTCGATTTATCATATTTTAGACACTCATTATAACCAAACTTTACAAATTTTCATTATAACGATTGCATTAAAAAAGGGACAAAAATGGCCGATTTTTCATGGATTGGAGCTCGAAGTTGAACAAATTTTGAAAATTGAAATACCTCCTAAAACATGAGACAACGAATAATTTGAAAGGAAACCCCCCTTCTGCTTCGTAGACTAACGTAGTCTTCGGAGAAACCCCCTCCCCAGAGGAATTGAGGATATCTTCGAATCAAGTTTCAGATTCATTCAATAATCTAGCATTCAAAATTGTGTGACATTACTCTGTCCATTGTTTCCCAAATTCAATCTGAGGCTCGGCTCGAACGTCCCGGCAAACAGTTCGTTACCCCTAATCAACGGAAAGTCCCTGATCCGTTCCAAAATTGCAACACTCCGCCGTTCCGCACCCTTGGATTCCATCATTTCCTCATTATGACGTACCGAATAGCCCGTCACAGTTCCGTTCGTCGTTCCCGGGACCCAGAATAATCCTTATCCGTCCATTTCTCAGGCATAATCCATCTTATTACCCAGCCGTTGCCGTCGCACTGGTTTGCAACAGCCAAATAAGGGGATCGCTGGAACCCCGGCAAAACCCACCACGTCATTATTTCCTGCCCGCCCGCAACCCTTAACGTCACGCCCCGCCGAAACCAGAACCGAATAATCCTATTTGTCGGTTGTAAGCGTCTTGCACGTTTACTATCCCTTACCGTATTTTCTATTTTTCTATTGTTTGCGAACCCTTTTGTTGTTGTTGTTATTGTTGGTGTTGTTATGCGTCACAATTCAAACTTTTTTACGACCTCGCTACGCCATCATTGCGACCAACCACACCACCGACAGCAAAAAAAAAGAAAACAGAAACCCTTTGATTACAACGGAAAATATTTGTGAAATACCATCGCATTGTACCCTTCCATCAAAATACCACTTCATCTTTCCCACACAGTGGAAAGGTCAAATGCGTCGACTGTCGGACAGACAGACAGAGAATGCTGGTTAAGAGGCGACAGACCATCCCAATTTCGCCACCAGGATCCATTTCGGTGGGGGTTGGGAGTTGCTCGGTCGAAAAACAGCCCTCGTTACAACAACCTCGAAGAGTATGACTGACCCCAATCTGGGGAAAAGATGGGTTTGTTTTATCCATGATTGTGATTGTGATTCCAATTGTCCGATCCGCTCGAATCGTGACATCAAATTTCTAGATTGGAAATTATTTTCGACGATGGAAACACATTTTTCTTCCAATCAATGGTGACAGTGAAACGAAAATTACTTTGTGCAGCGAAATTAATCTAATTTCGAAATTTCACGAGTTTTGAGCATTCCGCCTTTTTTTTTTGTTTTTGTTCTCTACTCTACATTGCCGGTGGCGGATCCGGCAAGCCCCGCAAAGAACACATCCGGCAGAAACGATGAGGCCATGTGTCCGGGCGCGCATCCACGGCCATAAACGGCGATAGGACGGTTTGCTCCGTTCAGTTTTATGGTCCACAAACTCATTTCAGTGTTTTTTTCGGGGGAGGAAGTGAGTATGATAACAATTGCTGTTGACCTAGTTATTCGGGCATGAAGTTGGCGATTTTTTCTCGCTTTTTTTTCTAAAACAGAGCTGAACCCAACTGGGCTGTGCATTCAATTCTCACCCTTACACGTACCGAGCCGATTCCGGGTTAGAATTTGTCAAACCGGAATGTTTCTGTGCATGCTCTGTGAGTGTGTTTTGGAGGTTGTGTGCGTCAGGGGTGTCGTTTGTAGTCATTTCCAGTGACAGACATGTCGGTCACTTCAGAATCTGTGACGTGTGCAAAAGTGCGATCAGTTTGAATCAGCTTCAATCGTGAAAGAGAGAGAGAGAAAGGTAGAGAGACAGATATAGGATTAGAGACCGCTCTTTTTCCCCTAGCGGTTGGAAAAATTTTGGCTATTGTTCAAACTTCTAGGAATCGGAATTAAGTTGAGCTTCTGCGGTGGATGTGCTAAGTGTTCGCCGAATTGAGATTATACTGATTGAAGTACTCAATGTTCCTTTCAGAGGGTTTTGTTCAACCGCCGAGAAATGATTCGAGTGTTTTGCTAAATGGTACAGGAGGAATAATACTTAATTGTTTTTTCTGATTTTTGTCGTCTACTTTGAATTAATTTGGCAAGCAATTTAAAACTACAAAGACCAAGGGAAAGACTATGATGATTTTTAAAACTGCTTTAAGCCTGTAAAATTTGTCAGTTTTGATACCATTCTCAAGTAAATCGAATCTAAATCTTCGGTACACACTTAAAAGGTAATTTTGATCTAGACTTTATCTTGAAATGATATCGAAATGTTTGATCTACGAACACTAATTTTTTTAATCTATCATGATGACAAAGATATCATAAAATGTATAAACAAGATTGAAGAAATATGCACACAATCTACAATCTTTCAAGGCGAAATAATTTTTTTTTCAGTTCGCTTTCACATCTCATCCAAGTCATTCGATACAAAAAACCTGTTTTAATCCACCTAGTGGTGCAATGATGCCTTTCTCATGTACATATAATATTGTGGTATTCTATTTGTACTTCCAGAACCGGATACCGGAAACAAGGATAGCCGGAATCGGTTTGTTTAGTTGCCTACTGATAATGACTATCGATTTGTTTAGTTTTGAGACCAGTTTAGAAATTTTAGGTGTACAATATTGAACACACTTTACCCTATAACTCCGGAACCGGAAGTCGGATCCGGATGAAATTCAGGAATTCCGTATGGGACCACCAGACCTTTCATTTGAATTTAAGTTTGTCAAAATCGGTTCAGCCATCTCCGAGAAAACCTAGTGAGATTATTTGACACATAACCTTTCTATATGAGAAAGGCAAAACCGCTGACGTTCGGGGACGAAGAAACCAAGTATAGTATTGTTTAGTGAACAATAGAACGACCTCGACATGAGTGAACCATACGAACAAAAGCTACCGCAGGTACGGAGGAATACAATTATTGTTGACTTCAGGCAGTGCAAAATTCGACCTTCGATACGAGAACTTGAAGGTTTGCTTAAGGAGCAAATGCATCTTGACATTAAACGTGTGCATTTATTTCAATGCAATAAGACAAATAATGTTGTTTACATCCAGTGCTATGAAGAGTTGGATGCAATTCAATTTGCAAAAGACAATAACAATGTGCACTATGTGGAGCACGAACATATTAAGTAGAACATTCCAGTATATATGGAAGATAGTGCTATAGAAGTGCGTGTGCATGATCTTCTCTCAAGCGTCACCGATTCTTATATTCGCGCAACTATGTCCCAATACGGAGAGATTCTCTCTATCGAAAATGAAAAGTGGAAGAACTTTTTCCCCGGTATTCTAAATGGCGTACGTTTATTACGCATACACTTGAAGGCCTATACATTCTTATGGGACTTTCGATCAGGATACAAGAATTCCGTGCAAATCACTTGTTACCTATGACAAACAGATGGCCACATGTGATTGCCAAAAGCCACATGTTTTGCCAAAAAGCTGTTCACTACGGTAAACCATGTTATAAACTGGACAAGGAGACAACCACAAAAAAGGACAACGGTGCTTCCTTCACACCAACCGAAAGGAATCCCAGTACATCTGTGACATCCACCAACAACAATGAAGCATCCCCTTCAACGAAACCATCAGTATCCCCTATAGAACAAAGTACACCAGCTGCAGCTAACAACTTAACCTCCAACCAACCAGCAACTGCAATCAATGTACAACAAGGCGCATCTACAGCAACCCTCAACGAGCCGAAGACTACGATCAACAAGAAAAACGAAAAGAAAACGGAAATCACATACAACACCGACGATGAAGCAATGGATGTTGAGATAAGCCGCGGACAAAGTGACCCCCGATCCTCGTTGGATGGAAATGGAAACTCATCTCCCCCTAGAAAAAGGGTGACAACGACATCCAATAGCAAAAAAAAATGTTAAGTAACAAAAATGGAAGCCAATCGTCCACGTAAAGCTTTTACGCAAAAAGACCAGAATAAAAATTTTATCATAAAAAATTTGTTTTTTTGAATTTGCATATAAAAGTATGAGTGGTTTATTAGTATGGAACTGAGTGGAAGTATCGAATATCTGAGAAAGTACCAGGCATTCCGCACTGTAATCTAAGAGAGAGCTTGAATGGTAATATGCAATATAATTACTAGGTGTGCTGATTTTGAGCGATGTTGCCCAAGCGTTGAAGCTTAGGCAAGCAGACATCAAAGTTTGAATACCATCGATTGGGATAGCGAATAATTGTTTATTCTCTCTCAGATCCATAATAATGAATGTTAGTTCATTTCTAGTATTTGTAATAGTCTTCAATTTTCGTAAGTCGTTGTTGATTGTTGAGGTTTTCCGTTTCATGAATCGACGGCCCTCTGTCTGATTCTTAAAAGCTGGCTCCATTCTCGAAGTAGTTTTTCTGGTCATTAATCTGATGTTTGATTTCAAAATCGTCATTTGTTTCAATTCGTCTGATGAAATTACTATTCTAGATATCAGTACCGACGTTATTTTTTCCTTTAATATATTCGATTCCGAAATTGTAGTCTTCTGGATCTAGGCGCATTTTTATAAGCCTTTTCGATTGTCTGTGATCTGTTCTTATTTTAAACTAGCTGAATTACCCGGCGTTGCTCGGAAATGTTACGTGAAGGGTAGGCCGAAAAAAATTCTCGAAGTTGTCCTGCTTAATGAAATACTCTTGTAGTGAAACATAACTTAGACGGCAGCTCGATTGAACAATACTCCGTTCATGTTCAGATTGCGAATAATAAGTGTCCCATCTCAGATCTCACAATAATCATAATTTTCATGGTAATCTCGACAAACTGGGTCAGTTTTATATTTGAACTCTTTTGTTAGAAACATTTAAAACACCTTTCTCTCTATTAATACCTTCTTAGTAACCTCCGAGTTTCATATGTATATGTGCTTGTAACGTACTTCAGTACTTCCTCGTCACAATCGATCTACAATGCCTTTGGCTTCCATGGATATAATCACTTGCTACTCCCTCCTCTTTATGAAAATTTTATGACATCATGAATTGTTCAAAATTTTCCATCTGATAATGATTATTTTATAACGAAAGGTTGTTTAACATCATAAATACATTCGTACTATAGAATAACATTTTTATATAATTTATTTTATCAAGGCTTTAACCATTTTGGCCGTTCATCGGGGAGGAAAACTTATGGAATAACGATTCAGTTAATACAAATGTTGTTGTAGACTTATTTCCATTACCTTGAGTCGACAGTTTTTTTTTCAATTTACATAATAAAATGCACATTGGTTGTATGATTTCGTCAATTCCGATCAATGTTGAGAATACTTATTCCCCCTCACTCTTGTGAATATTTTTGTGAACCTCACTTAGCTGCTAGAAATATACTGTACTCGTAAAGAAGTACCAATTTTTCGTAAAACCCGATCAATTTTCCCTTTCACTTTTCATGTTCGGGGCACTTACTCCACTCTCACACCCACTGAATAACCTTATAATCTATTTTTATTTAACTTCCTTTTTGTCAGTGAACTTACTACAGATCTCCTTCATGATTACCCTGAGTAGTGTCGAAAGTATCTGTGCTTTTCAAAAAATATCGATTCCCGCCTTTGGTACATGTGCCAAACTTGGTGGCGATTCGTTTAGTTGTTTTGTAGTTATGCTGAGACTTGAATACACTCACGTTCATTGACAGATAAAGATTATTTTTCCTTAGTTCTTTGAACTCCCCGGCAAAATGGAGCCAGATCTTTTGAAATTATTTAAAGAAAAATACGACCTTGAAACTCTTGCCACTCTCTTGTTTTATAAAAAATGGGATATTAAAATTTATTTTCAAAAAACCCCTCCTTCTAGTCTAAATGTCGATTCTCTTCAAATTTCGTCATTGACCCTCTCCCCCCATGTTAAGGACACTTTCTACACACTTTCCTCCCTGAAAATGTCTTAATGATCATTTCTGAAGAGCTTCTTTGTGCCAAATTTGATATCAATTCGTTCAGTAGTTCCGGAGTTGCGCCGTTACAAACTTTACATATCCTTTTTAGAGGGATGTATCGGATTCTCGTCAAATTAAATAAATTTTTTCATGACCCCTGTTAAGGATAGTTGCTACGCTCTCTCCCCCATAAAAATACCCTTACTATCTTTGAAGAGCAAAAAGCAGCTATGCCAAGTGTGATAGCAATCCGTTCAGTAGTGTCGGAGCTATGCCGTTACATCTCCCTTTTTAAATGCACTTGCTACATCCACTCCCTATATCTATCATATCTAAGGTATGGAAAATGTTTGCATGATCTTCAAAAATAATCGATTCTTGTCAAATTTTATGATGATTATGTTAATGATACTTGCTACGCTTCCTTCCCTATAAAAACACCTTTATGACTATTTCGAAAGAGCAAGAAATAACTGTACCAAATTTTATAGTAATTCGTGCAATAGTTCCGGAGTTATGCCGTTACAAAAATTACACTCCTTTTTTAGAGGCACTTACTACACCCTCTCTCCACATAATATCCTTATAATCTTATCTAAGTTGTGCAAAAAGTGTCTTCAAAAAGTACCGATTCTCGTCAAATTGGATAATATTTTTAATGACCACCTTTGTTAAGCACACTTCCCACGCTCCCTCCCCCATGGAATTGTTCTTATAACCATCTCTGAAGAGCAAGAAGTACATGTACCAGGTTTGATAGCAATCCGTTAAGTAGTTTTGAAGTTATGCCATTACAAACATTACACTCCCCTTTTTAAAGGCATCTGCTGCATCCATCCCCCATTAAATTATATCTACGGTATGCAAAATGTTTCTAAGATCTTCAACAAATATTGGCTTTCATCAAGTTACATTAATTTTTTCATGACCCCTCCTTGGTTATGACACTTGCTACGCTCTCTCCCCCCATAAAAATACGCTTATGACCATCTCTGAAGAGCAAGAAGTACATGTGCCAAGTTTGATAGCAATCCGTTCAGTGATTCCGGAGTTATGCCATTACAAACATTACACCCCCCTATTTAAAGGCACTTGCTACATCCACCCCCCATATATGATAAGGATATGATATGTCTAAGGTATGCAAAATGGTTCTACGGTCTTTAAAACGTATCGATTCTTGTCAAGTTATATGAATTTTTCCATGACCCCCCCAATGTTTATGACCCTTTCTACGCTCCCTCCCATATAAATATACTCCCTCAACCATCTCTGAAATACAAGAAGTACCTGTGCCAAGTTTGGTGGCAATCCGTTCAGTAGTTCCGAAGTTATCGCGTTACAAACATACAAACTTACATCCATTTATATATATATATATAGATTCTCTTCCGTATACACAGTTTAAAATAATTAGTAGCCCAATGAATAGCTATAAATTCCTGTAAAATTGTAGGTTTTTTTTAGCATTAGTCTTGTTGACTTTCTAAGGGCAGGTTCTAAGGGCATGTGACATATGATTTTAGAACTAACTAACATGCGTCTCCATCGGATGATGACAATTTGATGGAGACGCATGGCTTTCCGAATGATTTATTTTCTCAAAATCTGATATTATAGCCGCCCACATTTTTATAAAATCTGAAAGAAATACAGCGTAATGTACTCACAAATGATTTATTTTTGATGTAAAATCTAGAGTGGTACCAAAATTGTAAGTGCGATTAGAAAAAAATTGAAAATTTTGAACATTTTTTCTCACATGAAATACATTTTGAAAAATTCTTAAAAAAATTAGAAAGGTTCCCCATAATTCCTAAAATATTCCTGATTTTTTATGTGGAACAAATCTTTATTTTCTATATAGGGGTGCAAATTAGAAACTCAAGGAAAAATACACGTAGAAATGTGGTCAGGTTTTAAACAGTCACAGCTCAGTATACTTTGTATCAATTATTAATATTATTTCATTATTTGATTGGAAATATGTCTACGATTCGATTTGAATGTATCAAGCCACGTATTTTCAATTATATTAGTTCCATGTTTCGCCTGAGAAATTGACATCTACCCCAGGGTAAAATTTAAGTGCTTAAGATTAATTTCTAATTTATGTAAGATGAACTCGATTGATAATGAGAAAAAGTTTATCGCTTCAACCGAAATCGCAGAATGGTAGAGAAATTTAACTCTATGAAAATAACTTCTTGCATACAAAACTTGAACACAAGCTTGGCGAAGAGAAGCTTTAATATCAAATTCGTATCGCAGGTATGTACAAAAATATAATTGCATACATTTGGGATATTGGTGTAATTTCGTCGGCTATCAAACACAAAATGTTCGGTGTTGGTTCCTAATCAAGATCAATCTAGGCAGACTCGCGTGCAATTGCGGATCCAAAAGTGTGACGATTGATTGAACTGTTTGATTGTAGATCATTAGAAATTTTGGTTGCCTTGTTCCACATCATTGCCTCGAACAACCCCATAGGGCTGATCCTTGTAGTTTTTACCATTTATCTGCTAATGAGGTTTTTGAAAAAAATTAAATAAAATAAAAATTAAAAGGCAGTTAAAGGGTTAAAATTTTGGGAAAATCATCTCCAATATAAACCCTTTCAAACAGCGTATATCAATTTTTGTTCTGTTTGGGAATTATGGAAACCCGGCTAAACCCTTTGTGTGAAATACGACGCTCCATTTATGTGCGTTTTATAAGATGTAAATTCGCAATACTTTTTCGATCTGTGTAAAGTAATTATTTAGATAATCGGGAAGGTAAAACTATTTGGAGAATTATTATACAATAAATATGTAGCTGAGCAGAGCAAACATGATTTGCATTATTATGACAGCATGTGTAAAACACAGAACTTAATAACAATCTTTCATCACTATTCCACGAAATGTCACAACCCATATAGACTGATCGTCGGGTAATGGAGCCATAGTCCTTCATTCTCCATCTCTGTACTAGTTTATCGGTGATTTCATGTGCCAGCCGTTTTTTTTCCTTTGCCTTCACCGCACTTTTGAGTCCTTCCATCAGCATCGGGTAAGACATCATATCATGTCATAGCTGGTGCGCGAAGCTAGTGACAGTCACACAAGTGACACAGGACCGCCTACCGCAAGTAAGACGAACACATCGACCGTAATTTATTATTGATTCGATAAGATATTAAACGGGAAATCTGTCGCTCGTTTTTCCGGTGTCATCACGAGGCTGAGACATCAGCCGCCGCCGTCGCCATCGCCGTAGTCGTCGTCGTACAACACGACGTTCGGTGCAGCCCAATTACGAAACAAACGACTATTGACTATGACAGGCGGCGGAAAACGAGCATTTTCTGTTTGGCCCTCTTGTCGGGCGCCAAACGGGGCAGATGATATAAAAGTCAACACAAATGGGACCCACTATCATGAAGTTCCATTAGTGTGTGGTCTGTCCGGTGGCATATGGCATGTTATGGTTAGTGCTCACACCTCCGGGGATGGCCGAGTCTAGTTCTGGGCTTTGTCGTACACGAACAGCACATCATGAACGGCGCACAGAAACACACGCACCCACCCACACTGGATGGGAGAAACTTGTAACGCCACGAACCAGATGCCACCGCCGGTTGTGCTGATGTTTTCGGGGCTGGCTGATCTTGTCGCTGGGAACTGGGAGCGCTTCCTGTGCACAACCGTGACATCTTTTTACCATTAGTCATCGTTAGATGATTGATTGTAAATTATTATCATGGCGAGTCGGGCACCCCCGGTCAGTGCTTCTCAGGTTAGTCCGGAAGCGAGGCTATGCGGGTTGAAACCAGATCCGATGGGAATTAAGTGAACTATCTTGTGTGCCGTTCCCAGTTTGGTCACGTTTTAGCAAAGCTAGCAAAGCTACCACAACGTCTTGAAGCTTGTCATGTTAGGTAAGTTTACCGGACCCGGCTTGGTGTGTCGCAAATTGGAGTGATTGCAGTTCATTTCGATGGTTTGGTGCAGGTTTCCGACGGTACTTACGGAAATTTGTCGATTGATGTCTGCGACATGCTCGAAGGTTTGAAAAACGTTTTATAAATTGTCCGGTGTCATCTAAAAATTACTTCACATTTTTCATATGAAATTCTGGTTGAGGTTAGGGATTTTGCAGGGATGATTTGAATTAAAATGTATGTTCTTCGCTTACGGAAAACGGAGCTGTCCGAGCACTTTTTACACATAAAAACCTGTTTTAATCCACCTAGTGGTGTAATGATGCCTTTCTCATGTACATATAAAAATGTGGTATTCTATTCAAAAATTTTCTCTTCGAGTTTTGAAAGAAACCAAGTGATTGTTTATGCATAACATACAGAATAAAACTGTGCTTTGATTGCGTAAGCCATCCTTACGAGAACGAAATGGGTTCACTATTATATGCACTTCCGGCACCGCAACCCGAAAACCGGTATAATCGAAGTCGGTTCGTACGGCCACCAACTAACATGACACACAAACTCTTCTAGTACGCACCCTATAACTCCGGATTCGGAAGTCGGATCCGGATGAAATTCAGGAATTCCGTATAAGACCGGGAGACCTTTGATTAAAGCGAAGAAAAGCGGTTATTGGCGTCGATTCGTAGACGGATTATCGAGAGAAACATCAATGAGTACTCTTTGGAACACAGCCCGACGAATGCGCAACAAAAACACCACGAACGAAAGCGAGGAATATTCTAACCGCTGGATATTCGATTTCGCTAAAAAAGTATGTCCTGACTCTGCTCCGGAACAGACGATCATGCGCGTCGCCTCATCTAACAGAAACGAAACACCTTTTTCGATGGTCGAGTTCTCACTTGCGCTTTTATCGTGTAACAATAAAGCTCCGGGGTTAGACAAAATCAAATTCAACTTGTTGAAAAATTTGCCTGACTCTGCCAAAAGGCGCTTATTGAATTTATTCAATAGGCTTCTTGAGGATAATATTGTCCCACATGACTGGAGACAAGTAAGAGTTATCGCCATTCAAAAACCAGGGAAACCAGCCTCCGATCACAATTCGTATCGGCCGATTGCTATGCTTTCCTGTATCCGGAAATTGTTCGAAAAAATGATTCTGTTTCGTCTAGACAATTGGGTCGAGACTAATGGCTTACTTTCAGATACACAATTCGGCTTCCGCAGGGGCAAAGGAACGAACGATTGTCTTGCGTTGCTCTCAACCGAAATTCAAATGGCATTTGCTCGTAAAGAACAAATGGCGTCAGTTTTCCTAGACATCAAGGGGGCTTTTGATTCAGTTTCCAGAAACATCCTATCTGAGAAGCTGCATCAGCAAGGTCTTTCACCAATTTTGAATAACTTTTTGTATAATCTGTTGTCCGAGAAATACATGTATTTCGCGCATGGTGATTTGTCGACAATACGATTCAGTTACATGGGTCTTCCTCAGGGCTCATGCTTAAGCCCCCTTTTATACAACTTTTACGTAAACAACATTGATGAATGTATCAACACATCTTGCACGCTAAGACAACTTGCCGACGACAGCGTTGTGTCTATTATAGGACCCAAAGCTGCCGATCTCCAAGGACCATTGCAAGATACCCTCGACAACTTGTCGACATGGGCTCTTCAAATGGGTATCGAGTTCTCTACGGAGAAAACTGAGCTGGTTGTATTTTCAAGGAAGCGAGAACCAGCACAACTACAGCTTCAACTAGGGGGTGAAAACATAGCTCAGGTCTTCACATTCAAATATCTCGGAGTCTGGTTCGACTCCAAAGGCACCTGGGGATGTCACATTAGGTATCTGAAACAAAAATGCCAGCAGAGAATCAATTTTCTTCGCACAATAACCGGAACTTGGTGGGGTGCCCACCCAGGAGACTTGATCAGGCTTTACCAAACAACGATATTGTCCGTAATGGAATATGGATGCTTCTGCTTCCGATCCGCCGCGAACACCCATTTCATTAAACTGGAAAGAATTCAGTATCGTTGTTTGCGTATTGCCTTAGGTTGCATGCAGTCGACTCATACGATGAGTCTCGAAGTGCTCGCGGGCGTATTACCGTTGAAAAATCGATTCTGGGATCTCTCATATCGATTGCTTATCCGATGCGATATCTTGAATCCGATGGTGATTGAAAACTTCGAAAGGCTTGTCGAGCTCAATTCTCAGACCCGTTTTATGTCCTTGTATTTTGATTACATGGCTCAGAATATTAATCCTTCTTCGTTTGTTTCCAACCGTGCTCATTTCTTGGATACTTCTGATTCTACTGTGTTTTTCGACACATCCATGAGAGAAGAAATTCATGGAATTCCGGATCACGTGCGCCCTCAAGTGGCCCCAAATATTTTCTATAATAAATTTAGAACAGTCAACTGTGAAAAGGTGTTTTACACTGACGGATCAAACATCGACAGGTCACAGGCTTCGGCATCTTCAATCAAAACATCACCGCTTCTTACAAACTCAGTGATCCGGCTTCAGTTTACGTCGCAGAATTAGCTGCTATTCAGTACACCCTCGAGATCATTGAAACCTTGCCCAAAGACCATTATTTCATTGTTACGGACAGTCTAAGCTCAATAGAAGCTCTCCGGGCAATGAAGCCAGGAAAGTATCCCCCATATTTCCTGGGGAAAATACGGGAACATTTGAGAACTTTATCGGAACGGTCTTATTTAATATCGTTAGTCTGGGTCCCTTCGCATTGTTCCATTCCGGGCAATGAAAAGGCAGACTCATTGGCTAAAGTGGGCGCATTGGAAGGTGATATTTATGAAAGACCAATCTGCTTCAATGAATTTTTCAGTATCTCTCGTCAGAAAACTCTCGAAAGTTGGCAAACTTCATGGAGCAATGGCGAACTGGGACGATGGCTACATTCCATTATCCCTAGGGTATCGACGAAACCTTGGTTCAGGGGGATGAACGTGAGTCGCGATTTCATTCGTGTTATGTCGCGGCTCATGTCAAATCACTACACCTTCAACGCACATCTCCGGCGTGTTGGGCTTGCGGAGAGCGGTCTCTGCACCTGTGGCGACGGTTATCAGGACATCGAGCATGTCGTGTGGTCGTGCGTAGAGTATCGTGACGCCAGGTCGAAGCTACTGGAATCCCTTAGGGCCCGAGGTAGACCGCCTGAGGTTCCGGTTCGGGATGTGTTGGCGAGTCGGGATAGTTCATATATGCTTCTCATATACCAGTACCTTAAACACATTGATATACAAGTGTAATGTGTTTATCCTCGTTCAGAAAGTATAAACTCCACCTACAGGTTCGACACTAACATCCGCCCGATTCTCTCGATCCCCGTCCCTGTCCACCATCTTCATTGGAACTAACAAGATCTTTTTTTTGTCACTAACTTTTTCGTTCCCCCTTCCCTGTCTCTTCACCATCTCGATGGCAACTAATTAGATCTCTATCGTTTTCAGACATTTTGTCCCCACATCCCCTGTTTTACCCCGTTTCCACAATATTTACTTTTTTTTTTCTTCATCTCTTCCGTAACATCACCATCATCGTCCAGGGAAGACCGCTCCAGTCGAAAACCAGCATGCGGGCCACCCGCCAGGCCTTCGTAGCCTGGGGGTGTTTCCCGCGGACCCACACGGACCGAAGGATGCGGCCAACATGGATATTTGCAAACGCCATATGGAAGACCCTCATGCAATATCCAATTCACCGGCATTACATAATGATACTATTCTAGTTTTAATATAGTCGTAATTAAGATTAGTAAATATCCTTGGCATCTTAGAGCTTAAGCAGTGTGCCTTAAAATTATATTATAATATTGAATAAAAAAAAGACCGGGAGACCTTTCATTTGAATCTAAGTTTGTGGAAATCGGTCAAACCATCGCTGAGAAAAGTGAGTAAGATCCATTTTGGTATATATGACCACTATTTCTGGTACTTCCGGAACCGGATACCGGGAACCAGGATATCCGGAATCGGTTTGTTTAGTTGCCTACTGATAATGACTATCGATTTGTGTAGTTTTGAGACCAGTTTAGAAAAATTTTCACGTTTTTTGTTTCGCCGGTTTAAGTGACGGTGTACAATATTGAACACACTTTACCCTATAATTCCGGAACCGGAAGTCGGATCCGGATGAAATTCAGGAATTACGTACCACGAGACCTTTCATTTGAATCCTAGTTTGTCAAAATCGGTTCAGCCATCTCCGAGAAAACCTAGTGAGATTATTTGACACATACACACACACACACACACAGACATTGCTCAGCTCGATGAACTGAGTATATGACACTTGGCCCTCCGGGCGAATTTTCACTAGTCGGTTTTTCAAGTGATTGCATAACCTTTCTATATGAGAAAGGCAAAAAATAACGGATGCAATTGACATACCGCAGTTGACTAAGCAGAAAGTAAAGCCAGTGTAGATTAAGCACCTAAATTCCTAAATAAAGTTATAGTTCCGAGTTCAGAATCCAATTCTAGAAATCATGTATTCAGTTTCAAATTGAGGAGCAATATTCTGCTGTTCCTGCGCTATACATGGGAGGGAAATGACATCATATTGAGGGAAAAACGAAGTGACTTAATTAATCGGTTTTTTCAGATCCTCAATCATTTTTCGCAAATTGTTACTGTCGAGAATACGACTTACTTTACTATGAGGAGCCTTTTCAAAATTTACTCTGTTCAAGAATGGGTAGAAATCAATCGTGAAAATCTCTTGTTGTACTTGATCCAATAACATAATTTTTTCTACAAGCTGCCGGAAATATGACCAGGAATTTTTGATTAAATGTTCAACAGTGTGAGATAACCATAGAATAACTGAAAACAAAGTTTTCTAAAACTTTTGGAAATAATGAGGAATACTCATCACGATTGCTTGCCTCTTTCGCACCCGAACGACGGTTGTGAGATATTTAGGCAAATGAAAGGTAAGCTTTGATCGAAAATCGTTCATTTCTTCTAATGCTTCAGACGGAATGGATGTAACTAGGGGAGCGTGCCACTTGAGCCAATTAGTTCTGTTTCTGATTCCAAAGCCTGCATGATGGAACTAGATTTCATAGCTTAATTCAGTTTCGGAATTCAAATAGAGAATTCAGTTGTAGAACTCAATTACAACTGAATTTTGAGCTTATTTGGTTATTGAACTCAGGTCCAGTTTCTAAATTATATAAATCGGTTCTTTGTATACCTGTTAATATATTCCAAAAGCACTATACTAAGTTTTTCTACTATGTAAATCTATCATGCCGGTTTGTTCAGGCCCAGAATCCATTTTTCAGAAGAATAAATTTTTGGAATTTTCTGCAACATTAAACGATGTTTTTCTCAAACGCAAAGCAGTCAAGTGCTGGCTTTATTCGCATTCGTTTTGTGCGAATTTTGCACTTCGAAAATTGCTCACAGCAAGTCAAATATTCTAGATTTGCACTAAACTGATAGTTTTTATATCCGATTTTCAAAAAAGCCACCTTTATAGTTCTTTAGATAACATTTGGAGCCATTAGAAGGGCTGATTTTGCGTAATATTCCCCATCGTTGTCCACTTTTCTTCGTATTTTACTCCAATGCAAAATGACGGCAGCAAGATGACGCAATCGCTCTTCTTTGAAAGGAAACTGAAATTCAGAAGAATTCAGTTTCGTATTGAATCAATTACGGGACGTTCGTAGAGCCAAAAATTCGTAGATGAAAATACAATACAAGTGATCGAGAAATGCTTTAAACGAGCGCATTTCTTATTGCTTATTCGTTTAGCAAATGCAAATGGAATCATGAATCGTTACTAACGCATATTAAAAATCACTAAAATTCATTCATGAAAAAAAAAGAAATACATTCAACCGAAACGGTTGCATTATGTTGCACCCATAATTGCAATCTTTTTCCTAGGACTGTTTTTTTTCGCGACATCCTCTTTCATGCAAATGCAAGCAGCAACTCGCAACGTCATTCACACTCTGGGGCACAGAATATGGGCCAACAATCGTGTGACGCTGGCAAAGGTAGAATATAATCCAGCCGCAATCAACGGCAACCGCCCTCGATGATGACAAGCTTTCGCTAGCAGAGAGATGCAAAAAAAAAATCGCATACCCAACAATGGAAACGATACCGCGGCTACCGTGCGACTGGACCAGTTCCCCCAGATTCACCGGGGCAAAACTATCGCCAGAGTGACGGAGGGCTGGAACGGTTTAATGATGGGACCGTTTAATTTCTGGCTCCAGCTTCTGGCGTCCTGGTCGTTTTCTGCTTATCCTCCCGCGTGATATCAGGAATGCTTCGGATCGCTTATCAGGTCGACCAGAAAGAGGGAGCTATTCATTTTTACGTCAGAATGGTTGGATAAGCCTTTTTTTTGCCTCGCTTCACCAAATTGTCCCGCACAAATTGTTTCGATTTCTGTGTTTGACAGTTGAACTGCACGAGAATTTTGCGGAAAGGAAACCGAAGGAAGGGATTATTTCCAGTACCTTGTCGGTGGAGGTTTTCCTCCTGAAAGGTGCGAAAAATGGGTTTCAATGAAGTTGAATGTGGTAGTTCGTTTTAATGAGCACAGTTTCGGTTGGTTGTGTGATCATCACGACGCCACGATTATGTTTATTGCGGTTTTGTGAAATTTTACGGCGCTCCCCCCGTCAGTTATTATCAATTCTAAAAAGCGGAACGCCTTGAAGCCCACCGAACGCGGCCGTTGAGGAAAAAAGGCAGAAAGAAAGCTTAGTTAATGAGATCCCTTCCTTTTTACATCGGGTCGGGATTGAACACGTTCCGAAATAATTTATTGTAATTTCTGAATCCAACCATGCCAACGACCCTTCAACCTGAATGAACTCTGTGCCATTTATTTGGCAACGCAAAAGATTTCTGCTACACTTCCTGCACAAAGAATGTCAATTATTTTTCCATTTTCGTGATACTAATCACCTCGGATAACACGGAGTTTTTTCACGCTTTTCTAATTCTGCCTTCAGAACTAACCACCATCAGTTGAACGGTTGAATTCAACGATCCCAGTAAACATAACCAAAAACCGTTCACCTTTTTTCGATGAGACAGTTCGAATCCCACCCGCTGCTGCTGCACGCTCATTTTATAATCTTCTCGAAAATTACGTGCCAGAACGGCCTACGCCTACGCCTGCCGTATTGTACCATTATCATAAAAAGCTATGAGCCCCAAAGTAAGCAACAGCTCGTGTTTGTCCGCCGCTTCTGGTATCTATCTTTTTCTTTGTCCATCCCGCCTCAGCACATCCACTGGAGGCAGTACGAGTAGCTGGACCGAGAATTTCTTGTCCGAATTGGATGTATTAATTCCGGTTCGGTCGGATAGTCTACTCGTCCTACAGTTCTCCGTTTGTTTTGTTTTTAAAATGAACCGACGAGAAGCCGCCTTCGTTTCAAGGATTACTTACTTACTTGCTTGAGATATTGTGGAATTGAAGAAGAACAAATGAAAATGAAAATCAGGAATCCTCCTTATATCTCTATTCCGTAATATACCTTGATTTGGTCGGCCCTCGAAAAGAGCGAACGGCGAAATCGGACGGAAGGGAATGCTGCTCGTGTCAGTGATTTTGTGTCCCCCGGAGCACAACCTGCTGCGCGATGGTCACATGGCACCCTGGAGAACCTTTTAGTTGGAAAGTATGATGATAAAAGGGAAAATAAATGAAATTCCTTTGTCTGACCAGGCCAATCTGTCACCTTGTAAATATTGCCGGTACGAAGGAAACAATGTTTACCGAAGCGAGAGGTAGTATTGAAGGTAGTGGAAATTTACTGAATTCCATTCGATTTTACAATTTGACGAAATTAATAAATATGAAAACAGCACAGCGTGATAACAGATCGAAAAACATGTAATTGAAACATACAAAAGAGAAGCTTGTCTGCAACATTTGGCAAAACATCATCCATGCATGGAGGAAATGTGAGGTGAAATATATGAAATATATTTATGAAAAACATAATATTAAGAAATAAGTCAGTGAAGAGCTATTGAATCAAAGCAACATAGGTGTAGTAGATATTTTTCTGGACCCCTACAATTTCATTTGATTTTTTTTTAATATGTTTAATTTGTTGTGCTTGTTAAAAGTCAAAACTGTAACTGATTTCTTGCGCTGCTAAATTAGACCAGCAGCAATCGAATTTGAAATCTTGCTTAAAAAACGACTGCATGTAATAATGCATGTAATACTTATAATAATATAAGTAAGATTCAATTAAACAAGGCGTGTAACTGTGTGTACATTATGTTTAAACGTGAAAGTGATGCAGTTGCAGCTGCTTCAGTAAACAACGAGGTGCACAGTGTTGAGTATGACAATGTTAAATACAAAATCCCTGGGTATGTGTTGGTTGGTGCCATAGAAGTGCGTGTGAAATGAAAATATGTCGCAGTACGGTGAAGTTTTTTCCATCGAAAGGGAAGTATGGCGGAATATTTTCCCCGGTATCCGGAATGGCGTGCAAGTGATACGGGTGCGACTGCATAAGGCAATTCCACCTTACGTAATGTTAGTCAGGGCGGAATCTTGTAAATCGCTGGTTACCTATGAGAATCAGCTGATTACATGTCACCCAAGAAGCAAACATTGTTCTTGTGGGAACAGGGGTTCATCTTGCCTCACTCTGTGACTCAATTCACCGGGCAATGGAGGATGGGCTACATGTTGACGCCTTGTCTGTTGATTTGGCAAAAGCTTATAACACGGTCAACAGAGAGGATGTCTTAAGACAGTTATTCCAATGGGGAGTCAATGGTCGAATGGCTTTCTCACAAATCGCAATTCTAGGATCAGAATAGGTGGATCCCTCTCTCGAACCTTTTCAGAGAAAACGGAGTTTCGAAAGGATCCGTTCTCGCAGTGACCCTCTTCTTGGTGAGCATGAACTCCTTATTCAACTACCTCCCTAAAAGCTTACTAATTTTTGTTTACGCGGACGATATGATCATATTAGTCGTTGGGAAGTCGCGTAAAATAATTCGACGGAAAGTCCAACAGGTCCAACAGCAATATGCGAATGGGCTGATTGCGTCGGTTTCAACATTTCCGACATTCTCATTTCAAAGCAACCCCTCCCATCACCATGGGCGGGTCCACGGTGTCCTTTAAGAAATGCCTTAAAATCCTCGGCTTAAATTTCGATCGAAATTTATCCTTCTCTAATCATTTCTAAGAAGAAGGACTGCGAATCAAGGCTAAGACTGATTCGTACGATTTGCTCTAGCCACCCCAGATGGAATCGCAAAACGGGCCTAAAAATTGACTAGGCGCTGATATGGAGTCGAATTTTTCACGAAGTTGAGGCAGTAAGCATAGATAACCTGATAAAGATCTTGGGCCCACTTACAATAGAACTATCAGGTTAGCATCAAACTTACTGCCAAGTACCCCAGCAACAGCGGCATGCGTTGAAGTGGGACGCCTCCCATTTCGCTGGTTTTCAGCAATGGTCATCATGCGCAGAACCCTAGGGTATCTGGAAAGAACTACCGGAGATGATTGTACACTACTCCAAATTAACAAAATTCTGTATAACAATTTCACAGGTCAATATCTTCCAAATTTGGCACGTCTTCCCCGAGTCTAGATACGACCATGGTTCCAACATTACCAACCTAAAATAGATACTTCCCTTGTTGCACTGCTGGGCGCCCGCTCTTCACCCGCAGTAGCCCAAGCTTCTTTCAACAAAATACTGGCCGACAAATTTCAAAGCTTTACAGTGCGCTTTACTGATTGATCCCGAGGCTGTTCTCGGATTGGTATCGGGGTTTGCAGACGGAATACTTCCATCACCCGGAGCCTACACCCGTCATTCTCCGTTTTCTCCGCCGAAGCCGCGGCGATACGCGCTAGCTTGAACACTTTCTCCCCAGGATTCGAGGCTGTGATTTTTTCGGACTCCTCGACAGTTATTTCTGCTCTGAAGGCTGGAAGATTCAGACACCCTTTTGTTCAGGCGATCGAGTCTTACTGCGATCGAGTCTCGCCGGTGCACTCCTGAATCTTCTATGATGAACAGGAGATTGTGCTAGCACTAAGTGAGCTGCTTATATAAAATGACAGTCTGCTATTTACTACAGAATTTTAAAAAATGAAAAAAAATAATGCTATTTCACGTAATATTATAGAAATATACGTACCGAATATAAAATTCGCACATTTCGTTCGAGTTTTCCTTGCAAAACATCACTCGATCGAAAAATAAACGAAAATTTACATTAGATTAAAATATTACGAATCCAATTATTTTTATGACAAATGCCATTATGCCAAATGACTATTATGCCAAACAGAGATGGCATTTCACCAGAGTTATACACGCTAGAGTCAGATTTTTGCCACACCGAGGATGAAAAAAACGAAGCACCGCACAAAGAGGAAAGCGCACTTCTTCTCAGTGTCGAATAGACAGAATTTGAGTGTGTGCTTGTGGTTAAAGCAGCTGGCGCGAGTGAAACACATTCTCTTCGCATGAATCATTCACACGCGCTCTCGTCTAAATACACCCAAGTGACCACTGGCGCGTGATTGTGAGCGAACACTTCTGTGAACTTCAATTAATAGAGAGTAGATCTGGCCTTGCTATGAAAAATTTGCAAGGAAAACCGAAAATTTTACGATAAATTGTTTTATTTTGCTTATTTTGCGTGTCCACGCTTCATCTACGAAAACCATACAGCAGAGTGCTCACCGGCGTGTACACCTCTGTGAAAGTATCTGCATCCACCTCAGAGAATTTATTAGCTAATGCTCTAGCACTTTGGTGCGATTCAGTGGAAGAGGTAAAAGGAAATAAACAAACGCACTCATGATGCGTGCACACTTACACAACAGTGGTGTATAAATGTGAAAGAGAAGAGCTCTCGTTGAAGTTGTCAGTGCGAGGGGAGAAATTATGCTTGCTCTTCGTCACACAGAGGAGATAGACATCTCTGATGCCAAATAACTGTTATGCCAAATAACCATTATGCCAAACGGTGTTATTCCAAACGGTATTATGCCAAATGACCTTATGCCAAACGGGCCGCCCCCGTTTTCCACAGTCCAGCTCACACAGAATACAGCTCAACTCTAAAATCCGGGATCCGGGATCCGTGACCAACAACGCCTCAAGCATCGATGCCAGCCTCCACCGCGTGGGCCATCCGCCGGAGGATCCGTACCAGTCATACCGTCATACCAGTCGCGAAACTGAATCGACCAATCGAAAAAAAATAATAAAATAAAACTTTGAAAAATTTGCTTTTGTTAAATGAAATGTAAAAATACCACGCTTACTCCCCGGCGAATGACCAATCATGGTTAAAACCGGAGTGAAATAGCAAAACATTAATAATAATAATTGTTCTTGAATTGTATTTCTTAAATCTTCTCGCAACGATTGTGAAATTGCAAAAGTGCACTTTCTTGTTTGATATGTTTAACTGCAGTAATATTTGTTATGAGAAAGCCGGAAATTAAACTGTTCAAATGAACATAGTGTACACTGCCCATACTCGCATATCAGTCCCATATCGATTTTCGCCAATTTTGAGTTAGCTTGAGGAATGAAATCTATCCTCAATATACTTTCAGAAATTGCAATAAAAGTTGAGGGTTTGTTCAGTAAAATGTGAAAAAAATATCAACTCATGTCTGTCCCATATGCAAAGTACTCGCATATCAGTCCCATTCAGTGCAAATTTCAATAATTTCATTTGTTGTAATATTGGAATAGTAAAGGTGTATTACCGATATTTCAAGTAGTAATACCATGATTTAGCATTAGGTAGCATAATAAATCAAAAAAATCTGAAATAAAATTTTAATCGTCTTTTTCTCCACATGCCGATTTTCCATATGGGACTGATATGCAAGTATGGGCAATACAGTCAGTTAATAAAACCGACGTAGAACATAGGGGAAAGGCGGGTAATAGTGCGCGGCACATATTAGTGCGCATTTCGTTGTGAGCTTTTGTTAATATTTATCACTGTTTTTTGCGATAAACTTTGAGATTGGGTCTTATTAACCTCATTCGGCTACATTTCACCTTCCGTATTATTTTAATATCAATACGGCAGACGTAAATATAAAATCTGTCATTCTCTTAGAGTTTTTGGTTCGTAGTAAATAAGCTTTATTTAAAAAATTCCGTCTTGAATCGCGTTTTTCTTGGTTTAGTAACAATTTTTAGACTAAAACGAAGTTATCGTCATTTTGTTTTAATTTTTACATTTAATTTCATATCATAATCGTAATTAGAAATTATAAATTCATATTTTCAAATAGTGCGCAAGCTGCGATCGATAATAATGCGCTTTGCGGAGTTATTTTGATACACCGAAAAATTATTACAGTTTGAAATAGCAAAACAAGTAGTGGAACATAGAAAATCGAAAAACTCATAGAAACAAACTAACTTCTGTTACTATTCCCATAAAATGAATCCGTGTGATAAGTCCAAGTATAGTTAGTTTGACATTTTTTTCTCTGTGTGTACAAGTGAGAGCGACATTTATTGTTGTCATGGGCAGAGATGCCAGATTCACAGATTAGTCTGTGTTTTACAGATTTTCAATATGCTGCACGCATTTAAAAACTGACAGATTTCCAATAGCGATCACAGAATGGCAACCCAACTAACCAAAAGTTCGAATCAAAGGGGATGATTTGTTATAAGCAATTTTAAAGTAATTATCCACACTTCGAAGTTCGCGTTCTGAACTTCTGAACGCAATTGAACGAACTTCTAAGATAATTGTTCAGCTTATAAGCAGCGGGAAAGTTCACGCGGAACTTGTTCTGTACTTTCAAGTTGCAAGTGGATGTTTTAAGTATTTGTGGAGCTTCTGGCTGCCCGAGAACAAGTCTCTTATAGTCTTCAATTTTCTAGGGAAAACGGAATAACAATGTATATCCGACAGGGCGCATGAAAGTGCCGATACTTTTTTTACTCACGAAAATTATCCCGTTTTGCTGTGCTCTTATGGAAAGAGGACTTAGATTTTGCACAGACTGATTTTTGAATCAAACACAGATTTTTGAAAAAATCACTTGGCATCCTTGGTCATAAGCATTTCATTTCTTGTGAATATAGCATTGGTTTTATTGGTAAATTATTCAGTTTGTTCAAATTCGCGAAATTTGGTTAACTTCTCAAAAAAATATGCATATGTAACATGTTTAAGGGTTGATTCGTGACCTTCCGACGATTTGTGTCGAAAAATATTATTTTCTTTCTACAAAGATTCGAGATTTACGGAAAATTCATTGTGCGCATTGTTATGTACGACCGCGCACTGTTACCTTACGCTAGCGCGCTATTGGGAACAAAACATGACTATTTTGTGGCTTCCATGCTCGTAAACGAGATAATAATTGTAATCTTTCATTTGAGGTCATTGTAAAACAAGGTTTGAAGTTGCCGTAGACGTGTTTACGGTCTTGGAAAAAGTAATATTTCATTGGTTATACTTTAAAAAGCTTAGGTGCGCACTAATCGCCACTTCTCCCCTAATCCTTACAGGTTTTTGAGTTGGTTTCACAAGCAGTAATACGAGAAACATGTCATAACATGTTATAACATGTCAACGTTTTTTATATGAAGCAAAATTTGAAAATAATATGTACTCTGGACTAATGATTTTCGGCTCAGGCTTTATTTTCAAAACATCAATCTTTTGGCCAAATTCCTGTTACGTAATCGAAAACCGCTGCGAAAAATGTCATACGCGGTGCTATATATGAATGAGAACCGCTCACAGCTGATTGAATCGATTCGTTATTTGTATTAGTAAGTTGTTATACTGCTTTTTTCATTTATTTTTCCAGGTAAAGAATTTAGTTTTAGAATTAGGTCTCAGAGCTTAGTTCTAGAATGCAGGTTCAAAAATTTAAAACCAAAATTCTGGAACTAAATCCAAATTCTGAATTCTGGAACAAGATTTTCAGAACTGCTTCTTGATAAGATTTTGGAACTGAATTAGGTTCCTTAATTTATGTTCGAAATTCGAATTCAGAAACTCAGATTCAGAGTTCTGATATAAATTTTAGATCTAGATAACGGAACTAAATTTTTAGATCTAAGTTCCGAATTCGAAATAGGGAATTGACTTCTGAAACTGAATTCAGTTCCAGAATATTTTTTCTAAACTCTGTTTCAGAGTTCAGGTTCATAATTCACAACCTGAAAGCTGGAACTAAATTCGGAACTTGTATTCTGGAACTAGATTTTGGAACTGAATCCAGTTTTATATTTCAAGTTCGACATTCAAGTTCAGAATTCCGTTCATGAACATTATTTGGAACCTGGATTCTAAAAAGGAGTTCAGTTTCAGAAGTTCAGAACTAAACGTATGCACTTAATTCTTAATTGGAATTATGAGTCAAAAAACCGGAAAATGTTCGCCATAACCCTTCCAAATTTGTTAAGCATTGTTAGCTTTCAAATAAGCCTAAGTTTATCGAAAGTCATTTTCGAAGTAAAAATTCTGCCATCACAAAGCGTTTTGTCGCTTATGTCACATATACCAATACATCTCCGGAACCGAAAATGACTTTGATCTTTGAACTTGACAAATAGCTCAACAGTGGCTTTTAAACGAGCCCAAGCTTGTTAGAATAGTTTCAGCAATCTCTAAAAAAATTCAGCAGAAAAACCGTGTTTTGTCGGTTACGTCACTTATACCATTGTATCTCAGGAACCGGAAGAGACAGCCATTTGATCTTCGAACTTCATCAATAGCCTAAAAGTAGCTTTCAAAAGAGACTAAGCTTGTTAAAATTGGTTTAGAAAAAAAAATTGAGCGGTAAAAAAACTCTTTGTAAAGTGCACACACATAAATTTTCCGATCTCATCGAGCTGAGTCAAATGGTATACAACGTTGTGGATTTCCGAGGCTCCTTTCAAAAGTCGGTTTTTTCCAGGAATTCTAATACCCTTTCATTGAGAAAGGCAAAATATCAAAGTGGAACCGGTTTTAGGGAAAATTAATTTCCGGCAATACGAATATTTTAAAAATTGAAATCGAAAAGAATGAGTTGGAATTGAAAAAGAATTGAGATCGCAGAAACATTATTTAACTAAGGAGAATAACGAACAAAATCTGAGAAACATAGGAACTTTGAATATTGCAAAAAGAAATTCAAAATAAAAAACAACGTGTTTCTTAAGTTACGTCACTTATGCCATCATAACTCCGGCAGTAGAAGTCACAACCATTCAATCTTCCAACTTGATCAATGACCGAGTAGTAGCTTTGAAACGAGCCTAAGTTGGATGGGTTCAACATTTATTCAAATGAAAGTTCTCATGGTCCCATACAAAACCTCAATAGTTCATTTTAATCCCATTTCGGTGCCAGGAAACAGGGTAAAGTGTGTTGAAAATTTGATATCGTCTCTTAAAGAGGAGAAGAAAAACGTGATTAATCCACATAGCAGTGAGTTGATACCTTTTTTTATCAATCCGCATGTGTTTTTTTGCATGGATATTCTTAGGTGTTTTAGTTCTCATGACATTATTTTGATTATCGTCGTTTCAAACGGCAAATTGAGATTTTAATCACTCATTACCCTGTAATTTCGAATCTGAAAATCGTATCGAATTTCAATCTTAACGTGTGACATTCGATTGAACATTCCATGAGATGTCGAAGTAAGTTCCACTTTAGAGTTTTTCGTCATTATTTATGGTACTTCCAGAGCTGGTATTTAGGAACTAGCATAACCCAAAATGATTCGAATGGCCATAAATTAATACGCCAAACAATTTACATCTTCTATATCGGTATGAATTTTAGAAATTCATCATCTGTAATTCCAGAATCGGATAAACTTCACCAATTTTGTATGGGACTAAATCTAAACTGGCCTCGAAACTACTCCTAACGGTATCCATTATTAATAGACAACCGAACAAACTGATTACGGTTATTCTGGTTCCCGGTTTCCGATTCCGAAAGTACAAGAAAAAGTGATCATATATTATAAAATGGATCTCACTCACTTTTTTCAATGATGACTGGACCGATATTCATAGTCTTATGTTCAAATGAAAAGTCTCATATTAAATTCCTGAAATTCATCCGGATCCGACATCCGGTTCCGGAATCACAGGGTGAGGATTGTTCAAATATTTATATATCGTCACTAAAAGCGGTGAAGTTAAAAACGTAAAACATTTTCCAAACTTGCCTCAAAAATATTACAATCGGTAGTCATTGTCAGTAGACTGGTCAAACATATTAATTTCGGCTTCCCTGATTCCCGGTTTTCGATTAACGACTGAAGATTGTAGCCGTAGACTCGAAAACACTTTTATCGTCAGTATATAATATCGTCATATTTATCCTCAGTATTTGATTACAGTACAGTACTTTTACAGTTTTGGAAGCGAAGTATTATTAATTTCCAAATTCACACAAACTACTACTCAACTAATACGAACGATTATTGATATTCGGTAGTGTAAAAGAAACATGTCAGTTTTGTTCGTATTAAGTGTCAGTTTCATCTCTGACATTACCCACTCACCTTTTTCTACAGAAACAAAAAATAAAGGAAAAATATTTCTGGAGTATTTGTAGATGTAAGTTGGCAATATCTATACTGAATAAACTTTGAGCCTATCTTTAGAGTGAGTGGCGCTTATCCGATTATTGATGATCAGCTGGATTAAAATATCGTTCCTTCTGGGTAAAAACATGCACTTATTGCTTTAGCAAATAATGAATCGTACTGAAATAATAAACATGTCAATATAAATTAACAGAAATATTCGTGTAGCACACGAAATTCAAAGTTCTATTTCTTAAACAAGACTCATTGATCCAGTCATACTAAAATTGTATATACCTCTTCTTTTCAACGTGTAATTACTAACATATGGTACATTGTGCTAAAATGCAACCGGAACTATTCTTGTGAAACTACGTGTTGTGTACCATAAGTTTTTCCATACTTTAAATTAAATTACCAATAAATACGAGTTTGTAAACTTACATGAACTATTCCATACAACAACTTGGGAGTAATTACCTAAAAACAAAGAAAAGAATATGAATTAATTACACTACATTAATCAACTTGTTTTTTTTTTAAATGAAGGAATTCTGATTGACAATACCTCTCTGAATGAGGAAAATATTTGCTCGTGATTTCTTTTGGATCTCTTTTTTTCGAAGTAAAATTGAAAAACAGATCGAAATACATTTAAATATATTCAACGAAAAGATCGCAACAGTGATATTAAGTTCTACAAAAGTTAGGTCATATTCCATTAATTTGAACATACTTTTACCGTGTCAAACATCGTTCATGGTAGTAAAACCAACCGACACACATATTCCTTGGTTAACAACGTCCATCAATACTGAACTTTTATCATACTTTTCACCACACCACAAGTCGATCGGGATATCCGGCCGGTTCGGTGTCAGCACTGTTGTCGGTGCGGGAGAAAATTTAATAAAAAAAAACTTATCCATGCCACCGCTGACGCTACCGATTGACCGAGTTTTCCCTCGTGTTTGAGTGAGAAATTGATTGCAGCCCCAGCGCACCGAGTCAATCAAATGCCAAACAAACCAAGTGTCGAAAAGTACCAACTTTTCTGCACCGCCACAGGTACACAACCGGCGTGAACAATACATCGTCCGTCATCCGTCAATTTCGCTTCACGTTCAGATGTCTTGTGCTTTGGAGAGAGAGAGAGAGAGAGAGAGTCCTGAGAAAATACGGAACGCTAGCCTGCGGCCCTTCTCAGCCAGCCAACCACCAAAGCACAACGCAACTATTCCCTAAAGGCACGTCACAACTAATGAAAACAAAATCGAAACCTGCCAGAAGCCAACCGACTGACTACACCTACACACTGGATTCTGGACTACACGCGATGCCTTCCCCACCCCCGTCCATCCACGTGTGCCACAATCCGAGATGGTTGTGTGGTGGCAAACTTCAACAGAAGGGAATAAACCACGGAACATGTCAGAAGTCTAGCTCGGAAATCAAAATTGTGGCTCTGTTGGCCGCGTTTGAATCGAACGGGAAAGTTGTTCTTTTCACAGTCGACATAACGCTAGAATACCAAACCGGGAAACGGGACGAAACAACCCGTGCGGAAAATGTGGTACGTTGATGTGCCCGGACACGCGCATTCCAATACTACTCCTATACATTGT
Organism: Malaya genurostris; assembly: GCF_030247185.1. NCBI lineage: Eukaryota > Metazoa > Arthropoda > Insecta > Diptera > Culicidae > Malaya > Malaya genurostris. Next base: position 88,743,735 of record NC_080571.1, on the reverse strand, counting down.
TCGACCAATCGTGACGAATGTATTTTGAAGCGGCATTTCGCTTGTTTGCCGGATTCACTCGACGATGTGACGAAATTTTCGTTCCGATTGTCTGATTATTTGGATCAATGGCTTGGCAGTCAAGTATGCAATTAGCAAATTTTGAGAAGCAGCCACTGAAAGTCGATAGGTCAAAAGCGGTTTGAAACAGATCTCTGTGAATCGTTGAAATATTCGGTAAAAAAATGAAAACTTAAAACTATGACAGATTCATATAAACAAGATTTTGTGGAAAAAAGAAAGAATTGCATATGCTTATTTTATCAAAAGTCGTCTCATCTGTTTTAAATAGGAAAAGATTTTCGTTGGCTCCAACAAACAGGGACTATTCATGGAATAGTTTTTAACTGTTCGTCATATTTGAATAAAAGTAGGACAGCCTTAATCCACGAGAAAGTCGACCCCTGCCGGGAAGCCATCGATCCATTTGAAATAACAATTGTGTAGATTCAATTGCTTTTTTGTTCGGTTTAATCAAAATGTTTACTCCGGCTTGGCCTATAGCTCCAGAAAATATTTTCTGACAGTTTCATCTCATTTATCTTTTCTGTCTGTTTTTTTTTTCGCTTAGTTATTACAAATAATTTTCAGTCAGTAATGAACACCTCATAGTAATCTACTAGAATTTATAACTCGTATTCACATTTCTTTTTTTACCTTTGCCTTTTTTTCGGAACTACAAAATATCAAATAGCTGGCACTTCTGGTTCGGGTGCAATAATGGAATAAGTGGCTTAACCGACAAATCACAATTTTGCCTAACGGCTCGATTTTCCCGCAGACAACGTTATAGACGATTTCCAGCCAGCGCAACCAGTAGAAGGTGACAAGCGATCATAAATACACTCTCCTACTCAGTGCTTGAGCGGTATAGGTATAAAGCGAGAAGATTAATATTTGATGGACAGAGAAGATGTTGGGATGTATGATATCGGTCAGGTGACGGCCAGAATGTAGACCATGTTCGATGTACGTTCTACTATGTCTGACTGCGTGTTAGAGTGTCTTACAACAAAGTTCAGAGTGGCGAAATGGTAGCGCGTATGCACGAAATGCATATGAAAGCAGGTTCGAGTGCTGTCTCTAAGCGTATCTTTTTCCAATACATCGTCTTTTCTATTAGTTTTTCATTCATCTGGCTTCTCCAATATATGTTGGTCATTGCAAAAAACTGAACTTTATCGTTTTTTATTAATCTTGAGCTCGTCTTGTAAGCTATTATAAGGTTAGTGATTTCGAGGACTTCCGTTGACTAACACTTCTGATGTCGAACATATAATAGTACACAGTTCAAAAAAGGTTTGTGATTCTACATCTACGACGACGCAGCACATAAATGGAACGTCGTAGCTCAAGAAATTTTTCGTCCAAAAACATGTCAAATTTCGTGATTGAAAATTACATGTCTTGAAATTCAACGAAATAAAAAACAAAAAAACCTTATTCTAACCCACTTTGTGGTGTGATGATGTTTTACTTTTGTCATTGACACAGTCTCAAGAAATCCTTTTTTGCTTTGTTTTATTAGAATAACGAATCCGAGCCTAAGCTTGTTGAAATCGGCTCAACCATCTTCGATGAAATTGAATACTAACATTTTGTCAGTTACGTGGTTTATACCATTATTTATCAGAAACTGGAGATGTCAGCTACTTGATTTTCGAACTTGATTTTCAACTCAATAGTAGCCTTCAAACAAGCCTAAGAATGTTGAGATCAGTTCAGCCATCTCCGAGAAAAGTACGCGTAAAAATGCATTTTGTCGGTTACGTCACTTATACCATCATATTTCCAGAACCGAAAATGACAGTCACTTGATCTTCTAACTGAATGCAAATCAATTTGAATATTTTAATCAGTGTTCTTTCTTGATTGGGCTGGGCATGTCATAAAGATGCCGGACGGCAACCCGATGTAAACGGTTCTTCAATCTGATTCGGTAGTGACAATAAAAATAGGAGCACATCGAGCAAGGATTTAACGAAGTATCCGGGTGTTGGCGAAGAGCGGCCGTGAATCGGGTTACATGAAGACGTTTGCTAGATACAGCAAAGGACACGACAGAACTAGACTGAAATGTATTAAAGTCTTTCTGTATTAAACGAGGGAAAATTAATTTATCCGTTATTTAAAATATGACATAAAGGGTGTTTTTTTTAGGAGCTGACTGATTTGACATTCAAATAAAACACATGCCAAATTACGAAACGGCAATTTCTTTTTATTACGTAGATAATTTCTTTGCGTTTAACATTTAAGTATGATTTCGGGCATATGACCGCCACAACTATTTTTCACAAAGGTCATTCTGGAGGTCCAATTTTCTATCACTTTTTGCAGCATTTAAAGGAAGAGATTCAACAATGACATGTTGTTGTTGGTTTCCAAAGCATCAATCGTTGCTGGTTTATCCACATGGTCCAATATTGTTGTCATTGAAATGTTCTTTCAATAAGTCAATTGTTTCGGCCGCAGTATGACAAGTTGCACCATCCTGTTGAAAACACATTTCGTCCACAGATTGGACAACAAAAAATTAATTAATCATGGTTCTGTATTGAATTTCCATTCACGGTAACGCGTCGCCAGTCCTTATTTTTTAAGAAATAAGAACCGATGATTTCACCAGCCTATAGACCACACCAAACAGTACCATTTATTGGGATGCATTGGTAATCATTGAACTGCCTGTATGGATAATCTTTGCTCCAAATACGAAAAATTTGCTTGTTGACGTTTTTATCATTCAACAAAAAATGAGCCTCATCACCGAAGAAAATTTTGGGCTTCAAACAGTTTTAATTGAACACTGATTTTGAAAATAAATTTCCACGATGTGGAAGCGTTGTTCTGGAGCTATTCATGATCATTTTAGGGGTTAACTTATTTTTTTGTCTTTATTTCAAATCAATTAAAATACGGTATTAAGAAAATTGATTCGACAAGATGACTTTCAGTGAAGTGACTTTCGGCGAAACTTCCCGGTGAAAACTGAGGACGCAAAAAGATACGATATCGTTAAAATTTATTTCGGATATACACTGAAGTCTTTTTTACGCGGTTTTTACGTGGCATTTTTACGCAGATTTCCGAAGCTTCGCGGTTTTTTTTTCAGCAGATTCCTAAAGTTACGCGGTTTTTTCAACACAGAATTCCGAAGTTACGCGTTTTTTTTCACGCAGATTCCGAAGTTCCGCCTAATTTCGAAGCTACGCGGATTTCCCAAGTAACGCGTTTCTTTTCTATGCGGTCTTTCTTGGGTGATTTTCCGAAGTTACGCGTTTTTTTCAGGCAGATTTCCGAAGTCACGCGGAATTTAGAAGTTACGTGGATTTCCGAAGTTTCGCGTTTTCCCAAGTTACGCATTTCTTTTCTACACTGTCTTTCTTAGGTGAATTTCCGAAGTTACGCGTTTTTTTTTCAGGCAAATTTCCGAAGTTACGCGTTTTTTTCTCGCAGATTTTCGAAGTTCCGTGGAATTTCTAAGCTACGCGTTTTTCTCCACGCTGATTTCCAAAGTTACGCATTTCTTTTCTACGCGGTCTTTTTAGGTGGATTTACGAAGTTACGCGTTTTTTTAGGCAGATTTCCAAAGTCCCACGGAATTTAGAAGTTACGGGGATTTCCGAAGTTTCGCGTTTTCCCAAGTTACGCATTTCTTTTCTACACTGTCTTTTTTAGGTGGATTTCCGAAGTTACGCGTTTTTTATCAGGCAGATTTCCGAAGTTACGCGTTTTTTTCATGAAAATTTTCAAAGTCCCGTGGAATTTAGAAGTTACGTGGATTTCCGAAGTTTCGCGTTTTTTTTTTCTACGCTGATTTCCGAAGTTACGCGAATTTCCCAAGTTACGCATTTCTTTTCTACGCGGTCCTTTTAGGCGGATTTCCAAAGTTACTCGTTTTTTTCACGCAGGTTTTACACAGTTACACAGATTTCCCAAGTTATGCGGATTTCCGAAGTTACGCGTATTTCCGAAGTTACGCGTATTTTGTTTCTACACGGATTTCCGAAGTTACGCGGTCTTTTTTAGGTGGATTTCCGAAGTTACGCGGTCTTTTTAGGCGGATTTCCCACGTTACGCGTTTTTTCTACACAGATTTCTGTTTTTTTTACGTGGAATTCCGAAATTACGCGATTTTTTAGATAAATTTCTGAAGTTACGCGGCTTTTCCAAGTGACGCGTTTTTCCTACGCAGATTTCCGAAGTTACGCGGTCTTTTTAGGCAGATTTCCGAAGTTTTTTTTCTACGCGGATTTACGAAGTTACGCTTTTTTTCATGCAGATTTCCGAAGTTCCGCGTAATTTCGAAGTTACGCGGATTTCCCAAGTTACGCACTTCTTTTTCACCCAGATTTCCGAAGCTGCGCGGATTTACCAAGTTACGCGTTTCTTTTCTACGCGGTCTTTTTCAGGCGCATTTCCGAAGTTACACGTTTTTTTCTTTAGGCAGATTTCCTAAGTTACGCGGAATTTCGAGGTGACGCGGATTTCCGAAGTTACGTGTTTTGTTTTCAGGTAGATATCCGGAGTTTCGCAAATTTCCCAAGCAACGCGGATTTCCGAATTTACGGTTTTTTTTCGCGGATTTTCGAAGTTACGGTTTTTTTTTAAACATATTTCCCAAGTTACGCGGATTTCCGAAGTTACGCACTTTTTCTACGCCGATCTCCGAAATGACACTTGTTTCAGACAAATGTCCGAAGTTACGCGTGTTTCCCAAGTCACTCGGATTTCCGAAGTTGCGCATTTTTTTCTAAGCGGATCTCTGAAATGACACTTTTTTCAGACAAATTTCCGAAGTTACGCGTGTTTTCCAAGTTACTCGGATTTCCGAAGTTACGCATTTTTTTCTAAGCGGATCTCCGAAATGACACTCGGATCTCCGAAGTTACGCGTTTTTTTCCTACAGGGATTTTGGAAGTTACGGGTTATGCAGATTTCCGAAGTTACGCATTTATTTTTCTAAGCGGATCTCTGAAATGACACTTTTTTCAGACAAATTTCCGAAATTACGCGCGTTTTCCAAGTTACTCGGATTTCCGAAGTTACGCATTTTTTTCTAAGCGGATCTTCGAAATGACACTTTTTTTCAGACAAATGTCCGAAGTTACGCGTGTTTCCCAAGTTAATCGGATTTCCGAAGTTACGCATTTTTTTCTACGCGGATCTCTGAAATGACACTTTTTTTTAGACAAATTTCCGAAGTTACGCGTGTTTCCCAAGTTACTCGGATTTCCGAAGTTAAGCGTTTTGTTTTCTACACGGATTTTCGAAATTACGCGTTTTTTCTCTCGCAGATTCTCGAAGTTAAGCGGATTTCCCAAATTACGCAGATTTCCCAAGTTACGCATTTTTTTTCCACGCGGATTTCTGAAATGACGCTGTGTTTCCCAAGCTACTCGGATTTCCGAAGTTAAGCGTTTTGTTTTCTACACGGAATTACGCCTTTTTTCTTTCTCGCAGATTTTCGAAGTTACGCGGATTTCCCAAGTTATGCAGATTTCCGAAGTTACGCATTTTTTCTAAGCGGATCTCTGAAATGACACTGTTTTTCAGACAAATTTCCGAAGTTACGCGTGTTTCCCAAGTTACTCGGATTTCCGAAATTATAGGTTTTTTTTCTCGCAGGTTCTTGAAGTTACGCGCATTTCCCAAGTTACGCGGATATTCAAAGTTGCACTTTTTTTTCTATGCAGATTTCCGAAGTATCTTCCGCGTAAAAATAAACCTCAGTGTACTGGCTCCGTATTTTCTATTCTGGAAGAGCTGGAAGTATAGGGTGTCCCAGTGGCCCTTATTACCGTTCTCACTTCCACTTTCATATTCACTTCACTTAAATGTCACTTCACTTGATTTTCCCTATTACCAGTATCATGCATAGTGAAGTGATCAGTTCTGTGGAAAAAACTAATTTTTTCGACAAAATGTTGGTGGCGTGATGTTTCTAATGACATCAAGTTCATCCAAGTAATTACTTTTATCTCTGAAGCGGCTCCCGTAATAAGGGCCTAAATTCACTTCACTCGATTTCCACCGTGAAGTGATACCGATAATAAGGGTCACAATCACTTTCACTTGTTTTCACCGTTTAGTGATACTGGTAATAAGGGCCAGTAAGTCTTAGTGAGGTTTAAAAATGAACAAAACGAAATTGAATTCACTTTCGTTGGCTTTGTACCAGGCTACCGTATCCTCTGTGTAATGCACGATTGCCAATTACGGCCAAAATAAATGTTTTCGGATCATCGCGGGAAGGCGCCGCTGTGAACCTTTCCCAAAGTAAACATCTGCTGCTACCGTATCGGTTGTCACAAATTCGAAACCATTCCAAAGGCACAAATTACTTACCAAATTGCTACTTTTGTATTGATTTTTACTAAAAAAAATGACTTATCGCCTTACTTTGTCCAGCACCGATCATATAGAACTCATATAGGTGAATTTCATAATTAAATTTCACGTAGAATATTCGGTGTGATATGTGCGAACAGTAGAACAATGCTGCGATGTCAATCTGGTGACAAAGTGTTTTATTTAGTTCCCGGAAAGCCCTGCATTACGTATGCAGAATTTCTTCACAGTAGTTAACCGTATCACTTACGAGCCCGGGTTGGCGGTACAACGCATAGGGCGCAGGTCTTACAAACCAGTTATCGTATGTTCGAGCTCGACCTGGAAGCGTTCTTAGTATCAGTAGGATCATTGCACCAGCCATGCAATGATTCTGTAAGCTACGAAGTCGAACCAAGGCTTCGCTTCACAAGTCCATTTTTTGACAGATGCGGCTTGTTTTTCACTTCTTTTATTTTTTAGTTATATTCAATTTATTTCAAAATGTAAGGGTTGTCTCCATTGAAATTAGACCATACCAACTCAATTTTCGGTTTCTGAAATACCGGAGATAGTGTCAAAAGTACTCCAAAATGGAGTTACGTCGAGTTTTCGAACTGGATTAAAATTGATTTTCTTTCTTTTTGCTAAATCCTGTCGATCCATAAAACCGTTCCACCACTGAAAACTTGTTCTGAGTATTGTTTCTGAAAGAAATATAAATCTACGAAGGTCAGTCTGTGTCCAAGTCAATAGCTTTTCTGACATTATCCACGACCAGTTTTTTTAACAACGTATTCAAAACACGGACCACTTCTTTAACAGGATTTTTCCAATCCAAAAACAAGCCAGGTTCATTCGCACTGATGTCGGATTTTTTAGCTTTGTTGCATTCGTTGACCCTAGAACGGTTCGCCTGTTCGGTCGTTGTTCGTAGCATCCGATGACATCGCAAAGCCACGGTCTCTTCTCCGTCTATAACGAAACTCTCGTTGTCGATACTGAGCTGTCACAATAACCGACATGTCTGGCTGGTGTGGTCATTCGGGAATAACAACTCAATCGAGCTCCTGTTGTAAATGAAGCTGCCGACGACGGCACACGGGGACCTTCCGGGAAACGTGTCTGCATCTATGAATGAAAGTCACCGAGGTTTTTCTTCTATTGACTGCTCACTACAAGCTGCGAGGAAGAATGGCAAACCCCAGAGCAGTGGAGACAAAAAAAATACTTTGTTTTTGTTAGCTCCTGATACGGTTCTACTGGGTGTTGTGTGGAAAACGAAAAAAAAATATAACATACACAAGAAAAAAGCCATCAGACGAGGCATACCCGTATGACATTTATAGTGCTGGGGGAAAATGAAAATGTTATTTCTTCTGTTCCCATTTCGCATCCAATAACCCACGATATTCGGGGTGATATGTGCGACCGGTAGAACAGTGCTGCGATGTCAATCTGGTGACAAAGTGTTTTATTCAGTTCCCGGAGAGTGGAACCACATAAAGAAATTTTCTTTACGCTTTCGGAGACACAGTGAGGAATTATGAATTTGAATGTGATGGAGCATGTGACATTCCGTGGAACGGATTGTACATAAAAACTCTAACGTAAAATTACAATTGTCAGTAAAAAAACACATTTGTCGATTGGAATCTGTAGCTCAACTTAATTGCACTTGTTCAAATTCACATAGAACATTTTCCGTAAACTCGTATCCGCAATTCCATCAGGAATTGTTTCCACAAATCTGTGCCGAACAGCAGATTTGTCCACATTCCTTTATTCCCCAGTTCTGGATCTTGATGTCACTCTACACCGATCGTGGTGCGACCAACGTACTACAGACGGATCCTGTGTACGAGCAAATCTCCTTAATTACAAACTTTATCCAATCAAACTTTTCCTTCCGCATACCATTCCGGTGGGCCAGGACACACCGGGCCCGGCAGTGACTCAGTTCAACACATGAAAAGTGTGCCTCCGCTACTCCCAACGATAGAGAACGCTTCCGATGGACTGCACTTCATTAGATCTTAAGTGCAATGGCGTTCACCGAGGCCTCCTGCAGGCTTCTGCAGGGCCATTGGAGTTAGAGCAGCACGTCAAAAAGTCATCAACGGTTCAACATTCACCGGCCTTCCTCTCACCCTCACCAGGATGTCCATTCAACGGAAAGGATGAAGTCGATACCACCCAGGAGGGCATTCTGGACGACGACGACCGGCAGCAGACGAGGAACAAGAGATAGTTCGAACCAATATTTGCCCATTCTGTTTGAGTATTGCTTCCATTTTGCCTATCTGTGGCAGCTTCCGTACCGTAAGTTGGCTTGCCAGAACAGAACAGTTTTGGATCAAACAACACTCATCAGCACGTTTCTTCGACTTCGATGGCAGGATAAACTTTGTCCTGTTTGTGTGTGTGTGTGCAGGCAAACTCGGCCGCTGACTTGTGGGATTTTCGTTCCCGAAAATGGGTACAACCGAAACGAGGAACTGAAGTCAGAGAGTTGTTGATCCTTTCAAGTGTTTTTGGCGATTCACCCAAAATACGAGGGAATATGCGTTCACGTAGTTTCTTTCTTTTTGCATACACCGAATTCGGACCAAGCTTTGCTTTTTCCCAATTAGTTTGTCTTAGTACAACAACTCCTGTTTTTAGGCCACACTTCGTTTCGTCAACGTTTGAACCACTTGAACGGGAAGCCAGGGCGGGTTTTCATGTGAACGAAAGGGTTTATTTTGCAATTTTCACATAGCAATCAGGCAAAGTCAAGCGCTTGGGTTCACCACATCCATAATCGTTAACAGGAAATGGTTCATATTTCATATGCGACGATGTTTGCCTTGTTCCAGCTATGCCGACAGGAGACTATGTCAAATTTATGCAAATTTGGTTTTTGCAAGAAGATTTCCAAATTCAATGCAAACATAGTTAGTTCATAAATGTTTTTAATTAGGATGCCTTTTGAGTGCAACACGCTAGCAGAAATGAACTGAATTATGTTTTATGTGCTGGTCCTGCTTTTACTCTTCCTGTGGGAAGCTTTAGGAAGTTCTAGAGATAGAAACCAGTATGAACCAAAATTCTGATGAAATACGAAATACGAAATACGAAATACGAAATACGAAATACGAAATACGAAATACGAAATACGAAATACGAAATACGAAATACGAAATGCTGAGTACCTACAGAACTATCACTAAAACATTCAAATTATGAAAATCAATGGAGATTAAATTGCGAAAACATTTTTGTCTTGTTTTATAATAATGATTTCTGACAAGAATTTGTTCTCATTTTGTATACCAATTATGTCGGATGTATTATGGTAGTTCACAAAAACGTGCTTCAACGCCTACATCATTTATTCGATTACATTCTTTAAACCAACTGTACCAGCAAAAATACACTTGAAATTGATCATTGAACGGTTTTGTCGTTTACGACACTTATACCATTGCATGTTCAGAACCGGAACTAGATCAATGACCTAATGGTAGCTTTCAAACGAGCTTAAGTTTTTTCAATATTGGTTCAACCAACACCGTGAAGTCGGTTAAAAATGGGTGTTTTTGTCGTTTACGTCATTTATACCATTATATCTCCGGATTCAGAAGCGATAGCCATTTAATCTTCCAACTAGATAAATAGCCCAATAGTTGTTGAAATCGTTAGATCTCTGAAAACATTTTGCGGTAAGTAAAAAGGAAAATAGTAGGTTTAGTCGTTTACGTCACTTATACCATTATATCTCCGGAAATAGAAGCGATAGATATTTGATTTTGAAATTTGATTAATTACCCAATCGTACCTTTCAAACGAGTTTCAGCTATTTAAAAACGGTTAAGTTATCTCTGAAAAAATATACACAGAGAGAAAAATGCATTTACGTTATATATGCCTTCATATCACCGGAGCCGGAAGTGACAGATAAATGATCTACTTGATTCATCTCCGAATCTCCTGAGTAAAAAAATCTTTGAAATATGCACACACATACAAACAGACATTTTCCAATCTCTTCGAGCTGAGTCAAATCGTATATAACATGAGGAGTCATAACATAAGGAGCTCCGATTACAAGTCGATTTTCCAGAAATTCTATTATCTTTCTTAGAGTAAGGCATAAAACAAAAGTACAGAAGTACAGAAGTACAGAAGTACAGAAGTACAGAAGTACAGAAGTACAGAAGTACAGAAGTACAGAAGTACAGAAGTACAGAAGTACAGAAGTACAGAAGTACAGAAGTACAGAAGTACAGAAGTACAGAAGTACAGAAGTACAGAAGTACAGAAGTACAGAAGTACAGAAGTACAGAAGTACAGAAGTACAGAAGTACAGAAGTACAGAAGTACAGAAGTACAGAAGTACAGAAGTACAGAAGTACAGAAGTACAGAAGTACAGAAGTACAGAAGTACAGAAGTACAGAAGTACAGAAGTACAGAAGTACAGAAGTACAGAAGTACAGAAGTACAGAAGTACAGAAGTACAGAAGTACAGAAGTACAGAAGTACAGAAGTACAGAAGTACAGAAGTACAGAAGTACAGAAGTACAGAAGTACAGAAGTACAGAAGTACAGAAGTACAGAAGTACAGAAGTACAGAAGTACAGAAGTACAGAAGTACAGAAGTACAGAAGTACAGAAGTACAGAAGTACAGAAGTACAGAAGTACAGAAGTACAGAAGTACAGAAGTACAGAAGTACAGAAGTACAGAAGTACAGAAGTACAGAAGTACAGAAGTACAGAAGTACAGAAGTACAGAAGTACAGAAGTACAGAAGTACAGAAGTACAGAAGTACAGAAGTACAGAAGTACAGAAGTACAGAAGTACAGAAGTACAGAAGTACAGAAGTACAGAAGTACAGAAGTACAGAAATACAGAAATACAGAAGTACAGAAGTACAGAAGTACAGAAGTGTTAGTGAGTAGATTTGGTTGCTTGGAACCTAAATTACCTAAAATAAACTCAGAAAACGTAGTAAACGTAGAAAACGTAGAAAACGTAGAAAACGTAGAAAACGTAGAAAACGTAGAAAACGTAGTAAACGTAGAAAACGTAGAAAACGTAGAAAACTAGGGAAACGTAGAAGATGAAACGCGAATGTTTGTATTGTTTTCTTAGTGAGTAGATTAAGTTACTTGAAACGCAAAGTACGTAAAATACAAAAATTAACTTAGGAAACTTAGAAAATATAAAAAAAACTTAGAAATCGTGGAAATCGTAAAACTCAGAAAACGTAGAAAACGTAGAAAACGTAGAAAACGCAGAAAACGTACAAAATGTAGAAAACGTCGAAACCATAGAGAGCATAGATAGAGTAGAAAACGTAAAAACATAGCAAACGTAGAAAACGTAGAAATCGTAGAAAACATGGGAAACGTAGAAGATGAAACGTGAATGTTTGTATGGTTTTTTTAGTGAGTAGATTTGGTTAATTGGAACGTAAAGTACGTAAAATACAAAAATTAACTTAGGGGCTGTCCATAAAAGACGTCACGCCGCAATGGGGAGGGGGGTGTTTCATAAAACGTGACCTTTTGTGACAGGGGGGAGGGGGGGAGGTTTTTGGAATATGACGTCCAATATTTTCAATGAGCGCATTTTTGAAATACCTAATTATATTACTGCTTTGCCCTATTTCCTGAAAAAATCTCCACAATAAACGTTTACATTTTATAGGAAAACGTGTATTTGTTGATGTAAAAGCTTCTTCTTGTAAATTCGGAAATGAGTGATGCAGGATATCATTTCTGTTGTGATCAGCAAAAGTGCACGGAGGAGCGAGTAAATTAGCGAAATTAATAAATTTTGCCAAATATGAGTAAAAACGAAAAAGAAGCCTTCAAACGGTTTAACTTAAGTTATGCGCTGACAATTTTTTCAGTAATTTGATTTTCTAGCATTGATAATAGTATATCATAAGAATTTCTCTTATCTGATTCTGGTGCAGTTTATTCAATTGTACTCCATTCGAAAAAGGGCGGGAGATCAACGATTTCAGACGTAGATCATGTCATGTCTTATCTTGATCATATGTGATTTTCCTCCACCAACATCAAAGCTTATCGTATCATCTAATGATTGAACTTATATAAATCAAGAATCATTTTAGCTCAAAATCACTACCGATTGTGTGACGGAAGATCAGTACCGATATTGATCGATGTGATTTAAATTTCACTGATCAACTGATCATGAAAAGTTTCTCTTGCAGTGATCTCGTTTTGATGAGGTTTTGGTCTTTATTTTCTCAACCCTGTATGCTACACTAAGGAAATATTATTCTTTACCTAAAACAATAATATATCTATATCGATTTTTCCCCTATATTTGTATGGTTTGTCATACATATTGAGAATGTATTGAGATGAATTTTACTTATTTTGAATTCGTGACATGTGACATAGGGGGGGTGGGGGGTTTTTGCTTCTGTGACAATTTGTGACAAAGGAGGGAGGGGGAGTCAAAAATCGTCAAAAAAAGTGTGACGTCTTTTATGGACAGCCCCTTAGGAAACTTACAAAACATAAAAAACTCAGGAAACGTAGAAAGCGTATAAAACTCAGAAAACGTAGAAAACGTAGAAAACGCAGAAAACGCAGAAACACAGAAATCGTAGAAAACGTCGAAACCATAGAAAGCATAGAAAACGTAGAAAACATAGAAAACGTAGAAAACGTAGAAAACGTAGAAAACGTAAAAAACATAGAAAACGTAGAAATTTTAGAAAGCATAGAAAACGTAGAAAACGCTGAAAACGTAGAAAACGTAGAAAACGTAGAAGATTACGTAGAAAACGTAGAAAACGTAGAAAAGGTAGAAAACGTACGCATACTCATTCGAGAATGTTCAGATCGACATGAAGAGTAAGCTTCCAGGGAAGTCTGTTCCCATTCCCCTGAAGTGACTGGCCCACACTCGTGTAATACGGCTTAGTCAACAGGCTCAAGCGAAATATTTTGTAATATTAGATACAGTATTCAACGGTTGAAATAATCTTAGAATTGTTTTAGTCGATGAAATAAACCATTTGGCAGCATAAAACTAAGTAAAATATATTTCTTCCATAAAAAAATTTAGTAAGCAACTTGTTTATGTTTGAGCCAGGTAAAGTTAATCAATGCGACACCAACGTCAAACGAAAATGGGTCAATGTATTTTCCAGACAACACAAACCTAATTTCATTTCACATAAATTAGTATAACGTTACAAATGACATGGGAAGCACCGTCGTGTAACAAGTAATTCCGCAAATAAATGAACGCAGTCTGACGGTCGGTCGTTCGTACATTTATTCTGCATCTCATCAACACCGGCACCAGTCACTATCGTCATCATCATCCTCGTCGTCATCATCCAAGTCGTCATCATCATCACCATCAACATCACGTCGTCACTCACAAGCGGCGCATATCCTGCCAATGACGAAGGGCTATCTACTCGACTTTCTTCAAGCAGCACCCCGGCGCTTGGAGCGGAAGGTTTCCAACGCTAATGAGGCGTAAGTTGATGTAAATTTATACAACACACTTCCAATTAACATTAATTAATGAAAGGCTCTCCGGCCCGACAGTCCGACGCTGTCGAGCACAAGGATTATGTGATCAGACCTCAGAGATGCGTACCTTCCCGAGGCCGGCGTCAGCCTCTCGGCAAACGTACGAAAGGATTTACGAACGAGGATCGGCTGCTGTTGCGCCGGTTGCTTTTCCGTTTCGGGTAAACCGGAGACGCCGGCTGCTGCATGTCGCGATGATGTTCGACGCCAGTCACACGTGCCACGATCCGGAACGCCAGGAGAGAGAGAGGTGGGATGAATCACAATCCTTTTTGTTCGTTGGTCGGCAAGAAGAAGGGCAAAAAAAAGGTTACCTTGACGTGAACTACCTGCCGGACATGATTCCGAATTGTGTTGATTAATCTTTTCAAATTCACTGAAAACAGGTCTGCGGACAGATACGAAAATTTTTGCTTTTCAGGGGACCGAAGGATTGCAAAGCAAGCGGAAAAGAAGCTACAGGAAAAGGAAATCTATATAAATTCTGCCTTTATTAGAGGACTTTAATTCCATAAGTATACTAAAAGACGGACTTACTAAATTGGGGCCGCAAACAGTTCATCCTACATCGGAATTGGGTTGATTTTGGGATGAGTTCGAGGAAAGGACCGAAAAAAAAACGGAAAAGGGCGAAAGAATCTCGGTAACATTCCGAGTGACGGAGGATGTTTATTCAAATATATGTTAATGTTGTTTGGTGGTACACGTACAGAAATCGGAGAGTGAAGAAAAAATCCGAAAGGATAACATTTAGAAACATTTTAGGAATGTAGGATTATAGCGGGTTACAAATATATTACCCCCGGGAGGTTTACCAGCAGCACTGTCAAATGTTTTGAGTGGTTTAGTGTTCAATCAAATTTTGCGAAGCTCAAATAATTTGATATTGAATTTAGTGAATTTAGCGTTCGTATGCATTTTATTATTATTATTTATTAGCAATTTTGTGAGTTGTGATGGCACGATTTAAAATCAATCGCTTACCTTATTTCGGTGCTGCGATTTGAAAGACTGATTCGGAAATTTCCGGTACATGAAATCACAAGCTTCCAAGATTTCTGCGATTTCAATGAGGAATAATCATTTTTATTTGTCTTTTTTTATCATTTCCAATCACGAAATTAGGACTAATGAAGAATTCGGCGAAATTACCCTCTTCGCGAAATGATTTTAGGCGTAATGACCCTTCCGGCGAAATGACCCTTTCGGCAAAATGACCCTGATCCCGAATAAAGACCGCTTGAAAACGACAACGGCAATATTTCTTGGTAGATTTTTCAAATGGCCATATGAGCAAGTGGCAGTTTCTCTTTGCGTAATTTCTCTTCTATGATTTACTACACTGTTTCCACGTTTACCACTCAATTCTTTGTTTAAAGTGATTCCAGAAACCTTCGACTTCTGAACAATATATACTGTAATACATACGAAAAATTTTACAATCGCCTCACAACAATCGAATGAGAAAGTAAACAAAGAGAAACTGTTCCTCGCTCATTTCGATCGTTCTATTGTTCACAATTCTTTGTGCTTTGTTCATTTCATCAACTTCGCAAGCAGTTTATTGTGTTGACTGTCTCGGATAGTAAATAAAAGCAAACAGATCTCATATGTCAATGCACGCAATCGCACCAAAAAGAGCAAATATGAAGCATTTTTACCTTTCGCTTAAACAAAACTGTTTCACTGTTTCCGGAACCGGAACCAAAAAACTGTCGAAGTTGCTGTAAGTTTTTAGAGCCATTAAACAGCCAGGCCTACAAGTTCGAATAGTTTTGCAATTTGTTTCGAAAATTTCGTACTTTTTTGTGTCGTCAACTATATGAAGGTTGGGCATTACACACCGTAAATTGGAATAGGTTCCAGTTTGATAAGTTGGATCCATCTAAAACATCTAATATGGTAATATCTAGTTTAACGAATCCAAAATAGTTCCACGAAAATTGATTAAGCCATCTCTGGGAAATCGAGGTAAAATCCGAAAGCGGAAACTAGGAAAGTTGATTCATTTGTACATAAAAACCTACAGTTCGATTAGTGTTTAGCCCAGTTTCGGAGAGTTTTTACGTTCTTTGTCTCGTCATTTAATACCACGGTTTGAAATTTTTATTTTTATTAATCCTATAATACCGAAGTCATAAATCATATGAAATTTAACGAACACCTACGGATCTATCTGAGACCTTTTGATTGTATCTAAGTGTGTGAAAATTTGTGTCGCCATTTCTGAGAAACCGCAATGAATTTCATATTCGATTTTTGTATCATTATTTGTGGTACTTCCGGAACCGAAAATTGGGGACCAGTATAGCTGAATTGAGTTCATTCGGTAATCAACTAACGAGTTTTTCAAATTGAATAAGTTTATTGGCCAAGTTCAAGGAACTCACGTCTCCTTACATGGTCCGTTATGACAACAATATTGCAATACCGGAACCGAAACTTAGATCTAAATAAAATGTGTAATGCATAGAATCATGCTAGACAATTTCATATAGGTAGAAGTTTTTATGTAAAATCAAAAACTATTTTAATACTGAATCAAAACAAGGTATTGGATCACAGAAAATCGAATCAGATCTCGTTTCGAAACTAAATGATTATTAGCAGAAGATTAAATTTCCTTAAAAATAGCTGTGATCGGATATTTTTTTTATCCTCATCAACAATAACAGTAGCGCCATGGAGTCAATTTAAATAGTGAAAATAGCAAGAATTAAGCATTAAAACCGAAAAAAAACATTCTCATCAACGAGTTTCTATATTGATCTGCAAGACTCGGAATCAATTCATGTTCTTCAAACAGAATAAAAATTTCTATAAATCAATGAAACCGTTAAACAAATTTTGCTCAAAAAAGGAAACCATTCCGTGATATAATCGTTGTTAAAATATAAGCTTCATATGTAATCATTTGAATGCACTAAAAGCAATCGGTTCTGTTTCCTAACCAGACACGCTTGAAACGAACAAAAGTCAATAACGTTGTTTAATCAGACAAAATCATTTTCGGCCATTTGCGATTCTTATGTTTTATAGCGTGTTGTGTTGCGCCAAACAGAAATTTCAAGCATTTAGGACGGCACAGTTTTGCTCTTCCATTCTGCCGCTCGCTCGGGTTTTCCTGAAGCTGAGATTCCAGCTTCAAATAAGCTAGACAAAACCTGAACAGATGTGATTTCTGCGAGAGATACTTGATATCTACTTTGGCGGCAATTAATTTTCACTGAATCGTCGGTGAGAAAACATAAAATAAACCCATAGTGTACACGTGTTGTGCGCTAATTAACTGTCTTTTTTCGAGTGTGCATGTGATAGAACATTTATATTAGGTGTACAACTTTGCATAAAGAATTAAATGCTTTATTGCGAAAAAGTGCTTACAGATGTATTATTCAAAGTATTGTCCGTCGCTAGCGACAACTTTCTCCCATGTTTCCGGCAATTTTTGGATTCCGGCTTGAAAATTGTGTCCTCTTTTGACACTATCCATGAAGCAATCCATTTTTCCAACTTTCCGAAGCATTGAAAATGTTGATCTGCTAGGCCGACTAGGACGACTTTGTCATGTCGCTCTTGATATTGTGGCCGCTTTTCTTTTAGCAAGCGACTAAGGCGCATCAGTTGCGTTCGGTAGCGATCTCCTGTGATGGTTTCACCCGGTTTTAAGAGCTCACAGTAAATCACACCGAGCTGATCCAACCAAATACAAATCATAACCTTGGCGCCGTGAATATTCGGTTTTGCCTTCGACGAAGTAGCATGCCCGGGCTTTCCTCATGATTTTCTGCGTTTAGGATTATCGTATCGAACCCACTTGTCATCACCGGTTACGATTCGATGTAAAAACCCTTTACGATTTTGTCTTTGAAGCAGTTGCTCACATACAAATAGACGGCGCTCGATGTCCCTCGGTTTCAACTCGTACGGCACCCAGTTTCCTTCTTTCTGAATCATGCCAGGGCCTTGAGACGTTTAGAAATGGCTTGCTGACTCACTCCCAACGATTCGGAAAGCTCTTCTTGGGTTTGGCACGAATGTTCATCAAGCAATGCTTTTAGTTGTTCATCTTTGAAGGTTTTTTCGCTTCCACCACCATGTTTGTCTTCGACATCGAAATCACCATTTTTAAAACGTTGAAACCAATCCCGACACGGTCTTTTACTTAGAGAAGCATCACCGTAAGTTTCTGAGAGCATTCGATGCGCTTCAGCTGAATTTTTTGCGAATTGTAACAGAAAAGTAAAACTTCCCGCAAATGGCGAGAAATGGGCACATAAACAAACATTTTCGAGCGTGAATAATATGAAAACAAGAACAACTGTCACTGAAACGGCGATGACAATTCGTTAGGCACAGTTGTACACACTCACTTTAAAGGCATTATCATCTATGTATTTTGACTAGCCTCAGCCGGTACAGCCACCTATCGGGAAACGGTGGAAGCAAAGTTGTACACCTGATACGAACTAGAGAAGTTAACTGATTTGAGTCGTATTAAACCTTGTTATATCGTTCTCGTGCCATTTGGAATGTGTTTTTCATCTTTGAAAGTTTGAGCAGCAGAGAATTGGGAGTACAAATTAGTTTGGTCCATTTTCGAAAGAATACTCTGTTAGAATACAGTTCGGAAAAATCTTGTTATTTTTGCAAATAAGTGGAGTGTCGTATTTCACACAAATTTGTATTCAAGAACATGTAAAATGGTGTGATTTGAAAATAACATGGCTTGAAATTTAATAATAAAATAAACAGAAGACTGATGGCAATAGCACGACTTGAACCGAGAAACATTAGATCACAAAGTAATCCAGTTAATCGACTGAGTCACAGAAGCACATATCTGCCTAATGAATAATTGATTCATATAAATCTATACAGTGGCACTTGATAGCCGAGTGCAAATTACACTCGAAGCCTGTAAAATTCTGTACGAATAGAATATTGCGTCATTTGACAAGTTAGTAGATATGAATTGTATCGTTTTCAGAATTATGTCACCTGTAAAATTCATAATTTTTTTTCTGTGAAATATTGAACAGTAATAGCTGATGTCGGTTGTTTCAAGAAGTTAGGCATATGTTATTAATACTAGGAGTTTTTTTTCAAAAACCTTGTTTTTCACTATGTTAATTATGAGTAATTTTGTGTTAACTAATCAGCATTTGCGGAAAGTTTAAATTTTCTTTTTAAATTGGAAAAAAGTGCAGCTGGCGCATCAAATGCTTGTAGATGTTTATGGTAATAATGCTCCAACTGACAAATCATGCAGGAAATGGTTTCGACGTTTCGAGAATGGAGATTTCAGCGTTGAAGACAGGCCTCGCTCTGGACAACAACAAAAAAATCGAAGACAAACAGTTGGAGACATTAGTCGATGACGACCAGAGTCAAACGTAAGAGGAGCTTTCAAAATCATTGGAAGTGACTGAACAAGCAGTTTCTGTACGATTAAAATCCATGGGAATGATTCAAAAGCAAGGCATTTGGGTACCTTATGAACTGAAACCGGAAGACATTGAAAGGTATTTTTTCACTTCCGACCAGCTGATTCAAAAGCAACATAGAAAAAGTTTTTTGCATCGAATTGTTACTGGGGATGAAAAATGAATATCAGCTGTTGCCATCGACTTCAACATCAACTCCAAAGCCAAATATTCATGGATCGAAGGTCATGTTGTGCAACTGGTGGGACCAAAAGGGTGTTGTGTACTATCAGCTGCTGCAATCAGACGATACTATAACGGGCGAACGATATATGTTGCAATTGATCCGTTTGACGGCCGGAATATACGCAAAGCCATGATTAAGATATTTTCCTGCAAGACAACGCTCAGTCTCATGTCGCAGAAGTCGTGACGAAATATTTTGAAACGCTGCAGTGGTACATGGTGCCGCATCCGCCGTATTCTCCTGACATTGCTCCTTCTGATTACTTGGTTGTTCCGATGGATGCAGCACGAAAATTGGCATCGAACTTTGATTACCTTAAGAAGACGAAACATTTTTTCGAGATAAAATTCGAAAATTGCCTGAGAAGTGGGAAAAATAGTAACTAGCTATCGACGATACTTTGGTTAGACTTTAAGTTTTAATTTTTTTTATTTCGAAATAAATGCATTTGTGACCCCAACCAAACGGACCGAATTAATTTATTCTCCGAAGAACGGCGCTCTAACCGCTTCACAGAAATCGGCTTCCCAATTGTCTGACGGGTTCTGAGTTACGAAAGATAGAAATCAATGGAAAAATAAGCCCTTAAAAGATTCAAGTTACATGCTCAAAAAACACCAATCGTTACCTACCTCAGATTGTTTCTGTTTACGTAGATGAATTGCATACAGCTGCCCGAACTTATCGAAAAACAGCCGGAAGGAGAAAGAAAGTTTGCAACGTGTTCTACCGAACAGCTTCAATAAGGACTATCACCGTCATCGCCATCATGAAGCATTTGCACCAACATTCCGGGAGCTATCCTCAATCTGCACTTCGGAAAACTCGATGCATACCAAATTTCCCCATGCATTGTAGCATGACCGACGCCGGCCGGCAAAAGGATGCAAGCGGCAGTGAGAAGTTTATGGAGTGGTAGGATATGCAAAAATGAACCTACGCCTGTTAGCTGGTTGGCTGACGGACCAAATCCGACACAGGATCCGATCCCGCATTGCCATGGACGGCACACGTCGGCCACCGGAAGCCTTCGCTACAATGAGGTAGCATCATTGAAGGTGGAGAGAATAATAAAAACAACAACTAAAACAGCACTCGATGCATACGAAAAGATTCGATTCTTCGGCAGAGAGAAATCCAATCATCTGATGTGCTGATGGGCCTAGGAGCTGCTAGGCCGAATTTAAGCCGAGAGTTATCGGGATGGTTTTTGCCATTCGATATTTTTATCGGTTGACCTAAATTTACGGTTGTTGCCAGGAAGAAAATAACGTTTTTTAACCCATCCGTTTCATACGTTTTCTGAACAGGCCGATTAGGTAAATCAGTGTGTTGGGTCTATTGTGTTCAATTAATCTTGGTGTTTTGCACTTTGGGTATGGAAGTCGTGAATATATTTTGTTGTTTTGGAAAGCAAATTCCGATCGTTTCAATAAATTTATTCGAAAAAACATTTCGGCATTGTTGTTAGAGTGCATTTTCGAACATACAGGATAGGTACTGTTTGCTTAATAGCCTTTGGTAGAATTACTTTTCGGATAAAGTTCTTATAATCTTAAGTAGGTTATTTTCAGTCCATCATAATCAAGAGCTCCAGTAGTAGTTTTATCACTACAGGAAATGTCGTACGTGTTCTTAAGTTTGAAAAAGTAGCTAGAAATAAAATTTAAAGCAAGCTTCTTTTGAACAATTCTTTTGTATATTTTGTCGATCACGTTTGTGTTTTTTATTGTAAAATGAATGAATGTGTATTTGTATATGTTTATGTTTGTGTATGTATGTGCACTTTAAAAAAAAGTTCTTATAAATCAATTTTCTCAAAGATGGCTGTACCGATTTCAACAAACTTGTTTTAAAGGTTGTTTTTCCGATTGGGCCATTTATCAAATGGCGTAATTGACTAACTATACTTTTCTGATCAGCTTAATCTTCTCGAAAATAATCAACGATAAACTGAAGCTTCCATTTAAAAAAATTTCTTTAACGATTTTCACAAAACTAAGATGCAAATAAAAGGTCTTGGAATTCTTTAAAAAGTCACCGAAAGATATCGACTTCTAATTTTTATAAAACTTCATCATAAAATTCATCTAATTGGAAGATCTTATTAGTTAGTGAATATATTTATCTACTTTGGGACTACTAGCTCCCGGTTTCCGGTTCCGAAAGCACCAACAATGTTGAAAAAAGTAAAAAAAAACGGAACACACTTCGATTTCTCAGCAACGGTTAAACCGATTTTCGCAATTTATGATTCAAATGAAAGTTCTCATTGTCTGTGCAATTGTAATGAACGGTTTCAGTAATTTCAATCTAAAAAGTGAGACAGACGATTTGTTTTTAAAATTATTCGACGATTCGACCGTGTTTGATGGCCTTTTTCAAGGGAAAATTAGACTTGTGTCCATTGAAAAAGGGTATCAAAAACGGTCGAACGTCGGGAAAATTCACAAACAAATCGTCTGCGGGCAAATTTAAAAATAGAAGCCGTTCATTACAATACAACAATCCCAAACCAGTCGTTAAAGGACTTATGACACTGTGCAATTTCATCCAAAATGTCAAAAACTTTCAAAACGCCATAACGATGCAAAATCGTTACGTGCTGGTACGGAAGACGAAAACACCACCGACTTTCGAACGAAGCACACAACGTGCATTGTTCAATTCCGTATAGCGTACAGGGTTGCCACATTGAAATCTATAGTTTTCAGGAGAAAAATCTGTAAATCTGTATCGCGGGATTAAAAATTTGTATTGAAAATCTGTATATGGACATGATAAGTAATTAAAGCGGCTATATGGATCGACTCGGTCTGTGCCAAAAGGAAGAGAAGAAAAAAAAAGTAATTAAAGCGTAACGATATAAAAAAGTTATTAAATAGAGTCTGAATATTCAGTACCAAGATTCAGCTTTAGGATTCTGTTCCAGAATCCAATCGAAATGTTGCTTTACACCACGTGGAAGGTCTAGATTTTCCAGCCACTAGATTTTTAAACTGAACTAATTTTAGTTCGGAATTCGTAACCAGAATTCTGATTCAGGCATTCAACTTCAGATATTCGGGATTCTGGAACTAAACTTTAGATGTGAAAGTTCATACAAACCAGAATTTCCGAACCGACTTCTGATACCAGAATTCAATTCCCAAATTCAGTTTTAAAATTCATTTGAACTTGGAACTTGGGTTCTGCAACTTGAGTTTGAAACTGAATTTTGAGTTCCAGTTCCAGAATTATAGATTTTCATCAATGGGTACGTTTGGGAGCCAATAAAATATTCTTAAAGAACTATGCGAAATTTTCCTTTACTGAGTATGTAAATCTAAAAAAAAACCTTTTTAATCCACCTAGTGCTGTAATGATGCCTGTCTCATATTACTTTTATTTTCAAAACTATCATTAGAAGATTCTGTGAAGATTTTTTTTTCAATCTTGAATAAAATAAGAAACTCTCTTTGGGTATAAACTAACATTAACCTTTTCAATATGTAAACAGTTATGTCAAGTTAATAAGAATTTTTTCTTTATTTTGCATCGTCGCACTAAATGATTAAACACACTTTATCCTATAGTTCTGGAACCGGAAATCAGTCCCGGATGAAATTAAACAGCAACCTATGAGACTGTAGGAACTTTTATTTGAGCCTGTTTGTGGAAATAGATCAAATCATCTCTGAGAAAATTGAGCGAGTCTCGTTTTAAACTTTTTGACCTCTTTTTCCGGTACTTCTGGAACCGGGAACATGACGGTGTGAAATTCAATAGCAATCTGTGGGACTTAGAGATTTTTTATTTTATGAGTAACAATATTTGACACATACTCACACACATACACTTACAAATACATACATTGCTCAGCTCGATGAACTGTGTCGAGTGATATAGAGCACTTAGCCCTCTGGGCCAATTTTCACTAGTTAATTTTCAAGTGATTGTATAAACTTTCTATATGAGAAAGGCAATAAGTGTACTTTTATAGAAAAGCATCGTTTTCATGATCTTGTAATAACACTAACAAGGAGGTACAAATTGAATAAAAGATTTACCAATTTACATATTCTCCACCTGAAAATTATAGATTTAAATGAGGGAACCCTGCACGCTATACGACATTGAATAAAGCACGTTGCGAACGGAGCAAAGCCGCACGTAACGTTGCGTACTAGTATTGCATCGTCATTTTGAATGACGATTCGAATGTTTTGACACTCATCACCCTATAGCTTCGGAACCGGAAATCGGATCTGGATGATATTGCACAGTATATTTGAAGACAATGAGAGCTTTAATTTGAATCACGATTGGTGAAAATCGGCTTTGGAGATTTTCTTCACTATTATCGGTGCTTTCGGAAGCGGAAACCGGGGACTAGTAGCTCCAAAATAGTTTTATATATTCACTAACTAACAAGATCAGCTAACTAGATGAATTTAGCAGTAAGTTTTATAATAATGTTTACCTCGTTTCGCCATCGCTCGTGAAAAAATACTCATGACATTGAAAATTTCCACTAATCGCACTATAATACCGAAAGCGGAAGTCGGACCTGGTTGAACTTTTCGGGTACTTTTGAAAGAATTTTAAGACCTTTTGTTTGCCTCTTAGTTTGTGAAAATCGGTTGAGAAGTATCCTAGAATATTGAGAGTGCATTTTTTAATAAATTTGCACATATTTCCATGTAATTCCGCAACCGAAAGTCGAACCAGAAAATTCAAGAAAATTTTAGGAGGCTATAAGAACTTTCATTTAAATCTAAATTTGGGAAAATCGGTTCCGCCATCTCTGAGAAACGTGTGTGACTATTTTTTTTCTTTTTTTGGTGCATATCACACTGTAATTCTGGAACCGGAAGTCGGATTCAAATGAAACTCAGGAGTTTCGTATTTTACCTTAAGTTTTTGAAAATCGGTGAAGCCATTTCTGAGAAAATTGAGTAACAATAAAGTTCCGGGAGGTAAATTTGAATAAAATTCTAATGAATGCCATTTTAGTGTTATTTATTACTATATCCGGTATACACAGAATCGGGAACTGGAGATTGGTTTAACATTGAGATTATCTGCTAACAAGACCTATGAACTAAAGAAACTTATAAACAATTTACTAGGAAATTACAACTCTTTGCATGGTCATTTATGAAAAAACACCCTTAAATCCCCTTTCTTGCACTAATCACCCTGTTGTTCCGGAACCGGAAATCGTATCAAGAAGAAATTCTTAACACTTAAATACCTTTCACTTGATTCTAATTTTATGAAAATCGATACAACTATCTCTGAGAAAAGTTACTCCTAATACTTTCAGGGTTTAACGCATATCACCCTTTTATTCCGGAATCGGAAGTTGGATGCGAAAATAATAACGATTTTGTAGACTGAGATGATGATATTTGATCAATAGAATTCTGTTAAATTTTCATCTTAAAACAATCTATTTTTTGTTATGCGTGAGCGACCCCTTCTCAGTATGTAGGGCAAAGTTTAGTTACCAATGCGAGTTTTGGAAGTGAATTTAATGCGATCGGTGAATCGGTGCAAAAACTGCAAACTTAGATTGAATCGGTGCAAAAACTGCAAACTTAGATTCAAATGAAAGGTCTCAAGGTCCAACACAAAATTCCTGAGTTACATTTGGATCCGACTTCCGGTTCCGAAATCACAGGATCATATGCACCAAAAAAGGAAAAAAAATAATCACACACGTTTCTCAGATATGGCGGAACCGATTTTCCCAAACTTAGTTTCAAATGAAAGGTTTTATAGCCTCCTACAATTTTCTTGAATTTCATTCTGGTTCGACATTCGGTTCTGGAATTACAGGAAAATATGAGCAAATTTCTTGAAAAAATACGCACTCAATTTTCTGGGGTACTTCTCAACCGAATTCCACAAACTAAGAAGCGAATAAAAGGTCTTAAAATTCTTTCAAAAGTACCCGAAAAGTTCATCCAGATCCAACTTCCGGTTTCGATATTATAGTGCGATTAGTGGGAATTTTCCAACTTCGAATTTCGGAGCAGTGAATTTTTCAATTACGACCCGCACGAGCGGAGCATACCGCAGCGTAATTAGCTCGGATACGGGCTTAAAAGGCTAACCGAATTATGCAGATCCGACCGATCCGAGCTCTCCGGCGTTGACTTTTTTTCTGCTTCGGTTATGGCTGAGCTGCGCATGCATTCTTTCATTGCTCGAAAAAAAACTTCATAATTTTAAAATGCGAAAAAAAATTTGAAGAGTGTCGAAAATTTAATAATTTGCGATTTTGCGAAAAATTACGCCTTTGTTATTCCAAACACCATAACTGGCTTTCATTGGAACAATGACCAAGCGACTATATTTCTCATTGTTTTCTATTATAAAATGAACAGCAAATTCGATCATAAAACATTAGTAATCATTTCTGATTGCAAGGAACATAACAAAATAGCTGTGTATGTTTTTCTCGAAGCTCTTAATCAATAATTTTAACAATACTATCCACATATAGGCAAGTGTATCAATTTTTCTGATGGTGCTTCTCAGCAATTCAAAAATGTAAAACACTTTGCGAATATTTTTCACGAGCATGATTTTCATCGTTTTGCACAGTGGAATTTTCATGCGACAGCTCATGGAAAAGGGAAATGTGACGGCGCTGGAGGAACTATCAAAATAATGACACGTCGCGCAAGTTTACAAATGATCAATGATTGTCAAATTTCGACCGCGAATGAATTGTACGAGTGGGCTAGGAAAGCATCTTCTCTACCCAATATTTCAGTCATATACAAATGTTCGGAAGATTATGTAAAAGCAGAGTAGTTTCTTAAATCGGTGCAAAAACTGTCTAGTTAATAAATTCTGTTTCATCCGCTTTATAACCCACAGTTGGCTCCATACGACTGTCTCCTTTGGCTCAACGCGTTCTCAAACGACAACAAACTCCTTCGGTCCGAAGTTCAGAAATTCTCTGAACGATAGGCTTAAACTGTAGTTTCAGTGGAACAATTTTGAATAAAAATTATACACTTTTTCCATAAAAGTACATCAAATATTAAAATGTTTAAACAGGAAACCTACCCTACATAGGCATAGTTTAATGCAAATACAATTTCTGTCTTGTATTAATGGGACACATTGACCCAAACAGCCCTGTCCGATTGAAACGTACTAGCGGAATCCACTACGGATCATAACGGTACGAATCATTTAACACTTCACTTCTTTTTAGCAGCCGGAAACCACCTAACAATTACTCAATTTGGCAAATATCCCCTGGCACACGAAGGAAGCACACGGTATGCGGGAATCAATTCCAAAACCTCTGGCCCCTCGCCCCCAACGGATGCAGTCCGCTGAACGTGTCGGGATGATGGACTACCCCCCTCACGAAACTCGGCCGTGATCCGCTAAATCAACCTCATTGTGAATGCGATTCGGCAAATTCGTTTGTCGTAATATGAGTTCAATTTGTCGAATGGATTTGAATTTATCCATCCAGTTCTTGTGCGGGCTCCGGTTGTATACCGGTTCCACCAGCCGGCCGGCCCACAATTCCTTCGCCCGGGATCGCTTCCCGTTGCTTGACAAAGAAACTATCCGGAGCAGATTCCTCTTAGGGTTTTCTTTTTTTCGTGCACTGGAAGTGAAATGGAGATATATTGTGTTTCCCGAATGGGGGTCAGTCCGTCTTTCGGGGCAGATTTTTTCCACATTTTTTTCCTTCTCGATTGCAACCGGGAACCGGATTCGCCTTCCTTATTTTCCATTCAGATATTCCCGCTCGAGTCAAGATAGGAAAAGTTTGATATGAGATCCCACCCAATCTTGCATCCGCGTGCTGAAGCTCCTCGTAGCTTCATCTTTCTTCGGGTCGGAGGATTTTTTTTCCTCCGGTGGTGAATTTGTAAAACAGGGTTGGAAGAGGACTGGATTTGATGTTGGTGTTTTATCTCAGCTTCTGAATCGCTGCAAACAAACCATTTTATGCAAAGAGAATTTCAATAGCAGTTGAATGTGTAGTTTTTTTTCTCCTTCGCCGGGAAGCGTAGAAGAAGGAAAGGAAATGTGCGCTTTAGCAAACAGAGAAAAAATCATTCCGTTGATTCGGAATGAATCACGTTCCGGTGGGAACTGATTGAAATGGTTGAAAATCCATTGCGTTCTTCTGTTTATAACTACTTGACCTCTGCTAAATTTGTGAGAATCATGAGAACAGAAAACAAATCAATCGTCAGAAGATGGTGTTTGCAAAGTTAATTTTATCTTCATTTGATTTTCATTTCTCTGTTCTAGTAAAAGATAAGATGCGGTCTTTGATCCAAACACAATCTGTCCAAGAAAATCACTTGTCACTTACGAAAATCAACTGACAACTTGTGAATATTGTAAATAACTAGGTCATTACAGTATGCCTTGCGAAAAATTTGAATGAATGGCAACTTCACTCTGCTGAAACCAATTAAATTCATATTGAAAAGAGGCAGATTCCATCCTGCGAACAAACACGATTAGACGAATATCTTGTAAAAAGTTTGGAATGAACAAATTGAATTCGAAGAGATCAGATGTGAAAGTTTTACCCTTATTTGCTTAACATGTAGGTTCCATAAACGAATACCGCATGAATGAGTACAAACCTGAAAAGAAATAAAATAAAAAAATAAGGTTAGTCAACTTTTTTTTTGTGTGGAACGCACTTTTTTCTTCTCATCTCATCTATAATCGAAATAAATGTGAAAACAATTTCACCATAAAATATTACACTCAAGCTCGAACCAACCCCCATGAGCTGTGCCTAACAATTGAACCAACTTTCCGACCGTTTATGAACATCAACTTTTCCCTTTGGGAATCGATGAGTACATTTTCGGCAAACACCTAAAACTCGATAAAAACAAAAAAAAAACAAAGAGAACACACTTTTTTGGCAAAGGTCACACAACCGACAGGGACCGATAGTTTCGTCGTTTCGACTCTCACAGCGGAGGCGGTACCAACTCTTCCAAGAATGGACCAACAACAACAAAAAAAAATAGATTCCACCACCGCAAATAGATGGGAGTCCATTTTGCAGTGACGATACGGCCCAATGGCCAATAACCGTTATCATGTCGGTCATCTCGTTGAGACCATTAGTATATGGGGGTGGGTGTGGGCCGCACCACCATTGCGAATCACCTACAGAGATGAATTTTACCGCAAAAACTTTTTACTATTGTCGAGCTAGAAACGGATCCACCTAGTGACTTTTTTCAGTGTAGACCGTTGCCGAATAAAAAGTAGAACACCGCTAGTAAAGGGAGATGCATTTTAAGGATTTCTTGTTGTTTGACAATAGTTTTACAGATCCAAATTTCAACAATTTTATCTCTCTTCGATATTTGAATTGTTTCGATTATTTCCTCAGTATAAAAAACGAAAATACAGAGTGAGAAAAAAGTTAAAGAAGTTAAAGAAGTTAAAGAAGTTAAAGAAGTTAAAGAAGTTAAAGAAGTTAAAGAAGTTAAAGAAGTTAAAGAAGTTAAAGAAGTTAAAGAAGTTAAAGAAGTTAAAGAAGTTAAAGAAGTTAAAGAAGTTAAAGAAGTTAAAGAAGTTAAAGAAGTTAAAGAAGTTAAAGAAGTTAAAGAAGTTAAAGAAGTTAAAGAAGTTAAAGAAGTTAAAGAAGTTAAAGAAGTTAAAGAAGTTAAAGAAGTTAAAGCAAAATCTGAACGTTGCAAAATGGAACAAAATTTGCACCTTTTCCAATTTACCCAGGCGCTTTGTCTGTCTCAGTTTTTCCAATTCTTTCCACTTTTCGAATTCATTCAGCTCCTACATTTTTCTTAATCCTTGTTTGTGAATCATTTTTTTCTTATTCTGTATATTTAAATTGTTTTTCATTCAATACTATAACTCAGTCGAGCTCAATTTTAAGATCTTCAGCGTATCTCGCTGATTCAGCGTTGGCAGATGAAAAATCTTACAAAAGTTTTAATGAATCTTAAAGTTGTGCAGATTCTTCATCATCATATTTACCTCTTCAATTTTTTCACCTCTTCAATTTAATACTTGTAATGTTCTAGCTAGGTTTAAACATATATATCAATTTCGCAATATTTGCAATAAAATACTTGCTGAACGACTGTGAAAAGTTTGCATAGCATAATGTCATGAATGCCGATAGACCTGTCTTGAAGAACATCTACATAAACTACCGAAACGTCGAATAGTTTACAAAAATCAAACCTTTCAACTACAATACACGGGCTACGAATAGCAATTCGAACAACAAAACTGTTGCTTTGCGCTCTTGTTTCCATTTATTCATCTTCCTGTTTAACTTTTCCATTTATGTAGCTTTCTTAGCGTGTGCATCTATTTAGATTTAATCCTTTTCTCCAATTTTCTCGCCTACTCTGATTTCCACTATTTTATTTTTTGTTTTTTTATTAATTTCTTCTTATATTTCTATTATTTATATTAATCCTTTAAATGATTTAACTTCTTCAAATGTTTCAGTTACTTCAAACGCTCTTTAGTTGTTGAATATTTATAGCATATTACAGTTCTATCTATACATAATTCATTATCTTCATATTTTTCACTTTGTTCATTGTCTGCAACGTTAGCTGCTCTGTTTTTTCATCAACTTCCTGAGCTATTTTGGTTGATGCTATTTTATTAACTTGTTCTGTTTCGTAGGAATGTTCAACTTATGTTGGGAGATTAGCTTATTTAAACGGGGTAATAAGTTCTACAGTTTCTTTGGAATGATCGAATCATTCCGTTTCAACATTCGATTTTTCATTTTCCATTTATTTTCTAGTCGCTTGTTTCGCATTTCAAACATTATTTATTTGTTCGTTAGTATCTCCTGGACTGTTTTCACTTATCTTATGGAACAATAATGCTTATTTTGTTTTTCTCATATTGATTAAAGTTTATTTAACTTCTAACAATACACTAAATCTTTCCATGTCCTCGCATTCATTAAATTCATTTGTTTTTTATTTCTGGGTTTGTAGCCCTTTTTTTTTGGTCGCAGAAATTTTTTTTACATCGATTCAGTGTTTATTTAAATTTTTCATTTATTTCACGTCTCATATTTCACAACTGTATCAGCTTTTTGACATCTTCAGTTGTTTAAATTTTTTCGTATTCCTTCGATTTATCTTTTCTTTATATATTTCAACTCTCTTGTTTTCGAAATTTTCATCTTATACAATTTATCTGGCTTAATCAGTTTTATCAGTTTCTTCAGCTTTTTTAAGATTAGTTTCCTCTATGTTGCTTGAAAAGTGAATGTCGGTTGCGAGGCGTTTATGTACTCGTACGTCCATGATGCATTAAACTTAATCGAACATTTCAAAGTAAACGCGACGCGGTACAATTTTTTAAATCGCTACTTAAATCGCATCCATAATGAAAGCAATCTTAAGGTAGGGTCTAACACTTTTAAAAAATTGTTTATTATTTTCTATTTATTTTTTTTATATTTTCTTATAGTAAAACATTTGAAGAATTTTCTGTGAAATTTTCAAGCCTATTGGAACGAAACTCTAGAAGTTATGGACCGTTATCAATGGCTATCTCATTCTACGAAGAAGCAAGGGTTCAGCGCACAGGCCTAAGATTTCTACTTCGATTGACTTCAAAACTTGACAAAACATTATTGAAATGTTTCGTTATAATAAAGAAAAAATATGATTTTTGAAAATAACAGACCCTACGGGCTTCCTGAAGTAATTAATTGTTTCCATTGATTTTATAGACAAAAACCTTTAAACGCGTTTTACTCGAAAGCAGGTTTTGAAAGTCCGTGTCCATCGTCATTCAAAAACTACTGCACCAATTTTTTTCAAATTTTGCACACACTCTCTACATGTAAAAACCAGACCCCAACGTTTTCCTTTTCGTTGTTTGTTACTTTGGGGTGGTTTTACAGCTTCAAAATGACGGATTTTTTCGTGAAAAATCGTAGTTTTCACTTTAAACAACCACCAAAAATTAAAAAAATACAAAAAAATCAAACTGAAACGTTCGGGTCTAGAAAAACTTCTACTCTAACTATGCTGCGTTCATTTGTTCACTTCTGATAAGTCTGCGCTGATATACAGTGGACATCGCAAATCATGTTTTATCTGTTCAGTTTATACAGCTTCATAAAATTTCTTTTTGATCTGTTTTAATTCTATAGTTTTGTCAATTTTGCACTTCCAGCTCACTTTTGCAGTTTCTATGGTTATGTATAAGTCCTTCCGCTTCTTCTACTTCGACTGTTATTAAATTATTGGATTTTGCTGCATTTTTTTCAAAAATAAGCTTATTGGAAAAAAATATTAAAGAAATCATTAATTATAACGCCACTAAACGGATGAATAGGCAGTTCCTGTTTTGTTAAATTTTTGCTGTTACCGTTTTACTAAACTCTTACCGTTTCAGTTCTCTGTTTCTATTAATTTTTTCCAGTTTTTTTTTTTGCGATTTAAAAACTCTTCTAGCAGCATCTATATTTTAATTTTTCACAATTATTAGTTTCCATGTTTCCAAATTCCACAACTGTTTTGATGTTCTAATATTTTTTTCGGTTATTTCAACTTCTTGTGTCTTTTATTCTTCTTCTTCTTTTATTTATTTATTTATTCATTCATTTCATCAAGCAAATGTAGACTACATATAAATAGTTTACAATGGTCACTTACATACTACGCATTATTTCTACGACAAAGCTTTTATTTTTGTTTGATTTAATTTGATTTTTCGACATAGTTAGGTCAAGATGTTCGCAGTATTGATTGTAATAAAGCATTATTCGATGTACTGGACTGTAATGGATGGCTAAGTATATAAAAATTTAATTACGATAATACAGGAGCTGATTGAATGCGTTGCGAAATAATGCCGCTGATAAAATATTGCTAAGTCGTGTTTGTATATTGATGAACATGCAGCGTACTTCATATGATGGTAGAGGAAATGCTGTCCAGTTTTACGAAGTGCACCTAAAAGAAATTGTTTTTGGATCGATTCGTCAGTACTTTCTAGTTTCTTTCTAGTCATTAATCCAATCATGCTTGTAGGTCTCACGATCTAGCCTCGCCTTGGAAGAACTCTTAGTGCAAGTAGGATCGTGTCACTGATCGAGCAATTCTCTTGTAAAAATCGGTTGCAAAGTCTGTTAAATCAGAAAATCGAACTATTTAAAATATAGCACCCGCACTGTGTATTTGATACTCTTTCATTGATTTAATTTCGAACGTTTCTCACCTTAGTTTATTTCGTTGTCACTTGTCAGATTAGCCTTACGATCAGTATTTGTTTTGTAACCGACAATACTGTATTTTCGTTCAACCTCCACTTCGTCTCTCTACCATCTTCATTGGAAACTAACTAGATTTGCTCGCAGAAATTAACCTGGTCGTCCCTCCTTCTTTTTCTCTGTCTTCCACCATGCATTCTTCGATCACTAATTAGATCTACATGCCGATTCTAGCCCCGTCGTTTTCTCTTCCTTCCACCAGTTTTTTGGTCACTAATTACATAGATCTACATGCCGATCCTAACATCGTCGTTAGCCTACGCTCGTTTACCACCTCCTCCACCAACCCTTGTACTTCGCCTACCCACTTTTTTCTTCTCTCTCACCTTTTAATCAAGAGCCCTGTAAGACTTGGTGTCATCAACTAGTCATAGAGTTAGAGATTTAGTTTTAATTTTTGGTTCAAGTCCAAATGTATCTGTTGGATCATTGTAATTTGTTGATACAAATGATGAGGAGGTTTTATGCCTACTGGAGTGAGAGAGATTGCCAAATTTCATCTTCATCGGGATCTTCCATGTTCCCAAATAAATAAATAAATCTTAAATTTGTTGAATGTTATTGTAGAAGCATTTTCAGCTTTGCAGCTATTAACCTTTTTTCTAACTTCTTCTTCTTTTATCGTCGTTCCCTATTCCGCAGTTTTACCTCTTCCGTTACATTCGCGTTCTCCAATTCTCCAATTTAATTTCTAATTTATCGCAATTTCCTTTACATTGCCTAGTTTTTTTTTCAGCATTGATATTAAATATATGTTTCTCTTGTCAATTTTCACAATTCCTTCAGTTTCAAGTATTTCAAATTCTTCGATGCTTTCAGTCTCATTAGGTTTACCAAATTTTTCCAAAATTTTAACGATATCAGATTTATTCAACTTTCTTCTAGATCTATATTCGATACACTTTCTTCGTATTTTAGGCATGTAAAGACAATCCACAATGTAAGACATGTCGATCTTATTTAATATCTCTAATTTAATTTGTTTCAAATTCTTTTGTTTTCTTATCTTGAACAATGGAAGCTCGTCTTCAATTTTTTAAACTTCTTGTCTAGTCCAGTTGTTTCTATTTTTAGAGATTCTTTTGTTGTTCTGCATCCTTTATTTTTTTAGAATCCGAAGCTTTCAATTTGGTATCTTCTGAAGGTCTGTTTATTATTTACACTTTTTCTGCTCAGTTGTTATCAACTGCATCAAACTGTTTATTTGTAACATCTTCTTCTTTCGTAACTTTCTTTTGTGGTGCAGATTCTTCTCTATCTAGAATTCCTTAAAACTCCTTTAAGTCTTAATAAATTATCATTTCCTCTATCTTGATTATTAGTTTGTTTTATTAGAGACATTAACAATGTATATGTTCATCTTCTTCTGCATCTTTCAGTATCCTTGTCATGTTCTTTTGCGTTTCGGTTTCTACTGCATCTGGAATTTATTCTATTTTATGACAGTCTTAGCTTACTCTTTCAGTTTCTGTCATTTCTTTTGGTGTGTACGTTTTTTTTTTTTCAAATACACTAATGTTCAAAATTCTTTTTTTTTGTTCAATTTTTTTTTACTTTGTCGTTCTTGCTGCTTCATCGTCTTTAGTTTCTTAAGCTTTGATCACTTGAACTTATTCAGCTTCTTCAACTGTGATAGATTCTTAGTAATCTTCTTCTTTAATAAGTTTTTCGTCTTATTCAGTTTCACTATTATCAGTTTATTTATTCGTTCACGCAGCTTAAATTTTTTCTCTCGATAAATAAGAAATAAATTTTGATCGAAATTGTTAAAAAAAAAGAAAAAAAAACACTTCAATTTTTTTCTCTTCTATTTTTCAAATTTTTTCCGATTAATTCCGCTTCTTCTGTTTCAATAGTGTTCGAATTTTTTAAAGTTTCTTGAAATTCTCCCGTTACTGTTATAGGAAATTTCGTTTTGAACAGTTGACACAGGCATTCTGATGTATTTTGCATTTTGTTAGGTTCCTTGCGCTTCCCAGACCCATCAGTAATACTGACGTGGACTAAACTTTAATCGCAACTGACCACAGAGCTTTTCCTAATCAAAGAAAAACAAATCTGTGCCAATGACACTCGTTGGCTTCGGGGGTGGTGTGGTGAAGGGCATCTCCCCTGTTAATCCCAACGACGTGGAATTGAACCGAACATGTACCGAAGTACCCGTGACAGTAGACGACCAACTTTCGGTATTCACTGCGGGTGAATACGAAGTAAAATGGGAAAAGTCCATCTTCTGCTCAGAGGGATACTTTTTATCCCCTCCACCGATTGTGGCAATGGCTGAGTGGGAAGGCTGCGAATGGAGTTTCAGTCGATGTCGACGTGTGTGAGAGTTTTTTTTTCTTCCACCACCACAAGTTAGTCCGGTATCTATTCCACTCCGCACGTTTTTTGGATTCTCGACACGGCATTTCGATTCCCGTGTGCGCCATAGCCGGGAGACAGGCTGTGTGAGTCGCATGAATATTATATTGCATGATGACCAGCCAGGCACCATCTGTCATAAATACCCCGTTTGCTTCCGGGATGATCGGTGAGAAACGGGTGAATAGTTGTGAATGGTTCATGCACAGTTGGATCCGATGCAGCCGGCGAATGGTGCGAGTGGTGACCAGTTCTACATCATATTGAAGGTTGTAGCTGGCCGCCCCGAGAACAGGTGCTTAGTGGCTTTGGGCTACACGTCGGTGACCGGTCCCAGCAGCCAGCGTATCCTTTGCCGGTCCTTTCGTGTCGTGTCCTAAGCGTGAAGACACGTGAGTCTGATCTGTGTAATGGATTATCGGTGGCGGTTTTGTGGAGCAGCAAAAAGTTCTAAAACGATGGTGTCCTTCACCAAGTTGACTAGATGGAAATTGCTTTTCCCACTTACGGTTGGAAAGTTGTACACGGGAAATTACTTTTCGAGTGAGGATATCAACGCAGAGTGCCGGATGGTTTCCTGGATGGAACTAGCTGTAGTGCTTTTTTTTTTTCATAAACTAATACTCGCAAACCGATTAGTTTCGGGGCATCTGGCGCATTAGGAAAATTGCTCGGAGCAGTGCTGTTTCTCTTGAATAAAGTGGTGCACCATGAATGCTTGTTTGCTTGATTTTGAAGTAACAAATTGTCACATTCAATTTTCAGTAAAAAATGACTAGTATTTCTGAGTTTCTAATTGACAAAAAAATCAAACATTTATAAATTTGAAAGAAACGAAAAAATCAACTTTTTAGCTGGATTTACTCCTAAAAGAGTTATTGTGAAAATTTAGTTACAAATGTTATGTACAAAAAATGATAAATGGATCTCGTAAAGCTTTTGGAAGATGAAGTACTTCCCCGAAACAGAACAGAATATACAAGTAATCAATATGTAGCTCCACGACAATCAAAAGTTTTAAACAATTATATTTATGCTGTTGATGACTTGAGTTTGTGCTGTTAAATTTCATTCCATTCAATTGAATAAACATAAAATAATTATTTCCGCTTTCAGTTTTAATTTTTAATACCATGGAACAAATCTCAATACATTTCAAGCATTCGAAAATTATCTACTTAAACTTACTGGTGATGATCGAAAACTCAAATGTGAACCGCCATCCTCGGTTCATAATTCTGACCGGAGAGAATTTAGGTCATCGAGTTGATGTCCATTTGAGCTTGCTCACTACCAAACAACTTAGACAATAAAGCTGGTAGATGACTTGTCACTTGTAATTGAACAACTAACTTCGAATGAGGCTAAGAAGAAAATCTGAATTTAACTAATTTTGGGTATTACACAATGAAAACGTGGTTTGATCAAGCTAATATTTCGGCTTGAAATTACAAAACAAAACAATATATTTTTCTCAGTTGATTAGTTGGTTTCAATCAATGTTGTGCTAATCAGTTCGTGCTCGCATCTCATCAGACACAGTCGCAAATCGTTTACGGTCAAGACAACAGAAACAAAGACTATACAGTGTAGTGAACAATAAAGTGTACGAAATGGGCAAATACGATTTAACAAAGCCTGAAACTTGCCCTACAAGACCAAATTCAATTTGTATTGATTTCAAGCGCTGCAAAGTTAGACCAGCAGCAAATGAAATTGAAATCTTACTTAAAGAACGAATGCATCATGTAAGTGAAATTCAATTCAACAACGCGTCTTACTGTGTGTACATTATGTTCAAACGTGAAAGAGATGCAATTGCATTCGCTTCGGTTAACAACGAGGTGCATAGTGTTGATCATGACAATTTTAAATATAAAATCCCTGTGTACATGGTGGACAATGCAATAGAAGTACGTGTGCATGACCTTCCCCCGCAGACCAGCGATGGGTATGTTCGGGAAAACATGTCTCAGTACGGTGAAGTTCTTTCCATCGAAAGGGAAGTATGGCGGATTTTTTCCCCGGTATCCGGAATGGCGTGCGAGTGGTACGTATGCAACTACGTAAAGCAATTCCATCTTACATCGTTTGTGGTCAAGATGGAATACATCAGTGTAAAACGCTGATTACGTATGAAAATCAAACAAACAAAACAAACAAAAGCAAGGACAACCGCTCAACAACGGAAACTAGTGAATGCAGTGCTCCTGTTTCAAAAACACCTTCACCATCTAACCAAACAGCAACTGCAACCAATGTACAACAAGGCGCTTCTACAGTAACTAACAACGAGATCAAGATTGCGAATAACAAGGAAAACGAAAAGAAGACGGAAATCAACAATGCCACCGATGCGTCAATGGACGAAGAGACGAGCCACGAACAAAGTGCCCATCAATCCTCGCAGGAGGGAAATGGAAGCTCCTCTCTCCTTAGAAAAAGGGTGACAACGAGATCGAATACAAAAAAATTTTTATTTAAAAAATCGGCTCAATCGGCCACGTAAAGCTTGTACGCAAATAGGACTGAATAAAAATGTCTTTGAAATAAAAAAAATGTTTTGCTAAAAATAGAAAAAACGAAAGGTCTTGTGGTCCAATACAAAATTCCTCGATATTATTTGTATCCGACTTCCGGTTTCGGAGTTATTGGGTAAAATCAAAATATGTGTACTAATTTTTCTCAGAGATGCACAGTGGTTTGAAACGATAAAAACCTTTTTAATCCACCTAGTGGTATAATGATGCCTTTCTCAAATTTAATATTGTGGTATTTTATACAAAGTTTTGGAATATATGACCACTATTTTTAGTGCTTCCGGAACCGGAAACCGAGAACCAGGATTGTCGCAATGGGTTTGTTTAGTTACCTACTGATAATGGCAATCCATTTGTGTAGTTTTGAAACCAGTTTAGTAAATTTTTTACGTATTTTATTTCGCCGATTTAAGTGACGGTGTACAACATTGAACACACTTTACACTATCACTCCGAAACCGGAAGACAGATCCAGATGGAATTCAGGAATTCCGTATGGGACCGTGAGACCTTTAATTTGAATCTAAATTTGTCAAAATCGGTTCAGCCATCTCCCAGAAAACCTAGTGAGATCATTTGACTCATACACACACAGACATTGTTTAGCTCGATGAACTGAGTCGAATGGTATATGCCACTTGGATCTCCGGGCCAATTTTTACTAGTCGGGGTTTCAAGTGATTGGATAACCTTTCTATATGAGAAAGGCAAAACGTGAACTTAATTCTCTAGTTGCCAAACCGTTGAACCGATATACATAGTTGCTTTGGAGAACTCATTCACAAAAATATACCTCGTCATTTGATTACAATAAAAATGTGCAAAGCCTACTATGACAAAAGTTCATTTCAACAACTTTTTTCCCATAGGAGATGGAGAAACGATGTCTTCTACAAAGTTTTAGAACTTCTAACGAGAAAAAATTAAAAATTAAAATCAGTTTTTTGTACGTAACTTTTTTCGCAATTGTTTTCAATGTCTACTATGTTTGAGACAGTTACTAAACGCATAAAAATACATGTACAATTTGGCAATTTCCTTGAAAAGATGATAAACATTTTAACTGCAACTACTTATGGGAAGCAGGGTCGCAGACCAAAAGGCACACAATCTTCAACAAAAATGTGTATTTTTCTGCGTTTAGTAAATGTTTCGAATATAGTAGACATTGAAAACAATTGCGAAAAAGGTTATGTACAAAAATTGATTTTAAGGGGTTTCAAAAGAAAATGCTTCATATATCCGAAATTTTTTGCTTAGACCTGTAGTTTCTTCGGCAAATTTGTTTCTCGTTAGAAGTTCTAAAACTTTGTAGAAAACATCGTTTTTTCATCTCTTAAGAGAAGAAAGTTGTTGAAATAAACTTTTATCACATTTTTTATTGTGAACAAATTACTTGGTATATTTTTGTGAATGAGTTCTCCAAAGCAACTGTGTATATCGAATCAACGGTTTAGCAGTTAGAGAATTACATTCACGTTTTTGCCTTTCTCATATAGAAAGGTTATGCAATCACTTGAAAAACCGACTAGTGGAAATTGGCCCGGAGGGCCAAGTGTCATATACCATTCGACTCAGTTCATCGAGCTGAGCAATGTCTGTGTGTGTGTGTGTGTGTATGTGTCAAATAATCTCACTAGGTTTTCTCGGAGATGGCTGAACCGATTTTGACAAACTAGGATTCAAATGAAAGGTCTCGTGGTCCCATACGGAATTCCTGAATTTCATCCGGATCCGACTTCCGGTTCCGGAATTATAGAGTAAAGTGTGTTCAATATTGTACACCGTCGCTTAAACCGGCGAAGCAAAAAACGTGAAAATTTTTCTAAACTGGTCTCAAAACTACACAAATCGATAGTCATTATCAGTAGGCAACTAAACAAACCGATTCCGGCTATCCTGGTTCCCGGTATCCGGTTCCGGAAGTACCGGAAATAGTGGTCATATATACCAAAATGGATCTCACTCACTTTTCTCAGCGATGGTTTGACCGATTTCCACAAACTTAGATTCAAATGAAAGGTCTCCCGGCCCCATACGGAATTCCTGAATTTCATCCGGATCGGACCTCCGGTTCCGGAATTATAGGGTAAAGTGTGTTCAATATTGTACACCGTCGCTTAAACCGGCGAAGCAAAAAACGTGAAAATTTTTCTAAACTGGTCTCAAAACTACACAAATCGATAGTCATTATCAGTAGGCAACTAAACAAACCGATTCCGGCTATCCTGGTTCCAGGTATCCGGTTCCGGAAGTACCGGAAATAGTGGTCATATATACCAAAATTGATCTCACTCACTTTTCTCAGCGATGGTTTGACCGATTTCCACAAACTTAGATTCAAATGAAAGGTCTCTCGGTCCCATATGGAATTCCTGAATTTCATCCGGATCCGACTTCCTGTTCCGGAATTATAGGGTAAAGTGTGTTCAATATTGTACACCGTCGCTTAAACCGGCGAAGCAAAAAACGTGAAAATTTTTCTAAACTGGTCTCAAAACTACACAAATCGATAGTCATTATCAGTAGGCAACTAAACAAACCGATTCCGGCTATCCTGGTTCCCGGTATCCGGTTCCGGAAGTACCGGAAATAGTGGTCATATATACCAAAATGGATCTCACTCACTTTTCTCAGCGATGGTTTGACCGATTTCCACAAACTTAGATTCAAATGAAAGGTCTCCATACGGAATTCCTAAATTTCATCCGGATCCGACTTCCGAATCCGGAGTTATAGAGTGCGTACTAGAAAAGTTTGTGTGTCATGTTAGTTGGTGGCCGTACGAACCGACTATACCAATTCTCGGGTTCCGGTGCCGGAAGTGCATATAATAGTGAACCCATTTCGTTCTCTTAAGGATGGCTTACGCAATCAAAGCACTGTTTTTTTTCTGTATGTTATGCATAAACAATCACTTGGTTTCTTTGAAAAATCGAAGAGAAAATTTTTGAATAGAATACCACAATATTATATGTACATGAGAAAGGCATCATTACACCACTAGGTGGATTAAAACAGGTTTTTATCGATTCAAACCACTGTGAGATGGCGTGATCGATTTTCACAAACAAAGATTCAAATGAATGGTCTCACAATCTTTCACAAAACTTCTGAATTTCATCTGCATCCGAACTGACCCCGAACTACTCCATTCGATAATTATTATCAGTAGATGGTCAAACAAACTGATTTCGGCTATCCTGATTCCCAGTTTCCGATTCCGGAGACACAGGAAATAGTGGTCATATTTTCTCAAATGGATCTCACTCACTTTTCTCAGCGATGGTTTGACAAATTTTCACAAACTTAGGTTTCAGTGGAAGGTCCTGTGGTATTGTACGGAATTCTTCAATTTCATCCGGATTCGACATCTAGTTCCGGAATTCTAGGGTAAAGTGGGTCAAAAATTTTATACCATCATTTAAGGTCTGAGGCCAGTGTGTTTTAGGGTGCTCTAGAGGGCTATTTTACGGCTTCTAATCTGTTTTTCTCTAAAGCGGTGACGAATATCAAAATACCCAACTGACAATCTCTAAGAAAATTAGTTAAGATTAATCTGTGAAAATTTTAGAATGATTCATTGACTTTAGCAGGCGGGAAAGTCTTTTTTCTGAAGGAAGAATTGAATAACTGAAAACGGCAAATTTCAACTTGTTCATTGAATGTCTCGCCTTCTCGCGGTTCGGGTCGGGTTTGTTCGAAAAAATGCTAACTCGACCATCTCTACTTTACATACCACAATCAAGCCCTGGCATTGAAATTTTTTTCTAATATCCAGTCGACTGGTGCCCAATCATTCCGGTTAAAATAAAGATCCTGTATCGAACACCTTTTTAATATAAAAAAGGTATTATGTAATGCTATGCTATTTTCAAAAATGTTGGTAATTATCAATCTACATACCCTTGAATTGTTGGAAATCCCCTAGGAAATGAGAGAAGCAGATAAAATTTTACGAACTTTATCCGTGAGAGTAAAAATTGCTCTGGCTTGTCCACCGGAGATAAGTTGTAAGAATGTCCCAGTAACCGTATAATATACCTCACAACAAGAGACATTACGAACCACAACAATGATTCAATATGCCCCTTGAAATGTCGATATAGAAGAAAAGCAGATAAAGAAGATATTCTTCGCATCAGAAATCAGTTGCATAATCATTTAATTACAATTGAAATCATCATATTTTATCCTCCCAACGATGCAGTTTGTTTTAATAATCGTTATAAATCTTTAAAACAATATTTTAACTCGAAGCATACTGTTGAATCGAAAGGGGCATAATGTCCGTAGAGTGGCTATCATGAGAAAAATCGTATATCAAAGAAATGGCTTTGTTTCTCTAGATTTTTATACTGTCAGTAGAGACATTAGCACTACTAAATGTTATTTACTATGAAGCAACCGACCATAAGATGGTTTACACGGTTAAAATGCTTGTTTCGTCGAAGCAAAACCAGGCATCGAAAAGCTGTCTAAAGTTTTTTTTTCAGTTTTTTTTATATTTTCCAGCAAACGACAATTGCCAAACTTGCCTAGCAGTAAGATATTACGAGAAGATAGTGTTGATGATGACACTTTTGTTTAGAAAAATCTTAAATACTTGCGTTTTGGCCAGCAGGAGGGCGCTTTATAACACTTTTCCCTATAGGCGATGCAACCTACAAAACGTGTTTTTTTTTTGTCGCCCTATTTTCTCAGATATGGCTGAACCGATTAAAAAAAATCTTGCCTCGCTTGAAAGTTGACGAAATCACAACAAATCTCAGTGTTTTTCAATGCAACAAAATTCCTCGGAGAGGAAAGAATTGATTCAGATAGATTTACACCTCGAATCAGTATTTGGTTCGATTTGGATTATTTCGATCGAATACAAAATTTTGCATTCCATAGCTCCACAGCTTGAGGTTTCCATACAAAAGCATCACTCGATCGAATTACAGAATGCAAATTTTACCATTCGATCAAAATATTCCTATTCGATCGAAGTACATAATAAGGGTGTTAGATTCGTTTGAAAGCTACCATAAGGTTATTTCATAAGCTCACAATAATACTAGAGGCTGTGATAATAGAAACGTGTAAGTTTGCTACGGATTTTTTTTTCAATTTTCTGATTTTTGGGTATATTTCATTTCTGTGTCTTGTAGTGACGTTCTGAATAGCGCTTTCAAATGTTCATTTCGTGCTGAACCAAGTAATCATTGATTGCTTTCGATTACGTGAAAAATAAATTAACTGTTGTGTTATCTTAACATTCGGCGCCCGGCGTATTTGTTCTTCATTTATGAGTGAAATCTTATAGTCCGGTTTAGCCCCGCTGCTCCTGAAATTTTGGATTTTGAGTTGGTCACAAATCACATATTGGGGAATTGTAGCTGAAGGTTGAAGCTGCTCTACGGTATAGACAACTTGAGTATAAACCCTTAGCAGAGCGAGCGTGTCGGAATGATTTGCATGGTTTAGAAGTAGCAATTTTGATTAGGGCAATAAAGAACTAGCCGCTAAAGTTTAAAGATTAATAATTGGAGAAATTCCTCGATCAAGACCCGTCGCAAACGCAAGAAAAAGAACTTGCAAAGTCATTCGGAGTTACTTAGCGCCAGCCATTTGTCAACATTTAAAAGCAATGATAATGATCCGATTGGCAATTGAGTGCCGTATTGATTGAAGTCAAGGGACGTCGAACTCTGTTTATTCACGTGCGTACAACTGCTTCATCGGTACGAATGAATAGGTTTCTTTGCATGAAATTGTTACTGTTCAGAATATTCATGGTTGTGATGTATTATAATCTACTGCAACCGATTGAACGGATCACGAAAGAGGTCTACCAACGACAATTGATGCGTTTGAGCCGAGCTTTACAAGAAAAACGGCCACAATACACCGATAGACACGACAAAGTAATTTTACAACATGACAATTCTCGCCCACATGTTGCAGGTCTTAAGATCTACTCAAGCATTCAGCAGTCTATGTATAGTTTTTCAATGCTGTCGTAGAGCTACAACTCTAGGTAGTTTTTGGATAGCCTAGAGCAATCACATTTGTCCTATTGATCGCATGTGGCATCACGAATATAGACCGAGGACGATAAGTTCGTTAATGCACTTTGTTACACTGGTAGATCTTAAAGTCTGAACTTCATGTAGTTTTGGGATGGATGATCGGTTACGTTGGTAGACCTTGAGGCCTTTTCCAAGGAGGTTTTGGATGAGCAAGTTCTTCTACAGATCATATCACAGTATGTCAATTTTCTGTAAATAGTACTACGAGTATATACCGCACTCAATGGTAATATAAAAGTGTA
The DNA here is from genome assembly GCF_030247185.1 of Malaya genurostris. Taxonomy (NCBI): domain Eukaryota; kingdom Metazoa; phylum Arthropoda; class Insecta; order Diptera; family Culicidae; genus Malaya; species Malaya genurostris. The sequence continues at coordinate 88,699,611 of NC_080571.1, read as the reverse complement.
CTCACAATATTCAATTCCCTGAAGCATGTTAGATTGTTTTGTAAATGTATATAAGTTGAGGTTTCCTTTATTTTGCAAAAACCTTTTTCTACGCAATCATCGCATAAATTAAATAAAAATTCGCGTTGTTTCAAATAGAACGCGTAAAAAAGTCGCGTAAATTAAATTCGTGTAAATTAAGTTCTCTTAAATTGAGGTTTTAGTTTATCGACATCGACGCAGAATAAGTTGGGAGCTTCATTATGCCACGTAAAAGTATATCATTATGCTATTCCTACTTCTTATTCAACCATCTCAAATCACCTGAATAAAAGTCGTTCAGGGGCTTAAAAATATTACACTCGTTTCCAGTCCAGGCATTACTTTGTAATGCATCGTTGATCGCACCTACGCCGACGATATTTCCCGCTCATCTCAACGACTACGACGATGACGACAAGAACAACTTCGACGTGGAAGTGGCGACGATATCCGGCTAAATTCCTATTATCCGTCGTCCACTACTTCTGCTGCTGCTGCTGCTGGTCAAAGTCGTTGGCAACTGACAACGGCAGTGAAGAATGAGCGAAACATGAAAAGTATTCGGATCGTTAAATTATAAAATGTACTCTCATCGCTCTGCTGTTCGGAACAGAACACGTTGCCTCAAACGGCGGACAGCCAAAACCGAAGGACTGCCGTATCCGTTCGATTCGCCCATCCCAAGGACCACCCGGCGGGCCTGGACCGAGAGCCGGCAGCGGGAAGTATTTGAAAATCTTGGAAAATGGAGCGGTCGGACGTTGAGCGATAGCTTATTCGTGGGAGTATTTCCAAGTGCGACTGGATAGCCGGACTGCACGGGCAGGACGTTCCTCGTTTTGGATCGGCTTAGCAGACCGGAACGATTCTGCTCCGGGAGTGTATTTTTTTTAGTGAAAGAATGTACGGAGATGAATAGATAATGCTGTTGATTGAGTCATGCTGGCACCGACCGGAAGGATGGCGACGATGATGATGACGATGATGATAGGCACGAGACTCGGATAGCTCAAATCACGGGATAATCGGCCAGTAGAAAAAAAAATTCCACCATTGCACGGTCGGCTCTAGTCTAATGGCGGAAATGAGTTGGTAGCGCCAACCTGCCACTAGACTCCACTAGACCGAGATGACGAACCGATGAAGATGAGTAAACAAGTATATAATTTAAAATCGATTATCGTGGGCCATTGAACGGTTTCAGCGCTATGACAGAAACAAAATTCGCTAAGCCAGCGAATGCAAGACCACGCGGTCCGATGATGGAGGATAATCGACGTGTTATCAAGAGAAAAAAAACGCAGCAATAAATGGGTCTGTTGAAGCTTTTGCTATCACGGCAGAAATTTGCAATTAAAATCTGCCAAACGAATTTGAACGGAGACCAAATTGCGAGATGATAATAGAGGATAAATAATGTATTTTGTCGTGAATACGACTTACTTTACTATGGGGCGCCTTTTCAAAAATAGCCATATGGAAGAATGGGCAGAACTTAATCGTGAATATCTCGACTTGTATTAATGGCATCAACATACTTCTTTCACTATTTCATCAAAAATATGATCAGGAATTCAGGATAATATTTTGAACAGTGTGAGATAACCACAAACAACTTAAAAATTAAGTTTTCTGAAATTTTAAAACAACGCGGAAAACTCTTTACTTTTGCTTGGGTTTTTCTCGCAAGGACGACGATTTTGAGGTAGTCCGGCACATATCTTCAACTGAACGTGATAAAAGGGGAACCGTGGTCAGTGCTGTCAACTGTTTTTTTTTCCAAAAATCTGTATTTGGCGGAAAAATCTATTTGTACAATATCATTCTCGAATAATCAAACATCTATTTAGTGCGGAAACTGATTTTGCGACCAAAAAAAAGGTCGCTCGACCTGGTTTACCCCTCTGGAATCCAAAACAAAAACTGAACATCGGTATTTATCTGTATGAAAATTGAAATATCGGTATTTTGAGAGAGCATATCTGTATTCCTGTATCGAGTCCAAAAATCGGAATAAATACCGAGAAATCGGAATAGTTGGCAGCGCACTTTCTGCGTGGTTAAAAACCTCAAACGCTCAGGTCGTAGTTCTCATTTGCCTTCCGGTCGTCAAGGCGAGAAGACGCATTAAACCAGTTTTGCATCATTTGGCACTGCGAGCGGATGTGTCGGTTTGTACGCAAAGCTAGTTTCAATTCAAGCAAGAACGATTGCATCAGCTGGTGCTGGTGCTTTGCATTGGAGAGAAAGTAAACAAAAAACGAAAAGTGGACAACATTATATAAAATCAGCCGTTCTAATGGCTCTAAATGTTATCTAATCGAGAAAAATGTTCCGAACTGTGCTAAATATCGTAGATAATTCCACAATTTGGTCCTTCTGAAAGGCAGAAATGAATCCTATACAGCATCTCGATAGTTTCTTTCAATGAAATATGCAAATCCGAAATGAGATAATCGACGTCAAGAATCGTTTAAAATTTTAGTAGTGGAAAGGGGAAAAGTTTCGCAATTCACACAATCGATCAACTATCAATTCAAATTCGAAAGTGTGAAGAAATCGTGTCAATTTTATTCGTATTTACGACATCCAGTTATGTCTCTGACATTACACACCCGTACGTTTTTTATTCTTGTTTCGCTTCTAACACGGGAAGTATTTATTTTCCGGTAGGGGAGATCGGGGCTGGTCGAACGAATGGGCAGGTTAGCCGAGTGTCATCTATGAAAAGGCTATCATGCGCATTGGCGACATCTGTAGTGATTTTGGTGTGGTATTAGGTTACCCATATACCGACTAAAGTTCAAAGCTGAACCGATTTTCACAAGCTAGAATTCAAATGAAAGGCCCTTTGACCCTATACAATTTTCCTGAATTTAATTTGGATCTGAATTCCGGTTCCGAATTTACAAGGAAATATGTACAAATTTATGAAAAAAAAAATGCGCACTGATTATTGTCGAAAATTTTTCAACCGATTTTCACAAACTATGAGGCAAATAAAAGGTCTTGAAACTAATTCTCTAGAAAGCCCCCAAAAAGTTCATCCAGATCCGACTTCCGATTTCAATATTACAGTTCGATTAGTGAAAATTTTCAATTTCATGAGTATTTTTTCACAAGCAATGGCGAAACGAGGTGCACATTTTTATAAAACTTACAAGGTTAATTCATCTAGTTGGCAGATCTTGTTAGTTACTGGGTATATAAACCTTTTTTGGGACCACTAGTTCCCGGTTTCCGCTTCCGAAAGCACCGATAATAGTGAAGAAAAGCTCCAAAAACGGAGCTCAGTTCGATTTCTCAGCAACGGTTAAACCGATTTTCACGAATCACGATTCAAATAAAAGCTCTCATTGTATCCAAAGATACCGCGCAATTTCATCCAGATCCGATTTCCGGTTCCGAAATTATATGGCGATGAGCTTAAAGACTTTCCAACCGTCATACAAAATGACGATGCAAAATCGCTACATGCTGGTACGGAAGAAGAAAACACAATTGCTTTTGCTCCTTTCACAGCGTGCTCTGTTCAGTTTCTTATAGCGTGCAGGGTTGCCACATTTAAATCTATATTGTTCAAGAGAAAAAACTGTAAATCTGTATCAGGAGATCAAACTTATGTATTAAAAATCTGTACATGAAAATGATAGGAAATTAAAGAGCAACGAAGAAAAAGTCATTAAATCTTATCTGAAAATTACGGCTACTTTTTGTTGAGAGATAGCGTTTATAGTAATGTAATTGGCAATCATTTCTTTGTACTATTATACTCTATGACCAAGCCCACCATCTTTCCATCTTATAAGAAGAACATCGATCGTGTCGAAGCTATTCAACGTAAATTCATTAGATTCGCTCTTCGCAATCTACCATGGAGTGATCCATTTAACCTTCCAAGCTACGTGGATCGCTGCCGACTTATTGACTTGGATCTGCTGTCTGTTCGAAGGAATGTTTACAAGCCCGTTTTCATAGCGGACTTAATACAATCGCGTATCGATTGTGCTGATCTCTTACGGTTGGTCAATTTCACCATTCATCTTCGCAGTCTTCATTCACACCCGTTTCTTAGAATTCCCGCTGCTAGAACCAACTACGGATATAATGAGCCTTTTTCTAGTATGTGCCGTTTTTTAAAAGTTGCTCCGATGGTTTTGATTTTCATCTATCCCGAAATGCAATAAAGCGATTGTTCCGTGATTCCTTATCTATCTAGTCGTAGAGCTAGGGCAATTTTACAAGCAAATACTATACAGCTATTTGTAATCTAATTCGTAATATTTCAGTTTAATCGAAGTCTTATATTGTACCATTTGTAAAATAACTAATTCGTTCGCCTAAATTAACCCGCTCGTTCTTTTCTCTTTTTCCTGGCTTCCACCATCCATTTTGTTTTACACCGAAACCTCCATTTACGAACTAAACGGGGGTTCGTAAATGGAGGTAGTTCGTAAAAAAAAGTTTACGTTATTTTGGATTTGGTTCGTAAAAAAGTTTTGTGTGATGAACGTGGAAACCCCAAATCATATGGCCATTTTCGGGACGGATGTGATAAGTGGGGGCAAGAAAATGACATTTGGGGTCGGTTCAAAATCCAAGATGGCGACTTCCGGTTTATCGATAATTTTTTAGAAACCTTTACAATGTGGGTATTTTCGAACCGGAATTGATGAGTAGTTGAAGAAAAACGATGTTTGAAGTGGTTTGGAAATCCAAGATAACGACTTCCGGTTTGTCGATATTCCTTAAAAACCCTTACAATGTGGGTATTTTCGGAACGGGATTCATGAGTAGTTGACGGAAAACGATGTTTGAAGTGGTTTGGAAACACAATATGGCGACTTCCGGTTTATCAATATTCCTAAAAAACCTTACAATTAGGGTATTTTCAAACCGGAATTGATGAGTAGTTGAAGGAAAATGATGTTTGAAGTTGTTTGGATATCCAAGATGGTGACGTCCGGTTTATCGATATTCCTAAAAATCCTTACAATGTGGGTATTTTCGAACCGGAATTGATGAGTAGTTGACGAAAACGATGTTTGAAGTGGTTCAGAAATCCAAGATGGCGACTTCCGGTTTGTCGATATTCCTTAAAAACCCTTACAATGTGGGTATTTTCGGAAAGTGATTGATGAGTATTTGACGGAAAACGATGTTTGAAGTGGTTCGGAAATCCAAGATGGCGACTTCCGGTTTGTTGATATTCCTTAAAAACCCTTACAATGTGGGTATTTTCGAACCGGAATTGATGAGTAGATGACGGAAAACGATGTTTGAAGTGATTAGTTATGGTTTTAAATTTCGACATTCTAAAAATTAGTATTGAGTCGAAAAGGTTCCTTTATCAGGAAGAAGAGATTGCCGTACTGAAGAGATGTACATTGTTTCATCCGATTCGGAGAAAGTCGATCCTGCCAGTTCATCTGCTATTTATTTCTGTAATTGCTCATAAATGTTAGAAATTCAGTGTCATGTGGCTGTCTAACTGACTCTTACCACTTGAGCCAAATAATATCCCTTATTCTCAATGGCTTACAAAATGTTAAATCATATTCCGACAAGCCAGTTGACATGAGATTTTGACAAGTTTAAATAAAAACAAATGTGTCGTTATGAGAGTAACAGTACTTTTTTCGACTTTATCACGTACACTAAAACAACTGAAATTATAAGTGTAACACTGAAAATAAAAAAAATTGATTTGAAACCAAATATTTGTGGTTGCTTCCAAATATTAGATTGAGACTTCCAGTTGATCAATAAAATATTGAAAGCATACAATATAACTCTAACAATATAAAATTATTATAGCTGTTCGGACGTCTACTTGTTATGGTCATTTCGAAAATATAGTACAATATTCAAACATTAGTGATTAGCAGGAAACACCTTTGTCAGAAGCATAACTTTTTTTTAAACGATTTTAAACGATATATCGTAATGATCGTCAAAGAATACCGTTACAACTGAACTAATCATTTTGATTTTTGAAGCGCTTTCAAACATAATTTCCAGGTATATACTAATCAAACCCGTCCCGAAAATACCCATATTGTAAATGTTTTTAAGCAATAACAAAGAGCCGGAAGATGCCATCTTTGATTTCCGAACCACTTCAAACATCGTTTTCCGTCATCTACTCATCAATCTTGTTCCGAAAATATAAATTGTAAGGGTTTTTAAGCAATATCGATAAACCGGAAGTCGCCATCTTGGATTTCCGAACCACTTCAAACATCGTTTTCCGTTATCTACTCACCAATCTTGTTCCAAAAATATAAATTGTAAGGGTTTTTAAGCAATATCGATAAACCGGAAGTCGCCATCTTGGATTTCCGAACCACTTCAAACATCGTTTTCCGTTATCTACTCATCAATTCCATTCCGAAAATACCCACATTGTAAGGGTTTTTAAGGAATATCGTCAAACCGGAAGTCGGCATCTTGGATTTCCGAACTACTTCAAACATCGTTTTCCGTCATCTACTCATCAATCCCATTCCGAAAATACCCACATTGTAAGAGTTTATAAGGAATATCGTCAAACCGGAAGTCGGCATCTTGGATTTCCGAACCACTTCAAACATCGTTTTCTGTCATCTACTCATCAATCCTATTCCGAAAATACCCACATTGTAAGGGTTTTTAAGGAATATCGTCAAACCGGAAGTCGGCATCTTGGATTTCCGAACCACTTCAAACATCGTTTTCCGTCATCTACTCATCAATCCCATTCCGAAAATACCCACATTGTAAGAGTTTATAAGGAATATCGTCAAACCGGAAGTCGGCATCTTGGATTTCCGAACCACTTCAAACATCGTTTTCTGTCATCTACTCATCAATCCTATTCCGAAAATACCCACATTGTAAGGGTTTTTAAGGAATATCGTCAAACCGGAAGTCGGCATCTTGGATTTCCGAACCACTTCAAACATCGTTTTCCGTCATCTACTCATCAATCCCATTCCGAAAATACCCACATTGTAAGAGTTTATAAGGAATATCGTCAAACCGGAAGTCGGCATCTTGGATTTCCGAACCACTTCAAACATCGTTTTCCGTCATCTACTCATCAATCCCATTCCGAAAATACCCACATTGTAAGGGTTTTTAAGCAATATCGATAAACCGGAAGTCGCCATCTTGGATTTCCGAACCACTTCAAACATCGTTTTCCGTCATCTACTCATCAATCCCATTCCGAAAATACCCACATTGTAAGAGTTTATAAGGAATATCGTCAAACCGGAAGTCGGCATCTTGGATTTCCGAACCACTTCAAACATCGTTTTCTGTCATCTACTCATCAATCCTATTCCGAAAATACCCACATTGTAAGGGTTTTTAAGGAATATCGTCAAACCGGAAGTCGGCATCTTGGATTTCCGAACCACTTCAAACATCGTTTTCCGTCATCTACTCATCAATCCCATTCCGAAAATACCCACATTGTAAGAGTTTATAAGGAATATCGTCAAACCGGAAGTCGGCATCTTGGATTTCCGAACCACTTCAAACATCGTTTTCTGTCATCTACTCATCAATCCTATTCCGAAAATACCCACATTGTAAGGGTTTTTAAGGAATATCGTCAAACCGGAAGTCGGCATCTTGGATTTCCGAACTACTTCAAACATCGTTTTCCGTCATCTACTCATCAATCCTATTCCGAAAATATCCACATTGTAAGGGTTTTTAAGGAATATCGTCAAACCGGAAGTCGGCATCTTGGATTTCCGAACCACTTCAAACATCGTTTTCCGTCATCTACTCATCAATTCCGTTCCGAAAATATCTATATTGTAAAGGTTTTTAGGGAATATCGTCAAACCGGAAGACGCCATCTTGGATTTCCGAACCACTTCAAACATCGTTTTCCGTCATCTATTCATCAATCTTATTCCGAAAATATAAATTGTAAGGGTTTTTAAGCAATATCGATAAACCGGAAGTCGCCATCTTGGATTTCCGAACCACTTCAAACATCGTTTTCCGTTATCTACTCATCATTCCCATTCCGAAAATACCCACATTGTAAGAGTTTATAAGGAATATCGTCAAACCGGAAGTCGTCATCTTGGATTTCCGAACCACTTCAAACATCGTATTCTGTCATCTACTCATCAATCCTATTCCGAAAATACCCACATTGTAAGGGTTTTTAAGGAATATCGTCAAACCGGAAGTCGGCATCTTGGATTTCCGAACCATTTCAAACATCGTTTTCCGTCATCTACTCATCAATCCCATTCCGAAAATACCCACATTGTAAGGGTTTTTAAGGAATATCGTCAAACCGGAAGTCGCCATCTTGGATTTCCGAACCACTTCAAACATCGTTTTCCGTCATCTACTCATCAATCCTATTCCGAGAATACCCACATTGTAAGGGTTTTTAAGGAATATCGTCAAACCGGAAGTCGCCATCTTGGATTTCCGAACCACTTCAAACATCGTATTCTGTCATCTACTCATCAATCCTATTCCGAAAATACCCACATTGTAAGGGTTTTTAAGGAATATCGTCAAACCGGAAGTCGGCATCTTGGATTTCCGAACCATTTCAAACATCGTTTTCTGTCATCTACTCATCAATCCCATTCCGAAAATACCCACATTGTAAGGGTTTTTAAGGAATATCGTCAAACCGGAAGTCGCCATCTTGGATTTCCGAACCACTTCAAACATCGTTTTCCGTCATCTACTCATCAATCCTATTCCGAGAATACCCACATTGTAAGGGTTTTTAGGGAATATCGTCAAACCGGAAGACGCTATCTTGGATTTCCGAACCACTTCAAACATCGTTTTCCTTGATCTACTCATCAATCCCGTTCCGAAAATACCTATATTTTAGTAATTTCCATGGAGCCGGAAATTGTTATCATTGGATGCAAAAACCTCTTTTTACGAAGTTGGTTCGTAAAAAAAGTTACGTTATTTGGGATTTGGTTCGTAAAAAAATTACGTTATTTGGGATTTGGTTCGTAAAAAAATTACGTTATTTGGGATTTGGTTCGTAAAAAGAGTTACGTAAAAAGAGGTAACGTAAAAAAAGTGTTCGTAAACGGAAGTTTGGGTGTATCATTAATTAGATCTACATGCTGATTCTAACCTCGTTGTTCGTTTGCGCTCGCTTAGCCTTGTATTCCATTTATCTATCCACTTTTCTCCTCTCTCTAATTTTTTTTAGCAAGAGCACTGTTACTAATTTGTTATGATTGGTGTCTTCAACTAGTTATAGTGTTATAAATTTTGTTTTAACTGTTAGTTTTAATTCTAGTGTTAAGCCTAAATGTATCTGTTAGATCATTGTGATCTGTTGATACAAATAATGAGGAGGTTTTATGTCTGCTGGAGAGAGAGATTGCCAAACGTCTTCTTATACTGTTTTCATTTTTCCAGAGAATTCTCGGACATCCACGACCTCAACTAGATTATATGAAACCAAACAATTCCGTAATGTAAATTTCATAAAAGAACTGAAGCATGTTGGATTTTTTTTTGTATACGTATCAACAAATTACGCAAAATTTTTTTTGCGCGATTGTCGCCTAAATTAAATTTAAAATTGCATTATTTAAAATGAAACGCGTAAAAAAGTATTGTAAATAAATTAAATACGCGTAAAGTGAGGTGTTAGTTTATCAAATCAGTTTTTCTGATTTCACTATTTCAATAAAAGAAATCTTTGCGTGAAACAAAAATTTGATTATTTTTACAGTTTTGTTCTCTGCGCCTAGAAGTATATATAGTCAGTAGATATTTATTTTTATGTTTTATTTATTGAATAGGTCGAATCAACGCCTACCTTTTCACGAAATATCAAAATCACTTTTCTTTTTACGATTTTTTTTTAAATTACTACGCAGTTTGAAGCCAAATCGATTAGTGATCTTAGATGACAAATTTCTAGCTAAATTTCGGTAAAAGCTATCATTAAGATGCATTTGTAATGTACAACAAATCCAGACAATCATTAAGCAAAGATGCTGCAAATCAAAATCTAAAACGAAATATCACAATATTATTTTAAAGAATCTCAGCCATTGGATTATTTATTAATCAGTTAATACACCCAAACCTCCGTTTACGAACACTTTTTTGCCTTTCTCATATAGAAAGGTTATGCAATCACTGTGAAAACCGACTTTTGAACCGAGGCCCGGAGGGCCGAGTGTCATATACCATTCGACTCAGTTCGTCGAGTACGCAAAATGTCTGTGTGTGTATGTGTGTGTGTTTGTGTGTGTATGTGTGTGTATGTGCGTATGTGTGTATGTAACGTTTTTTTCCTCGGAGATGGCTGAACCGATTTTCACAAACTTAGATTCAAATGAAAGGTCTTGTGGTCCCATACAAAATTCCTGAATATTATTTGGATCCGACTTCCGGTTCCGGAATTATGGGGTAAAATGTGCAAAAAATAGTGAAAATAAGTGCACTAACTTTTCTCAGAGATGGCTGAACCGATTTTCACAAACTTAGGTTCAAATGAAAGGTCTTGAAGTCCCATACAAAATTCCTGAATATTATTTGGATCCGACTTCAGGTTCGGGAGTTATGGGGTAAAATGCGCAAAAAAAAAAGAAAACATGTATTTTAACTTTTCTCATAGATGGCGCGACCGATTTTCACAAACATAGATTCAAATGAATGGTCTTGTGGTCCCATATAAAATTCCTGAATATTATTTGGATCCGACCTCCGGTTCCGAAATTATGGGGTAAAATGTGCAAAAAATAGTGAAAATAAGTGCACTAACTTTTCTCAGAGATGGCTGATGAAACCGATTTTCACAAACTTAGGTTCAAATGAAAGGCCTTGAAGTCCCATACAAAATTCCTGAATATTATTTGGATCCGACTTCCGGTTCGGGAGTTATGGGGTAAAATGTGCAAAAAAAGAAAATATGTGTTCTAACTTTTCTCATACATGGCGCGACCGATTTTCACAAACTTAGATTTGAATGAAAGGTCCTGTGGTCCCATACGTAATTCCTGAATTTCATGCGGATCCGACTTCCGGAAGTGGGTTAAAAATTGTATACCATCACTGAAAATGGGGAAAAACCTTAAAAAATTCTCTAAATCGACCTCAAATCTTTTCCAATTGATAGTTTTTTTTTTTCCATAAATACGTTTATTTCTTAAGGCAGTTTACATAAGTTTTTCTTCGCCGTAGCATCACTTTTACATAATAATCTTATCCTAATTTAATTCTAACATAGTCACAACGTTTTGAATTTATTAAAACATATTCTCTTATAGCTTAAATATCATCTTAGGTAACTCGTCATTAATTATGAAATCTACTCGGAAGTATTATTTGAACCAAACGATTAACTTCTATAAATTATAAAATAAGCTGTTATTTTCAGACATTTTGTTGATAATTTCATAAACTGTTTCGACTTTTTTTCTTTTTTTTTTAATAACGTATTATAAGGCACATTGCGTTAAGCTATAAGATGCCGCGGGCATATGTTTAAACTACTTAAACTAGATTTTTTTTTATTTTCACATCATATGAGCTTTGGGAGATCTAGTCTTCAACGGGTGGTCGGCAGTGGCTGGCTGGATCTTGTACGCTGGAGTAAACTGGCACGACGTTGGTACGTATCACTGTTGGTCGCATCTTTTCGTTCGTGTGGGTCCGCGGAAAACACCCCCGACTACGGGGAGGCGGCTGATGGCCCGCATAATCATCGACTTGAGCGGCTCTCCGTGGTGGTGAATTTTGTGGAAGAGAAGGAAAGAAACAGAGAGAAGTTTATGTTGTTGAAAAAGGTGGTAAGGGAGCGAAACTACTTAGGTCAGCGATAAGATCTAATTAGTTGACATCGAGATGGTGAAGAGACGGGGACGGGGGAGCAAAAAATTAGTGACAGCAGAAAGATCTTGTTAGTTTTTCGATGAAGATGGTGGACAGACGACAGTTGGGGAGGTTCGAGCGGATGTTAGGTACGAGGTTGAAGGAGGATGTTGTGGAACCCTTCAGCAGATCAGACTTGTAAGTTAATGTTCTTTATGAACTGATATAATAGCAGCATATAGGGAAGGTCTCGATGGGCCAACACGTCTCGTACTGGGACCATGGGTGATATACCTCGGGCCCGAAGGGAGTCAATTAGCTGTGATCTGGCGCCACAATACTCGGTACATACCCAGACAACATGTTCAATGTCGTGATAACCCTTACCGCAAGTGCAAAGACCGCTCTCCACGAGGCCGATACGCCGGAGGTGTGCATTCAAGATGTGGTGATTAGACATGAGCCGGGACATCACACGAATGAAATCCCGACCCACATTCATCCCTCTGAACCAAGGTTTCGTCGATACCTTTGGGATAATGGAGTGTAACCATCGTCCCAGTTCCCCATTACTCCATGAAGTTTGCCAACTTTCGAGCGTCCTTTGACGAGATACACTGAAAAATTCGTTGAAGCAAATTGGTCTTTCATAAATTTCACCTTCTAATGCGCCCACCTTAGCCAACGCGTCTGCCTCTTCATTGCCTGGAATGGAACAATGTGATGGGACCCAGACTAAGGATATTAAATAAGACCGACCAGATAAAGTTCTCAAATGTTCCCGTATTTTCCCCAGTAAATATGGGGGATACTTTCCTGGCTTCATTGCCCGGAGAGCTTCTATTGAGCTTAGACTGTCCGTCACAATGAAGTAATGGTCTTTGGACAAGGTTTCAATGATCTCGAGGGTGTACTGAATAGCAGCTAATTCTGCGACGTAAACTGAAGCCGGATCACTGAGTTTGTAAGAAGCGGTGATGTTTTGATTGAAGATGCCGAAGCCTGTGGACCTGTTGATGTTTGATCCGTCAGTGTAAAACATCTTTTCACAGTTGACTGTTCTAAATTTATTATAAAAAATATTAGGAACCACTTGAGGGCGTACGTGATCCGGAATTCCACGAATCTCTTCTCTCATGGAAGTGTCGAAAAACACAGTAGAATCAGAAGTATCCAAGAAATGAGCACGGTTGGGAACAAACGAAGAAGGGTTAATATTCTGAGCCATGTAATCAAAATACAAGGACATAAAACGGGTCTGAGAATTGAGCTCGACAAGCCTTTCGAAGTTTTCAATCACCATCGGATTCAAAATATCGCATCGGATTAGCAATCGATATGAGAGATCCCAAAATTGATTTTTCAACGGTAAGACGCCCGCAAGCACTTCGAGACTCATCGTATGAGTCGACTGCATGCAACCTAAGGAAATACGCAAGCAACGATACTGTATTCTTTCCAGCTTAATGAAATGCGTATTCGCGGCGGAGCGAAAGCAGAAACACCCATATTCCATTACGGACAATATCGTTGTTTGGTACAGCCTAATCAGGTCTCCTGGGTGGGCACCCCACCAAGTTCCGGTTATTGTACGAAGAAAGTTGATTCTCTGCTGGCATTTCTGTTTCAGATACCTAACATGACATCCCCAGGTGCCTTTGGAGTCGAACCAGACCCCGAGATATTTAAATGTGAAGACCTGAGCTATGTTTTCACCCCCTAGTTGAAGCTGTAGTTGTGCTGGTTCTCGCTTCCTTGTAAATACAACCAGCTCAGTTTTCTCCGTAGAGAACTCGATACCCATCTGAAGAGCCCATGTTGACAAGTTATCGAGGGTATCTTGTAATGGTCCTTGAAGATCGGCAGCTTTGGGTCCTATAATAGACACAACGCTGTCGTCGGCAAGTTGTCTTAGCGTGCAAGATGGATTGATACATTCATCAATGTTGTTTACGTAAAAATTGTATAAAAGGGGGCTTAAGCATGAGCCCTGAGGAAGACCCATGTAACTGAATCGTATTGACGACAAATCACCATGCGCGAAATACATGTAATTCTCGGACAATAGATTATACAAAAAGTTATTCAAAATTGGTGAAAGACCATGCTGATGCAACTTCTCAGATAGGATGTTTATTGAAACTGAGTCAAAAGCCCCCTTGATGTCTAAGAAAACTGATGCCATTTGTTCTTTACGAGCAAATGTCATTTGAATTTCTGTTGAGAGCAACGCAAGACAATCGTTCGTTCCTTTGCCCCTGCGGAAACCAAATTGTGTATCTGAAAGTAAGCCATTAGTCTCGACCCAATTGTCTAGACGAAACAGAATCATTTTTTCGAACAATTTCCGGATACAAGAAAGCATGGCAATCGGCCGATACGAATTGTGATCGGAGGCTGGTTTTCCTGGTTTTTGAATGGCGATAACTCTTACTTGTCTCCAGTCATGTGGGACAATATTATCCTCAAGAAGCCTGTTGAATAAATTCAATAAGCGTCTTTTAGCAGAGTCAGGCAAATTTTTCAACAAGTTGAATTTAATTTTGTCTAACCCCGGAGCTTTATTGTTACACGACAAGAGCGCAAGTGAGAACTCTACCATCGAAAAAGGTGTTTCGTTTCTGTTTGATGAGGCGACGATCGTCTGTTCCGGAACAGAGTCAGGACATACTTTTTTAGCGAAATCGAATATCCAGCGGTTAGAATATTCCTCGCTTTCGTTCATGGTGTTTTTGTTGCGCATTCGTCGGGCTGTGTTCCAAAGAGTGCTCATCGATGTTTCTTTTGTTAATCCGTCAACAAACCGTCGCCAGTAACCTAGTTTTTTTGCTTTAACTAAGTTCTTCATTTGCTTTTCTAGCGCCGCGTAGTTGCGATAATTATCAGGTGTTCCATATTTTCTGAACTTTTTGAATGCTAAAGATCTTTCCGCGTTCAATGATGAGCACTCTTTGTCCCACCACGGATTGGGAGAACGGATGTTAGTTTTCGCGCCGGGTACACGTTTCGTCTGAGCTTGAATCGCGGAGTCGAGAATCAAGCCAGCCAAAAACGTGTACTCTTCCTCCGGAGGAAGTTCTTGTGTTGTTTTGAGTTTCTCAGACATCGAATTAGCGTATTCTTTCCAATCAATATTTCGTGTGAGGTCATACGAAACATTGATTGTCTCCGATGGTCGTAATCCGCAGGTGATTGAAATTACGATAGGTAGATGATCGCTACCGTGGGGATCAGGGATCACCTTCCACTTGCAATCCAGCCGTAGTGAGGTCGAGCAAAAGGAAAAATCCAGCGCACTTGGTCTTGCTGGTGGTGCAGGAATCCGTGTCATTTCTCCCGTATTAAGAATTGCCATATTGAAGTTATCGCAAAGATCATAGATCACGGTTGATCTATTGTCATCATGAAGACAACCCCAACCCGTACCATGTGAGTTGAAGTCACCTAAAACTAACGTTGGTGCGGGAAGAAGCTCAATGATATCGCTTAGCCGCCGATGCCCAATCGAGGCCCTCGGAGGAATGTAGATGGAAGCAATGCAAAGGTCTTTGCCTTTAATTCTGACCTGACATGCGACAACTTCAATACCTGGTATCGATGGGAGGTTAATTCGGAAGAAGGAATAGCACTTTTTGATCCCCAAAAGTACTCCTCCGTAGGGATCATCTCGATCCAGGCGAATTATGTTAAAATCGTGGAAGTTGAGGGTTACATTTGAGGTCAGCCAGGTTTCACACAAAGCAAATGCGTCGCATTTCAAACTATTTAAAAGAACTTTGAAGGAATCAATTTTCGGGAGGATACTTCTGCTATTCCACTGTAGTACAGTGATTGCATCCTTAACCTCGTTCGATGTATTAGCCATCAAAGGATACAATCTCTGAAAGGAGGGGCCATTTTGCAGTCAACTGCTTCAAAAATGCTTTAATTGTTGGCATAAATGTCATCAACAGACTCTTGAGAGGATCAGTGACGTTGAAGGTTCTAAGAATCCAGTCCACAATGTTAGAGAATTTCAGTATTCCAGCACTTGATTGATTCTCAGTTTGTATTTTAGGGGTACTCGGGGTTTTTGGTGTACCGGGAAGTGCAGGAAACTCTTGGTCTGATGCTAAGTTCGCTAGACCAGGAGCCTTTTGCTTCGGTTTTTGGGAAGCACTTCGAGTATTTGTAATTTTTTTGGTCCCCGCAATGGATATTCTTGGGCCTTTACAAGGCAGTTTAGGAGATGAGATCGTCCTTCTTTTCCTAGAACCGCTAGGCATAGTAAAGGATGATCCCTCTTGAGGGTCATCGGAATCATTCTCGTCGGTAGGCAAACAATCAAAGAGATTCATCGATTCGACAGGTGGCATGGTGTTCTTCAGCATCTCTGCGAAAGTTCGTTTGGAACGTTCTTTAAGAGATTGCTTCAATTTTTCTCCGCGCAGTTTTTACGCGGGACATGAATTCAATTCATGTGGGTTTTCTCCACAGTAAAGACACTTTGAAGCTTTTTTGCCACATGATTCGTCTGCATGTTCCCCTCCACATTTAATGCACCTTTGCTTATTGCCGCAGTAGGTGGCTGTGTGACCCAGCTGCTTGCAATTGGTACAATTCATTACCCGCGGGACAAATAAGCGTACAGGTAAGCGAACCTTGCCCAGAAGGACGTAATTGGGAAGAGCAGATCCAGCGAAAGTTACCCGAAATGAGTCTGATGAAGAATAAGTTTTTGTCTTATCTTCTGCAATTTTTACTGAACTCAATTGCTTGCAGTCCAGTATTTTAACATTCTGAAGAGCAGGATCTCTGAAACAGCCAACCCCACTCTTCAGAAGGTATTCGCAGGTCAAACTCGCCTCACTAACCACGCCGTCAATCTCCACTTCCCGAGCTGGTATGTAAACGCGGTAATTCCTCGTAAAGGCCTCATGGCGAACGATCTGATTTGCCTGCTCGAGGGTTTTCACGACAACTTTCAACTTTTTCGCTCGAACTTTTGCTATCTGGATAACGTCCGAGTAGTACTTAGCCAGCTCACTTGATATTTGCATCAAATTGAGTGATTGTTCTTTTTTTGGACCGGAAGTATACCACATAGGGCCCCGCAGAACCGGTTGGCCACACGCGTGTGCGAGAGGGGTTATCAGGGGAAGATAAATTATCCAGGAGTTCTATGCCATCCATTTTTATGGAGAGATTATCATTTGAGGGAGGACGCCCTCCGCCCTCGTTCATAGTAAAGTAAACACACGCTTTATTGAGATATGTTGAGATAAAC
The DNA here is from genome assembly GCF_030247185.1 of Malaya genurostris. NCBI lineage: Eukaryota > Metazoa > Arthropoda > Insecta > Diptera > Culicidae > Malaya > Malaya genurostris. Next base: position 88,682,501 of record NC_080571.1, on the reverse strand, counting down.
GGGTAGAATGATAAAAAGAAAACACTAGGATTATACTTAGCTAGACACCACTAATCCAGTTCAAGGTCAGCAAGATGATTGTCTCTGCTGCTAGTGTGCGGAACCTTCGCACGGGAACAATCACTAGCACCGCAACAAAGAGCTAACCCTCTTGGATACACAATAGAATAACGGCAGTTTTTGATGATAGGCACCGTCTGATCACTATTATACCAGTCTGGTAAACTATCGAATGTGTGAGAAAAAAAACCTTTAGCAAGGAAAAACACACACGGCACTGCTTAAGAGCACGAAATAACGTCCGATCGATCCAAGAGATGCGGTACGAATGTGTTTCGACTTTGTTTGTATCATTACATAATTTTTATTCTAATTTAGCTATTGGTTGAACTCATGGACGCAGCTGGGATCAGAACTAAGTCTTAAAAGGGGCCTTTATTAAATTGAAACTCCAATTTTCTTTATGAAATGATAAATAAGTTTCATGTATGGAAGGTCGCGACAAGCAAGAATGTCTCGAACTGGGATATTGGATAGTTTACCTTGGGTACGCAAAGAATTTATTAGTTGAGATCTGACATCACGATACTCCACGCATGTCCAAACGACATGATCAATATCCCGATAACCTTCTCCGCAAGCACAATGATTAGTCTCGGAGAGCCCAATTCGAAGGAGATGTGCATCTAACGTGTAGTGATTGGACATGAGTCTGGACATCACACGAATGAAATCCCTACTCACATCCAGTCCCCTGAACCATGCCTTTGTCGATATTTTCGGAATAATTGAGTGCATCCACCGACCCAGATCATCTCTATCCCAAGATGCTTGCCAGCTGGCAAGTGTTCTTTGGCGAGACGAACTATAGAATTCGTTGAAAGCAATCGGTCGCTCATAAATTTCACCCTCAATAGCACCACGTTTGGCTAAATTATCGGCTCTTTCATTGCCTGGAATGGAGCAATGAGCCGGGACCCAGACTATAGTGATTAGATAATTATTATTCAATATGTCGTTCAGACACTGTTTTATTTTACCCAAGAAAAACGGTTCATTTTTGCCAGCAGCGATTGAGCGAATGGCTTCAATTGCACTCAGACTATCTGTGAAGAGGAAATAATGGTTTGGAGATAATGTGACGATTACACTCAAACTATAATGAACTGCTGCTAGCTCTGCTATATAAACAGATGCAGGTTCTTGAAGCCTAAATGAGGCCGAAACATTATTGTTGAACATACCAAACCCTGTCGCTTCTTCAATTCGCGATCCGTCCGTGTAAAACATTTTCTCAGAGTCAATATGCCTGAACTTACTTGAAAATATTTTTGGGATTTCCGTCGAGCGTAGATGATCCGGGATTCCATGCACTTCACGCTGCATGGATGTATCGAAAAATAAAGTTGAGTCAGGGGCACTTAGGATGCTGACACGGATAGGAATATATCTTGAAGGGTTGATTTCCTGTGACATATGGTTAAAATATACTGTCATAAATTTTGTTTGAGATCGAAGCTCGACTAGTCGTTCGAAATTATTAATTACCATGGGATTCAGCACCTCACATCTTATTAGCAGGCGTGATGAAAGCTCCCAAAATAGATCTTTTAATGGAAGAACTCCCGCCAGAACTTCAAGACTCATTGTATGTGTCGAGTGCATGCAGCCTAAGGCAATTCGCAAACAACGGTACTGAATTCGCTCAAGTTTGATAAAATGAGAGTTTGCAGCGGAACGAAAACAAACGCATCCATATTCCATCACTGAAAGTATCGTTGTTTGATACAATTTTATGAGATCTTGCGGATGAGAACCCCACCAAGATCCTGTTATTGTTCGAAGAAAATTTACTCTTTGTTGGCATTTCGTTATCAGATACCTAATGTGTCCTCCCCACGTGCATTTGGAATCGAACCACACCCCGAGGTATTTAAAAGTTAAAACCTGTTGGATCATTCTTCCCATCATATGGAGCTGAAGCTGCGCGGGATCATGCTTTCTTGAAAAGACGACTAACTCTGTTTTCTCCGCAGAGAATTCGATACCAAGATGAACAGCCCAAACGGACAAGTTATCTAAGGTATCTTGCAATGGTTTATGCAGATCAATAGCTTTGGGCCCAGTAACTGAAACCACGCCATCATCTGCCAATTGCCCTAGTGTACATGGGGTTACGAGACAGCTGTCAATGTCGTTTACATAGAAATTATACAGGAGCGGACTGAGGCATGAGCCTTGCGGGAGACCCATGTAGCTAATTCTGAAGGTTGCCAAATCGCCATGTGAAAAATACATGCACTTCTCTGACAAAAGGTTGTGCAAATAATTATTTATAACCGCTGGAAGTCCATGTTGGTGGAGCTTGTCTGAAAGAACATCAATGGAAACTGAATCAAATGCTCCTTTAATGTCTAAAAATACAGATGCCATTTGTTGCTTTTGAGCGAAGGCAATTTGGATGTCAGACGAAAGTAATGCAAGGCAATCATTCGTCCCTTTATTTCTACGGAAGCCAAACTGAGTATCTGACAACAAACCGTTCGTCTCGACCCAAGTGTCGAGACGTCGTAGAATAATTTTTTCGAACAATTTTCTGATGCAGGACAACATCGCAATGGGTCTATATGAGTTGTGATTGGAAGCTGGTTTCCCCGGCGTTTGAATGGCGATAACTTTCACTTGTCTCCAGTCAGGCGGAACAATATTTTGCTCAAGAAACTTGTTGAACAATTCCAACAAACGTCTCTTTGCGAGGTCGGGCAGATTCTTCACCAAGTTGAATTTAATTCTGTCCAACCCAGGGGCGTTATTGTTACAAGACAAGAGTGCTATAGAAAATTCCATCATTGAAAATGGGTTATTAATAAAACCATTATTTGGAGGAGATTCCCGTATAATGCTTTGCGTAGGAACAGAATCTGGGCAAACTTTCCTAGCAAAGTCAAATATCCATCGGTTCGAGTATTCATCACTCTCATTGCCCACGTTACGATTCCTCATTCGTCTGGCCGTATTCCAAAGAGTGCTCATTGAGGTTTCTCTTGACAAACCTTCGACAAAATGTCTCCAATAGCTACATTTTTTGGCTCGAAGTATGCTCTTGTACTTGGTTTCTAAAACCACAAGTTTTTCAAAATTCTGAGGAGTTCCTCCTCCCCGTTTTAGAAACGTCTTGCAAGCATTTTGTTTTGCGAGTTTAGCCTCTGAGCACTCTTTGTCCCACCAGGGGTTGGGAGGCCTTCTGTTAGTCGTTGGCCCAGGAAAGCGTTTAGTTTGGGATTGTTCTGCTGCCTCCAGAATCGAACAAATGAGGAAGTCATATTCTTCAAGTGGAGGGAGCTCTTCCATTGAATTCAAAATACTAGAGATTCTACTTTGGTATTTAATCCAGTCGATATTTTTTGTCAAATCATATGGAATACTAGCTGAATTAGCAATACATTTGTTACAGCTAATTGAGATGATGATTGGTAAATGATCGCTACCGTGTAAATCAGGCAATATTTTCCAGGTGCAATCTAGTCGAATTGATGTTGAGCAAAGAGATAGATCTAATGCACTTGGGCGTGCAGGAGGTCTTGGGATCCGTGTCATGCTACCCATATTTAATACCGTCATGCTAAAATTGTCACAAATGTTTTGTATTAAAGATGATCTGCTATCATTGTAAACGGAACCCCACATCATTCCGTGCGAATTTAAATCCCCCAGAATCAATCGTGGAGCAGGAAGGGCTTCAACCATTTCATTAAGCTGTCGCTGTCCAACTTGTGCTTTTGGAGGAATATAAACCGAAGCTATGCAAATATCTTTGCCTTTAATGTTTATTTGGCAAGCAACAACTTCTATACTAGAAGTTGAAGGGATGTTTAATCTATAAAAGGAACAGCATTTCTTAATTCCCAAAAGCACTCCACCATACGGAGAGTCTCTATCGAGACGTATAATGTTAAAATCATTGAAATTTAAAGCTATGTTTGAAGTAAGCCATGTTTCGCATAAAGCAAATACATCACATTTTTGACTATGCAATAAAATTTTAAATGAATCAAGTTTTGGCATGATGCTTCGACAATTCCACTGCAGGACAGTGATTGTATCATTTGCGGCGGGTGATAAATTATCCATCAAAAGATACAAAACCTGAGACAATTGGCCATTGAGCTGATAACTGCTTCAAAAAATTTCTAGCTATTGGAAGGAATGCCATTATGAGGGTCTTTAAGGGTTCAGATATATTGAATGCTGAGAAAATCCATTCAACAATTTCCGAAAACTTCAGTAATCCTGTTGGTGGCTGTGAAATGGAGCCCACAGGATTATTACCTTTTTCTGTGCTAGATCCTGGATTGGTTTGTGAATTTGACAAACCAGGAGGCACAGTCTTTGGTTTTGACTTTTTTTGTTTAACACGGGGATCTTTTTTTGAAGATGAAACTTTAGGTGTCTTTTTTGGTAATTTGGAAGAAGACTTCTTTCTCTTAACTGACCCTTGGGTAGTGATAAACGAATTACCTTCACTATTTTCGTCAGAGTCAGAGTCCTCTGTTTCCTCTAGATTTGAAAACCCGTTTTCGGTTTCCAAAGGGGGGACATCAATGACCGTTTTAAGCATTTCTGCATATGTGCGCTTAGACCGTGCTTTTAAAGAAAGCTTAATTTTGTCTTTGTGCACTTTAAATGCAGTGCATACTGAAATATCCTCATGAGGACTTTCCCCACAATAAATACATTTTTCAATTTCCTTGTTGCAATCATTATTCATATGAGGTCCTTCACACTTAATACATTTTGGTTTATTGCTACAGTAAGTAGCTGTGTGTCCGAATTTTTTGCAGTTCGTACAATTCATTACATTTGGAACAAAAAGCCGAACAGGGAGGCGAATTTTATCGACATAGACATGGGACGGCAACGCAGATCCGGCAAATGTCACTCGAAACGAGTCTGATGGGCGATAAACTTTTTTTCCCTCTTCATAAACTACTGAGTACAGTTGTTTGCACTCCAGTATTTTCACACCCTCAAGCATAGAGTTCTTGAAACGACCAACACCATGCTTGAGTAAATCATCTACCGAAAGACTCGCTTCGGTAACAACACCGTCAATTTCGACATCTTTGGAGGGTATGTAAACTTTATACTCTTTAATGAAATGTTCCGAAGAGACAATATCATTCGCGTGTTTCAAATTATTTACCACAACACGAATTTTATCGTTATTTACTTTGATGATCTCTTTGATTGAAGAGTATCGTGATGTCAAACCTTTAGAAATTTGGTAAATGTTTAATGGCTTTGATATACGTCTAAAAAAGACTATCCAAGGCCCAGAAGAGCTCTCCTGATATTTTTTCGTTCGTGGGGGTATAGGATTCATGCTAGGATTTACGTCCATGGATTCATCCATCACATTAAAATTTTTAATCAAACTTTAAAATAAAAAATGAAACCAACACTACACAGTACTCAATCAAAAGGAAAAGAAAAAACTTCTACCTTGAAATTGTTGTCTATCTCCGTTGCACTGCCGTGTAGATCCTCGTTGCTCTAGATGTTCTTGTTGGATGCTGATTGTTGGATGTGATGCTACTGCTACCTGACATCCAGCACCACTCGATTTCCGATTTACTTTTGTCTTCGCCAGCTGCAACCAGCGCAGGTCACCGGTGTATACCTGCGTGTTGTATGGCAGTGGAAAGACCGAGTTGTCTTGTCTCCTTCTTCCTTGTGCTCCGCACCGATATGCTTCTGCACCGAAGTGCCTTCGCACCGGTGTGCTTTTGCACTCTCCTGCTTCTGTGTGCCTTTGCACTCTTCTTCTTCAATGTGCCTTTGCACTCTCCTGCTCAGCACTTGTGGCTGTATATTGTGGCCTGGGTAGAGCTTGGGAAACGTCCTTTGTTGTTTCCTTCACCAGCTTGGCCCAGCACTAGGGCTCTCTTATGCAGCACGATTTTACGTTTTAACGGCTGCTGCCAACAGGTCTCTACCTGTAGTTCAACCGTTGTCGTATTTAACGCGTGTAAACTAACCAGCGTTATTAAACTGTACGCTTCTATACACAACCTTCTCGGTTGAACGGCTATTACTGAATGATTGATAGTTTTTATCAGTAGACGGTCAATCAAACCGATTTCGGTTATTCTTTCAAGAATCGCAGTATTATATATGATAGTATGATTGATATGAGAAAGGCATCATTACACCACTAGGTGGATTAAAACAGGTTTTTTACATTACCTCTATTTACGTAACACTTTTCACGAACCAAATCACAAACAACGTAATCTTTTCTTACGAACCTACATCGTAAAAAGAGGGTTTTGCCTACAATGAAAACGATTCCCGGCTCATTTTTTCCATAGAAATTACTAGAATGTGAGTATTTTCGGAACGGGTTTAAAGAGTAGAAAATAATGTTTGAGATATTTTGGAAATCCCAGATGCCGACTTCCGATTTATTGACCTTAACAATATGGGCATCCCTGGAACGCATTTGATTAGAAGGAAAATTATGTTTGGGGTCATTTCGTAGTGCAAGATGGCGACTTTCGGTTTATGGATGTTCTTTGAAAACTCTTACAATTGGGATACTTTCGGAACGGATGTGATGATTAGATGCAAGGAAACAATGTTTGACGTTGTCCTAAAATCCAAGCTGGCGACTTATGGTTCCAGTTTCTTGAATGAATAAAAAATATAAATATTGTAAGGGGTTATCAATAACTCAGATGTCGCCATCTAGGAACTCAGAACCACCTCAAACATCGTTTTTCGACATCTACTCATATGTATACAAATTCGGCATTACATTATGCCGTGCTAGAGAATCGGTTTTAATGTGCATTCAATGTGCATGGGACGTAGAGTTTCCTACATTCAACCAACCAAACCTCACCTACCATCAGGATCAGCTCAGTCACGTTCCGTGCAAAACCCAGTTCGTTCAGTAAATTGCCGGAATACCCGTTGAAATTCCACGATTCGTACACTTTAACCGAATTTCTTCTAGCAAAAGTGTTTACGTTTCACAAAAGCTCCACTTTATTTGATGCAGCTCATTGCCTCTATTGCACAGTGTAGAATTTGATGATCCGAGCGACCCGGAAAACTTTTGTAAACTCTACACCTCGGATACCGGCAGAATCGAGTCGAAGAATTTTCCAAAAAAAAAACCTTTTCGATTTGCTTCGCTTCTCCGTGCCGTGCGGCGAGCCAACAAATTTAGCAAAGGAACTGTCCCCCGAGGGTCCCACCGAAACGGAATTGCACTGGTTGGCTGACTGGCTGGCCAGCTAACGGACTTGATTCGCTCCGAACTGGCATACGTGCAACAGAAAGTGGATACTTTAACCTTAAATCGCAGCCCATTTCGCATCGATCCGAAGTGGGTGCGGGTGGGCAGGGCTCTGTCAGAACAAGAGAGTCGATCCTGTTCACTTTTCATCGCATTTCGGTCGATGACTGCTTAGTACTTTGACAGGCGAATTTTATGAAACGGAAAATGCAATTTTCAATTTTTCTTCAATTCTTGTTTTTTTTGGTCCGTTCGGAAAATGGTCGTTTGCTTTGCTGGGTACGTGCCAAGGAAACGAATCTGTTAGCACACAAGAGTTTGCTGCCATCCTAGTCCGCTATTCGATCCAGAAGGAAGCGGGAGCGCCTTTGAAGTTGGCCCGTGTGTTGCACTAAAACGGCATTTCGTACGGAGCTTGCAAACCCAAACCAAGGCAAACCAAACAAGCTGCCTAAGGGAAAAATTGCTAGTTTTCAAACAGGTTCAGAAATGGAACCGTATCGTGAGAACACAATCTCAACATCGAAAGCTGTAACTAATTTTCTTAAGCACCAGTTATGTCAGGAATCCGATTTACGAAATAAAAATATAAACTCGTAAGAAAACAAGCTACAAAGTAAAGTGGAAATTGATTTAGGTTTGCAGATTGTGTATTGAATATTTAGAGCCAATGAATTGTTCCACAAAAAAAAGAAACATGATGTCTTTCGTTCCGATTGGCTAGTGGTCGCTAGTATCCCGATCCGATAATTGTGTTATCCTTCGACGAGAGCATCCCAACGGAGCATACATTTCTCATAAAATTAAGCCAGGCGACGACAAAGCAAAAGTGTCGAAATAGGGAAGCTCCTTATTGAATCAGCGGGAATTAGAGCCTGTGCTAGTGCCTGGCTAGGCCTTTTCATCACGCACACAGTGTCAACGAATCGTAATTGTGTGCCTTCGTTTATTAATTATCGCTGCTAAAAACACATTTCCTTCTACAAAAGAACCTACTCTTGTCATCCTTGGTCGCCTGGAGTCTTACTAGGAAGTGAGTCACGGCCACGGTGGCCCTACACAGCAACGAACGGAAACCTAAGCTCGGTTCCGTTCTAGGAATAAGGACACCACAGGGAATGGGGAATTTAATTACTATCTTTATCTAAATTACAATGCTCTAATCAAATTACCACACGCTTTCTGGTGCTCGCTCATTTTATGTTTACCGCAGATATGCCGGCGGCGGTTGGCACGAAAAGCTCAACCAGGAAGGATGCAATGCGATACCATAGATTCAGGGGGTTCTGGATCAGGCTGCGATGGCTAGAAATCTGATTCCAGTGACTTGATAGGGATGCGGAGAAAATGGTAACATTGTTGGGAGCAAATGAATATGCAGGATTTGAAGGATCCAGTTAAGAAGTTTAAAGCAGCACGCACTGTCTTGATCGGAGTTTTGATGAAAAGACAAATAAATAGAAGCTGGAATCATTTAAAAAAAAATAATTTTATCTGATGAATTAGTGAAATATAAGAAGTTTTAAACGAAAGCTACCTTTCAATACATCTCTATTCGTAAATATGACATAAGGTATTCAATTTTTTTTCAGTTCACTTTCGTGTCTCGTTCGATACAGTCATGAGTCGCATTCAGTCAATCTACGTAGTGCCTTTAATAATTGCTTCTTTTTTTTTTTCATATTCTCACACATATTACGGAAGGTTTCATCAATATAGTTTAGAGGGATCGGTTTGACTTGAGACTGATTTTTCAAAAATGTAAAATGTTTTTTTTTCACGTGCACTTTCTCAATTCGTTCTAAAACTCAGAAATTGTTGATTATTGAAGAATGACATCTAAAAAACGGGGACGGTAATCAAACGGGCACACTAAAAAATCTACACAAGGGTATAGAAAGTTGAACACACATTCAATGACGAAAATATTACCGACGTCTACGCTTGTCTTCAACTCACCAATGCATTAGCAGTTTAAATTGAACTGCTATTGTCAGACGAAGACTTAATGCTATTTGAAAAACACTTATTCTTGTTTATTCCTGATATGCCTAACTAAAAGACCCTGGTGTGTAACCAATTTGTGCAACGAGCACTTGACTAATTGCATATTTTCAGGTTTCGTCTCGGATTATCACTTAATCTCTAAATGACTGATCAGAAAGTTGTTTTTTTACGTAAATTGGCGAAGTTACGCGGTTTTTTTAAGCAAATTTCCAAAGTTACGCGTTTTTTTTAACGCGAATTTTCAAAGCTATCCGTTTTTACCTTTTTTTATATATATAAAAAATAGGTATAGAATTCGCTCAAACTTTCGAAAAATTTCCCGAGGCCCGGAGGGCCGAATGTCATATACCAATCGATTCAGCTCGACGAACTGAGCAAATGTCTGTGTGTGTGTGTGTGTGTATGTGTGTGTGTGTCTGTATATGTGTTGTCAACTAAGAGGTCGAGATCTCAGAGATGGCTGGACCGATTTTGATCAAACTAGTCGCAAATGAAAGGTCTCCCCGTCACCCAGAACGCTATTGAATGGTTTTGAGATCGGATGTTTACTTTTTGAGTTATACGAAGTCTTATGTCAAAATTTTCATTTTTGACAGTATCTGTCACATTTGACCTTGAAAACAGAATATGTTTCCAGACTTAGATTTCGCTCGGTAATACCTATCCAACAAGCCATAGATTGTTAAAATCCGTCCATTTTTAACGGAGATATCGATATTTTAGTGTAAGCCTTATTCCAGTAGAAGGAATTTTGAGCGCTGTATGAAAAAGCAATGCTTGGGAGCAACATGAAACACGATTTTTTATACTGTTACATATAATTGTTTCTAAGTACCAAAAAGACTGTGTACAGCATCCTTTTTTATGACAATTTGCCTCGGACCAATTTTAGCACGGTTCATTTTTGGCAACATAATCTTTCGAATATGGCATATGTAAACCAGATGATACCAGCATTATCGAGTTGGAAGTAATTCCATAATTATATTGATTTAAACTATTTACAGCAATAAATGCTGGAAGAACATGACTTCCATATACCATACGACTCAGTTCGTCGAGATCCGCAAATGCGTGTGTGACAAATAATTTCACTCAATTTTCATGGAGATGGTTAAACCGTTTTCTACAAACTCAGGTTCATATGAAAAGTCGTATACCCCCAAACAAGGTTCCTGAATTACGTTTGGATCCGACTTCTGATTGCGGAACCACAGGATGATATGTGAAACGAAATTAAAATAATGCAATTAATTTTTCTCGTAGATGGCTGAACCGATATAAGATTCAAATGAAATCTAAGAATCATCTATGATTCAAATGAGAGGACTTAAAATCCTATAAAACCTCTTACTTTTTAGTCAGATCCGACTTCTGGTTTAGAAAATGCAGGGTGATTAGTATAAAAATGTCCATTTCACATAAATTAATCAGGTTTATCGGGTTTGCAGATTTGGATAGTCGATTACCAAATAAATTTATTTTAGTTTGAGCGGTATTCGTTTTTGGATTCGGAATGTACCCCCAAATTTTAATTCGCACTACAATTTCTCAAAGATGTCTACACACTCCTCAGGTGAATTTAACTGATTTCGGCTACACCGATTTTAGAATTCCGTTTCCAGTATCGAATCGATTCTCAAAGCTCAATCATTTTCTCAAAAAAGACCAAATCGAACTTCAAAAACAAATATTGCATGACTTAAGGACCCATACAAAATCGGTGAATTTTATCCGATTCTGGAATTACAGATGATGAGTTTATAAATTTCATGTAAATTGTTTGGCGTAATAATTTATGGCCATTCGAATCATTTTGGGCTATGCTAATTCCTGAATACCGGCTCTGGAAGTACCATAAATAATGACGAAAAACTCTGAAGTGGAACTTACTTCGACATCTCATGGAATGTTCAATCGATTGTCACACTCTAAGATTGAAATTCGATATGTTTTGCAGTTTCGGCATTACAGGGTAATGAGTGATTAAAATCTCAATTTGCCGTTTAAAACGACGATAATTAAAATAATGTCATGAGAACTAAAACACCGAAGAATATCCATGCAAAAACACATGCGTATTGATAAAAAAAGGTATCATCTCACTGCTAGGTGGATTAATCACGTTTTTTTAATCATGGAATTGCATGAAGCGTCAAGATCTGGTTTTATCCCGAAATTTGTTTAAGTCTAATCTCTGACACTTTGCGATTTACGTTTCAGGCATTTTTAATACATTTGTCATAAAAAAATCTATTTCGAAAATCTCAAATTTTTCCTAGAGACGAATTTAAAAAAAAATTTCTGAGTAATTTGTCATAAAAAAAATTCTTCGATTATGCGGTTTTTTCTACGCAGATTTCCGAATCTCAAAATTTCAAGTTCCAAAAACGTTTTATTTCTCAAAAAAAAAAAAAATATATTTTTGAGATTACGCCATATCCCAATGTTTCCTGTATTTCTAAAATATTTGACTTAAAAAAATCGATTTCGCAAATCTCAAAATTTCTCTAGTATCAAAGTCGATTTTTTTCAAAAAAGTTTTTTTCTGGGATTACAAATGATCTGGGTATTTAATGCATTTTTGAGACATTTGGCATCGGTTTTGTACGCATTACGCATTCCCCGCGTAAAAAAAGACCTCAGTAAAGCCATCAAATAACATTAAAATTTAACTAGAAATAAAGCTGACTGCAATCATCTCGAATGACACTAAAAAATTGTTCAGCTTCAACATGACGCATTTTTTGTAAATCGTGCATTAGAAAAATTGGCACAGTCTTCATTATCAAAATTAATGGGTTTGATTTTGAATTGTATCTTAGTTTGAAATAGAAAAGGAATATTGCAACAAAACTTTGCTCGTACATCACTAAAATCCGACCTACTCGCCAAAATAAATGCGTCATTGATAAACTTGACCAAATATCTGGTCATCAGTGTAATGAAACTGTTCAAGCACAGTCAGGAAGCCTGAATCGGAAGAATGTCGAAAGCTAAAGAGCGCAAAAATGTCAAAAAAAACAGAGTTGCCAACTGTTTCAAGCAGAATCCTGAACCTTTCCAAGACTGGGAGTGCCATTCATAACTGTGGAACCCGATGAAATTAGGCTGCAAGTGATTAAACCTACCTTAAGACAGTCTTTTTCACATCTAAAAACATTGAGAATGATTGTATTCGTCATTTATAGCAGGTGACAGCACATATGCACAATTTTAGGTCAACAAATTGGATTCGAACATCGTTGTCATTCTGTTTCCATTGTATGCAATCAATTTTAATTTAATTGAAGGCAACATTTGATTCGCCGAAATTACTCCGGAGTTTTTCGGCGAAGCGGCTTTCGGTATTTCAATGTATTTAAAATTTCAAGTGAAACTAAACACTTCAATGCAAAGGGTGATACTTTTGCTGGTATCTTTTTGGTAATACTGCTTTTGACAGATTACGCGTCAATCGTGTCTTGTTTCATCGTTAAACTTGTCTCGTTTGGTCCATAAATAATTCATGAATCAACGTCTAACATTTGGTGATTGGGCGCTGGCAAAGTTGGACGAAAATTCATTTTTTTGTCGAAAAAATGTCTTCAAACGACGAAGCTCATTTCTGGTTAAATGGCGAAAGGCTTCGAAGGCGACCATGGATGGAACGTTACTGTGAATGACGAGCACTGCTGTGTGATGATCGACGATTTTATTTGCCCAAAATGGAAGAATTGGACATACCTCTCAAGTGGTGTCAACAAGACGGTGCCACATCCCACATGGCACGCGAAACAATGACCAAATTGAGAGCCGTCTTCGCTGCACAGTTTATCTTACGTTTTGGGCTCGTCAATAGGCTGTCTAAATCGTGTGATTCAACGCTTTTGGATTATTTCTTGTGGGGCTATGTAGGAGCTCATGTCTACAAGGATAAACCAGCAATGATTGACGCACTGGAAACCAATATATTTGTGAAATACCGACCGATATGTTGAAAGGAGTGTGCTAAAATGAGACTTTACGCATGGGGCATCTAAAACGGAGCCACGACCAACATTTGCATGATATCATCTTCCAACATTAAATTATATTGGTTGTTCTATCGATTCCAATAAAGATTTCATCATTTTTTTTATGTTTTTTGGAAATCAAATATTATACCTTTAAAAGAGTACGGGTGTGTAATGTCAGAGACATAACTGGATGTCGTGAATACGAATATGACACGCTTTATTTATGCTTCCGAATTCGAATTGGTAGTTGATCGATTGTTTGAATTGTGCAACTTTCCCCTCTTTCATTACTAGAAATTTAAACGATGCGCCTAGACTAAATTACAAATTAGTTACATTAAACATTCTGAAACGCAATTAAATATTATGAAATAAGCAGTATAGTTCTTTATAATTAAAAAATGGTGGCTTTGAAAAGAACTTTTTATGAAAGCGTTCGTGATGAAGAGTGACGAGTTGAGTTAGTTCAGCACGCAGACTGCAGACTGAATTCTAAACCCATATTCCAGAACTAAGCTCTGAAACTTGAAGACGATTTTTCGTCATGACTACCAGAATGGGTTGTATAGAGTACAGTAAAGTAAATTCCCGCATAATTCTTTAGGAGTATTATTATGGTTCTAAAAAGAACCGAATAGAAGAAGTCTGGAATAAAGAACTGGACCCTGAGTTCAACAGCTAAATTTAGAACCAATAACAGACTCAGAATCCAGTTTCAATTCTAGAACTGCAATTTCGAAACTTAAATCAGTTCCGGAATACAGTTCCAGAATCCAGTTTCAGCACGCAGGCTCTGCATTCTGAACCTATATTGCGGAACTAAAATCTGAAATTTGAACTTCTCGTTACGACTACCGAAAAGCAAATGAGAGTTGCTACCTGAGCGTTTGAGGTTTTAACTCCCACGACGTCTGCTTCCATCGAACGCACGAAAAGAAATGATCGATTTTCACCACGGTTCCCCTTTTATACGTATTCAGTTGAAGATATGTGCCTGACTACCTCAAAATCGTCGTCCTTGCGCGAAAAACCCAAGCGAAAGTAAAGATCCGCATTATTTTCAAATTTTGAGAAAACTTAATTTTTGAGTCGTTTGTGGTTATCTCACACTGTTCAAAATGTTATTCTAAATTCCTGATCATATTTTTGATGAAATGGTGAAAGAATTATGTTGCTACCATTAATACAAGTCGAGATATTCACGATTAAGCTCTGCCCATTCATCCATATGGCTAATTTTGAAAATGCACCCCATAGTAAAGTAAGTCGTATTCACGACAAAAGTCACACTCTATAAGTTAAAGATTACGGTGTGTATTTAAATCCGTAGCTTAAAAAATATATGTTTCCATTAAAAATGCTATACTCTTTACTATAAGCGGCCAGGTGTTAATCAAAAAATTAAAAACTAGTCGCGTTGTACTTGAATGCTTATAACTTAGTCATTTGTTGATGGATTTACAATATAATTTAACCTTCAATCGATTCGGAGTAGTGTAGTTTCGCGTCATACAAAAATACCGCACCGTTTTGCACAATATGAATGTTTGCACAAAACGAAATCTAGAAATATATGCCCTATCACATTTTTCTACTCAGTCAACGACTGCCTGAATGGTCAAATGCTCGTTTTGCTATGTGGCAGCGATATCAGATCTACCGGAATTTCTGTAGATCTAAGGGTTCAGAAATGTTTTACGGGTCTGTAGATCCGACGAAAAAATCTACGGAAATGAGAATTTTTCTATGGAAACTATTTTGCATGGCCTTTTTTTGTACGTTTCGTTCTTGACACCGCTAGAGTTTCCAAGGAGAATGTCAACCTACGGAAATGACACTACAAATATCTGGCATCACTGATTAGTATCAAATTAACTTAAACTCGGTACTTTTCGATAATACCGATAATAACCTCAAATATTATGTTGTGATTGATCGGGTATATTATGAATAATTCCAATCAGTGCCTAAATTCAGAAAAACCTGTTTTAATCCACCTAGTGGTGTAATGATGCCTTTCTCATGTACATATAATATTGTGGTATTCTATTCAAAAATTTTCTCTTCGATTTTTGAAAGAAACCAAGTGATTGTTTATGCATAACATACAGAATAAAACAGTGCTTTGATTGCGTAAGCCATCCTTAAGAGAACGAAATGGGTTTACTATTATATGCACTTCCGGCACCGGAACCCGAGAACCGGTATAATCGAAGTCGGTTCGTACGGCCACCAACAAACATGACACACAAACTCTTCTAGTACGCACCCTATAACTCCGAGTTCGGAAGTTGGATCTGGATGAAATTCAATAATTCCATATGGGACCGGGAGACCTTTCATTTGAATCTAAGTTTGTGGAAATCGGTCAAACCATCGCTGAGAAAAGTGAGTGAGATCCATTTTGGTATATATGACCACTATTTCCGGTATTTCCGGAACCGGATAATGGGAACCAGGATAGCCGGAATCGCTTTGTTTAGTTGACTACTGATAATGACTATCGATTTGTGTAGTTTTGAGACCAGTTTAAAAAAAATTTCACGTTTTTTGCTTCGCCGGTTTAAGTGACGGTTTACAATATTGAACACACTTTACCCTATAATTCCGGAACCGGAAGTCGGATCCGGATGAAATTCAGGAATTCCGTATGGGACCACGAGGCTTTTCATATGAATCTAAGTTTGTGCAAATCGATCAAACCATCGCCGAGAAAAGTGAGTGAGATCCATTTTGGTATATATGACCACTATTTCCGGTACTTCCGGAACCGGATACCGGGAACCAGGATAGCCGGAATCGGTTTGTTTGGTTGCCTACTGATAATGACTATCGATTTGTGTAGTTTTGAGACCAGTTTAGAAAAATTTTCACGTTTTTTGCTTCGCCGGTTTAAGTGACGGTGTACAATATTGAACACACTTTACCCTATAATTCCGGAACCGGAAGTCGGATCCGGATGAAATTCAGGAATTCCGTATGGGACCACGAGACCTTTCATTTGAATCTAAGTTTGTGGAAATCGGTCAAATCATCGCCGAGAAAAGTGAGTGAGATCCATTTTGGTATATATGACCACTATTTCCGGTACTTCCGGAACCGGATACCGGGAACCAGGATAGCCGGAATCGGTTTGTTTAGTTGCCTACTGATAATGACTATCGATTTGTGTAGTTTTGAGACCAGTTTAAAAAAATTTTCACGTTTTTTGCTTCGCCGGTTTAAGTGACGGTGTACAATATTGAACACACTTTACCCTATAATTCCGGAACCGGAAGTCGGATCCGGATGAAATTCAGGAATTCCGTATGGGACCACGAGACCTTTCATTTGAATCTAAGTTTGTGGAAATCGGTCAAATCATCGCCGAGAAAAGTGAGTGAGATCCATTTTGGTATATATGACCACTATTTCCGGTACTTCCGGAACCGGATACCGGGAACCAGGATAGCCGGAATTGGTTTGTTTAGTTGCCTACTGATAATGACTATCGATTTGTGTAGTTTTGAGACCAGTTTAAAAAAATTTTCACGTTTTTTGCTTCGCCGGTTTAAGTGACGGTGTACAATATTGAACACACTTTACCCTATAATTCCGGAACCGGAAGTCGGGTCCGGATGAAATTCAGGAATTCCGTATGGGACCACGAGACCTTTCATTTGAATCCTAGTTTGTCAAAATCGGTTCAGCCATCTCCGAGAAAACCTAGTGAGATTATTTGACACATACACACACATACATACACACACACACACACACAGACATTGCTCAGCTCGATGAACTGAGTCGAAAGGTATATGACACGTGGCCCTCCGAGCCAATTTTCACTAGTCGGTTTTTCAAGTGATTGCATAACCTTTCTATATGAGAAAGGCAAAAAACAAAATCAACTAATATTGAACCTCATTCAAATTTTTCATTTGTCATTTTGGTTATGTCGACCGAACTGTGTGGTAATTTTCGGTCGCACCTGATCAAAGAATGCTCCTGATTACGGCTGTATGTTCCATCCATCGATAAACAAAGAGCACCGAAAGAGGCGGTGCGTCAGGCAAACACCGGGAGGCTCACCAAAGATGGAAATTGCAAATGTTGACAGAACGAGTTAGCATTTTTCTCCGAGTTCTCCTGGTCCAGCATCTTCGTTTGGCCAGCTGTGTTTGAGCGGCTGTCGGGGATGTCCTCCTAATCTACCACCGTTCGCTCGCAGCCCACTGCTGCGGTAACTAATCAAATTTGTAACTTCTAGATGTTGCCGTTCATCCACATAAAAAGGAGGCATCAGCAAGAAGCAACCGTACCGTACCGAATGGACCGAATGGACCGAATGGTGCTGGTGATGGTGGTGAAGGATTTCTGGTTCCTGGAGCCACTTTCCCCCCACTAACTTCTCCGGTGGCGTTCTTTCGTTAGTTCATTTAGCCATGGTTCACGGTATCCAAAGCTTCGAGTTAGGGTGGTGTATGTGTATGTGTGCTCAAAGCCCTCATTGTATTTCCTCGCTCGTTCCGCTGCGGAATATGCTTGGCTATGCAGAATTGCTTATGGCCGCTTTTTCGGGAATGAAACTAGCTGGAAATTGTATCGCTCGAATAATGGTGTTGGTCAGCGCGGTGGAAACGGAGGTGGTTACGAGCACATAAAACATAAATTTAATTAACATGTATTTACCGGGTGCGTCACTCTTGGCTTTATGATCGAAAAAGCGGAAGCTGAGTAGGAAAGCTAGTTAGGAAGTGTACTGTTGGATCCGTGCCTGCGAACTGATTTAATGATCCGTTTAACGGGGCATTAAATAGTCGAGGAAAAATATATGATAATTTGCTCACAAAGTAGTAAAGAAACAATTTTAGCTAATGAATCAATTATTGATTGAGGTAGTTGTGAGCAATGACGGGACGATTTTGATTCGTGTCTGTGTTGAACTGCTCACCACTATCGCTCTCGTCGCTGTAGGATTTGATTCGTTTGTGCCACTAACAACAATAAACAGACAATAATCTCGGAGACACTTCCGGTTGCTTTGAACGTAACTTGATACCATATAATATAAATAATGTACTTTATGTGCTTTCCTCCCTATCCGGATACGCTTTTGTGAGTTGCCATTGTTATTGACCAGAGTTGAATAGAAGGTTTTCCCGTTGCGGAATGGGTTTCACTTCACATGCAAAGAAATACGTAAGCTCTGACCCGTGACCATAAAAGCCATTGGGAGCTGCTGCTGATACAAAATGACCTAGTAAAAACATGGGCCCTTTCGTTGAGTTGAAAATATGAATAAATCGTCTCGGTGCTGTGATACAGAACACATGAAATTATTTGGGTATCCTATGAAAAAATAATATGAATACAGATCCTAACTACATTGAAAGATCTGAGAAACTTGTATTATATCTAACGCTCGTATCCGTACTGTATTTATACTCTATTTTCGACTCAAATACTGCGTACTGTTTTTCCCTCAAATGTGCTGTATTTTGCCATTGAAATGTACTGTATTTTCACATGAAAAGGCGGGTGGGTAATGTCATAGACATAACTGGGCATCGTGAATAAAAAAATAGCCCGCTCCAAAAATAATAATAATAATAATAATAATAATAGTAATAATAATAATAATAATAATAATAATAATAATAATAATAATAATAATAATAATAATAATAATAATAATAATAATAATAATAATAATAATAATAATAATAATAATAATAATAATAATAATAATAATAATAATAATAATAATAATAATAATAATAATAATAATAATAATAATAATAATAATAATAATAATAATAATAATAATAATAATAATAATAATATTAATAATAATAATAATAATAATAATAATAATAATAATAATAATAATAATAATAATAATAATGGAAAATGGCTAAATTTTATAAAGAATTTTGAAATAACAAAATTAATTATTCAAAATATCGATTATTCAGCGCGGATTTAAGATAATTTAAATCTGTATTTTTCAGAAGAAATAATATACAGATAAATCTGTATATGTGGAAACCCTGGTTTGCATGGCACATTTCGAAAAGACACCCATATTAGGATAAATATGTGTTCTACATTAATATTTTTTCTTGGTCGCCAAGCAGCCAGTTTCCGTAGTTTTCCGTATAAACATCGTGAATATCTCGAATTGTACTAAACACAACAACAGAATTTTTCCTCCATGCCATCGAAATTATGATCAACAATTTATGATTAAATTTTCAACAGTGTGAGATAAACTTAAATTTCTTAGAAATTAGTTAAGGTTTGGGTACAATGAGGAAAACTCATCACGCCTGCATGCCATTTTCACCCTCGGACGATGGTCGAGAATTTCGACCAGTTCGTCTTGTGCGTTTAACGGAACTGGACGTCGTGTTAAGAACTTTCAACCAGTAGTAGCAAAAACAGACTAACAGTAATCCCTTTCAGCTTTTAAATAGATTCGGGTACTGAATTTTTGATAGTATTCTGGAACTGAATTCTAAAACCGGAATTTCGGGACTAAATTCAGAACTGGGATTCTGATCCATTTGAATTCTGAACTTTTTTTCATGTTCAAAATTTAACATCAATTGCTAATTCCAGATTACAGGTTCCGATTTCAAAACCATGAATCTGGAACTGAACCTTATTTCTGCATTCTTGACTAGGTTTTGGAAATGAATTTAGCTCCTTATTTTATGTTCGGAACTCGAATCCAGAGTTCTGATTCAGGATTTCTGGATTCAAATTTCTGAAATTTCAAATTTCAAATCTCAGCGGGATGGGTATAGCAGGATGGGTAAATCTATGCCTTTCACGCAGCCCACTTGGGAAAAGTTCAGTTCCACGATTCTAGAACTAAATTCATGAATTGAATTTTGAACCTGTCCCAGATTCCGAATTTGGATTTTGAATTCACTTTTAGTTCCTGAAATCTAGAATTTTAACAAAAAGTTCTTAACAGTTGTAAAAATTGGATAAATTCCGCAGTTCGTTTACTTCTTAGAATCATTCAAATATACCCAAAGAAATATGAAAAATTATCTCCACTTAGTGTATGAATCCACAAAAACAAACTGTAACGTTGTTTGATGTATTATATTACGCTCATTTGTTCAGCTTTCTTTTTGTTTTTTGTCCATCAGTGGTTGTAATAGCGGAACCAAAAATATTCAGAAGTGTGAAAAAAACATGTCAGTTATATCTATATTCACGTCCTCAAGACCATTACCATTACCCATCCGCCTTTTTCTTTAATTTAATTAACTCGTTCATTTTATTTGGTTTTATTGGACTAAAAAAATCCTTATAAAAGGAAATAAAAATATTTTTGAGATTACGAGAATTGAATCATCTGATAATTATTTGCTTTGGAATTTGCTCACTTTTGTTAGATAAAATGCGTGCTGCAAAATTTTACTGATTTTTTCAAGGTCAATGTACTGCATTTTCTTGATATACGAGCAATAATTATATCTAACGCTCGTATATTTTTTTGATGAAAAACATTTAGCGTAAAAATAAAAAAAAAAAATCAGCACATCGACTTTGAAAAACATTATATTTTACAGAACACATTTTTCTGGAAATAGTGAATAAAAAACAAAAGCAAATAAAGCATCTCACGAGGAAAACAGATTGAAAAAAGACATTCGATTACAACTATGTAATGAAAACCGCGCAAAATCCACCGCAGTGACGGGACTCGAACCCGTAGCTAGCACTTATTTGGGTAATTCGTTTTGATAATTCAATTATCCTGCATGTCAAACACTCGAAAAAACAGCCTAATTGAACAAAAGAACTGAGCATGTTCAGCTACCCTCGGGCACCACGACGTTCATTTGTAGTCATTTCTCTATAGCAATCACTCCGCCAGTTGTTTCAGCCATCAATTTACATGCAGGCTTAATTGGTAAAACGATTTCCCCGGATATGAGCTAGCTACGGGTTCAAGTCCCATTTATGCGGTAGCCTTTTCGCAGTTTTCATCACACAGTTGTATTCGGATATCATTTTTTAAATCTGTTTGACTCGTTAGGTACTGATGAAATGTACAACTAGTTCAATACGGCGTCACGTCAACGTCACGACGGGTATAGCGTGATGGGTTAGTCGATGGTTTTCACGCAGCCCACCTGGGATCGGTCACCAACCCCGCACATAGGGTCAGAAAGCATTTCTGGCCCGAAGAGGCAAATGACCTTAAGGTTAAAGCCTCTATAATTGAAGCAAATAATTATCAAATTTTTTTTCAGCAAATAATTATCAAATTTTTTTTCAAGATATATCAAGAAACCGAAAGTCGCCATCTTGGAACTCAGCACCACCTCAAACATCGTTTTCTAACATGTACTCATCAAACCCGTTCCAAAAATACCCATATTGTAAGAGTTTTCAAAAAATATCAATAAACCGGAAGTCGCCATCTTGAAATTTAGAATCACCTCAAACATCGTTTTCCAAAATACCCATACAACCCTTTCCGAAAATACCCATATTGTAGTAATTTCCATGGAATGGAAATGAACCGGAAATAATTTTCTTTGTATGCAAAAACCTCTTTTTACGAAGTAGGTTCGTAAAAAAAGTTTACGTTATTTGGGATTTGGTTCGTAAAAAAAGATTACGTTATTTGGGATTTTGTTCGTAAAAAGAGGTAACGTAAAACAGTTTACGTAAACGGAGGTTTGGGTGTGATTTTTTTCCATGCCATCAAAATATGATCAGAAAATTATGAAAAATGTCAGTAGTATAAGATAACTGTTGAAACAAATAACTCAAAATTGAAGTTTTATAAAATATTCGGTATGAACGAGCATTAAGGTGAAATTCAGTGCCAAAATAAGGCGGGAAAAATATCAGCCACACGAATTGATCGAACAGTCACACAAAGCGTATCGTACAAAACCGACACATATAAAACCGAAATATTTTGAATTGTGGAGTGCAGTCAGCATACTACATACTTAGACAAGGGTGTGACAAATATGTTAAGTTATTGAAATTAATGTCATATTAATTCCCAACGTAAATTTAAAAATCCTAGAATGATGAAAATGATAGGTAATGGATTTTTCTATTTATGAATGAATTGGAACATTGCATTTTTTTACTTAAGCGGTCTTGTCCCCTACACAACCCCGTATGTTTTTTTTTTTGCTTTCATGTGTTTCGCCTTATAATTGTACCGTTACAATTATGCAAGTGACGCATTGAAATTTTGCTAAATTCTCACAATTAATCAACTAATACGTGCGAGTATCGATATTCGTATGTGTGGAAAAAGCATGTCAGTTTTATTCGTATTCACGCCATCCAATTAAGGCTCTACCATTACCCTCCCGCCTTTTTGAATTCAATATTTGCTCCCCATTCACTACCGGCAATTTTTTGTTATAGTGATTCTTTTTAAAAATAGGTCGATTAGATTCTTTCATAACAACCTGTGTTAATCCACCTAGTGGTGTAATGATGCCTTTCTCATGTACATATAATATTGTGGTATTCTATTCAAAAATTTTCTCTTCGATTTTTGAAAGAAACCAAGAGATTGTTTATGCATAACATACAGAATAAAACAGTGCTTTGATTGCGTAAGCCATCCGTAAGAAAACGAAATGGGTTCACTATTATATGCACTTCCGGCACCGGAACTCGAGAACCGGTATAATCAAAGTCGGTTCGTACGGCCACCAAGTAACATGACATACAAACTCTACTAGTACGCACTCTAAATTACGATTTAAATGTTTGTTGCATCCGAAAATATTTTAAGCGACGGTGTACAATATTGAACACACTTTACCCTATACTTCCGGAACCGGAAGTCGGATCAGGATGAAATTCAAGAATTCCGTATGGGACCACGAGACCTTTCATTTAAATCTAAGTTTGTGGAAATCGGTCTAACCATCGCTGAGAAAAGTGAGTGAGATCTATTTTCGTATATATGACCACTATTCCCGGTACTTCCGGAACCGGATACCAGGAACCAGGATAGCCGGAATCGGTTTGTTTAGTTGCCTACTGATAATGACTATCGATTTGTGTAATTTTGAGACCAGTTTAGACATTTTTTTACGTTTTTTGTTTCGCCGGTTTAAGTGACGGTGTACAATATTGAACACACTTTACCCTATAATTCCGGAACCGGAAGTCGGATCTGGATGAAATTCAGGTATTCCGTATGGGACCACGAGACCTTTCATTTGAATCCTAGTTTGTCAAAATCGGTTCAGCCATCTCCGAGAAAACCTAGTGAGATTATTTGACACATACACACACAGACATTGCTCAGCTCGATGAACTGAGTAGAATGGTATATGAATGGTATTTTCACTAGTCGGTTTTTCAAGTGATTGCATAACCTTTCTATATGAGAAAGGCAAAAACTTACAAAGTGTATGCACCTTTCTCATTTAGAAAGAGGTGTGTGTGTGTGTGTGAGAGAGAGAGAGAGAAAGAGTGTGTGTGTGTCTGCGTGCGTGTGTGTGTATGTGAGTGTGTCTCGGTGTATGTGTGTGTGTCTGTGTGTATGTGAGAATTAATATCACACATTTTTTTCAAAGATGGCTCAGCCGATTTTCACAAACTCAGATTCAAATGAAAGGTCTTGTAGTTCCATAAACTTCCGGTTCTGGAATTACAATGTGATTCCACAAAATATGGTAAAAATAGTCACTCACTTTCCTCAGAGATGACTGAAACGATATTCACAAACTTAGATGCAAACGAAAAGTATTATGGTGCCATGGTCTGCTATTGAAATACTTTTTTATCCGACTTCTGGTCCCGGATTACAAGTTACTATACGCGAATTCATGAGAAACCGATTTCTTAAACGATTTTTACAAACTAAGACGCAAATAAATGGTAAATTCTTCAAAAAATCCTCGAGAAGTCTATCCGGATCCCAGTTCCGTTTTTACAACGCAGTGAGTGAAAAATGTTCAATTTCATCAGTATTTTTTCACAAGTTATGTGGAAACGAGGTGCAAAGATACGGTGCAACTTCATCTAGATCCGACTACTGCTTCCGAAATTATAGGGCGATGAAAACAAAACTTTCAAACCGTCATACAAAATGACAATACGAATCTTTACGAACGAAGCACACAAGGTGCATTGTTCAATTTTGTATAGCGTGCAGTGTTGCCACAATTAAATCTATATTTGTCAGGAGAAAAATCTGCAAATCTGCCACGGAGATCAAAATCCTGTATTGAAAATTTGTATATGAAAATAATAAGAAATTAAAACGTAACGAAATGGAAAAGTTGTTTAATTTCGTATAATGAGTACGGGGGAACGAAAAATGAACGAAAACTTACAACTTTTTAAAAACAATACCGAATTCATTGGCTGTGATTACAAATGATCATATTGATAATAATAACAATCACAAAACATGTTTGAATATATGCTGCTTGAAAAGTATTACTACCCATTTCACGTTAATTTCTTATACAGGAGCACAGGTTTTCGTTTGGTTTCATTTTCGTTTAATTAACTCATGTGCATGAGAGGTAAACCAACCAGCTTTTATTCAAACAATGTCTTTTCATTTATAATCAACATTTTAATGAAACAGTTTTTTTGCTGAACTTTGTTATATGTTGGTCAAAATTCCTAATCGTCATCACAGATAAGTACGACATTATCAAAGCAGATTTTTCAACTACCTGAACTTGTAGGTCTGATTATTTGATGGCCGCAAAAACTTTTTACGACTGTTACGCAAAATTTTTTTTTCTTTTTTTATTTTTTTTTTAGAACAATTACTTAACAATTTTTAAATTTTTTTTTCATTTTTATTTTTTTAGTTGGTTTGACGTAAAGCCGCCATAATAAAGTTCAATTTTTACAATGACTGAGCGGAAACATATTATTGGAGAAGCCAAATGAATGAAAAACTAATAGAAAAGATGATTTATTGGAAAAAGATACGCTCAGAGACAGGACTCGAACCTGCGTTCTTATGCATTCCGTGCATACGCGCTACCATTTCGCCACTCTGAATACTGTTTTAGTCACTCTAAAACGCCAGTCAGACACAGTAGCACGTACAT
The DNA here is from genome assembly GCF_030247185.1 of Malaya genurostris. Taxonomy (NCBI): domain Eukaryota; kingdom Metazoa; phylum Arthropoda; class Insecta; order Diptera; family Culicidae; genus Malaya; species Malaya genurostris. Next base: position 88,657,122 of record NC_080571.1, on the reverse strand, counting down.
CGAACATGGTCTACATCGCTTTGCCCTGAAGAAGTAGGGATATTCCTTCGAAACGTCGACCTTTAGCAAAAGTAATATTTTGTAAAGCAACACTTGACCAAAAAGCTATCTTTTTAATAAACTACAACAAAGTAGTCGTACCGTCTTGATAATGATAAATAATGAATAGTGAATACTATGAGAAAGTCATCATTACACCAATAGGACGCTTCAAAAAGGTTTTTCTCTTTGCTGCTACCTTTTAGATTTCGTCTTTGTTTATCCTTGTGTAAACATTCAATATCAGTTGTCCCCCGCTGAGTAACACTGTTGGGTATCCAACGGTGGTCATATCTTCATATTGCTAATATGTCCTCGTAGCAGTTATAAACTATAGAACGCACATGAAGCGCACTTCTTCATTAGTTCTTCTCAACAAAGTAAGCACATCGTTTTGTGCGTCATACCTAAAATTGTTTTTATTCTGTTAGTTGTGAGAAATAATTCTATGACAACTAATTCCACCACAAAAATCCTTCTATTAACCAAGTATTGATCTATAATACAAACCAACCAACCAACCAACCAATATAAGCTGCCACAAAACACAAGGACACCATCATATTTATTCTAACGGCACCCGAACCGGATATCATCGAAATTATTTACCCCTTTCACTAGTTTCGACAAGGATCAAAAGATCGCCCAAGTATTAAACTACCGAATGGAATGTAGGTACTATGCCAGCTTTCGGATTGGCCATCCCACCGGTGTTTTACCTTCCGCTTGAGCGAACGCGCGTGTATCCGGACCGATTCCGGTAAGCACTTTTCTGGCACCTATGTTTGTGATTTTTATTACACCAACGGGGTGTATTAGAGATAATCGGAGATACAACAAGCCCTAAAACAACAAACTACACACAACGAGCGGTCCCATCGAGAGCAAGATCCACCGATAATAATATGGATAACTAATGCTGCTTCATTCACGTGCCTGGCATGTATTCACATCGGTACCCATCCCATCCATTCGCCCGGTTCGTCCTCCTACCGAAAAAAAGGGTGGCCAAGCCCGACAGTACAATGTTTCTCCTTCATCCTTTAATTCTTTCCGGTGCCCACTTCCTTGGGCTGCCATCATAAGAATTGGCAAAATATTTTCACTGACAACGAACGAACTGCACAGCGACAGACCGCACCACACCACCACCTTTCATCCTTTCCGTGCTTGGTTCGCTTCTGGTGCTTCGTATGTGAACCGATGAAGTGCCGGAATGTGTCGACATTTTCAAAAAACGGAAATCGATAGCACTGTGTGCGGTACAATGGAACGTTGTCGATGGAAGGATGTGTACGTATGCATGCATGTATGTATGTATGCCGTCCTTCGCGTCCGTCCGTTCGGTTATCTCAGAATTGAATCATTTTAGGGCCATGCTTGTTGAACGGTGCGTCAAATGTTTAACTTTTCCTGTGCGTTCCTGTCAATTGGTCAATTCACGAACAATGCTGATATTCAGTAATCAGAAATTTCAATCAACATGCGTTTGTCGATATCTCGAATCTAAATTTCGAAAACTTTTTTCCTCTGCTCAACACACCGTCCTTAGAAAAATAAAATGTCCACTTCCCATTCCAAGAACTGCTATAGTCTGCGGGTAGCTTGGAATGGAGCGGAAACTTCGGCTCCTAAATCATGTGAATTGGATTGGATTAATACTGGCCGCCGCTTCTCGCAACTCGGTGCCAGACCAACCCTTTATGGATCCGGCTACAACTGCCACAGCCACCCACTGCCATTCGATCATCCTTTTGAATAGTCGAAGAAACCCCCGGACTGAAACCGAGAGAAAATAAAATCTGTAGCGAAAGCATGAAATAAGCCCACGGGGAATTGGATTCGAACAGCTTCCGACTCCTTTTCGCAACTAGTCAAAACCGGGATCCAGGAGCCGCCGCATCGGTATTATGTCCTTTTGGGACTTTTTGCCAAACCTTTGAGCACGGTGCCGGTTGGGCATGTGATTTCCGTTTCCTGCTCGGTTTGCTTGTCATTCGGCCCGGTTCAGGCAGGTCACAGGCAGCGCGGATGTTGTGTTCACAGCGAACTTGAGCAACGGAATGTTTCTCCCCGGGGTGATTCGGTTGCTGTGGATTAGTTGGAGTTTGCTAGAAACTAGATAAAACTTTTTCATTCATTCAAATGAGCGGAGTTCCACTGTCAGGCAACTTTCATCCGGAGCGCGGTTTTCTTCCAAGCTATCCTACATAGTCAAAGAATATACAATCAAGTTCAGTAGTTATCGACTACCACCCAAGTTAGGTTCGTCACAGTGATAAACGCATACGATTTTAGTTTTGTGAAAATTCATCACATCCAGAGTAGTTCAATTGACAGAACGATTTCCTTCATCTCAGGGATATTGTTATCATGCGTATTCTTTCTTTGGTTTCTCTTTTACATCAGTCATTTATCGGGCTATGTTTCACTGAGTAGTAAACTGGAATCGATCTTGTCTCAGTCACAAGAAAAATAGTTTAGTCGAAACTTCTCACAACACATCGATTAATTGCTAATGTTTAAAACTTTCAAATGTTTTAGTTGAACATGAGCAACTCCAGAAATTATCAACAGAAATAGTTTAAAAATCTTAATTAAACTTTGTACAACTCTTCAGCATGGCAAATCGTTTGTTCTTCGTGGGTGGAAAAAATAAATTGATTCAAGACTGGTGTTTGCAAAGGGTGAATGTACTAAACCATAATTGGAATTAACAAAAAAGTTGTAGGAATTCGATTGAGTACTAAAGAACTGGACCTGTACCCGACCGAAAATGAAAATAAAACCCGATCCGAACCCGGGAATAAACGCTCTTCCAACCCCGAACCTGATCCGTGCCCGCTAAAAAATAAAAATTTTTACTCCTACTCGACCCGAGCCCGAAAAAACATTGGTAGTATGGTTTGGTTTGAATTCAACTTCCGGTTCCGGAATTACAGGATGATATGCACCTAAAAAGTAAAACTAAAGTCGCTCAATTTTCATGAAGATTGTTGGACCGATTTTACTAAAGATCAAATGAGAGGTCGTAAGCTCGCATATAAAATTACTGAATTTTAAAAGGATTTTATGTTCGGCTCCGGAATAACAGCCTGATATGCACCAAAAATATGAAACTAATGTCAGGCAAATTTTGAAAAAGATACTGAACCGATTTTCACACACATACTAGAAATAATAGAAATAGAAGCTACTACCCGATGAGATGCACATAACTAAATCAGAACACAAGTATATCAACAGTTGATATGTATAACAATTTGTGTTATTTTGAGATATTTAACAAATAAAAACAGTTGAAAGTTAAAACTTATGATAAAAATATGTATACTAACAAAATCAGTTATGATGTTTTATTTTAATTTGCAAGACTCATAACAACGTTCATTATTAGAAAAAATGAGTTCTTCCGATGCTTCATATCGAACAATAATGATCAGAACTTCAAAATACTAAAGGAAGAAATCAGATCACTAAATAAATTATTCATATAATAAAAAAAAAACATTCAACAATTTTGGATTGAAACGATGCTAAAAGTTGGCTGTGGTAGAGTTTTTCTATGTTATGTTAAATTTGCTATCTAGTTTATTACAGCTATTGTTATAAATTCCTGCTTTCGGACTTCTGTAGTTATATCAAATTCAATAATAGTTGTGATACAAACGTTTCAAAATCTGTTACGATTTTGTTACCGCTAGAGTCTTTTTTGTTATGATTTTTGTTATTTTAACAGCTTACCAGCCAGAAATATTTCAAAATTTGTACTCCAGTTGTTATAATTCTGTTATTCCCATCTGATCAGGTATAGCCCCAAATAAGGTTTCTGAATTTCATCCAGTTCCAGAATTACAGGATGATGAGTGTTAAAATTGAAAAAAATTCACTGACTTTTCCCGAAGATAGCTCAACTGATTTACATCGTCCTAGATTCAGCTGAAAGGTCTTCAGATTTCATGAGATTATCCCGATTTTTTGAAAATGTCAATTTCAAGAGTATTGGCTTCCTCTATAGAAATGTGATAGAATTGTTGAAAAAACTTACTTTAGAACGGAGCCACAGAGACCTAGAGTGTTAGTGTGCCGCTCAATTTTCTCACAGATGGTTGCACCAATTCCAACAAACTTGTTACTTCTGATTCTGAAGATATAATGGTATATGTGACGTAAGCGACAAAACGCATTGTTTTATTGGGAGCGGGTCATTTCGCCGAAAGTCGTTTCGCCGCATTAGATATATTTTAGATATTTCTTTCATTTTCACTTAATAAACGGAAAATACCACATACATTTGCCTGGTAGATACACCTATGCAATTGATTTGATGCTTAGTAGCTAATAGTCAACAAGTTTTCTTGGGAACTCCGTTCTGAGGTTCATGAATCAATCTTTATTATTCAAGAGTACAAGAATCAATCTTTATTCAAGAAGTACAACTGTAGGTCAACAAAACGGGCGTTAACGCCCTTTCATTTGTCTTCATTTAAAATCAATTCTAATTACGATTTTAAGACGTTGTCAGGATTCGGCGAAATGACCCTTTCGGCGAAATGTCATTCGGCGAAATAACCCTTCCGGCGAAATGACTTTCGACGAAATGACCCTGATCCGTTTTATTAACCGCAGAGACGGCTGAGGTGATTTTAACAAGTCTAGGCTTGTTTGGAAGCTTCTATTGAATTTGGGATGAAATTTTAAATACAAATGGATATCACTTCCTGTTCTAAGCGTATAAGCGACGTAACCGACTAACGGCAAATATTTCGACGGCTGTTTTTTCTCGAAAACTCGACTCAACGAATTTCTAATTTTGGAAAGCTAACAGTTTCAATTGAATTCGGAAGGTTTAAGGCGAACATTTCCGATTCAAGAGATGTATTGCAATTCAATGTAATGTCTTGATTGTAGACCTGAGCTCCACACTAAAAAAAAAATTTGAAAAATACATATGACCTAAAACAAAGCATGCTGTATTTTTAAAAGTGGAGATTCGATATCACAATGAATAACATTTATATGTCAGCTTTCTGTCTGCTTTGATGTCAAATCTAGTTAAATGAAATTGCTGACATGAAATATTTTTACGCGTTTTGGGATGTAAATTCAGATCACTTCCGACGCTCTTTTTATGTGCATCTATCGGGACGTAAGTTTACATGATTTTTTCGTACTGTGTATACACTTAAAAAAATTTACATGCACATAAAAGTAGCGTCGCGATTCACTTACATTCACAATTCAAAGCATGTAAAGATAAGTCATATCATTAACTTCACAGTCCATTTAGCTGAAGCTTACATCGATACAGACGCAAAATTTATTTTTACATGTTAATAGATGTAATATTGCGTCATCAACGAAGAAATTAAGGGAATGCTTGAGTTTATGTCAAGCGTAAATTTCATTTTTGCTAAGAGTGTAGACCTAAACTGAAATCTAAATCTGAATTCAAAACCTTGATTGACTGGGTTTTTGCACAGAAATCAGGTGCAGAGTTTAGTTCTAGATTTAGGTTCCAAAATCGAGGCTTTGAGTTCTGAAACTGAAACTCAATTTTGAAACTGAAATCTTAATCAGGCTCCAGAATATTTTCCGGATTTAAAATTCAGAATCAACATTTATTTTCAAAATTTATCACCATTTGCACATTCAATATCCAGTATTTTAAAGTTGGACCTGAATTCAGGAACTGAGTTTCGAACCAGAATTCAGGTTCAGTACAAAATCTAAATCAATAATTCAGTTCCAGTTCCAGTTTTTCAATATTTAGTTCCATAATCCAGGTTTCAAAATAAATTTCGGTTCCAGAATACGATTCTGTTTAAGAATCTGGGTTCAAAGTTAAGGTTCAGAATTAAGTAAGCAGTATGAAGCTTTTGAATTTCGTTCCAGCTCCAGCATCTAAGCATTGATTTCAGGTTCAAATTCTGGGAATTGAATTCTGAACCGGATTCTGGAACCGTATTCTGGCACTTGTTTCTGTATCTGAATTTAGTATTTGAATTGTGTAACTAAAATTTAGGTTCATATCAGAGCTTTGTTTCAAAGTTTCGGTCCAGATCTCCAATTCCGAGTTGATTTCAAAAATCCTGACCCAGTGTATATTTCTAGGATTTCGGTTCACACAATTCAGTTCCGAACACCAAGTGCAGAAAATTGAAACTGGAGCTGAATTCATGACCTTGATTCAAGCCACAACATTAAAGTTCAGACCTAAATACAGGTAAAAAACTAGCCTTCTTTCTAGAATTCAAGTCCGGAATCCGAATCTTAAATATTAAAATTGAATATTTAAGATTCTGATTCCGGACTTTAATTCTAGAAAGACTAAATTCTTTACCTGAATTCGGGTCTGAGCTTGAATGTTGTTCCTTGAATCAATAATAAACCACACTGTAGTGTAAAAATGCTTTTCTCATAAACGTTTATAAGAGAAATCGATGTGACTGAATAATGATACCTATAATCGAAGGGAGTTTGTTTGGCCACCAATTTGCAAGATCTATATTTTTTTTTAATTTGAAAACCAGTTTATATATTTCGTCGATATTTAGCAACACCAAATAAAGGATGAATTGAAATTTTGAATACTTATTACCGAAAGTTAGAATCGAATGAAATTATTCGCTAATACCATAGACCTTTTCATTTAGATCTAGGTTTGCGAAAATTGGCTCAATACGTTTTCACCACACCTTCCAGTGCATTCAATACCGGATATTAAGGATCAGTAGTGTCGAGGTGAGTTTGGTTGTTCATCAACTTCAAAAATTAAAAACTCGTATTTTGAAGACTCTTTACATTTTTAATGATACTTCGTCTGTGAGCGTTTAAAATTTTTAACACTTATCATACCACATGTCCAGAACCGGAGTTTTGATCCGAGCAAAAATGAATCTTATAGGTACGCAAGTTATTACTAGCAATTGAAAAAAGTATTCATTTTTTTATTTCTGTTTTTGTCGAAGAATAAATATTTCAGCTTCGATATTCCACTAAGACAAGACCTGACATCTGGGGGGCCTGCTTTTGTTCCAAAATGGACCAGTTTCTGATTGGCTGATTTTGATGTTACCACCTGCACATTGTGAAAAAAAAAACTTTTGCAGGGTACGCGAGCAATGATGCCAAGTATAAAGAAAATCAGAAAAAAAATTTATTTAAATGTATAATTTTAGCTCACCAATGAAAATGAAAATTTCCGGAGAATGTTTCACTCTCATTGGTAATAAATAGTGGCAGAACTGTGTAATAAAAATAAGCATCAAGCCGTTTTTCTTTTTAGTGAATTAAAGTGTAACCAAAAAAGATTTGTTAAATTAGTGTAAACTCGAAAGTGTGTTTAGTTTTACGAGAAGAATAAACTGTTGTGTTCCACACTGTGGTCGCATTAAGCATTTCTATCCAAACCTGACTTTTTCGGGTTTCCAAAAGATCCGGTAATACGTCAACAATGGCTTCGATTTTTCGTTCAACATGAGATATTTCGTGTTTTGTCATCAAAGCTCAATTAATTGTTTTTAAGCATTAATATATAATAAAGAAATGCATTCACCAAAACACGTTTTATGTTTATTTCAAATTAAAAACCTAAAGTTCAAAAATTGAAATGCAATATTTTTTTCCTAGCATAGTTATTAAACAAATCTGTAAATATGGCTACACTGTAGCCGATACATTGGTATTTATTCCACAGGGCGAAAATGACGAGAAGGATGATTCGGAAGGAAGAATAAGAAGCCAGTTGTCAGGTCTTGTCTTAGATATTCCATAACTACGATCCCATTTATACTAACAATCCTTCCAGATCCGGCCATACTCTTCAACATTTAACTCAATTCTCAAAGAGTATCACTTTTCTTTAGGTATCCAATTACGGTGGCAACCCACATTAAATATCATAAATATATCACAGCAACAGGTCAAGTAAATGCTGAAATACTTCAGCAAATCAAAATTGAGAAAATTGAGAAAAAGAACCCATCCTGTTCTGTTGGCTCGGGATATTTTCGCTGTTGCTTTCAGTTCGTTTATCTTGTCACTCATCTCGTTCTTTGAATCGCGGAAACTTCTACCTACATCCGCGTCCCGAGCCCTAATTTCACCCGTTGTCACATTGATTCGTTATTTTCCCGTTCGACTAGCAGGACCGGGGGCCGGTTATAAAGTCGTTTCAATAAGACGGGAAAAGCAAAAGCAATACGAGGAAATGATGCGAGGTTACCGAGCTGGAAAATTGGTCTGAGTTTGACAGGGGTCACTGAGTTGAGCACACTGCCACAGAAACACACACACAACCATAGCCACAAATGCAAAGAGACAATCATTGATCCGGGCAACAACAGGTCGATCAGTTTTCGGAAGTGTCAAACAGCTATCGAATGGTAACGATGGAGGTGGCGAGAACGACGAAGACGACGACGACGGTGGCGGCGGCGACGCAACACGGTAGAAATGATGGGCTAATTTTGCAGCAAATGGTGTGTCACCATTCTTACGCTAGAACAGATACGATTCTTCGAAGGTGGATTTGTTTCGATCCATTGCTTGGGTTTGATTGGTGGATTTTGATTCTGTTGAAAGTGGTTTGAATGTATTTGATGGGGCGGGTGGAATGTTAACCCGAATGTAACTTTGCGCTAATTACTGAATAGTCAACGGGTAAGGAATAATTTATCAATTTTTTCAAATTTTGTTCGCCTGGAGAAGGGTTTAGCCTGAGTTTCGGCTGGAGCGTTCGAAGGATAAAGTTCACGAAGCTTATCTCTCCTAGTTCTTACTTGATTCGAAACATGTGTTTAAGTTGAAAAGTATTGAGTTTTGTTTGTCACTCCGTCATAAGTATACATAAGCTTGAATAAAATTGACAGCTTGACTTCGATTCGGCGGATCACTACCTAAATGGCTACAGTCTTATCTAATTAGTCGTGAAATGTCAGTAAAAAATTACAACACTTTTCGCACTCTGCTCTGGAGTCCCTCAAGGCAGTCGCTTAGGACCATTTATATGTTTACTCTACCTTAATGATCTCAACTTTTTTTTTTAAATTATATTACCTAGTGAGAAAAATGGAAGACACTATATTTTTGCAGTCAAAGTGTTCAGCCCTGTCCTTTACTCTCAAACACTCACTAATTAATTATGTAAGATTAAAACATCTCACATGAACTGCTAAAACGTGTCTTCCGTGAAGGATTTAGGATTTATTCTCAATACTAAACTGGACTTCAAAATTCACATCGATTAAAGCTTGCTTCATTTAGAATTGGAACAAACTTTTGCTCATATTGTGGCGCTCCTGGTGGACGGATTTGGAAGCTCTTGGCGCCCACGTGTCGGGAATTTTGTCAGCTTCACGTATGATTTTTGACATTCCGAAAATCGACTGTACTTTGTAAACAATCAACATGGAAGCCGAAAGAAGGAAAAAAAAATGTGCACAGTTATTTGGAAAATCCATTGTGGTCTGCATCTAGGCTAGCTAAACAGCTGAAATTGCCCAGAAATACCGTATGGCGCGTTATCAAACGGTATAAGAAAACATTGACGACGATTCGGAAGCCTCAAGCCGATCGTCGGAGTCAAACTGACGACCGGAAATTGCGTGGTAAGATTTTGAAGACGATTAAGAGGAATCCTAATCTGTCGGACCGTGATTTGGCCAGAAAATTCGGTGCTGCCCATCGTACCGTGAGGAGAACTCGACTCCGGGAAGAAATCAAGTCATATCGAGCTAGCAAACAGCCAAATCGGACCATGAAACAGAATAGTGTGGTCAAAATTCGTGCTCGGAAACTATATGACCAGGTGCTGACCAAGTTCAACGGGTGTCTTCTGATGGACGATGAAACCTGTGTCAAGGCTGACTTCGGTCAAATCCCAGGTCAAAAATTTTACTTGGCAACGGCTCGGGGGGATGTTCCAGCCAAATGTAAATTTGTTTTTGCCGACAAATTTGCAAAAAAAATTTATGATTTGACCGGGCATTTGCAGCTGCGGCAAAAAAAACGAAAGTTTTCGTTACAAATAAGACAATTACATCGGAACTATACCAAAAAGAGTGTCTCCAAAAACGAATTTTGCCGTTCATTCGATCCCACGACCATCCTGTAATGTTTTGGCCAGATTTGGCAAGCTGTCATTACAGCAAAGCCGTTTAAGAATGGTATGCAGAGAAAGTGGTCCAGTTTGTTCCGAAAAACCTTAACCCACTCAACTGCCCCCAGTTCCGCCCTATTGATAAATACTGGACAATCATGAAGAGGAGACTCAAGGCAAAGGGAAACGTTGTCAAAGACATCCATCAGATGACGACCTGGTGGAATAAGATAGCTAAAACGATGGACGAAGAAGGTGTGCGCCGCCTACTGAGCCGTGTTACAGGAAAAATTCGAGAATTCCTTTAAAACCGTGACGAATAATTTTATCCGTATTTTTTCTTAAAAGTATGAAGAAAACGCTACATTTGTATAAAAAAAGATCTTGAATACAATAATAAATAACTGAAATACAGGCAATTGTCTTTGTTCCAATTCTATTTGAAGCAAGCTTTATGTGATTTCTAAGGCCTCCAAGTTTTCAGGTTTTGTGTATCGCGTTACCAAAAGCTTCGGTCATGTAGACTGCCTCAAGGCTTTATATTGTGCTTTAGACCGCTCGACACCTGAATATGCAGCTACTGTCTGGTCACCTTACTATCAAATTGACATCGATCGCATCGAAACCATTCAGCACAAATTCGTCAGATTCGCTTTGCGCAATCTGTCTTGGAGGGATCCAGTTAATCTTCTTAGTTACAAAGATCGCTATAGACGTGGATCTGTTATCTGTTCGCAGAAATGTCTCAAAAACTGTTTTTATTTCTGATTTATTACAATCACGTCCCGAGCTTCGCAAGATGATTAATCTCGACATTCATTACTCTCATCGCTTCTTGAGATTGCTTATTGCAACAACAAATTACGGTTATAATGAACCCTTTTCTAGCATGTGCCAAACATACAAAAAACTGCTCCAATGCCTTCGATGTCCATCTATCTCGTAATGCAATAAAACGATTGCCACTAACTCACTTGTCAGATTAGCCTTAGAATTAGTGTAAGCTTGTAAGTGAAATGGATTATTCGATGTATTAATAACAAAATTTAATGAATTAACTCGATTGATAAGGGGGTGTCACATGTCACACTACATGTCAAACCAGGTATCAATAGGTAGGTGAGTTGATCGAATTTTCTTGGGTCATGACAGGATATCAACACGTACCATGGAACTGTTTGTCTGTTTCAAATGTTTTTTTTTGTAAATTTAAGTAAATATTAACGTTCTTTTAATGTAATATAAAAAAATGTTTCGTACTTTGTAATATTGAACGCGTCATTGGTGAATTAACGACAAAATATGTGGTAGTATGCAGGAATTTATTTATAAATTTATTAATGTTAATTTCAAATTCATCGTTCCATATTGAACTTCATTCGGATCCAATTTCTGGTTCTGGAGTTACAGGGTAATATGTACCAAAAAATCTGTTTTTATCCACCTAGTGTTTTAATAATTCCCTTCTCATGTGACATGAATTCTCAGTAATATTCAGCAATTCATTAAAGGACCGTAATCCCTTCAATTTGATTCTAAATTTGAAAAAATCGAATTAGCCATAGCGAGGAAAGATGAGTTAGTTTCATTCTGGAGTTTTTGACTTTCGGTTTCGGATACCGGGAACTGGTATAGTCGATGTGAATTTGTGTGGTCTTTAACGTACAAGACCTGTAAACTAGAAGAATTAATTTACTATTTCTTGAAAAATTAGATCATATTTACATCTTATTCCACGGAAGCACATTTTTTAATTTGCAGTTTTTTCACTCATCACCTTGTAACTCCGGGACCGCAAGTCAGATACATACCAAATTAAAAAAAATCTATGGATCAATTGTACTTTTCAATTGATCCTAAGTTTGTTAGATTCTCGTAGAAAGAAGACTGCATATTTTCCAATCTCTCTCTCTCTCTCTCTCTCTCTCTCTCTGAAAAAACATCAGACAACTAAATCAGAATTTTTCGATTATGAGTGGAGCCCTTGACTTGGTCTGAATACGCCCTAGATCTATAAATTTTATTTTATTGAAGAATGATTTTTTGAAAAAAAAAACGCTTAGAGGCAGGACTCAACCCTGCGTTCTTATGCAGTCTGCGCATACACGCTTACCATTTCTGCCACCATGAGTTGTGGTAGACACAGTTTCACAACAGCACCGAGTTGGTAAGCGTACATCGAACAATGATCTAAATCCTAGCCGCCTCACGATCGGTATCCTAATCCAAACATCTTCTTTGTTCATCAGACAACAAACATTCGCCTTCTCGCTCTGTACCTATTTTCCACTCAAGCACTGAGTAGAAGAGTATATTTATAATTATATTATTTATAATATATTTTGTGAGATTCTCATTTATTTCGACTCTTCAATATAGGTGAGTTTAAAATTAAGCTTAATCCGCCATTGAAGTGGTGAAACAAAGTAAGTAAAACATTTTAAAAGCCGCCTCAAAACTATTTCCATATTATATTCTGGACGGACAACTACACTTTGGCTGTTCGGTTTTCCGAATCTCAATCCCACAGACATTTTACCATGGTTTGCGATTTTTTCTTGAAACTCGATATTTTAGATTTTTAGATATTTAGAGGCGAATTTTACATCCACTGACTCCGAAAGCGTTAGTTTAATCTGATGATGTAAGTTTGTGAAAATTTGTCAAGGAATTTTTTATGTTCTATAAAGCGTCTGAGAATTCTCCGAGTCGTAATAATCACTTTACATAACGTAGAAACCATGCTTCACTTATTAAACGGAGGAGCTACTCGGCTAATCGCATTCTTTCGAAGATGTCACGAACTGGTGATCAAATCAGTAGTTCGCTTTTTACTATCGACTTCACTTGTTTTTCGAGTACACAACCACATTTAACGCATTTTAACTCTAGGCAACCAGTTGCCGTGAGCAAAAAGCATCTTTTTCTGACATCGGCATGAGAGTGTAAAACTCAAACAATAAGTTCCGCAATGCCTATATTGTTAATTCTATTTTGAAAATTTTGCTGAATTTCGGAAACCAATCCCACAATAATCACCATTCAAGCTTGTAGTTCTAACGATGATATGTTTATGTTTACGGTCAAAACACCAATAAGCATTGTTCATCGTAAAATACCGGATTAGCAACATCTTCGATTGAACGTTGGTTGTTTCAACTATATTCTAAATTGAATTAGGCAAGCGGACGGCTCAGAGGGAGCTTTTCCTGTAAACGGTTTTTTTTGTTGCTTCATTTCGAACGTGGAATAACTTCATTATTTTAAGTAATTGTAATTTTTATTAAAGTAGTTTTGTGTATAACTATCGAGTTGTTCCTGAGATACGATTCAATATGTTATTTTCGCAGAGGCAGAGGCTTTCATTTCAGAGCCTCAGAAGGTGATCGTAGAACGAGTTATTATTTTTTCTTGAGTTTTCATGGAAAACGCCGCTTTTTTAACGGTGCCATATAAAATTTGAATACACTTTAATTTGAAAGAAAATCGGTCAAGCTGTTTTGTAATTGTGAACATCAGTTTGGAAAACATGGTCCACTTTGAACAACCATATCTCAGGTGTTCCGCATAAAATTTACACTTTACCATTTTTTAATAATAGTAACTAAAAAAAATTGAAGATTAGCCAATCCACCGTATTTATCTAATCCACGCTCGAAATGAAAACGAAAATCCCCATTTTTACTGTAGAACCTCCCCTTAATACTTGAATTGAATAAAAAAAAAGCAAATTGTCTATTGTAGGCGCACGTATCCCGTTCGTGTAGTTTCGTTAGCCGCTCTGAACTGACGGAGAACAATTACTACCTTCTCGGATGCTAAAAATTCACCTGACGTGTGGCATCCGATGGATCTATTACAACCCAGAATCGATCTCCTTGTTTGTTGTCGTAGAAAGCGACAGAAACTAAATCTCCTGGCTTGACTGCAGACCGAAAACAAAAAAATCTGAGTCGATGACTGAACGGCTCCGTGAGCTGTAAAGTTCCTGAGAGGGCTTTTCATTTTTTTATGCTGTTAATGGGAGATGCTGATCAAGATTATCCAGAAATATCGAAAGACCAGAAGTTGCCATCAGAATTTTCTAAAAGAATTTATGAACGCCTTCTTATCACATCCGTTCCTGAAATACCCATATTGTGAAGGTTTTCAAGGAATATAGAATTTTCGGAATTGACCATCTTGTTGCATGAAAACACTCCGAACATCACTTTTGGCTTCTACTCAACAAATCCGATCCGAAATAGTCAAATTGTAAAGGTTTGCAAGGACCGGAAGTCGCCATCTTGGATTTCGCATCGAGCCCCATAAATTATTTTCCGGAACCTATTCATCAAATCCGTTCCGAAAATACTCATATTGTAAGAGCTTTTAAGGAATTTTGATAGACCTGAAGTTGCCATATTGGATCTTGGAACAACCCTAAACATTGTATGACGGCTCCTACTCATCAAATCCATTTCGAAAATTTCCAAATTAGTTCAAATTAGTTTTTACATCATTCAATGAAAAAATAAATAAGTAAAATATATAAGTAAATTCCAAATAACGGAAACTTTTTCAACAAAATAGGTTCCAAATAACGCAAACTTTTTAAAGAAATAATTCGATTTACGAGCCCCACTTTAATTGGTAAATTGAGGTTTAGATGTACCACGGCAAAAATGAGTTATCATTACACCTTATAACATTTAGGTCAGCTGAGGTATAACCTTCAGACGCTCACAAACGAATAGAAGTATTTGTTTTACTGATAGAACTAAGATAATAAAACAAACAATTGCTTAACCCGATTCCCATTGCAACATTTTTCATAACACTACAAGGATAAGCCCTATGGAGTTGTTCGAACTGCAGACGTAAGACTACACAACTATTATCAAAACAGTTGGCATAAGAACGCAGGTTCGAGTCCTGTCTCGGAGCGTATCTTTTTCCAAAAAAGCGTTCTCTGAGCGTATCTTTTTCTGTTAAGCTTTTCATTCATTTGACTTCTCCAATATATGTTTCAACTAAGTCATTGCAAAACTGGTAATTTTTTTTTGGAATATTTTGGTTGAAGTTTTCTATGTATAAATTATACGAACTTATTTGTATCTATGCGAAATGTTTTTTTTTAAATAAATAAATCTTTGAAATTTTGAGATTGATGATTAAAGGAGCTGATCACGATCATTCAGCACTCCATGATCGATGTCCTCCTGCATGTTTCTCGAACCTTTTCTGTTTATATACGAACACACATTGAAGAGCGCATTTCCAGTTATGGCCGTGAGCTTATGTATATGAAACTATGGTCTCTTTTAGGGGAAACCATAATAGTGGATAGGAAAACAGGAAAAATAGACATTGATTGTAATTAATGGATTTTTCGACATCTAATTATTCAAAATATATATTTTTATTTACTCGAATGGATGCGTAGAAATATTTCCAAGAAGTAAGTGAAACGCAATCAAAAATATATTTAAAATTAGTTAGGCTGTAGGTGTTTAAAACCTGATAAGCTTTTTGAACGGTTTTATTTTCCCTATTTTTAATTCGCTGTAGAGAAAACAAAGACATAGTCCTGCGTCAAAATAATTGTCAAGAGAATACGCGCAGCTCTTAGAAATCTTGATTTGGCTTATGTAAACTCTAAAATCATAAACAAACAAACCACAATACATAACCAAGATGATTTGTAACTAATTTTCATATCGAAATGCAAGAAGGTGAACAACAATTAAAAAAACATTTAAACGTACCGTCAATGCAGACGAACACTTTTTTATATTCCGATTCTTCCGCAAACTTCAAATCACATTGAAATCGATTTTGACGTACCTGAAAAGAGAAAAAAAACTCATTTTAGTCAATTGCAAAACACCAATCCAGAAAGAGTTACAAGGTTCATTAATCAACTTCGCAATTAAATGACAGTTGCTAACAGGAGCATCTCGTAATCGAAATGGAATCGGCCTGGGCCTCATACCGAACGGAAATGTCTCACCTTCGGTTGGCAAATCGAACCGTTTTCCTAATCGAAACAACACTAAATCACGCGTGACCACCAGGACCATATTCGGCCGACCCGCACCCGAACATGAACTGTCAAGTAAACCAAACACGGCGGAGATACACTTTCACCGGGTGGGTGTCGACGGTAGACTGTCGCCACGCACCGTCAACAACAGAAACCACCCAAAACACTGACTGTCCCGTCGATTGGTTCCTGCTGGACTGGGAGACGAATGCGACGAAACCAATCAAAGTCAATTCTGCGAAACCTTAGCCCGTTGGTTGAGTCGGGGGCTTGGAAGCGACTTTCAATTTCATTACCATCGCAATCGGTCACTGACAAATGGGTTGCTACGCTACGACGCGACACGATCAACGTTTTGTGACGGTGAGGCCAACGACGCCCATCGTCGCCGCCGGTTGTTTGGGACGTTTCGTTGTTGGTTTCGAGTCCCATTCGAGCATCGGTTGACCGTCTAGTGTTATTATTTGCACGGTCAAATTGGACGCTGTTCGCCGTAAGCTTGAAGTTGGCCAGACAAGAGGAAGAGGGAGTGAAAAAGTGCTTTGTTCCTTACCAGGAACCGTGTGTTCTGCTGTCGAACGTTACGAATGTGGTTTTTATGAAATGTTGCTATTAGCCTTCGTCGATGATTGGACGACAGATGGAAGCGAACTAGCGTATGGTACGTCGGTTGAACGTTTGTATCCTGAGGAAACAGCAGGAATGCAGTAGCTTTTGAGTTTCTGCTCAAGAAATAGACCACATGCAAACAAAATGAGTTGCATTGCTTGTGTTTGTTTTTTTAACGAAAATAGGTAATGAAATCCACGAAGAACCGAGTGTGATTCACCATTCGAATCAGTGTGTCGAAATGAAAACAGTGTGTAATTTTTATGATAATTTCAGCATCAAAACGAATAACAACAAGAAAGTGTCAAAATCTAGATCGACGTTCTTCGGCATGGGTAAAACTTTGTAATCGTCTTCAGTATGGCAAACCGTTAATTCTACACGGGATTTTAGTTTTAATTTAGTTGACGCGATTTTTATTAGTGTCTATTCTAAAACGAAAAAGTTTCAGCAAAACAATTTTACACGATTTTAAAAAACTTCAAGTTGTTGATAGAAAAGTAACCGTTCAAACTTTAATAGAAAACATCTTCACTGATTCAAAGCAATAAATCGACGGTAAAGTAGTAGAGGCTTCAGAACGGAGCCTCGAAGATCGATAGTGTTGTATACCATTCAATTTAGATCGACGAGATCGGAAAACGTCAGTGTGTGTACGTATGCGCTTAATTTTCTCAAGATGGTTGAACCTATTTCAATGAACTTTGACTCGTTTAAAAGCTACTATTGAACCAATAATCTAGTTCGAAGCCCGAATAGCTGTCGCTTCTGGTTCCGGAGATTTATTAGTATAAGTGACGAACCGTATCTGGTTTTTACCGCCCAATTTTCTCGGAGACGCTTGAGCCGTTTTCAGCCGAATTTAGACTCCTTTAGAAACTAATATTGGTTCATGTCACAGGTTTGCAGTTCAAATAGCAGTCACACAGTATATATTATAATAGCAGTTTGTATAGCGCATACTTTTGTGTACATCATAAGGAAAAAAGTGGAGAACTGTTAGATCTTAAAATCTTCACTAAACTACAATTTTGAACGTGCATTTTTGCCTTTCTCGGAGCTGCAGAGATCCATAGTACTATACATATTTCTGTAAAAATTTCTGTGTGTACGTGTGTGTGCACCTTTCAAAGATTTTTTAACACTCAATTTTCTCGGAGTTGAATGAACCGATTTAAGCTAGCTTAGGCTCGTTTAAAAGCAACTATTGCAGCAGATCAAGTTTAAAGATCAAATGGCTGTTACTTCTGGTTCCGGAGATATAATGGTATAAGTGACGTAACCGACAAAACGTGTTGTTATTTTTATCTCAGAGATGGTTTAGTCGATTTTAACATGCCCAGGCTCATTTAAAAGCTACTATTTAATTTTGGATGAAGTTCGAAAATTAAATGGTTGCCAGTTCCAGTTTTGAAGATATAAAGTATAAGTGACGTAACCGACTGACTGCACATTCTTCATCGGGTGTACTCTCTCGAAGATGACTGAACGAGTTTCGATAATCTTGGACTTTTTTGAAAGCAAACAATGTCAATCAAGTTTGTAAGGGTTATGGCGAACATTTACGGTTTGAGAGATGTAATCTTATATGTGACATTACAGTGTTTTTCAATGCAACAAAATTTCTCGGAGACGAAATAATCGATTTCGAAGAATTTAGACTCGTTTGAAAGCTACAATTAGATTTTTTGATTACCTCACAATACTAATGGCCGAGAATAGAATCCAGCAAATGTTTCAATGAGACTTTTTAGATGGCAAGAGAAAGACATTATCACACCACAAGGTGGATTAAGAAGGGTTTTGAGCAGAATTCCAAAAAGACACGAAGTCGTAACGTTACTATTTTAGAGATATTCAACTTTAAATGTGTATATCGCGTAATCGTACAGGATAACTGCCAAATATCTGTTGATCCTGATCCTACAAACCTGATTTCGACGACAAAAGAAAGGATGTTGAAATTCCTATTTTTAGCTTCAATGTAAAATAAGATTGGTTTTGGCTGAAAGTATAGAATTATTTGTTCGATTTGAGGATAAATTGCAAAAATTGAACATATTTTTGCTCAATATCGTATAAACTAGCTGGTTAACTGCATTAATCTTGCGGTATAGCTTCTTGGTGTGGGATTTGGTCATCGTATTCTTTTTTTTTTTTTGGTTCGGTTAGATCCCTTCGTTACCTGCACAGAAAAAAATGTGAATTTTACAGTTGACATAATTCTACAAACTGCACAATTCATAACTACTTAACTTGTCAAATGACGTAATATTCCATTTGCACAGAATTTTACAGGCTCCGAGAGTAATTTGCTCTCGGCTACCACGTGCCGATGTATGTATCAATATTCATGACGCAGACATGTGCTTCTGTGGCTCAGTCGGTAAACTGGCGTGCTTTGTATTCTAATGTTTGTCGGTTCAAGTCGCGCTGTCGCTATCAATCTTTTGTTTTTTTTTAATTCATTCGATTTCAAACCATGTAATTTTCAAACCACACAATGTTGCATGTTCTTGAATATAAATTTATGTGAAATACGATGCTCCATTTATGTGCATTTCATTAGATTCAAAATCACAAAACTTTTTCTAACTGTGTGAAAAAAGTTCGTGAAAACGGAGCACTTCATTGATCTATTTGCTCTTTGATCTTCCTTGCGTTTACATGCTTGCAATTCTTCGCTTTTGCTCTGCTCCTAGCTCATGGTCGTATTGTAGATTTCCAACTGTTATTTCGGGATGCTCCTTTTGGACTGATCTGGATTTTCATAATGGCGCCCATAATTTTTTGTTGAATCACGTTTTGCGTGGAAGCCATCTCGATGCTATTGACAGAAAGAGACAAAATGTTGCATTGCACTGTTAGCCAATTTTACACAAATTTCTATCAAGTTTTACCAATAAAAAGTTATACACTGAAGAAAGTCCAATGCCTTTTTTGAACACAATCGTTAGTTTATCCTTTTATCAATATTTCACGAAAAATAATCTGAAAATTCACGAACTTTTTTCACACAGTTAGAAAAAGTTTTGTGATTTTGAATCTAATGAAATGCACATAAATGGAGCATCGTATTTCACATAAATTTATATTCAAGAACATGCAACATTGTGTGGTTTGAAAATTACATGGTTTGAAATCGAATGAATTAAAAAAAAACAAAAGATTGATAGCGACAGCGCGACTTGAACCGACAAACATTAGAATACAAAGCACGCCAGTTTACCGACTGAGCCACAGAAGCACATGTCTGCGTCATGAATATCAAAGGATGCGGCTTGTCGGTTGCGTCATTTATTCGGTTCTATATATATTGGCATTTGATTCATGAGTTATTTACACTTGACTCGAGGCCACAATGGAGCTTTCAAACGGCATTAGATTTTATAAATTGGTTCAGCCATCATTGTGCTATGCGCTTTAACGATTTCGTCACTTATGCGAACTAACTATTTCAACGTGACCCGGGACTATATCGTAGCTTTCATAGAAATTCAAGTTTGACGAAAGCGGTTAATAAATATCAAAGAAGGCAGTGCATTTTATCTGTAACGTCACTTATGCTATAATATCAGGAACTATTCTCCTTCCAAACTTGATCCTCAAGGAGTAGGAGTTATATACTCGAGAATAAACAGATAAAAATTTCCACCAGGAATTGTATAAAGTCGGAAGGTTTTAAACTCTTTAGTGAGATTGACACATTTTGGTAAGGAAAATTCGAAAACAACAAATAACTCATAGACGTCCAAAACAGCAAAAGAGACACAGTAGAATTACTCACATATTAGTATCTAGCGAGAACAAAAGGCATATTAAATCGATGGCTCAATTTCGGAACACAGCAGCAAGACCGCAAAATGAATCACACTACGGCCGTGCAAAGTCTGAATATGTACGAAGCTCGACACAAAAGGGTTGCTTTCTGAAACACTTAAAACATTCGGAGCAGTTCTATTTTGAATAATTGAGCAATGAAATTAACTATTATTATCGATTTTTCCCGTATTATTGGCATTAAAATTTCCTGCAACTTCATCGTGGGTATATTTCGAGTTATAACGATTTAATGAAACACCTATTTTTATTCTACCTAGTGTTGTGACAATGCCTTTCTCTTTCATCGATACAGTTTCCTTAAAACGTTGATTGCCTTTTAATTGAGATAATTTCTGGCGCTATTTTGGGTTCATTTCTGACACCAACTTTTTTTATATTGATTTTTATATGTCACATATTCGGAAACATTGTCCATACCAAGAGTATCACCAATAATGCACTTGAATGTGATCATAGGTAACTAACTGAAATTGTTATACGAATAGAAAAAGAACTAAATTATCTATTACGTCTATTGTACGATTGAAAAGTGTTAGCCATACATGTTCCTCGAAATCGACCAACAGCTTACTACTGTGAGCAAAAAATAGTATGACTTTGTGCATAATTCATTCCAAATTTTTCCAAATATAATTCTTCCCTCTCAAAGTAATCACTCCCGGCCCCAATACACTCAAGTCAACGTTTTTTTTTCCAATCCTCGAAACAGTTGTTAAAGTAAATTTCCGGAATAGCCTTCAATGTGCGTAGCGATTCACGTTTGATGTCTTTAATTGACTCCATACGATTTCCCCGATTGTTTGAGTTTGCTGAATAGCCAGAAGTCACATGGAGATCAGGCGAATACGGTGATTGCGGAACGATATTGGTTGAGTTCCTGGCGAAAAAATCATGAAGAATCAATGCAGTATGCGACGGTGCATTATTGTGGTGCAAAACCCAAAAATTGTCGACCCATAATTCCGGCCTCTTTTTACGAATAGCTTCCTAGTAAGGTCTCTGACTGTTAATCGTCGATTCTCGAGCAACGCGTTCTCGACCCTCTTTGAACAACTTATACGATCAAAAAGTACTTGCTCGCGCCATACAATCATCATCGAAGACCATTTGCAACATTCTGAAATGTTTCGGGACCAGAAATTTGATTCCGAACACAAAATTTAATGGAACTTCTTTGTTGAATAATTTCACTTATTGTAAAAATCGCCGATTGCACTTTTAATACTTCAGAACAGAGGTATACTAAACACTAATGAATATTTTGACGTGACGCTTGACACATATGTCACTAACTGCCATACCAATCTAGAAAAAAATATGTCAACGAACAAACCTTCCGCGCGAAATATAATTCAAAAGTCTTACTTTTTGCCCACAGTAGTAACTTAATTCTCCAACGAGCCTTAACTTATTTATATTGGTTAAACCAGATCCAAGGAATAATGCGATAATATGTTTTGAGTTTTACGTCACTTATGCCATTATATTATATTAATATTTTTTGTTTGTCCCATTTCAAGATATCGTTATATCAGAAAACTTTTTTCTCATATAAAATATTTCCATCACTATTGAATCTAACATCATAAAATTATTATTTTTGCCTTTCTCATATAGAAAGGTTATGCAATCACTGTGAAAACCGACTTTTGAACCAAAGCCCGAAGGGCCGAATGTCACATACCATTTGACTCAGTTCGTCGAGTACGCAAAATGTCTGTGTGTATGTAAGTACGTAACGGTTTTTAGCACTAAGCATATGGCTGGACTGATTTTCACAATCAAATGAAAGGTGTTGTGGTCCCATACAAAACTTCTGAGTTTGATTTGGATCCGACTTCCGGTTCCGGATTTATAGGGTAAAGTGAGTAAAAAATGTTATACCAGTACTCAAAGGGGCGAAACAGAAAACGTGAAAAAATAGTTAATCAGCCTCAAAACTACTCCAATCGATAGTAATTATCAGTAAACGGTCAACTGAACCAATTTCGGTTATTCTTTCAAGAAGAAAATAATTTTTAAGAATACCACCGTATTATAGATGATAGTATGTTTGACATGAGAGAGGCTTCATTACACCACTAGGTGGATTAAAACAGTTTTTTCAAGAAAAGCTACACATTTTTAGCAAACAAAAAAGTTAAATTGAACAGTTACTGGCTTGTGTACGAATCACAACCGATCAAGATGACATTAAAAATGCACAAGCAACCTTCTCTACGGCATTATCGAAAGGCGTCGAGTGCAACTCGGTTCGATACTGATTTTAATTATGCGGGAACGACTTTCTTATACGCAAACACATTGAAAATTGATGCAACTTGTACGAGGCAAATGGCACATAAAATAAACCCGTAGGTAAGCAATTTCCCAGTACGTACGTTGGTTGTTAACAGTAGGTAGTCAACTGGCACACCTCTTTGTTTCTACATGTGTTTTTAGTCGTTTTGACGTAGTTACGTTAGTTCTACTGTTTAAATGATTATCTTTCAACGAGAACTTGAAATTTCGAATATATCTGTAAATAGTATTAGCTGTAACTTCTTCATTTTTCAAAAGGCACGGATCGGATTGCCATCAATCTGTAGGTTTCAATAAGAACTTTAAAATAAAAATTATCAAAAAAAAACTTAAAACCTTGCTTTTTTTATTTAACTTTTTCGGATTGTTTTGTAATTATTGAGAAAAAAAAATCAAAATTTTTTTTCAGTGTATATTTTTTTAGAGTGCTACAACTTCTTCCTGAACGCCAACGGTTTCCGAGTTACAACGATTTGAAAAAGGTAATTTTTTGAAATGTAAAAATTCATACGCCCTTTCAAAAATCAGTTGAGAGTCGGATTGACCTCTCCATCGGTTCAAAACTTATGGTTTGCCATGCTGAGGCCATGTGCAAAGTTTCATCCAAATCGGAGAAGGTCGATTGATTTTGTCACTTTTTCGTCTACTCATTCCTGGAATTGTTCAGCATTATTGAACCGAACCGAGTGCAAGTTGGTTTGGTACTGAACACTGCCTAACGTGTAGTTGACTATTCATCGAGTATTTTAATCATCAGCTCCGCTTGATGGCAGGCGTTGACTGAGTAAAAAACAGTGACAGAGCCTATATTTATAAAGGGTGATTTTTTATATTGAAGATAATTTCATGCAAATGTTGACGGCGGCTCCGCTTTAGATAGCCCAAGTGCAAGGTTCAATTTTGGCACACTTTGTCCAACATATCGGTCGGTATTTCACGAATAATGCCACTGGCCCATAATCTACACCAAACAGTGACTTTTTGGAATGCATTTATAGCTCTTGCAATGCTTCTGTCTAGTCTTCACTAGACGTCAATTTTGCTTGCTGACGTATTCATTCAACCAGATATGAGCTTCGTAGCTGAACACAATTTTTCGATAAAAAAGTGGATCTTGCTCGAAGTTTGCTAGCCTCCCTGCATTTTTAAATTATAGACTAAACGGCAATTCATGATTGAAATTTAGACTAAACTGAATAAGTTTTATAATGTCATATGATCTGTCAAAAACAGTGTTGCCAAAAAGATACCAGCAAAAGTCACGCTTTAGATTCTGTTTTGTGAAAAAGTTCTTACTGTGAAGAACGGTGCGGCATTTTGTCATGCACGACCAACCGAATCAGATCTGCTACTGAATGGAATGGTAAAATACATGGAATTCATTCTAAAATTAGAACGGCTTGTGATATAGGTGTATTGAGCACCTGGGGAAAAGTTATTTAGAATTAATTATTATAAACTGTTATTGAAGTAGTTTTTGGGAGAAAGTAGTTTGTTTGGTAAAACTTCAATCTTTAAGCTCAAAGATGGAAGTGAAATCAATTGTTTCCTGCTAACTTCGCTTTCTAGATCACTGTGATTTATATGTATAAGAGAATATAAAACCGTAATCGTATAGTGGTCTAAATATTATCACGCAAACAATAGATTTTAATAAAATCGCGCATAAGTAATTTTTTTGTACAATAGAGATAAACTAGAAGCGAATCGTGATTTTAGTATATATTCCATATTCAGTAGTTCAATGAAAAGCAGAGGTTCATAATTGAATCAATAGAAAATTTTAGTATTTTGATTTCCGAATATTCTGACTATTAAAAAAGAAAGACTCATTATGAATACTGAAACAAGAAAAATATTTGACGAGAAAGTTTAGTGAATGGTTACAGATTTTGTCCGATTTCATACGAAAGGTTGTAGCTAGCTGTGTTTAAATTTGTATTTTGTATCACGATATGATTTTGCTGCAATATGGCTCTAAAGCATGGCTATTATCTTAATGGAATTCTATAATTCCTTGAATCTTAGTCAAGCTCAGTACTGTTAAAGCATCGCACCGATACGGAACAGAAAGTTCCCTTGCTTGGTCGATTTAAATCACGACCAACTTCGTAACAGGGGATGTTCTGGCTTTCTCCCCTTCGAGTTGGTGGATTAATTCATGAAGACGATATGATAACTAGGTCAGCCAGCCAGCCTCACAGAGTCAAACAAGCAATAATCTACCGGATCGAACAGAGACGGCCCACTGTTGACAGAGCTAACAGGGCAACTTTTCCTTTCATCGTCATCCCCAACGGCAACCGATCGCCGGGCTGACGAGCACAACTGCACCAAATCGTGCTGAATATTGAATGAGTATCAATTATTAATCGGATCAGCAGCAACCGGTTTCCGTGTCAAAAGTGAGGGTTCCCATAATAGGCACACTCGGCGTCATCAAGAGCCGAATCGCCGAGATGAGCCGACCGGTTTACCGGTGACTGCGGATCGGAGTGCAGCTTACCGAACCGGCCAAGGGCTAGAATCTTGATAAATATGGCAAAACATTACACTCAATGGCAGACTGGTAAATGTGCTAATTTGATAGGTCATCTCATATCGCCGGACGCAGATTTCCACGTGACTGGTTTGGCAGCCATTTCCGATGGACGCCGCTGAGAAGCCCAGCTGACATCACCCGAATGGATGCTAATTCGTTCAAGTGGACTCTCGTCTCGTCCGGAGCGGCGCCACGGTGATGATTCAATTAGTATCGATTAGCTCGACTCAGCCGGATGCAGGGACAAGTGGGGGCTTACGTACGGGATAGTTCAAAGAAGAAGGTCGTTAAGGTTGAAAGGACTGCCATTTCCATTACAATTACCATTCAGGTTAGCAACTCTGCCGCCCGAACGCGATGAGGGGCCTTTCCCGTTGCTGGAAAGACAATTACCATCAAACATCATGCTCTGTAGCAAAACTATTCTTTGGCTTTGTGTCCTTTGAACGTAGGATGCACCACTTCTGCCATCCGATTTTCAGTGGCGTCCCCAATGGGAACTCGTTAGAACAATTATATATTTTTTTCGCCAAGAAATTATTTCTACAGTTCTTATGTTTAATCAGAATTTACCCAAACCGTTCCGGAGCACTAAGCAATCACTTTAGAGCAACAGAACAAAAATTCCATTACTTTCATTGAATCACTTTCCCTCTTGAGCTTGAGCTGCTTGTTTCATTCACGAGTTTCATTCTCCTCGAGTATCGCCGACGCACGGAATCCGCACGGACGACGACTGGAAGCACCCTGCGGACGCCACAGTTCACCGGACAATGGTACTTTATGGAAGAGTTGGTTCTTAATGATGTTTTCAGGAGGACGAAACGGAACCAAAGGATGTGAAGACTATTATTGTGAACTTTAAACCATTACGTCTTAAGGATGGGGGGATGAGAAGTCCATTAGCTGACGCTTTTAGTGCCACTTTCATCGATAAAGTTTTAAACTTACGGTACGTGACTGGAAGAGGGAATGGATCAATTGGATCAAGGTCAAGCGGTTCCCCGCGGAAAGGGAAAGAAGTTTGCGGTGAAGATAAAATGTTCTCTAGAACCCTTGCCCGCAAGCAGTTTACGAAACGAAACAGAATATCGTCGATGGACCTCATGCTGCATTTGTAAACCGTTACACATAAAGAGGCAATTCATTTTCCGTGGCAACAAATAACTCACCATTAAATCGTCAGTAGGTCAAACAGCGAGAAACATTTCGCACGAGAATCAACATCAGGTGGCAGTAAAAAACTAACATTATTTCCCCGCACGTGCTACTATAATGCTGTTGTTTTTTTTATTTGTTTTGCTTTCCACGGAGCCACAGCCATGTTCCACACACGTTTACTTGGTACACTTGGAACCGGGCGCTTGCATAACCATGTGAGCCCAGGTGTCGGACATTTCTAATTGATTCGATTCAGAACAAATTTCAACCAGCACCACCAGTTCAGCTAAATCACACGCCACTAGCCCTTGCCGCTGCTGCTGCTGCTGTAGTAATCAAAACACAAAACAATGGAAAACACACAAAACGCCGGTTTCCCTTCCTGCGGTAGCGTGTCCAAAGTGATTGTTTCTATGGCATGGCTATTAGTTTGTTGAATAATTGCAGCCAGGCGGCAATGTTTCGAATCGATTGACGACCGTTCTGAGAACGTTTGAAGCGTGCAATCGACGCCATTGTCACCGGGAATGTGATGAAAATCGCTCCCCTGTCGGTTTCGAGTGCCATTTGCCAATCGACTTCGCTCCGGTGCTTTGGATAATGGCTACCGAATAGGAATTGCCAAGTTGAAATTCTACCTGCGATATTGCTATGTTTGAACAACGTTTTATCAACATATCATTTGTTGGACCGGACTGTGGTCTAATTTGTTTTAATTATCGAGACGATTGAACGAATGACACACAGTTTTCGGAATGAATAACAACATAATAACAAGAGCCATCGTACAGAATTCTAGCCTAGTTGCTTAGATAAAGCAATTTATTTGATTGAAAAATAATAGTTGAGACCTTAATTAGTCCATGTTCAAAAGAACAAACTGAACTATTTGTTATAACCTCAAAATCGATTCGTTAGTTATTATTGTGCTTTCAGTAGTGCTGCTTTTGCTAATGATTGCTCGTGTAGATCTTAAGATCTGTTTTCACTGAAGTTTTTGGATGACTGGAAACATATCTGGAACAGCTAAATGTAAATAGACAAACAAGCAATGTGTAGCTCCAAAAACTAATAAAGAAAAGTCCCGTATGAAAAATAATATGCGAACTTTTGCGAACCTATTAGTACACCCAAACCTCCGCTAACGTTCCCGAGTAAAGTCTAACATCAAAATGAGAACAAATTGAAATCTGATTATGATAGCGACATCAGATTGAATTCCTTATATGATATCGACCCATCAAATTTTCAATTAATATCATCGTTATGTTATCATTTTGCTGTTTAAAGGCAAAAGTTTTGTGAAACTCAAAAAATGAAAATATCAAAATCAACAACTTAGTGAATCCATTGAATTTGAGCAAATTTCATATGGCAACACAAAACTACAAAGTTAAGTTTCAATGGAAGAATTATTCCTTCAATCCTATGTTGCCTTTTACAAATATGCTTTGACATCCTGCCGAGATCCTGCAGTTGACCGCAACCGTAACCGCGAAGAAACAATTTTTTCGACATTTTTTCAACTTTTACGCAAATAATGCTCCTTCTTTTTAACCACGAGAATATTGGTGTCAAACCACACGTCTGGGAGGCATTAGATAATTGGCGAATAATCTACTAGCCAAACCCGTTCTGAAAATACCCATAACTTTATATCCAACAGTATGGAAAAATTCATTGTTCACGAAGTTCGAATATCGAACATTGAATGTCTCAGATTTCAAAACCTAGGGCTAATAACAAACAATACTTTAGTGGCTTAGAGGAGCCACCAAAAAAATATATGTTCAATTTGTATAGGGTAAGGGCTCCCTATTTCATCTCATTTGTAAGGACGTTACCTTAAAAACCTGATTCAGCCATCAAAATCACTACGATTTTTTCATATTTCTGCTTAATTCGCCTTGCTCCACTTTGGGAATTGATTCACATTCCTTGGAAATTAAAATAATAATTAAAAAATCAGCTAAAACACTTCTGATATGTTCACTACTGTGGTCCTTATTTCATGTCAAAGGTTTTATATTCATCCTATCGTTGGTCCTTTATTCATCCCATAAATAAGTAATGGCGACAGCAATCCAAACCAAAATATTGCACTATTACACTCTCAGGCTCAAAATGTCAAAATTTTCGTTAAAAAGGGCCTAATGCCAACTATGACACAACACACGATATTTTAAAAAAACAGTTAGGTATCATTTCGACGTTTAAATTTTTTTGGATTGTTTTTTATTACCTTTCGTTTCAAATTTAAAATTTTACTCTGCAGTTAATTTGGAGAACTTAAAAAAAAAACAAAAAAAGAATTGTTACTATTTAGGCATTAGCTCTTCTTAAAACAAAATGCAGAATCAGAGATACCATTCATACAGATTTATCTGTATTGTATAGATTTTTGCGTTCGCGTTCGTCAAATCAGATTACAGATTTTCATTGTTTTTATTGCTTTTCAGGTAATTTCAGAAGTCTTTATTCGTTGAATAAAGAAGTGGAAAGTGAACATTACTAACTATAAAGTCACCCAACATTGAATAGTTGTGTAATTATGTGAAATAGTGATCATGTTTTGAGACGATTCGATTAGTAAATATACAGAAACATGATGAATTGTAAAACTTCAGACGAAAGTGGTTCCTAAATCAAAAAGTGATTTTATTTTAAATGAAAAAAGCGATCGTTGAATTTTTTAAACTATTTTTTTCAATTGGAAAGTGTGGCAAAACATTGAATAAATGTTTTAAAACGATCCACAGTTTTGTTCAGGTAAATTTAAAGATATGATTTATGTTCAAAGTTATGAGGTGAAGAAATGAGATGGAAATTTGAGCTGAGATGAAATAGGGAGCTCTTACCCTATTCCTATGTAGTCCACAAACTGTGTCGAAGACACTCTTCAAAACAATTCTCATTCCTAGTTATAGAATTGTTTTGAAGGACTTCATATACTCACTAACGCTAGATACTATGAGAAGTATTTTATCAATCATCTAATAGATCTTGGAACTTCCAAAGAAACCGTCTACCTAATTCTTCACAATTTTGAGTCACAGGACTAATTCTGCATCAAATGGTCGTAAATTATAAGTCTACACAAGAACTATAAATTTACTGAAGAGATTCTGGTTCTATCTGTGGTCAGAAGCTCATCGTTCATTGTCCCAAATAGTCGAAAAAACAAATGATCTGGGATACCTTATTGCCGGATTCCTAATTCACGTTCCCTGTGTTATAGAAGACTTCACTGTGAAACGTTCGGTCTTCAAAGCCTCTAAATTGGTATTTTAAAGTGTATAAAGCGAGAGGACTAGTGTTTGATGGACAGAGAAGATGTTTGGATGTAAGGTATCGGTCGGGTGACGGTTAGGATGTAGACCATGTTCGATGTACGTTGCTACTATGTCTGTTTCGAGTTTTAGAGTGGCTAAAACAAGATCAGAGTGGCGAAATGGTAGCGCGTATGCACGGAATGCATAAGAACGCAGGTTCGAGTCCTGTCTCTGAGCGTATTTTTTTTCCAAAAATTCATCTTTTCTGTTAGTTTTTCTTTCACTTGGCTTCTCCAATATATATTTCCGCTCAGTCATTGCAAAAACTGAACTTAGTCATGGCGGCTTTACGTCAAACTAAAAATCATTTTAAAGTGATTACATGTGCGAGTTGTGTGAGATCAAGTAGATAACGCAACTTAATGTTATAATGTTTGAATGCTACAGCTTTGGATATGAGAAGGACAAAGAGAACATTTCACGGTTAATTTTTCAAAAGGGCGTATAAGCAAGTGACAGTTTCTCTTTGTTTACTTTCTCTTCTATTAATTACCAAGCGGTTTCCACGTTTATCACTCAACTCTTTGCATGAAATGAAACCCGAAACATTCGACTTTCAAACAGAATAGTGATATCAAGGAAAATCTTTTTAATCACATCACAATAATCTTGCTTGCAATTAATATCGCCTAAATGTATACTATCCCGGACTTGTGTTGGCTGTTCTATTTTTAGCTTATGCTCGTGACGTGTCATTACGAGAAAATCTACATCATATTAAGTTTTCAATGTGCTTTCAATGAGGGCAAAACTAGTTTTCAGTTTGATGTCACACAGCATTTTTTTGCTTTTGATTTTCATCTTTTAGCCGTTAAAACGACCAAAACGATAACAAATTAAGTAATCGATATATACGAACAGCACAACATCAAATTGGGTTTTCTTTTTGATCTCACACTCTACTCGGGTTAACTTTTTTTACGTTACCTCTTTTTACGTAACTTTTTTTTTTTTGTTTACGATTATAGAGGTTTTAACCTTGAGGTCATTCACCTCTTCGGGTCAGAAAAACCTTCTGACCCTATGTGCAGGGTTGGGAATCGAACCCAGGTGGGCTGCGTGAAAGGTATCGACTTACCCATCACGCTATACCCGTCCCTTTTTACGTAACTCTTTTTACGAACAAAATCTCAAATAACGAAAACTTTTCTTTACGTACTTAGGGGAGACCGGAGCTAGTTGGCCGAACGGTCGGTTGGCAGAGAAGGTTTTCTTAAAAAGACTATTATGCGCAGTGGCGACATGTATAATGATTTTGGTGGAGCATTAGGTCACCCACGTACCGATGTAATTTTAGGTGTTTCTGTATTGTCGTTTGTGCAGGAGCACCTTTTTACTTGTTTTCGGCACTGGTGAGTATATTTCTGTTTTTATGAAGTAATACGTGTAACGTGGATCAGTTTATATTTGATTTTCAAAAACGTGGTACCATTGGAAAGGGTATTCAAAACTTTACAAAATGTCATATTGGTTTTCAGTATAACTTTACTTTCATTTTTGTTAATCGTGATTGTTCTCGAAAACAATCATTGGAGCAGGTTGGCCGAGTTTTGTGCGGGGTTGGTTGGCCGAGTTGTAATTTTAGCTTGGGATAAAGTGCACTGGGATATTCGAGAAATGTTATCTTTTTTTGGACGGAATTGGATTGTATATTTATAACGATGATTATAGGGAAAAATATACATGAGAAAAAAGTAATGGAAACAATCATTAACAAATAGAAATAAGAGATTAGCATCATTAAAAGTTGGAAATTGTCGATAGAAAATATGATTCCAATATTTTATGAATCAAATGCTATCAAAACTTTTAGCACTTAGAGTTTCTGACAGGATTTCTCGCAGATTGACCCAACCCCGAACATATCTCGTCCATCAGTATAGCATCTGCTGCAGATGTAAGTCATCCTGATAATAACAGACCTCTCCCCAAGGCTGACTCGGAGGAGCGTCAAGGTCGTAAATCCCGAATTAATCCAAAATTTGAACAATTCTCTAATAAAAGCAGCATTGGAGGAGTAAAAAACAAAAACCAAGCGTAAGCGCGAACGCTGGTGCAGGAAAAGGTAGAAGGGTTCACTAATGCTGTCGAAACTAATTCCAGAATAGTAAAAAAGACTCAAAAACCGAGAAGGGGAGTTTTTTTTCGCGTACTTACATAATAAAAATGATGCATACAGACTTTTCTAACTAACGAAAACGTTTATTGATACAATTGATGTATTTCAAATATATTTAAAACCCCGGCGAACCTAGGGTTAGTTGGCCGATTTTTTCTCCGCATTTGATTGTTAATAACAATTTTCCTGATATTCATACAGGAATGAAAAAAATCAAACATGTGCTCAAAAGGTGTATCTTCAAAGCGTTTATCGAAATGTATAACCAGAAAGAGTACAGAAATTCCGAAAGCAAAACTCGGCCAACTAGCCCCGGTCTCCCCTACTTCGTAAAAAAAGGGTTTTTGTATACAACGAAAATCATTTCCGGCTCATTTATGTTCCATGGAAAATACTACAATATGGGTATTTTCGGAACGGATTTAATGAGTACATGTCGGAAAACCATGTTTGAAGTGGTTCTGAATTCCAAGATGCGACTTCCGGTTTATTGATATTCCTTGAAAACCTTTACAATATGGGTATTTTTGGTACGGGTTTGAGTGGATTGAGTGTATACTACCTTAAATCAAAAAGTTCCCGGAATTTATTCAGAAAATTAAAAATACAAGATCATTCATCAAAATCGTTATTGTCCCCTTCAAAGTACTCCAAATCGACTGACACTTATGCCAGCGCTTGTTCCAATTCTCGAAACATTTTTTTTTGTTTTCATGGCCATCAATATGGCCATTAGAGCCATCTGCGATGCTTCCATAATCTCATCTCGGGTGCTGAAATGCGTTCCACGGAGTGGTTTATTGAGTGGACCGAATAGGAAAAAGTCGCAGGGAGCCAAATCAGGTGAATACGGTGGTTGCTGAATAGTATTCGATTCGGTTTTTTGCCAAATGTTCACGGATAACGATGGCATTGTGTGACGGTGCGTTATCGAAGTCCACGAGCTGTTTGTCCACAAATCTGGTCTTGTTCGGCGAATGTCAAGTAACAGTGCACAGTGGTCCGAACCGGGAAATTAGCGTGACAAAAATATTTTCACTATTAAATATTAGTTTTTTTTGTAGTTGGCATCTCCACAAAAGTTGTTTGTAATCAAATGGCGCTTCTTTTGATAAAAAGGTTACTAGGGTGGCCCTCATTTAGATTGAAATCTGATATCTAACTTTCTTAATTGAACTAAAAAATGATTTCATTGTACAATAAAATTGTAGGAAATTTTATTTTGAGCAACTTTGCTAAAAAAGCACCTCTCTAACTTTTCATTTGAACGAGTTACATAAATTTTCCCGAGTAAAAGCAGGGTGGCTCCTGAAAATTCACTTTTTTGTGAAACGTTCTATGGACAAGTTGTCTTCAGAAGAGTTGTTGAACTAACTACTGCGCTGTAGTTTTTGTGTGTCTCATTTCTCGAATGGATAATGTATGGAACACTTGCTATTTTGATACTATTATTTTGCTAAAGAAAGTATGTTGATTCGTTAAGGTGTTGAAGAGTTATGCAATGTTTTTGAGTTATTTAAGGTATTTTTAAGACTAATTTAAATAAGTTAAAAAAATAACACCCTTCCAATTTACTCTTAAATTATTACTTACATTTTGACCTTTCAGAAACCGCATAGGATACATGTTCATCGATCTCTCATCTAATGAATATTGATATTTGAAACTTAACAAGTTTTTGATTAAAAAATAATTATAACTTTTTACTAGTAGCTCATATAAAGAAGCTAAATTCAGCAAAATTATGCACAATGATTAGTTCAACAACTCTTCTGAAGACAACTTTTCCATAGAACATTTCACAAAAAAGTTAGAACAAAAAAAAAGTGATTTTCAGGGGGCGCCCTACTTTTACTCGGGAAAAATTGATGTAACTCGATCAAATGAAAAGCTAGATAGGTGATTTTTCCAACAAAGTTGCTCAACATAAAGTTTATTGTACAATGAAATCGTTTCTCATTTCAATTAAGAAAGTTAGATTTCAGATTTCAATCTAAATAAGGACCAATCAAAAGGAATGAAATTTTATTACAAACAACTTTTGTGAAGACGCCAACAAAAAGGAAACTAATATTTAATAATAAAAATATTTTTGTTACGCTAAATTCCCGTTTCGGACCATATTGCAGTGGACAATGGAAATTATGAAAGTGAAATTGGTTATGAATGATAATTTCCGAGTGCGATTGATTTAAAATGATCTCAAAAATAACAAGGCGAGTTTTTCTGAAACTATGCATGTAAACTGTTATCATTTCTTACTAGATTGATATCCGAAAGACAAAATTGAAACGGCCAGAAAACTAAGCAATGGCTAACGCTCGTACATTTTTTTTTGAGAAACGGTACATTTGGCGTAAAAATCAAGTAAATACAGTACATCGACTGTGAAAAAACAGTACATTTTTCTTGAAATAGTGAATAAAAAAACAAAAGCAAATAAATTTTATCAGCATCTCACGAGCAAAACAGATTGAGAAAAAGACATATGAATACAATTATGTAATGAAAACCAAGCAAAATCCACAGCAGATACGGGATTCTAACCCGTAGATAACTTCTATCCGAAGTGAATCGTTTTGCCAATTAAATTATCCTGCGTGTGAAACACTCGAAAAAACAACTTAATTGAACATAAGAACCGAGCATGTTCAGCATGCATTTTTAAGTTGGACAAAAACTAAAAAAATGCACGAATTATTGATGAAACATTTTTTGAGAAGCGGACATTTTTGATGATGATTTTGATTTAGTAGATATTTACTTTTGGTTGAGACATTTTTTTTGCCATTCTTATATCGAAAGGCGATACAATCACTGCAAAAACCGACTTTTGAACCGAGGCACGGAGGACGAATGTCGACGAGCTGAGCAAATGTCCTGTGTGTGTATGTATGTATGTATGTATGTGTGTGTGTATGTGTGCGTGTGTGATAAATAATGTCACTCACTTTTCTCGGATATCGATAAACCGATGTTCACAAACTTAGATTCAAATGTAAGGTCTCATGGCCCCATACAAAGTTCCTGAATTTCATTTGGATTCGACTTTCGGTTCCGGAACTACAGGGTGATATGCATCAAAATTGTGAAAATAATGTCACTCACTTTTCTCGGAGATAACTGAACCGATATCCACAAACTTTCAATTTTCATTCGGCTTAAACAGCTGCTTCCGGTGCTTAGTGTAAAAATGGAAGTTTCAAGAATTTTTACCTTTTTCATATAGAAAGTTTATGCAATCACCGTAAAAACCGACTTTTGAACCGAGCCCCAGAGGGCCGAGTGTCATATACCATTCGACTCAGTTCGTCGAGTACGTAAAATGATTGTGTGTGTAAGTAATGTTATTTTGCACTAACTTTTCTCGGAGATGACTGAACCGATTTTCACAAACCTCTGATTCCAATGAAAGGTCTTGTGGTCCCATACAAAATACCTGAATATTAATTGGATCCGACTTCCGGTTCCGGGATTATTGGGTAAAATGTGCAAAAATTGTGAATATAAGTGCACCAACTTTTTTCGGAGATGGCTGAACTGATTTTCACAAACTTGGATCCAAATGAAAGGCCTTGTAGTCCCATATAAAATTCTTGAATATTATTTGAATCCGATTTCCGGTTCCGGAGTTATAGAGTAAAATGTGAAAAAAATGAAAATATGTGTTCTAATTTTTCTCATAGATGGTGCGACCGATTTTCACGAACTCAGGTTCACATGAAAGGTCCTGTGGTCTCATGCGTAATTCCTGAATTTCATCTTGATCCGACTTCCGGATCCGGGAATATTGGGTAAAGAGTGTTATACATTTTATACCATCACTGAAAAGGGCCAAACACCGTAAAAAATTTTCTAAATCGACGTCAATTCTTCTCCAATTGATAGTTTTTATTAGTAGACGGTCAAACAAAGCGATTTCGGTTATTCTTTTGAGAATCGAAAAAAAATATTTTAAAGAATACCACAGTATTATATATGATAATATGATTGATATGAGAAAGGCATCATTACACCACTAGGTGAATTAAAGCAGCTTTTTTCATAATCTTTCTCTTTATATTGGCTATAATCCGGAAGTAGTATCTACAACAAATTTAGGAATTCTGTATGAAACTGTAAGACTTTCCCTTTGAACCTATAAGTTTGTGAAAATCGATGTGGACATCTTGAAGGAAAGCGAGTGAGACCCTTTTGTAGTTTTTAATCACCATTTACAATTCTTCCAAAACCGGATTCAGATGACCGGAATAACCTAAGTTGGTTTGTTTGCCAGTAACAAATATGACCTACAAATTGGTACAGTTTTGAACCTAGTTAAACCTAGACTTACTATCTCATGCTTTATTTCTATTAAATCAATTAGACGAAATCTAACAAACGAAGCGAACCTGCGTTTCTGTTACTTCTTCATGTGTAAGTCAAGCTGAACAACATTATTCAGCAGCATAAAACATGTAGTAGGATTATTACTTTTATCATTATTATTGACATCATTACACCACCGGCACGATATTACTGCACTATTGACTGTGAAAATTGCATATTTTTTCAATTAAATTTGAATTCAATGACATTCGTTTATTCTTTCAATCGCACTTGTCATAGAATAGCTAAAATTTGTATCAACCGCAGCACCGTCTTTTTCTAATATCACACACCATTAGCAGACATCCGTAACCGTTTCGATTCCTTCATAGAGTGTACGAAATAGAACAAAGCACGCATCGTTTGTTTTGTGTTTTCTTCTTCTTTCGGTGTTGTACACATTGTCAATCTATATGACGATTTGAAAATTTTGACACTCATCGCCCTATAACTGCGGAACCGGAAGTCGGATCGGGATGAAATTTCACAGAATTTTTAAAGATAATATGAGCTTCAATTCAAATGATGATTTGTGAAACTCGGTTCAAGCATCGCAGAGAAAACGCAGTGAGTTCTATGTTTGGAGTTTTCCTTCACCACTTTCGGTGCTTCCGGAACAGGAAAAGGAAAGACTGGCAATTAAGTTATCATGCCCAAAAGCTAACGAGTTTTGCAAACTAGAATAAGTTATCAGACAGTTTTATGTGATTTATACCTGTTTTTGACCATCGTTTGTTAAAAAAATGCTCATGAAATTGGTAATTTTCCACTTAACACACTTTAGTTCCGGAACCGGAGGACGGATCCGGATGAAATGTTCTAGAAAGTTTTAGCAAACTATAAGACCTTTCATTTGAATCTTAGTTTGTAAAAATCGGTTGAGCCATTTCAGAGAAAAATTAGCGCACACTTTTTCTCTAATTTTCACATATTACCCTGTAACTCCGGAACGGGAAGTCGGATCCAAATAAAATTCAATAGCAGGCTATGGGACTGTTAGTCCTATTATTTGAATCTAAGTTTGTGAAAATCGGTTCAGCTATCTCTCAAAAAAGTGAGTGCATATTTTTTCCATTTTTTTGGTACATATCATCCTGATCTCCGGAACCGTAAGCCGGATCGAAGAAAAGTGAGTGCCTATTTTTGTTACGTACATACACACATACACACACACACACACACACACACACACACACACAGACAGACAGACAGACAGTACGTCGGGCTGAGTCGAATAGTATATGACATTCAGCCCTCCGGGTCTCGGTTAAAAAGTCGATTTTCACAATGAATGCATAGCCTTTCTATATGAGAAAGGCAAAATATGGGTCTAATATTTTTCGATGGAGAACGATTATTCCAAATATTACAAAATTTGGTGAGAAAGTACATCAGTTTCTCATAGAATTACCGTACTCTTTGGAAATATTTTTACGCATCGATTCGAGTAGATAACATAATAGATAACACAATAGATAGCAAACAATGTCTAACTTTTCCGGCTTTCCTAGCCATTATCATTGTTTCCACTTACAAAGACGACAGTTTCATATTCATAAGATCACGTTTTTTTTTTTCCATAAATACGTTTATTTCTTAAGGCAGTTTACATAAGTTTTTCTTCGCCGTAGCATCACTTTTACATAACATTCATATCCTAAATTAATTCTAACATAGTCACAACGTTTTGAATTTATTAAAACATATTCTCTTATAGCTTAAATATCATCTTAGGTAACTCGTCATTAATTATGAAATCTACTCGGAAATATTATTTGAACCAAACGATTAACTTCTATAAATTATAAAATAAGCTGTTATTTTCAGACATTTTGTTGATAATTTCATAAACTGTTTCGAGTTTGTTTGTATCATTACATAATTTTTATTCTAATTTAGCTATTGGTTGAACTCATGGACGCAGCTGGGATCAGAACTAAGTCTTAAAAGGGGCCTTTATTAAATTGAAACTCCAATTTTCTTTATGAAATGATAAATAAGTTTCATGTATGAAAGGTCACGACAAGCAAGAATGTCTCGAACTGGGATATTGGATAGTTTACCTTGGGTACGCAAAGAATTTATTAGTTGAGATCTGACATCACGATACTCCACGCATGTCCAAACGACATGATCAATATCCCGATAACCTTCTCCGCAAGCACAATGATTAGTCTCGGAGAGCCCAATTCGAAGGAGATGTGCATCTAACGTGTAGTGATTGGACATGAGTCTGGACATCACACGAATGAAATCCCTACTCACATCCAGTCCCCTGAACCATGCCTTTGTCGATATTTTCGGAATAATTGAGTGCATCCACCGACCCAGATCATCTCTATCCCAAGATGCTTGCCAGCTGGCAAGTGTTCTTTGGCGAGACGAACTATAGAATTCGTTGAAAGCAATCGGTCGCTCATAAATTTCACCCTCAATAGCACCACGTTTGGCTAAATTATCGGCTCTTTCATTGCCTGGAATGGAGCAATGAGCCGGGACCCAGACTATAGTGATTAGATAATTATTATTCAATATGTCGTTCAGACACTGTTTTATTTTACCCAAGAAAAACGGTTCATTTTTGCCAGCAGCGATTGAGCGAATGGCTTCAATTGCACTCAGACTATCTGTGAAGAGGAAATAATGGTTTGGAGATAATGTGACGATTACACTCAAACTATAATGAACTGCTGCTAGCTCTGCTATATAAACAGATGCAGGTTCTTGAAGCCTAAATGAGGCCGAAACATTATTGTTGAACATACCAAACCCTGTCGCTTCTTCAATTCGCGATCCGTCCGTGTAAAACATTTTCTCAGAGTCAATATGCCTGAACTTACTTAAAAATATTTTTGGGATTTCCGTCGAGCGTAGATGATCCGGGATTCCACGCACTTCACGCTGCATGGATGTATCGAAAAATAAAGTTGAGTCAGGGGCACATAGGATGCTGACACGGATAGGAATATGTCTTGAAGGGTTGATTTCCTGTGACATATGGTTAAAATATACTGTCATAAATTTTGTTTGAGATCGAAGCTCGACTAGTCGTTCGAAATTATTAATTACCATGGGATTCAGCACCTCACATCTTATTAGCAGGCGTGATGAAAGCTCCCAAAATCGATCTTTTAATGGAAGAACTCCCGCCAGAACTTCAAGACTCATTGTATGTGTCGAGTGCATGCAGCCTAAGGCAATTCGCAAACAACGGTACTGAATTCGCTCAAGTTTGATAAAATGAGAGTTTGCAGCGGAACGAAAACAAACGCATCCATATTCCATCACTGAAAGTATCGTTGTTTGATACAATTTTATTAGATCTTGCGGATGAGAACCCCACCAAGATCCTGTTATTGTTCGAAGAAAATTTACTCTTTGTTGGCATTTCGTTATCAGATACCTAATGTGTCCTCCCCACGTGCATTTGGAATCGAACCACACCCCGAGGTATTTAAAAGTTAAAACCTGTTGGATCATTCTTCCCATCATATGGAGCTGAAGCTGCGCGGGATCATGCTTTCTTGAGAAGACGACTAACTCTGTTTTCTCCGCAGAGAATTCGATACCAAGATGAACAGCCCAAACGGACAAGTTATCTAAGGTATCTTGCAATGGTTTATGCAGATCAATAGCTTTGGGCCCAGTAACTGAAACCACGCCATCATCTGCCAATTGCCTTAGTGTACATGGGGTTACTAGACAGCTGTCAATGTCATTCACGTAAAAATTATAGAGGAGCGGACTGAGGCATGAGCCTTGCGGGAGACCCATGTAGCTAATTCTGAATGTTGCCAAATCGCCATGTGAAAAATACATGCACTTCTCTGACAAAAGGTTGTGCAAATAATTATTTATAACCGCTGGGAGTCCATTTTGGTGAAGCTTGTCTGAAAGAACATCAATGGAAACTGAATCAAATGCTCCTTTAATGTCTAAAAATACAGATGCCATTTGTTGCTTTTGAGCGAAGGCAATTTGGATGTCAGACGAAAGTAATGCAAGGCAATCATTCGTCCCTTTATTTCTACGGAAGCCAAACTGAGTATCTGACAACAAACCGTTCGTCTCGACCCAAGTGTCGAGACGTCGTAGAATAATTTTTTCGAACAATTTTCTGATGCAGGACAACATCGCAATGGGCCTATATGAGTTGTGATTGGAAGCTGGTTTCCCCGGCTTTTGAATGGCGATAACTTTCACTTGTCTCCAGTCAGGCGGAACAATATTTTGCTCAAGAAACTTGTTGAACAATTCCAACAAACGTCTTTTTGCGAGGTCGGGCAGATTCTTCACCAAGTTGAATTTAATTCTGTCCAACCCAGGGGCGTTATTGTTACAAGACAAGAGTGCTATAGAAAATTCTATCATTGAAAATGGGTTATTAATAAAACCATTATTTGGAGGAGATTCCCGTATAATGCTTTGCGTAGGAACAGAATCTGGGCAAACTTTCCGAGCAAAGTCAAATATCCATCGGTTCGAGTATTCGTCACTCTCATTGCCCACGTTACGATTCCTCATTCGTCTGGCCGTATTCCAAAGAGTGCTCATTGAGGTTTCTCTTGACAAACCTTCGACAAAATGTCTCCAATAGCTACATTTCTTGGCCCGAAGTATGCTCTTGTACTTGGTTTCTAAAACCATAAGTTTTTCAAAATTCTGAGGAGTTCCTCCTCCCCGTTTTAGAAACGTCTTGCAAGCATTTTGTTTTGCGAGTTTAGCCTCTGAGCACTCTTTGTCCCACCAGGGGTTGGGAGGCCTTCTGTTAGTCGTTGGCCCAGGAAAGCGTTTAGTTTGGGATTGTTCTGCTGCCTCCAGAATCGAACAAATGAGGAAGTCATATTCTTCAAGTGGAGGGAGCTCTTCCATTGAATTCAAAATACTAGAGATACTACTTTGGTATTTAATCCAGTCGATATTTTTTGTCAAATCATATGGAATACTAGCGGAAGTAGCAATGCAATTGCTACTGCTAATTGAGATGATGATTGTTAAATGATCGCTACCTTGTAAATCAGGCAGTATTTTCCAGGTGCAATCTAGTCGAATTGATGTTGAGCAAAGAGATAGATCTAATGCACTTGGGCGTGCCGGAGGTCTTGGGATCCGTGTCATGCTACCCATATTTAATACCGTCATGCTAAAATTGTCACAAATGTTTTGTATTAAAGATGATCTGCTATCATTGTAAACGGAACCCCACATCATTCCGTGCGAATTTAAATCCCCCAGAATCAATCGTGGTGCAGGAAGGGCTTCAACCATTTCATTAAGCTGTTGCTGTCCAACTTGTGCTTTTGGAGGAATATAAACCGAAGCTATGCAAATATCTTTGCCTTTAATGTTTATTTGGCAAGCAACAACTTCTATACTAGAAGTTGAAGGGATGTTTAATCTATAAAAGGAATAGCATTTCTTAATTCCCAAAAGCACTCCACCATACGGAGAGTCTCTATCGAGACGTATAATGTTAAAATCATTAAAATTTAAAGCTATGTTTGAAGTAAGCCATGTTTCGCATAAAGCAAATACATCACATTTTTGACTATGCAATAAAATTTTAAATGAATCAAGTTTTGGCATGATGCTTCGACAATTCCACTGCAGGACAGTGATTGTATCATTTGCGGCGGGTGATAAATTATCCATCAAAAGATACAAAACCTGAGACAATTGGCCATTGAGCTGATAACTGCTTCAAAAAATTTCTAGCTATTGGAAGGAATGCCATTATGAGGGTCTTTAAGGGTTCAGATATATTGAATGCTGAGAAAATCCATTCAACAATTTCCGAAAACTTCAGTAATCCTGTTGGTGGCTGTGAAATGGAGCCCACAGGATTATTACCTTTTTCTGTGCTAGATCCTGGATTGGTTTGTGAATTTGACAAACCAGGAGGCACAGTTTTTGGTTTTGACTTTTTTTGTTTAACACGGGGATCTTTTTTTGAAGATGAAACTTTAGGTGTCTTTTTTGGTAATTTGGAAGAAGACTTCTTTCTCTTAACTGACCCTTGGGTAGTGATAAACGAATTACCTTCACTATTTTCGTCAGAGTCAGAGTCCTCTGTTTCCTCTAGATTTGAAAACCCGTTTTCGGTTTCCAAAGGGGGGACATCAATGACCGTTTTAAGCATTTCTGCATATGTGCGCTTAGACCGTGCTTTTAAAGAAAGCTTAATTTTGTCTTTGTGCACTTTAAATGCAGTGCATACTGAAATATCCTCATGAGGACTTTCCCCACAATAAATACATTTTTCAATTTCCTTGTTGCAATCATTATCTTTATGAGGTCCTTCACACT
Organism: Malaya genurostris; assembly: GCF_030247185.1. NCBI lineage: Eukaryota > Metazoa > Arthropoda > Insecta > Diptera > Culicidae > Malaya > Malaya genurostris. The sequence continues at coordinate 88,614,375 of NC_080571.1, read as the reverse complement.
TAATACATTTTGGTTTATTGCTACAGTAAGTAGCTGTGTGTCCGAATTTTTTGCAGTTCGTACAATTCATTACATTTGGAACAAAAAGCCGAACAGGGAGGCGAATTTTATCGACATAGACATGGGACGGCAACGCAGATCCGGCAAATGTCACTCGAAACGAGTCTGATGGGCGATAAACTTTTTTTCCCTCTTCATAAACTACTGAGTACAGTTGTTTGCACTCCAGTATTTTCACACCCTCAAGCATAGAGTTCTTGAAACGACCAACACCATGCTTGAGTAAATCATCTACCGAAAGACTCGCTTCGGTAACAACACCGTCAATTTCGACATCTTTGGAGGGTATGTAAACTTTATACTCTTTAATGAAATGTTCCGAAGAGACAATATCATTCGCGTGTTTCAAATTATTTACCACAACACGAATTTTATCGTTATTTACTTTTATGATCTCTTTGATTGAAGAGTATCGTGATGTCAAACCTTTAGAAATTTGGTAAATGTTTAATGGCTTTGATATACGTCTAAAAAAGACTATCCAAGGCCCAGAAGAGCTCTCCTGATATTTTTTCGTTCGTGGCGGTATAGGATTCATGCTAGGATTTACGTCCATGGATTCATCCATCACATTAAAATTTTTTTAATCAAACTTTAAAATAACAAATGAAACCAACACTACACAGTACTCAATCAAAAGAAAAAGAAAAAACTTCTACCTTGAAATTGTTGTCTATCTCCGTTGCACTGCCGTGTAGATCCTCGTTGCTCTAGATGTTCTTGTTGGATGCTGATTGTTGGATGTGATGCTACTGCTACCTGACATCCAGCACCACTCGATTTCCGATTTACTTTTGTCTTCGCCAGCTGCAACCAGCGCAGGTCACCGGTGTATACCTGCGTGTTGTATGGCAGTGGAAAGACCGAGTTGTCTTGTCTCCTTCTTCCTTGTGCTCCGCACCGATATGCTTCTGCACCGGTGTGCTTTTGCACTCTCCTGCTTCTGTGTGCCTTTGCACTCTTCTTCTTCAATGTGCCTTTGCACTCTCCTGCTCAGCACTTGTGGCTGTATATTGTGGCCTGGGTAGAGCTTGGGAAACGCCCTTTGTTGTTTCCTTCACCAGCTTGGCCCAGCACTAGGGCTCTCTTATGCAGCACGATTTTACGTTTTAACGGCTGCTGCCAACAGGTTTCTACCTGTAGTTCAACCGTTGTCGTATTTAACGCGTGTAAACTAACCAGCGTTATCAAACTGTACGCTTCTATACACAACCTTCTCGGTTGAACGGCTATTACTGAATGATAAGATCACGTTCATCAATGTGTATTTACATCGCATTGGAGAAAAGCTCTTCACAAAACAAGAATTAGTGACGAACCGACTTGCACTCTGTATGGTTTGATAGTACCGTAGAGAAGGTTGCTTGTGCACATCAACAAATGGATCTTCTACGGATTTATTTAACGCGCCGTTCGCCTCGCACGAGAAACATTCCCTGTTTCTTCGCCGTTAGGGAAAGCACATGATAACTCTCCATCATCATGGAGTCCTCAATGATCGCGATCGACACCTTTCACCGCCAACACCAGATTTTAAAATTGTCACGTATTTTCAATGAAAGAATCCAATCCAAAAGCCTCATCTTCGGGTCATTAATAAATGAAGACGAATCAGTTTCGTCACTCACTGCAGCAAAAGAAAGTATCAATGTCAACGTCATTCATTCCGCTACGACAAGTCGAATCCAAAATAACATCTGCAGAGAGAGTCAGCCGAATTTCAATTGTCAGTATGAAAAGATCCATTACTAATCACAAACTACTCAAACAAGAAAAGACTAAATCGATCACTCTATTACGACAGTAACTTGTTAGATTGTGATCTAGAATGGATAGCATGAAACCGAGATGTCAGAAAATGTTCGTACCCATTCTCTAAATCGAATTGACTTTGAAGGAAAGGCACTACTCCCATTTGTCGCATCAGTTCGGTCCTACGAACTCCACAGTCTAAGGCTAAGTTTGATGAAGCTTTGATAACTGACAAAGTCCGAACTCCGGATGCAACACTTGATAGCCGAAGTTGGTCACAAAAATGTACTTTTTACTACACACCGAACGGTATCGAGGTTATGTTCTCATTCCCGTATGCCGCACCGGAATCAGGAATCATTGATGAACCTCATCTTTGTCGGCTTATATGGACACCGGAGCAAACAGAAAACGAGGGAGAAAAACCAACCGAACCACTTCGAAAGTTGAAAATTGTTCCACCCGGAGGCTAGATTGATGAAACGGATTCTCTGATTACTTCCTAACGGCCTGCTCGAAACTTTGGACAAGGTGGAAGCTGAACAAACTTTTTTTTTGTTTCCTTTGTTAGAACGACACCACCACGTGGGTGAACCCGATAAGTAAACACCGGCACCGTTCGGAAGTCTAACCGAAAACGAAACTTTGGCCGCCGTAAGCGGATTTTAGGATTGGTGATAAGAGCAAAGTTACCGAGTGTTGCGAAGGAAAATTCCCTGTATTGAGTGTTTCCAGTCCACAGCGGTCATGGATATACGCTTTTTAATCTATTGAGATACGGTCAAGTGGATGCTTTTTTGTGGCCGGGGAGAGTGCTTTATCGGGAAAGTTTTTTTTTGTTATACTTTCAGTAGCCATGACTGTCCCCGGGAGTTATTTGCTCGGTTCTCGCAGTTTACGGACGGAAAATCACAATTAAATTCGAAACCCGTCTGTGCAAAAGTCACGATTCGGCATCCGTCAAAATCAAGTATCGTATAAATTAAGCGGTTCCGGGTCAATTGTTAAAATGATTGCCCCTCGTATCGTGATGGACTTTCCTGGTTCATATGGACTCATATATGGTGATTCCCGTATCTCACAGGAAAATATGTTCATATGTTGGGCATATTATGAAACGGTGAAAAACAGGAGCTGTCCCGGGGTGACCGTTTGGTCCCTAAGTCTTCCATATGCATGTTTAATAATGTCCATCTAGCACCTACACAGCCCAAAACCGAGGGGCGGACGCTCGGAGCGGTTCCATAATTTATCAACGCTTGCTCGGATCCCATTCGGAGTCCCATCGGTCGGTGACGAAGTGAAGCACAATGATGGATGGGACGCGCCAAATCCGTATGCGTACTCCCCTGGGCTGGCGTCAAGCCAATTAGATTGAAGTATGTTAATCAATTGCACCATCCTCGGGCCCCTAGGATCCCATGATCGACGGCGGCGACGACCGTATCGAAAATGTCACAGGAATAATGGGGTCTCTCCGGTCGCATCCGCTCGCTAGCAGCAGCCTTCGCTGTTGATCCAGAGCCAATATTTGTATTTTTGATACCATGTTTGCGCTGTCGCGTTCAAATTATAATTAGATGAGGGGCTGGTGGAAGGAACACGAAGTCGCTTCGGTCAAATCCGGTGGGAACCGGCCCGGGCTCTTCGGAAATGAGTACCCCGATGGCGAGCAAAAAGGGTGGACACTGTTGATTGTAGCAGAAAATGCGGTACACTGATGGACTTTTGCCTGTTGGATTAAAATTGTGCTTTGTTCTGTTTGACTGTGACACATAATTAGCTACTGCTGAGGCGAATTGATTTTTTTTTGTCGTGGATGTGAATGTGAAAACTGTACCAGTTCCTTTGAAAGGCTTGACATATATGTATTTTTCGATGCAAGGAACTACTTCTGCTTGTGAATTGCGCTTGAAAAATACAAATTTAGGTTACAGTAAATCTGCATTATGCTTGTACCTTTCATGTAATCAAACATATGTTATTCAACAGACATACCTTTCGAATGATCTTAATTAACCCAAATGACCATAAGCACCATTAGCTCAATATTTAAAATGTTAATGAATAACAATACTGCAGCTACGTAGTATCGTGGTTATGATACGGTTTCAAAGCTCTGTTATAAAATATACAAGCATTTGCGATTTTATCCAGAACACTTTTATTTAGTGCCATTATATGGCCTATATAATGTTACTTTAATACCGATATAATACTGACTTTTCTACAGAAAACATTAGCAGTTAAGTGAGCCTCAATTTATATACAAAAATTAAACCAAACGTGCTGTTTTTATTTACTCAAGCAGCGATGTAACAATTGTTCACATTGTACCTCAGAATATGATTGGATTGTCCTGGAAGTTTTGAAATCATATATTCATTTCGCTTATTTATCCGATCACTCGATGAAAAAAGCAATAGAAAGTCAATATAATATCAAATAGAATTAACAAATAATTCGACCAGGCAACACTGTCGATGAGGATTTCAAGAACGAAATGAGTGCGATATTTCTACAAAATACAAATAGATTAATAGCAGATGGCAAGGTACTCCGGTTAGTGACGCAGTGAAGGTAAAACTCTTGTTTTAATCCACCTAGTGGTATAATTATTCCTTTCTGATGTTACTCAAACCTTCATAAACATTAGCTCGGAATTCTCAAATAATAAACTGTTCATTAAATAGAAACAAAAAATTATTTTAGACGTAAACGAGAAAAGTCTATAAATCAAATCACCCTGTAGCTCCGGAACAGGAAGTAGGAATACGTATCAAATTCCTAAATTCCGTATCAAACTCTGGAACTTTCCATTTGAAACTAAGTTTGTGAAAATCGGTTTAGCCATCGTGAAGATCCTTTTTATAGTTTTATCTCACCAAAAAATTGATCGCTTTTAGTGACGGTATACAAGTTTCAACACTCTTCACCCTGGAATTTCGGAACCGGATGTCAGATCTGCATGAAATTCATGAACATTTAATGGGACCATGAGGCCATTCATTAGAACTTAAGTTTGTGAAACGCCATCTCTGAGAAAAGTGAGTAAGTTTTTTGAAATTTTCACTTTTTATACTAATCACCGTGCAATTCCGGAGCTGGATATCGGATCAATATGCAATTCCGAATTTTTCTAGATTATCTTAAGACTTTTCATTTGAATCCAAGTGTGTTTAATCGCCCTCTTCGAGAAAAGTGAGAGCAAAAATTGTTACACACACGAACATTTTGCGCATTCAACGAACTGAACCTCGGTCAAAAGAAGGGTTTCACAGTGAATGCATAACCTTTTGTTTTTTTTAGAAAGACAAAAACTGTCATTTGAGAGCGCGATTCTAATTGAAGCTTGATGTTTTTTAGTAATAAGATTTTTAATAGGCTCAAATTTTGAATAAATATTCTTCGTAGCAAATCCCTGTTTCTATACTCTCATTGGTGTAGTGATGCCTTTCTCATTAGCATATATGTGAAAAATTGATGGAATTCACATGCACTTTTTGAGAACAGTAAACACGGTTGACGGTTCAATGCATGGGACGATGGTCTCACAAGCCAGTTGTCGTATGTTCGAGCCCCGGCCTGGAAAGATTCTTAGCGTCCTTAGGATCAGAGCACTAGCCATGCAATGATTCTGTACACTAAAAAACGGCTGCGAAGTCTGTAGAAACAGAAAGGTCAAATACCACAAAAGGAATGTGTTGCCAAGACTTTGCTTTGCTAAACAGAGAATCGACGTTATCAAAATAAATTTGATTGCCTATCAAATGAAAACGTCTGCAATTTTTCATAGATTTAGTTCAAAATTTTGAGATTTCATATAATTTTTGACTTGTCGTTCAAAAAACGGGTTGAATTTTTCATGTGATTTTATAACTTGAAGCAGAATCCGATCAAATTTTAACAGTGGTTGATCTGATCATTACATCTGACATTTTATTTGAATTTAAGTTAAATAAAATCGGTAGAGTTTTCTCTGGGAAATCGAAATTAATTTCATTGCCGAGTAATCCGGTGTTTTCGTAACATGCACAACAAAAATAAGTTTATTTGCCCATCAACAAACAAGATCCCCAATTTGAAATAGGTTTGGGACCCACTGTGCATGTTTTTGTGTCCTCAAAACTGATCGAAATTATTTCTTATTTTTGTGTTCCCGATAAAATTCAATAGCACCAAATGTAAACATACGGCTCCTAATTTGAGTATGAGCATGTAAAAATAGATTTATTTATTTCCTAAAAATTGACATGACCTCTGTTGAGGAGTTTTGGTCCCGTGCTCTCGGTGCTTCTAAAACCGGAATTCGGTTACCTTAATAACCAAACAGGAGCTGTCTGACCGACAACTAACAAAACCCTCAAATGGCAATCGTATAACAATCATTAACCTGTAACTCTGGAACCGGAGGTCGGATCGCGACGAAATTTGATAGAAATGAGATCATCACAACTTTTATTTCAATCTAAGTTGGAGAAAACAATTCTATCCCGCTCTGATTAATTCCATTTCGGAGTTTTTTTGAGCACTACTTCGAGACCTTCCAGACATTATACTAAGAGATACCAAGCTCTCACATTTTGCATATAAAATGGCATAATTTTGTGAACATGGCTCCCTCATGCGTTAACATAAAATCTTTGACGTAACGTGATGAAAAAAATAATCATTTTTGCGATTTTTCAGAATTATCGTTCAACATAATTAATCCAATTGTTTTGCATGTTAAAAAGCATCATTCGAAAAACATTTTGTGATTTTTTCGTTGAAAAATATTGAGAAATAGTCGTTGAAAAGGTATTTTTGAGGACACTTCTTAAAAATCATGATTTGCGGTGTTCACTGTATCTCAGTGAGGACTAATCAGAAGTGAACAAATCCAAGCAGCAAAGTTAGAGTAGAAGTTTTTCTAGACCCCAACGTTTTTGTTTGAATTTTTTTTAATATTTCGAATTTTCGGTGGTTGTTCAATGTGAAAAATACGATTTTTCACGAAAAAATTCGCCATTTTGTTGCTGTAATCTCCCCGAAGTAGCAAACAACGAAAAGAAAACGTTGTGGTCTGGTTTTTTATACGTAGAAAGTGTGTGCAACATTTGAACAAAATTGGTGCAGTAGTTTTTGAATGACGGTGGACACGGACTTTCAAAACCTGTTTTCGAAAAAAACGCATGTTAAGTTTTTTGTCTATAAAATCAATGGAAACAACTCAAGGGAGCCCGTAGAGTCTAATATTTTCAAAAAATCATATATTTTCTATTATAATTTTTTGTAATGAAACATTTCAAGAATGCTTTGTCAAGTTTTTAAGTCAATCAAAGCAGAAGTCTTGGGCATATGCACCGAGTTTTTATTTCTTTGCAATATGAGATAAACGAAGATAAAGTTCCATAACTTACTGAATTTTGTTCCGATGAGCGTGAAAATTTCACAGAATAGTCTTGAAATGTTTTACTATACGAAAATACAAAGAAAAAAAAGGATTTTTTAAAAAGTGTTAGACCCTACCCGCCCTGGTACTGGAGACATCTTTCTACATATTTTAACCTACAAAATTTAATTTTGCATCAATTTCGAAACCAAATTCAGATGAATCAGACGTAAAGTCAATGACATGATTTATGTTCATATACTACGGATTTTAGAGATAAGTGAATTTTGACGCTCCTTTGAGGTGCATATATCGAGACGTGAATTTACATGATGTGTTTTCTAAGTGTGTAACATAAAAGGTAGACTAGTAGCCAAATGATTAGGTATCGCGCGGATCATCTAAAGATGAGAAATCAAACAGGTTTAAATCTTAGAAACCAGTTTCAATTCACCTAGTGTTGCTATAATGCCACTCTCTATGACTCATGTTTTCATTCATGAGGGGTGTATAATTTAATCACGAATTAACGCTGGCAAAGTTGGATAAAAGAGAAAAAATTTGCCACATCTGGAGTTAAGCCCATCCAGAAGCATAACAAGATCTACCAATTCATCCCAAAAAAGTCTCTGCTTGGTGTCGATTATAATCCAGGGACATTATTCGTGAAATACCGAGAGAGTGTGCCAAAATTGGACCTTGCGCATGGGACATCTAGAGCACGAAATCATCTTCAAACAATAAATTATATTGAGAGTTCTATCGAGTTCAATAGAGATTTCACAATTTTTTTTAATCAAATCCTATACCTCTTGGGAAATCACCCTGTATTACTGAGAGATTCTTAAAAAAAACTTTTCTTTGAATATTAAAAAGGAACACATATTTGTTTGGGCATACACTAGCATAATCTTTTCAATTTTAAACAAGTTTTAGCCCAAGTTAATAAGCGACGGTAGTGAAATCCGAATAAATGACAAAAACAGTCTATTTTTATATACTTTAACTGTTTTATTTCAGTTTAAGTTTGTGAAAATCGACTTATACCGCTGACAGACATGTGATTCTGTACAACGCTGTACGCGTACAACGATGAGGTGACAGACATGTTTCGCGCACAGAATGAATATACAAAGAAACGAAACAATTCAAAACTTAACTTAATGCTCCGATGATCGATAATATAGAAACCATTTTTTTGCGGTTTTATGTGTATTCCTAGTATTTGATTTATGCCATATATAATCAAAGCCTCTCTGAAGTATTAAACTAGTTTGATATGTGAGTGTTCATCGGATGACAGTTTTACTCATATCACATTTTATGGTTTTAAGGTACATTTATGACACGTTTGTTCTGGGATACTGGATTTTTCCTCCATTGTTTAAATGTAATTAGCATTAGGGAAAATTTAATGTCCATAATGTTGATGTTCTACCATAACATTACTGACATCAAATAAAAGTAAAAAATGAAGGAAATATAAAAGGTTTTTAGAACTAATTTTCGGAACACTAGCACTATGTTTTGTACAACGAAGCTGATTTCTTCCAAAAATGTGATTAATCATCAAATTTTGTTTGTCGACTTTTGCAAAACCCACATAAATTTCAAGGTGTTCAGTCATAATTAATTATTATAGTTTTAGTAATAATCAGAAATGGCATGGCACACACATTTTCCAGCAAAATGCTATCAACAAAACAGTTACGAAATTTTCATAAAAAGGATTATGTTTATCATAAAGCTGATTTTGAAACTTTCTTGAATTTTGAATCATTCCGGTTTAACATAGGTTTGATGCTTTGTTTTGCTTCATATTTTAAAAAAATAGTCTGGTAGGTTGAAATATAATCTCATAATGGTTTTATTAGGAGTTTGAGGAGTTTAAAGTTGTTATGCTATATTTACGAAGTAACACTGAAAACTACTACAAGTATTCATTAAATTGTTTATGTTAGTTGGTACGCGTTCTGCTTCAATTCACCCACACTGAAAGACATGATTCGCTGTTCTCTATTCATACCCAAAATAAGACTCTTTCTAAACAATTTAAAAACAAGTTTTCTTTCTATCCAACGGCATTCAACCTGATGAGATTGTTATTTAATAGAAAAAAATTACCTAATAGTGCTGATTTTATGTACAAATATGAATATATTGTTTTCCTTATTTGTATTTCAAAACTTCACCAAATTCATGAACATTTCTTGGTTTAACTGCTATTTGAAAACATGCTACAACGTTGATAAAGTATACTTTTATGCTTCTTGTTAGCATTTCACAGAGATTTTTTTCAAAATAAAACAAAGGTTGCTTATTATTCGATACTCAGAAGAAGGAAATATTATTTCGTGAGTTCACCATCGCTCGCCAATGGCGCTGGCAGCAGTAAACAGGGATGTGATTTTACACAGTACAACGATAAATGACCGTAGATGATACCACCGTGATTCAGGGTGACAGACATGTGATTTCATGGCGTACAGTGATTCCGATATCACATGTCTGTCATAAGCATTAGCTGTTTCTGAGAAAATGAAGAGAGTTCCATTTTTGAGTTTTCGGCTACTATTGCCGGAACCGGAAGCTGGATACCGACATAGATCAAATCTGTTCGTTTGGCCAGCCTATAAATTGAAACAGTTTTAAACCAGATTTAGGAGGATTTTTACGTTTGTTGCATTATCGCTCTATATGACTGGTTACAATTTCATACACACCAGAATCCGGATCTGGATAAAATTCTACCATTAACCTATGAAAACATAATACTTTTCAATTGAATCTGAAATTGCGACGATCGGTTCAGCCGTTTCAGAGAAATTGGAATGATTTCCGGTTTGAAGCATGTACCGGTATACTCAAAGTCAACGTATTTGGTGATAAACTAACCATATTTGCCTAACGGCCATTTGAATATAATTGGCTTGATTTTTTAGAGTCATGTATAAAAACACGCTTCTGAAAATAAATTTTTTTTATTCTTATCAGCCTGTAATTCCGAATAAAATTCGGTAGAGTTACACGGGAGAGTAAGACCTGTCGTTTGATCATAAACTTGTACAAATTGGATGAGCGGTCTCTGAGAAGATCAATTGCATATTTTTAGTTCATTTTGCACATTTTACCCAGTAACTCCCGAACCGGAATTCAGCTCCAAATGAAATTTAATAGAAACCTTTGGTTTTACAAGGCCTTTAATTTGAATCCAAGTTGAAGAAAATTTAAGCGCACTTTTTCTTCATTTTTTGCACAATTTACCCCGTTACTCTCGAACCGGAAGTTCGATCCGGTTCAATAGGAACCTATGGGACCAAGAGACTTTCATTTAAATCTACGTTTGTGAGAATCGGTCCAGCCATTTCGAGTGCTTATTATAAACATACATACACACACAGACATTTGTTCAGTTCGACAAGCTGAATCGCCTTCGGACCTCGGTTAAAAAGTCGTTTTTTCACAGCGATTGCATAGAAATACTATTTAGTAAGACGAATAAAGCCTCACAATCAGTGCTAATCATAGTCATTTTCATTGACTCAAAATAGACGAGAATGATAAAGAATAAATATCATTCTCAGCTCCGCTTGCAAATTATGAAAGCGAGATCCATGTCCCGTCAATGAGAAAAGCGGAATAGTAGCATAGAATCTGTGTTCTTTCTTTTGTTTACCCTTTTAGTCATTTTCGGTTTTCAATGCAATTCCATATTCAACCGTGGGCTCAGAATCGATAGTAACATAGAACGATTCACTAGGATTTTTACCTGTTGGTGCTCGTATTAAGTATCTTACGAGTGTCGTTGGAATTGATACTCTCTATTGTTGAAGTGAGAAACGAAAATTCTTCGTCTCTCTTCGTTTGTTTTGTATGGTGTCATTTACGAATGAGGTAGTAAAAAATGAAGATGAGATTTCGATTATTCTGTACGATGGATATTAACATTCCAGTTGACTTCAAATCCAAATATTGAATACTGCTTTAACGTCTAAATTGAATGTAGAACAAATTCTCAGATATGGGTAGAGAGTCGGAACAAAAAATAACGAAACTTCGGAAAATGTTAAATATTTTGTTGTACTGAAGTTGTATCAACAATTGACACTTTATGAAACCAAACAGATTCAATTCTCAAATCGTCCCAATTTGAGCAATGTTGTGCCCTCCTGACCAGCACAATAGAAACGTAAAAAAACTCCCAAACAAAATTCCTCTGTTTTTCATGCCTCTGGCATATAAACCGGCCACTTTGTCAGTTTATCAAATCTTTGCTTTTTCCAGCTTAGTAAACGATCTGTTTATTAGTTCATCAGCTTATTAGCGTGTCAGTTTCCGGCTGGCTCCGGCAGCAATTAATATCCTGTTCATAAACATTCCGCTAGTCACCGGGAAAGTTTTCTCCGTGTTAGCAGTGGTCCCACACAAACACTCTCGCGTCACATCATTTGTGTCACATTTGGAAGTTTTTCGATCTGTATCCGAACATGCGGGAGTCCGAGCGTGCGAATCAGCATCGGGGACGTGATTTTGTCACCATCGATTTCATTGCTATCCCGAAAGTATGCGACTGGACTATAGGAAAGGACGGGAAGGAAATGGTTTATTAGGCAAACTTGTTTGTCAAACTATCGTTCAGATATGTGTCAGCGAATCGGCAGTATCGATCTTCTGTCCGACTCCGGAACTCTGTTCCATCGGATGTGCCAAAGATTCGACACCACTAGCTCCCGTGCGTGGGAAGCGTTAGGATCAAAATAGAACCAACAACTGCAAACGAGAGAAACTTTTGAACCATTCGGAGCGATTTGGCAGAACAAACAAACTCACTCCGACTACGAGAATGGTGACGCAGATCATCAGACGGGTCGTGGGTCTTCCGAAACGAGGCAACCAAGACAAACGAGGATTAGCTCCGTCTGCGGTTCTGATATTGTCGGATATCACACTGGATGAAAATCGGTCGTAATCGGTAGTTGCTATGCCAAACTATATTATCCCGAAAGTACATGACTGCACATTTTTTAATAACCAATTGAAAGCTTCTGATCAATCAAAAATAAACTCCAGTGATTTCATTATCCGTCTATAGAATTCTGGTCGCAAAACGCAATCGCCTAGTCCACCGAAGTAACAAATTGATTATTCTGTCACAGCCCATCAATCCCGAAGCAATGGCAACAGCTTACCACCAACATGTCGATTGGAGCATAGTTTCGGGGCAGTTTTCCAAAGCTCATGCCAGTCAGCCAGCCAGCCAGCCATGCAATGCCAGACATGCCGGTCGATACGGCGGCTGGCTCACGCGGTAATCTCCCTTTGATAACAGGTATTTTATTTACATCCACCTGCTGAACAAAGCTTCCCGGGCCAGGTTGCCACGTCCGCGGAAAAGAACGGACCACTGAGGATGGGTACAGTTTCGTGTGGAATGATGGACAGTATGATAATTCCCAGCTGTATCTCAAACCGCAGGCGAACCACCAACCCCAGGTGGGATGAAATGTTATTAATAGTTGGAACAGTTATGTAATTACTCACACCTTACGGCCCAACAGCACCGCAAACATTGCGGTTACAAAACTGTCACATGGGTTAGTAGAAAATGGAATTTGGTGCAGATTAGAATTTCAGGATTCACTGATCAGAAGTCGGAAGATTGAGGAAAACATTGATTGGAGCAAGTAAAAGTAAAAAGGGGGATTAAAAAGGCGAATACTTAGTGGTACATATCAGATGCAAAGGAATGACAGCAGCAAAATCACGCCATGATTTATTAGACACAATGTCATCGTATGTGAACGTTTTGACATGCGGTTTGCTGACACAAGGGACAGTTTTGAAAAAAAAAGTCGAACGAAAGTACGTGCAAAATCACTCGGACTTCAGTTAGTCCGTAGCGTTTTGCAACCCGGGTAGGCAAATGGCAAACAAAGATCTAAATAATAACAAATTTTACCATCATATCTTGTCTTGCCGTTTCTGTGCAATCATAGCGATACTTGATATTTTATCTAGAGAAACAAAAAATTGTACAATATCTGTTTAGCATCTAAATTAGTTATCATATCTTATTTCGTTATTGATGAGTTATTCCAATTTAATCAAGTACAATTGATCCAGTACTTCTATCTTCAAAAAAAAATACAATTGAATAAACTGCATCAGAATCAGATAAGAGAAATTCTTATTATATTATTTAATTCTGAATGCTAGAATATAAAATAACTGGAAAATTCTTTCTCTCTAAATATGTTGTTTTTGGTTTGATATTACAATGACAGATTTTTATGTTTTGTTGACATTTTCTCATGTGTTATGAATTTTGATATTTTAACTATTATATCAAACAAAATAATGTTAATTTCTACCATTGAAATGTTCGGTTTTAATAATAAAATTTGTTATTGGTTTGCAAATCACTTTTACCCGGGAACGCTTCCAGGATCAGTTGCTTCTTGGTCAGAAACCGGAATCTGGCGGCAGCATTAGGTCTCAGCAAAATGCAGAGCTTAGGCTGATTAGGGGGGGCTGAACTTTTCTATCCCAGTTATGACAAAAAAGGTACAAACGTCGTAATTGATGAAACAAATGTCACACAAGCTTCCTGGTCTTGTGTTTTAAACCTCCGTTTACGTAAACTTTTTTCACGTTACTTCTTTTTACGTAACTCTTTTAACGAACAAAATCCAAAATAACGTAATTTTTTTTACGAACCAAATCCCAAATAACGTAAAATTTTTTTACGAATCTACTTCGTAAAAAGAGCTTTTTGCATACAATGAAAATCGTTTCCGGCTCATTTATATTCCATGGAAATTACTACAATATGGGTATTTTCGGAACGGGTTTGATGAGTAGATGTCGGAAACCGATATTCGAGGTGGTTCTAAATTCCAATATGGCGACTGTCGGTTTATTGATATTCCTTGAAAAACTTTACAATATAGGTATTCTTGGAACGGGTTTGATGAGTACATGTTGGAAAATGATGTTTGAGATAGTCCTGAATTCTAAGATGGTGACTTCTGGTTTATTGATATTTTCCTAAAAACTCTTACAATATGGGTATTTTCGCAACGGATTTGATGGGTAAATGTCGCGAAACGATGTTTGAAATGGTTCTGAATGCCAAGATGGTGACTTCCGATATATTGGCATTCCTCAAAACCCTTTACAATATTCCTCAAAACCCCTACAGGGGTTTGATGAGTAGATGTCGGATAAGATGTTTGAGGTGGTTATAAATTCTGCTTTAGTTTCTTATATGTAGAATTTTGTTCAGCAGTTTCAACAGTCTTGATAATCTGATTTGACTGGTATTTTAGTATTTTTTACTAAATCCGGCTATAATTTAGATCTGCCGCAGATATTATATACTGCTTCGAAATATGTAAATCCCTACTCATGAAAACCGTTCCGAAAATATGCATATTGTGAAGATATTCGAGCAGTTCGAGTAATATCGACACATATTTCAAGGGTTTTCATGGAATATCAAGAAACCGGATGTCACCATTTTGGAATTCAGAATCACCTCAAACATCGTTTTTTAACATGTACTCATCAAACCCGTTCCAAAAATGCCCATATTCGGATGGTTTGTAACGAATATCAAGCACCGGAAGTCACCATCTTGGAAATTGATGCGACCTAGGACATACTTTTCCTGCAAATACTAATAATTTTTGTTCCATACTTAACTATCATATTATACATATCCAATAATACGTACACATAGGGAAAATTTTTTTACGTTGAAAAACCCAAATAGCCTCAACCAAAAATTTGACAAAGCTCTCTAAAAACCTATGGTTCGGCAAGCTATTTGTAGTTATGACTTGAACAGCAAAATTTTCATTACTACAGGTGTGATTAACCAACTACAACATCTTAGAGTTAAAGTGCGTATTTCGTAAAAATAGTTATTATTCACAAAGCATTATTTATAGTTTAGAAGAAAATTTAACCTATTCAAATCAATCAAATAATTACAATTGTAAATCCATAAGATGAAACTCAAATATATACCGAAACCTCCATTTACGGAACTAAATCGGGTTTCGTAAAAAAAGTTTACGTTATTTAGAATTTATTTTATAAAAAAATGTGTGTAATGAATTTGAAAACCCCGTATCATAAGGCCATTTTCAAAACGAATGTGGTTAGTGGGTGCAAGAAAAGTTATGTTTGGGATCGTTTCAAAATCCAAGATTGCGACTTCCGGTTTATTGATTTTCCTTAGAAAACCCTTACAATATCGGTATTTTCGGAACTGATTTGACGTATAGATTGAGAAAATCTGGAAGCGGAAACAAATATGTCGTGATGAGAGTAACAACATGTTTTTTAAATTTTATCACCTACACTAAAAACCCCGTGTTTTTTGTAACAAACTCATTGCGAAAGTACCCATATTGTAAGGGTTTTTAAGGACTATCAACAAACAGGAAGTCGCCATCTTGGATTTCAAATCCACTTCAAATATCGGTTTTCAGCCTCTACTCATCAAACCAGTTCTGAAAAAATACTCAAATCGTATTAGTTTTCAGAGATTATCAAATTATCGAAAGGACTTTAGATCCACTTCAAAAATCGTTCTCTGATATCTACTCATCAAATCCATTCCGAAAATACCCATATATTATAAATAACCCGGAAGTCGCCATTTTGAATTTCAGAATTAATTAGAAAGAATATCAAAAAACCAAAAGTCGCCATCTTTGAATTCAGAACCATCTCAAACATAGTTTTCTATATCTCAAAACTACACAAATCGATTGTCATCAGTTTTCAACTAAGCAAACCGATTCAGGCTATCCTGGTTCCCGGTTTCCGGTTCCGGAGGACCCGGAAATAGTGGTTATATATTCATAAATGGATCTCACTCACTTTTTCAGCGATGCACAGTGGGAAAAATCTATGAAAACCCGCAAAGAATTTTGTAACTCATGAACTAATTGAGATAGGTCAACAAATTAAAGCGTTTCTTATGTGAAAATGTCCAAGGAATTTAATGGAATGATTTACAATGGCCGCACGAATCGCAATCCTGCTCGTTTTCCCCCAAATGTACAGCAGTTTTGGGGTTTGCTATAACATTCGTTCTGTAACTTGAAAAGAAGTCGAGTGCGGTATTCTGGAATAGCCTAAGTTCTGGCATTCGGTTCTACAGATTTTTTTTACATAAGATAAGCTAGATTTAGTAAACTTCCAATAAGCTTTACCGAGATTGAAGGACGATTTACAATAAGATATCATGAAATGAAGGAAATGGGGTTAAATAGCCACCAAAACGTTTCGTGCGGCCAGTGTAAACTCTTCCATTCGATTCTCCTGACATTTTTACATAAAATCAAGCTATTTTAGTAAACCGCACTCGATTTCCTTCTAAGTTACACAACAAATACTACAGAAAACCCTACAACTTTTGGGCATTTGGGGTAAAACGAGCAGGATGGCGATTCTACGGCAATTTTCCCACTGTGCAATGCGATGGTTTTGAATAAAAAAGTCGAACGAAAGTACGTACAAAATCACTCGGAGTTCATCATTCGACAGTAAGTGCACAGAAAAAAATATGAAACTTACATAAATGGCATGTAAACCGATAGTACTATGAAACTGACATCAGTTGAAACAAAAATCTTATTTAAAACCATGATTGATGTAAAATTACATAAAGATTCATTTAGTTTTTCATTGAGCAAGACTGTATATTTACAAACCGCTTAGCTTTGTAATGTAACTTTCCATTCAATTGTCTGCTCCAAATATGTGCATGAAAATAAATGTAAATTCACAAAATATTTTTATTTGTGTAACGTTTTGCAACGCTTCTTGAATCAGTTGACTCTTGACCGGAACCTGGTGGCAGCTTTAAGTTCCAGGAAAATGCAGTGCTTAGGCTGTTTAAGATAAGCCTGTACTTTTCTATCCCAGTTGTGACAGTAAAGGTAAAAAAGTCGGAATTTTTCGTCCAAAAAGTGTAGAAAGCGGCAGAATATAGCCCATTCTACACATATCAAAAAAGTATTGTGATTTTACATCTTTTGAGATGCGTCGTATTCCACTCGAATCTATATTCAAAAACATGTAAAATTGTGTGATTTGAAAATTACATCGAATGAAATAAAAAACAAAAAATCGATAGCAACAGCGCGACTTGAACCGAGAAACATTAGATCACAAAGCATGTCAGTTAATCGACTGAGCCACAGAAGCACACATTTGCTCTCGACGGATAATCGGTGCATATAAATCCATACAGGGACACTTGGTAGCCGAGAGCAAATTATACTCGGAGCCTGTGAAATTCTGTATTATTTTGCGTCATTGGACAAGTTAAGTTTTATTAATTGTATCGTTTGTAGAATTATGTCACTTTGAATATTCATAATTTTTCCTGTGTAGGTAATAAAAATCCCAAACAAAAACGAGGAGCAGTTCGAAAACAAGCAAAATCTATCTGCGTGGTTGAAAATGATGACACAAATGTCACAGCAGTCTTCAAACAGCTTCCTGGTCTTGTGATTTATATCGCATTATAACGTGGTAAAGTCGACGATCAATTCCAGACCGAAAAGTTGACGAAGCTCTCTAAAAACCCATGGTTCAGCAGGCTATTTGTAGTTTGAACAACAAAATTTTCATTTCTACAGGTGTTATTAGCCAACGAGAACATCTTAGAGTTGAAGTGCGTATTTCGTTAAAAAGCGTTATTATTCACAAAGCATTAATGCTAGTTTGAAAGACAATTTAACCTATTCAAGTCATCCCAAATAATTACAATTGTAAATCCATAAGATGAAACTTAAAAATACACCGAAACCTCCATTTACGGAACTAAATGGGGATTCCTAAAAAAAGTTCACGTTATTTGAAATTTACTTCATAAAAAATGTGTGTAATGAATGTAAAAACCCCCATTCATATGGCCATTTTCAAAACGAATGTGATTAGTCGGTGCACGGAAAGTTATGTTTGGGATCGTTTAAAAATCCAAGATTGCGACTTCCGCTTTATTGATATTCCTTAAAAACCCTTACAATATCGGTATTTTCGGAACTGATTTGACGTATAGATGCTGAAAATCTGGAAGCGGAAACAAATATGTCGTGATGAGAGTAACTACATTTTTTTAAAAAATTATCACCTGCACTAAAAACCCCGTGTTTTTTGTAACAAACCCATTCCGAAAGTACCCATATTGTAAGGGTTTTTAAGGAATATCAATAAAGCGGAAGTCGCAATCTTGGATTTCAAATCCACCTCAAATATCGGTTTTCAGCATCTACTCATCAAACCTGTTCTGAAAAAATACTCCAATTTTATTGGTTTAATAGCTACTATTGTCTTGTTCTGACATATTTCGTCCTGCACATCTTATGGTCGTGAAAGGGTTAAAATAGAAATAATTTTCAAGAAAGCATCCAATTGTTAATTTTCTTAATCGTAATCAATCGTTTAGACGAGAAAAGTAAAATCAAATTTCGTTTTCTAAATGCTCTTCTGTCATGCAACGACAAGTGTTCCGGACGGAATGGAAAAGAGTGGATGGGTGATGTTAAAGACATAACCGGATGACTTGAACGCGAATAAAAATAATTTATCAAATTCTTTTAATTTACACTATTGAGTTCATTTACTTTGAATACAAAAGGGCATTTGGAAATGGGTCAGAATCGAGATCTTGGAACAGGACCTAGCCTTACCATATTACAGGATCTAGATCGATCCATCATTTGAACTTTAATCGGTAATATGATAAATCTAGCTTCTGGACCAGTTCAAGGTTCATGATCTGGATTGATCTGGATCTTGATCGGCACCTGAAACGAGACTTGTTAATAAGTTAAGTCTACGTTTTGGTTTAAATCCTTCGAAGGATTCTGGATCAGAATCTAAATTCTGGACCGGTATTTTACAATTGAGATCTAGAACTGAATTCTGGACCGGCATTCTGGAACTAAATTTCGAATCTAGATTCTAACTATGAATTTAGAAACTGATTTCAGATCCTGAATTCTGGAACTGATATCTGAACCTGAATTCCTGGATTTAACTTCTTGAATTGATTTCTGGACCTCGATCGAAACCGAAATCGCAATCCAAAATTTATTTCTAGACTGCTGGTTCATGTTTCAGTTCAGAATTAACTTCTTGAACTCAGATCCAGTTCCTGGATTCAGTTGCCGAATTCAGGCCCAGTATTCAAAATTCAAGAAATGAAACATAATTCAGCAATGGAATACTGAATCTGAAATCTACAGCTAACTAAAATTCAAGTACAGATCGCAATTCGGGTTCAGCATACATATTTGTTAATAAATATTACAAGCTTCTGTAAGTAAAGAATGGATCCGACCTATGATCAATTTTCAATCCTACTTCATAGAATTTTTCGTTTTTCCTAAAAAAAGAGCTGACATGAAATAATGATTTCAAAACTACTGCACTAAGCCAGAAATGTCTGCCCCTTTCACAAATGTAAAATCAACATACTCATCAGCCGAAACTACTAGCGGTCTAATCCAACTGATTCATAAATTAAAATCAATTACTTCCTCCACTCCTTGTGGGCACAAAATTCCTGCCAAAGGTAAATATAATTAAAACTGCGGCACTGTGGAAATGAGGCTAACAAACGAACGAAAAAGTTACGCTCAATATTCAGCACCATCACGAAGCAACCCAGAAGCAGAGAGAATATTTACACCTACTGTGTAATTCATAACCTGGATGTTGGGGGGAATTTGTAGAATTAATTTACCCGGGCAAACAGATAACAGAATGTTCCACAACTGGCACCAAAAAGCCACTCAACACTGCTAGTAGCAGCTCGCCGCTACCATGCAATGTGTCACTCTGAAAATTTGCAGAAATTTCATTATGAAGCAGCATGCAGCATTTTCGTGCTCATTTGAATTTCGGCACCGCATCCGTCCCCGGCACTCACGTCCTTCCCGGCAAAAACGGTCCGCCAGCGTGGAAGCAATAAAATTCTTTTCAAGTGTCCTTAGCTCCATCCTAACAAATAAACTCCGAGTCTATTCATTTGGCTCCGGTTGAAAACTAGTCAGCTTTTCAATCCCTCACTGTCCGGTCCGTCGGTTTCGCCCTCTCCGGAAAGTATTCCACCAGTCAATGGAAGGCGTCAAAGACCAACTTCCTCTTCGGGTGTGCCGGACAGTGACACTGGAATGGCTGAAGCATGGCATAAAAGTTGTCCTTGGTCTTGGTGTCCGGCAGAGAACCCAGGACCAGCCGAGCTAGGGGAGAAGCTCCGAGCGAAATTTTCAATAAAATTCTGAAATTAACGACAAGCACCTTTTCATAAATTTGCTCTATCTCTGTCTCCGTTTCTAGCAGCAGGAACTCTGGAAAGACCGTTTGAACTGCCTTGTACACCTTGAAAAAGTCGCAAGGACGAGTGAGGGATGCGGGGAATAGCCTGATGGGAGACAGTATAGAGCTCTAATGGCCGGCACTTAAATGTGTAAATTCTAGCTGAGTGTGTTTCTCACACTAGTTTGTCCTGCCGTTTGATGGCAGCTTTGATGATGATTGAGTATTGATGGTATGTTTGGGAGTGATTCTACGGGAGAAGGGTTTCACGAGAATGTGAGCGCATTTTAGACAACTTTTACGTTGTGAATCTAGATAATCAATTATTTAGCTGTTATGGCTAATATAGTTGTCATTGAAAAAGTTTTTTTTTTCAATTGAACATAACTATCTGGTTGTTTGGAATCCGACACTTTTATTAATAAAAATTTTGTAACGAAATATTTTGTCGTAAATACGAGTTACTTTACCATGGAGCGTCTTTTCAAAATTTACCCTGTACAAGAATGGGTAGAATTTAATCGCAAATATCTCTTGTTGTAGCATATATTTATCTTCATACTATCGGAAATATTATCATCAGTTTATGGTAAAACTTTCAGTAGTATAAGATAACCACAAATTACTCAAAATTTAAGTTTCCTAAGATGTTTGATATGAACTAGCATTAAGGTAAAATTTAAGGCGCGTAATATTTCAACCCCATGAATGGAGTTATCGACCAATTAGTTTACTCCTATAGTTTAATTCTATAGGTAGACTTTTCGAAAAAAATATCTTGTTGAGAATGATGTCTCATATAAATGAGAATAATATTTTTCTACAAGAATTATTTAATTCCTGAATTACTGCATGCTGGAGCTGAATTCGGAACTTGAGATCTGGAACTAGATTTTGGAACTGAATTTCGTTCCTTAGTTCAGTTTCAGGTTTTAAGCTTAGAATTCAGTTCTGGAATTAATTTTGTTCTAGGATTGATTCTAAAAGTTAGTTCAATTCCAGAATTCTAGAACTAAATTCTTGATCTGAATTCCGGAACCTGAATTGAGCAACTGAAAGCCAGTACATAAAAATGGTTGCAATAAGTATTCAACAGAGGTAAACATCAAATAAATTTCTAATATCGAATTTTTCCCGTCTCACTGTGAAAAACGACTTTTTAACCGAGGCCCAGAGGGCCGAATGTCATATACTATTCGACTCAGCTCGACGAACTGAGCAAATCTCTCTCTCTCTCTCTCTCTTCTCAAAGATGGTTGAACCAATTTTCACAAACTAAGATTCAAATAAAAGGTCTTATGGTCCCATAGCCTGCTATTGAATTTCATTTGGATCCGACTTCCGGTTCCGAAGTTACATGGTAATATGTGAAAATTTGAGAAAAAATGTGAACTCATTTTTTCTGAAACGACTCAACCGATTTTCACAAACTAAGATTCAAGGGAAAGGTCTCATAGTTTCCTTAACATTTGTAAAACATTTTATTAGAATCCGACTACGGATCCGGAACTAAAGCGTAATAAGTGGAAAATTACCAATCGCATTAGTATTTTTTCACGAGAGATGGTAAAAAAACAGGTATAAAATCCATAAAACTGTCTGATAAATTCTTCTAGTTTGCAGAACTTGTTAGTTTGTGGGCATAAAAATTTAATTTGGCACTACTGGTCCCCCCCTTTTCCTGTTTCGGGAGCACCGAAAATGGTGAAGACCAACTCCAAATATATGATTCGCTTCGATGTCTCTGCGAAGCTTAGACCGATTTTCACAAATCTTGATCTGAATTAAAGATCATATTATCTTCAAATTCTATCCTCCGGTTCCACAGTTACAGAGCGATGAGTGCCAAAGTTTTCAAATCGCCATATAGAATGACAATATGTACAACACCGGTACGTTGGGGGTACGGTGGAAGAAGAAGACACAAAACGAACGTGCTTTGTTCTATTTCGTACACGCTATAAAGAAAACGAAACTATTACGGATGTCTGCTACTAGTGTGTAATATTGGTAGGAGGCGGTGCTGCGGTTGATAAAAATTTTAGTAAAGCCGAGATAAAATAAATTATATGAACAACAGAATAAAAGAATGTCAATGAATTGAAGTTTATTTGAAAAAAATATGCAATTTTCACATCCGGTAGTGCAGTAATACCATGCCGGTGGTGTAGTGATGTCATGTTAACAATAGTAATAATAATAATAATTCGACTACATGTTTTACGCTGCTGATTCACGCTGTTTAGCTTGCCTTACATATGCCGAAGTAACAGAAACGCAGACTGGCTTCGTTTGTTATATTTCGTTTAATTGGTTCAACCGAAACAGAGCATGAGATAGTAAGTCTAGGTTTCACTAGGCTCAAAACTAATCCATTTTGGAGATCATATTTATTTGTCATATTTGTTATGAGTAATATGAGAAAGGCATCATTACACCACTAGGTGGATTAAAACAGATTTTTTTTTAAACCATTTAAATATTCCCAAAGAACTATGCGAAGTTTTCTTCTACTGAGAATGAAGGTCTACAAGAAATGAACTATGAAATTGTTTGTTGTATTGTTTTTTTCTCATTTGTATTTTTTACACGTTTTTTTTATACGGTACGTAACCCCCGTGTACAAGGAGACCTTAGTGTAATATAGACGTACCGTTATAATTCTGGAAGCGAAGCAGTAAAAGTTGTAAAATTCACACAATCAATCAAGTGGCACGAAATAGGCTTGATATACGAAAGTGTGAAAGAAGCATGTCAGTTCTTTTCGTATTCGCGTCATCCGATTATGTCTCTGACATTACCGACCCGCTTTTTGCCTTCGTTATATAAGAATGGTTATGCAATCACGGTGAAAACCGACTTTTGAACCGGAGCCCGGAGGGCCGAGTGTCATATACCATTCGACTCACTTCGTCGAGTATGCAAAATGTAAAAAAAAAGTTACATACACACATACACACATACGCACATACACACACACAAATGCACATGTGTATGGGCGTATGTGTGTATGTAACGTTTTTTGCACAACCTTAGATTTTAAAGAAAGGTCTTGTGGTTCTATACAAAATTCCTGAATATTATTTGGATCCGACTTCAGGTTGCGGAATTATGGGATAAAATGTGCAAAAAATGAAAAAACCATGTAACAACTTTTCTTGGTGATGTCTAAACCGATTTTCACAAACTAAATAAAGTTCTAATGGTCTCATATCAAATTCCTGAATTTTGTTCGGATCTGACTTCCGATTTCGCTGTTATGGAGTAAGTACCTTTTACTCCATAACGCCGGAATCGGAAATCAGATATGAAATAAATATGAAAATATGTGTCTTTCTCAAAGATGGCGTGATCGGTGTTTACAAACTTAGATTTAAATTAATGGTCTTATGGTTCTGTATGAACGTTCTGAATTTTATTTGTATCCGACATCCGGTTCCGGAATAATAGGATAAAGTTTGTTGAAATTATCATCATTTAAAGGGGCGAAACAAAATACGTAAAAATTCATCTAAACTGGCCTAAAAACTACTCCAATCGGTAGTCGTTATCAGTGGACGGCCAAATAAAACAGTTCCGGTTATTCTTTCGAGAATCGAAGAAAATTATTTGGAAGAATACCACAGTATTCTATATGATAGAATGATTAATATGAGAAAGTCATCATAGCACCCTTAGTTGGATTAAAACAAGTTTTTATGATCATTTAGGGGTTAACCTAAGTTTGTGCTTAGGGCACATAACCGTTTTTACTTTCCTTTACGTTTCGTCTTAGACTCGTCAGTGCAGAGCAGTTCAAACACTGGCCTAATACTAATACTGGCCGATTCAGGCGGATAACGTTTTCGTTCGGCACTTCAGCAAAGACATGGCCCTTTACGTCTGCTTAGCGGTTCAAGTTGAACTGTTTAAGTTAGCAATAAGCAGCTCAATTTGCACTGAAGAGTCAATTTGCACTGAAGAGTCTAAGATGAAACGAATAGAAAAGTAAAATTTTTTATGGACATTTTACCCCATTATTCCGGAATCAGAAGTCGGATCCGGACAAAATTTCATGGGACCTTTCATTTGAATGTTAGTGTATGAAAATTGGTTCAGTGGTCCCTGAGAACGTAAAACTCGTGGACGTTTCATTACACCTTTTACTCCGTTACTCCAGAACCGGAAGTTGGATTCGGACAAAATTACATAGCAAGCGATGAGTCAAAGGGTCAATAAAATTGGTTTTGCCATATCCGAGAAAACCGAGTGCACATTCGTGTTACATGTTGAAACTAAAGGTCAAATTCTACAAAAAGGAAAGTAATACCAAGACATTGCTTTGCCAAGATCTTTCAAATGTTGTAATAAATTGATATCTATTTATTACAATTTGAATTCTTTTTGGGGGCAGTAAATATGCACGCTTACCCGATCATAGCCTTTCGACTTGAAATTTTCAAATGATTCCAACACTAAAACGGAAAAATTTCTAAATTAAAAAAAAACATGAAGCGCACGTCATCTGTTGATCTTGAAAACCGTTGAAAAGTTAAACAATCAACATTTTAAAACACAAAAGTTATCTTTTCTTTAAAGCATAGGTTTTTTACATCACATCTAAAAATACAAAAATAAACCCTTCTTAAACCACCTAGTTGTGTGATAATGCTTTTCTCTTACCAATTAAATAGTCTCATTAAAACATTTGTAAGATTCCATCCTCGGCCATTAGTATCAATTGTCCTAACAGGAGCTTCCAAACGAGTCCAAGACTTTCGAAATCGATTCTTTTACCTAATGAACATTTTGTTGCATTGAAAAACACTGAGATCTGTCGGTTACGTCACATATTACATTTCTCGAAACGAAAATTTGAATTCTAAATTTGATTGATATAATCGTTAGCTTTCGAATAAGCTAAAATTTCTCGAAATTTACGTCACTTTTACCAGCATGTGACCGGAACCAGAAGTGACAGCCATATGTAATCATCGAGCTTGGTTCATAATTTAATAGAAGCTTCCAAATGAGCCTAGACTTGTTAAAATCGGATAAGTCATCTCTTTGAAAATTTTAGCGCTAAAATCACAACGCGTTTTGTCGCGTACGTCACTTATAGCATTATATCACCAGAACCAAAAATGACATCAATGATCTTCAAACTTGATCAATGGTGTAATAGTGGCTTTCGAACAAGTCTAAGTTTGTTGATATTGACATCTCCGAGAAAGTGAAAACAGCCTTTGTTGCCATTCGCAGAAGCAGTTTTCTCTACAGTCGTGGAACGGAATGTTGAAAAACTATTAGTTTATTCGGTTCATTTTCTAAATAATGATGTTTTTTCACGAAGTTGATCTTGCAAAAGCGGATAAAACTGCTTTAGCATTTTTCAATAATGGCTGTTCCCTTAATATTGTAAGTAGAACCTTAAAGTCGATTTTTCAGAGCGATTTTTTTAGCCTTCCTTCATAAGAAGGGCAAATGTTACTTTGTCTGGTACAACTGATGTATCGAAGGCACTAAATCCTTAACTTCAAAAGAAAAAACGTGATTAATCCACCTAGCAGTGAGATGATACCTTTTTTTATCAATCCGCATGTGTTTTTTTGCATGGATATACTTAGGTGTTTTAGTTCTCATGACATTATTTTAATTATCGTCGTTTGAAACGGCAAATTGAGATTTTAATCACTCATTACCCTGTATTTTCGAATCTGCAAATCGTATCGAATTTCAATCTTAACGTGTGACATTCGATTGAACATTCCATGAGATGTCGAAGTAAGTTCCACTTTAGAGTTTTTCGTCATTATTTATGGTACTTCCAGAGCTGGTATTCAGGAACTAGCATAACCCAAAATGATTCGAATGGCCATAAATTAATACGCCAAACAATTTACATCTTCTATATCGGTATGAATTTTAAAAATTCATCATCTGTAATTCCAGAATCGGATAAAATTCACCAATTTTGTATGGGACCTTAAGTCCTTTAATTTGAATTTTTGTTTTTGAAGTTCGATTTGGCCTTTTTGAAAAAATGATTAAACTTTGAGAAACGATTCGAAACTGGATCCGGAGTTCTAAGATCGGTGTAGCCGAAATCAGATAAATTCACCTGAGGAGTCTGTAGAAATCTTCGAGAAATTGTAGTGCGAATTAAAATTTGGGGGTACATTCCGAATCCAAAAAAGAATACCGCTTAAACTGAAATAAATTTATTTGGTAATCGACTATCCAAATTTGCAAACCCGATAAATCTGATTAATTTATGTGAAATGAACATTGTTATACTAATCACCCTGTATCTTCTAAACCAGAAATCGGATCTGTCTAATTTTTATAGGATTTTAAGACCTCTCATTTGAATCATAGATGATTCTTAGATTTCATTTGAATCTTAGATCGGTTCAGCCATCTACGAGAAAAATGAATTGCATTACTTTAATTTCGTTTCACATGTCATCCTGTGGTTCCGAAATCAGAAGTCGGATCCAAATTTGTAAGTATACTAGTTTACATATGAATCTGAGTTTGTAGAAAACGGTTTAGCCATCTCCGAAAAAATTGAGTGAAATTATTTGTCACACACGCATTTGCTGATCTCGACGAACTGAGTCGTATGGTATATGGAAAATATGTTCTTCCAGCTTTTATTGCTGTAAGTAGTTTAAATCAATATAATTATGGAATTACTTTCAACTCGAAAATGCTGATATCATCTGGTTTATAAATGCCATATTCGAACGATTATGTTGCCAAAAACGAACCGTGCTAAAATCAGTCCTAGGCAAATTGTCATGAAAAAGGATGCTGTACACAGTCTTTTGGGCACTTAGAAACAATTGTATGTCACAGTATAAAAATCGTGTTTTCCGTTGCTCCCAAGCATTTCTTTGTCATCCAGTGCTCAAAACTTCTACTGCTGGAATAAGGGGAAAAGTCGTTTACACAAAAATATTGATATCTCCGTTAAAAATTGACGGATTTTAACAAACTATGGCTTGTTGGATAGCTATTACCGTGCGGAATCTAAGTCTAAAAACATATTCTGTTTTCAAGGTCAATTGTGACAGATACTGTCAAAAAACATAATTTTGACATAAAACTTCGTATAACTCAAAAAGTAAACATCCTATCTCAAAACCATTCAATAGCGTTTTGGGTGACGGGGAGACCTTTCATTTGCGACTAGTTTGATCAAAATCGGTCCAGCCATCTCTGAGATCTCGACCTCTTAGTTGACAACACACATACAGACACACACACACACACACACACACACACACACACACACACACACACACACACACACACACACACACACACACACACACACACACACACAGACAGACTGACATTTGCTCAGTTCGTCGAGCTGAATCGATTGGTATATGACATTCGGCCCTCCGGGCCTCGGAGAATTTTTCGAAAGTTTGAGCGAATTCTATACCTATTTTTTATATATATATAAAAATGTAAAACATCAGGAGTTAAATATGATCAGTATCTAACGGTAAAAACAGATTGGAAAATTTACATGCGAATGCCATTATGTAATGAAAACCGCGAAAATGTTACCACAGAGACGGGACTTGAACCCATAGCTACACAGAAAGAAAAGATGAAACTTACACGACATGTAAACCGATAGTACTATGAAATAGACAACAGTTGAAACGAAAATCTGATTTAAAACCATGATTGATGTAAATTTACATTAAAATTCATTTAGTTGTTCATTGAACAAGACTGTATATTTACAAACCGCTTCGTTTTGTAATGTAAATTTCCATTCAATTACCTGCTCCAAATATGTGCATGAAAATAAATGTAAAATCACAAAATATTTTTATCTGTGTAGCTCCTGATCGGGGAAATTTGTTTTACCAATTAAACCTACCTGCATATGAAAACACGAAGAGAAAGTCTAAGGTTGATGTCAGAGTGAAAGCGTCACGCGAAGCGTCTGGACGCGCATGTGAGCTAGTTACATTTGATCAAAGCAAACCTGTCAGAGTGAATGTGATGCAAAATCAGTACAGCGAATCGAATTCACTTCACTTCGGTCCGCGTTCCGCGCTCACTCTGACATTAACCTAATAGACAAGACGGAACCAAAACATGCTTCGCTGTACTTGGTTACTTTCCAATCTGATTTCCCCGTTAGATACTGATCATATTTAAAAAAAGCTCAAGACGGCTCTAGGTCTTAACAAAGACTAAAACAAACCAATCAAAATCGATATAGTAGACATTATGCGGCAATTAAAACCAAATAACATAAAACACAAATCGTTGAACGCCGAGAATTGTATCCTGCTAATTTTTCTTCCTGCACCACACTAACAATGTCTTTTCTATGCGAATTTGTTATCTTTGTAGTAATTTTTTGAGTGGATTAGCAAAGTTTCACGGTGAAGATCATCTCTTCTGTGCCAAGTGTCATACACGGTTCGAACTAGTTCATAGAGATTGCAAAATGTCTAAGTGGGTGTAAAGGTACATGTAACAGTTTGGTGCGCTCACGTTTCTCGGACATGACTCAACCGATTTCTAAAAGCTTAGGTTCAAATGTTATATCTTAAGACCGTATATGAAATTCGTCAATTATATTTTATTTTAGGAACTAAACTCCTTCATTTCACGAACTATTGGGCAGTGCGGTAAAACCTCATTTCAATTGAATATTATTAGATGGCCGTTGACTGACAGCATATCCCTTCTCATTTATTTTACTTTTGTTGACGAAGCTCCCAGCATTCATCGTCAATTGAATAATCGTACCTAGCACTTTTTCCTGCTCAGTTTGTAGTCGGCCTGTTTCATTGTCTTCACTGTGGGTAGTGAGCAAGTGCGAATGAATATGCATAAACATCAACTCTATAACACAAAACTCTCTCCGACCATAATGATAAATAGAGAGTGGCGGTGCTCATTTGAGTTTTAAATTATCATCAGCAAGTTGAAATCGATAATTCATGAACCTCACTTCAAGGCCGCCCTCCCATCCAATAGTAAGAGATGTTTTTTTACTTCAAGAGATAAACTGACGGTGGTTAAACTAAGCGTCGAAAGAAATAGAAACGAATGAAGAACAGGATGATGTCCGTTCTATTCGACAGCGAGGGTTGTGTGTTAGAATGTGAAGTGCACTGCAGTAGAGTGATCGTTAGTGTGTCCACACATTCGAATTCAATTGAATTGAATGAAGTTCTACAGCACCGCTATTAGGTGATTATTGAATCGAAGTTTTTAATGTGGAACACATTTTTGTTTTCTATATAGCGGTGCAAACTAGAAACTCAAGAAAAATACATGTAGAAATGTGGTCAGGTTTTGAACAATTACCGCTCAGTCAATTTTGTATCAATGATTAATATTATGTCACCATTTGATTGGAAATATTTCTACGTATTGATTTGAATGTTCATAGCCATGTATTTTTAATTTTATATCATTGAAATGTTGATGAATAGCTAGCAGTGTCCTATTTTGGCAGCAAAAATCTCTGGCATACCGGATTTCCCTGCCATAGTCGACGGTTTTGAAGGAGTAAGCGATATATCAAAGGGAAAGCTGCGCTCTGATTGGTCAATCTAAGCAAAAGCAAAGCTGTTGGAAGCACGTGAATCTACAAATAGAAGCGAAATTATAGCTAACGTTTCAGTCTTATGCGTAGCTTGCTAGAGGTAGGTTGTTGCTACACAGCAAGATAAAAAGTGCCATAAACGATTTGAAGCTTTTATTGGTATGCTTTGATATTGTGTCATGCAAGATTGGATGAAATCCCATGTTATGTCGTTTCGCCTGAGAAATTGACAACTACTCCAGGGTAAATTTTGAGTGCATAAGACCAATTTCTAATTTATATACGATGAACTCGATTGATAATGAGAAATATTTTATCGCTTCAACCGAAATCGCAAAATGGTAGTAATGGTAGAGAAACGCTATAAAAATAACTGCTTGCATACAAAACTTGAACACAAGCTTGGTGAAGAGAAGCTTAAATATCGATATCCGTATCACAATCATGTACAAACATTTAATTGTATACATTTGGGCTATTGATGTAATTTCGTCGGCTACGAAACAAATACAAATCACGATAAATAGAGTCTATATTCTGGGTTCGCGTGTTCTGTGTTGATTCCTAATAAGGATCAATCTAAGCAGACTCTTGTGCATTTGCGGATTCAAAAGTGTGACGATTAATTAAAAATGTCAATCATTGGAAATTTTGGTTGCCTTGTTCCACATGAACGGCTCGAACAACCCCATGGGGCTGATCCTTGTAGTTTTTTATCGAACAACGTTCCCTAAAATGGGTGTGAAATATGACGCTCCATTTATGGCATGGTATTTAGTTCTAAGGGCATGTGATATATGATTTTAGAACTAAATTCCATGCGTCTCCATCGGATGATGACAATTTGATGGAGACGCATGCTTTTCCAAATGATTTATTTTTTCAAAGTCTGATGTTATACCCGTCCACATTTTTTTAAAAATCTGAAAAAATACTGCGTAATATACTCATAAATGATTTATTTTTGATGTAAAATCTAGATTGGTACCAAAATTGTAAGTGCGAATAAAAAAAATTTGAACTTTTGAACATGAAATACATTTTGAAAAATTCTGAAAAAAATCAGAAACGTTTTTCATAATTCCTAAAATGTTCTTGATTTTTGTTTTTCAATTTTTTTGCTAGAGAGGTTTTTGAAAAATTTAAATAAAATGAAAATCAGAAGAACCACCCTAACTTCACCAATATGGCAGTTATTTTGGGAAAATCATCTTCAATTTAAACCCTTTCAAACAGCGTATATCAATTTTTATTCTGTTTGGTGGCAGTTTTTATATGGAAACCCGGCTACACCCTCTAGTGAAATTGTTTTTACGTGCTCTGAACATGAAATAATAATTAAAAAACAAGATGAAAAGACAAATTCATTTATTGTTTGCATGTATTTATATTCGTTACGTGTTGTCACTGTTCTTTCTGACGTTTTTTATTGCGACAAATCGAAATTCGATGCGTTAAAGATTTAAAATTCTGTTATAATTTTCTGATATGAAAAATACAGTATATTTTAATTGGAAAATATCACAGAAAGAAATTATGAATTTTACAGGTGACATAATTCTACATACGATACAATTCATAACTAATTAACTTCTCAAATGACGCAATATTCCATTCGTACAGAAATTTACTGGCTCCGAGTGTAGCTAGCAAGTGAAACTGTATGAATTTATATGCACGATTTACCAGCCAAGCAGATATGTGCTTTTATGGCTCAGTCGACTAACTGGTGTGCTTTGTGATCTTATGTTTTTCGGTTCAAGTCGCGGTGTTGCTATCGGTTCCATTCGTTTTAAAGCCAAGTAATTTTCAAATCACACAATTTTACATGTTCTTGAATATAAATTCGTGTGAAATATGATGCTCCATTTATGTGCATCTTATAAGATGTAAAATCACAAGAATTTTCGAACTGTGAAAGTACTTTTAAGGGTGAAAAATAGTATGTGGGTAAAGAAAAACAGTACAATGGCTCCGGAAGAGCTGGACTTGGTGGTAAAATTTTTCAAAACAGAACTCACTCCGATTGCTTAGTGAACCGATTTTTAATAACTCAGATTTAATTGAAAGGTCTTACAGCTCAACAGTTGTTGTTAGTTATTCACAGAAAAAAATTATGAATTTCACAGGTGATGTAATTCTACAACCGACATAATTCATAACAATTTAACTTGTCAAAAGACTGAATATTCCATTCCCACAGAACTTTACAGGCTCCGAGTGTAATTTGCATTCGGCTACCATTAGTCGCTATGTGGATTTATATCCATCAATAATCCATCGAGCCGATATGTGCTTCTATGGCACAGTCGATTACTGCCGTGCTTTGCGAGCTAATGTTTCTCGGTTCAAGCCGCGCTGTTTCTATCGATCTTTTGTTTTTTGTTTCAAGCTATGTGATTTTCAAATCACATAATTTTACATGTTCTTGAATATAAATTTGAGTGAAATACGACGCTCCATTTATGTGCATGTTATAAGATGTAAAATCACTAGATTTTTTCGAGCTGTGTTGTTAAAACGAACCAACTTTGGCTACATCGGTTTAAAACTTTCGGAAGTACAGGAAACAGAAATCAAATACTTCAATTTCTCCGAAATGACAGTACGGATGATGGAAATATTATTAAGCTTCATAACCCATAGAAAGAAACACTTTTTGTGTTATTAAACCAACGAACAAAATGATACCCTTTAATGCTAAAACAAATCTGAGGAAAAAAAAAACGTTTTCCTGCGCAGAGCGACCACAAATAAAACAAAATTAATTTATTAAAAAGCCAACTAAAACAATTTTTGCTTTATTTGCCACCATACAAATGCCGTTCCATCATATCCATGATTAAAATCGGTTGCTTTTAATAACCACCCAATAGCGGTATGAAAACGAACATCCACAAATGAGTTGCAATCTTTTTTTACCTTTTTTTACACCAGCCTTCAACAGAGCAAACTCAGTAGCATAAATATTATTTCCACCGCACAACCACCGGAGGCAGTAGCTTTGCCTTTCCGGCATTTATTGAAAGAGGAACCGTTGCAATTGATTGAAAAACTCCCGCGCTTTGCGCACCGGGTTCCTGCCAGGTTGGCACCGGGAAACGACGTAAAACGGAAAGTTATTGTTCTCCACCAACCGCCATAATTGAATCCATCGCAATCAATGCGCTTGCAATGGGAAGCCGATTGAAAAGGATTCAGAGAAGTTCATTGCGTGAATGCGTTCTTGAAATCCCCCCACCGCTCCTACCCCAAC
Source organism: Malaya genurostris (assembly GCF_030247185.1). Taxonomy (NCBI): domain Eukaryota; kingdom Metazoa; phylum Arthropoda; class Insecta; order Diptera; family Culicidae; genus Malaya; species Malaya genurostris. Next base: position 88,581,012 of record NC_080571.1, on the reverse strand, counting down.
CTCCCCCGTTACCATTTCAACTGTGCGGTTGCATTGTCGGAACGTTGCAAATGCATTCCCAATGCTATATTTCTGCTTCATGCTCATAACCGTGATAGGAATCCTTTCGACTAATAGCAAACAACAACTGGCCGCATTTGTTTGGCTTCGAAGGCAGCCCGCCAGGGTAGGATTCTTCTGGTAAATGTATGTGTGTGTGCGTGTGGGAAGAATTAAAAGTTAAACATTGCTCTTAGATTACCCATCAAGAGTCATACAATCAGCAATCATACATTTGATTAAATCGTTACAACATTCCAATAACACTGTGGGATATCTCAACTCCACTCCTGCCCCGATCGCCGTAAATACATTGTTTTCTTCGATACAAACACACCGGATTGCTTTTAAAGCCATTGTTTTCCGCACGGTTTGAAAAGGGAAGACGGAAACTATCGCAAACTAATGCTAGGTGGGTGACACATTCACCCACCAGCTTTTACCGTCTCGCATTGTTGTGTTATAGACGTTCTGCACAAAACAGCACCATCCTCCCGTCCATCCGTTCGTCCTTCAACTTGCTCCTAGCGCTCTGTCTAACGGAAAACTATTGTACTGCGTCTGGACTGTCGAACAGTGTAAATAGTACTATGTTTCAACTATTGTTTGCCCGCTCCGCTCGGTACCTACATGAATGCAAGTATCCACATACCAAGTATCAACCGACAGACTACTACTACTACTACTACTACAACTACTACTGTTGGTTGCTTTCGTGTTAGAAGACTCATGCCCAGTCACAACGGTTCATTGGTATGGAAATATAAATCGACGATGACAGCCAAACAGGATTTCCAATCCCTTTGCGATGCTCCTCCGATGTTCTGGTCTGGTCTGAGACGAGGTCTGGAAGCCTATTTGGAAACGATGGCAAGCCATCGGCAGAAGTTGACGTGAAATGCATTGGAAAATATTGACAACCTGTATCGGTGTGGTATGAGTATTCATGTCCTGTCCACATGACTTCGAGAAAAACTGATGTAGATAGGATAATGGAAACCGCTGTCGGGTGGAACTATTTCAAACGTCATCGAACGAGTTATGAATTATTGCCCGCAAATACCTGCAGTTGCTCCGGCATTGGGTGGAAGATTCAGGAGTCGTCGGGTGCGTACCTGCAAATGGAGAAGGGGAAAGGAAATATGGTCAACATTTGCTCTATGAAATTCCAAAGATAATTTAATTGAATTCAACAAGTAAAATTGAGGGTATACTCTCATTACCACTCTCACTGCACTTGATTTCATCTATTAACAGAATCACGTACAGAGAAGTGATCACAAATTGAGTCATTTAATATCTGAACGCAAAATCAATTGATTTAGATCGAATCCATGCTAATGAAATAACAATGTTGTGTACTCAAGACGAGCGTCATTTATTGCACTTGATACGAAAATTATCGAAAAAAAAATATTCCCATTTGATTTTTAATATGAAATTTCGAACTGTTCTTCGAACACCTTTAACTATATTTTACGCACTCCGTTGATTAACCTGTGCTCGCCTCATCTCTGTCGTTTCACGAATCTCATTTTCCACTCTTCTCCAACTTCTGTTTAACAATTGCCCAATATTTCTCAATTTCACACGCCAGTAGTTGGGTGGGCTGATATCGTTTTCGAGGAAATCTACCCCGTTGTCTCGATAGCACTTCTCCGCTGGAGTGTAAGTTTGACAAATCAAAAGCCAAAACATTACAATTCTATTGTGAACGTTAATGTAGGACAGAATACACTTTTTCAGATATTCTCGCTTATTCATTTGGGAACTTGTCAAATTGTTTCTCACGAAAACTTGTTTTTTTTATCGCAGCTGAAAATACCTCGCCGGATCTTAGGCTCTCTTGCGAATTAATCGCCAAAATCAGCCTTGAGCAATAGCTTTATGAAACTTTTGCCCGGGAAGCTAACATTAAACCATCTTTATGTAAGTTTCGTCATCGAGAAGTATTTCGTAAGAGACGCATTGTACCCCTAGTAACAATTCGAATGCTGTTGAAATCATAAATCAGAATTCGGGACTAGAATTCCGAATACCAATTAAGAAACTAAATTCAGTTTTGAAAATCTATTCAAAAAACCAGTTCCAGAATTCAGATTCATGATTCAGTTCCAGAGTCATAGATTTCAATTACGATTCTGTACTCTGGAACTGAATTCTGAAACTGTAGTCTGGAACTAAATTCTAAACCTGAAAACCAAGTTCAGAATTCAGATGGAACAGAATCTAGGTTCTGAATTTAGTTTTAGAATTCAGTTCTAGAATTCAATCAATAAAATCTGTTACCGGATCCAGATATAGAAACTAAATGCGATTACTGATAATCTCTTGTCGCTACTTCTGGTGGAAAGCGACTGCTCACCACAACGTTTTGGGCTTAACAATTCGCAGAAGGTCCGTTATTTCTGCTGTTTACAAAAGGTCCCACAAAGACGTCCACATCTGTCCAAAGGTCAGGAAGAAAAGATTGATTTTCGAAAATGGGTTTTCTTTTTTTACTCGTCTAGTTGAACATCGGAACTGACATGTGCCAGCCTTACAATCGTCGTCGCGGGTACGAGAAAAGGAAGCAAATGTAATGAGTTTTCCCCATTGTGTGCGAATTTAACACAATGTCGTTGTTGGCAGGCTTTAGCTCATGGAACAAAAATATGTCATATGAACACTAATGAAGCGTATGAAAAATGTATGCAAAAGATAAAGTTGGAGTTTTGTGTTTGAAAACGTCAATCGAATATCTTTATGATGGTTTTCATGGTTTGTAGCAGGGGTGGAAATGAGCACATCTTTTGATTCACAGCAAATAAAAATAGTCAGTATGATTTTTTCACATAGCATATATATATTGTAGATATTATAAAGAAGTTTGAAACGAATGATTTTTGATCAGATGCGATGAATAATAATTATAATGATAATAAAAACATGTCAAATCACAAAGAGTGCTACGCAGCTGATTAATATTTCCATATTTAGTTTGAATATCATATACAGAAGTAACAGGAGTGCAGGTTTTTGCTACGCCAATTCAAACGCACCATTCAAATGCTGCGCCAAATGTTGCGCAACTACACAAGCGATCATCTTCGCTAGTGATTACGATCTGATGATTTTTTAATCTTGATTTTTCCAGCCCTAAATTCAAGAGTATCTACGAAGTTAACAGTTTTACTGCCTGTAAAGTTCAAGAATTCAACTGAAGAATCTTTTACGTATGGGGATCGGTTTCTAATTAGATGCAAAAGTTTGAATAAATCTCATAGCATATATCCGACATTGAAGGTAATTTGGAATGTATGTGTGAGATCTGTTTTAAAGATTTATGACCTTTTTGTGTTCTAGTTTTAATTTTTTTTGGTGAAATTTTGATGATCCAGAGAGATGAATAACTACAAGGTTAAAATCCCCATAATTCTGGAATTGCAGAATCGGAAGTTGGATCTAAATGAAATTCAATTGATAATAATCTTGTTTTGAATCTAGGTTCGTGAAAATCGATCAATACCAGCTCCATTTCGAAGGTATAGACCACTAAAATTTTAGATTTTTACATCGTGATTAAAACGAGCGACAACAGCAAAAAAGTTTTCTGCGGTCTAATACACATGTTCAAGTTAACATGAAAAGAAATGAATGAAACATTAATTTCCAAAGCTTTTTAACAAACAATCTCTGTGTGTGATACTGTTTGAAACATAGCAGATTTCAAAAAGTGATTGAGCGTTATATGGACGGCTGATAAGAGCAACTCATCGTTGTAAACCTCGTTAAGTAGCTTTCAATACGAGAACCGAATCAATAATTTGTGTGCCAAAACCGAACTTGAGCTTTTCAGAGCAGAAAACGTTTAAAGCCATTCTTAGTGCAACATCAGAAATCAGATCATTTTATGATGACGAACTAAGTTCGATAATATACCATGGAGTGATGCACTTCCAAACCACGTGGATCGCTGCCGACTTCTCGACTTGGATCTTCTGTCTGTTCAAGGGAATATTCACAAGGCCGTTTTCATCTAGGGCTAGTGCAATTTTACAAGCAAATACTATACAACTATTTGTAATGTAATTTAGTTTGATCGAAGTCTTATATTGTACCATTTGGATATTATAATCAGTTGGTAAAAAAGACGAGGAGGTTTTATGCCTTATGGAGAAAGAGATTATAAATTTCATCCTCAGAAGGCTGCTCCCAAATAAATAAATAAATAAACGTCTATTAAAATATCTTTCGGAATCAAAATTTATTTAAGTGTAAAAAATCACTCCAATTATCGATATACGAGGTCTGTTCAAAAATTTCCCGGAATTTTTTAATTGCGCGCGTCTGGAGAGTCCGGTGGTCGAAATTTTTTTTTATTGTGTTGGTACATATGTCCCTAATATCTGGTGAAATTTTCAGCTGTATTCATTGTTTACATTCTGTCTTGTAGCGGCTGGTGTAGACGTGTTTTTTTGAGCTCGGCGATTTTTGTTAGTTTAAACAATGGAAGAATTGAAGTGTCAAAGAATTTGTATTAAATTTTTCGTGAAAAATGAATTAAAGTGTAACCAAGTGTGCGAAATGTTACAGAGAGCCTACGGTGAGTCTGCTATGAAAAAAAAATAAGAGTTTACGAGTGGTATAAGCGTTTCCAAGGTGGCCGCGAAGACGTTGAAGACGACGAACGCTCCGGTCGACCCAGCACGTCAATAATCGATGAAAATGTGGGAAAAGTGGAAAAAATGATTATGGATGATCGCCGAATCACTATTAGAGAAGTTGCTGATGAAGTTGGCATATCAGTTGGCTCATGCCATCATATTTTTTCAAATGTTTTGGGCATGAAACTAGTGGCAGCATAACTCATCGTTGCTTATTCGTGATTTTTTGGCTAAAAACAAGACTTTAATCATGCCCCAACCTCCTTTTTCGCCAGATATCGCTCCGTGTGATTTTTTCCTGTTCCCAAAGTTGAAGAGACCCATGAAAGGACAGCGTTTTTCATCGATTGAAGAGATAAAGGCAAAATCGCTGAGAGTGCTACAGAGCATTACAAAAATTGACTATCAGGGGTGTTTCGAAGACTGGAAAAAACGCTGGCATAAGTGTATTATATCTAGGGGGGATTACTTTGAAGGGTACCATATAGATGTAGACGAATAAATAAATATTTTTTTAGAAAGTGAGAATTCCGGGTACTTTTTGAACAGACCTTGTAGTCAGATTTAATTCTAGATCTCATTCGAATTTGTATGACCAGGCAAACCATTCAAATTTTTCGGAGGAGTGGTTTCTTCCAAAATCAAAAAAATCAAAAATCAATCGAACCACCCTAGCTCCGTCAATATGGCAGTTAAAGGGTTGCAACTTTGAGAAAATTGTTTTACATCATTATTTTTACGTTTCGTCTTTGACTCATCAGTGCAGAGCAGTTCAAATTGAACTGCTTAGTGCTAAACTCGGCAGTTCAATTTGAACCGCTAAGCATTGTTTTACATGCTTATCCTGCTATAGCCTTTGAGAATTCCGAGACTACAATTTTACCATTTGGCAAGATGATTACCGAGTACTTGGTGGTGCAAATCGCGGCAATTATTTTGCCGCAATTTAGCCAAAAAATAAGTGTGTACCATTTCGTCACTGTTAAGTAGAGGCAAGATGTCAAATCGTCCCAAAACATGATGTATTGGGAATGTTAATTTAGAAGTGAAATTAAACGCATACGAAGGTACTCACTATTGTTGAGATGAATGGTTGGCCGATTTAATCGCACGTACACATTTAAAACTTATACTTCAACTCGGTATAGTGAAATGCCGAGTTAGATCAGCGACACTACCATTAACTGATTTAGTAATCCACATGGTCTTATTCGAAATTCGTTAATGTAATATTCTGATATCTCGATGAAGCGCGTTGTTTTGCTGAAGTTTGTCATAATATTATGCCGAGCTTGTCATTCAACAACAAATACACCGAAATCAGTAAATCCGTTTGCCGAGGTTTGTCGATTTTTTGCAAAGCTCCACGTCGCCATTGCTCGCGGAGCTAAAAAAACATTTAAATTGAATGAAGAAACACGATTTTTATATTTCGTGAAAAGATAAGTGAAAACAAAGCCTATCTACTTTACATATATACCTACTAACCAAAATCTGCCTATTTTCAGGTAGAGCCTTGAAAAGACGTTACATTCTGCAGTAAGAATTTTATTTAAAGTAGTGAATAAAAATAATTATCAGATAATTTATTTTCATCATCTCAATAGTTGTATTTTATTTCCCAATGGAAACAGATATTTTTAGTTCAATAATAACTAAAAAAAATGAAACGACATTAACACTTGAAAAAATTACAAAACATGTTTCGCAAAAAACTTCACATTCTTTTTTTCTGTTTTTTCGAGAAAAGGATATTTGAAATTTTTATTTTGTTTTGAAGCAATAAGTGTTATCAAACTTGTTGTTGTCATTGTTGATCAGAGCAAAAATGAACAATAAAAAGGTGAGAAAAAAAACAAATCTTTTTGACATTTCCAATTGTTCTTTTGTCATGAACAACTCGCCGATTGTTTGCATGTGTTTATATTCGTTGCATAATGCTACTGTCTTCTCAGACATTTTGTATTTCGATACATTGGAATTCAATGCGTCGAAAACTTAAAATAATGTGAACATTCAGGGGTTTTGTTGGTTTGTGCAAAAAGCACATATTTTGTTTCTATTTCAAACTGAACTGCCATCTCGTGCCTAGCAGCATCTAAACCGCTAAGCAGACGCAAAATTTTCACTATTTATGCAACCCTCAAACAATATTGCACAAGCGCATTAAAATGATGTATTTATTTTTCGATTTGAAAAATATGGTACGTTTCAATAGGAAAAGACACGAAGGAAAGTTAACAAAATTTCAAGTAACCCAAATTATGGGTTTCATCGATTAGACAGGCTTCACCAGTTCAACATAAACCGCTAAGTAGGTTTCTTTACTGATGATTTCTTCGAATGTAAATAAGTTTACGATATACTAGTAGTTTTCAGCTATCGAACGAGCTCTAACCGATCAATGAAATTGTTATGAAATAATCACTCATGCATACTTACTTTTACTCAGATCATCTTCCAATGACAATCAGAATTTCAAATAAATCTATAATTATTCTAATTAATTCTACATTCAATTATCATGAAGCTAATGAGGTTTGAATACAGAATTGAAAACAATGTAAATTTTTTCCATGATTTTGATTATTCGAATCATTAAATAATTGAATGCTATGAACCCATCAATTCCAAAAGCTCAAACTAAATTCAATTCACGTAGCATCGAACATCATCTCCAGCTGCCCATTCGCTTGAAGAATGTACGTCGATGATAGGAAAACCATAGTTAAGGATTTACAAAGAAAGGAAATAGATCTTAGATTCACTTTTTGCGAAGTGATAATTTCGCAAAGGAAATCGAACAAATTAAACTATATTTTGAACTTTTTCTGGAAACTTTTCATAATTCTCTAGCACCCTTAGAAACCAATTCCAATTAATATAAGGAATTCAAAAACTTCTTATGATCGGACAAAAAGCTCAATAACTTGCTCACACACAATTTTAGTTTGAAGGTTATGAGACCTTTTGTTTTATTAAACGGTATATTTATTAAGACACACTGCCTTAGTTCTAAGATGCCATGGGTATTTCTTAACAGTATATGACTCCTATTGGAAAATATGTTTCACAGAAATGTAATCACATTTCAAATATAATCACTTTAAAAACCAAAGCATGTAAATGAGACCAACAGACAAAAAATGTAAAGAAACCAGTCTCGAGTAAAGCCTACAGTCTACAGCAAGCAACCATGCAGCTGTTACGAACCGAAAAATGACAGTCATTTTCATATGGAAGTAAAATGAAAGCCCTAAATACATTTGTAATTGGACTCATCATGTAGTCGCTCCGGAGGATTTGGTACCTCTTGGGTACCGGTTTGTGCTAAAGTGGTGAAACATAAACTCATCATTTAGGTTTTGAGCCGAACTTTTAGACCACAATTGAGCCGATGAATACTAAACACGTAACCGTCTCATGCCCTAAAATGTTGAAACTTAACCAATGGTCGATTAATGTCTCGGATTTTACAAATGCAGGATCGACTTTACGGAACTACATGAAAGCAGCATCCACTTCTGAGGTGAACAATTTGGGGTCGGTGTTGATTTTCAAATGGCCTTCATGTCACGAACAGAATTGCGCATCAGTTTGGGTGCTTTGATGACCGGTCAAACCTGATCCCATATTTTAAATGATATGCATTCGCAACCAATTGTGGGATGCCTGTTAGTGAGGTGACATCTTCTATCGCATAAAAATGGTAAACCGGAGGATTGAGGTGCGTGACTGGGTTTCAATCCGTACCCCGGTAGAAGGTTATTTGTCATTGTGGTGGAAAAGGCCCTATAAGTCGTATTCGATTGGAATTTTTTCATAAGAAACCTAATGAGTTTAAGCTTTGACAGCAAAAAAAAAAAGGAAATTTAGAAATACACTCAATTCATTAAAAAGTAATTCCGAAGGGACTGAGTTTCAACAGAAAAATTTAAACTTGTGTCAAACATATCCAGCCTCAACTATTAAAATTTATGCTCGAATATCACTTAAATATACACAATTTTTTTTCCAAGTGTGTGGTTGTTCGACAGTCATATTTTATTAAAGTAAACAAGCTCGGTAATGATTTCTGTAGTTCATCCAGTGCAATAGGTTTTGCTTACTTCAGTAAGCTTTTGACGAATAAAATCTGTTGGTCTTTCAATAATATGGGCCTTTCCTCCGATGCATCCAGAATATGATAGTCTGGATCAAAACCAAATATTTGGTGATTTTTTGAATGGGTGGCGTTAATACACTGATAGTAAGTTGGTGCACGACTAAACAATCGATTGAAAGGAGAGAAGAAAACTTTTTTTGTTTTACCACATAGTACGTACAAAAGTTTCAAAGTACACAGAGTGCGCCATCTAAACCGGAACTATTTAAAAGTGTAAAGTGCGGCTTTATTTTAGAATGTTTTTTAAACTCCCGAATAATTGTAACGTACACACTTCGAAAAAACCCTGTGATTTTACATCTTATTAGATGCACATAACCTAATCGTAGTTCATGCTAATTTACGTGGAAGAACATCCAACATTATGTTTTAAATTTCATAACAAGAAATTTACTGAAATAAAAAAAAATAATCCTGATAGCGACCGCCACGACTTGAATTGAGAATCATTGGATTACAAAGTACGTCCGTTAATCGACTAAGCCACAGAGGCACACATCTGCTTGGCTGGTAAAAGGTGAATTTAAATGCATACCGTTTAACCTACCGACTGAATGCAAGTTACAGTCAAAACCAGTGAAATTCCTGCTGATCTAACATTAAGTCACTACAAATGAGATTTTGCGATTTTATGAATTACGTCGTATCAAGGATTAAGTACTCTGAAAAGTTCGATTTTTTTCTGGTTTGTACGAATAATTCTTAAAAAACGAGTTATACCCAAACCTCCGGTTATGAACACTTTTTTTACGTCACCTTCTTTTACGTAACTCTTTTTATGAACCAAATTGCGAATAGGTTGGTTTTTGCATAAAATGAAAACGACTTCAGGCTCATTTAAATTCCGTGGAAACTACTTCAATCTGGGTATATTTGGAATGGGTTTAACGAGAGGATTCCGGAAAATTATGTTAGCGGTGTTTTGGAAATCCAAGATTGCGATTTCCGGTTTCTTAATATTCCTTACAATATGGATATTTGTGGAACGGATTTGATGAATAAGTACCGAAAAACAATGTTTGGAATCGTAGAAAAATCCAAGATGGCGACTTTCGGATTATTGATATTCCTTCAAAACCCTTATCTACCGAGTATTTTTGGAACGGATTTGATGAATAGGTGCCGGAAAACAATGTTTGAAGTCGTTCCAGAATGCAAGATGGCGATTGACTTCCGGGGTATTGATATTCCTAGAAAACCCTAACAATAAGGGTATTTTCGGAACGGATTTGATATGTAGATACCAAAAAAACGATGTTTGAGAAATCCATGATGACAGCTTCTGGTTTATTGATATTTCTTGAAAGTCCTTAAAATAAAGGAATTTCTGGAACGGATTGGATATCAGCAAGCGATGTTTGACCTCTTTTAGAAATTCAATATGGTGAATTCCGCTACATCTATATATTTTTTTTAAGCCCTTACTCATATTGTAAGGGTTTCTAAGGAATATCAGTAAATCGGAAATCGCCATCTTGGATTTTGAAATGACCCCAAACATTATGTTCTTCCGAAAAGGGACATATGACTGAGTACAGTTCGGAAAAATCCTGTACAACCTTGGTATTACATTCCTGTAGTGGAATTTGACCTTCTGTTTGAACAGACTTCGCTGCCAATTCAGAGTGTACACAACCATTACATGGCTGGTGCTACGATCCTACTGACACTACGAATACTTCCAGGTCGGGACTCGAACATACGACTGCTGGTTTGTAAGACCAGTGCCCTATGCATTGAACCGCCAACCCAGACGGGGAAAAATCCTGTGGTTTTACATTTTATAAGATGCACATAAATGGAGTGTCGTTTTTCACTATAACATAATTTATATTCAAGAACATGTAAAATTGTGTGATTGGAAAATTACATGAGTTGAAATCGAAAAAAATAAAAAAAAACAAAAGATCGATAGCAACAACGCGGCTTCAACCGAAAAACATTACATTGCAAAGCACGTCAGTTAATCGACAGAACCACAGAAGTCCATATCTGCTAGATGAATAATTGATACATAGCCTTGGTAGCCGAGTGTAAATTACATTCGGAGCCTGTAAAATTCTGCACGAGTGGACTATTGCGTCATTTGAAAAGTTAAGTAGTTATGAATTGTATCTTTTATAGAATCGTGTCACCTTCAAAATTCATATTTGTTTCTGTGAGGGTTTCCACATTCATCACACGAAGCTTTTTTTTCCGAATTACCTCGATTTACGAGCCCCCGTTTAATTCGTAAACGGAGGTGTCGGTGTATGAATGAAAATGCGGTGAGCGACATTCCAGTGCTCCATGATGGAAAACTACCTCCCGAAAATATACCTCCATTCTTCTACTTTCCAGTGAAACCGGAGAACAACATTTGTCACGTTTCTTCACAAAACCTTGTATTGAAACAGACGGGAGGGTTATGTCAGAGACATAGCTCATAATCATATGGAACCAAGTATTTTCAATTAATAAGCAATTATATGCGTATTTTTGTATTTTCAGAGATACGACTCGTATTGTCGTTGGAAACTACCATATATTTGAGTTTTAAAGAGTTTTTAAGGAATTCTATAGATGTATAGGTAATCAGTAAACCACAACAAGTATCAAACTCAGCATTTACATCTCTCGCTTATGCACCGAATGAGCATTACACAGCTCCTGCCAAATATTTCGATCTGTAAAAAAATTAACAATTTCGCTATTGGCGTGAAAAATCAATTATAAGAAAAATTGGGTTATAAATTGAATGACTGAACGAATGGCGCCGTCTTGAGCAATATGCACCAATATGACTCCCTAATATTAGTCAATTAAAAATACTCATGCTTCATAAAATGAGGTTTTACGTTTCTTCAGGAAAAATAGGAAGTCAGAATGAGACCATTGCACAGTGGTCCGAAATGGGAAATTAGTGTGACAAAAATATTTTCACTATTAAATATTAACTTTTTGTAGTTGGCGTCTTCAAAAAAGTTGTGTATAATCGAATGGCGCTCCTTTTGATGAAAAAGGTTACTAGGGTGGTTCTTATCCAGATTGGAATCTGAAATCTAACTCTCCTAATTAAACTCAAGAAAGATTTTAATGTACAATAAAGTTGTAGGAAATTTTATTTTGAGCAACTTTGCTGGAAAAAGCACCTCTCTAACTTTTCATTTGATCGAGTTACATCAGTTTTCCTTAGTAAAAGTAGTGTGGCTCCTGAAAAATCACTTTTTTTGTTCTAGCTTTTTTGTGAAACGTTATATGGAAAAGTTGTTTGCAGAAGAGTTTTTGAACTAATTATTGTGCACAATTTTGCTGAACCAAGCTATTTCATATGAGCTACCAGTAAAAAGCTATGATTGATTTTTCATCAAGAAATAGTCAAGCTTCAAATATCAATATTCATTAGATGCCAGATTGATAAAAATGTATCCTATGCGGTTTCTGAAAGGTCATAATATAAGTGCAAACTTAAGAAAAAATTGGAAGGGTGTTATTTTTTAACTTATTCAAATTAGTCTTAAAAATATCTTCAAAAAACTCAAAAACATTGCATAACTCTTAAACGCCCTAACGTATCAACATACCCTTCTTCAGCCAAATAATAGTATCAAATTAGGTCTACAATTGTTTCATACATTGTCCATTTGAGAAATGAGACACACAAAAACTGCAGCCGAAAATAGATTGCTGAACAATTTTAATTAATGCATTACCAAAATAACTACTTCAATTGAGTTTGAGCAACTGAGGATTAGAGATACTGTGTAATATGGTTATACCGAACTAGTTGGCCATGATAAATTTATGAACAGAAATTGATTTACTAAAAGCTTACGGATTTGATGATTGCTGGTAAGAGTAATAATGACATTTTACAGTATCTCATTAAAGAATTTCCGAACACTGAAGAAAGTTCAATACTCAAGAAGATCATTTTAATGAGGTCAATTGATCAATAACCGAAATAAGATAAACGTTGTATGTATCGTTGTATGGCTGATATCCACCATCATCAACTGATCATAAATTGTTGGTACACGGAGTCACGATAATTAGGCACGCAATTTTAACTATTGGTATGCTTAGTGAAGAAGCTCGAAATAAAAGTATCAGAGAGCACAATGCTATAAAATTCAGGAGAATCGTGAACAACGAAGATGCTTTTGAAAGCCTGCTGTTAACTTTAGATTATATATTGGCATTGTCTAACAAACAAAATAGGAGAAGTTCAGAATACTTACCCTAACAAGCAAAATATTTAGTTTTAGATAATAAAATAATCAATTGTTTAATTTATACAATACATACCAAACCGCCATCAACTGTAGTCCCATATTTTATTTTGAATGTTAACGATACGATTATTAAAATTAAAATTAATTGAATCAGTTACTTTGGTAATAAATTAGATAAAATTGTTCAGCAAAAAATTCTATTTTCGGCTGTAGTTTATGTGTGTCTCGTTTCTCGAATGGCCAGTGTATGGAACACTTGTAGCACTAATTTGATACTATTATTTTGCTGAAGGAAGTATGTTGATAGGTTAAGGCGTTTGGGAGTTATGCAATGTTTTTGAGTTTTCTGAAGGTTTTTTAAGACTACTTTAAATAAGTTATAAAAATAACACCCTTCCAATTTTCTCTTAAATTTTTAATTTTATTAGGACCTTTCAGAAACCGCATAATATATATTTTTATCGATATGGCATCTAATGAATATTGATATTTGAAGCTTGACTATTTTTTAATGAGAAAACAATCATAACTTTTTACTGGTAGCTCATATGACATAGTTTGGTTCAGCAAAATTGTGCACAATAATAAGTTCAACAACTCTTCTGAGAAAAACTTCTCCATATAACGTCTCACAAAGTTAGAACAAAAGAAGTGATTTTTTAGGAGCCACCCTACTTTTGCTTGGGAAAATTGATGTAACTCGATCAAATGAAAAGCTAGAGAGGTGCTTTTTTCAGCAAAGTTGCTCAAAATAAAATTTTCTGCAACTTTGTTGTACATTAAAATTATTTTTGAGTTTACCTAAAAAAGTTAGATTTCAGATTTCAATCTAAATAAGGACCACCCTAGTAACTTTTTTTCATCAAAAGGAGCGCCATTTGATTATAAACAACTTTTGTGAAGACGCCAACTACAAAAAGCTAATATTTAATAGTGAAAATTTGTTGCATTGCGAGGTCGGTTTCGGATCATGCCTTTTCAAAACGACCAAATTACCCATTTTCGTTACAGCCACGTTTCCTTCAACAATTTTACTTCGGATGACACGTCCAGCGGTAACTATTCTCTTCAGTGCATTCACATGTGTTCCAGTCTATGTCCCTTAGGGGGATCAGTTTCGGACCACGCTACCCTGCTTAAAGCGCGAGCGGTCAATTTGGTTACTTTTTAATTGATTGGTTAAATTTTTCGTCCTCATTTCTTCAAAGGAATCAAATGTTTCTTTGGCACCTTCACCTTTTTTTCGTTTTTCCCAGAACGATTGCGTCTGGGTAAGCGTTCGCATTTTTTTTGTGTGAGTGCCACTAATTCTGATATTGATTGCCCTAAGCTATTCCTTGAACGAACCTTGTTCTGTATTGTATAACTGGTGCACAAAAAAAAAACGAACACGGAGAAGGGGCCTCAATTAGGCTATAGCTAATTGATAATTAGGTCTGACCTCCGCCGGGTACGGTTGGAACATAAAAAGAAACTTTTTAATTTTGATGATGATGTATTTCATACGGCTTTTTGTTGGTTTTTTTTTTCTGATGCCGTGTTCTTAATGCACATCAAGGAATCGATCCTGATAGCAGTAATTGATTCATCAGAACAACAAGCTTTTAATCCAGCCGGAAGGACACAAAATCTATGCATGAAAGCCAATCCAATCTATTAGGCCGTCTGCAAAGCAAAGCAAAGGACACGCTGCCTCTAATTCAGTTCACTGGTGCAGTGTCGGCTGATATTTCCCAGGGATAATCAAAAGCACAAACAGATGTCATGATTCACAGGCGTCTAATTATTCAGAAACTAGACGAGCTGCTTCTCGGACATGTATGCAAACGGTAAATTTGCATTTCACTATTTAACATACAACCGGTTCGTGGTGGTATCATTCATCACGGTCAGCAAACATTTGAGAAGCTCAGATTTGCTGCATTCGGTCAGAGATCAGACGTGACACAGAATGCTGTTCCGTTGTAGGCAAGCGCTCGAATGTACAGCATCTATCCAAAAGCAGGACACTATTTTCTCACCGAAAATGATCTCGTTCCGTTTAGCAGAATTTTCACGTTTAAAGCTAAATGGGAAGACGAAAATTCAGCTTTAAACCATCGAAGAACAACAGCTCATCAAACCGTTCCTGCGTAAACTGGACTGCCTGTACTGGACACTGACATTGATTCATGCATGGGCGGACATCCGATGCAAACAACACAACCACCGCTCATAGCTCGAGAGAATGCCGAACAATGACATCCTGCTGCAGAAACAACAGAACCAGACAGAATCCTTTGCCTTGTTCGATTGTTGCTAGTTCAGTTGCACCTGGTAGCCCAGGCAATCAGAGTTGCAAATTAAACTGTTAAAAGATAATGCGAGAAATTAATGAGATTTCGGATCCGGCCACCGACCCTGCTGTGCAACACGTCGACTGCGTTGCCGGGATTTCGGACAGGTGTCGTTAGAACATAAATATGATTTTTCCTTTGCTACGATTTGACAAACCTGCACCGCAGAACATTTCGTCCCAACGATGCTTTAGTTGCCAACATGGGTGTAATTTGAATTACTAAGGATGTCACAAGTCGGTCACAGGATTGGAATAACGATCGAATGAATATAAATTCGAATCGATTTGCATAACGAATCAGCTGAGCATAATTAACATAACTTGTTATTGTCATCGTCAACGTGCAACGTTGGCAGGCCGTTTTCCTGCAGAATCCAAGCCGATAGAAAACAGCAGCTGGAAATCGATCCCACACGTGACTGGGGCGGGAGCCGAATTCTCGTAATGCATCTATCTCAGGATGCACATGGATGTGGAAATGACTGGCCGACTTCCGGTGGCGAGGCATGTTCATTTTACAATGCATTCTGCGGCCGTTCGTTCTACACGATCCTACATGTTCCTCGAAGTCGCAGAACACAAGGTAAGACTAGGGACTATGCAAATGCCTACTGCTGCTGCTGCTGCTCTAACCTGAGCCTGATAAACATTAAAGCTCGGTCGGGATCCAGAATCAATGCAATGTTCGATGATGCAACGAGTTGTGTTCTGTTGAAAAGACGATGTTATGCTTTGACATGAATTTGACATTCGACGATGTCCTCAGTGATGTTCTAATAGGTTCCAAGATAATTTCAATTTTAGTCAGACTTCAAGCTGACAGTCTTGTTTCACGAAATCTGTCTATTCCAGTGTGTCCCAAACTCTCCCTGCCAGTGCGGTAGCAAGACGAAACGGCTTATGCCTTACCATGTGTTGTCTCGCAATGGTGGGCTGTCTAAACATATTAAAATCCAGTTATTCGCGTAATCAAGCCCGCTGCGGAAGAGCCTACGATGTGGTTTCAGTAGGTAATGTCAAAACTACATCAAACGGTGCTGGGAGAGACGGAAAGTGAGGTGTACGAGCTAACAAATTCCACAAGGATTAGTATTGAGCGCACATGTCATAGTTAGAGAAAGATTTTGCAAATTGGAACAATATCCTGTTTCTGGGTACCAAAACATGCTTATTCAGGCGAACGCGAGCGCATTTCGGAAGCATGTTTGGTGATGCTGGCTATGTTGTGCATGTAGATTCAGTTGAACGTTTGGTGTCGGCTTGTAACTGTTCATCAAACCTAGATCCATTCTCATAGGGACCGTGCACGAAGGCGTGGTTTAGTGCACGGAAAGACCGATATCAGCATTTTGGCGAAAAAATTAGTTGATTTTCTGATTTTAGTTAGTTATTTTTTGAGACAACTAAAAAAATCTTACTTTTGCTTATTTAGATTTTTTAATTCTAATTTCCTTGATAATAATAAAATATTTATTGAAACGGCTATTTTTTTAGTTGAATTCACCAATTGTCATTTCTTAGCTAAGGCACACTTCATATCCATTCAACTAGTTTTTTAGTTGAATTAGAGAAATAAAACGTTGTTTTCAACCAACATAAATGGTTGAATTGGTTTCTGCAATTTGCAGCTATATGGCGCTCTGTCGCCGAAATAACGCTAACACCGTAATGACTACTAGCCACTAGATGGCACACTACTACCGGAAAAAATTTCAGTCGCGGTTGTCTTTTCTAGATTGGCAGGTAAAAATACGATGTTGTATTGGAGAAAAAGATATAAGCGAAACATAAACTTCTTTTTGAACATTTTTCTTCTAAATCGCTGTTTTCTTCATTCGACTTCGCGAAATCGACTCTCTCACTGAAAACTTTGAGCACTCGGAAAATAAAAACCGAATACAAGTAGTACATCGAACGGCGTAGCCCGGAAGGTTGGAAGATACAAAAAACATCATTCGACATGTACAATTAGAGTGCAACATTCGAAACTCAATTCACTGTTCCGCGTAAAAACATTATTACGCACAATCGCTTCAAATGCGCACAAATTCTGAATAAATACACTTTCCACTAACAGTTTACGTCATTTTTACATAACGGTTTAGAAATTTATATATGGATATATCGTAACACATGCGTGAAACATCTAAACAATTTGCAAGCAGTTTCTACAAGACTGTCCTTTCTAGCTTTTTAATGGATTGTTTTGCTTTGACACTTCTCATGAGTTTTTGGCTAATAAACTTGGTAATAAAACCAATTTCATTGCTGTCCTTCAGTAGTGATGGTGATAGATAAATAGAAACAAATTTTCTGATTTTAAAAACAAAATTAGTTGTCAATGAGAATTTCGTGTTGGATTGAAATATTGCTGGTTTGTGTCCAGAATATTCGCCAACGAAACACATTCTCTAAAAATAAGAGTTTTTTCAGCAAATAAATTCTCAATTTTAACTAATTTTATAGTTATTTTGGAAATTTTGTTGTTAAAAGAGCTAATTTCGGTCGTTCCGTGTATGAAATGCGACTATCATAAATTTATCAGATATGGATAGATTGAACTTTTCAAATTGAAGGAATTATGGTGCAATAAATCGTTTTTGTCTGATTCATGAATGTAAAAATGTTCATGCAATGATATAGATAACAACGGGAAAAATTCGTAGATCTTATTAATTGATGACCTAACCAACTCATTTCGATTTTACTGATTTTTGATCCAAAAATTGTAAAAGTGATTCGATATTACTTTAGTTTGCGTTAGGCCATGATGAGGCGCCACTAGTGAACATTTTTCAATGTAATATTAACGAAGTTTTTTATTTAGAACTGCGTAAAAAATCATCAGATCAACATAATCTAAAGTATAGCAAGAATTAAACATAAATCGATACGGGGTTTGTGAAACTAAAGTCGCTATTTTAAAACTGCAACTAAAAGACCTATAAATCGAGAAAGTATTGAGCTGAGTTTAGATTTCGTTTTTGAGCCCAGTTTAGATTTTGTTTTCCGTTTATTGTAGCGTCACTTCTGAAGACATTTTGAAATTTTTAACACTTATCACTCTGTGTTTTCGGAAACAAAAATCGGCCACCGACAAAATTGAAGAATTTAAGCATTCATTTTACTCCAAGCTTGTGAAAATCATCTCTCAGGAAACATTGCGGATTCAATGAACTGAGTCGAATGCTATATCACTATTTCCAATGTTTATTAGTCGAGTTTTAAAGCTTTTGCCTTACCTTTCTTTGTTCATAAGAGAAAAAGCGCAAAATCATCTTGAAAAATATTTATTTTCAATTTAAAATTAACATTTGAATAAAATCTTTACACAATTTAAGTAGGAATTACTTAGGAACGTTCTCAAATTTAAAATTTAGGCTGTCATTTAAAAATCAAATATCAAATTATCGTTGTCAAAAGCATCTTTAGGTATGTGAAATTAGAAAAAAATATTTGTTACTGCAAAGCATTTTTCGGGTTGGAAGTCAAAAATATGATCGAAAAAAGTGTTTGAACTCTTTTTTTCCAATTCTCTAGTATAGTTTTACCTGAAATATAAAGGGCCCTTAATATAATATCTGGACTTATTATAATCTTAATAAAATCTGAATGTTTGCTTCTGATTTGGAATCATATTTATAACATATTATGATCACATTTAATTTTGATAGAACCCTGTTATACTCTGTTGATCGGGTATGCTCCAATCGGAATCACAGGACCGACCTCGGCACTCATTCGTGTGTCCAGTGTGACAAAACACGAGACTCGATGTCGGGAGAAACTCTTTCGTCGGGGAGCTCTCCGTCGGCGTAGTCTAGATCGTTCGACAGGGAATTGGATGGGTAGATTACGACGTAACTCCGGAATGGATCGTCGGTGCGCCAGTGAACCGGAAGCAATCCTCCAACCGGAATCATTGGAGCGACCCAGGCATCCTGCCGATCGATCCATTCACGGGTATCGGAAGCGACGGTCCCTGGGAAACTTCCATCGTCGGGGATTAGCCGAGTAGTTCGCGACGTAGACCAGCCCTGGGTCGTCGATGTGCCAGCGAACCGGAAGTTAAGCTCCAACCATTCTCATAACTTTGGTTTTATGTTAATACTGATCTAGGTTGGATGGATGTTTTTTTTTGTTTACGGAAAGACCGAAATGAGCATTTTGGCGAAAAAATTAGTTGATTTTCTGATTTTAATTAGTTATTTTTTGACAAACATATAAAAATCTTACTTTAGCTAATTTAGATTTTTTAATTCTAGTTTCCTTAATAATAATAAAATATTTGTTGAAATGGCTATTTTTTTAGTTGAATTCACCAATTAAACGTGCTGTCATTTCTTAGCTAAGGCACACTTCATATCCATTCAACTAATTTTTCAGTTGAATTAGAGAAATAAAACGTTGTTTTCAACCAACATAAATGGTTGAATTGGTTCCTGCAATTTGCAGCTATATGGCGCTCTGTCCCCGAAAAAATGTTAACACCGTAATGACTTCTAGCCACTAGATGGCACACTACTACCGGAAAAAATTTCAGTCGCGGTTGTCTTTTCTAGATTGGCAGGTAAAAATACGATGTTGTATTGGAGAAAAAGATATAAGCGAAACATAAACTTCTTTTTGAACATTTTTCTTCTAAATCGCTGTTTTCTTCATTCGACTTCGCGAAATCGACTCTCTCACTGAAAACTTTGAGCACTCGGAAAATAAAAACCGAATACAAGTAGTACATCGAACGGCGTAGCCCGGAAGGTTGGAAGATACAAAAAACATCATTCGACATGTACAATTAGAGTGCAACATTCGAAACTCAATTCACTGTTCCGCGTAAAAACATTATTACGCACAATCGCTTCAAATGCGCACAAATTCTGAATAAATACACTTTCCACTAACAGTTTACGTCATTTTTACATATCGGTTTAGAAAATTTATATATGGATATATCGTAACACATGCGAAAAACATCTAAACAATTTGCAAGCAGTTTCAACAAGATTGTCCTTCTTAGCTCTTTAATGGATTGTTTTGCTTTGATACGTCTTATGAGTTTTTGGCTAATAGACTTGTTAATAAAACCAATTTCATTTTTGTTTTCTTTGTGCTGTCCTTCAGTAATGACGGTGATAGATAAATAGAAACGAATTTTCTGATTTTAATACCGAAATTAGTTGTCAATGAGAATTTCGTGTTGGATTGAAATATTGCTGGTTAGTGTCCAGAATATTCGCCAACTAAACACATTCTTTAAAAATAAGAGTTTTTTTTCAGCAAAGTAAATTCTCAATTTTAACTAATTTTCTAGTTATTTTGGAAATTTTGTTGTTAAAATCAACTAATTGAAAAACAGTAATACGAATTAGGCGCAGAGCTAATTTCGGTCGTTCCGTGTGGCCCGACGACGACAACGCACGAAGCGACGAGTGGAAAAATTAATCCTACCATAGCAAAACTTGTAATTTGAGTTTAAAAATACTTTCTAGTGAATTTTCTCAGCGTATTTTTTTCCGGTGCCAGGAACTATTCGCGTGCGGTGCGAACGATTGTTCAACATTGACTGGCTATTAAATTTGAGTCAAATTATTCGTTCTGTATCTATGTATCGGCCACGACATTTTTTGTCATTGCAGTTGGATATTGATCACATTCTCTCAAACATACTCTATTATTACGATATTCTCAGCACATTAAATGATTTTTTAATCGACTGAGCTGGAAACACTAATAAAAATTTTTGAACAAAATTTTAATTTCAGACCAGTAGTAAAATTGCTTCTGTGTAATTTCATTTTATACTTTCACTCGAAGAAATACTTTGTTAAATGAAGTAATTTTATCTCGAAGTTTCTCTTATTTTCGATGAATTGCAATTTTTACACCACTTGCTATTACTTTATTTTCAGAGCAAAATAAACCCAAATAACTTTCGATCCGTCAAACTTTAAAATGGGTCGCAGTTTTAGATAAATTTAACTACTCGATAAAAATAACTTCTCGACTGTCAAATTTTAACTAAAAGTTCATATAATTCGCAGTATGCTTCATATTTTTAGAATCAAATCACTAGGCAAACGATTTAATTCTTAAATTGCCCAACGTTTCGTCCGTTTTTGATTTCTACTGACCGTTGTGAAGCAAGTGTACACCCAGAGAGTCTGTGACTGTTATCAACTACCAAATGCAAATATCCGCTAAGCAATTGAAGCCGTTTAAAATTCTTGAACTTCTTACCGTTGGCAATCAACGTACTCGACAAAAACGAATTGACTAAATTTCCCTTGAAAAAGGCCATCAAAAACGGCCGAAACGTCGGGCAATTTAAGAATTAAATCGTGTGCCTAGTGATTTGGGACTGAGAAAGCCGTCAATAATTATATAAAGGTGTTAATATGATTTTGCTTTATTTTATTATGCTATAACTGTTGATCTAATCTCCACAAAAGTTATTCAGCTTAATATGACGATTTTTTTTAAAGTGACAAGCCATGTTCCATTTTTAGAACTCAAATCCAAAAACGTTGCCGAAGATATAAATACTCTATCTCTTATAGTCAAGAAGATATAGACGATACTATTTTATGCCGATAAAACATAATTTACTTGATATTCTGTGTCTTTACAGTAAGGTTTGGAGCATGGTTTGTCACTTAGAATAAATTTTTTATTTATTTTATTTATTTTATTTTGTTAAATTTTGTCCATCTGACCAACATGGTCTTAATGGAACTGTCTAATTCTAAAAACGAACAAATAACAAGAATAAATACATAGTGGTCAAGTAATAAAATTGAAATCACGGACGGACTGATAGTAAACGCCGACGGAAGCTGTTAGAAGTGCGATTGAAGTCGAAGTGCTCGGAGACCTCGTCGAAGTGACGAATTGAAGCAGCTAGAGAGCTATTTGCAGCGTAGTTCGTGAACTGTGGAGTCTCAAACAGTAGAGTTCTCGGTCGAAGTGAGCGGGTAGGAGCATATAGGTTGATTCGAGCCAGCAAGTCTGGCACATCGTACTCAGCAAGCAAGATTTTGGCAACAAAGGTAGCATTTGATGCATTCCTTCTATCAGTTAGGGTGTCGAGACCCAGCAAACGACAGCGGTCGGCGTACGGTGGCAGGTTACGCGGGTCACTCCATGGTAGGTATCGCAGTGCATACCTGACGAATCTGCGCTGCACAGCTTCGAAACGTGCACTCCACACTTCCTGATAGGGACTCCAGACAACAGAAGCAAATTCAAGCAGCGAGCGAACCAAGGAACAATACAAGGCCTTGAAACATAGCGGATCACGGAACTCACTCGATATCTTGAACATGAATCCAAGTTGACGATTAGCTTTGTCGATCGTAGTTGAGAAGTGTCGAACGTATGTAAGCCTTTCATCCAAGACGACACCAAGGTCCTTGACGTGGTCGACACGTTGAAGAGGGGTCCCAGCGATGTTATAATCAAACGGAACTGCAGTCCTGGTCCTTCGAAAGCTAATTACAGAACATTTGGCGACACACAAGACCATCATATTACGTTCACACCAGTCGTTGAAGATGCACAGGAGGTTCTGCAGTTCTCGGCAATCAGCTTGGTTACGAACGACGTGATAAATTTTGACATCATCAGCGAAAAACAATTTTCCTCCACACTGTAGGACAAAAGCTGCATCATTGACGAATAGTGAGAAGAGTAATGGACCCAGTGTGCTGCCCTGCGGAACTCCTGAACAGTTGGAAAAGCAGTCGGAAGAACTATTTCCAATGCAGACATATAATTCTCGTTGCACCAGGTATGATCTTAGCCAATCGCAGAATCCAGACGAGCATCCCATTTTTTCAAGTTTAGCTAGCAGAATGTCATGGTTGACTTTGTCGAATGCAGCTTTTAGATCCGTGTAGATCACATCCACTTGCAGTTTTTTGCATATTTGATCCATGCAGAACGATGTAAAACTAATGAGATTAGTCTCAACAGAGCGACCCGGAAAGAATCCATGCTGGTAGGGACTAATGTATTGCTTGCAAGATGCAAAGAGTTTTTCATAAATCAGCGTCTCAAACACCTTGGATTCCACTCCCAGCGAGGTAATGCCACGGTAGTTCACTATATTACATTTATCCCCTTTCTTAAACACGGGGAACATCGTAGAGCGTTTCCATTCCGATGGAAATTTGTGCAGACGAAGCGACAAGTTGAATAATGCAGAAAGCGGAGCAGCTAAAATGTCGGAGCATTTTTTCAGAACAGCTGAGGGAATTATACTCGGGCCGGGTGAATATGACGACTTGATTTTGCTTATAGCCGTGATAACCATTTGGACGTCCACTGCAAACACGTCCATGTCGATGACATTAGCAGGTGCATCACGGACTGCTCTGCCTATCTCAGCTTGCGTTGGTGAGTCGTTCGAGAAAACACTCGAGAAGTGTTTCGCAAAAAGACTGCACTTATCAGCAGGGGACACAGCAATGTCATTGTCGAGATGCAGCCTTGACGGGAGACCATTTTCTTTCCTCTTTGTATTGACAAACGACCAGAATCCCTTCGGGTTGCGGCACAGATTCTGTTGAGTGCGATTGACATACCGCTTGTAAAGAAACTTATTGTAGCTGCGATAGTTGTTGCTGGCAACTGAGAAGTTCTGTTTGGTTAGGAAGGATCGTCGGCTACAGAATGCACGAAGAGATTTAGCACGTGCACGCTTCAGTTTCCGCAGAGTGGCGTTTGTCCATGGTGGCTTCCTCGGAGGTTGGGACATCGGTACAGAGGCAGAGATACAGGCAGGCAATTGAAGCGTGCGACGGCTGAATCGATGTCGGTGTAGTTCAACTCTGTGTTCCAATCGATACGATTTAAGGAACGACGCAGCAGAGCAAGGTCGGTCTTACGAAAATTTAGCCTATCAGAGCTCGAAGTTTCGTCGTAGTGTTGCGCAATATCATTTGCGATAGATATATCAAGAGCGGGATGAAAGTTGTCAAGAGCGACGACAACATCAGCAGCTTCATTAACGGCACAATCTAGAAGCGAGTTCGCGCTTGCAAACACCAAATCCAAAAAGTGAGATTGAAAGTTAGAAACATGGCTTATCTGGCTCAGACCGAGAAAGGCAGCTCCATCGACAAGCAAGCGGCTGGCAGGAGTAGTTGTCGATACTATCGGATCGGGAAACGCATATCCATGACGAGTGGGTGACCAAACAA